>NC_045642.1:64247753-65599692 GCF_009829145.1 Chiroxiphia lanceolata | reverse complement strand
TCTAAGATCCTTGTTTGCCACCATTAGTGTGACAAACAGCCCCCAAAATGATTATTGCTTGAATTTATTGTTCGTTGGTTGTTTTTATTGAGTTTTTTAATGTTTTAATGCTTTCTGTTAAGGTCAGTGCTCAGATAGAGCAGGTGGAGGGAGTTGAACCTGCCCCTCTACACAGCACTGGTGAGGCCACGCATGGAGAACTGTGTCCAGAGCTGGGCTCCCCTGCACAGGAGAGACATGGACAGACTGGGGAGAGCCCAGTGAAGGGCCACAGACGGGAAGGGTCTGGAGCTCCTCTGCTATGAGGAAAGGCTGGGAGAGCTGGCACTGTCCAGCCTGGAGGAGAGGTGACCTGATTGTGGCCTTTCAATACTTAAAGGGGACCCATAATAAAGATGGGCACAGGCTTTTTAACAGGGTCTATTGCAACTGAACGTGGGGTAATGGCTTCCCACAGCCAGAGGGCAGGGTTAGATGGGATATTGGGAAGGAATTCTTCCCTGTGGCACTGGCACAGGCTGCCCAGAGAAGCTGTGGCTGCCAGGCCAGGTTGGACAGGGCTTGGATCAACCTGGGCTAGTGGAAGGTGTCCCTGCCCATGGCAGGGGGTGGGACCAGATGGGATTTCAGGTCCCTTCCAATCCAAACCAGTCTGGAATTCTGTGATCCCACACACCATCCCAGTGTGACAAACCCTTTGTGGTTCAGACTTCTGGAACAATCACACACCCTGAATGGAGTGGAGCAGCTCTGTCAGAGCTGCACTGTCCCATTCCCCTGCCTGGGGCTCCCCAGGTCAGCACAACAAATAACAACATCTAGAGCTTTTACAGGTTGAGGCCAATGCATCTTGTTCCTAAGACAGGATGTGAATTGTGGAGAACCTAAGTGCAACACAGTGCTTAGGACAAGCCTGTATAAAACATTAATTACATCTGTTTACGAACAATAAAAAATAATTTCTCAAATGTACTTTGAGTATTTGTTTTTACTGCTATCACATTATTTTCTAATTTCCAGCAGTCTGTCTACAAGGTATCGAAAATACTTTATTTAAAGCTTTTGCAGCTCTGTCTTATCTTTTCCTTTCTGAAGAATTTGATCATGAATTATACATTCCAGCACAACATGAAATATTTAACTCATGCTCTTCAATTGCACTTCAACTTCCCTAACAAAGAAATGAGTTTGAGCACAGAGAAAAGAGCAGGCACTTAGACACAAATCCACTGGTGCTTCCAGGAGCCTTCCCCTGCCCAGGACCCAGATCAATAGGGCTGAAGCCTCAGAAGGCTTCAGGTGGTCAGTGCTGCTCTTCGTGCCATTTCCTTAATTACAGGAGAGATTTGGCTTCAGCAGATGGATCGTGCACGTGCGAATTCAGGCTTGATGCTCTGAATGAATGCCTGCAGATTTCTGAAAGTTGGGAGGAAAATACATATGAAAGTCGAAGAGCAATAGTTATTAATCATACAGTGCAGCTCTTCCCTTGTATTGGGATTTCTCCAAGCCAGCAGGAAGGTCACAGCTCCGGGACGGGATGACAAATGTTAAAGGAAGATGTGACCTCCATACCAGGACTTCTTGCTGACGCTGTGCTGAGGCTGTGCTGGCTTCTCCTTGGAGTTGTACTGGAAGAGATCTGGTACAAATCAGACATGAATCAGGTCAAGAGTTGTAAACAAGTGTATTCAATTTAATTTTAATGACTGTTTATATGATTGGATAAAAGTAGGAGTCAGGAGAAATTCTGACTTTTTTTTTCCAGATGTGTGAAGGCAGTGGAAGCATCACATGCTGACAGCCATCTCCAGCAAAAGAACTCACTCAGAAAAATAAATCTCAATGAAAATTCAGATGAAAGACATTTTGGGCATGCTCACCCTCCATCTGAGTGGGCTGACTTGAGATGAGCCTTTGTTGGGTGAACCTCGAGGAGAGTTCATGAGATTCCTACGGCCCCTGAGGTCTCATAGCTCTCCTTCCATGGGTCAGCTGTGGTGACGCTGTGAGGAGGGAGGTTCCTGGAAGATGGGGAGGACCTCGTGATGAGCCAGAGCCCCGGGCTCTTTGGCCAGGGAAATTACATTGTTTCCATTGTTATTTACCCTCCTTGTAAATGTAAAAAAGGAAAAAAAAAAAAAAAGGCAACACCTGGAAACTGTAAAATTGTGGTCCATGTTCGTTTAGTTTCAGCTTCTTTCCCTACAACTTAAAACTTACTTTTCTTACACAGGGTGTGTGAGGGATGTTCCCAAAGGCAGGGGCTGCTGAGGGATGCTCCCAGAGGCAGAGGGAGTTCTGTCATGCAGAGCTGGGGCAGGTTTTACCACCAACTGGCTTGTTTTGAGAGGTTTTGTATAAAGATGCAAAGCAAAAAACCCCAAACTGAGCTAAAGCACCATGGGTGCCTCCTGCCCCGTGTGTGTGCTGACCAGGCTCAGGGAGGACAAGGGACTCTGCTGGCTGAAAGGAGAGGAATGGGAAGTGGGGGTGGCCAAAGGGGTGACACCCTCCTGGGTGCGGTGAGTGGCTGGTAGATGCCTGAGCAGCACTGATGGTGAGGGATGCTGGGACCCTGGGGTGGAAGGATCCTCTTCCAGAGCTCAGAGGGGCTGTCTCTGCCCCACAATGCCACCCTGTAGCTCAAAATACCCCCACTAAAACCAAACCACAGAACAACTTCACACAACTGCATATAAACTGCACAGAAATGCATATTAAAACCTTAATCGGATCCCTAAAATCCCTGAATCAAAATAATTTACAAGGCTTCTAAAATGGTAAACTCTGTAAAGCAGAAAGCTCCTCTGTCAAGGCTGCTCTGCATGTGTGGAAGAGGGCAGCTTATTCCCAGATCCCCTTCACCTGTGGATTAGTAGGTCCTTGCAAAGCAAGTTACTGTGAGGCTTTCTGGGAGCCTGATTTATTCCGTGTCTGAGGAACAAGGGTGGATGCAGGAACAGACTGCTTAGGCATAGCTATAAATGAAAAGACTAAACCAGTGCAGAGGAAGCTCAGAAAGGCATCTACTCATGATCAAAGGGCTTATTAGATAATTTGGACTCATTCAGCACAGATGAATTTTAGAGTCCTTAATAATTACTACATCACTGTTTCTGACACTAATGCGTTAATTTTCTATCTTCAATAATACATAGAAGCTACCAACATAAAGGCAGAGATTACAATCAGATGCAGAAGATGGGAAGGTCTGCCTTAGCTTTGTTGCTTTTTGTGTAAATCTAAAATTGAGGGTTTGAAGTGATGGAGAGATCATTTGTGGGCTTTTTTTTTTCTCCACGGTGTAGAAATATCAATGGATCAAAGGCCAATGTGAAAAAAGGTTAAGCTGAATAAAGGTATATTAAACCTTTAATTCAACTTAATTTTTAAATTCCAATGATCAATGTAATATTTTGGAAAGGAACTATTTCTGTTCTGAAGTTCAGTTCTTTGATTAATGAAATATTATGAATTTTCTCTACTATTCCCTCTGCAAGAAATGCAGGTGTTTGAAAACAACATACACGGCATAAGTCCATGGGAAAAGCCTTGTTCTTAACTAGTGTTAATTGTTAAATACTAATTGAAGTCCCCTGTGGCATCTGGGAGGAGGTGTTGTATCAGGGCTATCCATCACACAGCTCTGCATAAGGAATGCCCTTCTCTCTGTGCTCAGGGGAGGTTTGAATGAACCATTTTGATTTAAATTTGTCCCAGAGTGCTCTCCTGGTCCTGGCATCATCCTGGCACCCTGCCCACCCCAGGCATCCTGCCTGCCCCGGTTCTGAGGGTTGCTGGGTCCCACAGGAGGGTGGGCAGCAGCAGAACCCCGGGCAGAGGGTGGGCAGAAGCAGGTGCCATGGAGAAACCAGCGTGTTTCTGGCATCAGCAAAAGCAGAAAAGCGTTGGAGCAGCTGGATGAGCGATGGGCACTGACAGGCTATGCTGGGACTCTACCACTTCCCCTCTCCTCTCCCACCTCTGGCCATGCTCCTGGTGCTGCACCACGTGCTGTGGGTGTGCACCCCCGTGTGCCAGCTGTGCCAGCCCCTCCGAGTCCTACAGAGCAGCTGCAGGAGGGATGGCCGTGGCAAGGGCAGGTGATGGCTCTCCAAGCCCCTCCAGACAAGGCCTACCTGTGCCTCATTGGCTCTGCCTGGCAGCTCATGGCATTCCCTGACTCGGTGCTCCAGAAACCAGGAGAAGCACCAGCTGCACCTGCACATGCCAGTCTCCTTCCATCTGCTCCTCACAGAGGGCACTCAGGACACTTCACAACACCAGCAACTTGTATATTGGGACAGTTTCCTGCACATCCCTGAACTGCTCCAGGGTGATGCCAGTTCAGTTAAACTGCTCTCCAAGAAGTGTCACTGCACTGCTCCCTCTTGCAGTGAGGCACCAAGAATAAACAAATTTGCTCCCAGAAACTTGATATTAGTAACCATCCTTTCTTTCATCCCATCCCCCATCCCATCCCATCCCCCATCCCATCCCATCCCATCCCATCCCATCCCATCCCATCCCATCCCATCCCAATCTCCCTTTAGCTGGTTCCCTGTGTCTTTTTTTTCTGTATCAGGTTCAACCTTCTTTGCTTGTTGTTTCCCCGTGTGGCTGGTGATAGATGAGGGCAGAGAACTGCTGAGGCTGCAAACCCTTTTACAACTGTTTTATTAGGGCAACTGTCACAGCCTTGGAGCACTGTCCTGGATGCTGCTGCAGGACTACAAGAAGAACTGGATGAGACATGGGTTTCAGATATGTTTAAGCCTGGGGTCAAACAGGAGGAAGGACTGTACCAGGGGATGTCAGTGCTCCCTCTTAGGTAAGCCTGTCCAAACCATCCACAGTACTTGGGAACATCAACAAACCAGGGAGAGAGTCCTCTGGCTCATTGCACTCCTCACCTCAAAACAGGCATGTGCTCTTACTGTGGGAAAGCTGAAGTGAAAAGAAACCTTTGCAATATTAAAACCAAACCAAACCAACAACAATCACAAAAATCCCAAACCCACAAGTCATGTTGCACCATCTACAGTTCAGTAGGAGGTTTGGTAAGTGCTGTCTGTGGTATGGATACACTGTACTCAGTGTTGTGTTTGGCTGAGGTCCTTGGATGCTTTTTCTCTTCATTTTCCTGCCTCTTTCAGTGACCACAGACCACTCAGTGTTTCTTGCTACACATCTGACCTCCCTTCTGAACAAGGAGTCTTGGTTGATGCTGCTCTCTGCTGCCCCTGGAGCTGGTGGCTCTCTGAGCAGTGCAGTGCTCCTGGCACCTGGAGGAAAAGGAGCTGTGCCTTCCCTGAACAGGAGAGGCTGAGCTGCTTTGGGCTGCAGTCAGGGCTGTATCCAGAATGCTTCTGTTCAATGACACAGGTGGCTTGGAGTAAGAGACAGCCTTTGTGGAAAAAAGAACAGTTTTATTTGAGTAAGACTTTAGTACAGAAGCATTGGCTCTGTTTGGTTTTTCCCAAAGTTAAATGTGTTACTTGGGGCTGCAGGGCACAGCCTGACCCACCCTGGGCTGCCCCACAGGCTGCATGGGAGCCTCTGCTCTGGCACCTGGAGCATCTCCTACCCCTCCTCCTGCACTGACCTGGGGGTTGCAGGGCTGTTCCTCTCACATATTTTCACTCCTTTCTCCAGCTGTTTTTTCCCCTTTCTAACTCCATTATCCCCTGTCACAGGTGGGCTCAGCCCTGGCCAGTGGTGGGTCCCTCTTGGAGCCACTGGCATTGGCTCCATTGCACACGGGGGAACCTCCTGGCAGCTTCTCTCTGAAGCCACCGCTGTCCTCCCTCCCTCCCACCCCAAAACCTTGCCATGCAAACCCTATACAGTAGTTAAAAGAATTTTATTTAAAATTTCTTGGCAATTTTATTGGTGATAATAGGATTATGAAGTTCATTTGAATTTGGGGTGAGAGGGGAACTTAAGGAATCAATTTAAACTTCTTTGTGAATGGAAACCTTGTCAGATCTCTTTAACAACAAGTTTTCACTTGCTCTGCGTCACATATTGGATAATCCTATTAGAAATTTTAAATTATATATTATATATTTTTCTAGGAATAATATGTGGAAATGGAATAGATTTCCAGCAGTTTTAGAGTACTAGTAACAAATGTTGATTTGTTTTGTCAATGTGATACTTGAAAATGTAAAACTATGCCTAATTTGAGCTCACTGACCTGTTGTGTTCACTGGGCTGGGTTTTGTAGGTACAGCACATCCCCTACCTGCCTCTCTTACTCAGAAAGTGGTTGGCTACATTCTTGGAGTATTCTTAAATGGACACTCTGAAGTGAGTGGATAGGGATATAGCCCTTCCAGGAGGGAATCAGAGTCACATTCATTCCAGTGAGCTTTTCCTCAGTTGTACATAGTGGGGGGAGGCCTGTGGCCCTCAAACCCACCACCCTGCAGTTGGTCCAGTCTGAAGCTGGAGGACACACTCCAGGACTTGCTTTAAATGGCACTGGGGAAGTGGAGTGTGGGACAGAAAGGCCGATGCCAGAAGTGGGGCTTTGGCTTTGAGAAAAAAAGCCTAATTTCATGCGACTGCACGTTTTTGTGTTGATCCATTCAGGGAAAAGGTGAAAAATCAAACAATCTATGTCCCAAAAGCCCCGTGGGATGCTAATGGGTCCTGCACCTCTATTTCAGTCAGAGGGAACTGCAACAGGTTTGCCCAGTATGCAAAGACAAACCAGGGGCTCGATAGGCCTTTTGTGTGTTTTATTGAGCTGTCCCACACACCAATGGAAATCTGTCAGTGTCCTGAACTCGAGAAAACTGTTACAAACTGTTTATAAACCCACTGACCTGAGAGCAGCCGTTGTCTTTCACTGTTGTATCCTCTAGAGCAAATGTTTCTGGAAATGTGTTCCAGTATCCCTGTTCTGTTTATATGGGAATTGCACTTCCTCTGGTATTTTGTCTTGAATGTTTCACATCTGAGAACTCAAATGCAGCAAGAAATCTCTAACTGATGGATTCCTCGGGCAGCACCACAGGGGCTTTTGGCATGGAAATACTTTCATTCCAGGGCATTATTTTGCACAATATTTGGCTTTTGGAAGTCTGTGTGGATATTAACACCAAAATGGATTTTACTTCCCTGACATAACAAAAGAGATGTGAAAATAAGAAAAAAAATGTTTCCAGACTTCTAAATGAATTTATTTTTTTTTAATGGGACCTGGAGGTGTTTCTTCAGTGCTTTGAGAGTTGGCATCTTAGCTTTCAGTTAGTCTGCTCTAAATAGGAACAGACTATAAATGCTTCTTAAAGGCATTGCAGCTGGGATTATCTGACTGATACGACTACGTCTATTGGAGGGCTTTACAACAATTTTTCCCATTTTCTTACTTATTCCACCCATGTCTCCACAGAAGTACAACGACTTAATGATCATGGACATGTAAACACATTTTTCATTTGCATCCCATCATTTTAGGAACCGAGAGTATGATTGCTCAGTTAAACGCTGAGACTGTGGAAAATAAATGCGACATTGGTACTTTCATGCCTGAATGTCTTTTTTAAAGGAACTGACCTTTTGGCCTCCAACATTTACAAAATGATACTTAGTCGCTACTTATTTCATAGCTTTCACTTTCTTCTCCTTCCTAGGCAGAATTTAAATACCCTCCTCTAGTTTTATTTCTGGAGAGAAAAGGTTTGAGTTTTATGGTTATCAGTGCTAGACTTAATATTGCAGTAGGTGAAGGTTGTTTCAGCAGTGCTGAACATCACATCAGTCCCCCCATGACGAGGCTGGGGGCAGCAGCCTCAGTCACAGCCCTTGCTGGAAGGAAGGGGACCTGGAAGATCGAGGGAGCAGGGGGATGATAAAGCCCCATTAAACGTTTCTCCTGCCACTTTCTGTGCTCCCAGTGCCACTCTGGGATATCTGGCCTGTGGAGGTGGGGACAGCACCCCCATGGAGCTGGAAGAGTGGCTGTCCCGAAGTGGCTTTTGCTGGATCCCATGGGGGGAACTCCACGAGCCCCCCTGCCCTTTCCTGCCATGCTCTCCCCAGCAGACAATCTCTGAAGGCCAGAGCCCTTTTGCCTCCAGGACTTTGATTCCTTCCCAATCCCTGGCTGAAATCGATGAATGGGTGCAGGAGCTGTTAGGAGCATAGACAGCAGCACAAAAAGGTGAAAGGGTTTGGATCTCATGTTCCACCCATCAAAGGCCTGAAGTTAGTTCTGCCAACCCAGGGGTTGTGGTGTCCTGCCCGCGGCTGCCAGCACATGGTCCTACTTCCCTGTGAGCCTGGCCTGTGCTGCCCTGGCTGTTGCTCGTGCTGGACGGTGAGGGTAAGATGCTCTTTCTGCCCCTATGACCGAGCTTCCCGGTGGGGAGGACAACCAGCCCCAGTCACTCAGTGTCAGCTGGTGACTGCTTTCAGTATCCCCGCAGTAAGTGTGGTGTCTGCTTTCCAAAGAGGATGCCAGCACTGCCCAGAGTTCTCCAGGCCTGGAGAGCTCATGCCGGGGTGCAGGGTCCAGCTGGAAACAAGTGCTGTCCCTGGAGCCTGGTCGGCCAAGCCACCACTGCTGGGCTGCCAACAACCGTTTGCTTGCTCTGTAGGACAAGTGACCTCTGGGAAAAAAAGGACCCACCGCAAGGGCAGTGACCCCCCTTTGTCAGCACAAACTCAGCAGCGGAGCTGTGGGATGACCCGGCACTGTCTGCTGTGATGGGAAAGTGGGGCCTGGTTTGTCCTTCGTGGCCACCCTACCCGAGGCTGTGACCCCACCGTGCCGCTCGGAGGCAGGTCTGTGCTCCCTCACCTGTACCTGCCCTCGGAGACAGCGGCCACCAGGCCACGGGCAAGGCACGTGTCCCTCGTGGTGGGGTGGCACCAGCGGAGGGTGTCTGGGAGGTCTCCGGCTGCAGCACCTGGGCAGGGCCGGACACCCGAGGGTTTGGGAAGCGTCAGCAGATGGCACTCGTGACATGCCGCAGATGGAATTTCTGCGAGGAAAGAGGAAATCTGTTCACTTTCGTGCATTTTGGCTGGGCCCCGCTGACAGCATCGGGTTCGGCACAGGCACCTACGGCTCGGCGGGAGGCGCAGGCGGAGGGTGCGAGATCAGACATTCCCGACGCTGGCGAAGCTCCTGGCTCTGGTTGGGAGGGTTCGGGCTCCAGCGGGGCTCTGGGGCCGGAGAGCAGAGCCGGGGGTGTCACACATCCGGGCACGCAGCTAATTGCAAACCCCAGAGTTCTCAAAGAGCATCCTCGCTCACGCTGCCCACTGGGATTTACTCAGCAAGAAAATCCATCCGTGCCGAATGTCACCGGAGAGATGAGTGTTTCACTGTGAGGTCAGCTCAGCTGCTGAGCAAAGTGCTGGCTGACTCATCGACCTGCATCCATCTTCTGCGACCCTATCCTTGTCCGTACCTGTATCCCAGCCCGTGTACGATGGACCCTGCTCCGGCAGAGCACGGCTTCAGGGCTAATTCAGTATAACACAAACACTCCGAACCTCCAATAAATCAAGTGTGAAAACTCTGCTTCAAGTTCTTTGGATCTGGGGCGTGTTTTTCCAGTCTTTGCAGGCGCAGCTGGTGCAGGAGCTGTGGGGAGGGGACAGCTCTGTGGCAGTGCAGCAGTGGGGAGCTGGGTTTGTCCACACCTGGGAGCTGGCAGAGACTCTCAGAGAACACTGAAAGGGCTGGTCAGTGTGACTGGGAACTGTTGAGTATCACCTGTGAGAAATCCTGGTGAATAGGAGAGGACCCTGGAGTCCTCACCCCCAAAGAGTTCTGCCTGGACAAAGCCATGTCTCACCTGATTGAGGTACCTGGTGTCAGCAGCAGGTTTGGCCAGTGTCTCCTCCAGCCAGGGCTTCTCTGGCCCCGTGTAATATCCTAAGGAAATGAGGAGAGAACTGGTAGATCTTCATGGACTGAAACTACAGATATATGCTATCATACATTCTGTGCTTTGATCCATATTTTCTTTTTAGAGTTCATTTTGCATAATAAATTTATAGAATAGTTACAAAATAATAAATATTTCAATATTAACGATATTGATATGTCCAAAATTTATATTTTATTAGAATTTCTGTTCTATTACTCCTTAAACAAACATCAAGAAAATACTTACATTAAATGCAGAGTCATGACTAAATGATTTGTTTACAAACACTTAAGACACCCGGAAGACACTTACGTAATAACCCAGGATTTAAAACACATACATACAATTTTTCAGGTGCTTCACTCTCATAAGCCAGTTGCTGCTCTACAATGACAACAATGCTGCTCTGTGGAACTCATCTCTGCTGAAATAGGTGTGGGACTCCTGAGAACTTTCTACAACTAATACCCTGGAGAGACAATTGCTAATCCCCTGGAAACAGGCTTTAGCTGAAATTACAGGACTATTAGAAGACTAGAATCCTATGTGTAAGTAGACAAAGCTGTCTTGCTTTTTGTAGATTAGTGAAATGCTCTTTAAGTCAACTGTTAATACCTTATTAAAATATTTACTGTTGTTTTGCTCACATACTTTGGAGCATTTGTGATTTTATGTACCCAGTGTTCTTCCTCCAAGGCTCACGGAGGGCATGGCACTGCAGGTCTGCTGCTGTAACCCTGAGTGACTGAAATTCAAGCCTAGAAATGCCATATGACTTGTGCAAAAATCCTGTGGCAGATCAGTGGCAGGGTGGGACAGAGGGATGCTCTCCTGACCCCGTGGTAGCTGAACCACTGCACAGAGTGCAGGATAGGGGATGGAGGTCAGGGAATTCTTTAATGAGGACCTGACAGTATTACCACTGCCCAAACCAATCCTCTCCCCACCTTGCTGAACACCCACCGAGGGGTGCAGCGTGCCAGCCCTTCCAAGCCTTTTGTTGGGATTGGCAGTGGTCCTGTGTGCCCAGAAGGACCCTTGCAGCCAGGAGACACTCTGTGCTCTCCACACTGTGCCTTTTCCAGCCTGAAATGCCAGCAAGAGCTGGATGAGCCTGACAAGCACTGTCTGACCTTCTATACACAGCCCCAGGGAGTGTTTCTTTGGCATCCTCAGTCTCCTGGAGAAGGCTGGCAGGGTGCTGGTGTGACAGGACAAGCCATGTAGATCAGAGTGAGTGACATTTGATTTCCAGAAAGGTCTGGAGCATACTGCAGGGCAGAACAGCTCGTCCACTCTAACTTGAAGAAGGGCAGTGTCCACTGTCTCCCTGTCTGTGAATATAAAGTGGTGGCTGACTTTATAACAGTGATTCCATGGCCATGCCCAGGGGTGCAGCCATTCTGCCTGCAGAAAACACCCTTCGGCATTGAGCTCTATTTGTGTCCCTGGATTTCTCTCTGTGTTCAGTGTCATCCATGCTTTTGTTTATAAATAGAACAGCCAAGTTCTAAAGGACAAGCATCATGTGGCTATTGCCTGTTTGGAGCCTGTGTGGATGGAGAAAACTCCCCCTCCTTCCTGCAGTCCCCACAGACCGAGCACATGCTCTGCGGGGCAGATACAGTGCCTGGCTGAAGGTCAGCTCAGGGGGCTGGACAACTGCCCTTGGCCAGGAGCCTGCCCACCAGTGTGAGTGTCCCGTGGCCAGGGTCCTGCTCCTCATGTCCCCCTGTGTGTGGCCAGGGAGCTCTACCCACCCTGATGCCCAGCAGCAAGACCTGCCTGCCCCAAACACTGCTCAGGGCCGTGGTGGGGGAGCGCAGCCCTGGTCACCTGGGAGATGTCCCTGTCACTGGCCACTGTACCAAAAGGAGATTATTTCAAATTGATGTTTGCTTTTTCTTCCAAACACTGATGGGTGTATCAGTAATCAAGGTAATCAAAGTTGGTAATCAAGGGTAATCAAAATATTCATTCTCCCCTCTTTGCCTGTTCTTCTCTCCAAAAGAATCATCCAGAAATCAAACAAAATCCTTGCCTGAGAGCATTTCCCCCCCTGCATTTGAATGGTTTATCTGTAAGAATTCAATTTTTGTCAGCAAGTTTCAATGGCATCTTAAAACTCATTTCCTTGGTATGAAATGAGCATTTTAAGATCACAGCTTACAGACTAAAAATGGTTTTGTGTGTTGGTCTTTTGGTATACTTCTCACAGATGCAAGAGGATAACAACAAATTTTATAGATTCTGGCACTCCTGGACTACAATAACAGACATGACATAGCACAGCAGAGGTGCTGTCCCATACCTGACGCCACTAAAGGTAAACAAGGGAGCAATTTGCTATTATTACAATTTAAGACACATGAAACTAGAAGAGAATAAACCTGTTCACTGGCTTCTCAAGCCATGGGGATCTGCGATTAGCACCGTGAGCATGCCAGAAGCAATGGGTTCAGATGCAGCCCTTGAGCAGCCGGAGGGCTGAGCCTGGAGCTGGGGCTGTGCTGCCAAAAGGGATGTTACTGGAGAGGTTTGACACTGGCAGCATGAGGAAGGGTGTCCTCCTTCTCCCATGGTGTGCTGGGTGCTGGACATGCCAGTGATGGGAGGCACATGCCCTCCTGCTCCCATGGCATGTTGGGTGCTGGCAGAGCCTGGAGGCTCCTCCCTGCTCCATCTGTACCAGAAATGGTGGCAAGGTCAGAAATACTCTCCGCAAGAAATTTTAATGTGCATAAAATCAAGACTATTTTGAGAGCAGAAATAAGAGCCTCTCTGTGTTCATAATCTCACTCTCATGAGCACCTCTCTGCTTGTAAATATCTCCTATTTGCATGGAATTGTTTATTTTTAATAGCCTTGGTGTTTAGAAGGTAGGAATAACAACTCCACTGGGGAAGAGGAAACGTCCTTCCTGACACATAACATATCTGCTTTGTCTGCTTTTGAACTAAGGAGAAGTACTTTAGGAACTATTAAAGAGCCTTTAACATCTAATGGGAAATTATGGTTTGACTTGCAGTACCACTGTCTCACTGGTCCCTTTGTCCAGAGGTTTAGAAAGGGTGACACCACACACACCACCCAGCAGCACAGGAGAGCTGTATTTGTCTTCTGGAGGTGCATTTATATATTTTGTGGGCTCCAGCTGAGAAGCATCACTCAGCCTTGCTCAGTGAGGATTTACAGGAACTGGCACCATGGAACTGGCTATAGGCAATGGGCAAGCTTCAATAAACCAGTTTTCTGCTGTTGTCTGTTGGTTTAAACTTCAGTATTAAATGAAGAAATCACCTAGTAAATTCATTTATTAACCCCTTTAGAATCTAATAAAGAAATATGTCAGGGATTAATTTACTGGAAAGATAATCAGAGAGACTCTTCAACTGGAGCAGCAAGCCTGGGCAGCATCCTCAAAGTTAATGGTCTATCAAGTGAGAAGCTGAGAGCCTGTGCAGAGTCAGTGGCTGTCAGTGTCTCTGCTGGTGGTGTGCAGCAAGAGGTAGCAAAGGAATATTGATTTCCTCCAAAAACACTCCAGAGCCCTCCCCTGATTCCCACAGCTTCACCTCTTACCTACCACCTCTCCACGGTTCACGTGGCTGTCACAGGACGAACAAACATTTCCACAAAACTGCTGGCAGAAGCTGGGCTATGCAGTGTGTATGCCTAAAACAGTCTGGCTGACTGCTCCCTTGGTGCCTGTGGAGAACCTGGGGGGCTGGAGCTGTTATATTCTCTCCTGGCTGGAAAGGGCTGTGCACTGACATACACTGAGGAGTAAAACATCACATGCCATTAGACGAGCCCTGGTTCTGCATTTAGAGGAGGTATCTCAGTTCAGTTCTTACTCAAAAGCTGAGGGATGAAAATATAGCCTTTTAAAATGCAGAATGTGTAAGAGAAATAGCACTAAAGCAACAGAGAAAAAAATGAAATAAAATAAAATACTGTACACAGCAGGAACAGTGAGTGTGTGATGCATAGGCTGGGTGCAGCCCACCGAGCAGCCCAGGCTGGGCTCTGGACTGGGATCCCAGTGCCTGGTGCTGGTCAGCAGATTGCCATGACTGTGCTCTGTGAGGGATCCCCAGATCCTCTGGATCTGCAGGGAATGAGGAGCATGTGCCCATTGGGCACTGTCTGGCCATGGGGCTATAGAGGAGGTTTTATCTTGTCCTTCTGTCTGCCCCGTGTGCTCACACCCTTGAGATGAGGAAAGTGAGTGTCCAGTGAGCACTGTGGCATCTGCTCAGTTTCTTGTTGGAAGTATTGTTTGTGATGGAGCTTTTTGCCAGGAGTGTTTCTAGAAATGAACTGGCACTCCTTTTTTCTCCATGTTAAAATCCACATTTACAAAGTCTTCCTCCCTAGAGGTAGTTTCCTCTCCATACCGAAAAATAATCGCCAGTGAGCAACTGGTTTTTAGTGATTTTATTTTATCAGTTTATGTTTCCATATCTGTAGTACAACAGAGCAGAGTCGATGGGCAGCTTTTCATTAGTGAACTGTGCCAGCACTGCTGCTGGAACCCACAGCACAGGGACCACGGGGCAGGAGTGTGGCAGTCAGTGACTACTGGTCAGACAGTGTGGGGCCAACTTTTCCCCCTGGAGTTGGGGTCAACTTTTCCCTCTGGAGTTATGTTTCCTTGTGGACTGTATTTCACCTTTCCTGAACGGTGAAATACTTTCAGGTGATATTTCACCTGAAAGGTGAAATCCTTATAGCAATGCCAGCTCTGCAGAAATCAGTAGAGTTAAAGCCAATGAGAAACAGCTGTTTCTGGCTCTTTTCCTAATTCTCTGTTTCACCTGATCCAGTAAAGCTGTGCTGTAGGATTGGGAGGGTTATGGATTTCCTACACTGCCCACTGCCCTTTGATTACTGTTAAAACTACTAACTCCATCTCCCACTACCTGACACTTTTGTTCCCTCTTACATGTACTTTCACCTCAGCTGAAGCTCATCAGCTTGCATAAAAAATTAAGAACAGATTCCTGAGCTCTGGAGTCTGAGGAGACTTGAGCAGCCACCTCTCTGAAACTGCAATGATCAAAGATGTACAAGTCCTTTCCACTCAGTAAAATTCAATGGACACTGCCTAAAAGCCTATAAAACCTCTGAGGTGGAAAATGCAACCTCTGCGGCCTCTTTTCCCCCCGTCATACACAGATCAGAATGGACACACCAGGTCTGGCTTTGCCAGTTTGGATTCATCTCTGTCAGACTCAGATGCCCTGACTTGTTCACATTCCTGCATGGCACAAATCCCATCTGCTTTTTGAATCTCCATTTCTGATCACTGTAATAAAAATGGTTAAGTTCTGCATATTATCTTCAAGTAAGAAAGCAAAATTTTCTTCTTTAAACAAGAACAACAACAAAACCCCCCCAAGCCACAAACATCCCCTTCCACCCCCAAAAATAAACCAAAACAAAACCCAAAGAAAATCCCTTGTGGAAAAATCCCCATTTGTTTATTCTCTGTAATATACCTTTCCCCATGAGGATTAAAAGGTTTTTAAATATCATCTTCAATGTCCTCTGTTCACTTGTTTTTCTCAAGGTCACAAACCATTTTGCACACGGAGGGAGGAAGGTACGCCTTGTTCTCTAAACCTACACCCTGCTCCTGCCTTTCTGGGAAATCTCAGGCAAGCTGTGTATATTGGAAACAACAGCAGATTTCCAGGAATATTCCAGCAAGCAAAGGCTGTCACAGCAAAGCCGAGCCTGTAGGCTGGAGCTGAAGGCAGGCAAGGAGGCACCTGCAGAGGGGGCAGGGAGGTACCTGCTGCCCCTTGGATGCTCTCCTGTGCTTCCCATGATAGGATGAGCTCAGGTTTAGGGTATCCACTGGTGAGAAGTGACCTTTGTAGCTATTTTTATCAGAAGTGATGGTGTAGTTGTGCTGTGACACAAAACCAGTTGGAAACAGTGCCCAGTCCTATTTGCAGCTGCCCTGTGGGCTTGTGAGGGCTGGGGAAGCCGAGCCCTTTGGGAGGGTCTGCACTGGGCTGTGCTGTGCAGGCATCAGGAACCAGGCTCTGCTGCCTCTGCCCCAGCAGCTGCTGAGCTGCAGCTCCCAGGGCCAGGAGAGTGAGAGCCCTGCTCCCCTGATCCAGGGGCTGCTCTGGATCTATTCCTGGAAATGTCAGTGCTGCTCCAGCCCCAGCTGCAGTCATGGGCTTGGGCTGGCACTGCCCACAGCCCCATGCTCTTACACACTCCCCCAGTCCATCATCACTTCCACTTGATTCTTCTCTTTCTGCATTAACCAACCAGGATGTCTCATTTTCACCCTAGAGTGTTATTCCTTTGAGGCCAAGTATCACACCCCCTGCCCTCATGGGTGTCTCTCCAGGTCAGCTGCACCCTGGGTCTTCCCTACTCAGGTATTCCCTGCTGCTGCTGCTCTTGGGCTCTCCACACCCCACCAAGAGGGCAGTGAAGACCCTCCAGACTGGATCTGATCTCTTCAGAAGAAAGAACCTCTTCAAGCTTCTGCCATGTAAAGCACAATGTTAAAACATTTTGGAATTGCACAGTAGCTCAGTCTAATGACAACCCTTTCCCCTAAAGATAGATGTTGTCATTAATCAGAGGTTCACCTGCTTTGCTTCAATAAGCCAAGCTCATTCCAAGAACAAAAGGGCTGCCACTGCTATAGCCCAGCTTTTCAATTTCAAACCATCTGCAGCTTACAGAATAAATGAAATATTCAGCATATACAAATAGTGTACAGAATGGTATGACACAGACCATTTCACTTTCCTTCATCCTTTTCTAACTTATTGGCTCTTAAGTAATGGATAGTCCTACATCAAAAGCTCCATTCAAATAAGATAAACAAACACTTAAAGTACACATTACACATGGCATTCCCAGCCATCTGTATAGATTATCCTCTAAAGAATAGAAAGGGAGATTCTTAAAGTCTTTGTTGAGACCAGAGCATGAAGCAGTGGTGGGGTGAGATGTTTGACCACTTGGCAGGGGGTTGTGGGGGAGCATCTGTATTTGATGGCAGAAGTCAGGACAGACTGTGCTGACAGGACTTTTCAATCCCCTGTAATCTTTCACCCCTTTTCTCCTTGTTTTCTCTGTCTATTCAGCCACCCTGGAGAGTGGCAGGCAGTTTCTTCTGCATCACAGCTTTCGGTACTTCATCTTCTGCAGCTCTGCCTCCTGCTTGTTCTCTCCTTACAGGTCTATCTCCAAACAGGTCTGTCTCCTCTTTTCATAAACTTTTTGGAGTGCAGTGTCCCCAGTCCAGCCCTTTCTTCTCTGCCCTCAGCCCTGTGAAATCACCTCTGTAATCACTGCCCTGGCACCTGTGTCTCTATCACATGAAGCATAAGCTGCCTGTCGCTGTGCGGAGGGCTCCTGGTACCCAGTCCCTGCTCTGCCTGTCACTGCCTCACTGGTGAGAGCCAAGCTCCCACCCCGGCTGGCCTGGGAGAGCAGTGTGCACAACGCTGACACCCTTCGAGCAAACTCCCTTGTGGTTCTCTTGTACCCCCTCAGCCTGGGACGTGTGTTCGGGAGGACTCTGAGAGGCACCTTCATTGTCTGTCTCTGTATCAGCCTGAGCACATTTTTCTGCCTCACAGAGTCACAGCATCATAAAACAGTTTGGGTTGGAAGTTCCCAGCCCAACAGTTTGGGTTGGAGCTGGAGTCCCCTTCCTCCCCTGCACAGGACAGTCCCCGAGGCACAGCCCTGCCAGCCCTGCCACTGGGGCTCAGCTGTTTCTGCCTCCCTGGGTATCCCAAAGGTGTTCATTGCCACCTGCCCTCAGCATCAGTCTCCAGCTGCTATCCAAGTACAAGTGAGTCAGCAAAAGCTTTCTAGGAACTCCCCTTCTTTATTCTCACTCCCTAACACAGCTGAATTGTGTTTTTGGCTATGTTTTAGTGTTTGAATTTGCAATGGAACACTGTTAAACTGTCTGAAATGGAGAGAATTTTTATTTAGAGGGTCCTTTGGAATATTTCCCTTTATTTTATCTTTGTTCTGCTGTACCTGGTGAATGGCAGCTCTACTTGACTCCTCTGATGCCTTGAAACATGATATATGTGTTGTGGAGTGCTTTTCTTGAGACTATGGTCCCACGCAGCAAGTACTGCACACATTAATTACACAGCAGTTCCCACAGACTCCTGGTTTACAGGGTGCTGCTGACTTTTCTCAGGATACCACGAGTGATTTTTTAAATGGAACTGACACTGATGTGGAGTGGTTTGTCCCCAGCACCCTCCTACTCGTACCACCTGTTTTCGTGCCAGTGGGTCTGACTGTGTCCGAGACAAGCCATCAGAACTCTTCAGTTGTGTTTCTTCTACCCAAAGTATGAGCCCTCCTGTGCCTCTCCAGAATTTCAGGTGCCTGCACTCCAATGCCGCTGCTCTTGGCAGAAGGCACAATCATTGCTGTGTTCATGCCTGCCTGTACTTCCTCCCCTGCCTCCAGGCATCTTCCCTGACCCTATCATTGACTCAGCTGCTGTTCTCAGAAATTAAATGTTCATTTCTGGCCACTTCCCATCCTTTTACTTTCTGACGTTCCAGTTCCCATTGCTCAGTTCCCACTCACTCGATTTCTCTATCTCTCTGTGAAAGTAGCCAGTGTTTCCCTGCTTTTCCTTTTTTTTCCTTAGTGTTAACTTTGTTTTTATGGGGCTGCAGAGCTGTGCAGAGCAGCCCAGGAAAAGATGGCACAGTGAGCTCATTTTCAGAAGACTGGCGTAAGCTTTGCAGCAGTTTGTGCCAAATGCCTTATTGCATCACATTCATCTCTGCAATTCTGGGGATACTTTTGTTTTGCAGGTGTGGAGAGGCATTTCCAAACCCGGATGAGAGTCCTAATGATGAAGCAATGATTGCTCCTGGCACGCTGCTCGAGGTTTGGAGGCAAGCTTTGGCCTGAGCTGTGGTGGTGCCAGCTCCAGTCAGTGTCTCGGCATCCTGTCCACTGCAGAGCAAGACAGGGGATGGAGCTCCTCCAGCCCCTGTCAGTGTTTTTGGGAGAGGTGCCTCACTGTGGTGTCTGTCACTGCAGCGGAAGGTGCTGGGTAGCAGCAGCTGCTGCTGCCACGGTGCTTCCTCAGGGCAGAGTACAGGGATTTTTACCCCAGGCCAGGACTCTCCCTGTGGCCCGGTGTGGAGCCAGAGCAGAGCTCTGCCCATGTCAGCCCCACGCTGCTCAGAGCCTGTTCGCAGAGGGAGACCCTTGGGCAGGGCAGAGAGTGCAGATGGGCCCCAAGGTCCCATGCAGGGTGGAAGCCACAGGGACCCCAAGACTACAGGGACAGCTCAAGCCTCCAGAAACACTCTGTCAGGCTGGTGTAGAGCTGGAGGAGCCGGAGGGAGGGGAGGTGATGTACAGCCCCCTTCCTCTCCTTTCCAGGCTTTGCAAACAGTGACGCACAGCACCTGCTGTACCTGTGATGGTGCCATAAGCCAGCTATGTCCAGCTTTCCTCGATCCAAGTCCTCTACAGATTTGTCTATGATTTAGGAAATATGATCTGGCTTCAGCTCCCTCGGAGACCTTGGAGCGGAGGTCTCAGTGTCAGACCCTTTTGGGTCCTTATCAATAGGAATCCTGCACAACCATCCAACCAAAACAATATATCCTGATGTGAGATCAGAGAGATGCTGCAATAAAAGGAGAGGGAAGACAAGGTCATTGTAACCATTATATTTTCAGGATAAAGCTGCTTTTTCCCTCAGCGAGAGAATTTCCTTGTGTGCGTGTGTGGACCTGTAAAACTCCAGCCCTTGGGTTCAAAATGTGACTAAATGAGGTCAAGTGCTAAGAGTGCTCGATATCATGGAATCCTGGGGCTGCTGGGAACAGCTGTCATGTGTGGTGTAATAAAAGGAAATGTGTTGCCTGGAGTATTAATTAATAGGTAAATAATCAGCAGTGTAGCTGCACACCTGAGCTCCTCAAACCCACTGTAGAAGTGCAGAGACCAGCCACTTTGCTTCCCAGCAGCTGGGCACATCAGGGCATTACAGTGCTCCCTCGCTTCCCAGGTTTCATTAAAGCAAGTTTAGTGAAAAAATCTCATTTGCAGAGATGGCAGTCATCTAAAACATCCTCTGCTTTTACTGAGTGTGTGCAAATTAATTATAAAACAGACGCATAGAGAGGGGATGCAGGAAGAAAAGAAGAATTATCACATTATTTAAGATCTATATCCCCAGTTTTGCCTGCGTATCTGTTTTCCCACCTTTGTGCCAGGGAGGGGGGCTGCCTGCCCAGGGTCCAGTACCCACCAGAGCTCTGGCCCACGTGGCCTATGACTCCCCAAAACATGCAGTCTGAAATGCCAGGGAGGGTGAAACTGCAAATTTTGAGCAGGGAGCACGTTGGGAGCATCGTGTACAAACCCACAGCTGCAGCTGGTGTCGAGCACAGTTCGGAATTCGCATCCTTGGATGTCGTAGTGTCCCTTTGAGGTGCAAATGAGCAGGTCAGCAATATGTCCCAGGGTAGGACAGCCATGATCCCTGTGGTGGGAGGCTGAGCCAGGTGGCGAGAGGGGCTGGGGGTCTGCAGAGTTACGGGCTGGGGAGGCCCTGGAACAGAGGCTGGAGTGACACGGCTGGTGTGTGGGTGGGCATGGCCTCTGCAGAAGGTCCATTCAGCTCCAGAGACACCCCAGTGGGCAGAGTGGGTGGTGAGTCTGTCACAACCATCCCCTGTAGGCAGGAAGGGTGGTGAGAGACCATCATAGCCATCCCCAAGGGTAGGAAGGGTGGTGTATTCCACAGTGTCATCTCCTGTGATCCACCACTCTGTGCTCAGGGTAAATGCTTGCTGTGTTTAAGGTTAAAGACTCTCAGTGGAATTTTCTTCAGAGAATTTGTCTTAGTGAATTCCCAGTTATCTGTATTTTTGGTCTCCAGAACAGTCCATCTCAGTAAAAATCCCCATTTATTTACACGATGTTTTTGTTGCTTCAGAATTGTATCCGGTATTTTTATTTGATCTTCCCACCTCTTGCACAAAAGCAAGAGCAAGAAGATGATTTGCTTTCTCCATGTCAGCTATTTCTTCCGGACCTCCAGCACTTTCTTGCACACATTTTCCTCTTTCACCCCAGTTTGAGGAGTCCTGTACATTTACGGGTCATTTAGTTCTATTCTCTGTTCCCCTTTTTCGATCAGAGATTAATTTAGGCTGAGAAGGATGTCTACAGGCTTTGATCCAGCTGTCTGCTCAAAGCAGGGACACTGTCACAGGCTGCTGTACTGCCTGGTTTTCCCTGCCCCATTCTACCTGTCCAGTGTGTCCCTGCTTTGGCTTCCCAGGGCTGTGACTGAGTGTGCTGGAGACACAGTTGAAGTCAGGACAAACCATACTCCTTGCTCACTGTTTTCCCCTTGCCCACAGAAGCTCAGGAAGCTCTCAGGTTCCTTAGGCACAACCTGCCTCCGGTACATCCGTGCTGGCTGTGCCCAAGGCCCGGACACGGCCTGGCCTGGCTGCCGGCAGGGTTTGCTCCATCGCCGTCCCGGGATTGGAGGGGGGTGCCCGAGCTGCGCTCCCTGAGGGTCCCTCCTGCCCCACACCAGGATGGGCAGTGCTTTGCCTTTGCTCCAGTCTCTTGAACTGGTCCAGCTGCTGGGATCTCCTGGAGGAGCTGGGGAGAGGGGCTTGACCCGCACCTCTGGGTTCATCTTGTCGGATGTGTAATAGCACGGTGTTCCCTCGGACAGTTTCTGGCAGGGAACTTTCTTTTCAGCAACTGAAGAGCACTGAGTTGGCATGTTCTTACCGGTATTATAACTCCAGTTGTCATTCCTGAATGGCACTGATCAGCTTTCACAGCTCATCAGGGTTTCTGTACAGCCCAGATTGATTCTGCATGTCCATCATTTTAATGCTTGACTTGACTGAATTTCACCTGGTGCTCCTGATCAGAGGGGTGCTGGGAGCAGTTCTCTGATGGTGTTTGTTGTGCTTGTGTCTTTGATCACTCCCCAGGAGGTTGCCATGGCCACCAGTAACTTCTGCCCACCTGAACATGTGGTGTCCTTTCACTCTGCCGGGATGGGACCTGTTGTGTCTGAGCTGGGCAGGAGCAGAAGGGACACACAGTGACAGCCCAGTGCCCACCAGGAGGGCTGGGCATGTGCCTGCTGCTGCTAAGGGTTTTGGACGGGGGGTCAGGGTGCCCGGAAACTTGGGGCTGGGGTTGAGCTCTTGCCACAGCTTTTGATGGCTGCAGCGTTACCCTCAGTGGGAGAAGAACCCTTGAGAAACTCTTTGCTACTCTGGTTGGGTGCAAATAAACATTAGTGCAGAATTTTATCGAGACTTGGCCCAACCAGGACAGCCATTTTTTCAATGATCTACTTGGAACTGAGAGGGAAGACAAGACAATGTCTGGCTGTCTTACATGGAGATGTCTGCAATGAGTGGTCCTGAAGCCAATTGTATGACGGAGGCCAGAGGCACTGAGAGCTGACAGTATAAGCATTGCTATTTACTGTAATAGCTTCATGCCTCCAGAATTGCTCACTGTCCTGCAGAGTCCTTGAGAACTGCTGTTACTTGTGTCAGAGACACCCAGGCTGACCTGGCTGTCAGCAAACCTGAGAGGGACACGTCAGGGGAGGATGGAGGGAGCTGCTGTGCAGGTGGAAACTGGGGCACTGTCTGGACACGGCATATTCCTGTTAATCACTTACACAAATTAACTGTGACAGTCAGGGAGAAACACTCCAATTTTAGACAGCAAAGCTTTAGGGGAATTTACCGCTCTTCAGAAAGAAGTGAGGGATTTCAGCTAGAAGTAAGCATGAACTGCATTAAAAGTTTGTCAGCAGAGACAGGGAGCATTGTGTGGTACAAGGCAGGTTTGAACCCTTACCCTTGCATGGGAATCTTAGAATCACGGGATGGTTTGGGGTTGGAAGGGACCTTTAAGGGCCGTCTAGTCTGATCCCCTGCCCTGAATCACTAGACCAGGTTGCTCCAAGCCCCATACAAGATAAGGACTGAACGTTTCCAGGAATGAGGCATCCACCATTCTTTGTACCAGTAGAAGAACTCATATGATTTTCTGCTCAAACTTTCCACTCTTCCCTTTCCTCATGACCAGCCATTTAGCAGGACAAGATTAATAAAGACTCACTCTAACCCCCCAAGGCTGCCCACTGAGCCCAGATGGATGCTAGGACTGGCAGTGTCTGCAGTGGTACCCTTGGATGGATCCCCTGCAGAGCTGGAAGGAGCTGTGCTCAGGGGATGCTAGGGGAAGCCTGGGGGGCAGGAGCTACTCCTGCAGTCTGGTGACTGTGTGACACTCGAACCCCCTGGTAATTGTGCCAGAGGCTGAGTTAAAATTTATGGCAGCAGTGTGGGTACAAGCCTCAGGCTCTGCCCTCTGTCAGGGGTTTGGCAGCCCAGCGAGGGGAGTGAGCACAGATGACAGCAGGAGAGCCAGCCTTGCTTCACAGCACCTGAGAGTGGCTTCCACAGCTTCAGCATTTCAGGCTTTAGATTTCTGTTGTATCCATGTGGCAGATGGCCTATCTGTCCCATAACATGCAGCTTCCTTCCCAGATTTGTGACCATTTATTCAAATCCATTTGTCTGCAGCTCCCTTTAACCGCTCGATGCTGAGAGCCCCTTGGCTGGGCAGAGTCACTGGGCAGGGCTCACCCAGGGCCCAGCAGGCACTAGAGGTGCTCCTGCCTCTCAGAACATCAACAATTTAGTTTTCTTCTGTACTTAGGAGAGAAAAACCTCCGTGCTGCAGGGCATTGGCAGGACTGATTTCAATTTGCCGGTCACTCATTCTTTATTCTGGATCCTCTGCTTCCACCTCTTTGTCTTGCTTATGCGATGCTTTCTCTTTTTTTCTGCAGCACTTGTGAGAGGAAAGCTGGTACTTTCTTTGCAAGCTGGTGCTGTCCCCTGCAGATGTGTCAATGCACATCCTTGAACAGCTGCAACATCTGCCTGTTCATCCTGTGTCATCCAGGAACCTTTTCACCTGGCTCAAGATGTTGATAATCTTAATTCTGATCATGATATAGTGATGATGATATTAATAAATGATGAGGAGCTGCTTTTTAATCAAGCTTTGATTTTGTTGGGGTTTTGTTGCTGTTGTTTGGTTTTGTTATTGTATAGAAAATAGTCAAGAAATGTACTAAAAACAACAATAAAACAATTATAAGTAAAATGAAAAAGAATGTAGTTGTTCCTGCCTGGCTGTAAAAGATACCAAAGTAAAGAAGCAATTCAAAAGTAAAACAAAATGCATACTGGAAAACTTGTGTGTGCTTTGTAATGGGGTTGTGGGGTTTGGGGGAACCCTGTCTGTCAGGCACAGTTGGCTGTGGGTGCAGCTGGTGTATGATTATAAAATGTGTAATAAATCTGAAGCTTTAACATGAGTTTCATTCATCCAGCCTTTACACAAGGCTGAATAACTTACACCAGCCCAGTCTGTCTAAAGTGCTGCAATAGTGTTTTTTATAAACTGCTTATATAAAAAACTTGGCAATTTCATCAAACTGCTTCACTCTCCCAGCCAGGGCCCCCAGTGCTCCCATGGCTGGGGTAGAGGCTCAGGGGCTGGAGAGATGGGGACGAGAACAACAAAGGGTTTGGGCTTGAAGGGCAGAAAGAAGGCAATAAATAAAACTGAACTTTCCGACACTATTTTGTTTACTATTTAGCTGATTTATTACTTAAAATTCCACAAATCTTTGGTAAACTTTTGCTTTCAGCAGCTTCCTCAGTCATCACCTGCGTATATTTCTCAGTTGATTGTGCCATGTATGGGGCAGGGGGTCAAGTAGAAAGCAGAAATTAGAAAAACCTGAAGAATATGGGAAAAAGTTACAGATTAACATCCCCATAGATATTAAAAGGAATTAGGTAAAACCTGAACCAAACCCAATTAAAAAAGTTTTTTAACTTTTTTTTAACAGCAAGGAATCCTTTTTTCTTAAAATATGGTGGGTTTTGGGTTTTTTGTTTTGTTTGTTTGTTTTTTTACTTAATGAATGTTTTGGTGGCACTGAAGAGGGAAGGGGATTGATTTTTCCAAACCAAAGTGATGATGGGTGTTCTGTGGTCTTGACTATCCCTGTTCTCGTGCAGGGGGTGCAATGCAGGTGCAGAGTCTGCACTGGCCGTGAGGCTCAGCTCTCTGGTTCCTGGGACCAGGAGGGTCAGGAAAGAGCTGATGGAGGGCTCGAGGTAGGAGTAATTAAATAACAATCACAATGTTATTTCTGTTTATAAATGATTACTTAGGGTAACTGTTTCCTCCCTCACATGCCATGACTGGTTCATAGCATGGTCCCTCTGGGTGTGACATTATATTTGGCATGTCAGTACTTTTCTGGGATTTGTTTTGTTGCCTTATGTCTCTGAGCTCTGTAGTCCTACGCTGGAGCTATCCATAGACTGATTTTTGGGAGACAGAGCCAGGCTGTGTGACAGAAAAAAGAGCAACCAGGGAGGCACAAGGAGCAATGAAGGACCCAGAGCTCAGGCTGGGCAGAGGTGGCTCATGCTTCCCTGATGCCCAGGGCCAGAGGACAACGAGCTCCTGGCCCAGATGCCAGCAGCTGCTGGGCTGCACGCCCTCCACTCTCCCTTAAAATGTGCAAAGCGATTGGGGAAAAAGGAGCGAGTTTGGCCATTGACAGCAGCAGTTAATCTCTCCCTGCTGCCTTGTGAATAATGGGCACAAATTAGGGTCTGGCAAGGAAAGTATGAAATGCACCTCTGCTTGTTACATGATTATCGGAGCCATTGTGAAAGAAATCCTTACCTCGTTTCACACTCCTGATAAGAATTCCAGCAGTGGTAAGCAGCTTTCCACAGCCTTTCTCACCAGCTCCTTCCCGGTTTATCCATTTGCAATCGAGGCTTTATGAACTGACCTTTCAGCTGCATTCCTGCCTTCTCCATGGCTCTTGGCCAAGCTGGTTAATCGTTTCTGTTAACTTCCTTTTAGTCTGAACAATCCGAGCTCCCTTGAATGCCTTCTTGTGTTTTATTCAGACACCAGTTCCTCCTGGTGCAAGATGACTGATGACCGTAGCTGTGGGCAGGCCCCATGCTGAGGAACAAACCATTTGAAAATACATGCTCTTTAGCCATTGGAATTATTAATAGCAGCTTTGCTTTCCTGTCTCGGGGCTTTAACACTCGAGGATTTAGAGATTTAGCCAATCATGAGATTAAGCTTTAGCTCACACACTCTCCCAACTTGACTGGCTGGGAAGGGGAGATGGGCTCATTTTCTTCTCAAGGTGCCACAGTTTGGTATTTTGGGTAGAAAGCTGAATTGCTGATAACTGTTGCTGATGATGTGCAGGCAGCCTGACTGCTCAGAGAGGAGCTGTCATTGATGACAGGTCACATCCAAGTCACCGCCCTGGTGGGTCCTGCTGCTGACCCTGGGAAGGGGTTAAAGGCTCAGACTCATGTCCTTCCTCCGACTCAGCCTCACTGCTCCTTTCTGGGAAGTGCTTCTTTGGCACAGCGGATCCAGTGAACCTTCAGGTCCTGGGATGCTCATCTTCATTTCCCACTGGTACCTCATCCCACTTGCACAGCCACATGGAGAAGGGTTGGGATTGCTTCACCTTCAGCCCAAACACAGCTGTGCATCAGCTGGGAAAGTCTGTGATTTATCTTTGCTCGTTACTCCCATTTTACATAAAGCACAAGATGAGCACAAATGTTGGTGTTGGAGATGTTAACAAGCGCCTGAATTCTGTGCTACTTCTGTGCTGGATAAACACGGAGTGGCTGCTGTAATCCTTACATGGAAAGTGAGAGCAACATCAGCGTCACCAAACCTCTGAGAGCTTGAGGCTTACTACACTGATCTATTTATAAGCAGACACTCTTCATAAAGGTTTAAAGGAAATATCAGTGATGTGCACACGACACATCATCATCACGAAAATGAGATGGTACAACAGTCGAATCATCAGATCTATTGCTTTTTGTAGCCCAGATGGTGTGTGGAGATCCTCAGGCCAAAACAATGAACCACGTCAATCAGTGTTTTTTGTGACTCCTCTGTCACCTTTTCATTCCAAATGTAAAAATGCATTAAAAAGGCAAAGTTTGAGCCGCAGTGCCCCCAGCAGCACTCACTGTCCAGTGAACAGTGGCTCAGGAAAATACACTACCTTTCACCTCAACTTTTGCTCTGCCCAGCCCTCACCCACCTGCGGCAGAGCCCAGCACCCTTCCAGCACAGGCCTTTGTCACAGCCCCAGGTCCCCAGGTCACACCCTTTGTCCCTTTGTCACACCCTTCCCTCTACCCCTTCTCTGTTTCTATGTTTCACATGGACAGCCTGAGTGGAAGCACTCACTCTTTTATCCAATAACTCACTCAAGAACCACAGCTCTGTGTGGAGGAACCAACTAACAATCCTTTAATTCTTTATGTCAGCTCTGGGGTGTGAGGATGTTCACTCACATGCAGCACTGACACGTGTTCCTGCCTGACAGTGTGCAGCCTGTCTCCCAAACAGAGGGCTGTGTGGAGTCATGGAAGCATGAAATGCACACACCTGAAGGCAGGGAAGAGGCTGGTGTAAGGGACAGGATGATCGCCTTGCCTGCTTACAGCAGGTACAGCTGGGACTCTGAGCAGGGAAGATCAGCACGCAAGGTGATTTTGCTGGTTACCGTTGGCATAATTGAGGTGGAAAGGCCTTGGGAAGAGAGCCACTTGGAAAGATATCCTGTGCCAAATCATAGTGCTCTCCAGCACTGGAGCTGCTGTACAGCATGTGCTGTGCAGGACACGTTGACATGTCATGCTGACACAGATATGGGGCCCCGGAGCTGCCCCTCGCTGGGGCCACGCTGGGCACACATTGATGGCACACGCCAGGCACACACCAGGCACACATGGCCAGCACACCTGCCAGGCACATGCCAGGCACACACCAGGCACACACCAGGCACACATGGCCAGCACACCCGCCAGGCACACGCCAGGCACACACCAGGCACACATGGCCAGCACACCCGCCAGGTACACGCCAGGCACACGCCAGGCACACGCCAGGCACACAGCAGGCACACACCAGGCACACATGGCCAGCACACCCGCCAGGCACATGCTGGGCACACAGCAGGCACATGTCAGAACACACATTGGCACAGCCGCTGCCCCGCCTGCTGCCGGCTGGTTCTCTTGGCTTCACTTGCAGTGATGCTCAGACCTGGAACAGAAAATGAAAAAATGGAAAGAAATACTCCCAGAGTCGCTGTAGTTTTGATGCTTTTGTTACCACAATAAGTGCTGGATTGAAACCACACCTGACTCAACTCGTTGTGGAAGCCGGTTTCTGCCTTTCTCGACCGAAGCTGTCATTCATTTGTTCTGCTTTTGTCCCGTGAGTGACTTTAATCCAGCTGTTTACACCACACCGAGCTCCCCCCGCTCCCCTCCCTGTGTCTGCATGGTTGTCTCTGACCACTGCACTCCTCGCTGGCTCCCGGGGGGAGCTGTCACAGCTGCAGGAGCCCCAGGGACCTCTCCTGGCGCCGGGGTGCCCTGCCCCGGCCGTGCCAGGGCTCTGGCTGGTGTGGCTCTGCTGGCTGGGGACACCTCTCGCAGCAGTGGCAGGGCCTGTCCTCCTGCCCACAGCGCTCTGGGCGCTGGAAGGAGGGGGCAATCTGGGTGATGGCCTGTTTAAAGCAGATGGCAGATTTCTGCTGTGGTGCAGATTTCAATTAATGCAGATTTCAATTAATATATTCATCTTGTAAATCCTATTAAGTAATGTTAAACAACCAGGCCTAATTCCATGCCTAAATTCTATATTAAGGTTGACTACACATTTTTAACTAGATGACTATTTAATGTGACTATTTAACTTACAGATATCATGAACTGGTGTTGGGCAAGGCTTGGTACATGTTGCCCTTTCTTTCCGTTGTAGAGCTCTCACAGAAAACATGTCTAGCCCCGGGCTCTCTTACGTATCCAGTTTGTTTTGGATACTTGAGATGGTAAAGGACACAAAGGAAAAATAATTCAAGTAATAGAGAACAGTAAAAAAACATGAAGCAATAAGCACTGCAATGGGGGAAGGCTTTACAATAAACTGATCAAACAGATGTGAAAGGAAATGAAATATTGCTGTCAGTGGAGCAGAAATCGTTTTACAAGTCATCTCTTAAACTGTACAAACTGCTAAGTGGAAGGTTGTGTTTAGCAGTCTGAAACAAGTTGCAAATTCTTGAAAGAAACGGGTTTGCTGAGACTATGACACACAATAAGCTGACAGGGCTGCCTGATGTGTCGGTGTATTTGCAAGGAGGATCCTGTGTCATTCTGTAATTAATTTCATCGCAAGTGTGATGTGTGCATGCCTAACACATCACGAGGTGATGGGCAGATGTAGATTGTTCATAGCACTGTCATTAATTTCACCACTGTTGACAATCAGCTCGTGGAAATAAGTTGCCAAATCCCAGCAGGATCCTGAGATACTGAGTTTGAACCCTTCCCATGAGAGATGAAGTGTTGCACTTCTGGAAAGTGGAAATCAAAACTCTTGTGAATTGAACAGCCTCATTTGCTCCGCAGCTAATTACATCTGATTTGGTTCTGCTCTGTGTTAGCAATATCATCTGAAAACTTTAATTAAAAAAAGGAAAAAAACTTTCTTGATCAGTAGCAGTCAATACTTGGGAGTGGGCGTCTGCCTCACCTGAAGTCAGCACTTGGTGACTTGTTTCACACAGATTTTTGTGCTGTGCTGGCTGTGCTTACACACAGGAGATGCTATTTTGCAGGCTGGAGTTTACCATGATATCTGTTGGTATCTGCAGATGGAGGAGGGACCAAGTGTTCCACAGTGTGCAGCATTCCACAGCAGCTCTCCCTTACATCAGCTGAGCATCCCCACCTCTCAGAGCGAAGTCTGGGAAGGCTTCCCAGAGGGCAGTGATCCCAGGTGATCAGCTCCGAGGTTGTCCACTCCAGAAGAGCCAGTGTGTGAGAAGGGCTAACACAGCAGCTTTCAGGCGTTCACAAATAACTGAGAAATGAAGTATACAAGTGTTGAACAAGTTTGTGCACTCACAACTGAACACTTGGAGCAGCTTTAACTTAGACCAGTGTACACTGAAACTGGATACACTGACGTGTGTGGAAGTGGGACTGAAAGGGAATTGATGGGCTATGTGTGGGAACTGTTTCTGGAGCTGCAGATGCCAGATTTACCAGGAATTAGTGCCGTCAGAGCTAAGATTCACCAAGGTTTATAATTGCAATGGGATCAGGCTGTGGTCAGCCCTGATACACGATAGATGCTCACTGAGCGTGGGGCAGAGGGGTGGGGGTGCATGGGGATGGAACCAGTTCGTGGTGGGGGAGCTGGAAGACCACTTGGACCCACACCACTGCTGGTGGGAGGCTATGACCCCCCGGACCTGCTGCTCCCTGAGCTCCCCATGGCGATCTCTGCTGGGCTCTTACCTTCCCCTCAGGGGTCAGGGCTCTTCTTCTCCTCTTTCTTACCATCCCCTGACACCAGAGCTGTCCCAGACTCAGACCAGGAGGGTGTCAGTGCCTTGCACTGATTATCAAACCTTGCATCTCTTAATTAGCAGATTCTGATTATAATCAGGATTAATAAATCAGTAAGACCTGAATAGAAAAAGCCAACACCTCTTTGCTGCCTCTCCTTGTTGAATCTGTGTGTCCCCTGTGTTCAGTGTCCCCAGAGTTACCCAGGACACTGACCTGATCTGCACGGTGGGGATCGTGTGTCTGGCAGCGTGAAGGAAGGATGCTCTCCGTGAGGGTGCTCTCCATGAAGAAGTTCTCCGTAAGGGTGCTCTCCATGAAGAAGTTCTCTGTGAGGGTGCTCTCCATGAAGAAGTTCTCTGTGAGGGTGCTCTCCATGAGGAAGCTCTCCTTGAGGAAGCTCTGACAGCTCTCCTGATTTACCTCTCAGTTTGCCTCAGGCAGGACAAAGCAGAGCAAAGAGATTCTCTGGGCAGTAATCATGAACTGCTATCAACAGATCTGATTCTCACTGACCTGGAAATACTGCTGATCCTGCCCAGGGACACAGTTGTTACTCCACACTCCCTAAACGAACCTTGTTTTCTATGGAGACTGCACAGTAGAACAGCCTGTGATTCGTTGTCAGAAGCTCTTTTCTAAGCAAACCCACGTAGAGACATTCCTCCTGGTTTGCAGCATGGTGTGACTGATCCCTCCAGGGACTCTCCTCCTTCAGGAAACACAATTGCAGCAAGCAATGGCATTAAGTGTCATTACACTGGCATGAACAGAGAGCTCTGCAGGCTTTCGTGGGGAGGCATTTCTGATCAGGAATGAGACCGTTGAGGAAGGTTCTCATTTTGAAGGGCTTTTATCCAGTTACTCCAGGCTCACAGTTTCTTTGATGACTAAAATAGAATTGAAGGAAGAGCTACTGTCAGTAAGACTGATGCTAAAATATTCCCAAGATTGAGAAATATCTTATTGGTTTAAAGGAAAAAAACCTCTGGCAGAACTAGGGAGATGAGCAGTAATTTCTTTGGTTCAGTTTAACTTGTGCTGAGGCTCCTTCTGCCTGAAACTCTGAATTAACAGTTCAGGTTTAGTTCTGGCAATCGAGTTTTTCAAATGGTCATAGTAGTTCAGACCATGCATAGCACAGGTTCAGCTCAGCTCCCTGAGAAGCCTTTTGTACAAACCAAGCATGGAGGAAACACTGAAGGTTTGTTTTTCCTGGCAAAACACCCTGCACAGAGCAGCCTTCAAAGTATCTGCAGCCAGGAGCTCCCACACACTATCCCAGTGCCCACACAACGGGCACAAGGACAAGTACCAACCTGACCCTGCATGCTGGAAATGGGAAGGATTCACTGAATCCTTCAGTTTCCTCCAGAAACTAGAGGCCATTTTTCCTGTGCAGATCCATTTACTCCTGAATTATGGTGCCCAGGAAGTGACCCAGTATTCGTTCTAAGGTGTGAGAAACACATTTTCTTCTCAGTGCTGTGTGAAATTTCAGCTTCTCCTTTTCCCATTCACCTCGTGTGAAGCTGGTATCAGCTGCTGTCTGCCAATGCCATTTTAATGTGCTTCAAAGATAAGGGAAGTTTCTTCCTTGGTACATTGAATCTCAGTGTCACTGACTACTCCTGGCAGGATTTGAGCATACGGATTCATTTGGTTTTCTCAAGAGTTAAGAGGAGCACACAGAGATGCTCATGGCCTAAACTCAGCTGATCTCAGCACCTTCTGTACACTTCCCAGTACTGGGTATTTTTTGAGATTGGGTTTTCAAGGCTGTTGGTTCAGGATTCGTGGCTGGGTGTGCAGGCTGAGCACTGTGGCAGTGCCCTGGCAGAGCACATCAGCCACAGCTCCTGGGCCTTCCTCGCTCTGCTCATGAGCAGTGTCAGGTCCCGCCCTGATCCGGTGACATTCCTGGCACCGGAGCAGCTGATGGCCAGTGTCTTGTGTGGGAAGGGGGTGCTGCAAGACAGTGTGAGAAAAATTTGTTTAAAACCCCACCCAGTGTTACAGAAATATAAGTTCAGCAATGACAGAGAAGCACCTTTGAGTACATTTCTCCAGTAAGCTTTTTGTGCATTACCCTTGCATTGCTCTGGGGAGGTTGTCACAAGACATATCTGCTTATCTCCTGAGCTCTTTCTGGGCTCCCCAGCAGACATCCCTCTGATTCCAGCCTGGGCTCACTCTCTCCTAACTCCAAGCAAATGCTCCAGCAGCACTGGCTGCTATCTCAGTGTTCTGCTCTCACACAGTTCACCGGGCAGAGCAGGTGAGTGTTCCCAGTGCTGCCCTTGGCCCGCACTACCTGCATTCCTGTGCTCCACATTCCCTGCTCCCAGGGCACAGAGCCTGTGGGTCTCCTGGTATTTCACACCTCTGTGGGGAGACCTTGTCTCTGATGTGAGTTCATCACCTACCAAAAGACAGAACAAGCAGGATGGTCATGACAGTTCTGTTCAAGATAGAACAAGCAGGATGGTCATGTGGTGTGCGGCACAGGCGAATTCAGATCACAATGGTACTGCTGCACAGACCTCTTTGGAAGAGGTTTTTTTCTCTCAAAGTCTGTTCAGAAGGAGGATGTGAAAATTTGCTCTCACCAGAGCTGAGAGCAAGAGGAAATATCACCATAATTTCTTTGCAGTGATTTGCAAATGTGGCATAGTTAATTCTGCAAATGAGTCTGGAGCTACAATATTCCAATCTGGCAAAAGATGAGGCTCTCAGATCTCAGCTGCATGGCAGGTCCTGTGTCCCTCACCATGTTAGAGCATGTGTTTGGTATCACACCTGTGTTCTTACTTTGCTGTGGAAGACTTACTGAAGTATAAACCTTGGGCTCCATCTCTGACCTCCCTAAGCAGCACTTTGTCACCGGGATGGAGCTGTTCCTGCAGGCTGGCCACATTGCTGGGGGGTTTGGCATGGCTACAGGCAACAGAGAGCAAGAGAACTGCACAGGAACCCTCCCCCCAAACCCCTTCTCTCTGCTGAGAGGGAACCTGCTCCCTGCTCCAACACGGCTGTACCCGGGTGCCAGGGCAGGGCTGCAGGATGCCATGATCTCTCCTCTGTTGGTTTTGTCCTCACCCTTGGGGCAGCAGGAAGCAGTTGCATGGCACTGGTGGGAGGCTCTGCCTGGGTTTTGATTCCCTGTTACTCCTGCTGAGGCTGGCTGTCCTCCCACTGAGACTGGCTGTCCCCATGCTGCCCAGGCCCCAGTTCCAACACCCCCATCCCAGTGAGACCCTGGCCAGCTCTGCAGGAACAGGGCAGGAGTTTGAGGGGGAACATGTGCAGTCTCCCATCATCAGTGAGAGTGTGCACCCTGCCACCAGCTCTTCCCACAGGGAGAAGCATAGACCTGGATCCTGCACCAAAGCACAGGTCAGTGAAATGGGGTGGTTGCCTTCTCCCTGCCAGCTGGAAATGTATCTGAACATAACCCTGATGTGCTGGGTCACAGCCCAGTGACCACGATGCACATATTAATACTTACTGTTGAAGGGAGATGGCAGGGATCTCCCTGAGAGAAGGCAGTACCCATCAGCACAGTACATGGGATCAAGACAGCTCTTCCATGAAAAATAATAAAAACATATGAAGATGGCTGGTTATTTTAAAGAAAACAAAGAAAGCAGTTTTAAAGCCAGTTGAGTAGTATTTGACCCCAAATTTTCAATTACTGATGGTAATTTCCAAGTTCTGATGGTAAATGCAGTATGTGCCAGAGAAGACATGGCTGAGGACCCGACCTGTGGAGAAAAGCTTCAGAGAGATGAGTGCTCTGAGCCATGTGCTGAGAAGGGGAGGGAAGCAGAGCTGGCAGCTGGAAAGTACAGCAAGGGCTGACCAAGGGCAGAGGTGGGCAGTTCCTGCAGGGTAGTGGCACCTCACAGAGCTGGGGGGGTCCAAGGGTGGGGAGGGCTCCGTGGGTCCCTGCTCCCCAGCACAGCTTTTGGACACATCTGAGGAGTGGGTAGGGAACTCTAAAATCAGGCCTTTCCCTACCCCTGCCCTGCTGTCCCTCTCCTGCAGAGGTTGCCTTTTCCTCTGTGACACAAACAGAGAAATTCCTCCTCTACTCTCCCCCTCCCCACACTTCTTTGTGCCCTCTCTGATCCTCTGCTTTGTTCTTGCTGTTCCTCTGCAGCTTTGCTCCTCACACTTGTCTGTTTTAATTGTCCTCCTTTTAAAATAATCCATCCCTGATCCCATTCAGCTTCCCAGCTATAGTCCCTTCTGCTTTCATCTGGAAAATATTTAACATGCTGTACAGGCTTGCTTTCATCTGTTTTGCTCTAGACAGTTACCAACCACTCGTGGATTTAGCACCCACCTTTTCCCAGTTGGTTTGATTTCCCAAAAAGAGAACATGAGGGACAGAAACCCGCCCATGCTCTGGGCAGTCAGTCCAACAGCACACAGGGATGGATGGCTGTTCACTCCCACTGCCCTTCCCTCCCATATATTCATTAACTAGGAATAACTTGCACAGTTATTCCCTGTTCTGACACTGCCAATGCTCCTGTTTCCGATGCCAGCTGGATGTGTTACTCTGACAGGAGCCTGATGAAACCAGCAGTTTCTCAGGAAAATCAGGCTCATCTGCTTCCCAAGTCAGAGGAAAAGCAATTCTGCTTAGGAAGAAGACAAAGAATTGACTGGCGCCTCCCATCCTTTCCTTATTTAAGCATTCCCTGAGTCTCAGAGGCACTGAATGGTGCCAACACACCGAGAGGAGGGACCGGTTCCCTCCCCCCTTTACTTTCAACATCCCTGTCTGCTCCTCACACCCACGAGAGCCCCTGGCACTGGGCAAAGACATCACCGTGTAACTCTTCCTGGTGCCTTAGGCAGGACCTGAGGGTATCAGGGCTTCCTGCTTTTGGGATGGAGCACCAGAGCAAGCCCAGCAGGACCTTTGTGTGGCCATGGCTACAGCTGGAACCGGCAGCCAACAACTCCACCAAAAGCTGCTGCCCATCAAAGCCTGGTGAGTCACTGCAGGCTCAGAGAACGAGCAGTTCCTCAAGTGTACCTCTGACATGTTCAGTAGGATAGAGAGCTGATAATCAAATTTTTCTGCCAGATACACAAATTATTTTTGAAGCTCTGTATTGCCGCTGTTTGTGGACAGAGTCACTAAAACTTTTCCTCTTAGACCAGCTGCTGTGAGTCATTTCCTTGCTGAGCCATATGGCATAGCTCTTATGTCACTTCATTTGGAAATGTGATTTATTTAGCTACGATAGTGCTTTATCTCCCTTGTTTTTGTTCCTCTGTACATGCACACTGGGCTCTTGGCACAGGAAGATGCATGTCCAGAGAAAAGCCCTGTGAGAGCAGTGGGGGTGTAGCAGCCCCTTACAGGCAAATTGACAATGATCATCCCTGAGGGCAGCAGGGGCATCGTGAGAGAAGGAACAGCTCTATTCTAGTGCTGGGTGACACATGAGGAGCTAACTTGGGGGTGTGTTTTAAAGGGCAAGAAGAAAGCCCAGAGGGTTGCTCTGGGGATTTCCATCCCTTCAGCCTCCAGAGCAAAGCCAGAGTCCAGCCCATGGGAAGCAACTGGGAAAGTCAAACATATCAGTTGTCCATGAAAAATCATAGAGACCTTCTCACATTGGACACGAGCACTGGTGAGCCCCACACCTGGGGTGTTCTTACATTCAGTGGCAATAAAGCCAAACTCCTTCACTGAGGCAGAGCTGGGAACTTGCACAAGACACCTCCTTCAGAGAGCTCGAAGGCTGGTTGCTGCCTTTGGGACCTGCAGAGTCTGCTGGGCCTTGTGGAGCACTTTGATTTGGGAGGTACAGGTGAGGTGATCAAAGGACAAGGACATATCAAATCTTCGAACACATCCCAGGATTTCACTGTGTTCCCTGGTAAATTAGAGCAGAAATTAATTTCCAGACTAAGGGTGTACAAAGTGTTTGGCACCCAGGGCTGTGCTCCACAGAGAAGCCCAACACTTAGAAACAGAGAGTACAATTAAAGAGCTTAACCAACCATTACAGAGGTGTTAATTCATTGCTGCAATTACACAGCTGTTTGTTCATTAAAGGAGGAATTTAATACAATAACAATGCAATTATAATATTTGCAATTCTGCACACTAAAAGTCAAAACACAGTTAGAGTTTTCAGGAGCAATACAAACAGTACTGTCTTCTCTCCAAAGGGCCTTTAGAACTCAGAGCTTACAGAAAACTTTTACTGGGCGCAATGTGCTCTGCACTGTATCAGAATATTCCCCGTTTGTATTGCTGAGCCCAGAACTGAGAAGAGCTGTGAGAACCCCTCTCTGCTGCTGCAGCCCCCTCCGGCCTCAGGGCCTTCACCCAGTCACAGTGGGCATGTTTTCTGCCTATAAAGCTCAGCCTCAAAACCTTGTCTTCAAGCAAGTGTTAGAACTTTTTCAACTCACTCGGGAAATAATCCATCTTTTTCACATTTTCTCTATTTTTAGAAACAAACTCACTGCTGCATTTCAGAATTTACACACAATTTCACTGCACTTGAACTTATAATTCTGAAATCAACGAGCTATTTAATAAAAAATTTAGTCCAGATACTGTGAGGAGGTATGGGAATGGTTTTCAAAAATCACTTTTTTTATACAGTAGTGTTGGTTAAATCTTTGCAGCTGCTGCTGAGCTGCAGGATTTAGTGGAGGTAGAACAGGGAAGTTTTCTACACAGAATAGGCATGATCTGGTGTTCATGCACCACTGAGAGTATTTATTTTGTACCTCACTTTGAGCATATGGAAGATGACTGTGATCTATTAACAACGCACACACCAGACACTGCTCAGGTTATCACTGAGGGTGAGGAGCTGCCCTGGTATCCCTGGGTAAATCCCTCTGAAGGAAGGAAAGGGCATGGAGGCTCAGGCAGGGTCAATGATACTTAGAGATGTTCCTTGTCTAATGCCTAAAACCTCTTTTGCATCAGTTGGCTGAACCATTCCATACTTGCCAAGCTGGCTTAAAGGCAAGAGAGAGGAGAAGGAGTTTCCTGGACATTTCTACTCCCATTTGCACAGTGAAAGACACCCAGACACCCATCCTCTGACCCCAGAGATCACACAGGAGGTGCAAACAATAAATGCTCAAAGGGTGAGCACTATTAAACATAATGGGCGAAGAGGAAGAGACAGAGAAAGGTGAATGAATCAAATCATCAGGATTTACCACCAGTTTGGTTTTGGTTTGTCTTTCTTTTAAGTGTAGTTTGGTATAAAATAAGCTATCACCTGGAGATTACATGGTAAATGGAGGAAAAACTGGAACTATAGCTTGGACTGTTATGGTATTTAACTCTAACAGCAGTTACTAATGAAAAAGTGAAATTAGTTGCATGCTAAAGGTTGCACTTGACTGAGATGAAGTGGATGGAGATAAAGCACCTCCAGTACATCCATCAGTCTTGAGCACATGCTAACAGGAAATCAATTAATCTCCACCAACATTTGCTCTTTCTAGTGTGAAAGACTTTTAATTACTTATTGTGAGTGGTCAGTAGCTGCTTGCTCTGGAAGAGCCTTACAGATTTAATGAAGCACCATTCTTTCTGAATTTATGTTGAAAAAGTGACAATGACAAATTCTAAGCTGAATTAGTTGCCATATGTGATCAGTTAATGGAAAACCTTCCTCATCCCAATTATTAATTCCTACTCTGTTATTTTTTTTCCCATTAAGCACCAGACTTCTTAGGCAGTGAGTCCAGGAGCAAACATGCCGTTGTCACTTGGCAATAACGCCATCAGTACACAGGAAAATCCCTGTGTACTTGTTTGATGCTTTCTTCAGTCATCAGCTTCTGACACCAGTAAGAGCCATAGGCAGAAGTGGAGCAGAGAGAGGAGTGGCTGAGTTCCCCCAGACACACTAGTTTGATTTTATGTTCATTTTCTCAGATAGCCCCAAACATCACTGAGCTTTGTGGGCTCAAACAGACAAGATTTAGGTCCATAAGGAGAAGATATGCCTGATTTCTGCTGTCTGCGCTCCTGCCCCCAAAGAGGTGGCTGTGGAAGCGATCTGAGGAGGAGGCAGAGCAGATGAGCTTGTCTGCTTACCTGTGCAGGTGTGAGATGGTGGGGAGGGCTGGGAGCGCTGCCGGACGATGGAGCTGCTGAGCACAGCAGTGCCGGTCCCTGCCTGGCCCGGGCTGTGCGGCAGCAACATCGCCGGGACAGTGAGCAAACAAGTGGGGCTCGGTTTGAGAGAGCTGTTTATACCTTCCTGCCCCCTCAGTGTTCATGACTTCCACCTGCACCACCTGCAGGAGTGGCCTTGTTCCCACTGAGCCAGAGGCTCACGCTGGCATAATGAGGTGACTTCTGAAGCACAAAGTCAGAGGTTTCCTGATTCTCATGGTGAATGTGGGAGTACACACACTGCTCCAGCTCAGGGGGAGACAGGCACACCTGAATCCCCTTTATACCTTTCCAATGACGTTGCTTTGTTTGTTTGTTTACTTGGTTAGTTCTGTATTGACAAAGTCCTTCAGCTTTATCTCCAGTGGGTTATCACTGGTGGGAGGGCTGTGCTGAGACACCAACACTGTGCTACAAACAGGACAGAGACACAGAGCTTCACCATGGCTTCATTAATGCCTTTGTGCACTTGTGACAGGAACATTAAACAAAACAGCAATTCACCAGAAAAGCGTGTCCTTATTTCTCCGTGTTGCCAGCTGTGAGTCAGAGGAATGACCCAGGTTCCTCATGTGAGATGAGGCAGGAGAAGCTGCAGCAGCACAGAACAAAGTGCATCAACCTTTCCAAGAGAGAACTTAACAATGGTAGGAATCTCAAACGGGGAAATATTTTTATGAGGAGTCAAGTCCATGGTTTTCAATAGCAAATTCTTTCTGAAGATGATCCCTGCACATGTTGCAGAGATGTTAAAAAGTTCACACAGGTGACAGGAGAGAAAATCAGCAGTTAAATACATTATAGAGATGGCTCAGGGAGATGAAAGAAGGCATTAAAAACACCAAACCTTGTGTAAAGGTTAATTAAAATATTAATAATGCAAAGTTTCAATTATTCATGCATAAATAAAAGGATGTTTAATGATAGACACACACTGAGCTTTAGTATGGTGTGCATGACATTGGGATAGAGGGAACATAGGGGAGCTTTGACTCAGCACAGAAAGTTGCTGTGGAGCACAGAAGAGGCTGGACAAGGGGATGGGGTTAGACACGGGATCACAGGGCACAGGGAGTGGCTCTGGGTACCCCTTCTCCGGGGGCTCCTGCTCTGCTCAGCTCCAGTCCCACGGGTCCCATGGCAGCCCTCGTGTCCCCATCCCTCCAGCAACCCGAGGATCAGGAGCAGTGTTGGCTTGAGTTGAGTGTGGCTCTGCCAGTGCATGTGGGGGGCATGGGATGGGCAGGACCACCAGATTTGACCCACTAATGCAACATTTCTGTACAGTAACAACTGAAAAATCCCATCATATTTTTGCACTCTTATTTTCTATGGATCGCAGAAATGTAGCATCCTAGAGCAGCCCAGGCTGGAAGGGACCTTGAAATATAATTTGCTCCAGCCTTTCACGGGAAAGGGAGCTGAGAGAGATTTTCTCACCCCATGTCCAGCTGCACGTTGAACCCTCCAGCCACGGGGACTCGGCCTGGCCCTGGGGAGGTTGTGCCAGCGAGCGACTGTTCTCATTGTTAGAAGTTTCTTTTATATTGAAATAAAACCTCTCCCAGTGCAGCTTGTACCCGTCACCCCTTTTCTCCTCCATGGGGCTCCTTGTGCAGAGACCTTCCATCCTCTTTGGAGCCCCCTGGTATGTCCTGGGGTGCTGTGATAGAGATCCCCCTGAGCCTTCTCTTTTCCAGGAAGAAGGGACCAAACTCCTTCAGGTGTTCCTCACAGGGCAGAATCTTCAACCCTTGGGTCATTCTTCACGTCCCTCCTTTGGGTTCTCTCCAGTCTCTCTGCTTCCTTCTTGGATTGTGGGGACCAGAGCTGTGCATGCCCAGCGAGGCTGGGGTCAGGCAGGTGACACTGCTCTTCATCCTGGAACTCACAACATCCTTCACATAGTGTTGTCAGGTCTGTCATCCCCTCGTCTGTTCTTGGAGGCCTCCTGAAACATCCACTCAGTGTCATTCACGGCCTGCTGGCTCTGGATGTGCACCTGCCCTTCCCACACATCTTCCCCTCTCTGTGCCCCCACCACCCCATGTCTGTGCAAACACTGTGTTTCTGTGTGGCCATAATTACGCTCTCAGTTTCTCTCTTTAATCTGTCTTTGACAAGTCATTGAGAGTTTGCCTGCTTTCATCAGCCTTTACAGTGAAGGAAAGTTGGCAGGCAATTCTCAACTACCCTACTTGTCTCTTGTCTGATGATTGATTTCCAGTGGGAGGAAGTTTTGATATTTGAAAAGATCCAGACTATTATTATTGAACATTTGAGTTGTGTAATGGAAGTATCTGTCTGACAAACCCAGAAGGATATCTGAGCAGAAGGTTCAAAGGCTTAAGGAAATTTCAGATCATGTATAAAATATTGCTCAGTGCATTGTTTCTAATGTCAGACAGAGAATGGGGAGAGGCCACAATGCCAGGAGAATACAGCCAGGTTGAGCAAAAAAGAGGTGCAAATGGAATATTTTTAAAAATGAGGAGAAATGTTAGGTTCTGTGAAGAATGAAAGGTATGGCAGACAATGGGATGAAAAGGGCCAATTCTGACCTACATACCCAAGCAGAATCCCTGTTGACAGAGAGGAAAAACGATGCCTCTGATCTGCAGTTGATATTGAGACTCTGGGCAGAGAGAGCTGATGGATCATCTTGGAAAGGGGAAAAAATCACAGGAGCCCCACCAGAGCCTGGGCACTCACTGCAGACGTGTCAGCAGCTTGCTTGGTCTGCAGCCTGGGCTCACACGGCTCGGGGATGGGCAAACAAAATATCCCTCCTGGAGACAGACAAACATCCCCCCTGGAGACAGACATACATCCATTAACTCAGGAATGAAGCTGTGCTGGTAGGAGCAGGTCACCCGGCTGATGAGAGGGCTGTGGAGGGCTGCTGATGGGAGCACACTGTGTGTTTTTCCTGAAAAACAAGAAAAATTGCTGCCTCAGCCATCAGAGTGACCCTTCATGCTCACAGCCTGAGCCAAGTACCCACTGTGCTGATGTGACACTCATGGTTTGGAACACAGGCTGCTAAGGGCAGGGCACGGGCCCAGTTGTGAATTCCTGTGCCCTCCCATACACAAGAAACCAGCTGCAAGTTCTAGAGAGATCCCTTTGGGTCCAGATGGGAAAAGATATTTCTCCTTTGCCTTGGTGCCAAGGAAAAGATCCCACCATCACTCACCCCATCCCCAGGCACAGCCTCACCTGCATCACCCTGCCACCCATCACCTGCCCCTGGGCACAGCCTCGTGCTTTCTCCTGCCCTTTGGTCTGGGAGATGCAGACCAGCCACAGCCCTGGTGACGAACAACCCAAATACAGACCTGTCTTCCATATACCAGAAGATCTTGAGAGAAAGGGAAGAAGGGGATGTTTACCTACACTGATTAATCTATGCCCAGAGAGCTGTGGCACTGTGCTCAAACTCAGGCAGAGATGCTTCAGGACACCTCGTTAGCATATTCTTCTCTTTTTACTAATCAAGTTAGCATGAATGATTTTGCTTATGATTGTGTTTGATTGTATTAGGGAATTAGACTTGAAGAGTTTTTTTTTCTGAGTCTGCAAAAGGCAGTAGCACCATTCCTGCACTACTTTTAGCAGATGTTGCATAGAGTGTGCTCTGTACCTGTCCTGTTTCACTGACAGGACTGTACACCCAGAATTCCGAGGAAAAAAGTAAACTGAGCAGGGTTAAAAAGGAGATGTACTCCCATCTATGAATTGCCTGAATAGGAGAAAGGCAGCTCCTTCCTCCATTCTGGACTGACTGTGGTGCTGCTAAATGAACTCATCGGTGCCACGATGGCTCTGAAGCTCACAGACAAAACTGCATTTTAAAAATCTCACCTAACTTGCCTGCCCTTACCATACCCCATACAAAAGGGAGATGTTTTCTGCTCCAGTGACAAAGAGCAATTTACCTGTCATGCCTGAGGTTCTAATCACAGGTGAAAGCTGGGTGAATGTGGGAAGTGAGTTTCCCTGTAACAATAAACCCCAGTGATGGTTCTTTCAGGTCACAGAGGCTCTGAGGCCATTGCACAGCACAGCTCCAGCCCTCAGCAGGATTTATGGGTAGCTGCTCTCTTCTCAAGATGCTTTCCAGAAGGGAGCTGCCAAAGAACAGTGAGAGGTCTATGAGCTACTGGAGCAGCCAGACCAGCCCTAGACACCTGGGTGTGGGGCTGTGGACCCTCAGTGTGGGCTGAGCATCCCCACTGAGACCCCCAGGAGATCTGCAGCTGAGGAGCCAGCCTGTCCAGGGAGCAGGCAGGAGCATGGGACAAGCAGTGGGAAGGAGTCTGACTGGGAGCTAAAGCAGGATTAATTGGAGCAGCAGCCAGGCAGGAGATTCAGGAGTGCTGGAGATTAACTTCTGGTCACACAACCATGTGACTGGTACCTGCTTGAGCTCCATCAGTGAACCCACTGGGATCAGGTAGAACCTTTTCGAGAAGCCAGACGAGGGACAGTCCCCTGTTGTGGGGGTGCTGCACAGGGAGCAGGTCCTTCCCACAGTGCTGTGCTCTGTCCAGCTGGGCAGGAGGAGGGTTCAGTGCCAGGGACCAGCCAGAGCCTCACCCCAGGCATTGTGGTGGCTTATGAAATGAAGGAGTGATGGATCCCCTTGACATTAGGAACCCTTGGCTTCCTGTGACTCCATGTTTGCCCTCCACAAGGGTTACTTGTGGTGCTGCAAATACCCTCCAGACGTATCCCTGTCCTACAGAAGAGGCAGGAGCTGCTCAGCATTGTGGGTGAAGAAGAAACTGTGAACAAGTGAGACATTACCTGGCTCTTGAGCTGAGTACACACACCTGTGCACACACACAGACAGAAAAATCACATTTTTCTCCAGTGGATCCTAAAGAAGAGACTATAATAAGATTTTGTGCATAGCCTGTTGTTCTGCATGTTGACATCAACACTTTCAAGGCACGAGGGGAGAGTGAAAGAAGATAAGATGCAAAATGATTCTGTAATTGGTGCTGAGGATTTTCTAGGGAAGGGATTTTTTTTTCCTTTGTTTGCTGAGCTTTCAAAAATAACTGTGACATTTGTCCAAAAAGGAACCTTTTATTTTCCCATGGAGATTAGCAACCTGCCGTCTCCCGTAGTGAGTTATCCCTGTGGGCACTGTTAGCATAAGGACAGCGATTGCTTCTAGTCCACCCATCAGCACCCAGCACGGCAAAAATATTCTGGAGTTAATTATGGATTTAATAACAAGCAATTATCAACAATTCCATCACTCCACTCTGGTTCGTGGTAGGCAGCATTGCTGTGCTGGGCAGAGAGAGCCTGGGTGCCTTCCTGAGCCACCTTCTGTGTGTGCCAGAAGGATGTATTGGCTGGCACTGACCCAGCAGGGTCAGTCACTGATTGTCTGTGTCCTGGGCCCAAAATGACAATAGCACCTGAAGGGAGGAGGGAAGGAAGGGCTGGCAGTGTGAGGGTCAGGCTCCATTGTAATAGAGGTGGCAGAGACAAGACCAGGGCATTAAAGCAATGATGTTGTCTCATCCAGTTCATGTTCAGCTGGAACATTGGTTCTCACATCAGTGACAGACCAGTAAATCAGTAATTCCATTCCCTTGGCCCCTCAAAGACAAGCAACCATCGAAATGGTGCAATGTATTAAAAATATGGCCAAGTCTGCACTAATTGCTGCTGGAAAACTCACCCCAAAGCGAGTCCATGCAGTGTCCTGACTCAGTGTGAATTGTGTGTCAGATTAAGGCTTCCCTGGGGGTACCCCAGGGCTGGGACTCATAGCTGTATTTAATGGCACCTCAGGCGAAGGGAAAACCTCCAAATGTTTGCCAGCCTGTTTGCAAGGCTCCAGCTGACGTTTTGTGCTGAGTGAATTAATAAGTTTTACTCTGCTCCCCCACAGAAGGCAGATAAGAAGCCAAAAAACAAATAAGAAGCACAGCAGAACAGCAAACGTGTTTGCTTTAAGGAGTGGAAGCCATGGATAAGTTTCTAGACCATGAAGCTACAGGCTGCCTCAAATAAAATTAATTTAATGGTTTATACATTTCCTCTGTAGAGATGTGGGCACTGAAATGTGCATCTCCGGGCGAGGTAGGGAGGTCTGGCAGACACTCCTGTCACCCCCTGGTGTGGTACAGATGCCATGCCCGTGTCGGGGACAGCCAGGAGAGGGATGGATGCCCTGGGCAGTGCCTGGTGCCCGCAGCCTCCAGCTCTGCCCTGCTGGCACCAGCTCAGCCTGCCCAGCAGAGCCGGCAGCTGCCATGTGGGAGCCGGGGCTGCCCGAGCCCCCCGAGGAGGGGGATGCCCGGGGCCAGCGCGGCACCGCCCGGCACAGCAGCACCTCCCACCTTGTCCCCGCGCCCAGCTCGGCCTCCTGCCAAAGGCTCTGTCGCTTCCTCACCGGGAAGGGTCTGCATTCCCATTCTCCAAATTACTTTTTACTCATTTGGCCAAGCCCTAGTTCATCTTCTCTCAAATATTTTTTCCTTCTGTCAGAAGCACGGCTCCTATTACTGTTCCTCACATCCACTGCAGCTTAACAGCCTCTGTAAATAATGAATTTGCATAATGAATAGGAATTATGAAAACCAATTGCTCTCTGCGTAGGTGACCTTGTGACTTCCAACAAGTAAGAACGTCTGAGGTGCCGACAGGACAACTCGGTGGCACACGGGCAGGGAGGGGCCGACGCCCACGGGCGGGTAACACAGGGCAGCACCAGCTTTGGAAAGCTGCTGCCCGGGTGCGTGAGCTCCACACCACGTGGGCCTTCCTGCTGCATGTAGAAGCCCAAAATGTTCTCACAGAAATGTTCTGGGCTCCCTCAAAAGTGAGGGTGACGTGGTTGACCATCTCCAGTCACGGCTGTACCAGTGGTACCACCTGCCCACGCTGGGGACCTTCCTGGCAGTGCCCAGCAAACCTGCAGGAACAGAATCAAATCCACAAACCCAGTGTGATGCTCTCCTTAGCCCCTGTTAACCACCTCTGTGCAACTCCATTCCAGGGAAAGATTAGATTTTGGGGGGGTGTACAATGCAGGGTGATAATTAATATCAATATTATACAAATATTGAGACCTTCTCACTCTCTACAACTCCCTGACAGGAGAGTGGAGCCAGGTGGGAGTCAGGTTCTGCTCGTAGGGAACAGGGGACAGGACAAGGGAAAACGGCCTCAAATGCTGCCCCCTCTCCCTGGGACACCTGTGTGGACAGAAGGAGTAGAGAGGGGCAGGTCCAGGCAGCATCAACACTCCAAAAAAAGCAATGGGAATGTGAGAAACACCAGTATGGACAACACTGGGAGGGGGGACAGCTGGATTTGACTTCTTTGTTTTGTAATGTGAGAGTTTGAGTGTGACCACAAAAATAACTCAGTGTAGAGATAAATGAAAGCCAGTGACACAAAGTTCGCTGGTGTTTCCATGTGAGGAAGATGCCCTGAATTCCCTGGACAGTGAGAGAATATACTCACAGTTTAGTTGATTTTTTTAAAGAATTAGGATAAAAAATTTGGTAGAAAAAAATTCAGGACTTTTGACTAGGAATAGGAGGAAAAAATTACCTTTCTCACTCTTTTCCAGTAGATCTAATTTACTGAATTTCCATAATTAGACTGCCTCATCTTAGTTTTTAAATAATTCCAGAGGTAATGTGGAGAACTGCAAACCTGATCTTGTATAAAACCTTCTGAGGTGATAAAACTTGGGCTGAAAACTTTAGTCACTGGGCAAATAGAAGGTTTCTCTGAGCTTTGCTGAACATGTGGAGCTGGCAGTAAATGACAGCCTTGCCCTTACAGGATACCCAGAAGAGCTTAGTCAGCTCACCAGTGGGAATCTCAAATATTTTTCAAAATATCAGGCTTTTCCAAACATCACAGTAAATTTCCCACTTAATTTTATAACATCAAACCTGCCCTCATTTTTACCTTCTCAATTTTCCATTTGCTCATGAGATCATGGGGGCCCTGTTGATAGCAAGCTGTGATAAATTAAGTTCATCACTTTAAAAAATGTATGTTTGAGATATAACTGTTAACTCCAGCTGAAATAATTCTATGGATTCCTTCCGCACGCAAAGAAATTCAGTTGGGAGATCAGAGCTCTGTAACTGTGTGATTTATATGTATAAATATTAAAGGCATCAGCTAAGCAGAGGCTTTAAAACTGTCAGAAGCTCTAGGCGTGGCTGTGTGGCAGCACCCACACTCCCTGTCTGAGCGTGGGAGCGGTGGGAAGGTGGGATCTCACCTGGGAGTCCAATACCCCTTTGGGGCTGTCCCGAGGACACGTGGGCAGTTTGTCAGGGACTTGCCAGCCTTGTACTGCCTGAGGAAAGCTGCTTTGGGAAGTCCATGGCTTTGGGTGCAGACTGGATTTCCAGGCTAGGATGGTGGGGCTCAGGACAACCTTTCCCTTCAGTGTGGGATGTTTCAGGATACTCTGATGGTGTTATGGAAAATTCTGGATCCATTGAGGGCAAATTGCTCCCTGCAGGGTCATGGTCAGGCTGGATGGGGCTTGGAGCAGCCTGATCCAGCAGAAGGTGTCCCTGCCTATGGCAGGGGGTATAACAAGATGGGATTTGAGGTCCCTTCCAGCCCAAACCATTCCTGGTTCTGTGACTCTGTGACTCCACGTTCCTCTTGGTGACGGACCCCGGCACTGACACACCGTGACACCCCCGGGGCAGCCCCAGAGCCCGACCACAGCCCCTGCCAGGCCTGGGAGCAGGGCTGGGAACTGCCCTCACCTAGAGCCAACCACTGACTCCTGGGCCATCTCAGGGGACCTTTCCAGAGACTTCCTGCAAACCTGAAGTGAGAGCAGAAAATCCTCGAGGAAGCAAGAGCCGGAGGCTCCGAGCTGAGCTGTGTGTGGCAGCCAGAGGTGTGGGATGACACACCCCTGGGGAGCACGCCGTGGGTCTTGCACGAGCTCGAGAGCCAGGCGCTGCTGTTACCAATGCTAAAGGATCACTTGAACCCAAAAGTGGCTGAGTAAATTTATCACAGAAAATAAAGTCCTGCTTTTATATTTTAAACAAAACAATCAGAGCCACAAATCACTGGAAACTGAGAGAATATTCTGGGGTTGCAGGCTTTGGGCTCTTTCCCAGTTAAGTGCTGTCAGCCAGTGTGCAAGTCTGTCATCATCGTTTTCAGGTCTGTCTCATTCCTTCATTCTCATATTTTGCATTAATTTGGGCACATTTTCTGCCAGACTGCCAGATTTTCTGGCTTCAGGATTTCATCTGCAAAGTCAGCCCATATTCTCCAGACCTGTTCTGTTATTCCCAGCATCAGGTTTTGGTTCTTTCCATGACACAGTAACTGATTTGCACAGAGTTTTAGGATCTGGTGTTTGGAAGCACACTCCTCTCTGTCACTGCTCATGCTGGATAAATGATCATATGGACTTTTGGTTGGACCCAGTGGCTGTTTATATCATCTGCTGTATCTCTCACAGTGGAAATAGGATTATCTTTCATCTTGCAGAAATAATATACTTATAGCCCCGATAATCTGAATATCTAAGTAAGGTAAAACCTGTAGATAGAGCTTATATTTTTAACAGAATCACTGATATAGTAGGTGAAGTTTCGGATCTGAAGTCCTCTTATTTCTGAATTAGTGTCTGTTTTCCTCCAGCTGTCAGGTGACCTGGTGAAGGATCCTATCTCTGCCCTGGATGTCCCTTGCTCATTCACTCAGTGCCCCGTGGCTGCAGCACCACCCCTGCCCCATGTGAGATGAGTTACCTCATTTCTGTCCTTTAGCAGGAAAACGGGACAGGTATGGAATCCCCCCAAGCAATGGTTTTAAAAATAGTCTCACAAAGCTGCTTATGTAAAAGTTAATTTGAAAAAAAATCCTCTATAACACAGAAACATTTGTGTTCCCTTCCTTTGGATTTCCATACAAAGCATCAGGAAGGAGCTCCATTCCCACCCGGTGCTGCAGTGCGCTGTGGGTAATACAGGTGAGCTGGACACACAGGAAGGATTACTCTGGCTAACTACGTGCTTCAAGCTGCTTTTCATTGCAAACAAAGGAAAAACGTTGAAATACAAATATAAAATATTTCAGGGTTTTTTTAACATTTGCTCCTCCAGCTGTCTCCCAGGGGAAGGCTCCACTCCCACTCGGAGATGTCAGAAGCCACGGGAATGGGGAGCACCGGGTGCAGCCTGTGACTGGAAACCTGCTGGGAAGTGCAGGCTGGTGCTCAAACACCTCAGCTGCCATTCATCCAGCCTGACCTGCAGAGCAGCACTGCCACAGTTGGACACAGAAACCGGGAAAGCAGCATCTTGAGCCCGTGGAGGTCTGCAGGGAGCGGGGAAAGCCTGAGGGACTCAGCAGGTGGGCACCTGCACGGGCACCCCTGGTCCGATCACACCATTGAGGCTTCGAAGCGTCACTGGGAGAGAAAGCTGGTATGGGCAGCAGCTAGGCCAGTGCCTGGGGCACATCCTTGTGGCACATCCTGGGGCACATCTTTGCGGCACATCCCGAGGCACATCCCCACGGCACATCCCTGGGGCACATTGCCCTAGCCCAGCACAGGCAGTCCTTGCCCTCCTCCTGGGGTGTAGGACAGGGCTGCTGTGGCTCTGCAGAGGTACTTGGCAGGGAATTCAAGTCCTAGAAGACTGAGAATGGATGAGCACCTGTGCCATCCTGTCCCTCCCGTGAGGGATGGCAGGGCATCCTGCTGGGCTGTCCTGCCGGGACCATCCTGCTGGGGCTGCCCAGACCCAAGGTGCCGCAGGAAGGGACCTCCCACAGCCCTCCCAGGGCCCCTCCCCTCCCAGAAACCAGCATTTATCATGTACAGACGCTGTTGAAGTTCCCGACTGGTGACATAATTAATGGCACACGGAGCACACGGTGTCTCACACGATACATCACACACACCTGGTGCATGGCACACGTCAGAGAAACGATTCCTCATTGCAGACCTGTCTGCCACATTTTCGAACCTCACAGCCCACTTCCTGAGCCCCAGTGCTGTGGGGTTTGGCCTGTTCAGGTGTCCCTTTCATGATTTATTTATTTTTCCTGGGTTTTATGCATTTATTCAGTCTGTACTGCATAGTGGTGGTTATTTATCACTGGACCACCTGGCAGTGAGCCCTGTCTGGTGTTTGGCTCTCCAGAGGTGCCTCATTTGTCTTGTGTTTGCCTTGAACGTAAGTCATGAGCCACCAGGGCCGCTCAGAAATGCCCCATTTTTCGTCAAGAAAAATCATTCTGCAAAGCAAACACACAAATAAAGTGTAAATTGTATGGGGTTTGCATGGCCAGGTTTTGGTAGTGGAGGGGCTACAGGAGTGGCTTCAGTGAGAAGCTGCCAGGAGCTTCCCCTGTGTGTGATGGAGCCAATGTCAGCAGCTCCAAGAGGGACCCACCACTGCCCCTGCAGCTTCTGAGTTCCATCCTGCTGCTCCCCTCCTGTTGATTGTAATGCATCTAATGATAACTCCTGTATTCCCAAACTGAGCGCTGACCAGGGTGATTTTTAGGGAAGAAATTGCCATCTGGTATGTTACACAATGAAGGGAGAAATCCAACAGGAGAGGAGAGAGAAATACGACCTCAGGGCTGGATTTCTTTTCTTTGTTAGTGTTGGGGTTTGGGAAAGTGGAATTGGATAAACCCCTTAATTTAACTTTTATTCAATGACAACCTTGTCACCATCAAAGAACTTTAACAATGCTGGTGGGTTGTTTAAATAAACCACAAAATGCCCACAAACCCACTCTGAGGAGCTAATGGGGAATCTGGTGGTTCTAAGCCATCACTTGAGAAAAATAAAAAGCCAGGCTGTAACAGTGTTTGGAGTGCCATTTGCTTCAGGAATGTTGCCTTATTTGGTTCCACGGAATTCTCTCTGACCGTGTGTTTCCATACGCACCATCTCAGCCATGGGGCTGAACTGAGATTTCCCCACTCAGGAGAAGGTGCTGGACTTTGAATTTGATTTTGAGATTGAAATACCAGTCCTTTCCAGACCCAAAGTCAGCAAATGGGAGGCTAGTGCACAGATTAGTTTTTATAATGAAAACAAGATCCTCATGAGGCCTTCAAATGGAAGCCCTCCAGAGTTGTTACACAAGTCTTAAATTCATTATTAACAGTGTAGAACTGCTAATTGCACAATTGTAATGTAGAATTTGGTAATTGCTCAGTGTACAAACACTGTAAGGCCTCGGAGAATGCATCTAATTACAGGCTTTTGATGGAAAGCAGGCTGGAAGTCAGTCCAGGGCTGGTGAAGTGAGTGGCTCGGCATCCGCATCCTCACCAACACTGGCAGATGGAGGTACAAGGCAAGTGGATCCACCAGCCAATGTCCACTGAGAGGAGGAACCTTGCTCACCCACCTCTCCCACATCCTGCTTCCACTTCTGGGTGTGCTGTGCTGCTTCTGCAGCAAAGGGCTGAAGGAGATGCCAGGAGGCATCTGTTGGTACCATTTTCTGGCTTTTGTGGGAGATTAACTTAAAAATTAATCCAGAAATAGCCCATTGTTTTTACCAGTTGCATGGAAGCAGTGTTGAGCATTAAGGAGTAGCTGTATGTGAGTTGGCTGTTGTGCTGATTTTTGCTGGGATAGAGTTAATAGACTTCCAGGTAGCTGGTCTGGGGCTGGATTTGGGATCTGTGCTGGAAGTAGTTTTGATCCCACAGTGGTGTGTCAGTCCCTGCTGGGCAGAGCTTGCACGTGCCGACAGCGTCTGGGACCTCCACCCTCTCCCGGCTCTGCTCCCGCCCGGGCTGTGTGAGGCCGTCCAAGCGGAGCCGTGCAGAGACTCCTGTGCCGAGCGCTCGTGTTCCCGCAGCCTGAGCTGCCTCCTGCCCAGGAAACAGGGAAGCGGGTTTCCAGGTCGGTGTCGCTGCGCATCCCCTCGGGAGGATGCTGAGCGCGGGCGGGGGCCGCTGCGGCTGGCGCTGCTGTCAGGAGGTGTTTGCCGCGGCGGGGTTTGTGCGGGGCTCACAGCGGGCTCACACCGGGCTGCAGCAGCTCTCGGAGCCCGAGGCAAGGGGACCCTGCTACGGCCGGGAAAATGGCAGAGGCACTCCCGAGGAGTGCTATCCCCTGCGCAGAGGGGAGCATTCCCAGAGCTGCCTCTGGCTGGGCGCACAGGGAAAACCGCTGCTCCACGCAGCTCCCTGAAGTGCTTGGTCATTGCCATGTAAAGGGCATTTTCTGGAGATACAGTTTCCATTTCCTGGATGTTTTCATGTGCCTGTACACACCAAATTCCCATTCCATATTCATATTGCTCCCCGACCTCCCAAGGGCACTGCCTCTTTGCAATCTCGCCTCCTGAGGCTGTAAAATAGCTGCGGTGCAGGTTTTGGGTGTTTTTTCTAGCACGCAGAGCACCTGATTAACTGCTTGATATTCACACACCTCCTCCTGGAGAGCAGAGCCAAGTGGTCAGCAGCTCTGCCGGGCAGGCAGGGAACAGGGCTGGGAGGAGGGTGCTGCTCGGAGCAGAGAGCATGGTGGCAGCTCCAGCCCTCCCTGGGAGTCAGGCTCGGGCTGATACAGGCACTCAGCTGTGGGGACCAGACCCCGAGCAGGGGGGAAGGGGCTGTCCCCATCCTGGAGGTGCAGGGCTGCCAGGCTCTGTGCCAGGACACTGGCACCCCGGAGTCTCCAGCATTCCCAGGCAGCTCTGGCACAAAGGGAAAAAAACCCTGGTAACCAATTTTTTCCTATTTTCAGCATTTCTCAGCTTGTTCAGATGATCAACCCCTTTTTTTTGCAGCTGTATTTTCTCAAGCCCATGTGGCAGTACAAGTCTGCATCCTCTATTGTCCCGTGTGAATTCCCAGAGCCGGTAGACATGTGGTCCTGCAGGACAGGAGGCTTGGGAGTGGGAAGAGAGGGGCTTGGGAAGAGAGGGGTTTGGGCTGGGGGTGGCTGGACAGTGCTGTTAACCCACGGCTTTTCCCAACACAATAGCAAACATCGCCCAGGGCCTGAGAAACACAGGAAAAGAAGGAAAACACTCCTCTTCAGGGACTGGACATTAAAAAAGGGTAAACCCCTCGTATCTGGAAGCTACCATGGGAAACTGAAGAGCAGAAGTAAGACACACATCTTTAACAAGGACAGCCAGGCACTGGAGCTGCTCACCCAAGGGGCCGGTCGAGTTTTGCCTATTGAAGTTGTTTTTCTCTAACCCAGCCTGGGTTCATTTCCAACAGAACTTCAAACAGCAGCAAAACCCATGAGACCTGCAGCTCTCGGTCCATGCCCTGAGGAAGGTCAGAGAGGGATGATGTACCTGCCGCTTTTCCTTAAGGAATGAAACCCCGCAGGACCGAGGATCCCGTCCTTGAGAGGGGACACCGGCAGAGCTGCCGAGAGCTCACAGGAGTGAGAGGGTAATTAGCAGTGATGGCTCCTGACCCAAGCGTCCCTGATCTCCCTGACTCCTGTAAAGAGAGTTATTAGTCAAATACCGCGGCTTCGTGGGAAACAATTACTGCTAATTACTGTCGAGTCATAGCATCCTGAGATTTTAACACAGCGTGGAACTCTGGTGTGATTAGAGACCATCAGGTGACTGTCTAAGGGGTTTCCATGCAGCATATGCCTGCCAAGGCAAGATGGTTCATACTCAACAGGTGATTTTCAATGATGTTTAATCTGCACATAATATTAAAAATACAGCAGGCTGGCAGACTGAGTCACAGCAGGCAGCACAAGCCCTCCCCTCGCTCCCTTCATAAAACAGAATAGTTGGGGATACCTGGCACCTTGTGACTACTCCTGCGACTCCTGCTCAGATTTTGGCTGACCCAGCCCATGGCCCAGCCTGGTGTGCACTGGGAGCAGGTCATTGGGTCAGAGCAAGAGCCCCAGGATGGCAGGAGGTGTCCAGAAAGAGCTAAAGGTCTGCACTGCAGCCACTGTCCTCCATCCTCACAGCCAGTACCTTCCCAAGAGTCTGCTGACTCCTGGGAATAGGACAGACCAAGCTGGGAGGTGTAAAAGTCAGCTCACCCCAAAAGCTGCTGTAGCAAGTGGAGCCCACAGCAACAGGACTGCTGAGGCTTCCCTGCCTCCTGCTGTACTGGAGAGGACGTCTGCTCCATGAGGAAGGAGGGATGAGCACTCACCCCTGGACTGGGATCTACTCTGCTCACAGGTGTGCAGCTTCAGAGTTCTGGGTTGTACGTTATGGACTCTCTTGGCTTGAGAGGTGAGTAAGTGAATTTGTGTGAATCCCTTGGGCAAAGCAGATAGAGCCACTATTTGTTGTGCTTGTTTGTTGTATCTCTTAATGAGCTCATAAAATGAAGTATGATTTACAGAGCACTTTGTCCTCCACACTTGAGAGATCCAAATGGCCGTGACACCTCTCCTTTGGCTCTTCCTGCCAGCTGTGATGGAGCATGTCTGTGGCCAGGCAGGACACCAGGGAAGACGGGAGCAGCAGTGCCCTCCTGGGAGCAGAGGCTACAGTGGAACGTGTGGGACAGCTGGGAGGGTCCCACCTGCCCAGAGAGGAGCTGCAGCAATGCTGAGCCTCCAAAAGGGAAAGGAGAATGAGCACCAGCAGCAAGGAAGTGATTTGAGCACCAGGAGCAAGGAAGTGATTTTAGCACCTCTAAATCTCAGGAAAGGGTTAAATCCAAGACTGAGTCAGGACCTTGACCTTGGTTTGTGTTATGAACATACATGAGACCCAGGTAGCAAATGCCCTGAGAGAGAGGAGCAGACCCTGGGCTGGAAACACTGTGTCATGGTTAAGCCCAGGAATTCAACACTTAGAAATTGCTGAGTCTCTGCCTTATTAGATTATCTCGCTGCTCTTCCTTCCTCCTCTGTAGGGTTCTTTATTCAGAATTTGCTCAAATATTTTCCTTCAGAAGATTTAATATCTCAAAGTGCAAATATCCAAACCCTGTATCATTTTGTAATTTCATACTCTGTGGTTCTTTCATATGCATATCACTCATTTGCCATCCCTTTGAAGAATGCAGCTTGAGTAATGGAAGTGAAAGAAAACCCATTCAGTGTTGATTTTAATTGAACAAGCTCAGAAGCGGTGGGGATCCATGCCAAACTCCAGCTCACTCTCTTTTGAAGAGTTATTACTAGAATTCTTTTGCTTATGTGTCTCAATTTTTTTTCCAATTAGCAACTTCTCAAAAATATTAGTTATCTTATTATTTTCCCCATTCTGCTTGTTTGGGATGCTGATGTCTAATAATCACTAAATCTGCTTTCTCCTCCAGCTCCAATGGAATATTGCATTCCTTGTCTAGGCAGCAACACTCTAGCCTGCATTCAGGAGTAATTTTTGCATTGACAATTGACTCATTTTTGGAGCACCCTTTTCACTTCAGTGTGGTTATGGTAGTGGTGAGCTCCTGTAGGCTCTAAACTGCAACTGTAGAGACTGTAAAGATTGTGAATTAAAGACCGTAGAGACTCTAAATACTAAAGATTATTCTTTCTTCTATGTATAAATGAGGTCTCTGGTAGCTCTTCATCCTCCTACCCCAGTGAGTTGAACATGAGCCCTCTGCTTGTTGCTTGGATATAAGATAGGAGATGGGACATCCAGAAGAATAATAGTTTGAATTACTGGACACTCTTTTCCATCCAAAATTTGGCTTAAGGAAAATACTTAAATCAGCAACTGGTAGAAGATCAAATTCCAGTCTATTGTGGAAATGAGCTCTGCACATGGGTCTGGCAGTGCTAAGGGAATTGGGGCAGGCTGGGGATGGCAATTTTGCTGTTTTCTACTGAGAAGTCGTCTCAACAAAGAAGGGATAAATTGTGTAGGAAAGAAATGTGAATAAAGAAGAATTTTAAAAGACTGAGACCCAAAACCTGAACATGAAGACAGTGCAAGTGTTAAGGGAGCATCTTAGTAAAACTCCAGGAGCAGGGAGGAGATGGTCAATGGAGCACATCTTTGGCTCCATCTCTGGCTTTAAACAGGTAAGGGGGCAGTGCTGAGCCCTGGGAATGCAGCACAAGGTGCCCGTGCTGTTTGCCAGGTGAAGCCAATCCCATCTTCAGGACACCCAACATTTCCCTCTGATGAAATTACGGAATTCCAGAATCATTTAGATTGGAAAAGCCCTCCAAAAGCATCGTGTCCAACCGTTCCCCCAGCACTGCCGAGCTGTTCAGCGATGGGCGATCAGAAGCCGCATTCAGAGATGGGCAATCACTGTTCTTGGATCCAGCGTGGTTAATCCCACCCTCAGGAAGAAAAATTTGGAGCTGTTTTCCCCCAAACCAGCCCATCAGATCACAGCACTGCACCACAGCCCTAAGTCCTTCTCTGGGGCACTGTTGGTTTTGCCACCTGTCTCCAGCTATGTTGGTCCCCTCAAAAACACAAGTAAGTCTGTTTACAGATGGAGAAATGGGTTTGCCCATGGTGTCAGCAGCCCCCTCCTCATGTAAGCTCTGCCTCAGCTCCATCCCACACAACAGCACTGTCTGCCAGCCACAGTGAGCCCCTGGCACTCCCTGACCACGCCGGTCCCTGCCTGCCCTGGGAACACTGGTCCCAGTGTCTGGAGGTGACAATGACACCTGGCACAAGGAAACAGCCTTTCGCAGGTAACAGGTTTTTTTTGGACAGGCTGTTTTTCTAAATTATGACTGGGCTTATTCTCTATTTGTGATTCGCAGACCTGCAATAAATCCCTTTCTTCTCATTTCTTGTGCAGGGTCTCCATCTGCCATATTGCCTCCCACCCCTATATCCAAATTAAACAAGCTATGCTCTGGATGAGCTTGGGTCCCCACCAGGCCACCATGAGGACGAGTAAAGCCATCGTGTGGGGCACAGAGGTGGCCAAAGACAGAGCCCTGAGCTCACATGCTGGCTCCAGGGTGGGCAGAGCCTGCCCATGAGGTCTGGGGTTGGGGGGGACAAGGTTCCCAGTCGGCAGAGCAAACTTCCCAGTTGTGCCTCAAGGTCTTTCCTAGACAAAATAGTGCTCATGCGATGCAGAATCATGGCAGGTGTGAGGTCACTGCAGGACACTCAGAGCTCATCCGTGTTCGTCCTCCAGCCTGTGTCTAACAATTAAAGCACTTCTTTAACAAGCCAGGTACCAACTTCTAGAAATCTTCATATAATCATGCAGGAGATTTAAAAAAAAAAATAAATCAGTGGCTTATTTTATTTCTCAAAAAGCAAATCTGTTAAAAGATCAATCAAATAGACTCTACAACTACTGTAATAATGACTTTAAGCTGGTTTTTGATTAAAAAATTTAAAAAGGATGTACTCCAGCTATTAAGTATCTATTAAATGGTTTGGTTCCATGTGATGAACCAAGTCTGTCTGAGGACAAAACTGTTGCCAGCCCCCACCCTGCAGTGGTTTTGGGTGAGAGGTCCGATTCACCAGCAGTGCCAGTGCCAGGGACAGGCAGCACAGGGCTGGCACAGGAGGGACTTCACCTCCCACCAATGTATCCTGGGGGGAAACACCATGCCAGTTCACTTTAAACAGCCTGTTTGCCCAGGCCAGGTTGGGCATCGCTCCCCCAGAGCCTCCCTGGCCAGTGAAGGTGAGAGCTGCGGGCACCAGGGCAGCTGTGGAGGGTTCTCACCTCCAGCCTGGTGACAAGGAGACGCAGCGCTCAGGAAGGAGCAGGATCGGTCCCTGCCTTTTTGTACAATGCAACAGCTCCCCCATCTTACAGACTAAAGAACTTAAAATGGAAAAACATTTCCAGGAAATGAGAACGGGGGTAACTCCACACACTTCCCCACTTCTTCAGGAGGGAGAGGCTGGCGTGCACTGGCCTCTGAAGCGCCCCTATCTCCGTGGTGCTCTGGGAAAGGGGAATCCACTACATGCAAGGTGACACGACATTTGGGTGGACAGGGCAGTGAATTTTCTTCCTGTATGGACGAATAAACATCGCTGGTTCCAAACACTTTCCGGTGAGGTACCACAGCCTCTCTTAAGGAGCACCACGTACCACCCCTCGCCGTGGTTTCTGCAGGGCTGTCAGAACCCGCAGCCCGGGCGCTGCTCCCCTGCACTGCTGCCCGTCTCCTTTAGGGTGTACACGCAGCACGCGCTACCAGCGCTCGGCACAGGAAGGGCTCCCGTGCCCACGGAAAGCTGTGTGCTCGGCGTGCAGTGACGTTATTGCCTGAACGCTCCCTGCTCCGGTGCCGGCACAGCCATCACCACCGCAGACATGGGGCATCCCGCCCTTTCTGCCCACTGGAGTGCCCAGCTCTCCTGGCCCGCGGTCTGGCAGTGACTCCTGGGAATGCTGCCGGCTCCCAGCACAGCTCTAAGGATCGCTCTGGTCCATGCTGGGGCTGGGGAGGAGGTCTGAAGGGACGAGGGACAGGCAGCCCTGTGACAACGTGGGTTGGGTGCTGTGGCCAGAAGGCTGGGTGAGCACGGCACCCCGTCACCAGCCCGCTGCAGGGCTATGGCACTGTGCCCAGGCCCCAGGTCCCTCCCTGATGCGTGACTAAGAGTTAGAAAGTGCATAAAAGTGGCTCTGCGTGTTATTTGAACAAAGCACTTTCCTCAAGAAGCTCTCCTTATTTCAAACAAAAAAAGAAATTATGAAATTTTAAAATGATACCTGAGGAGAAAGACTTCAGGTTAAGGAGTTACTGGCTCTATCAGGAAAAAAGCATTTTAACACTGCTTGGAGGCAAGAGCAAGACAAAACCCCTGCACAGGCTTGTTTAGAAGGGTAATGGGGGAAAAGCTGAGCCCCAGCAGTAGGGAGGGTCCCCAAGGCAGGGTGAGTCCTGGCCAGAGCTAAGGGGGAGCTCACCTAAGTAAATCCCCAGTGCTGGGGCCATGCAGGACAGTGCCATCCGTGGGGTACACTGCCAGGCACCAGGCATAACGCTGCCAGGACACAGACCTGCCCCTTCCCAGGGCACTGAGGTTTGCCCCAAAACAGCCCAACCCCGGGTGTTGAAGGGAGCGTTCAGGCACAGGCACCCCGCACACACTGTCACTTAGGTCTGGGTCCAGGATCAGAGAGGCCAGGTCTCCATCCCAGCCATGAGGGAGCGAACCTCCCCAGTACACCCACAGCTCCCACACTCCCAGACATGCCAGGGACCAAGAGTTTTCCCACTGGGTACATTAACAAGGCTGTGGTGTCGTCTCAGTCTCAAGAGGGATTTCAGGCTGGCAGAGAAGCTGCAGCAGCCTTTGCCCAAAGCCCTGAAGCCAGAGATGACAGGAGGTTGCTGTAGCTGTGAGGACATGGAGCTCCTGCGCTCTGCTGTCCTGGGACCAGTTCAGAGTGGCCCTGAACCAGCCCTCATGGTATGTTTGTGCTGGGTGGTACAAACCAGTGCACTCTCCAGTACACTCCAGGTTCTGAGCACAAGCTTCCACCGAGTTCCCACTGAGTTTCTCCATGTCCCTGTGCCTTCTGCAACCGGACACGCCTGTCTCGTATTGGCCTTTTTAGCCACCAGCGCGCTTGTAACAAACGTGGGTAGAGCCCTCCCCAAATCTTCATTCGTGAAGCCCAGCCACGATGATGATGATGATGATGATGATGATGATAGCCAGGGAAGCCGTACCAGAGACTTGTCTCCCCTCCCAATGCCAGCTGCACCACTGGCATCACTGGCACATCAGCCCCCCTGCTCCTGGGGCAGCAGAGAACTGACAGAGTAGCAAATGCTTGAAACTGAAGCCCGAGACGCTGGTGGACATCAGCCAAGACCATAGGCATTTTACTAGGGAGCATCTTCTCTGCTCTCTCCAGAGGGGAGCACACTGTGAATGCTGAATCAGGGCTGAGCACGATGCTCTCCAGCTCCAAAGACCTACGCTAGGACTGTGGGCAGAGGGACAGCAGAGCCCACCCCAGCAAAACCAGCTGACGTGAGTTTTCCCTCGAGGGAGCAGAAGAATTAGACTCATTCCCTCCTACCAGCCTGTCTGTCCCCATAACAGCTTGAACCAGCTCCATGAAACAGCTGCTGGGACTAGAAGATAAGCCCTAACTCACAGGCCCAGCCCACCTGCTTGGCTCTGTGTGGCTTCTGAGGCTGCCAGAAGGGCAGAGGATGCTGCGGCTCTGGGAGCTGCATTCCTCCTGAGACCAGGGTCAGAGGCTGCTGTGGAGACCAACGAAACAAAATCTCATTCCACTTCAATGTTCTCAGGTCGCACGGACAGCCCTGAGCTCGGGAGCACTGACGTGTTCTCACTCGTACCGACACCAGACGCTGCATCCCAAGGCACAAAAAACTTTGGCACAGCGTCAGCAGAGAGGTGTGAGGACTCCCACTGCATCTTCACTTTTCTGGGACAGGGCTCCCCCCACGTGCATCCCCAGCGAGATGCCGGTGTGTCCCAGCAGCATCGCTCCCGCTGCCTCCGAGCACGCGGAGTTCCCTCAGCGGTGGCGGCCCCGCGGGCTGGTCCGGCTGCAGACAGTCCCAGGGCAGCCCCGGAGGAGTGGGCAGCTGCCTCCCGTCCCGGCGGGAGGGTGTCGGAGGAAACGAGGCCGTTGCCAAGCGGCCGCAGGGCACGTGCCTGCACATCCCTCCAGGTGCAGGGTCACCGGCCGCTGACCAGGTTCGTTAATCAGCTCCTCTGCCAGGCTCTCCAGGCAGCGCTTCTCTGTTTCGGGTCCTGCAACATCCCCGGCATTTTCCCACAAAAGAGCATTAGAAAAGGATGTCAGTATTCCGTAGCACGAAATGCACTCTCCTCCCCGTTAGAGATCCAGGAGACAGGTAACGACCCCGAAATCCCTCAAAGCTCTCCGCTTTACTGCCCCCAAAGGTGACCCAGCCTTTCTGTCTCCTGCCAGGATCATCGCTCCTGCAACTCCGGTGCTGCAGACCCTGTCCTCGGACGGGGCAGGGTGCGGGGCAGCTGCGCGCCCCGGGGGTGGGCAGGAGCCCTCGCCATGCGGGGCAGCGCGGAGCGAAGCCGCCGCCGCCGCACTCGTACCCCGCTCTCCCGCTCCGCGGGACGATTCCGCCGGTGCGTCTGTCGGATCCACCATCAGGTCAAAACCCGGCGCACGCCCCGCGCCGGCCCCGCCCGCCGCCCGCTCCGGTCCCGGGGCCCCGGGCGGAGGCTAGGGGGACTTGGGGGGTGCCCGAGGGCCGCGGCCGCTCTCGGTCCCCGTCGCTGTAACCTGGCCCCGGCGCGGCGGGCCAGGCGGAGGCGTGTCCGTGCCGGTGTCCGTGTCCCTGCTGGTGCCCGGTGCCCGGTGCCCGGTGCCCGGTGCCCGGTGCCCGGTGCCCGGTGCCCGGTGCCCGGTGCCGGTCCCGCCCGGCGGCGCGCAGCCCGGAGCCCGGCGCGGCGGGGGGCGGCCCGGCCGCACGTCTGCGCGGCTGCGGCCGGGCGGCTGTGGCTCAGCCGTGCGTGCGGCGGGGCGGGGAGGGCCCGGCTGCTCCAGCCCGCCCCGGCGCGGCGCGGCGCGGGGGAGGCGGCGGCTGCTCCATGCGGCAGCGAGCGGCGCGGCTGCCCGCGGCCGGGGCCGGGGCCGGGCGGAGGCCGGCGGCGCGGAGGATGGGCGCAGCAGCCGCCGCCGCGGAGGGCCGAGCCGCGGGCGCCGCGCTCCCCGCCCTGCCCCGCCGCCGCGGCTGCTCCGCCTGAGCGCGCCCGGCGCGGAGCGGCGCGGAGCCGCATGGCCCTGCCGCCGGCCGCCCCGCGCTAGCGGCACCCGCACCCGGGAGGCGCCGGCCCGGCGGCGGGGCTGCCCGCTCCCCGGCCACGTCCGTCCATCTCTCCGTCCGTCCGTCCGTCCGGCGCAGCGCCCGGCGCGCAGGATCCCGCAGCGGGGCGCGGACCGGCAGCGCTCGGCGAGGATTAACCTGGCGCAGGTACACGGCAAGGTCAGCGCCGGCGGGCGCGGAGCGGGGCGGGCCGCCCGGTACGGGGCCATGCGGGGCGATGCGGGCGGGTTCGGCGGGCTGATGCGGACGGGCTGCCCCGCGCCCCCCGCCCCCGCCCGCGCGTGTGTGCGTGTGCCGCCGCCCGCCCGAGCCGCCGCGTGGGGCCGTCCCCGGGCCGCCCTGCCCGCCCCGGCCGCGGGCAGCCCCGCCGCGGAGCCGCGGTAGGATGCGGGTGGTGAGCGCCGGCTCGGGGCGGAGCGGCGGGCAGCCCGCCTGCCGCCAGCGCCCGCAGCCCGCCGGGGCCCGGCCGCGGCCGCACCCGCAGGGGACGCGCTCCGGCCGCCGCCCGTCCCCGGAGGCTCCAGGTAACGCGGGGGGCGTCGCGCCCGGCACATCTGCATTGCACCGCGGTACCGGCCCGGGGGACGGGGCGGCGGGGGACGGGCCGGCGGGTCCCGAACGGCCCGGGCAGGGCGAGCCCGCGGCGCGGCGAGGGCGCCGGTACGGGGGCGGCGGCGGCGGGGGTACGCCACTCCCGGGAGGGCGGCGGCGGCGGCGGGGAGCGCGGGGCGCGGAGCGGAGCGGCGGGGCGGGCACCCCGCGGACGGGCCGGGCCGCGCTGCCGCCGCTGCCCGCGGGACGGCGCCGGCGGCCGCCCGCATTGGGCTGGGCTGGGCTGGGCTGGGCTGGGGATGCTGCGGGCCGGGGATGCTGCGGGCCGGGGATGCTGCGGGGCCGCTCGTGCCGCGGCCGCCGCCCCCTCCGCGCCGCGCTGCCGCCGCCGCCGCCCGGTTACGCGGCACCGCTGGCGCTGCGGCGCTGCCCGAGCGGGCGGAGGCGCCTCTGTGCGCGGAACCATCCCGGAGCGCTCCCGCGGGGCCGGGGCCGCGGCTCAGGGGGTGAAGGGCTATGTTGGAGGGAGCAGGAACCCCCCGGTTCCCCCTGCCCCGTCCCGGCGCCCCTGCCTGCCACACACACACCGCTCTCCCTGCTCCTCTCTCCTGGGGGCCGCCGCGGTCCCCCGCGTCCCGGGATGCGGGTGCGCTCTCCTCCATCTCCTTCGCCCTTTCCGTGGCGAGCACCGCTGTCAGCGGGAGAGAGAATGTAGGACAGGATGGACCTTCCCCGCCGGAAGGTTCCCGTTGGGGAGATGGCAGAGCAGCGGTGGAGGAGCCGGCGGAGCCTCGCAGCCATGTTGGTGTCGGAGCATCAGCCCTCCCGGCTCCAGGAGCGGATGCCGGAGCACACAGACTCCTGGAGCCCAGGAGCAGCTGGCGGCGAGCAGCGGGTGCGGGCACGGGCCGGTGTGAGGCGGGCACGGGCATATCTGGACCAGGAGGACTGGAGAAGCCCCTTCCCAGGCTGGTCTTTGCCAACATGGGCTGGGGGACACCGGCTCTGCACTTCCTCAGCATCCCGGGACAGCAGCGCTTCACCTCCTCCCTCCCTTCCCCCCCTCTCTGTCGCGTCTCCGGGGCAGGGACCGTTTCTTATTACGCTGCATGTCTGGAGCAGAGGAAGGTGTTGGTCCCAGCTGTGGTCATGAACACGGCTTCACCAGTCCTGGAGACCAGGGGTGGGACAGCAGGTACCCCCAGCCAAGCCCAGCCCTGTGCAGCCTCCAGATGACTGCCGTGGAGCCGGGAGTCCTGCCCTTGGCCATCGTGCTGTCGTGCTGGTGATCCTCCCCACCCACGCTTCCATTTCACATGTTCTGCGTGACACGTGGTGTCAGCTCGTGCATTCTGAGCATCCTCGGGCGAGCGCTGCGTGTCCAGGGCTGCTCAGGCCAGCGCAGCCAGGCAGCACGCCGGCGAGGCGAAATGGATCCGTCCCGGGATTTAGCCCGTTTGGTTCCAGGTGCACATGTGCAGGTGGAGGGCCCTGGGATGGCTCTGGCAGCACCAATCCTGGCCCTGATTGTGTCCAGGAGCGCGGGGTGGAGCCGCCTGTGCCGGGAGCGGTCTGTCCCCGTGCGGCAGGGCTGTGTCCGGGTCAGCCCGCTGCTGGACCCGTGTGCTCCGGGCTGCACGTGCTGCCCCAGGGACTCTGGCTGGGCACCCCGCTCCTGTGTATGGGCCCCACATCGGAGCAGGCTCTGTGCTGCTGCCATACTCGGTCCTGGCAGGGGGATGTGTGCCAGTGGGCTCTGGAGCCAGGCCTGGTGATTCTGCTGCTGATCTGGGAGCCAGGTTCAACTCTGCACAAGGAGCTGTACCAGAGCCTGAGTGTTCTCGGTGCCCAACACCTTCCCGATCCATGGTTCTATATATATACTGTACTCAAGGGATTATGCATTTGTTTAAATGCATAATAAATGTGTTTAAATGTGTAAGGCTGGATCAGAATGAACACCAGAGCTCGCCAGTTCGGCCTGCAGTCACAAGCCTTGCTAAGAAACGTCTCCTGGCATATTAGCTCATCTTTCTGCTTTCAGAAAGAGCAGTTTCTGATTTTATCATGGCAGGGCAGTCAGTGGAAGCAAATCCTGGATATCTCAAGTGCCCAGTGCAAGTTCAAAACTGAACTAGTTCACCAGTTCAACAAACACTTCCAGGTGCAGGAGAGGGCTCCAGGTTGTCCCATTCCACCAAACACCTTCAGCTGTGGGAGTGGGCTCCAGATTGTCCTGTCTCAGTGAGAGCTGGCAGGTTGAGCGCTCCTGTCGTCCTTGTGACCAGAAGCACCAGGCTCGGCTGCAGCAGTGCTCAGGATGCCATGCCAGGGGATTGGTTTGAATTTTTCATATGGCTCTTGTCTGGAGAGGCTCCCATTGGCGGCTGAAGGTGTGAGCGCTGATGGGGGGAGGAAGGCTGGCTGGCGGTGTGGGACAGGATGGTGGGAACCCAGAAGAGATGTGGCACAGCAGTGTGTCAAGAAAAAAACAGATATTCCCCAATTTTTTGAGAAAGATTAGAGACATGAAGGTGGGTGCACCATGAAGGATGGGCCTGGCACATGGGGTGTCTGTCTTGGGAAGATGGAGCACCCCGAGGTGCCTGGAGGGCTCGTCCCTCCTCTGGGGCACGTGGAGGTGGTTCAGAGGCTGGAGAGCTAATGACTTTCCATTGCTGATCAATACTGCCTGTGCTTTCAGATGTGGTAACAGGCTGGGTTTTATAGAGCGATGTTTGCATATTCCCTGCGCGAGCAGCGAGGCCGGAGCGCCGCTCTAATGGCCTCGCTATTAGCGGGCTCAGAGCCTGAGCCAAACTGAAAAGGCTGTCTAAGTGCTGCTCAAGCGTTTTGGGCCAGGCACATTCTATGCATTAGGGAAGATTTGTACTCCTTGGGCCAGACATCACTGAGTGTTGTCTATTTATACACATCTAAATATATCCTCTGCAGTCTTCAGACTTTTCTAGCTAGTAGTAAAATTACTTTTCAATATCACACTATTAAAATGTGCTTGCTGAGACTATATGATGAAGTTTGTGCTAAGAGTGGGCTTTGTGTGTGTGTGTGTGTTTAAAAAAAAACTATTCTTGAGGTAGTTACCTAAAATGCTTTGGAAACAAAAGCTTGTTGTTGTCCATGTAGCTGGGTAGCAGACAGAAATGTAGTTGAACAGAGGTACCACTGGAGACATATTCAAGCCTGGAAAGCCAAATCCAAACCTTATCCAAAGTATAAGGTTTTGTTGCTGAAGAGTGAACCATTCTTTCTAGAAATATATGTCAAATAATCATGTACTTTGCAGTGAAATAGAAACATTTGCTTTGAATTAGTCAGATACACCTTCTGGTACCCTGGAGTTTGAGGTGTCATTTTGAAAACAAAATGACAAATCTTGAAGAAGTAACTTAGGTTATGGAATTCCTCCGTGCGGTGCCCAGATCCAGGCTGTTGAAGGTGTTCCCACACAGTCCTGCTGCAGAGGTGGGTCTGTGTCCCTATGTACCTTTCTCTGGAGCTGGCATGGTCTGGTGGGGCTCTCAAGGAGGGATGGAGACCTCTCCTACACCTCCGAGTGAGCCGCAGGCCTGCTCACGGGGCTGTGGTTCCAGCGGTGTCTGGCTGAGTGCCTGCAGCCTGACGTGGGATAGTGATGGCACCCGTTTGTCTTCTGTGGAGCTCTCACTGTCGGCTCTTGGAGAACTAAGAGGCTGCAGAGGAAGGGAGAGGGGTTGACATTCGGGGAGAGCAGGTGGGGTGAGGAGAGGTGAACGCAGGGCTCTCGGAGGACACCTTTGCCTGAAGCCCCTCAAGCCAAGGACAGGTGCTGAGCCCCAGGGCCACCCCTGGTCCCTCAGCCGGGACTCTGTGGGTCTGTAGAGTGTGAAACTGTGTGGTGCTAGGAGCTGTGCCCTGACAAGGACCGTGGGGGCAGGTATCCCTGGCAGCTGCTTTAACTGCCCAGTTATCCCATTATTTAGCTGTGTGAGGATCTCTCTGGTGTCCGAGGGGCTCCCTGCCCCGTCCTGGCTGGCTCGCTGGCTGCTGAGGCACAGGCTGGGCACCCTGTGCCTGCTGCCTGAGCCAGGCAGCAGCTCTTGTGTCCTCATGGAATAAATCGCTCTGCAAGTCATATTTGCCCCAACAGGCAGGATAATGCAGAAGGTGATTTGTCAAATGGCTAATTGAGGCAGTAATGGGAACCTTGGTGGGTGCCTCTAGTTGCGTAGCACGTGCCCAGCGGGACCTCGGATCATTTGAGCCAGTTCCTGATGCTGCAGAGCCTGTGTCCAATGCTGTACTTTTGAGGTTGCTCTTCTAGAAAAAGCTTCTCCCTGGGAACTGTCTTTTGCCAAAAACATTTCCATGAAAACACATGATTAGGTAACTTTGCTTTAAAATGGAATATCTTTTTTTCCCTCTAAGTTTTTGTTTAGGCTTCTCTGTCAAGATCATATTGGAATTCTTTTGGATTGGAGACAGATTAAACTCTTCAGTTTTTGTTCGCTCAGCATTGTTTCATTGCCAGATAGCTGAAATTCCCTGTATATTTATTTCTAATTCTTTGTACTCCCTGGTCTCTGTATTTGGCCACGGGAGACAGAGAAGCAGGAGCCCACCGTAGTGAGCTGTGGCAGCTCTGTGCCTCCTGCAGCTGTGGGACAGAGGGTGTGTGAGGAAAACACATACAACAAGGAAAAAGGGCGGTGGAGAAAGTCACACCAATGGGAATCCTCAGGATGTGTTCTCAGTCCCCTGGTGACAGCGCTGCTAGTCCCAGGGTTGGGATGAGATTGCTTTAAACCGAGTCATGCAAACATGTTCTGCTGCACGTGGGTGAGGTGTGAGTTAAACTTCTCTGGGTTTAAGCCAGAGTTAAGAGTTTGCCTGGGATGTGAAGTCTCTGCCCAGGACAGGAGGGCAGGTGCCATGGGCACAGGAAAGGCAGGTGCTGTGGGCAGAGGAAAGGCAGGTGCTGGTGGCACAGGAGGACAGGTGCTGTGGCACAGGAGGGCAGGTGCTGGTGGCAGCGCTGCTGGAGCTCTGGGAGCTGCCTTGTTGTTGTTTTCTCCAACGCACTTTTGAAACCCTTGATGTAAAGCTCCCTGATAGGGCTCGTGGGAGCGGGTCTGAGTAAGGCGAGCGGGATTTGTCGCCTTGTCAGCTGTGAGTCAGTGGTGCCGCCGGGTACGTGGTGTTTCACAGGGAGCCTTCTGCTGCCGGCTGTGATTCCGTGCAGAGCCGGTGTTGCTGTGCTGTGTGTGCTGTGGGCAGGTTTGGTGTCGCTGTGGGCAGGTTTGGTGTCGCTGTGCCGTGGGCAGGTTCACTGTGCTCACGGCTCCTCCTGACACGTCAGCCTCATGTCTCATCTCCGCTGGTGCCTGGCTGCAGTGATGCTGCTCTTGGGGACCAGGCTCCAAATTGCAGCTCCCGAGCAGTGACTGCTGCTCTTCTCCTGCCTTTGGCCGAGGCTGCCTTGGAGACAGCCGACTGTGTCGCAGGCATGTGGGAAGGGCTCTGCACAGCGATGGCACCCTGGCCAGGAGAGCGGCGGGGCCCTGAGTGCCACGACTGAGCCCAGACAGTCGAACATCTTCCACCTCTACAGTGTAAAGAAACAGGATGAGAACAGTACAAGCCCCAGTCCTGCCTCCCGTGGTGTTTGCCAGTGCCCAGTGGCAGGTTGTCCCAGCAGGGACTGTGCAGATCCTTGGTATGACCTGTAGTGGGCTGGGGACATGCTGCGGGTGGACCCAGGTGATGACCTGTGCTCATTGTGTCACTTGTGGGTCTGGCAGCACTCAGGCCCCATGGGCTGTTCTGGGGACTGGGGCTGGGGGTGCCTGTGGAGAGAATCAGCCTCTGCTGGGTGATGTGTAACTGCAGAGGCTCTGCCAGCAGACCACCCACAAAGGGACTCCTCTGTGGGCTGCTCATCACTCGCTGCCCTGGGCCTCTCCAAACAGATGTGTCCTTGTCCCCAGGCATGTGGCAAGGACTGTGCTTTTTGAACGGTTTTGTGGGTGCAGCCTCCTTTCCAGTACTCCATGTCCCTTGCAGGGAACCCCCCTCTTGTTGCAACTGGACCCTGTAGATGTCCCACACACACCTCCCTTCTCTGCATCCCCCCACTGGTGATCAGTGAGGAGCCCTCCTTCAGGGTCTGGTGCGTTTTGGAAGTAACCATGGGGATGTGGTTAGTGCCCCATGGCAGCTCTTTGGTTGTCCAAGGCAGGGAGGTTTGCTCCTGTGTTGGAGACAGAAGGGAGAGATTTCAGCCCGTGGTCTGGTCAGCAGCAGGACGAGTGTAGCCAGGTACATGTGTAGCAGTGGGTGAGTCCTGCAAGCAGCTCGGTGTAAGGGCTGTTCAGTCCCCCATGACCCTCACAGCTGTTTGTGCAATTCAGAGTTGCAGAGCAATGCTTTTGTCCTGGTCTGTCCACGGTGAGGTGTCTGGGCATTGCGGTCCTGCTTCCAGATCGGCACTTAACGTACTTGTGTCGGCTTAGGCAGCGCGTCATTAATCCCTCTGCAGTCCTTGGGCCGTTCACATGGCCCGGGATGCTCCAGGCTCTGGCTGTGCCGTTGCCCTCATTACCACAGGTGACTCCTGTCTCTGGGCAGCACCACCCATGTAGGACCTGCGTGTGCCTGCCACGTCTCTGCTGTGTCGTGGTGCCTGGGGTGGGGGCACAGGGCATTCTCTGGAACCCCTTGGCATGGAGAAGCTCCTGGAAGTAGCAGAGGAGTTGTGCATGAAGTTGTGTGTGCTGCAAAAGCTTTAAAAGCACTGGCTTTTAAGCATTTCATAGAAAGCCACAGCAAATGGCAGTGCCCAGGGGTTCTCTGCATGGGCTGGGAGGTTCATAGCAACACCCATCTCGACAGAGGCTGCCAACCCAGGAGAAGTTTGGGTTTCTTTCCATGACACATGGTCTTCAGGGAGCATTGGCCTTGAATGTTGAGCCTAGAGGATCTGTGACATGGTGCCTGGCCTGAGGGGCATTTTCACCTGAGCAGGTGGTGAATGCCCTGGCCGTGCGTGAGAAGCGGTGGCCTTGCCCTGATGGCAGCTGTCCATGGGGGCTGCCAGTGGTGGGCACCTGGTGAGCTCTGCCCAGTGGTGGGGCTGTGCTGGTCCACCACCACGGTCCTGGGGGTGCAGAGAGGGGCCTGGGGGAGCTGCTGCCCAGGCGGGTGTCAGAGGAGACACAGCCAGGAGTCTGGAGAGCAGAGTTGGCCTTGGCCCAACGCCGTCTTCCCCCATCCCCAGGCACCTCCAGCTCCACTGTGGGATATTCAGCTGCCTCGGGCTGAGGTCAGTCCAGGGTTCTACCCCACCTTGCTGTGGATGTGGGGTCTTGGGGTGTCCCCTTTGACCTACACCTAAGTGCTGGGCACCAGGGAACCTCCCAGAGACAGGGATTCTGGGGCTGCTGCCCTGCTGTGTGCCATAGTGGTGCTGGGCTCTCCCTGCCTGCCCTGCTGTGTGCCATAGTGGTGCTGGGCTATCCCTGCCCACCCTGCTGTGTGCCATAGTGGTGCTGGGCTATCCCTGCCCACCCTGCTGTGTGCCATGGTGGTGCTGGGCTATCCCTGCCCACCCTGATGTGTGCCATGGTGGTGCTGGGCTATCCCTGCCTGCCCTGCTGTGTGCCATGGTGGTGCTGGGCTATCCCTGCCTACCCTGCTGTGTGCCATGGTGGTGCTGGGCTATCCCTGCCCACCCTGCTGTGTGCCATAGTGGTGCTGGACTCTCCCTGCCTGCCCTGCTGTGTGCCATAGTGGTGCTGGGCTATCCCTGCCTGCCCTGCTGTGTGCCATGGTGGTGCTGGGCTCTCCCTGCCACCCCTCTCAGGGGCTGTTTGCTCTGTTTGCTGGTAACAGGCCAAGCACACACAGCCTGACGTCACTACAGTGTTCTGATACAGTTGAAATGGGGGGTTGCCTCCCCCTGGGCTGGTATTCCTGTTATGTTCATTATGGCCTGTTCCTGCCCTGGGTCAGACACGCTGTTTCTAACCTGTGTTATTAAAGAAGCATTCAGCAAACACACACCTTCTGTGGGTTGAAGCAACCTCCACGTCCTTCCCTGTTCTAGAAGGAAAACATGATAAACACTGTGGAAAAAGACACAGTAGGTCGGGATGGATGGTTACAGCTGCTGCTACTGCTGGCTGAGGATTGTGCTAATTCCTGAGGGAGCAGATCAGGACAATAGTTTTTAAATGAGCATTCCTGGGTAGCATTGTGCTGTGTATCCAGAGGGTACCGGCAGACCTGCTCTGGTGAATGCCCGTGATTGCGGCGCCGCTCGGCTGCGGGCTCGGCTCCGCTCGGCTCCGCGGCCCCTCGGTGCTCCCGCGCCGGCTCTGCCAGGGCCTCCTGCGGCGGCAGCGACAGGCACAAAGGGCTCAGCTGAATAAGCTTCATTCCTTCTAAGAAGCATTAAAGAAGCCAATGTACAGAGTGTGTGACTGCATTTAAATTCCATCTGGAAAGCTGAAATAATAACAATAAATAAAGAACAGTAATGAGGAGTGAAATTGTGGCCAGTAGGATGTGAGACTCGTAATGCTGGGGAGAGGCTGGACTTGCTCCTTGCCAGCTGGAGCAAGTGGGTGAAATCAGATAACCAAATGGTTCCCCAGTGGTCAGTAATGCTTCCCTGGTCCGCATTGGGGATGGGAAGAGAGGTGAAGGATAAAGGAGAAAAGTGAAGGGCAAGAGCACTATGATTACCATATATGGATCAGAGGAATCACTTGTAGTCCAAGGGTGCAGTGTGTTGTTCCTGTGATCCCAGGCACAGAAAACCCCCAAACATCTGGGGAGCAGCACACATGTTCCTGGCAATCCAGATGTCCTCGTGCAGCGCAGATGGTGGGGAGAGCACAGAGTCTGTGGGGTCCCAGCTGCAATCCCATGCCCCACACCCCATCCCCTCTGGTGTGGCCAGTGAGTGCCTGTGTCCCGTGCCCTCCTTGCCCTTGGCCTGGCTACCAGTGCAAGCTGGAGCAACACTGCTGATGCTTCACATGCCAATGTGGTCTTTTTACAGCAGAGGCTCGATCCTGAGCTGACATGTGCATGCATGGAATAGGATCCCTGCCTCCTGCCAGGCAGCGTGGAGCAGGATATCTGCTTCCTGCAGTGTGGTTTCCCTCTGCTAAGGCTCCTCTGCCCTTCCAAAGTGGAGTGAGTTTCATGGACATGGTTCTGGTCTACACCTGTGTTAGCATGTTGTGTGGGGCACTAGGAGGGGATTTCTAGGCTGAGGTGATGGGTGAGGAGGACCCAGCGTCCCCTCCATGTGTGTTTGGGGAGTCAGATGGGGCTGTGTTGTCAAGGCCTGATGGACCCAGTGCGGACAAGAGGCTGGAGGCACTGGGGGTCTGCAGTGCTCACCTGCCCCCGATGTTGTGCCTGGAAGAGGCCCTGGGTGCCCTCTGGGGCAACTCTGTGGTGCACACCAGAGCAGAGGGGTCACTCTGCCTGCTGGATGGGCAGCAGCCCGTGATGGAGGGGCAGCGGTGCTGGGGGACAGGGTCTGGCTGCCGGGTCCTGCCGGTGCAGGTGGCTCCACAGCCCTCAGGAGTGGTGCTGGGGGTACTGGTGCTGGGGTGCTGGTGCTGGGTGTGCTCGATGGTGTGGAGCAGAGCACAGTGCTGGCTCAACTCCATTGCCAGCTGATCCCAGAGCCGACTGCTGGCATATGACACTCCTTATCTCTCCAGCTCAGAAACACAGTGCTCAGGGCATCCTGATGGATTTGTGACACTTCCTGTGGGACTCTGTGCTCATAAACCAATTAAAGGATTACATCGTTGTAATGTGGAGAGTTTTCTTTGTTTATTAAGTAATGCAGGTATAATTCAATTAGTGACAGGCTGACCTGCTGATGTCTCGTGTGGACACCAGCCAGGTTGGTCTCGAGCTGTGCTCTCCAGCATGGGGGGTCATGGGGAGTCACCCCCAAACCAGAGCAGCAGGACCTGAGGGGAGCAGTTGCCCCTCCCGTAGCTCCCCCTGCCTGGCACAGAACCATGAGGGTCTGTTGTGGCTTTTTCTGCCACATTTCCCTATAGAGTCATAGAATCCCAGAATGGTTTGGGTTGGAAGGACCTTAAAGCTAATCCAGTGCCACCCCCTGCCATGGGCAGGGAACCCTTCCACTAGCCCAGGTTGCTCCAAGCCCAGTCCAGCCTGGCCTTGGACACTTCCAGGGATCCAGGGGCAGCCACAGCTTCTCTGGGCAACCTGTGCCAGGGCCACCCCACCCTCACAGTAAAGATTAAAGTTCAAATCTTAGTGACGGGTGGTTTGCTCCCAGGTGAGAGACACAATGCAACTTGGCCAGCAAAACTCCAGTGTGTAGCTGGGACAGGGTGGGTTCAAAAGGTGTTTCCAGACTGCCAGAACTTTCCAGAAAGACCAGTAGACTCCAGTGTCCCAAATAGCAAATGCTGGTCAGAAGCCCTCTGTGGTTTTCCATGCAATCCCATGAGAGAATTGTGCTTAGTTTGCAGCCAAAATAGCCAGTTTGCAGATCAACCAAAGCTTTACGTGTTGAATGCAAATATAATGTGGAAAAGGGGGATCTGCATACGTGTGGCTAATAGAGACACGAAAGCAGCTCGTGTAGCCTGGCAGTGTTGGAGGAACATAAGCACCTGACAGCAGAATTATCTCTGAGGACCACAGACTGACTCGTAAACCCTGGAATAAATTGCTCTTATTTTGTAGCACTTACTTGCTCGGCTGCGCTTTGCAGGAGTTTGCTTGTCTGGCAATTCCTGTCCATCAGGAGGAAATCCCAGACTGCCAGGGGCTGGCAGCTGGTGAGCTCTGTGCTGGGCAGAGGGGGCAGGTACAGCCCCAGCAGTGAATTCTTCCCCTTCCAAAAAAGGAATAGGTAGAGGGGGCAGGATGGTGGTCTTGGGGGCAGTGGGGCAGGGAGGCTGAGGACACTGCAAGGGGGAGCTGTCCTGGCCCCCACTGCCCAGCCCCCCTGGCCGCGCCGCCCTCGCCCACTGCGGGGCGAAGGAAACCCCAGCCCTGAGCAGACTGTTCCTGCTCTCCAGGCCTCTCCAGGGCCTTTATTTCCACCCTGCCGGGTGCTGAGATGCTGGATGGTTACACCCTTGATCTCCCATAGAACACCCATCTTGGAGGGAGCAGGTACTTTTTTTTGGTGCTGGGGGGAATTAATGCAATTCCCAGCCACTGGGCTGGCACATGGGCTGGCATTTGTTCCCAGCTTTGGTATGCACAGAGATGTCCTTTAAACACCTTTCCCAAGAGGATGGGGGTTCTGGGGAGCAGGGGGATGTGGGGCTGTCCCCCTACCAGGTGGTGGCACAGGCAGCAGGGCTGCCCAAAGCACAGTGCTCACCACAGCAGCCTTGTCCTCCTAGGGCTGCTGCCTGCATCTGCCCCATCTGTGATGCTGTGAAACCCCTCAGGTACTGCTTCTGTCCATGAAGCTCGAGCAGCTTCTTCAAATCCTTCCAGAATGACAAGATTTGAGCCGTTTCCTTGGCGGACGAGAGCGGAAGCTCAGGATCTCCGTGCTCAGTCACAGCCTGGCAGCTCTCCCGTCACACTCGTGCTGGCAGTGATCCGCTCTCCTGATGTGTTTCCTGTTCCCATCTCGGTGCCATGCAGTGCCTGATTTTCTGTTCACCTGTGTCCTGCTGTTCCCAGGTGCAGCTGGTTGGGACTGTGACCTGGCCATGACGTTCCAGCCCGTACAGGGATTTGTGCACCAGCACGGTTCAGTCCTGTTGCCGTGGGATGGAATCTTGGTCCTTCAAGATGTCTGTTTGTGTTGATGCACAAATGCTGTTTCACCATAAAAGTAGTTGCAGGTACAGAACCTCTGGGCACCTGGGAACAGCAGTCACATTGTGCTCCTGGTTACCAGCCAAGACAATGGGAATGAAGGGGTGTTCATGATAGTTGGAGGGACTGGGGCTTGGGGGTGCTGGTTAATGAAGGGGAAAGGGACAGCAAAGGAAAGTCAGTTCCCAGCATGTGAGGACAGGAATGGAAACAGCCACGTCCCCACATCTCTGCGAATTAAAAGTTTATGCTCTGATCCTTTGCAAATGTTGGCTTCCTCTGTGTGTGGTTCGTGGTGACCTGGAGGGCAGGATCCCTGTGCTCCTGGAGCTGTGGCAGGGCAGGGCTGAGCAGCAGGCTTGTTGGGCCACAGTACCTCATGGCTGCTGTAGAGGTGACAATGCCTGTGTCACACACATCATATCGGAGTGTTCCCACATGTTATCACAGGGGACAGAGATGATCCTTCCTCTGTAGGTGTGGGCCAGGCTGCTGTTCCAACAGCCTTGGTTTATGAAGGGCACCAGGCTTCCAAATGGAGTCACTTTGCTTTGTGAAAAGTCTTTTCCAGTATAATTCCAGCTGTGCTGGTGGGTGCATGTGTGGAGTGTCCTTGTGTCAGAAGGAAATGGCACATGAAGGTGTCTCTGTACACCGGGAGGATGCAGGGAGGACAGTCGGATCTCATTCGGGTGGTGTGAAGGAAAGGCTGCCTGGGAGTGAGGAGATCCTGCTGCAGGAGATCCTGCCCTAGGAGACCCTGCTTTGGGAAATCTGGGAATTTGTTTGTTTTCCTCTGTGCATATGTAAACGAGAGTTTAACTGATGGCACACAGGAAAGCAGCACATTCCCTAATTTCAGTGGGTAAAGCAGAGTGAGCATTGCCGTATCCCTGGGAACTCTCCTATGCTGTGGCTTTGTGACACAACTGGATTGGAACCCACTGTCCCCATGTCATCCCTCAGTGCCAGAGCTGGCAGAGGAGCCGTCCTTGTGCTGCCTGGTACCATCCCAGTCTCCCTGTGCTGGGCTGGGGTGCAGGCAGCCCCCCGGGACTGCTACCAGGGGCACCCACAGCCTCCAGTAGGGTGACAGTGGGTCCCCCGGGGTGACTCAGGCACTCAGGCAGATTGCTGGAGCAGAGGGTTGAAGGTCTTGGCTTCATTCCTTCTCCTCCCTGACTTCAGAGGGGGATTTCATGCCTTAGGAGCCTCACTCCTGAGACTCCTGAGGGTCCATGTTTTCCCAGGCAGTGGTCCTGGCAGCTCACCTGAACTGTCTCTGGCACAGCCTGTTGTGGCTGTGTTCCTTCCAGCAGCTCCTGGGTGGTCCTGGTGGGGTTTGGGCAGCCCCCGCCCTGCTGGTGATGCCTCCAGGTGCTTTTCCTGGTCACAGTCATTCTGAGAGTGGCAGCGTGACACCAAGATATTTTACTTTTGTCAAATTTACTTTTGCCCTGAGCAACCTGGGATAGTGGAAGGTGTCTCTGCCCATGGCAGGGGGTGGAACTGGATCGTCTTCACGGTCCCTCCCAACCCAAACCATTCTGGGATTCTATGGCCTTTCTCACAAGTCCTGTTCCTGGGAGCCATGTAAGGTCACCGTGCCCACAGAATCGGCTGTGCTGGAGCTTCCGAGTGGTGAATGGACTTGAAAATGAGTCAGTCCTGTGAGCACTGGAAGTGCTGCCCAGGGCATTGCTTTGCTCTGCTCTGTCCCCTTACTGAGACACTGAAGTGCTTTAGTTTTCTCCATCTCCCGCACTGCATTCTTAATTACAAAATTAAACAAGGGGACCAGACAGCAAAAGAGATTGGCAAGGGAGAACTTTGATAGCAAAGCTGAAAATATTTTAGAAAAAGTTTCGTATTCCTTAAAATAAAATTTTATTTTCAGCAAAAGGCTTTTTTTATTAAAAGAAATTCAATTGGCATCAGTTCTTTTCAGCAGAAATTAAGTGCAGGAGAAAGTAGTTGTGTATCTCGGAGCCTCTAGTGCAGCAGGAAGGATGTGATGCCTTTGCTTTTCTGTTGCTTTCTTTAGTATAAGAAAACTTAAATGAAAAAACAGCAAAAAAACGTAAAAAAACAATCAGCAACAACAATTGAAATGTTGGCAAATGGCTGTGGCCTTGTGTGGCACCGGGACCTGCTCCAATGTGCCCCTGCACTGCACCAGCACCTGCCCCCTGTGCTCATCCCTGGGGCCACTAGATCCATGTCTTAGACCTCTGGACATTTCCTGCAGGTGTAACCAAGGGGCAGCTGCCTCTGCGTCAGGAAATACCTTGGAAGTTTTCTATTTAAGCAACTCTGCTAAAAAATGCCATTTGTTGGAATACAAAATACTCCACTCAAAACTTTTCACATTTGATGGCTTTTCCTTACGTTTAGGCCAAGTTTTGGAGTGGCCTGCCTGGGGTGGGGTTTTGTGTGGCACTGGCTGAGCCAGGCACCCCACTGGCACTGGGGATGCTGCTGTGGGCAGTGCTGGGGGTGCTGAACCCTGGTGCTCCGGGGTGTGCAGGCTCCCCAGGATTAATTCTGAAGAAGAAGGTGGATTTCTCATCCATTCAGAGTGAAACAAAAGTTAAAGAACTCCCGCTGACATCCCCTGTCATCATCTCTGGGTTTGTCTCTCTCTTTCTGTCACCTCCCCATGAAAATCCAAGGAGTGTGTGAGCAGCAGGAGTGGTTGTGGGGGACCTGGAGTGCCTGGGAATGCTGTCTGTGTGCTGCTCCCTGCCCTGGTGGCATCTGGGGCCCCGTCCTGCTTTCTGGAGCTGGGGGCTCTCCTCTGTGTCCCCTCTCCCTCCTGTTCGGCCCCTTCCTGCCAGACCTGCTGAGGTTGGTGGGTGGGGTGTGACAGAGGCACGTCACACAGACACACGTTCCTGTGCTGTTGAGCAGAGAGATGAGGAGTGGTGATGCATTTTTAACGAGGACATTGTGGGGAGAGCAAAGTCCCTGCTTTTTTCTGCGCATAATTTGAGGATAACTCAATTAGCTGCAGTAAAGTCACACTAATTTACCTGAGGTATGAGTTGGAGGTTCCTTGTTTCTACAAGCATTTCCCTGCACAATGCTGCTCTGCCTCCTTTTGTGAGAGGGGAACGGCGTGATTTTCCTGATATTAATTAAGATAAGAGAGAATTATACCAAAATGTATTCAGTGGAAAATAAGTAAGTTTAAAACATGCCCAAACTGCAGATCACAGCCTGGCTGCTGGCACAGCCCTGTCATCTCGAACAGGGGACTCTGTGGGGAGCAGGTGTGGGGAAGTAGTGGGGGGAACAGGCTGTGGGAATACTTGGGACCCACCTGGACTTCATTTTCCTTTGAAAATCACAGCGAGTGGGGAAGGCTCACACAGGGAGGGGATGCAGCAGAGAGCAGCTGTGCTGTGGTCACCAGGAGCTGAAGGGGTCTGTGTTGGGGCTCCCGCCTTCCCACTGTGCTGGGCCCATGGCTGGGACAATGTGGGAAAAGGTCATCAGGATCTCCCAAGATTTCTACCTTCTGCAAACCACAACTGGGATGTGAGCTGGAGATTCCCACAGCACAGCTGCAGGGGTGCAGTGCGATGGGCAGAGCCTGGCATGGTCCTTGTCAGCTGCTGCACAGCTGGCCACAACTGGGCACAGCTGGACTGTGGTGTGCCCTTGCTAGGCATTGCTGGGGCCTCGGGGCAGGATCAGCCTCAGCCTGATACGGCTGCATTTAGGGTGTGGGTGTCCATCTGCTGGCATCTCTTTCTCAAATTCCATGGAACATGGAAATCTTGCCACAGCAGCACGGCTGATCAATTTTTGAAGCAGCAATTAAAATCTAAACTTCTTTGCCAAAGCCTTAAGTATGTCTCTTATCTGAAATGCTCAGACTCTTTGCTGAGTTAAGAACATCAGGATCAAGAGACCCATTAAATTTTCTGGCATAGAAGAGGGAGATATAAATCCTGCAAACTGATGGGATTGCACGTGGCAGATCTGATGGTATCTGCTCCATGCACCGAGATGTAGAGGAGGGAAATGACCATTCAGAATAATTCCTCTGGGCTGGAAGTCTTGAAAGCAGCTAAGGATATCTTTTCTTTTTCCAAAAATCTGTATAAAGTAGTTTTGATCTTGTCCAGCTGAAGGAAAACCCGTTTCATTTGCTTATATTATTTTTTTTCTGTCCCACAAGATGTTTGATCTGTGTTTTGGAAGCAGAGGAAAGGACGTAGGGCGGCTCTGTCAGCCCTTCCCGGAGCAGTTCACACCATCTCTGGTCGTCACGTTCACCAGCTGTTCAGAACTGTGACTCAGAGGTGGATGAGGTCGCAGTCAGTCACTGTTGAGCCTCTCCTGGTGTCAGCGCTGCCGTCTCCGCTGACGCGGGCTCTGTGAGCCCGGAGCTGCGGTTCATTAAGGGAACAGCCCCGCTCTGCTCCAGGCTGTGCTCGTTAGCAGAGCTCTGAGCTTAATGACCAGCAGGCACCGGTGTGGGTACTGCCCGAGCTGCCCTGACAGTGGGGCTTGTTAATGCGAGGCGACAGGGGATGGAGAAGTGGCCAATTAACAAATGAGGTAACGAGGCACTTGTTCCAGCAGAGACTTGTAAAGCTGTGGGTCCGGAGCAGCAGCCAGGGAGCCTTTGGCATTGGGGCTAGGGGGCTTTTGGGGTGCAGGAGGGATTGCTGCTGGAGCCCCCTGTCTTGCCACCCTTTCATGAGGCGCATTTCTGCCAGACCACAGAATCCCAGAGTCCCTGAGGCTGGAAAAGCCCTCCCAGCCCATGGATCCCCCCTGTGCCCGATGCCCACCTTGTCCCCCAGCCCAGAGCACTGAGTGCCATGGCCAGGCCTTCCTGGGACACCTCCAGGGCTGGGGTTTCCACCACCTCCATGGGCAGCCCCTGCCAATACCTGACCACTCTTTCAGTGAAGAAATTCTTCCTGGTGTCCAATAGTGTTAATTTTTTGCCCCACTCACCAAAAACATTTCATCACACTGAAGGTCTTTTTTTTATGCCTGAATATCTGTTTTCTGAGATTGGTGGAAATTTTTTAATTGAAATGTTCAATATCCTTGGGTCAGGTACCAGCTGCAGGAGGGGAATTACGTTTGAGGTACAAACAGAAGCCTGTCACAGGGCCGGACCTCACAAGACAAAGCAGGGAATACGTGGGGGTGATGCAGAAGTTTTCTGTGATTATTTCTGTTTGCCCTTTGCAAAGGAGCAGCAAAATGCAAGCTCATGGCAGCTATTTTCTACTGCTAAGAAAAAGGTTAAAAAGTGACAGTTTAAGTAAGGCAGTTTAAAAGTGGCAGAGCTGGATAACTGGTACCCAGGAGTATTAAAATAATTGGCCAAGGAGCTCCCTGAGACAGTAACGGTTTATTTTTAACAAATCCTGCAATGCTGTGGACGAACCAGAGGCATGGGAAAAGGCTAATGAAAATTGATAGAAAAATTAAATATGATTGTGTCCGGGGGGAACTGTGTCATCAGCACCTCCTGGGCCAGATCCCTCTCCTGCTGACTCTGCTCTCCTCCCACTCACATCCCTCACCATTGCCACCACAGGCTCTTCCCACAGACCTGGCCATGGAGAGCAGTGAGGTCTCCTGTCCTTCCTGCTCCTGTTGGGATGCAGTGCCGGGATGGCACAGCCGTGCTCAGCCCCTCTCCCACCCTGTCCTGGCATATTTGATGGATTGGCAGTGGTTTGGCTGATGCCATCAGGGTCCATGTGAGGGTTACTGATGCTGGACGCTGGTCCCATGGCAGCCCTGCAGCCTCTGGCTGCTGCCACTCCCTCCAACCTCCAGTGTCCCCAGCCTTGGAAGTCCCAGTGAGACCCCTGTGGGATGTGACTGTGTGATGGTACAGTGGCAGGTACTGACCCAGCAAACACCCAGTCCCTGTCCCTGAACAAGAGTTTGGTTCAGTGTTGGGTTTGGTGAGGCCTCAGTGCTCCCGCGTGTCCCGATCTCGGCTCACCGGTCCTTGTTCCGGAGCCAGGCTGTGCCTTTCACAGGCTTCGGAGCTTCTGTCTCCATCCCACCCAACAGCTTTCCTTACATGTTTCCTTCTACCCGAGGACCTCAGATCTTCTCCAAAACAGGTTTTTAAGCCCTTTGGCATCATTACTCTGTTGCCTTTAAGCAGCCAGGAGTCGATTCTGGAGGAGCCGATGGGAGCTGATAGTGCAGGCTCAGTGATTTCCCAGTTGTGCAACAGATTGGCCTCCTGACTTTCTGCTGCATGTTATCTCCCGTGCTCTGCAAATTTGCATTTCACTTTCTCTGGGAGGGTCAACTCCCTGAGCCTGGAACCCAGCGGAGGTGCAGTGAGTTACACTGTGTCATCCGAGGGAGTGACACACCAGGTCCTGCCAGGGTGGGGCTCCCGCCCGCGGCTGTCGGTCATTGCAGCCAGTGAGCTGGAGCTGGTGTGTGGTGCCAGGCCTGGGGACCCCTGTAGGACCCACCTGAGCACGCCTGTGGCTGTGCATCCCCGTGTCTGAGCATCCCTGTGCCTGAGGATCCCTGACAGACCCCCCTGAGCATCCCTGTGCCAGAGCATTCCTGTGCTGGAGCATCCCTGTGTCTGAGCATGCCTGCACTGGAGCATCCCTGTGTCTGAGCATGCCTGCACTGGAGCATCCCTGCAGACGAGCATCCCTGTGGCCAAGCACTCCTGTGCTCAAGCACCCCTGGGCTTGCCTGTGCTATCCCTGTCCAGCAGCACCAGGGCAGTGCCTGGAGTACAGCAACACTTCCTTTCACTCCTGTTTTCCCTCGACTCCACCGCTGGTCCCAGTTTGCTGTCTGTCCTGCTGCCGGAGTTCTCTAACATTTCCTGCAGCTTATCATTACTTTCTTCTGTTCTTATTCCCTATATCAGGAAACCATAAATATGTATTTTAGAGCCGTCAGTTTTTTTGAGTGTGCGGAGTGCTGCCTCCTGAAAAATCCCAGCAGCAGATTTTGAGCCAAAGGGAAGATTGCAAAAATAGTTTCTCCCTTATGGCACATTGAAAGTTTCTCTTTTAGGCAAAATTACCCAACCCTGACAGATGTATCTGAAGTTTTAAAAAATATGAGTCCCAGTATTTCACTGAAATTGTCATCCTCGGTAAAGGAAAATATTCCTTTTAGAGTGCTCATTGATTTCTTTTGGATTTAAATACAGACCAGGGTCCATTGAGTTCCTGCTCCAGCTGTGCGGTCAGTGGGCTCCATGTCTGTGTGTTGAGCAGCTGTTCCAGCCTGGCTCCATGGCCAAGCTCTCCTCTGAGTTGCCGTGGGCAGCTGGAGGGACTGCCCAGAGCTCTGTCCCCTTGGCAGCCCCTGGGCATGGGCTGCCTGCGCTGGGCTCTGGAGCCCCTCTGGCACAGCCACTGTGGATTGGCTCGAGGAGAGGCAGGGAGGGTTCTGCTCTGTGCTTGCTCTTTGCTGGGGACTGCATCACCCTCATTTCTTTCCCAGCCTTCGGCTGAGGGGAGGCAGCACTGCTCCCCATCCCCGGGGTCCCACCGAGCAGGGACTGGCACGGGCGATGTGCCGCCTGTCCTGCCCCAGCTGCACCACAGCACATGGCAACCAGGATGGGCCTGGGGCTGGGGGCTGGCCTGGCACTGCCCCTGGCCCTGCTCTGTCCCTGCCCTTGGTGCCATTGGTATTGGGCACAAGCTGTGTGTGGGGATGGTGCCGCACGTGGCTGTCACGAGTTTTTTAGGTGTTGGCCGAGTTGTGAGGTGCTCCTGTATCCCAGGGGTTTCAACTCTCCTGAAAGTGCTTGGAGTTTATTCTGAGGTGGGTGAGAGCCTCTGCTGAGGGCTCAGCTGCTGGAGCCTTGTGCCTTCCCCTGGGGAGCTCCCTCCCAGGGGCACGTGGTGCTCCAGCTCTGGCACTGTGGCCTGGAGCCTTCGGGGGCTGGAGCAGCTTTGGGGCCCATTGCAGGGCAGCAGGTCCTGCTGGGGCTCCCTGCATGGAGTGGTCTCTGTCTCTGTGTCGGTGTCCTTAATGATACAGCACACCAGGGGCTGTGCCAGGGCTGTGCCAGGGCTGTGCTGGGGGCTGTGTGGTCAGTGCCCGTCCCACCAGGTGGGATTACCTGGGTTTCCAGGCGAGATATAACATGGTGGATTAATTAGATAGTGAAGTGCTAATAGTGACTGAGAAGAGATGTACTCTCTGTGCCCCAAGTTTGGATTTATTACTACTCCTTTCTGTATGGCCTATTAATTTTTGATGAGTTTAGATAAATTGCATTCAGCCTGAAATAAATTAAAATAAGTACATATAAATCATGTTCTATTCTTGGCTTCTGCAAAACAAATTTCCATTTCATCTCTTGTTGTCCTTCCTTTATTACATGTATCCTGCCGGCGCACGTCACCCGTTATTGTGATGGAAATGTTTCATCTCCTTGAGATTCCCTGGGTTTGCCTTTGAAGTGTCAGGGCTGCTGTAGACATGGCACATCTTAGATCATCTCAGTAGCTGATTTGGCCACATCTGTTTGATTTACCAGTTAATAGGCCAGACCTAAATACTAAATAGGTGTTCTTCCATGAGAGGGATATTCAGTTTGTACCTGGTGCTACTTGACATTAAATTAAACTTCAGAACTTAAAATCCAGCTTATGTTTTATGACTCACATCCCCAAGTGATGTTCAGGCGAGCATAGAGACAACCCTAATAAATGCCCGTCTGGTTTTAGATTGTTTAATTTACTATATGTTTATGTAAGAGTACAATGACTAAGAAAAGAATTGGCCTCAGTTAATGCTGTGACAATTGCCTGATATTATTACACAGATAATAAATGTCCATCTGGAGTAAATCATTGTTAGTTTACTTTTCATTTAATTTGGTGGGCTGTGCAGAAGCGAGACTGTGGAAGAAATAAGTTATTTTTAGAGTGCTTGATAAAACCTACGAACTGTTCAGGCTTGGAAATCTGTTTATGGTTAAGCTCCCAGTTTTGCCCTGATCCATCCTGCTGCCAATTCCCCTTTCACGGTGCTACCTCCTGTGCTTCTGATTTCCTCCCATTAAACTGTGTGTGGGCACGTTGTATTTGTACCTGGGTCCCCCTTCGCCCCTGTCCCACTTCCAGTGCCCACTGGGAAATGGGATGTGGTTTGGCCTTGCTGGACCCTGGAGCAGCTGCTGCCCTTCCTGCCCCACCGCTCTCCCTCTCCCAAATCGCGCTCCCCTGGAGGGGCTGTGGTGCCGACACAGGCAGCCCCGGCAGCTGGCACTCCCTGGGTGCCGGTGGGTGTTCGACAATAACAGTGAAGTCCCGGATTTCCTCGTGATGTGGCTCAGCAGCACGTGGAGCGCTGCTGTCGGAGCATGGCTATGGCACAGGGGTGACAGAGGAGTGGCAAAGCAAATCCCTTCACATTTGTGTTTTGGTGTTGCAAAACCACTTAGTTTTTAAAATACCACAACACTCCAATTCAGTAAAAATGTTTTGATAAGTTAAAAGTCGCTTTGTTTAAACAATTATTCACTTAGGCCTGCTCCCGTTTGGAAGCTGAGCAGCTGATCCTGATGTTGCTGTTAGTGTTTGGCGTATCTGTGCAGCATTTGGTACAGTGACTCCTCAGGAGCTGGAAAGCTCTATATAATCTGTCTGCCCCAGGGAGCAGGAGGATACAGTGAAAAGAGCCCAAACAGGCTCTTGGCTAGGCCTGGAGAGCCCAGCATAGTTACACAGCTAAACCAGAGCCTGCTGGGTTTGACAGTGGGTGAGGTGGGAGTGTGGAGTTGTCCCTTAGAAACAGGAGATGATCTCTCCATGTGTGTTTTTATCACAGGGTGTTTCTCACGAGCTGCTCTGGCTTGTGCTGGCTTCAGTGTCCCTCTCCCCTGTCCCTGGTGGAGCAGTGGGACGTGCCCCTGTCCTGGTGTGCCAGGGGCCGTGGGATCGCCCGGTGAGATCTCACGGCACAGCCATGAATACCTTCCAGAGCTGCCTCGTGCTCCACACTGCCACCTTCACTCACCCCGTGGGTCACTCTGGGCTCCTGTCTGTGACACCAAAGCCTGACGAGCTGCCTCCTCTGCAGCCCCGGGTGTCGTGTCAGAGCCCCCCTTCTGCTCCAGCTGGCTCAGCCTTTATTCCGGGGCGTGGCAGGAGTGCCCAGTTCAGCTGTGTGTGGAGCTCCCGCGTGTGCCCGTGGGCTCGGGGCCACATCAGCAGCAGCTGTGCAGGGAGCGGGCTGGAAGTGTGCAGGGAGTGTGCTGGAAGTGTGCAGGGAGTGTGCTGGAAGTGTGCAGGAGGTGTGTTGGGAGCATGCTACCACCTTGCCTGCCACTGTCAGTGCATAGCAGGCAGCGGTGCTGGGAGTGCTGCTCACTGAGTGTTCGGAGTGGAAAACTGGGATATATGTGTGTGCTGGGACACGTGTGTGAGAGAGACAGCGTGGGGCGTGACGGGGAGCAGAATGGAAAAGGAAAGAAATGAGATCCCTGGAAATCCCATGGGCCTGTTGTACTGACCGTGCTCACTGTGTCCCTGTCCCAGGTGAGCACAGCCACGAGCTGCGGTGAGCAGTGCTGGAGCCAAGGGGGTTCTCTGGAGCTCTTTGCTGTGTAGAAGACAGTGGAAAACCAGCAAAAATCAGAAATGGAGATTTTGAGGAACAAGCACACATTATGCCAGGAGACACAGCATCCCCACGTGAGCTGGCAGTGCTGCCCCTGGCCCTTGCTTTGGGCCTGGGTCTCACATGGCTCCTGCTTTTAAGATTCCCAGAGGTCTGAGTGGTGCAGTTGTGTTTGTGCCTGTCTGAAGCCCTTTAGCAAAGCCAAGGGTAGAGGATTTCCCAGAGGCATCCCCAGGGATTCACCCGTCCAGTCCTACTGCAAGGGTTGCAGGTGGAGAACGTGGTGGCTGTGGTCCTGGCATGTGGTCCTGGCTGGGGCAGCAGTGGGTGGCCAGCAGGGCTCCTCCATGTTGAGTTTCTTTGATCCAAGTGTTTGTTTTCTCAGGTACTTTGTTTCCAGTTCAACAAAACATTCCGTAGGGTTTACAAACCATTGAGCTCTGGGAAACTGAAACTCCTCTTTCCCCACCTCACTGGTCCCAGCAGCTGAAATGTCAGAGATCCCAGCATTTCCCTTTACATGTCCCCATTTCAGCATGGCTGTGGGGTGCTTGTGGTGGCTGATACCAGGACTTCCCTTCCTCCATCCCCAGCAGGGGAACACTGTCAGATTCCAGACTTTCTTTTTCTCCACCACAAAATTGCATTTGCAAAGACCTTGAGAATCCCAACTTCTGGAAGGTGGGAAGGGCAGTCAATAGCTCTGTCATGACCTCAGTGATGACAGGGGATGTCTGAGCCAGGCCCCGAGTTGGCAGCTGGCTCCAGCAGCTCCTGGTGTGTATCCCTGGCACACTGGCTGTGTGCAACACCGACCATCCCAATAGGAATCGGGTGCACTGGAAATGGTTTGCTAATTAATTGGTCTCCTGGACCCCGCTGCTCCCACGTGTTGTGACAGCCACAATATGTAAGTGACCCGTTGGAGCACTGGAGACATCTGCAGAGGCTGCATTTCGTGTTCCAAAGAGGAGGAGGCAAAACGCCCAGCACGCAGCAGGTTGGGCACAGCGAGCCATTGCAGCCATGGATGTGGTGTTTCTGTCCCAGGTCCCTTGGATCCATTCCAGGCAGGAATTTTAAATTCATTATCACTTCCTATGACCTCAGTTTGTTGCTAGAACTGGTGGGTGGTCATTCCCATGGTGTGCTGCTGACCGGGTGCCGGGATGGCGCTGCCGCTCACCCTGGTGCTGCTGGTGAGGGCTCTGGAGTGGCCATGCCTTGCACAGGCTGGGCTCACTCTGGCTGTGCCCCAGCACCTCTCAGACTTGCAGGTTTGTGGTTGGGGTCTGCCCTTGGGAAGGGCTGGCCAGAGGGGTCCATGTGTGCCCCAGGGAATGCCATGGCTGTTGCTCTCTGACAGTGGCAGGTGGCTCCTCTGGAAGTGCTGGGAGCTGTCCTTCCCCTCCAGTGGGTCTCACAGAGCAATGTGTGGTGCTGGGGCTGGAGTGTGCCCAGCTGTCCCTGCACCCTGCCTGTGTGTGGGCTTGGCCCCAGGTGAGCTCAGGGCTCCTGAGCCAGGGCCAGCAGCAGCCCTGTGTCCATGTGGAGTGGAGCTGGTGCTGCAGTGGAACAGTGGTCCATGTTCCATATCTGGAGTGGAGCTGGTGTTGCAGTAGTGGTCCATGTCCCACATCTTGGGGGGAGCTGGAGTGAAGCCCAGAAGTCCCGTGAGAAACACCTGTCAGGGGAAGGAACACCAAAGTGTCACCCATGGCTTGAGCACATCCCACCTGAGAGTGGCCAGGGGGAGGTGAGGAGGGGGGTGATAGTGCTGAGGGGTCCCTGCTCCCATGAGCCCAGGCCCTGCCCAACCAGTCATACCTGCTCCTTACCTGGGAAAAGGGGTAAGGGGAAGGAGTTCCTCTGCTCTGAGACAGAAGCAGTGGTCTGGGGCTGAGAGCCTGAGGCATGCTCAGTCCCTTCTGGCTGATGGGGGAGCAGTGGAGGGGCTCCCAGCCCCCTGGCAGTGTGTGCAAGGGCTCACAGGTTCTCTGCTCTTTGGAGACACAGTTCCTACTCTGTGTGGCCATGAGCTGTGCAGCCCATGGCAACTCAAACTTAATTTTTATAGAGAGATGAATCACTCAAAATTATCAAATGTAGCAACAGAATGGATTTGAAGATTAGTGTACGAGAGACTTTTTTTGTGAATCCCAAAGTCACGTGAGGAGCTTGACAACCCCTGTCCTGTTGCAGGCACTAAGCAGTAAATGAGTGATGCCCACTTTCCTAGGAAACTGGCATTTGTTTTATGTATGAATTCACTTTCTTTTCCTTTTTAAAAAATCTTTGAAGCAGTTAATGAGAATGAGATCATGATTTGATTATTGGAAAAGATGTTTTCTGCAAGAAGCTGTAAGCCATGTCAGCTCTGCTGCCCCTGCGAGTTCCCTGTGTGGGGGACAAGGTGTGCTGGGAGAGGAGGGGCGTTGCATCCAGCTCTGGCCATGTGCTGGGCATTTGTCCAGAGGATACTGACAGAGAAAGTATCAAAAACTCTCCTAAAATCCAAAAATCCCACCTCTGCTGGTGGGCAACCTCTCTGTAACCTTGTCATTCCGGCTATGGTTTAATTTGTTTTGTCTTGTAACGGTATTTCCAACCTTATAAACATGCTGATTTTGGTTTAATCTTGTGTAGTTCTTCGAGTGGACTTGGCTGAATCCAGGCATGTGACTTTAATCACAGCCACGAACCTAAATTAGCAGCATTAAGTTAGCAAATCTAAATGAGCGCAGTGTCCCCAGCCAAGGCTGTCTGGGGACCCCGGTGGCCGAGCTGCAGATGCCCTGAGCCGCCGAGCCCCTTCCAGTCTGGTACGTGCCAGATGTAGATTAAAGGGCAGGTGGCAGCCCCTGGCTGTCACTGCAGATGCCAGGTCAGGAGGTGGCCAGCGGGTGACACCAGTGGGGTTTGGGGGCCGCACCAGGCGCTTTCTTCCACTGCTCAGCATCGCCGTTCTCCTCCAGGTCCTTGTCACCTGCGGGGCCACCCCAACCTGCAGTGCTGGCACGAAGCTGAGTCCACAGAACATACCTTTATGCTGCTTCCTGCCACAGCTAACGGCAGCAGGAATGGTGATGGTTGTACTGGTTATGGGAGCAGCTCCCAGCGCTGCCCACTGCAGCAGACTCCGCTGAGGACCTTGGTAACACGATCTTTTATTTTTCCAATGGGGACTCAAGAGTTGGAGCCAGCAGTCCTGAACACCTGCAGTCCTCAGAAGTATCTGGAAAAAATACATTAATAGTGCTGAAAAGCAGAGTTTAGTCTGGTGTTTTCACTCATCCTTTTTGTTGCCTCCCCGGCTTGCATGGCACCACCGATGGGTTATGGATGGACAACAGGAGCAGTAATTGTTGTTCTGACGTTAAATGGCTTTAAATATCAATGACAATTTAAGATTCCTGCTCCTGGCTGGCTGTGAAACTGTATTTTAGCTGATCTTCATTAATGCATCTCTGGGATGATAATGGGTCTGAGTAATCCAATCTGAACACGTGTAATTGTGCTGGTCCCAAAGGGAGCTGGGTGCTTCATTCCCAGTGTGAAGCCCCTCTGAGCTACGTTGCTCACGATGGCACATTCCCTCTCAGACACGTGGGTGCTTCTCCACGGGACCTCCGCGGTGCTCTCACCTGCTCCACAAAGGAGCATCCCCCATCCCTCCCGCCACGGAGCCTTTGGCAAAGTCACTGATGGATGATCTCAGTGAGCTGGCGTGGGCACTGCTGCTGTCGGCCCTGTTCCCACACGCCGTGAGGAGCCGGGGCTGGCGCTGTGAGCGATAAGGATAATTGAGCCGCCGGGCTTTCCGGGGGGAGCAGCGGCAGCCGGAGAGCTGTGATCCACTAAAATTAGCCCGTGATCCATTTTTATTTAGATCCCTGTTGTGGGGGCTATTCTTGGGTTTTGTTTTATATATATTTTTTTTTTGTTTTATTTGCATTTTTGGGGTTTGAATGACATAAAATTAGCTCCTTCTGAGTTTATTCTGAAAATAGCATTAAGAGCTTAAACGTTCAGTGGAGACGGCTGTAAAGCCATGGAGCTGCAGTGATTTCAAGGCAACTGGGACTTTCAGCTTAGCAAGTGAAGCACACATGAACCACCCCTCATTTTCCACACCTGGACATTTGTCATTATGGCCAAGCATCTCCAGCCCAGGAGACTGGGGGATCTGTTGGGATGCAGAGGTGCACTGTGTGGTGGGATGGGCTCTAGCAGGAGGGGCCTGAGAGGCTGCACGTGCAGTGCCACCAGTGGCTTCCCAGTCGTTTTGTCCCTTGTATGTGAGAGTCTGTGTGTGTATCTGTGTGTTTGCAAACACGTCTGTCTCTCAGCTGTCCCCCAGGCAGGCAGCACAGGCGCTCCTCTGTCAGGACAGGGGAATGACAAAGAACCAGGTAACGCAGCAAGAGGGGCACACTGCTACCTGAACCTTCATGGTTTAACCACAGTCTGTCTTGGCTTTTTTATCATGTCCTATGCTTGTCTCACAGAGACTAACTGCCATTTACTCTCCCTTGCAGGCTCTTGAACCTGATCTACAATGGAAAAACTGCTTTTGTTTCTGCTGTTCATTGGCATAGCAGTGCGAGCTCAGATCTGCCCCAAGCGCTGCGTCTGTCAGATCCTGTCTCCAAACCTCGCCACCCTCTGTGCCAAGAAAGGGCTCTTGTTTGTTCCTCCCAACATTGACAGGAGGACTGTGGAGCTGCGGCTGGCAGACAACTTTGTTACAAACATTAAAAGGAAAGACTTTGCCAACATGACCAGCCTGGTGGACCTGACGCTGTCCCGGAATACAATCAGTTTTATCACCCCTCACGCGTTTGCCGACCTGCGCAATTTGCGGGCTCTGCATTTGAACAGCAACCGATTGACTAAGATCACTAATGACATGTTCAGCGGGCTCTCCAATCTCCACCACTTGATACTGAACAACAACCAGCTGACTTTAATTTCTTCCACAGCTTTTGATGATGTTTTAGCCCTTGAGGAATTGGATTTGTCTTACAACAATCTGGAAACCATCCCCTGGGATGCCGTGGAGAAGATGGTCAGTTTGCACACTCTCAGTCTAGACCACAACATGATTGACCATATTCCTAAGGGGACCTTCTCCCACCTCCACAAGATGACCAGGCTGGACGTCACGTCTAACAAACTGCAGAAGCTTCCTCCTGACCCACTCTTCCAGCGTGCTCAGGTGCTGGCAACCTCAGGAATTATCAGCCCCTCGACGTTTGCGCTGAGCTTCGGTGGGAACCCCTTGCATTGCAACTGTGAGCTTTTGTGGCTGAGGCGCCTTTCCAGGGAGGACGATCTGGAGACCTGTGCCTCTCCCACACTCCTGTCGGGCCGGTACTTCTGGTCGATCCCCGAGGAGGAGTTCCTCTGCGAGCCCCCGCTCATCACCCGGCACACCCACGAGCTGCGGGTGCTGGAGGGGCAGCGGGCAGCTCTGCGCTGCAAGGCCCGGGGCGACCCCGAGCCAGCCATCCATTGGATTTCACCTGAGGGCAAACTGATTTCCAATGCCACCAGGTCCGTGGTGTATGACAACGGGACGCTCGACATCCTCATCACGACGGTGAAGGACACGGGCTCCTTCACCTGCATTGCTTCCAACCCGGCAGGGGAGGCCACGCAGACGGTGGACCTGCACATCATCAAACTGCCTCACCTGCTGAACAGCACAAACCACATCCATGAGCCCGACCCGGGCTCCTCGGATATCTCCACGTCCACCAAGTCGGGCTCCAACGCGAGCAGTAGCAACGGGGATACAAAAGTCAGCCAGGATAAGAAGGTGGTTGTTGCGGAAGCAACGTCCTCCACTGCTCTGCTGAAATTCAATTTCCAGAGGAATATACCTGGGATACGTATGTTCCAAATCCAGTACAATGGTACTTACGATGACTCCCTTGTTTACAGGTAAGGCTGCCCCAGCCTGTGCAGGGCTGTACTGGGTGCTCGGTGCTGGTGTGGGGCCCCGGGCCCCGGCAGCTCATCCGCCAGACTTCCCGTGCCGTGCTGGGCCGGCCGAGCAGAGCCTGGCCCCTGGCAGCTCATGGTGGGAGCCTTGGGAAGGACTCATGCCATTTTCTACTCACAGATGGGGAAGTTACCTTGAATGGTGTTATTTTTAGATAATCCAAACAGACCTCTAATCCTCTGAACTGATCCGGGTAGGGTTGTGAGGGTAGATGGATTAAATGGATCTTAATGTGCTCGGCTTTCTGGAAGCAGAGGGAGGACAGTGTCTGTGACCATGTTCCTTGCAGTACTTTCCGGCGGTGTCGGTGCTGGGGAAGTGCAGGGGAGATCTTTGCTGCTGGGCGTGGCCATCACACCCTTCAATACCGTCTTTGTTTGGTTATTTCTTCTATGAATTTCTTTGTCCCATTAACAGGACAAGGGGTGCTGCCTTTAAACTGAGAGGGGGTAGATACAGATCAGATACTGGGAAGGAATTCCTGGCTGTGAGAGTGGGAAGGCCCTGGCACAGGTTGCTCAGAGAAGCTGTGGCTGCCCCTAGATCCCTGGAAGTGTCCAAGACCAGGCTGGACGGGGCTTGGAGCAACTTGGGCTAGTGGAAAATGTCCCTGCCCATGGCAGGGGGTGGCACTGGGTGACCTTTAAATGTCCCTTCTGACCCAAACGAGCCTGGGATTCTGTGATTCTGCTTTAGATGTGGTTGCTCTGATGGGAGACTCTGCCGTGCCAAGCTGTGCTGGGGAGCTTGTTGGTGACTGCACCACATCAAACAGTGGGCAGCAGCTGCTGGGGGACAGTGATCAGCCCTGTGGGGGCTGTGGCAGAGGTGGGACAGCCAAGCCGTGGTGCTCAGCATGTCCAGGGCTGCCAGGAGGTGCCTATGTGTCTGCTAGGGTCATTCACGCTGGTTTCCTTCTCCCCCAGAATGATACCTCCCACAAGCAAAACCTTCCTGGTCAACAACCTGGCCGCGGGGACGATGTACGACCTGTGCGTCCTGGCCATCTATGACGACGGGATCACCTCGCTGACGGCCACCAGGGTCGTGGGCTGCACACAGTTCACCACCGAGCAGGATTACGTGCGCTGCCACTTCATGCAGTCCCAGTTCCTGGGGGGGACCATGATTATCATCATTGGTGGGATCATCGTGGCTTCGGTGCTCGTGTTCATCATCATCCTCATGATCCGCTACAAGGTGTGCAACAACAACGGGCAGCAGAAGGCCACCAAGGTCAGCAACGTGTACTCGCAGACGAACGGGGCTCAGATCCAGGGCTGCAGCGGGGTGCTGTCGCAGTCCGTGTCCAAGCAGGCTGTGGGGCACGAGGAGGGCGTCCAGTGCTGCAAGGCTGCCGGCGACGGCACGATGCAGTCGCCGGACACCGGCTCCAGCCAGGACTCGGCCACCACTACCTCCGCTTTGCCTCCCGCCTGGACTTCCAGCACCTCCCTCTCGCAGAAGCAGAAGCGAAAGTCGGGGCCCAAGCCCGTCCCCGAGCCGCAGGGCGAGGCTGGCGGCAGCGCCGAGCCCCAGAACTCGAACAGAAATAACTCCACGGCCCTGCAGTTGCCGAGCCGCGCCCCCGCCGCGGCCCCCGCCGCCCCCACGTACAAAAGAGCACAATCAAAGCCAAGTAAGTTCCTCACTCTGCCGGCCGACACATCCCGGGCCAAGCGCCGGCGCTCGCTGGGCGGGGAGCTGCTGGAGCCCCGCGGCGCCGGTGCCGGCGGACTGCGCTCCAAACGGAGCTTGTCCATGAACGGGATGCTGGTCCAGGCAGACAGCGCCGGTGCCGATAGCGGAAAAGCAACTTTCTCCAGTTCTGAGTGGATATTGGAAAGCACTGTGTGACCTGCTCTTTTTTTTCTTTTTCTCTTTTTTTTTTTTTTTTTAAATTTTATTTTAACGATAAACAAAACACCAAACATTGTGTGAAACTCCCTCTCCAGGGGAATTGGATTTGGAGGTCCACTGCTATCTCGCTGATTAATGGCTTGTTCATGCGGGGTTCTGTATAAACCACCCAGTGCACACAGGGGTTTATTTAGTTTTTGTTTGGTTTTATTTAATATCAAAATCGAAGGCAACATTCAGAGATTTAAAAAAAAAAGAAAAAAAAAAGAAAAAAAAGATTAAGGGGTGAAAAAAAGCACGAAACAGCACCAGTGCCTTCCCTGCTCTAGGACTGGCTTCCTGGTTCTGCAGTAGCAGAAAACAAAAGAGAGAGTTTTCACAGAAAAAGCCTTTTATAAAGGAAATGCAATTTCCTCCAAGCTAACAAATAACCACTTCTGGATCAATCAGTAAAATGATATTTTTTAAACTGGTCAGACTGTACATTTCTTTTCCGTGACAATGGTGTTGCCTTTGTTTTTAGGCAGATGCTGTACAGGAGCAACAACGCTGTGTTGTTATGTTGTGTAAAATAAAATATTCACTCGGTACCCCAGCCAGCCTCGCGGTGACTGCCCCGCCGGAGCCGGGCCGGGTCCCACCGCGGGGCCGGGACGAGGACGGTGCCAGGGCGAGGGTCCAGGTGGAGCAGCGGGGCCCTGCCAGGTCTCCTCAGGAGGGTGCCCGACCCACGGTCCCTGAGCACCCACAGCCCACGGCACAGGCATCGCCCCCGCCCTGCAGCCTTTGGGGCCGGGCTGGGGCTCCTCGGGCTGTGGGGCCGGGCAGGGCAGCGAGCGGGGCCGGGGGTGCAGGCAGGGCTGCAGCAGGAAGGCACGGGGCTGTTCAGCGCCTCGCTGGTGGTTGATCGGGATGATGATGGTCATCTCTTGCTGTCCTAGACTTTTGAGCATGTCTGCTGTAAACTTTATGTTTTGTTCCAGTTCTCTTCAGTCCCTGAACACAGTGAGGGGACTTAAAGGTGATGGTCTCACCTTTAACCTGCTGTTGGTTGCGGAGCCCGTGGGCTGGAGTGATTTGGGGCCGCTCTGTAGGGACAGGACATGCAGCAGTGGGGGACAGCAGGTGCAAACCCCACGCTGGGTGGGTGGCAACCCTGCGTGTGCTGCTCTGCTCTGCAAAGGGAAGCCTGCAGTTAATATTAATTAAACTCATATGGTCATCATGTTCAAATTAGCAACAGCTTAACTCTGAACATTAGTGCATTGTGCATTCTCAGATGCCAAATAATAGGTTCGAGATGGGCTTTGCAGCCATTAAAGTGAGAGAACAGTTAAATTTTACACCCTGTGTGTTTGTTCTTGGGGGCAACATAATCCAGACCAGGTGCCTGAGGACAGCCTGGCTCTACCCAGGGCAGCAGCTGGCCCCAGGCAGTTGTGAGGGGAATGTCCCCTGGTATCCCTGTCTCTCTCTGGGACTCTGCAGGGTGGGGATGGTGTTCTTGGCCGTCCTGGGTTGCTCTGGGTGATTTTATTGCCCATCATGGAAGAATGAAGTCTGGATGAGGGTAGTGTAGAGAACACAAAAGGAAGAGGCTTGTTTCTTTTTTAGAAACCCTTTTTGCTTCCCTTGGGAAATGCAGAGACCAAATATGAAACGAAGCCTCAGAATGAGAAAAACCACTTCCTGCTGGGAAAGTTAGAAAAAATTATAATAAATCCCTCCTTGGATTGCTCTGGCAGCCCATGTGCTCTTCAAGGGCTGCATGCACAGAAGGGAGCTGTGAAATAAGGTGCTGCCAAGGACAGGGATGGTGTGTCCAGGGACTGGCAAAATGATAGTTAAGGCTTTGCCCAGCATGGAACAAACACGAAGGTCCAAGCCCTGGTGAGGGGCTGCAGAGGCACCTTCCCTCCGTGCTGGGGCACAGGGACAGCGTCACAGGTTTGCTGCTGAGGGGTTGGGTTTAATTGTGCTTTTTAAAAACATCAAATGAAAATGCTTTATATGTTGTCTAAAGTTGGACCTAAATGTGTCTGATGTTTTGTGAAAGTGTTAAAATATTAATGGCTTCTTGTGGTTTAGGGAAGTTTATTTTTATATTTTTAATTTTTTACTCAAAGGAGTCATTTTCTAAGCACTGCAGCTGATGTTCTGTCCACGGTGCCTCTGCGTCAGCAGCGCAGAGGGACCACGTGGCCCTATGTTCGATTGAATTCTCTGCTGACAGTGCAGGAACGGAGACCTGGGCAGCTGTGGGTTCCTCTGGTGCCAATTCCTCTCCCTGGCTGAGAGAAGCATCCCTTGGGAATGCCTCAGGCACGAAATTGGCTGTTCCCACTGGAGTAACTGTGCAGTGGGACATTGTGTTTTATTCAGGCTTGATTCAAAGTATGGGAAGCCTCGTGGAGGAGGAAAATCTCTGTTCTTTCTGTTCAGCAAAACCAGAGTTTGCCAGGAGTGCGAGGCAGAAAAAGTGCTGAGATGCTCCTGGATCAGAATAACATCGGTCATCTCCTCCAAATTGGAATAACTGCTCACCATTGGAGGTGATTGGTGTGAGCACATCGGGCAGTTTGGGGATATCAGGGGGACGGGAGGTGTGATGTACTGTGGCCCCAGTGTCACCCCCAGCTGCAGAGGGGTCTGCAGGGACATGAGCCCCTGGTGCCACCCCTGGCTCGGCTCCATGTGCTCCTGCTCGGATATAGATTGTCCGAGGTTTTAGCGGTAAGAGGGTCTTTATTCACAGGCACTGGAGGAGGAGAAACTGCTTCAGAAAGTTGTTTTCTCTTACTGAAATGGCTGAAACACACCCCTGGGCCCAGATCTTCTCTGGAGGTGGTGCTGTGTTAGAGGCTGGTGCAGCCGTGCCTGAATGGAGGAGGAGGGTGTTGTGTTGTGTCTGTTGTTTCCCTGCTGCTTTCCTGCTGTGCCCAGGCGTGTCCTTACCATCAATACATGGTGCTGCTCCGCTCTGGTGCCAACGTGGCTTTATTTCTGCAGCGTGTCCCCGTGCGTTTGCCAGCCGTCCTCATGCCCACGTGGCCCTGCAGACAGGGAGGGGGAGCTGGGGAGCACAGCTGTGTGCCCCATGCCTGGAAGAAAGGACACAGCTCCTGGGAACACGTCACTTTGGCTGGGAAGGGCCCGGCACTGCCAGGACATGCCGCCTGCCCGAGGGCTCCTGCTGGGGCACTGGCACGAGGTGGTCTCATCCCTGCCAGTGGCAGAGCTGCTGGAGGCTGGAGATCTGATGCCAGGAGCACAGGGATGCTCCTGCCTCCTGGGAACCACGACAGCCCTGCTGGGCACTGCTCTGGGAGCATCCCGGGCCGGTGGAGTGACACTGAGCCGTGACAGGTGACAGTCCCGTGCAGCCACATGTGCCCTCGAGAAGGTGCAGCAAGGCCCTTTCCGTGCCATGGCAAGACCATGCCCAGAGCCACGGCAGGCACCCGGCACAGAGAGGGGCACACTGCTTTCCCGGGAATGGCTTCAACTAGGAGTAACAGCCACAGCTGCTACCATGACTGCTTCTCTTCCCAGCAACCGAGGGGAACCAGAGCCTTGGTGACCCTGGAGCCTCGGCGGTGCCGGAGCCTCGGCCACCCTGGAGTGTCAGGGGTACCAGAGCCTGAGCACGACCACTCACAGAGTGGGCACACCTCTGCACTGCCATCGCTCAGGAACATTCACCAGCGTGTTCCAGGGTGCTGCTGCTCACCTGGGGTGCACTATCGCTCCCCTAAAGCTGCACTAACAGCAGCCACCTGGTTGCACGGTGTCTTCCCTGGCGGTAATTGTATTGTTGGTCAGAGTTCTGGTTTAAAAGCTGCAAACTGTGGCCAGTCCACAGGGTCCTTATAGAAAATGTGGATCCCCCCTTTCCCCTTTGCAAATGTGTCCCCGTGTGCCTGGATGTGTGTCAGAGTGCTGGGTCTGGGGCAGAGTTGGTGCTGCCAGGTTGGTTTGTGCTGGGTCAGTCGCCCACAATGGCCCCTTGGCCCAGCCAGGGCTCCCCACAGGCAAAGTGCCGAGTCCTGTGCCAGTGGCTGTGTGGTGCTGAATTGTTCCAGGAGCCACCAGGCACCACGGAGGGGTCTGGCTGGCAGCACCTCACCTGCACGGCAGCGGTGCTGGCTGTGGGCAGGGACACAGCAGCACTGAGTGCCAGGGAAGTCGGCTCTGAGCGGGAACACCCGTGCCCTGTGCTGACTGTCACTGGTCTGGAGAGTGGCTGGAGTCTGGATTGCAGCTGAGGTCTGGAGTGTGGCTGGGGTCTGGATTGCGACTGAGGTCTGGAGTGTGGCTGGGGTCTGGAATGTGGCTGGGATCTGGAGTGTGGCTGGAGTGTGGCTGGGGTCTGGAATGTGGCTGGGATCTGGAGTGTGGCTGAGGTCTGGAGTGTGGCTGGGGTCTGGAGCGTGGCTGGGATCTGGAGTGTGGCTGGGGTCTGGAGCGTGGCTGGGGTCTGGAGTGTGGCTGGGGTCTGGCTGTCGCAGCAGCACAGACCCCGTGGGACAGGAGTCCTGGTGCATGGGGTGGCTGCGGTGCCGGTTACAGCACCTACACCCCGCACCAGTAACATAAGCCCAGCAAAAGGTGAAGTTTACTGGTCTTGCTGACTGTGGACTTTTCATACAATGGATTTATTCACAAGAGCTGGTGTGAAAGCTGCTGCTGGAGAGGGAAGATTGGCTGAGAAGGAAGGAAACTCAAAAGGAAAAGAGCAAACATGGCACATGGCTGCCTGCAGACCCCACGTTGGGAACTGTGTATGAAAATGGACAGAATAAGCTCCTGGTTTTGTCGTGCTGTGTCGCCTCAGGTCGTTTCAAGCACTGAACTTTTTAAGCATCCAAGTCAGGAATCTGGAAGATTAGCCCAGGCTGGTGTGCCCGGCTGGGTCTGAGCTGGTTTTCCTTCTGCACTGCCAGTTTGCTGCTCTGGAGGCACCCGCCAAGCCGTGCCATCTCCTCTGGAGGGGAAATTCCCTTTGGGAGAGGGAATGCAGAGAACCAGTTGGGGTGGGGGCCCAGACCCCTCGGTGGGCATGCAGGGACCTCTGCCTGACCTGAGCCCAGGTTCCCCGTGGCCAGTCTGTAGTCTGGGGGCTGTAACCCGCAGCAAACCAAGGATGAGTTTAACCGTGGTGCCTGGTTTGTGTTGGCAGCGGCAGCTCTGCACTCCCGAGGTAAGTGGAGCCGTGCCGGGGCGGCAGGACCAGGCCAGGCGGTGGCACAGCTGCCCCAAGGGCTGTCCCTGTGCCGTGGGTCGATGTGGGGGCTCGGGGCAGGACAGTGACACATGGCATGTCCTCGCTGCAGTGACCTTTCCTCATGCATGCGAACCTCGGGAAGGCGAGTGCTGTGTCCGTGCCCACCTTCTGCTCCGCTCTGGCGTCCTCAGCAATGTGGGAATCCCTGGCACTGTGTGGGGTCGGGGTCCCTGCCAGGGGCAAAGCCTTGGCCTTGGCAAGAGCAGGAGCAAATCTAGAAACTGGAGAAGTCTCCGGTTCTGGAACAATGAGCTTTGCTGGTTCTGTTGGGGGTTTTGGGGGTTGTTTTGTTAGTTGGGTTTTCCCTGCTGCAGCAGCAGCAGTAGTGCTGTGCCAGCACTCTTTGTCAGTGCTGAAGCTGTTGGCTGAGCCAGGGGCTGGGGACCCTGGTACCATTATCCCTGTCTCCCATTAGCTCAGTCTCCTGTTAGCTCCTTCTCCCATTAGCCCTGACTCCCTTTAACCCTGTCTCCCATTAGCCCAGTCTCCCATTAGTCACCACACTCCCCTGCTGTGCCCTGGCCCCCGTGGTGCTGGTAGCACCAACGCAGTGGGTGCTGAGGCCGAGGGCAGGCTCTGCTGCTGCTCCCTGCCCGGGCTGGCCCCGGAGCAGCAGCTCCTGGGACTCTCGGTGTGAGGCCATGCTCGAGCTGGCCATGCAGCATCTCCTGGGACCGTCGGTGGGTGCCATGTCCAGATCGGCCCCGTGGCAGCTCCCAGGGCTGTCGGTGGTGCTGTGCCTGGGTTGCCCCTCAGCAGCTCCCAGGACTGTCAGTGAGGTCCCACATCAGCACGGCTTCGGCCGCAGGAAGGGCTGATCCTGCTCCTTGTCCCCTCACCGTGTCTGTTCTGTTTCTTTGCGCAGAAGCCGGGGCCTCTCCGCAGGACACCAGCCCTTCTCCACTCCCTGAAAATGTTGCCACCGACGTTCTTACTCGGCAGAAAACAATCCGGTTCCAACTCTCCACGGATTGACGTGTCGCACCGCACTCACCCCACCGAAACCTTTACTTGAAGCTGCAGCCGAGGCCACAGCGAGGTCGGCTGCCTCGATAGAACTGTCTTCCCCCCTCACAGGTTGCCCATCTCCCAACTGCCACTCTAAATTACCTTTTTTTCTGGTGTCCAAGGTTTTTATAACTAAAAATTCTGACAAAAAATCTGGTGGCAACAGCTGCAGTCCCAGGTCATGTTCCATGTTGCCAGTGGTGAGGTCATGAGCTGTAAACACGGTAGCTTCTATCACCTGAACAATAAATGTTTTACTACAACAGCGTGGGCATTTTGGTTGATCCGGGGGTTGTACCTGGCAGGTTGGTTGATCCAGAGAGGGGGCTGTGCACCCGGCCGTGCTGGGTGGGGTGGGGCTGGGCACTGCAGCGAGCGATGGTGGGGGGTCCCTGTGTGTCTGAGTGGGAGCAGTGAGCTGTGCCCTGCCCCAGCCCCAGCTCATGGCTGCTGGTGCCACTGGCCTGGGATGACCATCTGGTTTGGGCACTGATGCTGCAGGAGAGCTGCCCAGCATTGCCCCTCGGTGCTGGGTGATGGCACAGGCTTTGGGCAGAGAGGGAGCCCCATCTGCCCCTGAGGGAAAGCCCTGGGGCACCAGGTGCTGCCCCGCAGAGCCCCCCTCCTCTGCACCAGCTGGGGAACCTGGGCTGTGCTGGGTGATGGCACCACAGGCTGCTCCAGCACTATGTGCCAGGAGTGCCAGGGAACAGACAAAGCACCGAGCACAGTATGCCAGGAGCTCTGGGGCAATGTCAGCCCTAAGGGGACAGTCTGGGGCAGGGGGACAGCTGGGGACTGGCGTGGGACTGTCCTCTCTCATGCTGCCCCAGCCCCTCCAGCCACACTGCCAGCCTGGCGTGGCAGCAGCTCTCCCTGTCTCATCTTGCTCCTCAAACAAGACTAAGGATGTTTTTGGTTTTTTGCTTTTTCTTTTCTCCCTTGTCAGCATCCCATCTGGCTCACAGACATAATTAGAGCCTCCTCAGAACTACAGTGAATCAGCCAGGCTTAACACAACTTCAGGAAAACAGATCACAGCTACACAGAGTGTGTCTTGTCGGCTGGACTGGCCTCCCAGGGGCTGTGCCAGGAGCTGGGGCTGCCTGGATGGGGCTCCCCTGACCCCACTACTCCCTGGGGGGGGCTGGTCCCACCGATGCCCCCTGTCCTGCCATGCCAATGATGAACTTCAGCCCAGGCAGCTGCCTGAGCAACTTGCCCATGGCTTGTCCGTACCAGCAGAGGCAACAACCAGCACATGGCAGCTCGTGAAGGAGAGGCTGAGCTGAGCCAGGAGCCTCACCTGTCAGGTCTCCTCTGATGCTGCAGAGCAAGAATTCACCCTGGGGTGTCGCCAAGGGGACCCCAAGCTTGGCATCCAGTGCTTGTGCCTGTGTGAAAAATTCAGTGCTGCTCTGGCCCCACAGACCCTGGGACAGACCATCCATGGTTCATCCACAGCACGGAATGCCACACCGAGGGGAAAACCATGGGATTTGATCAGGGCTTGGACTCATCACTCTCATTCCCACGAAGCCTGATCAGGGATCCTTCTGGCTCTGCACACAGCCTGGATTTCCTGTGGATTATAGCAACAGCACCTATTGCTCTTCCCTTGCCTTGCTGTGCAGTGCAACTGGGGTTTGAATTTTGGAAGAGGATGAGCCCCAGTAAATCACTTTTCAATAAAATATTCAGTGGACATTGAGTCCACAGACCATCCCCTTCCTCACTGCAGTCTGGAGTGACTCCCACGCTGAAGTTCAGGACTTCACTCCGAGCAAGCAGGTCTGTGGAACAGCCAGGCAGGACGAACCCGTGACCCCGATGTGTGAGGTATGGGAATGGCTGGGGCTGCAGATTCCTTCTGACATCCTGCCTTTGTCTGTGCTGCTGCCAAAACCTTTGTTACACCAACATGCTCCGAGCTCTGGCTGCACAGAGCACGTCCATGCTCAGGATTTCATTCTACATGAATATCATGTTATTCCCCTCATTCAGTGGCTCCAATTTCAGGCTTCCATGAACAGAGCAGAGCTGCTTTCCTCTTGCTGGTTCCTTTCTGTACCCTTTAATTAATTGTCAAGGTAAGTTCCACCTGTCAGCTCGGTGTTAGTTGGAAATCCAGCTTTCATGGGGCAAAATCCTCTGAAGTTGTGAATCAGATTTGGGAAACAGACCTGGGAGGTCTGTGGAGTGAGCCAGCTGGATGGTGCCAGGAGTGTTCCTCTTGGCAGACCAGAGCTGCACTTCCCAGGGTGGCTTTAGTGGTGTTCCATTCAGAAAAGGTTTAGAGGAATATCATCATAACAACAAGCAAAAGTGACTTGTTATAAGACTGAGAACTTGGATGCTTACTGAAGAATTGTGCAAATCATCTCAGTTGTAAAACTGAAGGGAATTCCGGCCCAGAAACAGCCCTCCCTTAGCACCTGGTGGGTGCTGTGCCAGCTGGGGCTGTGGGTGGGCTCCTCTCCCCCTGGGAAGCGTTGGGGGGTTCCTCGGTGAGTGGCCCCATGGGCCTGGTCCTGCTCGGGGTCAGTGACCCACTGCAGGGAGTCAGTGGGTTAATATTTGGAATTGCTTCTCTCAGGAGGTTGACAAAGGTCAGGAAATGTGTCTCTAGGCACTGGGGAGCTGGTGGCCAGTCAGGGGTCCAGGAGAGGCCGATGGGATGCAGCAGCTCTGGCCCCAGCAGCCTCCTGGGGAGCTCAGGCAGCCTGACACACTGCTCTCGGAGTCTGTGGGATGACCAAAGGATGGTGTGTGATAGCTCATGTCTTGTGCTATTCCAGGGCGTCCTCAGGCAGAAAAGCCTGGACATTCCAGACCACCAACATTCCTCACTGCAGTGGGCACTTGGCCCTTGCTATCCTGCAAGGCACCAGGGAAAACTAGTTGGGAATCTTCGAACTAAACCTTGTTTTCATGGAAATACACAGATTTATCATGGTCTAGTTCTGGTTTTTTTGGTTTTGTTTTCTTCTTTTTTTTGTAGGGGAAAACTAATTGAAGAAAACCTTTCTGTTCAGAGACAGATCCCAGAGCATCCCAAGGAGGACCACCCTGGGAAGCAGGAGCTTCATATAGGACTGGATTTGTAGCGGGGATGTGAATCTCCCTTTCCATGTCTGATGCAAACATCACTCAATATTGGCAGGCACTGCTGACAACTTCCTTGGTCTTTTTCATTTGGTTTTTGGTTGATTTTTTGGGGGTTTTCTGTTTGCTTTTTATCTCCTGAAAACTATGAGACCAGAGAAGCACTTACAGGCAGGACATTCTAGATGTTCAGGACTGCTGGGTCCTGGGGCAGCATGGAGTCGGCTCCTCTGGGATGTTCCCAATTGGGCAGGGAATGTGGTTGTGTGGGAGCTGTGTTTGCTGCAAGCTGGGATCTCCAGAGGCATTTTCATGGAAATCTGAAAAACAGAGATGGCAGCAGAGACCCCAACCAAAGGCGAGCTCCCTGCAGGGCACTGAGGGGGCTCAGGGGGTGGGGAAGATGCTCAATTGGGCACATCCTGCTCAGTCTGAGAGAGCACATCCTGGGAGAGCTGGCACTGACCTTGCCAACAGCACATGGAAGCTGCAGACACCCACAAGGTGCCTTCCTTGGAGCAGTCCCACTGTGTGATGTGGGGCTCGGGGTCTGGGTCAGGAGCTCTCTGAGTCTCTGGGGCTGCCAAGGACCTGCCCAGAGGCTGGTGAGACACGTGGACAGAGACACGGCAGAGACACGTGGGGATTTTTGAGGACAGTGGGAAAAACCCTTCAGCTTTGACTGTGGGCCACCCTTTAAGGTACTATGGTTTCCTGTAATTTTTTTCCATAAATTCCCTTGTGTACACAGGATCAGAATTCAACTGGCACATGCTGTTGGATCATGTTGTCAAGTCTCCTAAAAGAGACCTTCCCTGGCAACCAGTCAAGAAAAGTTGGGTGACATAAGGAGGACATCACCACACTGTTGTCATCTGCTTAATGGCACAACAATCCCTTTTTCCAGTTATACTGGAAATGATACAGTCCTCTGGAATCATTTTAGGGTGCAATATGCACCACCACGTCTGTGCTCACGCTGCTGAGGGGCACTAATTACACAGCTCTTAAACACTCATCCTTTCAAAGTGGTCTATTATTCATCTTCATTATTTAGGAGTGTTCTTCCCTTAAAGTCCTAAAACCCTACTGAATTTTGAAATAGGTGGAATCTAATCTGTGCCTGGCCTGATGTCCTGTCGCTGACTCAGAGGACAGATGTAATTCACTGTTGGGGCTGAACCTTCCCGGAACATCAGGGAGATGAACAGGTTTTTGTACTCAGTGTTCTGTGCCAGAGCTCTGGATGAGGCAGGCAGAGGTTGGACTCTGTGGTCCTGCTGCCCTTCCAGCTGCTGATGGAGGAGCTCGGGCTGGATGTGAGAACCCTCCCGTTGGGAGTGGAGCAGGGAGGACAGTCTGTGGCACCTCTGTCCATGGAGGTTTGTGAGAGCCAAGGGGGTAAGGCCCTGAGTAACCTGGTCCAAGCAAGGACTAGGGCAGAGACCTCCCAGGTCCTGTCCCATCCAGGCAATTCTGTGTTTCTGGGATTCAGCATGGAGCAAGGAAAGGGGGGGTCACCCAAGCCCCTGCAGAGGAGGGGACAGCACTGCCTTTGGGAGCTGAGCCCTGCCAGGGGAAGCACAAATGATGCCAGAGGGATCTCCCGGATACCAAACGTGCATGTCCTTTGTCTCCAAGGGTTTCACGCTGCCTGTGCCTTGTCCAAGGGTGATGGAACCTGGTGCCAGCCAAGCAGAGGTGCCAACTGCAGCAGGAGAGATGAGGGTGATGGGAACCAGCTGCCCCTCCAGAGAGCAGCCCATCAGCCACTGGTGTGAAACTGGCCCAGATGGGGCTCGGGAGGGAATGGGGATGTGAGAAGGAAGGAGGGGCTGCACCTGGTTTTCTGGGTGAAGCTGGGCCAGGAGTGGTGCCGGGGTGAGCCCACCAAGCCCACCCTCCCTGCAGGTGAGAGGCATTTGCCTGCTTGGTTATAAGAAGGAAGAGACTCCATCCCCAAGCCTGACCAGGACATCCTCTCCCTTGGGGCAGATGCTGAGGGCCCTGCAGCAGCTCTGCCTGTGCCAGGGAGCGAGGGCAGCCCTGGAGCCGGGGGTGGCTCTGCCATGGACGGGTGGGTGTGCATGGGAGCTGCTGGTGCTCTGGGTCAGTGTGTTTGAACAGCCTCCAAGGGAACATTTCCTTCCCTGCAAGTGCGTTGTTTGTTGTGCAGTTCACTGAAACTAGAGAAAATTTAAAGTCAAGTATGTGTGGCCAGTAGGTTTATTTGGGTTGAAACAACTTAAAGAAGTTGGGTAGGAGGCAAACACTTAAAGAACACTTATTTTCTGGTGACACTAAAAATTGTTCTTGAAAGAAAAAAACCCAGCAGTTGTAAGTTTCTAAGAAGGCTTCTCATTGTATCCCATCCAGCCTGGATTTAGGCTGATCTGACAATCCTGTCACAGCAGTCACAAAACCTGTCATAGGAGCAGAGGAGGGAAGGCAGCTGGGGGACACTGTGGCTCTGGGGGTGGTGACGGTCCTGGTCAGATGCTCTGCAGTGCCTGGCCAGTGTGGTGCTAGGGACCTTTTGGACTCATTAGTCAGTGGCTGTGTCTGACACCACAGCTGGAGTAGTCTCTGGTTAAAAATGGTGCTGCAGAGTAGAACAGGAGCACCACTGCTTTAGAACATGCTGTGCCGTTGTTCCTCTTCTCTCTCTGGATAAACTTGTGTCTGGAGCTCTGTGGAGTCTCAGTGCTGCCTCTTAAACAGGGTTGAAATATATTTGTATATTTTTGCTGATGTTATAGATAAATGTGGGGCACAAGTGTCTTTTCTGTCCCCATTACTCCCTCACATTAACTGAACAAATAACCCGTCAAGCTTGGCTGTGAGGGTGCTGGTCGTGCTTCCGAGTGATGCAGCGGGGTACAAATTACAGAGAGCATCTTGACAGGTTGCAATAAACTGAGCTTAAAAAATCCCTGCAACACAGGAGAGCTGGAGCTGGGGTTCTGTTTCTCACTTGGAAACAGAGGAAGGTTATTAACTGTGTGCTGACATTGGCAGAGGAACACGGTGTGCCTGGTCTGCAGCGGTGGCAGTGCCTGCCCTGTGTCCGAATTCGCTGCAGCCTTGAGTCCTGTTCCTCTCTCCCTAAGGCAACATCTGGCCTGAACAGGGCAGGAAGGAGGGTGATAGGATGAGAAGCTTCTCAGAGGGTTCATCCCAGGAAACTTTGCAAGGGCTTAATGTGGGTCCTGAGGTCCCTTTTATAACACGATTAAACATTGGTAGCAGTCAGCCTGTGACACTCTGCTGTTGGACTCGTGGTCACCACATGGCTGGCTCCCAGCTGCTGGACTTCTCCAGGCTGAAGGCTCCTGGGCTCGGGGGTTTGTTCCTCTGAATAGAAGTGTTTCTTCTGGAGTGGCCGAACTACACTGGGCCATGCTGGCACAGTGGCTCCAAGTTTCCCTTGCCCAGGAAGCCACATCTGCTCTCTGTGCTGTCTGTCTGTCCCTCCACAGCCAGGTCAGGATGTGCCTGCTCCACCAGGGAGGGACTCTCTGCTGCCTCAGTCGCTCTTCCCACGTGGTTCTGATGTCAATAGCAACTGCAGAGCCAAATTAAATGTCCTTAATAGGCTCTTGTGGGGATCTGCTCAAAAGGCATTTGCAATTCTTCAGGCATTTTCCTTCTGCTTCACATAAAGTGCATTTGTGGCATGGAACAGAGGTCAGTGAGTGTCACATAGGATGAAATCCTCGCTGCCATTCCCAGCGGTGACGCCGGTGTGGGCAGTGCTGGATGCTGAGCGGGGGCTCCATCGTGATGGTTTTCTTTCACCCAACAGACTTCACAGGGGAGCTGCCCAGGATTTCTCTTTTAACAAGCTCCTTCCCTCCCCTTCACTAGTGCCTTAAGGAAAATCCCAAAGGGCTCGTTGTGTCTCCAGCCTGCAGGAAGCACAGTCTGGATCTGGCAGCAACCTTGCCCTGGCAGCCCGAGCCCCAGGATTGTGCCCTTGGTGCGTTCTCCCTGCCCTTCAACTCCTCAGGTGGCTGGGATGGAGAGGGCCTTCAGAGAACCCAAACCCATGCAGTCCCTTAAACAAAATCAAAAACTCAATGTTGTTTTAAAAAGGAATGGATTGAAGCTGAGCAGAGGTTTGGAGAGTGTTGTATGCTGGTAGTTTTTTTCGTGTGGAGGAACTATGGATGGAGTAAGCAGGTTTTTTTCTTTGGATTCCATCCTTGCGTGGTGAAATAGTAAAACCCAGTCCTTCTCTGACCCAAGCAAACACCTTCCAGTTCCCAATCACGTACTGATGCTTTGATGGAAGAAAAAGAAAGGGAGGGGACTCTGTAACACTTATAACATGTTTTTCCATTAAATCTTCATTATCTTTATCCCACCGGGGTTGTGTGATAGCACTTGCTTTGCCAGCTGTGCACAGCTGGATGCTCTGGAGCACAGCAAAACCTGGAGAACTCCAGCATGGCCTGGCAGTGTCAGCATGAGGATGGGGGGGCTAAGGGGTGTGGGGGGTCTCAGTTCCTTCCTAGTGCCCTGCTGAGGTCCGGCCCAAGCGGTGCAGGGAGTCCCACGGGGTGTCACAGTGAGGTCGAGGCCCTGCTGTGCTGGATCCTTGGAGCATCCCTGGAGTGTGGCCCCAGGCAGGTGCTTCTGTGAGATGTGGTGCTTCCCTTTGCTGAGGGAGAGGGCTGGTGATGGGGAGACCACCCAAACCCCCACCCAGCCACCCCCCATCATCTCTGGGCATCGACCTCCTGCTGCCCCAACCGTGCAGCCCAGAGCAGTGACCAGCTGCTCCCATGGGCCCTGCTCACTGACAGCTGCCATGGAATAGCTGTGGCTCTTCACCAGCTTCTTTGATAGCCCCTGTTCACTGACAGCTGCCATGGAATATTTAACTAACATGGAATATCTGTGGCTCTTCACATCGAGCCCCTTCCCCTTCTCCCTGGCTGTGCCTCCGTGTCTGCTGCTGCTATAAAAGCACTCCAGAGTTAATAGAGTGAGCGGGAGGAGCTGGTGTTTCCTTCTGCTTTCCCAAATTACCTTTATGGAGAGTGTAACTGTTTGATGTGGACAAAGAAATTGTCTTTAACAGTTCTTTCTAATCTCATCTGTTGAGAGTTTTTTTCCCCTCTCAAAAAGATTTACTCTTCTCTTTGGTATCTCTGCCTTTGCTTTAAATTTAATCTCAGTGTCATTTGTCTTTACTCCTATTCAGAACCAATGAGGTGGTGAAAAAGGGAGGTTTACATGGGAAAGTCTGTGTATCTTAGCAAGTGCACTTGGAGCTGCTCCCCTGATAGTTGGCTCATTTAAAACGTGGGATGACCAGGTCTTTTTGTTTGGGGTGTTTTGGTTTTGTTTTACTTTGGGTGTTGTTTTTGTTGGTTTCTTTGTTTCTTTGTTTTGTTTTGTTTTGTTTTGTTTTGTTTTGTTTTTTTTTGTTTTGTTTATTTTTTTGTTCTGTTTTGTTTTGTGGGTTTTTTTGTTTGTTTGTTTGTTTGTTTTTTAAGAACTTGCTTTTTTTTCCCCGGTTGTTTTCTGTCTGGAACCTCTTCAATTCTCATACATTTCCCACTGTTCTCACTAATACCAAAGTCATTTCAAATATATTTTTCCCATCAAAATGTGTTAAGAAAACAAATCACCTCTGAAGTGCCTTTTTGTGTGTGGGCTTTTGCCTTCAATAGTTCTACTGAGTCGTGTGAGGTGTTCCCCAGCTCCTCTCCTGGTGAGAGGAGACTCAAACCTGGCAAACCAGGTGATGGGTGGGAGAGACCGAACACTCCAGGTGCTGAATTTGTCACCAGCTCTGTCAGTGTCACACGCAGTCCCTGAGAGTCCCTGGCATGGGAACTGGGGTGCTGGTACCTGGACATCAGCAGTGAGCCCTGGGCAGGGCATCCAACCTGTCTGGTGAGAGCTGACTTTCCATGCATTGTTCTTCATTCTTGGGAAAGGCACCACTTTATTTCTCATGTTCTAATAAAGGGGCAAAGCAAGGTCACTGCTGCTGGACCTTTTATCCCACACAGCCTCATCTTTTCCTGCCTCATATGAGCCAAGAAATAAATCTTGTTCCTTGGGTTGCCACCTAGTCCCAGTCTTGGGGCAGGTGAGTGCAGGGGGAGCAGCTGGTGCATCCCTGGATAGATGCTGAGGGAATGGGAGTGCCTGGCTGAGCCGTGGCTGTGTCTGGGTTATTGGCTGGCCTGAGGCCTCATGTGAGCTTGGATCAAATGTTCTTCTGGGCTGCAAACAGATTGTGATGGATTACTTCAATATTTTACTTTTAGTTCTACTCAGACACTTTGGGCAGTGCTGCTGCTTGTTATGGATATTGTGCTGTAAACCCCTGAAAACGCTGCGTCCTTGGCTGTCTGCCCGAAAACTTGGGCTAAAGAAGTTTCCTGACCTTGGAAGGGTGAAAAAAATAGAGGCAGACAAATGCATCCATATGATGTTTGAGAAAGTCATAAATCCAAGCTGGAATGAGAAGTAATTTAGTCATCCCTTTGGAGTTGTTTTCTGGAAGAAAATAAGTATTGAATATCAAATTTGCATCCAGTTGCTTTGATATCAATGGCATGAGACAGTATGAATTTCTTAAAAGACAAAATTTGAATTTATCCCCTCTGCCTGCATTTGTGGATAGCCCAGAGCCACACTGGCAGCCAGAGCTGGGATTGGAGAGGGTTCCTCCTGGCAGCTCCGAAGGCTTTGCTTGGGATGTGACAGGCTGGTTTACACGAGCGTGTTTTTGAAATGCTGCTGCCAAAACTGATGGGCCAAACCTAGGAGGGTGTTGTGTTTGGAAGGTTCTAAACCCAAGCAAACTCTTAATTATTCCAACAGTGAGCTCAGGTAGGAGGTTCAACCCTGGAGTGCCCCAAGAGAAGCCATCAGAGCTCCTGTTCTCATCCAACAACACTCGGCTGGTTGTTTAATCGTCATCCCCCATTAGTGGTGGATGAATCCCCCAGGGCTCCCCGAGGGCAGGGAGCTCGGCTGGTGCCTGTCACGCTGCCAGGCCAGGGGTGTCCTTGTTCTGCTGTGCTGTCCCAGCCTCCCCCCTGCTCTGTGGCTGCAGAGGGTGGGGATGAGCAGCCCCACCTGCTGAGGATGAGCCTGGGAACAGCTGTGCCTGTCCCTGCCCCACACTCCTCCCTGAGGAGCAGATCCACAGGGAGTGGGAATGCTCCTGCCCTTGCACCAGCGTCCTGTGGGAGCAGTGCCACGTGCAGGTCACCTCCCTGCTCCCAGCAAAATCAGGATGGGGATAGTGGCCATGGCTCTGGGCCAGCTGGTCCGTCTGGCCGTCGCTTCCCGTGTGCCTCCTCCTTCCAGGAATGGCTCAGCTGGTTCTTGACGTTTTTCCTTGCCAATTAACCAGCCAATATCTCTTTAGTGCTGACTCTGCCATCGTTCAGGGAGCACTGTGGGCTCTGTGCTGACCAGGAGATCTGAGCTGGGGGCACTGGTTTGTACTGGGGCAGCGACTGACACCTGGCAGAACAAACTCTGCTGCCAGAGTTTGCTGTGGCTGCACTTTAACTTCCCTTGTTAGCATAAGCAAGGAATTCACTAAACGGCCCTGCTGGGTGGTTCGACCCATCTGTGACCTCCCAGTTAATATGAGTGTGATGTGGAGAGCGCAGGTTCAGGAGGGTGCCAGAACCCAGGTTCCCCTGGGCCCCAGCACGGGGAGCTCCTCCTTCCAGAAACACCAGGGAGTTCACCTAAAGAGGTTTTAGCTGTATTTTGAATGAATTTTTAAATAATGACTAGCTAATTTGGAGTGTGTTAGTGCTGCTGTAACTGGAGTAATAATAACTGCTGCTCATATTTCGATGAGCTGGTGGAACGTTAATGGGAGCGGCAGCAAATCCAGCCCCTCGGACCGCGCTGCCTCTGCCCGTTACACGACCTGGAGGGGAACAAATGAGGTGGATATACTTTTATGGCAAGCCATAACACTCCCTCTGAAGTATCTTGGGTTTCACTGGATGATTCCAGCTAATTGTCCTTGAGTTCATTATTGAGAAAATTCCGTGCTGTTTTTTGAAATGATGGAGATTTTGAGGCAGGGAAAATCACGGTTCAGTGGCGATACCCTGCCAGACATCCTTACTGCAGGTCTGGGGTTGGACACCTTGGCACCCCTCTATTGTTTCTGTTAGTGAAGACAGGAGTTATCATTACTCTGTCACCTGCTGGAGTGGGGCTTGTCTTATGACTCCTCTTGGTGGAAAACTAATTCCATATGGTCCCATGGGAACTCCCTCAAAGCAGAGACTGTGTGGCCCTAGAATCCTTTGGAAGGGCAATTCTCTTCAGTTCACAGCAGCTTTTGTTCATAATTCCCACCCTGTTCCCTGGAATTATTTTATAAACATATGAAAGTGATTGTGGTTATATTACACAGACAGAATAAACAAACAAAAAATGAAATTTGCAGAGGCCAGTGAGACACATGCACTGGGGGCACAGCTTTTTGAGATGGCTGCTTTTTTTTTTTTATATTCTTGTTGGCATTTCAGTGAAGAAAGGATTTAAAATACAGCACAATTTAAGGGTATAAATAATCATTCTTATTATCTGATTTATGTTAAGACTAAGAGTTTAAGAGAGTAGTTTGTCATTTGAGTGTATTTTACCCTGGTTTTGTGGAAGGCCTTTTGATAGGAGAACAGGTGCAAAGCAGAGAACATGTAAGGACAAGACACAGCCACTGAACTGATGGTTTACAAATCCTTTAAAACTTTCACTCCTATTGATGTAAAACCTGTGATCAGACTGAACCAGACTGACGTGGCTCAGTGCTGGCTGTGTGTGGGGAGCACGAGGGAGGCCAGGGAACCAGCACAGTTCTGGTCCTAGGGATGAGTTAATGGTATGACCTGTGGGACGGTGTTTGCCCTGCTCTGGGAATGCTGGGGGGCTGTTTGCATGGAGTGACTGCTGAACAGTCAGGATGGGGTCAAACAAAAGGGGCAGCAAATGCAGCTTCCTGGCTGTGCCAGGACCCTGCTGAAGGGTTGCTGTGGGGATTTTTCTGGTCCTGTTGGTGCCTTGCTGGTCTCACCTCTGAACCAAAAAGAACTTTACCTCAGCCTCAGGTACCTTCATCCACCTTGGCTCACTGACAGAGCAGAGCACTGGCCCAGCCTGAGAAAACTAACAGCCCAGTGTGGGCCAAATGTTGTTTTCTATTTTGGAAACATCTCTCTACCTGCAGAGCCATAACCTCACACTTCTCACCACATTTACTCTGCACTCAGGTGCAGAGGCAGCCCCTGGCCTCCATTCCCCCAGAACAACCCTGTTCCTCTCTAGAAAAGGTCTTTGTCCTGAGGTGCAGGACACCTGTTTTGCAGAAATTGAAGATGAGGTTCTGTCTCGATTAATTTGTATTTTGCAGTTTGGTTTAAAGAGTAATCCCTAAGTTGGCCTGTCTGGTTCAGGTGCCTGGTACACCCTGTCCCAGTGTCTCAGTGCTGTTAGTATTAGGAAAAGTGTTTTCTTCTCTCTCTGTCTCGGAAAAGCCTCCAGATGAAACTCTCTCCATAAAGGCACAGGGGGTCAGCTGTCCTGCACAGACAGGCACACTGGAGCATTTCTGGAAAACTGCCGATTTGTTGGGATCTGGGGACAGGGTATTGCTTGGGTGGGGAGGGAAATCTCTGCTGATCCTCTGTGAACCTACCCCAGGCAGCCTTTGCCATGGAGAAAGACCCAACCCAGGGGATCTATGAGGTCCCACGGGTGGCGAGGGGGTGGCTGTGTCCCACAGCAGTGTCACCAGCACTGCCCTGCTGGCTTCATCTCTGAAGGGGACCCCTCTTGCTGCTCTGGCCCTGCCAGCAGCTCCTCCAAGGGATGGTGGTGAGGAAAAGCGTGGCTGGCACAGAACATGGCTCTGCGGTTCCGCAGGGATGCTGGGTTTGAGCAGGACACAGAGAACCCTTGTTTGCACAGGTGTCACTGAAGATTAAGTATGTGTCAGGAGAGAGGAGTGAGCCTTGCTTACACCAAAATGATGCCCTGTGCTTGTATGGGAGTTAATAAGTCCCTGCTCGCCCTCCAGCCGTCTGGGAAGCTGAGTGCTGAGGCTGGAGAGGGCGTGGCTCCAGGCCGGGATCAAGGGCATTCCTGAAACAAACCCTCTGGTGAGCTGCCAGGCTGTGAGCTCAGCTATGTGAAAATAAATCAATAAACAGCCTGAGCTCTGCGGGGCAAGGCTGCTCCTGTCTGTGCAGACGGGAAGGGTACTGGGCTGGAAGCAGAAATAAATGCTCTGTGGTATCTCCTGTCAGTGTCCAGAGCAGATGGTGTCCAACAAATTCGCCTCTAGGTCAGTCAGGGCATTTACTTTTACACAGGCAGAAAGTGCTTCTGTTCCTCCTTTATCCTGTGTGAGGGAAGGGGAGGGAATACTGCCCCGTTGCTGAGGTCCTGAGCCTGGTGACACCAGCCTTTCCTCCTTCACAGGCTGCAGGTTCGTCCCTGCTCTGGATTCCAAACCACAGGAATCCTTTGTTGGATGGGGTTTGCATAGGAGGCTGGTAATTCCTGCCGTGGAAATAATGCTCTCCTGCTTGCACAGCAGCACAATAGGCTCCAAACCTGCGGTTTAACTGGATCATCTCCTTCCCCAACCAAAGGGGAAAATCTCTACTCAGTTTGAAGGCACCGAGTGCTGATCAAACGATACCATCCCACTTCAGAGGATTTGTTTGATCCTTTTCTAAGTGGCTTAGTCTCCTTTACACTGAATATACAAAATCTTTTCTTATATCCAATTAAGATTTCTTCTAGGTCTGGGTGACACTTCACTCCGTGTTCAAAGGCTCCTCTCCCTGCTGCAGGAGAACTCAAGCTGGAGCTCAGAGGTGTGGGGAGGGGGGGAAGTGCCTCGCTTGTTTTCCTGGTCAATTTGTCAATTGAACGATGTGTTTCACAGAGCCACAGACACAAAATAATTGGCTACACTGCACTTTTCTGGGTAAGTACCTGGAAATCAGTGTGGGAGAGATACTGAGTGTGCTGAAGGGATGCTGTAAGTGAGTTGTGAGCCCCAGTGGGGCCATGCTGGGACCTGTGGGGTTTGTCTGTCAGCTGTCAGCGCCAAACTGGGTGTGAGGAGTCTGAGGAATTGCCTTGGCAGGACCTCCTGTGCTGTCCTGTGCCCTGTCCCCTCTCCTTCTGCAAGGGGGTGATGTTGCTGTGCTGTCCCCACAGGGCCCTCACATTCGGGTACCACTGCACAGGGCTGGTCCCACGTCCTCCTTGGACCCTTTGGTCAGGGAACTGGATGCACTAGCGTGCTGGAAGGACATTTCTTGGAGTTATTTCCTGTGAGTAGTTCCCTGATGTCTGTGACACAAAACCTCTCTGAGCTCCCTCTTGCCACTGTGGCCCCTGGGTCCCCAAGCTGTGGGAGCAGTGAGCTGAGCTCAGCTGAGCTCAGCAGTGAGCTGAGCTGAGTTGGAGCTGAGCTCAGCTGAGCTCAGCAGTGAGCTGAGCTCTCTCTGCCTCTCCAGCAGCTCCCGCTCGCGTGGCCGGTCAGTTGTACTGTGGGGATGCCTTTGGAGGCCTTTTGTTTGCACAGGTGTCACTGAAGATTAAGCTTAGCATATGAAGTCTATTATTTGGAGCTCACACTTCCCCTATTCCCAGGAAGAAACTTGGCTCAGCTATCAGAGCCTTGGAGAGGTTTGCAGAGCTGGCAGCCAGAAATACAAACAGCTTCTAACAGGTCTTTTAATCCAGCAGAAATAGAGTCTAGCAAAAGCCAGTCATTGGGAGCTAAAACCTGACAAACTCAGGCAGGATGGCACACACAGGACTGGATGGCTGGGATGTTTTTCGTGAGGTTCAGAGCTGTTGGGACTCAAATTTGAGGACACAGTTTAATGGGGAACATGGTGGTGCTGGGTTGACAGTAGGACTTGATGATCCTGGAGGCCTTTTTCCAACCTACTAATTCTGTGACTGTGGAATGCTGGTAGAGGAATCCGTACCTTGACTTTTCATAGTTCTCCTCTTTCCTTGGGTTTAGTGATCAATGACATGAGTATTGACAATCCCTTTGATCGATGGCTGAGAAGCATGGCAGGATGAACTGTCCAGTCATCGCTCATCCGCACCTGACAAACTGTGCTAGGTGATGAATTATGTGGGAAATCTTAACTCCAGGCCTCAGGAAAGCTCCCGCTCTGCTGGATGTGCAGCACACACTGGGTGTATGGCAGGGTGCCAACGACAGCTGCAGTGTGACGAGGCACCACCATTTCTTCCCTCTGTGTAGCAGTTTGTCCAGGACATGCAACTTTCCCTCTGCACTGTGCTGATTCCAGAGGTGAAACAGATCTTCCCTGGGAAGCAGTTGGAGCGTGGCTCGGTTGGTGTCCCTGTGGAACAGCTCCTCACTGCAGGCTCGTGCAGCCCCTCTCAGCTCTGACACTGGGGTGTTTTCTCCTCGTCCCTCACTCTGACAGTCCCCCAGGGTGGCTCTGCTGGCTCCTCCTGTCAGTAGTGTCCAGGGCTGTGTCCCTGCTCCAAACCCCTCCCCAGATGAGGGACCAGGCTGTAACCAGATGCCAGCATGGACTGCTGACATGTCCTTTGGGCGTAGATTTTTCTTGGAGTTTTCAGTGTTTCGTTATATCCAAGAGCTGTTGAGATCGCTGACATCCTCACTGCGCCGAGGAGGCTCCTCGTTTCCTGGTGGAAGTGAAGCCAGTGGAGCCACAGGCAGGGCTGGACTGGTGGCTGGAATCACATCTGGGTGGGCAACACCATCCATGTCCATGCTGAGGGGCTTCAGCTCTGCTGGATGTTGTGCTGCATGAGCTGGGATCTTTCTCTGTCTTTCAGGGCATGGCAGGAGACAGAGAACCAGGTTTGTGAAACAGAGGCTCACCCTCTTTTCAGATCACAGAATCCCAGACTGGTTTGGGTGGGAAGGAACTTTAAAGCTCATCCATCCACCCCATGCTGTTGGTGGGGACAGCTTCCACTAGCCCAGGTTGCTCCAAGCCCCATCCAACCTGGCCTTGGACACTTCCAGGGATCCAGGGCACAGCTTCTCTGGGTAACCTGTGCCAGGGCCTCCCCACCCTCACAGGGAAGAATTTCTTCCTGATTTCCAATCTAAATCTTCCCTTTCTCAGCTTAAAGCCATTCCCCCTTGTCCTGTCACTGCTTGCCCTTGCAAAACATCCCTCTCCAGCCTTTCTGGAGCCTTTCCTGTTGGAGCTTTTGGGCCAATCCTGCAGCCCCAGCGGTGCCGATGGGACTGTTCCAGTTTTAGCTGGCATTTCATGGAGTTGAATTCACGTTTTTCCAGACTGCTGGTGGTGCAGCTGCTCTCAGGTATTACCTTCTCAGCAGTGCAGAGGTTAAGAGTACATTAACAACCACTTTCCTTGGGCACTCAGTCCAGCCTCACCTCTGGAGGGGTTTTTTAAAGAACTGGCTTTTCTGCAGTGTGACCTTTTCAGCCGTGAAATTACCGAAGCAGCAGAGCTCTCATCACACTTCCTTCCAAGACTTATTCTTTCTGCTTGTAAAATAACCCAAGTAAGTCTTTGCTTTCTGTCTTAAATTAACCCACTGCAAGGCGCTCCCTGGTTCCCTGCAGGCTGTGCTCTGTCAGCCTGCTGGATCTGCTCGTGTCATCAGTATCTGACCCCGGACCTGCTCGTCCCCTTGGCTGGGGGTGTGGTGCCAGCCAGGCCTCGCAGCTGCTGGGGCTGCTGAGCCCTCAGAGCTCCTGTTTGCTGCCTGTGGCTTATTTGTGGTACCTCATGAGACAGTTGTTTTTTCTTCCCCTCCAGGAGACCCATAATGAAACAGCAAATTCTCATTGCTGTGGGATTGAAATCTGCTTTACCTTGGGCTTGTTTTCGGGCTCTTCATTTTGTACCTCTGAGAAGTCCCCACCTGACACTCTGTCAGTGTTGCTCAAAGAGGCAGAGATGATGCTCTCTATGTCTATGTCCTTTATCTTGCCTTTTTTAATTTTGGATGTGTTTTCTTTTCCTTTAATCCATGAAATGGGGTAATGGTCTGTGAGTCCTGCCTGGCTTTGGGAGACCTGATCTTGTGGAATTTCTGCCCTCACCCAGGTCTGTGCCCTCAGTGGCCACTGAAGCAGTGGGGGAGCTCAGCTCACCCACAGCATCTTTTTCTCAACCTGGGCACCATTAGCTACTCACACTTCTCCATCTCCCTGTGCAGCCTGGGCCCTGTTGAGCTCTCCAAGGACCTAGTTTCCCTGACCTCCATGGATTTTCTGGCTTTCCTCCTCCTCTGAGCATGGCTCTTGGTCTGAGTCCAGCAGGCTGGGATCCTGGATTTGCTATCCCAGAGCTCTGCAGCCCAGCCCTGCTCCTCCCTGGCTGCTGCCTGAGCCCTCTCTCCCTCCTTCCCAAAGGCTCATCCACAACCCTGTGTGGATTTTACTTGGGCAGTTCATCATTCACAGAGCCTTGGAAGCAAATCTGTGTGACTTGTGAGTGTGCAAGAAAAGTCTTCATTGGGCACAGAGCAGAGAGGCAGTTGGTGCTGGGACACCACAGGACAGTGCTGGGATGTGCTGGTGCTGTGGGTCCTGTCCCTGCAGGTGACCATGGCTGGGAACTGCTGCTGATGCTGAGCAGATGTGTTGGATTCTGTTTCCCCACGCCAGAGTGGGGTGGCTTTTCATAGAACCATGAGTTGGTTCAAAAATGACCTTGAAGCTCACCCAGTTCCACCCCCTGCCATGGGCAGGGACACCTTCCACTAGCCCAGGTTGCTCCAACCTGGCCTTGGACACTTCCAGGGATCCAGGGGCAGCCACAGCTTCTCTGGGGAACCTGGGCCAGGGCCTCCCCACCCTCCCAGCCAAGAATTCCTTCCCAATCTCCCATCTATCCCTGCCCTCTGTGCTTCCCTTGCTGAGGTGCCCTTTGCTCCTTGTCACTCTGATGCTGGGCTGGGACCTGTTCTTCCCTGTTATCCTTTTGCTGCAGCTCGGGAGGTAATTAACACTTCTTTGGAGAGCAGAGGCTTCTTGAAGCGTTCACCATCTGGTCCCACTTACCACATTAGTCATAGTCCAAGGAACAAACTAGTTTCGACTTGAGGTTTCCCAAGTAACTGGATTTCTTCTGTTTCAGATGCTATTATTGATAAGTCTGAAGTTTTGCAAGATACCTTATGTTCCCGTCACTTCTTGAATGGAAGAAAGCAAATAAAAATAGTCCAAAAGCCCCAAAGCTGAAAACAAAACCTGGACTCTTCTGATTTTGCAGCAAAGCTCGGGAAAACAGGATGTCTGTATTTCTGACAGTATTACAATTTAAACTTTCATGACCCAAACTGAAAAACATACCTCTGGCAATATTTTAATATTGATAGGCAAAATTGTGATTCATCAACATCAAACTGTTTAATTCATTAGCCAACAACTTCTAGGCAGTGTGGGAATACATTTAAAAGAGAATGAGATGAGACCACACATTAATTATGCAGTCACTGCACAAATTGATAATTATGTGTCACAAAGAGCTCCCTGTGTATTAACACTTTAGAACCTGTTTCCTGCCCTGATTCCTAAGTTCTTTTGAGGAACATGGATATGCTTGTATTTTTACATCCCCTTCTCTCAAAAGTGGTAGGCAGAGCCAAGTGTGAAGGAGTGATGTAACTCACCCAGGGTTTTGGTGGAGGTGAAGTTTTGAAGTTCTCTGACTCCCATCTTTGTGTGACTCTCATCATAATTGTTGCTGTGAATAGACAATAAGAGTTTTGTGCTGTAAAGGGCTCTTACTGCCTTGTGTAATTTTGCCTTGACCACGTGGACAGGTTAATCCTCGTGTCTCTTTATCCTTGGGGAAATGCTGCCCTCTGAAAGTCAGATGGAGCAACAGTACAGTACAGTACAGTCAGATGGAGCTACAGGAGGTGAAAGACGGTGGGAAGCAGGTGGTGGAGAGGGCTGGAGTGCCCTGGGTGGGAGATGCACCATCGTGCCCAGAGCCCTGGGGTCATGTGTAGGTTTTGCTCCAGTTCATCACCTTTGAACAGGCCCACTTGAAGTGAACATCCCGGACTTTCCAGGACCTACACAGGAGCCATGTGGTGTCACAGAGCAAAAGGATAACAGAAGCTGCAGTTCTGTCTCTGCCATATTGCTGATGTTTAATGTTTAATTGCTCTGCAATGTGGCAAAGCATGAAAAAATCTAAATTTGTCCCGGAGATGTGAAAGCTGCTGGAAGTTCTCAAAGCTGGAGCTTGAGCTGGAAGCCAGAATGAGCCATGTGAGAGCCTGAGCTAAGGCAGCCACTTCCAGGGGTGCAGGATGCATGGAATGCGGCCAGAGGAGTCCAGCAGCACAGAGGTGTTGGGACAGAACCCTGCCTAGGCTGGAGGGACACACCAAGGCCAGAGCCCTCGGCTTGACCGAGAGATCTGGAAAGGGAGCTGAGCCCTGAAAGGGCCACGGATCCCTCACCTCACACCATGATCCCCTTAAAGAGCCTCTCGGGGGGGGGCTGCCAGCCTTAGGGCAATGCCAGCTCAGCACCTTGGAGACCAAAGATCTCCAATTCCACCCTGCCTTGCCTGTGACATGTTGGCTTAGGTGAGATTTCCATTGGAGCCAAATGTTACACACATTTGCCTGAAGTAATTTCTTCAAGAATGTTTTCCTAAATTAGGGATGATGGTGATAATGCTCCTACTTCTTGGCTCTTGCCTACTACTGGCTGAGATTTCATCTGCTAAGAACTGTGTTTCTAAAAACTCTCAATCTGCTTTTGCAGCTACTTCACATATGTGAAAACACTTCTAACAACACTGCAGTCAGGAGCTTTGCTATTTCCACGGTGTAATTGATTTTGCATGTTAAGTAATTGTGTTTCTGCTCCTTGACAGGTGTAATTTTATTAAACAGGTTCTTTTTTCCTCAAATAATCTTTTTGATGAGTTTTATGCTTTCGAACCTATAGTGCAAGGACTAGAAGAGATCTTTCCCCCCCCAGTTCCCAAGGATATGGCTCTATTTGCTGTTTTGCAGGCTGCTGTGTAGTTTCTACAAATATAAAGTATAAACTCATTCTTCAAATGTTTCCAGTAAAGGGGTGAAAACATTTGAAAATGCCAGAAGATCTAATAATTTGTTTTTAAATTAATGAAGATGCCTCATTTCCTTCATCAGGAAGGAAATTCAGGAAGAATTTCCGCCTGGAAAGGGTGGTGAGGCCTTGGCAGGGGCTGCCCAGGGAGGTTTGGAGTGCCCAGCCCTGGAGGTGTCCCAGGAAGGCCTGGCCGTGGCACTCAGTGCTCTGGGCTGGGGGACAAGGTGGGCATGGGGCACAGGGGGGATCCATGGGCTGGGAGGGCTTTTCCAGCCTCAGGGATTGTGTGATCAAAGATGTTGATTTGTAAAGCTGAGCCACACAAGTGTCCCTGTGCAGATGTGATGGTAAAACCCTGCTGGCTCTGCCCTGAATGTCTGTGTGGGGCTGGGAAGTGGTCAGAGCCATAGTCTGCATTTTTTCTCTTTGTTTACCTATTCCAAGGTATTTAGACTTATTTTCAATAGATTTCAGAGCATTTCTATCGGTGTCTTACTAGAAACTAGTGCTTGTGGTAGCCTGTTGTGTAAAGCACACACAGAGCACTCTTCCAATGGTTAATTCCTCCTCACCCTGCTCTTTTTCCTTCGTCCCCACGGGGGTACCTGGGGCAGGTATCAGTCTGTACTTCCAGTCAGGTGTGAGGGTGCTCCTCACCAGCAAGGGCTGTTCATGGCTTCCCCAGGCCAGGGCATGGAGTCTGTCTGTGCCAGGCCCCAGAAACACCCTTTCCAAAGGGCACTTGGATGCTCAGCAAAGATGTTTTTATTATACCAGGGAGAATCACAAGAGTGGCCTGAAGAAACAGAGCAGTGGCAGAGGAAGAACCCTGTGGCAGACACCTCTGGCTCCTGCCCCCAGGCCAGTGGCCACAGCCTGGAGAGACTTTTGCCGTGACAACCCAGGCAGAACAATCATAATATTTTTTGCTTTGAAAACATAAAGGCAAATGGGCTCGTGTCTGTAGCTTGCTGTCATCAGGGAGAAAACTGCCTGCTACTGGCACTTAGCTTGTGATTCTCCAGACTATGTGTAGATGTTTTGTGTAATTTTAGATGTCCTGGCAATTGGCAGTGATTCATCCCAGCTCTGCTGCTGCCTTCCCATCCAAACAGCTCCCCTGCAGCCATCATTTCTACCCCCTGGCATCACATCAGCACATCCTCACCATGAACCTGTGGTCACTCGGGTCTGTGCATGGCTTGAACTCAGTAACACCTGGCCTTGCTGGGGCTAGAGAAGAAGAAAGACTCACTTTAGGGTGAAGGACTCCACGTGCTCCTGCACTCCTGGTGAGATCAAAAGCAGCCAGCTGTGTCTTTCTCCACTCAGCATCCTCTGCAGGAGGCCAGGGAGGGGAAAAGGGATGGCACTGGCAATGCTTGTGTGAGCTCAGAGAAAAGGCTGAGCTGGCTCTGGTCATGGTTCAGGAGATGGAGCTGAGGAATGAGACACACAAAAGGTGGGCAGAGCTCATTACATGGAGAAGAACTTCTGGTCTTCTGCCACAGGGCAGGGAAGAGGTAAAGGTCCCATGGTTGTGTTAATGGGTGCAACTGAACATCCCTGGCCTTAGGTCACAGCTGGACCCGTTTCTCCTGTGCTCCCGTGCAGCCTTTGTGCTGTTTGCTGTTTCTTGACCTTTTCCCTTCCCTTTGGTTGGTTTTCAGCAGCAGTTTGTGGGGGCAGAGTTCTCTACCAGGAGGTGGAGCAGGGTTGGGGCTGTGAGGCTCTCCCCACCACCTCACCCCCTCTGCAGGGAGCTGACAGGTCAGGGGTGCCCCCCAGGGCCAAGCCCCCCTCCCTCAGTGTCCAGGGCAACTGCAGGCATTGGAAGGAGTAGGGGGGAAAGGGGGAACCCCTGTGCAGAGCTGGGGGCTGCAGGGCTGCTGTGGGCTCCACCTCACCCCACATCAGCCTGGCCAGTGCTGGGCTTGAGCCCTGAGCTCCTTAAATGCCAAAGGGAAATGGAGGAATGCTGGTGGGCAGGTGGGAAATGTGCAGACACTGCCCTGGGCACTGGGGCTTCGCTGCTCTGTGGTGAGAGCCAGGGCATTCCCTTGGGGAAATCATGGCACGACAGGAATATCCAAGTGGCTCCGTGGGGACTGGGATCTGTGGATACTGCTGGTGTGCTGGCTGAGCCTGCTGCTCCCTCTTCGTGATGCACAAACTGCCGAAGTGAAGCAGCATCTCGATTCAGAATCACCTGGTATAAAATCATAATGATTTCAGCAATGAATTGTTTAACTCCTACAAATGCACACAAAAGCAACAATGCAGCATGTCATGGCTCTTGTGGGGTGCTGGGAGGGAACAGTCTCTACTTTGGCCGGGTGAGAGCAGAAGACACCTGCTAAAAAGGCCATAAAATTAAAAAACTGAGGGACAAGGCCTAGCTTTGCAGGGGTGCCCTAACTGGGGAAAAGGGGCTCCTCTCAATCCATTTCCTCCCTTCTGGGAGATTTAAAATTCTGTGTTGAAACCATGTCTTATTCCAGCTGTCATTTGCATAAAACCTAACCACCAGTGTCTATTTTTAGTGCTGTTGGGATGCTCATCTTGGAGGGGAGGTGGAGGCAGTCTGACAGCTCCGGCTGAGCAGGGATCCCGTCGCAGATGAGGTGTTTGGGTTTCCCACACACAGCCGAACCCTCACCTTCCTCCAGAGAAAGTGGGTTTTTTTCACTCATCTTCTGCAGGGAGGAGGAATTGAGGTTTTTCAGAGCTGCTGTGAGAGGCTTCATTCTCCATCTTGGTGTGACAGCACTGGATTTCTCTGGACACGAGAGTCATTGGCCCAGGTTTACAGAGCAGGAGTGAGACATGGCTCTAGAATACTGTTTGTTTCTGCTGCAAATGAAGACCAGTTGCTCAGGCTGAGACAGAACAGAATTTATCTGCAGCTGTGTAAAGGCAGTTTTGGCACGAGGTGTTTGGGTTTAGGGTGAGATGGTTTTGGTATGCAGGTGGTTTTTCATGCATATATTCTGCTCATGTTCTGTTTGGGTGAATGAGAAGTAGGAATGAAGGACCAAACAGGGACAACTGTGTTGTCATGCCCTCCCAGACTGTGCCAGTCAGAACAACCCAGAGGGGCAGGGGGGTACACATCAGGTTAAATGTCCCAAACTAAGGCCTTCATTATTTTGCTTCTGTTTTGGAAAGCAGCAATAAGACCCAGAGAAGCACTAAAAGCCTGCTCTGAGCCAAGAAAATGTTTACAAATCCCCCTGCAACAACCAAATCAATAAATCCATACATCCTGCTCCGGCTTATCAGAGTCGAAAGAGCTACAAATAGTTAGTGGTTGGTGGAGGTGTTTGTGGAGAAGCTGGTTTTTTTTTGTTTGTTTGCTTTCTTCTGCCTTTTTCTCTCTCTGGATTTTATTTTACTGCACGGGGAAGGTATTTATTTAAGAAGAAACGGAAAACACACAAAATGTATTTTGGCAAGAGCAGGTTTCTACAGAATTGCTTTTGTGAGCGTTGAGGTGTTGGAATAACCCAGAAAACAAACCCAGGACTCGTGAGGCTCATGGCAGGTGGGGTTGCATTGCAGATAGCAGCAGAGAGACCTGGAGAAGAGTTTGTCGGGATATTGCCATGGCTTGGGAAGTGGGGGCTGGAGGGCCCAGGGGCTGCTCTACACTGCCTGGTAAAGGGCTGTATGGATGGACATCTCCTGGAGCACAGCTCTAGACTTTGGGAGATCCACGGGTGGGAGCTGGGGCTGCAGAGATGCAATTGGCAGTGGGGACCACTGCACCTTGGCAGGTCCCCTCCTGCCCTCTGCAGACACTCAGTGCCAGGACAGGTTTGGAGCTTCACGTGACTCCTGCCTCCCTCTGCCAGGTGTTTCAGCCTGAGCTAAGAAAGTCCTCCTGGTGCATTTGGTTTCTCCTGGTTCTCTGGGCTGCCTCATGAGCTGACTGGGGTTGGTGTGTCAGGCCAGGCCAGGCAGTGGCTGCAGCCCTGGAATGGCCTTGGCTGCCCCATCAGCTGAGTGTGCAGTGCTGGGGTTCTGCTGCAGCACTCTGAGCGTGCACCATGCTTCTGTCCCTGCCTGTCTGAAACCCCAGAAAGGCTGCTCCAGTAGATGTTTTCCTGGCAAATGCCACCATTCCCACTTGGTGATCACAGCTGGCTATGCTTTGGCAGCTGCCTGGAGCCACTGTGCCCTCCCCAAAAACAGAGCTGTACCTCCCCATGCCCGGCACCCAGGCCACCCCAAATGCCTCTTCAGACATTACTCGGGATGCTCATCCCCCCTTCTGCTTGTTTGCTGGCTCACAGCCCCACCTGTGGTCCCCATGCTCACCTTCCTTAGCCTCCCTTTCCTTTGGAGCAGGACATTTCCAGCCCTGTGTAGCAGTGAGGTGAGTTGTAGAGGGGCTGCAGGTACCTCATCTGTGAGCAGACCCAGCTCCCAATACAGATGGTGCTGCCATGAGCCTCCCTGGAGGGGGGACCAGCCCTGCCCTCTGCCTGAGCTCTGGGGGCTCTGGGCAATGTGGGGGCTCTTGGCAGATGCTCCCCAAAGTCTCCTGGTTTGGCTCATCAGCTCCTGTACCAGGAAGGACACCTGTCTGAGGCAGCTTCTGTGCCAGGAAAGGGAAGGGGCCACGGGAGCCACCAGGATATGGTGAAATCATAAGTGACAACAGCTGGATTTACAAAGTCGTCGCTCTGGGACAGCCAGTGACCAACACCAGTGCTATGCTGGAAGGGTAAATGGGGAAAAACTGGGCACTCCAATTTGGATAAGTGACTAATTATGATTTCTAGATTTAATTATCCACAGTAAACTCTTAAATACCCACCGCAGACAAGTGAACCTCTGTGCCTTCCTTGTGTTTGATGTGCTAAGCATAAATATTCAGCTCAGTCTCTCAAGAAAACATGAGGTTTTACACAAGAACAACTCTCCCAGATGAGCAGGATTTATAGCTCCAAAATGGTCTGGTTTCATCATTTGCAAAAGCTTTAACCTTTCAAGCATTTCCAAACCTACTTTAGCATGCAGGGAGTAGTGATGCAGAGACATTAACATTAAAACTTTGTGTGTCTCCAGTGAATATTCTTACAACAAGGAGTATAACATATCCTTTTTCCTATTTCATTTTCTAATATTTCAATGCTGTTTGCTACCACAGAAGAAAAAAAAGAATAATATATTCTTATAAAATTAACAAATATTGCAAAGCTTTAGATACCAATTAGGATGAATAATTTAACATGTAGATATCAGTGCGTGACAACTCTACGCTTCGCCTGCCTGAGCACCAGATTGTGATGGAGACTTGAGGCAGAGGTGCTGAAGCAGTTCACACTGGCCTGAAGGGCTTTTTAATGTATTTTCAGATTTCCTTTCACTCTTCAGGTGATCCTCTTAACGCTTGGAAAAACCAACCAACCAACTAAACACATGGAAGCAAGAGCAGATGGGATAAATCCTGGCATCCTTGTAACCCAAGGTCACATACACCAGCACAGGTCGGGTGTTTGTCTTGGTTCCCATCCTTACAGGCCACAGGAAGCCCAAATATCGAGCTCCCCCCTCGAGTGCTTTGTGTCTGAATCCTGGGGCTGTGAGGCATCTGCTGCCACCTCTGCCAAGGGAGCACGGCACAGGATCACCTTCCCTTGGCTGTCATTCCTCTCCACAGGCCATTCCAAGGGATGCACAGAGCCTGCCTCCAGCCTGGCTTGCCTGTTTCTGGGGCTGCCAGCCTGGAGGCTCAGTGTCTGGGAGGGATGAGCCTCACTCCTTTGAGCATCCCCCAGGCACTGGTCCCGTGTGGGAAGGTGGCACGGCAGGAGGAGACACGGTAGAGCCACTGTAATTACAGGTCTGGAGAAAGAAGGGGATTAAAATGGAGGGGGGGGGGGGCTGGCATTTCCCTGGAAATCCTTTCATTTGCACAGCTGGGCTCCACCCTGGGGGAGCTGATGACCCACATGAACCTCATCCGAAAGGTGGGACCTCAGTAAGTGGCTCTGGCTGAGGTGCTCCAGCCAGGAAGAGCAAAGGTGAAGGGCAGACCTTGCTGCTGAGGATTCCAACCACAGAGCAGTCAGCAGGAGTGAGCTCTGCAGGCTCCTGCTCTGGGAAGCAGGTGAGTTTGGGTGCTCCTTCACCACACCCTGAGGACAGCCTGGGTTTTCCCACTGGAGTATCTTTGAAAATGCTTCTTAGGCGCTTCCCTTTGCCTAGATCCCTTTGCCCAGTCCTGGGCATTTCTTGGCAGTGCTGGGGAATGGTTGGACTTGATCTTGGAGGTCTTTTCCAATCTGAACCATTCTGTGATTCTCCACCCTGGGTCCCTCCAGGCTGCAGGAGGAGGACCGAGTGCAGAAGCAGCGTGAGTTTTGCACCACTGCGGTGCCCAAAGTCCTCCCAACACTGGAAGCACAGTGCCAGTGGCCCTTCTGACCCCACTCCTTACCACTCTACCTCCTCCTCCTGGAACTCACCAGATGGCAAAACCTGTGTGTGAAACCCTTTGGGGCTGGGCATATGAGCTGATTGGAGATGACAACAACACTCTGGAGTGGATTGTGGAACCAGCATCAGAGGGTGAGACAACAGACATGGTGCTGAGAGACCCGTGTATTCCAGCTCTGTGGCCAAAGCAGAGAACAGTTTATTGCTGCTGGCACAGGGAAATGATTTCTCAGGCACTGCAGCTGTTGTCATGTTCTAGAAACATGGCAAATGTGGGCGATGCAGCGGCTGTTTGATGGTTTTGGTGATGATTCTGATAAGGGGGTTTGCCTCAAATATCAGCATGAAGGGAACAGGGATAGAGTATCCAGCTCACTTTGGCAGAGTGTCAACCGGAAGTGTGCTCTGAAAACAGAGCAACAAAAATCTGCAGGAAAATGTCACGGCAGGACACCTCATACCACCCTGACTGCTGCTGAAGGGCAGCTGGGGAGAGCGAGGAGAGCAAGGCTGAGGAGATGCCAGCAGGGTCCTCCAGGCTCTTGGGGTCTCTGGAAGGATCCTCGGGAGCCCTGGCTTGCCCAGGGAGCTGCCAGTACCACGTGTCTCCTGGTGGTGGGCTTAGGGCATGTTGTGATCCAGTGTCTCCATCAGCCGCTGTGAGATATCTTCACATCCCTGCAGTGAAAATCAGCAGGACAAGAGCCCAGGCACCAGGGTCCTGGAGCAATATCAAATATTCAGCACTGAAAGAATTATTCTACTGACTCACTTAACTGGTCCAGGCGAGTGTCAGAGCTGCCTCTGTCAGCAGCAGAGTGGTTACAGTGATTTTTAGGGACAGCTGGAATAAACTGCCCTGATACTCTGTGTAAAAGCAGCGTGAGACCTCTGCCACGGTGGAATTCGGGAGTCTGGAGGAAGCAGCTCTAGCAGAGATCCATGGGAACTGCCCGAGATCCTGCCCCAGGGAGATCCATGCCCGGCAGGAAAGGCTCCGAGGAAATGGGGCGTAGTGAGTGCAGGAAGCAGCACCTGTGGCACATGTGGCTGCCAATCACTGCAAAATGGGGCCAGTCCCTCACTTCTGCCAACTCAAATCTTAATCTTCGTGCATTGAATTGCAAGAAATTCTGTCACAGTGTAAACCTTGCGAGAAAAGAGGGTTATTCTTTAAACAGCTGCATCCCAGCTCTGGGCAGCCTGTGCCAGGGCCTCACCACCCTCACAGAGAAGAATTCCTTCCCAATATCCCATCCAGCCCTGCCCTCTGGCAGTGGGAAGCCATTCCCCCTTGTCCTGTCCCTCCAGGCCCTTGTCTAAAGTCCCTCTCCAGCTCTCTTTTAGTGAATTCTCATAATCTGAGTTTTCTAACCCAAGGCTGCATGTCTTTTGGAGAAACAGAGTATCCTGTCTCAGCCAGATTCTCTGGATTTGATGCAGGACACTCTGGAGGAAATTTTCTGGCCTGTCTTCAAGCAGATGAACTGGAAAAAAGGTATGAAAAAGTGTGGACAAATGGAAAGTTCCTTATTTTGGTGGAAATAGAATAGAAAAGGAAATAATCACGTGTAAGGTAAGGGTGGTGGTAAATGACCGGCTCAGTAGCAGCTCTTCAGAAAAGGATCTGGGAGCTCACATGACTTACAAGATGGTCAGAATTCAATGAAATTGGTGTTAGAAAGCCAATTTGTGGGCACCTGTGAAGAGAAACATGAGCTCCAAGCCAGGGGAACATCCCCTCCAGCCCCCTCAGTGCTGGTCAGGAGTATTTTAACCCATGGTCATGGAACAAACCACATGACCTCAGCAGTGCCAGTGGTGGGCTCTCCAGAGGGATGTGCAGTTGTCTCACAGCAGCCAAGGCAGAGCTCTCACACAACGTGCTGCCTATTCAGAGCTCTGCTCACAGAAGGTCACTGTGATGTGGGAAATGGATAAACCAAACCCTGGGCTGCTCAGGACCCGTCAGGAAGTTCTGTGTCTGGCTGAAGATCAAATTCCCTCATTCCCAGAAACACACCACGTCAGGGTGTTCCTGCACAGCCAAGAATGGCACTGCCTTGGCTCTTTAATAAATCTCTCTAGAAAATGTCACTCACTACAAAATTACATATTTGGAATAAAGTCCAAAGTCTCAGCATGCATAATGTATTGTCCTCGTGTCTGAGTCCGTGGCTTTTTATCCCAAATAGGAAATAAAACAATTGCTGAATAGAAGCTTCTTGAGTGTTCTGAAGGTCTCAGGTGCTACCACCCCACACATCCAGACTGCAGAATTCCAGCTCTTTCCATCAGACATATAGTGTATAATTATATATATATATATATAAGCACTAGGGATACGTGTGCTGTGCATCCCAGTTGGATTGGTCTCCAGGAGAGCTGGTTTTACAATGGATCCCCCTAAAACATGATTGTGCTCACCCTTGGCTTGATCCTGGGAGCAGAGCCCTGAGCTGGAAGTGGGGAACCAGCAGCTGCTCCCCACGGTCTCAGCAGTGGGATGTTCAGGTGCATGGATCTGGATCTCTGGGGGCAGGCTCCTCCTCACCTGCCCATGGAAGCTCATGAAGTGTCTGATGACAGACCCTTGGAATATGTTCCTCGCTCCCACATTGTGATCCCAGCTGCCTGCTCTGTCTCTGCTCACCTGCAATGAGGTGATTTGTGTTGACTGTGAAGCGAAGGTGGGCACAGAGCTGTCCTGAGAGATCCTTCTCCAGGCTTCTTGTGAGCCCCACCAGGACCTGCTGCGTCCTCCCAGCGAGTGACGGATTGCAGGTCGTGCACAGAACCTTTCATTTCTTGTGATTTGATTTATGCTCCTTTCCAGAAAGCCTTGGCCCCTCTGCTCCTCCCTGCTCCTTTTATCTCACGGAGCATCAGAATTACAACATCCTGCTTGTTCCAAAGTTCCAAACATTGACACCTCCTGAGGTATTCTGTCTGGAGGAAGCTGTGTTTTATTTTCATTGAAGCCATTTAATGACGAAGGAACCCAAAACAGGTGGTTTTCAAAGTGTTTAGATGCAAGAGGCATATGTCTCACTGTCATAACAGTTTGGCTCATTACATGGAGATAAAATTCCAGGAAGTTGATGTATTACCTCCAAAGGGAGCAGCAGGAGTATGGAGTGGTGGAGCCCTGTTAGTCTGTAGTGTGTGAGAGCTTGCCTGAATACCTGCAAGTTCAGCTGAGGCCAACAGAATAATAATAATATTAATTATTTTGTTGTAAGAGAAACATCATCTTTGTGCCTTTTGTATCTTTTTACTGTTTTATAGCCTTAAGCATCTATTTACAAATGGTTTGTGCTTTACGAGGTTGAAGATATAATGTTCCTCTTGTCTTTGTTTACTTTAGATTTTTCAGTTTGTTTCTGCTCATGCTGGTGGGGTTTTTGTTTAGTTATTTTTTTCTTGTTACCTTGAGGCTCTTCAACACTTTAAATCACGTATATCACCTGGATTATCACTTATATCACCTGGATTATCAGAATTTCTTTGCAAATTCAGCTCTATCTGCAAGTGGCAACAAACGAATTATCCATGGTCTGTCTAAGGTGGCCTTTCAGAGCCTGCTCTTGGGGACATCACAGATATCTGCCTGAGCCCCAGCTTTGCTCACGTGTTCTTACGGGTGAGTTGGTTTGTCGGGGTCCCTGCGGGCAGTGTTGTCTCACAGGAGATGGAAGGGGAGTGTGGCTCTCCCTGAGCCCTGGTACAGCACTTGAGGCAGGAGGGGAGGCAGACGAGGCCCAGGCAGAGCTCAGCACAGCCAGGGCAGGGCACAGCACCCTGGCACCCTGTCACCGGCGATGGAGCCCGGCTGGGTGCAGCTGGGCAGCACCACCTCCCTCACCCCCACACCTTCCTGCAGGAGCTGCCTGTGGCTTGTCTCTCGTGGTCGGGGAGCTCACAAGCACAAAGGCAGGACAGTGTAACGCTGAGGTGGCAGCAGAGGCTGGCACAGCTGGTGCCCAGGGGCTCAGCACCCCTGGCTGCACGGGGCTGAGGTGAGCGGGGTGTCGGGTGTTCAGAGCAGCTGCTGCAGCACAGGCTGAAGTAAATACTGGATGCCAGTGGGGCTTTGCCTTCTCTACCCTGCGAATGCCCTAAAAAACTGCTTACAAGGAAGTGAAAATATATGGCCCTGTCTGAGCACTCGCCCTGCTCGTTGTGCAGTGTGGAGTTCGGGGCGTTCCCGGGGTCTGGAGCATTCCCAGGGTCCGGGGTGTTCCCAGGTCTGGGGTGTTCCCAGGGTCCGGGGTGTTCCCAGGTCCGGGGTGTTCCCGGGTCCAGGGTGTTCCCAGGTCCGGGGCATTCCCGGGGTCCACACATGTGCATCCCCACACTCAGTCCTGCCGTGGGTGCACAGACCCACTGCCCTGCACCACTGCAGGGACGTGCCTGGGATTGGGGCCGTTTGTCTTTCGCAGGAGCTGCAGGTGATTCCTTCCGTGACTTCTGGGTAGAGAACGAGCTGCAGCTCCCGGGGCAGGAAAGGAGGGAAGGCAGGTGGTGATCCCACCCGCAGGCTGGGGTATGGATTGAGAGCCTTGCTGCAAAGTCAGGCTCTTACTCAAGCCTAAGAGCAAAGGAATGGTTGTCTGAAATTTAGTGAGTGATAAAAGCAGCTGTTGCAGAGGTGACCAGCCTGGCTGACCTCAGCTCATCCACAATATCCCACGTTGTTGTTAGGGAAGCCTGTCTGAGGAGCTGCTCCCGCTGCCTGAGGGGAACAGCTGGAATGTAAGGCTTTCCAGGTAGGCTACTGGGGACTTGGGTTTGCTGCAAGTGAAGTAATTATGTTTTCCTTACTCCAGGGCTATAATAAGGAGAAACTCTGGTGATGTCAATTCTGCAGCCGCTGCACTGAGGCTCCAGTAGCCCTATAAAACAGAATTAATTGACTTTGCACCAGCAGCAGCATCGAGCTGGCCTATCCTGTCAGGGCTGCTGTGCTCCATGGGGACACAGGGCCCAGTGGTGACAGCTGCTGCAGGAACTGTCCTTGGGTGATGCCTGTTGGGAGAGCGATGGGAAGGTGTCCAGCAGCAAGTGCTGCCTGCGATCCATGGGGAAACCCGGGGTTAAACAGAACCGAGGGTGCCCCGAAAATCCCAAGACTGGAGAACCCAGGATTTCCATATCCGAGGTCTCAGGTGTTGGAAGTGCTGCCAGCCGTCTCACATTTTCTTTTTTCTCCTGTCTTTGTACTAGAAACAGGAATTGGGCATAATTTGCTAAGGTAGGTTAAAAAGCAAAGCAGACACCCACACCTACTGCAAAACAAATCTGAGCACTGGGCTCCTGCCACACCTGTTGTTTATCAGGTCAGATCTTAATTGCGGTACTTAAGTGTAGCAATTAACAGGTGTCTTAATTACCCTGCCAGAAATAAATCCTGCTCTGCAGGGAGACTTATACGACTGGGCACAGCGTTATCCCAGTGCCCCCTCCCACCAAGACGAGTTCCTTGCCCAGAGCTCTGGTGTGGTAATATCGGCACAAACTCCTTCCAGAACCGTCGTTGTCACTGGTAACAAGGTTAGAGCAGAACCCAGCATTTGTCCTTCTGTGCTACAGGACCGGAGGCTGTCAGGTTTCTCCACGTAGAAAGAGTTTTCCATTAATTAAGTAAAGAGATCCAAGTAGAAAACCTCTGACCTCACACTGTAATTCCAGAGGATTGCCCTAACAGAGGGAACTGGGGGACCAGTGTCCTGTAGAAAGCAATAAAGCAGTGCCATGAAGGGCCCTGCCATCCTGCCCCCACATCAGGAACCGTGGTGAGGATGAGGAGATTTCCTGCTCTGGGAAAGGGGGAGGAAGGAAAGGAGATTTTCAGCTCTCGAGGCTTCCCGTGCTGCACTCACGTTTCTCCTGACAGAGCATTTCTGCTCAGTGCTGCTGGAAAGCCAACTCCAGCACTGCCTGGGTTTTTTCCTGGGTCAGCGCTGGGAGGTGTTTGCTTTCCTTTCCTGGAGAATAAAATCCAGAGCCTTCAGTTTTACACAGAAAAAGGGCCACTCAGCAGCAACAGTCCAGGACAGCTGCATCCCCTGGGCACTGCTTGGCTGGGATATGGGAGACTCCTGTTCAAATCTGGGCTGTGAGCCAGGCTGAGCCCTCACTGCCAGCCTTGCCCAGCGGAGCTTTGGAGCAGGGGAGTTATTTGGGGATGGAATAAAAGAAGTGTGTAATGAAAAAACGGTATCTTTTTGTGGAAAGTACTTTGTTGCCAAGAATTTTCACTTCCAAAAAAATCCCTCCCCGGACCACCAGAAGACCTCCTATGTCCAACTTCTAACCTCAGCTTTCCAACCCTTTTACTTTGAAAGGGAAGGATTCTGCTTTTCCCAGCAGAAGAATCTCAAAGAACCGAACTCTGGTGACGTGTGAAACTCTAAGAGGACACTTTGGAAAACAGCCCCTCACCCTTCAGGATCCATATGGTGCCTCTCCAGCCCAGGGCAGCCGGGTGGGCACAGTGCCCGGCGTGTGCCCGCGGCCGTGTCGCGGGTCCCCGGCCCGGGCGCAGGCGGCAGCTGAGGCTCCTGGAGCAGATGGATGTGCCGTGGGGAGCAGGGGCTCAGGGATGGGCTGTGGCTGCCCCACACGGAGCAGATGGGTGTGCCCACCGTGGGGAGCAGGGGCTCAGGGGTGGGCTGTGGCTGCCCAGGACAGTGCCGTGTTCATCCAGCTGCGGCGGGAAGCAGATGTGCCGGACACCCTCGGATGAGCTTCCTGCTCCCAGTGACCTCGGCTGACTTGTGTCAGCTTTACTGGGCAATACAAGGGAGTATGGACAGTGCCAGGAGCTTTGCAACATGAAGTCAGCTCGGAGAACACAGATGTGCCTGAGAGGAGAAGGGCATTTCCTCGGGCTGTTGGCTGCTGCTGTCTCCTCCCGTCGGAGCCGGAATTAGCAGCCCATGGGCTGCAGCGCGTCCCTCCCCTCCCTACGATCACAGCTTGATCAGGCAAACTCTTCACAGAGCAGAAAGGGCCTGAAAAGCTGTTAATGTTCAGCACATCTGTCACTGGCACAAAATGTAGAGAGGATGTTGCAATCTGGGTTTGGCATTTCCCCCTGAATAATAATAATAATAATAATGATAACAACAACAACAACTTCCCCACCCCAGGTTCACAACAATTTGAAATGTTAATCCTGTTAGTTACTGGTTCCCTCCTCCTCTGGTTTAGAACAGCAGTTTTGACTGGTCTCAGCTGAGGCTCAGGTGCGCCCCGTGTGTCCCTTCCAGGGACGGCTCCGGAGGTGCCCCCACACCGGGCAGGGATGTGCGTTGGTCCCGGCCCCTCCCGGAGCAGAGTGGGCTATTGAAGACCTCACCAATGGTTTTCTGCTTTTCTCAGCAAACATGTGTTCCCAGGAGCCTTTGGCTGCAGGCAGGGAGTGAGCAGAGTCCAAAGGAGCTGCCGTGGTGGTCTCTCTGCTCCTTCCCCTCGTGTAAAGGCAGCTGTGGGGTCACCTCAGTTCATTAGAATCCATTCTCATGAATCCACAGTCTCATCTCCTTATTTCCCACAGACAGGCACTGGATTTGGTTCAGGAAGGTGCCAGTGGTTCTCTTTGTGGGTCTATCACTTGTCACCTGTGTGCAGCCACCTGCACACAGTCCCTTTTGGGAAGAGCAGTTGTCTCATCTTGACACTATATTGCTCTTCCCAAAGTCAGGATGAAGTCTCCTAACAACAATGCTTTTCTTCATTCTCAATTAAGGCACACTAATTCAGTCTCTGCTTGGCCTGTTACTGCTCAGATTCACTGCTGGACCTTTTTCCACAGGTTAACGGATGTACAGATTACAGAGCCAGAAGGGACTGGTGATACTTTCCTCCTGACAAAGGCCTCAGGAGGTCCTTCAGCACACTCCTGGCTGAGCTGCAGGAGTGCTGAACAACAGCAGCAACAGCAAAATCAATCTTATCCTGATTTTCAAATTCCCAGGCTCATGGGAAGTTTGTTGGATTCTTAATTGCTCTCCTAGAGCAGCAACCTGTCTGCCCCTCAACAGCAGTGCCTCAGCTCCCACCTGCAGCAGAGTTGACCCCCCCAGACCCCTGCCCTGCAGGAACTGCCGACTCCCCATCCCTGGAAGTGTCCAAGGCCAGCCTGGATGGGGCTTGGAGCAATCTGGGATAGTGAATGGTGTCACTGCCCATGGCAGAGGGTGGAATGAGATGGTCCTTAAGGTTCCTTCCAAGCCAAACCATTCTGGGATTCTGGGACTCTATGAAAATTCCCCTTTCCCTGCATTTCTAGTTCCTCAGGAGGTGTCCCCAGACTATTCCATCTCCCCTGCTCTCTCCCAGCAGCAGCTCTAGCAGGATGTGCCTTTGACACTGGTTTTTGGCTCTTCCAGCATTCCTGTTCCTGCAGTGCCTCCTCAGGCTCCCACACCCCTCTGGAACACTGGTCCAGCTGGTGGGTGCTGCTGAAGTTTCCTTGAGCACCCTGTGAGACTTTTAAAATGGGAAACTTGCCCAAAAAAGAGCTAATTAGATTGGCAAAGCAGCCCTGACTGTATCTTATTCTTGTAGCTCTCTCTTGATTAACTTTCATGGCAGCTGCTCTGTTCCATTTCCCGACTGATGCTGGACTGACAGGTCTATAATTATCTGGGCCATCCCGTGTGTTCTGAGTTGCAATACTGATACACTTTCTTTCCTCTCACTTTGTGCCTGATATCCACAGCAAGAGTTTGAGTCAGCTCTTACAAAACCCTCAGAATGTTACATTATATATAAATATGTGTACATATCTTCTTCCGTGCTAGGTGTGGCATGGCTGGATTTTAGACAATTGTCATCTAAAATGATACAAAATCTGATCATAATTTTGGTGACACATTACTGCATTTTTGCCAAATCTGACATGATTTTCCCGAAGAGAGACTGTCTGACACTCGGGGGGCACCAGAGCCCTCTCACACCTGCCCCGTGTCTTTAACTGAGGGACAGAGAAGTACTTAAAGCCTACCCGGGAAGCACAGGCCGTGGAGCAGTGGGGGGTGTGTTGCTGGGATGTTGATGGGTTTGACTTTGGCTGCTTCACCCACCACGAAGCCTGAACATTTGTTTAACGCTGGCTTTGCTGATCGATCTCACTGGATTTGAACTCTGAAGGAGTTAATTGCTTTTCCCACTTCTGCTGGTAACTATTGCAAGTGGTCTAATAGGAAACTGAACTTAATTGGGCTTGTTCCGGGGAGATTAAGGAGGTCTTTTGCACCTACAGTATTCATGGCTGAGTGAAGTCTGAGCGTGTCTTTGTTAACGTGCTCACAACAGCGAACCCTCTGGTCCCCCCAGCTGTACACGGGGACAGGGCAGTGTCACCACTGGCTGCCAGTTCCAGCTGTGTAAGGGACCTTTAGCTTTGCTGAGGTGAAGTTTGGCAGTCAGCTGTGTTTGTCCATCCAGCTCTGCTGCTGGACATGCACCAGAGATGGTTTCATGCCCCGAGTCTCTTGGCAATGCAGCGAAGGAACAGAGGAGGCTCAGGTTTTAATTACACACTTATCAAACAGCAAAATACTTCAGGTGTGTTGGCTTTACCTGAACCTTGCTAAGAGTTAGCAGAAAATATCTTTAAGAACTAAAGTGTTTTGACAAGAATGTCTCTAAGCACTCTTACCTAAATAAAGATCAAAATCAGTATTTATTTCAGTGTTTCTATTTATAAAGGTAAATATTGCTCCAAACATGTCACTACAGGCCTATCTGACTAAGCAGATGTAGGTGCCAGTTCCCGATGTGTGGTATTTCCACCTGAGCCTGACAAGTTTAGAAAAATCAGGCTCTAACATATTAAGTCCTGCCCTGCCCTGCAGAGCTCTATGAGTTATTCAGGAGAGAGATGGGGGCTGCACAGCACCGGGTCACTTCTGGATGCAGCACAGGGAGGCAGGAGGCTCCCGGAATTTCCCGGCTGCTAATTGAATCCCAGAGGATTTAGAAAAATTCAGTGGAGAGCAGAAAAGATGAAAGAGAAACCCAAATGAAGCTCTCCAGCGGGTGTTCGAGAAACCCATTTCAATGGAGATTGAAATAAGGAAGTGTCTGTAAACAGCCTTTGTGCTGAAGGATTCATAAGGTCAGAGAACACAAATAACGTTGATGGCTCCTTTCAGCTGCGAGAAAGGTCAGTTCTCTCCTGCGTTTAAGGACGAGGTGAAGCACGACCTCCTTGGGGAGGAGCAAGTCCTGCAGTGCCGGTACCCGAACACTCTTCACCCACCTCTGGGTTTTCTTTTCACGGCTAATTTCAGAGCAGGACAGAAAAGGGTTAGTTTTACCCAGAAGCCATTGAAGGCAGAGGTGATTCCCGTCCACCCGCGAGAAAGGGAAGGTTTAAACCGGGAGTGAGAGTGCCCAGGACGGGGCTGCTGGAAGGTGCGGGAGAGAGCCCAGGAGATCTGTGCCAATTTCTGCTTTAATTGCATCTGAGACGTGCAGCACACTGAGAGCTCCTGCAAAACCCAGCCGGCTTCTGGAGCCTTTTGCTGGCTTGGAAGGAAGAGCAGGAGTTCTCCCTCCCTTCTCTGTTTCCCTAAAAGCAATCTCAGGACCCTCCATGACCCTGCAGGTAGTGACCAGCTATCCCAGAGTAATGCAGGTCCAGAAGATCACTAAGAGAAACCTCTTAGTGCCTTTAATTAATTATTAACCTGTTGATGTTGGCCCATTGCAGGAGCGATACATTTGCTCATTTGAACCTCCCTGCAGCACTTCATTCTCCTGAAATCAGCCATCTCCTTCCTTACAATGGTTAAAAATGCTATTTATTATTCAGCTGTGCCCAAACTGCCTGCTGTGAGACCCTGCCCGGCAGCCCCTCCCACAGCCCCTGCCCGTGGAATCCCAGACTGGTTTGGGATGGAAGGACCCTAAAGCCCATCCAGTGCCACTCCTGCCATGGGCAGGGACACCTTCCACTGGCCCAGGTTGCTCCAAGCCCCGTCCAACCTGGCCTTGGACACTTCCAGGGATCCAGGGGCAGCCACAGCTTCTCTGGGCAACCTGGGCCAGGGCCTCCCACCCTCCCAGGGAAGGATTCCTCCCCAGTATCCCCTCTAACCCTGCCCTCCTTCAGCCCTGGCCCCTGCCCAGGCTCCTGGCCATGCCCCTGTCCCTGCCTCCCTCCCTCCATCAGCCCCAAAACTTCCAGCTGGCAGGAGTTCTCTACCACCATCCCTGCTGCCAACCTGTCTGCAACAACCAAACCTCCATCAGATCCTGCAGGAAATAAATCCTCCTGTTTGGAGGAACAATGTGACAGCCATGCTCACTGCCTCCAAACACACACAGTCCTTGTCACAAAGGTAAGAAGGATGATTTGCTGCTTAAAATGTCTTTTTCTTCTGTGTTTCAAAGGCAACTAACAATGAAAAAGCACCCAGAAGACAGGAGAAGAAATTGATATTTAAGACCTTCATATTGAAAACCAAAACATACCCCATTGCAGGTGATATTTTTATTTATTATTAGTGGGCTGTTTGTATTTACTACAAAGCCTAAAAGCAGAAGAATAATGAGAGTCAACACTGGGAAAAAACAGTCTTGCTTTTACCAAGGCTTTTTCTACACATATCCAGTTCGGGGTAATATGATTGAGCAACAAATTAAAAATAAATTAGGGTATCCCCTCTCATTAATGTTTTTACTAAAATGATCAATATATTGATAATTTGCTTGCACGATTATTAGGATGGTTTCTGAAATAAGCACTAAACAGGGGCAGTGACGGAGGGCTGAGTATAATGAAGCACTACAGAAGAAAAGCTCCAGGGAGAGCTGAGAGCCCCTTGCAGGGCCTAAAGGGGCTCCAGGAGAGCTGGAGAGGGACTGGGGACAAGGCATGGAGGGACAGGACACAGGGAATGGCTTCCCACTGCCAGAGGGCAGGGAGAGATGGGAGGTTGGGAAGGAATTCCTGGCTGGGAGGGTGAGGAGACCCTGGCCCAGGTTTTCCAGAGAAGCTGTGGCTGCCCCTGGATCCCTGGAAGTGTCCAAGGGCAGGTTGGAGCAACCTGGGCTGGTGGAAGGTGTCCCTGCCCGTGGCAGGGGTGGAATGGGATGATCTTTCAGGTCTCTTCCAACACCAAACTGCTCTCAGATTCCATGATTTCCCACGCTGTCAAACAGATCCCTCCCTGGTGTCTGCCCTCAGGACAGGCAGATCCCGCAGGGCAGCTCCCTAGGACCAACACATGGATGAAATCTCCGAAGCTGCTTTTTTCCCAGTGGCTGCCCACACGGACACAGCCACATGGGAAGGTCTCACTGTCCTGTCACGCTGACCCTGCAGCCTGGGGGCTCCCAGTGATCACATGGACCCACAATGATTGGAAAAATCCATCGGCTGTGCAGTCAGGACGCCGAGTTCCACAGCTGGGGGGTTCCAGGGCAGCAGCACCCTGGTATGGAAATCCAGTGCCCTGGGGAAAATGCACAGGGCAGTGATGGTTGTCTTTGGAAGCAGATGATTAGTGCTGGTCATGGTGGTGGAGTTTGGGATGTGCCTCTGCAGAGCTGGGCATGGGGCAGCAGGAGATTGGCTTCTCCTCTCCGGGGCTTCCCCCGGGCCAGTGGCTGTGCTCACGGCTCTGCAGGGAGAGCTGCAGGGAGAGCCCGTGGGAATGGAACCTCCACCACTCCTTTCCCATTTCACCTCCCTAAATTAATATCAAACATTTTAGCATTTCCTGTTGAATTTGAGAAACTGAAAGACAGCTCAGAAAATTTTTGTGGCAAAAGAAATTCCACGTCAGCATTCCCAGAAGCCCCTGAGCCCCTCTGTGGGCAGCTCAGAGCCCTGTGAGGATGCTGAGGCAGGAATGGAGATGTCACCTTTCAGGGAGCAGCACTGTGAGGGACAGTGCCACCGGAGTGTCACCTGTGTGTGCTCCAGAGAGGCAGCTGGGGGCACTCCCTAGGCTTAGAGCACACCCAGGTGACAGTGCAGAAACGCAGGAGGAGGGGACAGGAGGTTCAGGAGTTTGCCTGTGCCTGCCCTTGGAGCAGGGAACACCGGACGGCCTCCCAGGCAGGGCTGCCCTGGCTGCTGAGCCACGTCCTGGGCTATGGGAGCTTCCCCCACGGGGGGTTTGACAGGTGACAAGGGACCATCCCCACTCTGCACCACATCCCTGTGCCAGTGCCTGCTGCTGGTTGTCCTGCCCTGTGGCAGGAAGAGTTGAGCCATTCCTGAGGGGTCCCTGGGGTCTCCTCACCACGTGGGTTACCTGTACTGGGCCACCCCTGTCCTGGGGGTCTGACATGTGCCACGAGCATCCCTGTGGGTGCTGCCAGCTCGGGGAGGCATCACCTCCATCTGTGCCCCTGCTCCCCAGTGCCCCCCACGCCGTGGCTGTGCCAGTGCCCACGTGGCCCCGCAGCTCCTCACGGGTGCCTGTGCTGTGGGGACACCTGAGCCGTGGGCTTTGTGGGGACACCTGAGCCATGGGCTTTGTGGGGACACCTGAGCCACAGACTGTGGGAAATGTGTCACATTGCCCTTTGCTCAGTGATTCCTTCTCCTCCTCCTCCTCTTGCTTTGATGGGGAAGAGGCTTTTAATAAGTTGAGGTGAGCTGATGGAATATTTGACTGTGGAAACTGGCTGATGAAGTGCACTTGGGTGTGTAACTGCGCTGTGTCCTCGGCGTCACTCTGAATGTCAGTGGTGGTGGCAGAGCACTGGATCTCTCCCTCTGGAATGTGGATAAAAATGCCTGCAGTCACTGGGGCTTAAAATCCCATCTCCTCCTGCAAGGCCTCGTGGAGCTCAGGGCAATCCTTCTGCTGTCTCTCCAGAGACGGGCAGCTGTGTACGGCCCATTACTGAGGTGCCTGAGCGAGTGTTTACAGGGGAAAGGAGCACAGTACAAACTAACAGGTTAAAAAATAGCTGCAGGGCTTTAATCTCCTTGTAAAGGTGAAGATCCCGGTACAGTTTACCTCTGGCTTGTACTTTTTTCACGATAAAGCTGCACAGATAAGGTTATAAAGCATGAAAAAGCATTTCTAAGAAACACTGATTTAAAAAGTGATGATAAAAGGTATAAGTGAGCAAACAATCCTGCATGGCTTATTGCGTGACATAGCTATTAAGAGGAGAAAATGTGGGATAATCTACAAAAAGAGTGTGACAGATACTTTCAGATAGAAATAATAATAGCAAAATTGCACATTTACATTTTATTTGTAGATTTTTGTATATAAGAATAATAGGCTATTGGTGAATTATTGCAACTATTGCATTTAATAAAAGGTGAGGACAAAAAGCCACTGCTACTGCGCAGCAAGTCAGAACATCACTGTAAATTGTCCTGGAAATCTGAAGACACAGTTTTTGCCTCCCCTGCCCCAGCAGGGTTGATGTTGGTCCAACAGCTTCCTCAGGGCCAGGGATCCCCTGTGCAGGACTCTTGGGGGCTCAGAAGAGCCCCAGTGCCCCCTGTCTGGCCCCATGGGGTGGGCACAGGAGCCTCCAAAGTGGCCATGGTGTGGTTGACTGATCATCACCAAAAATGGTGGAGAAAGGGATCCTGGGGAGCAATGCAGGCACCGCTGGAGAAGGAGCTCCTTCAGCTCTGGTCTGGTTGTACCCAGGGGTGGGGAGGATGAGCAGGGTGACTCCACTCTTTGATTTGCTGTCATAGCCTCCAGATATTGCCTGACACCAGGAGTAGACAAAAAATTGAAAGTAGTTAAGAGACAACCTGAGGCAGTGATATTCCTCTTTGCCTGCCAACAGATCTCCACATCTGCCACCCGTGAGAAGCAGCCCTGTGGCAGTGCCCCTGGCTCAGCCCCGTCCCCAGGCTCCCATCCTCCTCCCAGCCCACCCTGAGGGACACATTGCCTCTGCTCTGCTGCCCACGGCCTCCCTCCCTGGCAGGGAACAGAGAGGGAAAACTGTTCCAAGGGTGTAAACTCAGCACTGCTGGAGCCATAACCGAAGATGAAGCTGGAGGATGCCGGGAGCTGAGCCCGCTGGTCCCCACGGGAATGTCTAAGGATCTGTGAAGAGCAGCACGTGGGTGGGGGGTTCATATCTATTAGTATAAATGGGGGAAAAAAGCAGAAAGCCCTCATAGGAATACTTGGAGTCTCTTTTAAGGACAGTGTGCAGGCTCGGGCAGCTGGGGAGGGGGTCTGCAGGTGGCACCTCTGTGTCAGGGCTGCTGTGGCAGGTGATGCCAACCGAGATCCCTTGGCTTTAGTTCATCACCAGGAAACAGCAGGAACATTACAGTTGAAAGGGTTACCAATCAACACCCTCTCAAAGGCAGCGGAGCAGGAGCAGGATGGTTTCTCCTTATTTACGGAGGAAGAGGCTCTGCACTCCCACCCCAAACGGGCACACGGGAGCGCCTGCCCCGATCCCTGCGGCTGGAAATCCTGGAGCACAGGATCCCTCTCTGCTGAACACACAGCTCTGCCCACAGCCCAGAGCAGCTCCCTGTGCCTGAGTGAAGGCTGGAAGAGCAATCTCAGCTGATGATTTAGGAAGTGGCACTCCCAGATGTGTTGAAGAGGATTTTATGATGCCTCTGACAAACTGTAAAGCTTTGTTTACCTTCCCTATAGGAAAGCAAAGTAACTGGGCAATTTTTATTTTACTTTTGCTATTGTTATTTTATTTGCAGTGCCAGAATTGAAGGGCTGGATTTATGGGAACAGCTTATGAAGCTTTGGGCTCCCAGCAGCATCTTCCAAGGCTGTGCAGAGTCCTGGGCAGAGGCTCTGCTGCTTCCATGGAGGTTTGACACAACTTCCTTCCAATCCAACAGCAAGTCATTAGGTCACTGGTTCAGACACCAAAAGTGTTGGTACCTCCTGAGACACAATTCTTTGCTAGATATACAGCTTGCATCATCAATTAAGTGATTTCCTTGTTTAGACCTTGTGGTGAAATGTCCTCAACCGTGAAACGTCTTTTCCTCCAGAAAGATTTGTGCCTGATTAAAGATGCCAATGCTCTCAGCAGGCAACAAATTAACTTGTAAGTCTTCGTGGGGGGGGAGGTGGGGGTGTGTGGTGCTGAGAGCATGGCATCTCCTGAAGGAATTCCCCCTGACCCAGAGAACAGCTCAGGCTGATGTCTGTGAGAATGATGCGCTCTGTGGGACAGCACCCCAGGCAGGGCAGGAGCCAGCTCCAATATCCACTGCAACTCATCCAGGAGAACCAGGCCTTGGGCAGGAGGGAAGGACAAGGTGTGGCAGAGCAAGGGCAGTGCCCCGTGCCGGGCAGTGCCCCCTTCCCTGTGCATTGCTGGCCGGAATTCGGGCTGGTGAGGGGCGGTGGTGCAGCGCAGCGAGCGGCAGCGATGGGGCTGTGTGACATCGCCCTGTCCCCGCACCGAGCGCTCCATCAGGGACAGCTCGGCTGCAGCAGCTTCCACACAGGGAGCCGACGGCGCTCCTGTCCCCGTGTCCTTGTGCCGCCGCTGTTTTCGGGGGATCGCTTCCAAAGAAAGCGCCTGTCAGCCGCTGTCACTCGCCGTGCGAGCCCTGCCCCGTGCGCTCCTAATTGGTTTCCCAGGTACCTCACACAAATTACCTGTCACCGGCGCGGGGAGTGAAAACGGGCAGAACCTCTGCAGCTGGAAAGAGTGTGATGGATTGCCAGCTTCCCTGGCCCACAATTACCTGAAGGATCTGTGCCTATCCTGGCAATTTAGAACAATTATCCTTGCCTGTAACCTACATTTTCCACGCGTTCTGGCTCTCGCCCTGGGGTGGAAGAGGCAGTGAGCTTTCATTCTAAAATGGAATAATTTCTCAGTGTAATCTTGGCACACGTGACTGAGGCGTGTGTTTGTGTGGGACAAACGCTCCTGCCCCCATTCCCAGCCTCGCCGTCGGGGCTGTCCCTGCCCTCTGTGCTGGGAGCTGGGAAGGGGAGCGTCCCGCTGCTGGCACAGCAGTGTTTGTGTTTCGATAGAGGTTGATGGGGGATGTGAGGTGGGAAAAGAGGACCTGAGCCGCGGGCCAGGCTGTGCACAGCGCCATCCCTGCTCCCAGGGCTCCTCATGGCTCTGCCCGTGCCACTGCTCAGCCCGGGGCAGGAGCATCTCCCTGTGCCGCTGCAAGCGGCCTCACCTTGTTCCGGGCAGTGATGTGTCCCTTGGTGTGAGGGGCTGGGAAATGGTCTCTTGGAAGGTGGAATGGGAGGAAGAAAAGGGAAAGCAAAGCCAGGCTATGGTTCTGAGCCCTGAGCTGTCTGCAAAGGGAAATAAAGCCAGGGTGAACATTCCCAGCCTGGTAATGGTGCTCCTGGGCAGAGGGGAGTCTCCAGCAGCACAGAAAGAAAGGCGGGGAGAGACTCTCAGCTGAGGAGACTGGTTTGGTAATTCTCAATCAGTGCTGTGGGCTGTCAGGGCAATCGTGCTGCTTTCTTTCCAAAGCACCAGCAAGACAATTATTGAATCTAACGCAGCCCCACAAACGTTTGGGTGACGCTCCAATCGCAGGGGATCAGGAATTTTTATTTGTTTGTTTTTTTTGTTTGCTTATTTATTACCACCCCACCTCTCTGTGCCTTTGAGCCGGGGGAGCCAGATGGCAGCACTTAGAGAAAGTCAACAGCGGCACTTTGGGGAAATAAAGTGTGTTCATTTAAAAATAAATAAATAATCCGTGCAGTCCATTAACTAGAGCTCAAGGCAAACAGCCTTAATGGTTTTCTTAGTTAAAAGGAAAAGACCATTCTAGAGTCCTGGTGGATTCTGGGACACACCTGCTTGGGGCCCACAGTTGTCACCCCACTTCCCTGTCTCCGAGTGCACCAAAAACACCCCCAAGAGTGACCTGGGCACGTGGGAATGTGGGGAGGCATTGCCTGGACCCGAGCTGACAGAGCAGGGAGATGGTGTGGCTGAGACAGAGCAGAAGGACAGTGGAGATGATTAATTAAATAAATAAATGGGTACTTACCTGTGTAACTAAATAGATAACCTGCACTGAGTCTGGGTAGGCCCCCAGAGCAGGTGTATGGAGCCCCAGATCCTGGAGGTTTGGCCGGGCTGAGAGCTCTGTTCAGAAAGGATATGATTCTCCTCTCTCAGAGCACAAAGTGTTTTGACTGGGAGACCCCACCCTGATGCAATTACTCTTGGGAGCAAATGGTAGCAGGGAACATGAAAAAACCCTGCAGGCCACGGTTGTTCTTTTTTCTGAAGCCCATTTGTACACGAGCCATGGATGGCAATGTTTTCTCTGAACAGGATCCACGCTGGAGTCACAGCTCTCAGTGGGTCACCTGCTCCTCCCTGGGCCCTGCCACAGGACCAGAATCCCATCAGCATTTCACCTGGCTCTGCCCCATGTGCCTGCAGCCCTGGAGCAGGTCTCCAGGTCACACACAATCCCTGGGGCAGGTCTCCAGGTCACACACCATCCCTGGGGCAGGTCTCCAGGTGAGACCCCATCCCTGGAACAGGTCTCCAGGTCACACACCATCCCTGGGGCAGGTCTCCAGGTCACACACCATCCCTGGGGCAGGTCTCCAGGTCACACACCATCCCTGGAACAGGTCTCCAGGTCACACACCATCCCTGGAGCAGGTCTCCAGGTCACACACCATCCCTGGGGCAGGTCTCCAGGTCACACACCATCCCTGGAGCAGGTCTCCAGCTCAGACACCAGGAGGGGAGGCTGGTGGGGCCACAGTGAGAAGCTTTTACTGCTGTCCATGGTCAGAGGCTCCATGCTGGAGGACCTGGGGATGCTGGGCTGGATGGAGACATTTTCCTGCAGTACTGGGGAGTGGCATATGAAAGACAGGACAAGGCAGGGAAATAAGCAGGGGAGGTTGCACCGAGTTAAACTTGTTAAAGTTGAAAATAATATTATCTGTGATAACAATTGCTTTGAAAAAGCCAGGTGGTTTGGTTTGAAGGAGACATCAAAGAACTGCAGTTTGAAAGATCAAGTGGAAGTTTTCTCCACATATGGGGTTTTTCAGAAATCTTGATTTTTTTTCCTTGATGCAGTTCACCCCCTCCCCTTTATTTTTTGTAGCAATAATTTAACTCTCTCAAAATGAAAACTGCTGAGTTTGAAGACCCTGGTGATCCAGAGGCTGTTCCATTCCCCAGATGGACACTGGAGATGTGTTTGTTGTCAGTGAGCTGTTCACAGCTCTGTCACACCATGATGGCTTCACCCATGAGCTTCTCTCCTGGGGGCTCAGAGGAGGATCCCCCAAGGAGGGCAGAGCTGTGTCTGCAGTGCAGGGGCACGAAGAGAGAGAGGAATAGCACTAGGGATCTGTCAGGACTCACTAAGAGGTTTTCTTGCAACCATATTCTTCAAAGAAATTCCCTTCTCCCAGTGCCAATGAATGTGTTTTCTGGTCTACCCAATGACTTTAAGTTGCATCATTGAACTTACTCTATAATGAATATTATCTGGTTTAAATATTTTACTGTCTAGCATCTTCCTCTGAACATTTGTATGGATTTCACTCTTGCCTCTGCTGAGAGCTCTGATTTCCCATGGATAATGTCTCTTCTGATTCTCCTTTATATTTTCATTTTGTGCCACTGTGAGAATCAATGCTTTTGCTGTTAATATGAGGTTGTCATCAGACTTTTCTGAGACTGATTAATTAATGACTGAGCTGGCTGGCTGGATTAAATAAATTGAATACCACCACCCTGCCAAAGCCAGAACTCTTGATGAACTTCACAGGAATTCCAAAGGCAATAATTTCTACTTGTGTTTTTACTTCTGGCCTTGCCCTGTGTGACTCCAAAGGGACCATGGCAGAGATCCAAGAGGGGTCTGCTGGTAGAGTCTGTGCCAGTCCCCAGGACAATGAACGATGTTCCTTCAATGTCTTTCCACCATGGGCACCTCCAGCTCCCTTCTCCACGTAAGTGACACCAGTCCAGGGGCCTGACAGAAAGCCATGGAGCTGGGCAGCTCTGCCCTGTTCCCTGAGCTGGGCAGCTCTGCCCTGTTCCCTGAGCTGGGCAGCTCTGCCCTGTTCCCTGAGCTGGGCAGCTCTGCCCTGTTCCCTGAGCTGGGCAGTTCTACCCTATTCCCTGAGCTGGGCAGCTCTGCCCTGTTCCCTGAGCTGGGCAGTTCTACCCTATTCCCTGAGCTGGGCAGTTCTACCCTATTCCCTGAGCTGGGCAGCTCTGCCCTGTTCCCTGAGCTGGGCAGTTCTACCCTATTCCCTGGCTGCCTCACTGGCTCTAATGTGTCTGTTCCCTTGTCCTGCAGACCTACCCCTTTGCTGGCCCCAGTCCATCACAGTGGTAGGAAGGACATTTTAGTGAGGACATCTCAAACTGGGAACACTTTCCAGAGGAACTCCTTCTGCTCCTGGTTTTCATGGCTCAGTCCTGGGCAGTGAGTAATAAGCAGCAGGTCACGGGGGAATGGCCTCAGATTACATCAGGGGAGTTTTAGCTTGGATATCAGGGGAAATTTCCTCAGTGAAAGGGTTGTCCAGCCCCGGCACAGCTACCTAGGGCAGAGGTGGAGTCCCTGGAGGGCTTTGAAAGCCGTGTGGATGTGGCACTTGGAACAGGATTGAACCCTGCCCACATCACCCCTGCCATCGCCAGCAGCCGTCACCACACTCTGCTCCTGGGAAACATCAGAGGCACTGAGCACATCCAGCACTTCCCTCTCAGACACACACAAATACTGCTTCCATCTCCAGCAGAAAAATTAAAGAAAATCAAGTTTCTGTGAAAACCTCACAAAGAGAAAGAGGAAAATCACAGAAAACTCATTAGAAAACACATCAGAAAACAAATCTTATTCAGCCTCATCTACATTTAACATTTTAAACTTGGTATTTTTAAAATGCTTAAGGGCACAGTTCATTTAGATTTAAGGTAAACACTTTGCTAAATATCAAACATTAATAGAATTTTTGTAAAAATATTAGTTTGATGCTGCTTGCAGAGTATGTTTCTTTAAAGATATAGGTGCAAGCCTTGATATGCATAATTGCTCTGAAGAAAGTTTAAAATGATGAAGCAATTGAAAAAAATGTATCAAGTTAAATAATTACATGTAAAATAAAATTAAAGAATTGAATGGTTCATTATCTCTTTTAAAAGCTTTTTTTTTTTTTAGCTCCAGAAACGAATGTGTTTGATCTTCTCTGCACCCTGGTAGGAATAAAGTGCTTTCACTCTCATCCAAGACACATGGCTTCTCTTCCAGCTCCACAAATCTCCACGTGGAGCTGTGGAAGGGGGTGTTTATCACACCAAGGTCGGATTTAAGGAGGGAGTGTGTGTGTGCTGCTTCCCTGTGAGTGAGCATTAAATCTCCACTCAGTGACACCTGCTATTTTATCACATAGGATGCTCCAACCTACTCTGCCATATTTCTGCTATAAATGGAAACCAATTCATCCCTGCAAGCTTATTCCTTCTTTTCTCAAACAAAACAGACACGACTAGAGGGTAAAAAAACCCAACAAAATGCCACCAGTGAGCGAAAAGGGGAGTGTGGGGGGCGTTGGGGTCAGCACATGCTCCCACACTCTTGGCCATCGTTCACTGCCTGACTCAGTCAATGACAGGCAGTTTGCAGGAGGGGAGTGTCAGTGCTGCAGGCAGAAAGCTGGAGAAATGTTCAACCAACCATCTCAGGAGGAGAGTTTGTGAAATAACACTTTACAATTAAAAAAAATATAATCTTCCAAGCAACACTGAAAACTGTGTGTGCAAAATCAGGGTTTTCTTCCTCTTTATAGCAGAAGAGAAAGCTGGAAGTGTTGGAGCCTGGGTTGCTTGAACTGACTTTGGTGTTGATGTTTACCCTGCTCCCAGTGGGACACTGGGATGGGGACCCCTCAAGTCCCCTCCTTCCTACATTGTTCCCAAGTTCTGTGTCTGTCCCAGCAAGGCCAAGGGGGGGACAAGACCTCAGCAGGGAACTCCTGGTGGGCCCTTTCCAGGTGCAGCTGGGCAGGTGCTGGACCATCCTGCCGGGAAAGGTCAGACCAAATGAGCCCTGACGTCCCTTCCCACCTGGAACTCTGATTCTCTGATTTCTTGAGCAACAGCAACTTCAGTTGCAGTTTCATATTCTGCTTCTTCCAGGGTGAGAAGCAGAGACGTTTTTTGAGGTGAGGTTTCAGTCTCCTAAAAAATCAGAGATTATTTTGAAAGGAAAAACCAAAAGAGTCTCCTGCTTCTGTCATAATATACATTAAAATTTCAGCTTCTTTCTCTCATCCTGCAAGGTCTGCTGTATTTGCTGTTATTGTCACCAATCAAACATGGGAACAAGGATCAGTCTGGTAAGTGTTAGCATTTCTTTGAGAAAAGGTGGCTTTAGTACTGAAGTTAACTCACCTACCATTGTAGGGAACCTTCTCATGGATGGTCCATTTTCTGCCTTCAGGTCTGTCCCTGCTCCATCTCTAGACTGGGACAGAAACCATCTATTTCTCATCCATCTTCTTCCCCAGCCACATCTCACAATCCCCTTGCACATTCTGTCTAGCCAGGAAAACTTGTTTTGCTGAAAAGCTTTTAAATCTTTTTTTGCAGAGACTTTTTAAGATCAGCTAAATCATTGTGCACTGTCTATATTTCTGCCAGTTTATTTGTAAAAATCTGCTGTGTGTATATTACCTCTCTATGTTTTCTTTCTGATTTGCACCTGGTCCTTCTGCAGAGCTGCACAGGAGGGAATCCTCTGTTCCCAGGAGCTCTGGGCTGGACACACAGCCAGGGCTGCCAGCTCACCATGTAAATGGGATGCAATCCCGAGAGCCTTCCTGCAGCTCCACTGCAGCTGGGGATGAACTAATGGGAATATCCAATGGCCAGAGGCGAACACAGCCAAGGAAGCCAAGAGCAGGATGGATGCCCAGGGGTGTCCAGGGATGCCCAGGGATGTCTGGGGATGCCCAGGGATGTCCTCTGTGCAACCAGTGCCACTGGGATTCACTGCTGCAGGTCTTGCCTGCAGTAACACTTCTGAAAGTTGTTCTGAGCCACGCCGGTGATGACGTTCCCTTGGTTCTGCTCCTTTCTCCGGGCTTGAGGACAGCAGTGTCCTTCACGGGCTGGAAGGTCCCTCCCCATTCCTCTCTGTTGTCCCACTGTCCCACCAGAGCCAGGCCAGGGCAGGGATTGGGCCAAAGCTGGTGATGAACCATTGTCCTGCTGGGATTTCCTGCTCCCGAGGGTGGACTGGGAGTTCTGCTTTGGCACCAGTTTTATTGCCTTTAATTCATTGCTGGTGCTGCTCCTGTGCCAAGCACATCCTGGACCTGTGCTAACATGCCCTGCACTGCTCTGGACGTGTGTGTGGAGGCTTCACACTCACAGCCTTGGCAGGTCTGGGTCGGAGCCTGCTCTGCCACAGCTGTTCTTGTAGTGTGACAAGTCCTGTCAGCCCCTGTTACTCACAGGGGATCTCCTTGGAGCACTGTGCAGCCTCCCAGGCCATGGCCCTGCAGAGAGCTCGGTCTTCCAGCTCCAGCTCCCAGGTCTCTACATATATTGAGCTTTCTTTGCCAGGATGATCTGAGTGCCTGAATTTCGGCTCTGACCCGGTGGGTGCTGCAGGTTCTGGGTGTTGTTGTCAGACAGAACAGCTGAAGGGCTCGTGCAGCACTGCCCTGTGTCCATGGAGAAGCCCAGGAATCTCTGTTCTGTCCTGCCCTTTTTAGCCCAGGTCAGGACAAGCCCTTCTCTGTCACCTACACCTGCCAGGCCTGTCCCAGGCTGTGTGCTGGGGCTGCCCCATGTCCCCAGCCCAGTGCCCACTGTCACACCCCCTCCAGCGAGGGCACTTCTGCAGCTGGGACCTGGGGCACTTTCTCAAGGTGTTCTGTACCTCAGTTATCCCACTGCCTTTCCCCACTGGCTTTACATGATCAGTCAGACCAGTTTTCCCATGTTTCTTTGGAGTTTGATGCTGTTAGGTGTTGATCCATCAGTATTTCACCTGTATCTGTAGAAGCTGCTTTAGGTATTGACTGTCCCCGGGTTACACACTCAGTGCTTATCTCAGTAAATCCTTCACTTGTGCCATGGAAGTAAAAAACTTCGATATTTATATGAAACTACTTTTGTTTAGAAAACAGTTGCGATTTACAGCTCAAACAGGCTTTCTCGATTCCTATTTGAATTTATGACTCCTTTCTAGAAGTGCCTTCTGGGGACATTTCTGTCTCTTTCAGTGCATCTTCCTGCTCTGAATACATAATTTACAAGGAGATCCTTCTGGCTGATATCCCCCCAGCAGCGGGGGAATTGGAGATGCTTGCTAAGATTTGAGTTTCAAATGTTTAACTGTCATTAATTTGCAGATTACAGTCAGCAAGCTTTGTAGATTGTAATGTATGATGCAATTACACTCTGCTAATGTAATATATCTAATTTTTTGAATAGATGATTTGTTTTTGTATTTCCAGTGCTCGAAGAGAAAGGGATTTATAATCCAAAATGCTAACTCAGGTGGGGTAATTTACTCCTGTGGTTTCAGTGGGAACATCCTCTGCCCAGACTTTCCTGTTTGGAATTCACTTGGTCGAACAGAGAGAATGAGTCTCCGTGTTCTATGCTAACAGGCTCTTTTATTATTTACAGGCACAGCCCTATGTCTGCTTGTAGGAACACTTCAATACCACAGACTGGTTTAGGTTGGAAGGGACTTTACAGATCACCTCGTTCCAACCTCCTGCCAACATATACATTGCATCAATACCTTCCCCCACATCCACTTGCATAACAGAAAAATAAAAAATGCAAAGTGATTTGTGAGATGTCTTATGTTTAACAGCTATGCTTCAAACTTTCAGATGTGGCTGCTTGAAGAACTTGGAGTGTAAGCAGTGCTGCCAGGAAACCCCACACCAGTCCAGCAGCTGGGGGGCCCTGGCTCTGGTTTCCTGCTCACCTGACCACGTGCTCAGTGGAGGAATGGCTGGCTTTGGTCCCTATGGGGTCTGCTCCCTGTCCTTCAGGATGTTTGTTAAAAGCAGGATAAAGACTTGGCTGGGAAGCGATTCCCTGAGTGTGGCTGTGATGAGCCCACGCCGTGAGCTGGCAGCAAAACCTTTCCAAGGAGACTCGACTTGTAGTTTAGAGGAATGCCAGAGCTGAGAAGTCAGGAATGCCCCATTTCTGAAAGCTTTTGTCCTAAAACACTCTTGTTTTTTGCCAGAGGGGTTGCCTTGCACTGGTAGTGGCCTGACAGGGGGGAATGGCCTCAGCTGCCTCCTCAGTGCCACAGGGGATCTTCCAGGCTGTCATCTCAGCCCTTTTTCTACTCCTGAGAGTCTTACAACTGCTGGGTGCAGACACAGCTCAACATTAGCATACAGCATTCAGGGCTACCTCTGATTTGCATAAGAAGTTCAGAGATAATTCAGTAAATGCCATCACAGCCTCAGAAAAACTTGTTGAGATTTAATTGGATTGAACAATAATTTTATCTGCTGTTCATTGTATTAAACGTTCCAACAGTGTATTAATTTTTAGTGGAAGGAATTAATTTTGTAATTATTAGCACTGAGTTCTTTTGGAATCTCAGAATATATTACCTGCTCTGTTAGAGCCTTTTAGCATCACTATGTGCCACATTCTGGGCTTGGTCTATCGTGCCTGTTAAATGGGGTCTGACACCATGCTGGGAATCAAAATGCTGCAAAAAAAGGGTTAATTGCTGTGTTTTGTCTCTCCCCTTGGCTGCTGGGAAGGATTCCCTGGTACAAGTGGCTGGAACTGCGGCTGCAACTGCGCCAGGATCCTCTGCACATCCTTGTCCTGGTGGTGACCTGACCTGGATATTTGGACTGATGGTTCACTGGAGCAGCATTTGGCGAGGAGCACAGCTGGCACTGGGGTGGTGTGCCTGCTCCTGTCCCAACAACAACATTTAAACATTATTAATCGATATTTTAATAGCAAAAAGTGTTCTAAGTGTATTCACTACTACCACTAAGCATCTCAAACCTAAAAGTCAATCCTCCCATGACGTGAGAGTTTCACCATTTCCAGTTCCAGCAGAAGGAACCACACCGCTGGGGAAGTTCTCCCCTTTGTGGGCCCTGTTTTGTTGTTGATGTGTCAGTGTTTCCATCGAAATACCCTCGGAGTTAAATCACAGCCACTGATCTGCCACTGGGTGTTGAATCTAAAGGTTGTGTGAACAAACACTCCCAAGCAGCAGTGCAGGTTCCTCAATGGAAATGACTTGTCACCCTCTAAACCATTATAATATTTAACATCACCTCATATTTTGGAATGAAAAATCATGATTTGCTTGGTCAGAAGTCATTATCAAACAGTATTATATTTTTATATTACATTATTTTCTTATTCCTATATAGAAGAGAAACTATTCCTGAGGATCGCAGTTCTTCCCAAGGATTTTCAGGGATAAAGCCAGTCAACCCAGGGGACAGGAGCCATTTGCAGAGTGCAGAGAGAAATGGGAGGCAGCTGCCCAAGCAGCAGCATTACAACATCCTCCCTGTCAAAGTCTGCATCACACAGTAATAATATTTAAAATAAAGAGAGATTTAAATAAAAATAAGAGGCCCGATGAGAACACTTTAGAAAATATAATTTTCTTACAGATTCCTTGCTTTATGACAGAATTTTGAAGTGTATTGGAGGGTTTGTTTATGTGGCAGAACCTGAGGCAACCCCTACTGCTCCCCCTGCTCCCCATTGTCCCTAGTCAGAGACAGAAGGGCAGTGGGCCTTTTCCCCCAATTACACACTGTATGTGGGGTTTTTCTTCTCTTTTCTACTTAATCTTTTTCCTTCTCCCTCTTCACCTGCTTATTCCTTCCTTTTCCCCCTCCTTCTCCTCCATTATCTCAGAGGTCTCGTGGGCTGGCACAGCTGCTCCTGCTGCTCCTCGGTGCCTTTCCAGGTGTGTTACCTGTGGCTCTGCCCCGGAGCTGCAGAGCAGGGGAACCACTGAGAATGAACCTCTGGGAGCAGCCCAGAAGACACAAAGCCCTTTGCTGGGGAGTCTGGGCAGAGCCTCCCCCACCTCGTGCAGTGCCTGGCACTGGTGCCAACTGTGCCAGATGAACACAGTGTCCCTCCCTTCCCAGGGAGCATCCTCTATACACTGCACAGAGGGAGCAGAATCTGTGAGAACACCCCAAAACTGCCTGCCATCCCCTGCTGACTGCCTGAATCCTCTTCCCCACCCCGCTGGCAGGCCAGGTGTGTGCAGCTCAGCGTGCAGCTCAGTGTGCAGGTCAGCTCTTCACGGGCCTGTGCAGTCAAAGAGTGTTTTAAGCTCAGCTCAGTAAATGCACAGAGCCTCAAAACAGCCACAGATCCAGCTGGGCCAACTCCTCTGCAGCTGCTGCTCCAGAGAAGCACACACCTCACCAGCACTCTGGAGTGGTTGCTGTCTGCAGAAACCTCCCTGCTCCCTGCTCTCCAGCCCTGCCCTCCCTTCCCATTAGGAATCGTGCTGCTTCTGCCAGCAGCTTCTAGCCGTGCTTTTGGCCTGTCTCGCTCTCCCTCCTGCCATCCCCACGGATCTGCAGCTGCCAGGACAGGGAAGCTCCAGCCTGCACCGCACAGCATCGCTGTCATTCCACTCCTGTCCTCAGATAAACCGGCGGTTTGGCACCGGCACTCTCCAAATCCATGGGGATGGCAGTGCCAGACCGTGGCCCCAGCCCTCGGCGTCTGGCCAGGGGACTGTGCTGTCTGCGAGACAGAAGCTGTGACATGGGGACACTCACTGGGGACACGTGGGGCTGCGGGGGCTGTGACCCCCCCTGAAGTGCTTGGCCTCTTCAGAGCCCCCCGAACGCCAGCTCTCAGCTGGCTCCAGCCCTCTGCCCCTCCTGGGGGATTCTCCAGGGGAGACCCTTTCTCCCAGTTTAGACCAGATGCTTTCTCCATGTAAACATTTGCCCCAAATGATATTATATTTAAAAAAGAGCCTTGAATTCTTCTGGAGCTGTGCCTGACCCTGGAGCATCCACTGCAGGCCCCTCTGCCTGGCCCTGGCTGGGACACCCAGGATACCACGAGAGGGATTCCTGGTGGGCAGAGCCCCTCCGAGGTGAGCAGTCAGTGCAGTGAGCTCAGGGGTGTTACACACTCCTACTGAGGTTTTATTTTTATACTTACTTCTGATATCCAATGAGCAATGAAAATAGCACTGATAACACTTATATGGAAATATGGAACATATGCCCATGAAAATGAATACAAAATAGGTTTGTTATTATCAGTGTTATTACAATGAATACTTAATTAACTCATCATAGCAGCACACTCACAAGGAAACGTTCGCGCTGATGAGAAAGTGCTAAATCTCCAAATGAACACCTACGGACACGTGTATGACAGCACAGCAACAAACAAGGAGTCAACTGTCTCTCATTTATAAAAAGGAACTCTTTAACATAGGAAAAAATAAACTAACTAATGAAATAAATAACAGATATTTCTTCTCTGTCTCTGAGCAGCCTGGTCCAGTGGAGGGTGTCCCTGCCCATGGCAGTGGGTTGGAATGAGATGATCTTTAATGGCCCTTTCAACCCAAACCAGTCTGGGATTCTGGGATTCTATGCTTTTAAATTTTTTTTCTTATACCATCACACCACCAGCCGAAACCTTGAGAAATTTTGGCACAAGAGAAGGCAACAAGGCCCTTCCAAATATTCAGCTTGTCATGTTGCATTTTCATCTGGGCACTACATTTTCATTACCAGCCTTACTGGTGGTCTCTAGTTGGCACTTTCCTGCCCTGTGTCAGGCAGGACTGTTTTCATAGTGAATTTTGTAAGTACTCAAACAGAAGATAATTTTACTTTAAATCTTAGTTAAAAATCATAGACCCCGATCATAAGGGCAGGAACCATAAGGCAAAGGAGGTGCTGCTAAACCCGAAGGTATTTCCTACAGTATTTAATCAAAAACCTTGGAGGGTTGAATGCCTTCCTTGCTGGGACCTCTTGCATCCATGAACCCCTCACATCCCCAGATTTGTGTGCTGCACCTCCCTGAGCACTGTGTGGGTGTCCCAGCAGGGTGATGCTGGTCACCCCTGTGCCCCTGGACAGAGGAGCTGGGGGGTGTGTTCAGCTCAGTGCTTGTCCCTGAGCTGGCAGATTGAACAGGGGAAAGAGTCTCCCTTTGGGTCTGGCTGCCAGTCAAGCAAAGGATGGATAGCATCATATTGTTTCTCACCCCCCAGTATTCCCACTCACACATGGACTCGAGGAAGATGTTAGCAGCAGGGTTGTCAGAGGGAGCTGTTCCTGACTGGCTGCCTGACCTCCCATGAACCAGCATCTCTCTGGGCCTGCTCTGACCTTTCCAGACACTCCAGTAATACCCCAGCCCAGGCCAGTGTTCACAGGTTTGATTCTCCTGGGCAGGCTCCTGCTGCTCGCAGCTCTTGCCGTGCATTTTCTCACATATGTACGATCAGATCCTCAGGAGCATCTCCTGATGACTGACTCTGTAATTTGCCTGTTTTCTCCTCGGGAAAAAAACCACTTTACAGATTAACAATCAAGCTAACAGCTTCTGTTGTGGATATGAAAGAACATTACCCTTGTGGCACACTTGAGTCCTGCAGTTCTGTGGCTTCATAACCGTAGCACGGTGCCCGTCTGCTGCCAGACAAGCAGGGCAGGCTCTGATGTGGACTCGCTTGGATGTTTCTGAAATTAAATTTATTTTTCCTGAGAGAAAACAAACCTCATTTTTCTCTGTGCCGGATCAGAATGAAAGGTCTGTATTCCTCTAGGTCTTGATGGTGGAGGAAGCCCTTTGTTTTCAGCCTGGTTTAGCTTTGTGGCTGTTTGCATTTTGGGAGCACAATGACCACAGGGCAGCACGGGGACAGCCAGCATGTACCGAGCTGGGGGGTGGGTGGGGACAGCGAGGTTCCCCGAGGTTTGTTCTGGGGGCTGTGGGCACAGCCCAGGGAAGGAGGGACCCTCCCAGCCAGAGCTCTGCTGTACAGGGACACTTGTCTGCACATCCCTGCTGGCTGAGTGTCGGTCCTGCAGAAATGCCTCTGAGCTGCTTGTCCTGAGAAAACTGGCCCTGTGAAAGCCTTTGGCCACCTCCAAGCTCAGTATTCCATCTAATGTTACAGTGTCCCTATTCCACGGGGAGAGGGATGAGGGATTGATGTGCCACAGGCAGTTTTCTCTCCCTCCACCAGCCCCAGAGGGAAGTGTGACCTGGCCAAGCCCCAGGGAAAAGCACGTTTTCCACAAACTGGTATTTCTTGCCTTTTGAAATACTGCTGTGAGGAAGGAGGTTAAAAAAAGCCTCTCACAGGAGCAGGAGCTCCTTCCACTCCTCTCCCCACTGTGCTCCAGCTGTGCCCCTCAAGTCCTTTGCTGCACTTTCCACTAGCCCAGGTTGCTCCAAGCCCCATCCAACCTGGCCTTGGACACTTGCAGGGATCCTGGGCAACCTGTGCCAGGGCCTCCCCACCCTTACAGGGAAGAATTCCTTCCTAACAGCCAATCTAAATTTACCCTCTGGCAGCTCAAAGCCATTAAAATCCATCCCCTCTGATGTCTCTCTCCCCCAGCAGGATCAGATACCCTGAGCCATCAGTGCTCTGGAAGCCCTGGACTTTGTTCCCATGCTCTTGGGCCAGGCTCAATGCTGCAGCTTTTGATCCTGCAGCAAATCCCACTTCCTTCAGTATGGAGTGTTCCAGAGTGCTTTTTTAAACCTAAAGAATCTGATGGAAAGACTTTTCTAGGCATTTTTAAAACTGCTTTTTTGGTTCCCTTAGTGCTGACACATCTCCAGGGGCTGTGTCACAACGATTTAGTGTCTCTGCACATCCTGACGGATCCTGACACAGTGCTGTGTCATGCTCCAGAAATCCTGCAAACACCATCTACCTACAGCTCCCAAAGCTGCTACTCCCACGGTCACACCTGTCATTGGAGCTGCTGCTGGGCTTAGAGACTCTGAACCCCTCTGAACCATTCTCCAGTTCTTCAGCACATGCTTACGAGTGAGTCCTGTCCCAGGGATGCGGACAGGGTTTGGGCTTGGCATGATCCCTGGGGATAGGATGAAATTCATGTACCCCTGTTTGCATGTTCCATGCAAATACTGTGAAGAGAATGAAAGGCAACACCAACAGCTCTGCAGACAAAAGATCTTTCAGAAACAAACTGATCTCTTGGTGAAGATGCATGCACACACACCTGCACCCGTGTCCAAGGGCACACACTTGCCATTCCCAATTTGCCAGTGTGTCTTTCCTGGGAGAGGCTCCCGTAGTGCCAGGCTGCCTCGTGACCCTGTCAGCCCGTTTTGGACAGGCAGGGTGCTGCCTGCTTGCCCCCAGCCTGGCAGTATCCCCAAACCCCATCCTGTGCCCAGCCCTGAGTGCAGAGAGTGCCGGATTCCAGGAGCTGCCGAGTGGAGCCTGCAGCGAGCGGAGCCTGCAGCCAGTGCTCAGTGGCCTGGCCCTGGCATTGTCCTTTGTTCCCACCTTCCTTCCCATACTGATTTACTCCTTTGTTACATGAGCTGTAGGGTGCAAATGTGATCCATGACTGATGATGGGGTGCATTCCCTAAAGGTTGGGGGTGAGGAATGGGAGGAGTTTACAGACTCCTGAGCATCCCTTCCTGGGAACATCTCTGCTTTTTCTTCTCTCTGCTGTTTTCCCTTGTTCATCCCCTTCAGGAAGGACAGAGGCTCTGCACACCTGCTCCCTGCATTGTGATGGGGCCAGGTATTGGTATTTCTAAAACTGAGCTTGATCTGGTCCTGGGAATGAGTGGCTGCCCCGGGAGCCTGGCAGTGAGGCGGGAGGGAGGTGGGTTTGGGGGGGAATGTCTGACCCTGCGTTACTCCACTCTGGGGGATGATCAGTTATTGCTGCTGCTGTTCTGATTCTGATCTTCAGGGATGATCCTCAGCTAGGCAAGTGACATCCCAGGTGTGACAGAAGTGATCTGGCTGCTCAGGTGCTCTCTGAGAGTAGTGAAGTGCACAAAGCCCAGGGCTCCTCCTACCCATGCAGCTCCTGCTCAGCCTCCCTATTCCACACCGAGGGCAGCCACGCTGCTTCCAGTTTGTTCCACACTATTTTTAGGAATGCAGCTTTTTTATTTTGGAAAAAACCAGTCTGTAGCTATTATAGTTTGCCATAATGCCGTGTTTGCATCATTCCACGAGCCAGCTGTGAATCCAGCTGTTCTCCTCCCGGGGTGGGATTTCCAGGCACGGCAGTACCTGTGCTCCAGCACTCAGGCTCAGCTCTCTGTGGTCTGGAGGAACAAGGGCTTGCTGTGCACAGCATCACTTGAGCTGCCCACACCTGTGTCCAGGTGCAGGGGTGGCACAGCCCATGGCACAGGCGGACCTGGTAAGGCTTGGGCCCCTGCTCCCCACCCTGGTCCCCTGCCCCATCACCTGCAATCTCGTCACATCTCCACGCTGTCCCCACAGCTCCTGCCCTGCCTGCTCTGGGGGCCCTGGAGCAGGAGGGCTCCCACCACTGGGCCAGGGTCACCTCCAGCCCCTCCAGGGCCAGGTGGAGGGACCCCCCTGGGGTGAGTGCCAAGCCTGGCTCCAGGCAGGAGGAAGAGCCCACTCCATGTCCCTGGCAGGGCAGATGCTCCATTGCCCCGGGCACGGGCTCTCAGCAGGGACACTCGGGCTCTGCAGCTCTCCATGGAAATGTAGGTGGGTTTGTTTTTCCCCCATTTGTATGAGGGCCCAGACTCCAGCAGTTGCCACAGCAGTTTGTCTGTGCTGGAATTAAATCCAAGAGGAGGTGGAAAGGTAAAAGCAGTATTTGAGGAGAGTGCCTTGGGAAGGTATCAGCCTCAGTGCCTGCCATGGTACAGATCTGAGGGGGAGGAACATTCAGAAACAAGATTCTTGGAAAGAGGGGGAAAGTGTGAAAGCAAACAGGGAATTTGATTTTCTCTCTTTTTTTTTCTCTTCAAAATTTCTGGGATGTCAAAGAGGTAAGAAATAAGGAAAAAAGCGACTGAAGAAAGATATGAAGGTAATTCAAGACCTTACTATCACACAATGCCTACTATATTAATGACCTACCTTCTACTTCTTATGGAATGTTCCACAGGAATAATAAACATGTTGCAAAACACCTGACAGCTCCATTGGGTTACAAATAGATGGGACCTGTCAATAATGCTCGTTGTGTTACGTTGAGATAACATAGCAAATAGCTCAGTGTTTATGCAGCTTCTGAAACTCTTCAAAGATATGTTAAATGAAAGTAAAAGTATTAAATGAGGAGAAAAAGTCATTCTCATGTCATTTATCTTCCTCATGGTAAAGAGAAACAAGCCCTCAGTAATGACAATGAAACCAGAGGACAAGTGAGTGCATGTGGGGAAGAGGTAGAAGAGTTGGAGAAAGAAAACCTCAGGACCCATCTGTTGTCTCATCCTTCAGGATTCACCCCGTCACCTGGAAGAGTTCAAGACCAGGATTCTGTGATTTTGGGAAGAGAGGAGGGTGTTGTGTTCCTGCTCCAGACTGCAGGAAAGGGGATGGGTGCTGAGGCAGCCACCAGAGCGTTCAGTGAAAGAAGGTACCTGCTGAGTGAATTCCAAAGATGGGGAGATCCTTCTCCCAGCTGATTCCCAGCCTCTGGAGCAGTCAGGGCTCAGCAGTGCTGGGTGAAGGGATCCTGCCATGGGGGCACATGGACTGGACTCACCAGCAGCCAGAGGGTTTCCCTGCTGGGGAACACAGGTTATTAAACCTCAGCAGCATTCACTGTGGTCCTTTCTTTCATCAACTCTCCTCTTCAATATTGTATTTTCTGTCCTTTTGGGAAAAGAGGGCTCTATTTAATAAGAAGAAGGGGTTGCTTCAGTACACCCGAGGACTGATGATTGACTCAGGCTTTTTTAATAATTCAGCTGCCAGACAGGCCCTGTGCACTCACAGCACTCTGATAATACCCCAGAAGAGAAAACAGAGCTGGAAGGTTTTCCTGCTGGATGCTGGGGGCTGAGGCTCCTTCCAAGGCAGATGGGAGTAAACTCACCTACCTCTCCCGAGTAAAGGTGGTTCCACCTGGGACTCAGCTCATTTACTGACCAAGACCCAAAGCAGGGAGGAGAGTGAGTGAAACACCCACCGAGGGAGCAGACAGGATGGGGACTGATCCGGGGGTGGATTTATGTGTGTCCATCACACTGTGTGTGAACCCGACTCCTCCAGACCCAGCAGATTTCCTCTGAGAGCTGCTTTCTAAGCTGAGTTTAGCTTAGGGCTGTGAACCCTTCACAAGCCCACATCACCAGAGAAACCAGCTGTTCTGCACACATTCTGTCTTTGCTGACTCCTGTGTTGGGGGCAGTTGAGTAAATTCTGACCTGGAGGAGGCAGAGCACAGAGCAAGGATCCACTAACACCCCCCAGTGACGATCCTCATGAGGAGCTGCCCAAGGAACGACAAGACACGTGTGGCAAATGGACCTTTCCCATCAGTAAACCCCTCTCTGGATGTTAGGCCAGCAGCACCCCCTGGATGTTGTTCCAACAGCAGGAGATGATGCTCCTTCACAGCTCATGTGGAGTTCTGAATCCCCCCCTCAGCTGCAGCAGCAGCTCACCATCCTGTCTTTGTCCCCCTGCTCTTCTCCTACCTGCCCCTGAGCCTGTCTGCTGAGGGTGTGTGCTTCCTGCTGCTCCAGGAGGGACTGCTTAATGTGAGCTTTCAGGAGTCTTCTGACAAGATTTCTGCTGACTTGGGCACTTTCATGTTCGTGTATTTACATGACTTTCACAGCCATGGCAGCCTGCAGGGCTGGAACACAGTGAGGCACAGGAGCAGGGTGTCCTGTAGGGCTGGAACACAGTGAGGCACAGGAGCAGCATGTCCTGAAGGGCTGGGAACCCCAATGAGACACAGGAGCAGGGTGTCCTGCAGAACCCCAATGAGACACAGGAGCAGGGTGTCCTGTAGGGCTGGAACACAGTGAGGCACAGGAGCAGGGTGTCCTGAAGGGCTGGGAACCCCAATGAGGCACAGGAGCAGGGTGTCCTGTGAAAGAGGAGGTTAAGCCCAAAAGAGTTAACTAAGAAATTTGGGCCTGCAAACAAGTTACCAACATCCAAAACGATCTGTGCTCATTCTGTTCTACTTACTGGACCAAAGCTTCAGAGAATAGTACAAGAACATGTAATAGGCCTAGAAGCAATAAATTAGAAATATAACAGGATCAGGTAGACATTTGAATAGGAGAAATAGGCCTGGAGCCAGGGCTTCTTCCAAGCTTCAGTGAGCGGGTCAAGAACAATGGAAGAGAAAGAAGGTCAAGCTGAGGAAGATGAGTTAAAGCCCCCAGACCCACCAAAATTGAGGGCCAAGAGAAGCACCGCCCCAAGCCCTGCCTGAGCTCCACCTGTACTCCGCCTGTTATTAATATGCATAGACAGATGTTGTAATCGCTTGAATATGCATTTAATCACATCTGAAGATTGTATAAAAATGCTGATTTTGTGTGAAGCCTTCGAGCAAGTTTGTCCAGTGTGAACTAGCTTGCTCCCAACTTTGAATAAACAAATACCTTGCTGCTTAAAGATAAAAAGTCTCTGAGTAGTTTCTCGGACCGATTTTTTGGATTCACCTGTGGGGCAGGGGCTGGGTTACCCATCATTGACACAAATGCTCTCCATAGTGGCTTGGGGACACCAACACATCCTGGTAAGCAAGGGGATGAGCAGTCTGCAGGCAGCACATGAGGAAAACAAGAATGGATGTTTCAGGAGTGCAAAGGAGTGGATGCATCCTGAAGAATTAGGGAAAAAAGACTGGTTTATCTTTTCTGACATTATTAGCACAAGCATACACACACACCCCAAAACCATTAGTTAGAAGGAATTTGTTTCTCATACCAGCTTTTCCACAGGTTCTCAGTTTCTTCCCATGTTCTGTTAAGTCCCCGGCAAAATTTCCCTTGAGTTCAGCAATAAATTAGAACTTTTATGAATTACAGACCTCTGATGCCTCCTTGGAGAAGTCAAACATTAGCGGGAATCATGCTGGAGCAGGAGCGAGCTCTGGGAATTCCTCACTCCATTGTCAGTCCAGGCACAAAATGCACCCAGTGATCAGTACCAGGACTTGTAAATCACCCAAACCAGGTGGGTTCTTACCCTTCTTACTGTAATATTTTAAACCTCAGTGTGATGCACTGTTTCCAGCTGTGCAGAAAGAACAAGGCTACAGCAAACCCAAGACATAGTTATCTGTGGCCCAGAATCACAGTTTACAGGACATTAAAATGTTACTCTGTTTTACATTGCTGTTGGTAAATACTGAGTTTGCACTCAGGACATTCAAAAAGATGTCATCCTGAAAGTGCCAGATATAACTGACAATCTGGGGAGTTTAAGGAGCTGTTTGTGTGAGGTACATCACAGCCCATCCCCTGGCCATTCCCCAAAGGAATATACATTCCTTTTTGTTTTTCCACCGCCAGAGACTGGTCCTGGCCCTGTTAAAGGCTGAAATTTGGTCATGAGGGAAACTGCCTGGAAGGTAACAGGGTATGAGCACTGGAGCAATTCTACCAGGGAAAGGGAATTCCAGGGGAGACCACATTTCTGACTTGTTTCAGGAGCTCTGAAGAAACCCAGAGACTCTTTATGTGCTGTTGCCTGTCTTCATCCCCATTAAATTGTGTCTCTTTTCCTTCCTATGGAGCTCTCATTAAAAAAACATAGGAAAAAAGAGTCAAAATTTGGTTGTTTTGATAGTCTTTGAATTTTGCTCTGCCTGGTTAGGCTTCACCTGGGGCTGGATAGTTCAGATCAATCATTCTACCTTCAGGATAACACAGAAAATCACAGAATCTTTTAGATTGGAAGAGACCTCTAAGATCACCAAGTCCAGCTATAAATCTAAGACTGCCAAGTCCCACTAACCCCTGTCCCAAAGTCCCCCCCACATCTTTTGAATCCCTCCAGGGATGGGGACTTCAGCACTGCCCTGGGCAGCTGTGCCAGGGATGGACAACCCTTCTGTGAAGAAATATTTCCTAATATCCAACCTGAACCTCCACGCTCACACACAACTCCTTAGTGGCTGGTGCTTGAGTGGCCTGGAATCTGAAGTCCTCTCAGGAAGAGCTGAGCTGACCAGGAGAAGGAGCTCAGACTTGTCAACACAGCAGCAGCAGCAGCACAGCAAGTGAGAAAATGGGGCAGGTGGCAGAACAGAACATATCGATGCATTTGGGAAACACAGATTACAGTCACCAACAGATGTTACTGCAAAACATCTCTGTCCAAAGGAGTTTGCAAGCATAAAAAGGAATTATTCAGTACTCCACAAGAACATTTTACTGCTGTAGCTGCACAGATCTATCACAACAATGTTTCTACACAGTAATGCAGAGAAAGCACCAGCATTTTCCACTTTGTGCTGTTTTGAGGGCTATGCAGAGGAGATGTAATCATGGACTTGAGAGAAAAAAAAAGACATTCCTTGTCATCAGTGACTTGGAGACAAGTGTAGCTTCACAACAGCAATGAGGAAAGAAAAACTAGTTTGTAAGTGAGTCCTAGAACTGGTCCAAGTGTTCCCTGACCTATTGTTGGCTTAAAAAACTGGCATTTAGAGAGTCTGAGAAGACATGAGGAAAAACCCAGCATGTTAAACCAAAGCAGACAGCTTGTGCCAGCACTGGGGCAAGGGCTGAGCCAGGGAAAGCTGTGTCAGTAAGAACATTCTGGTCCAGCCTTGTTCCCACTGGACTCAGAGCAATCTGGCTTTGCTGGTGGAAGGAGCAGCTCCAGCCCCCCGTGAGACAGCTGCAATCCCTGTGCCTGAACAAACCCTTCTGGGATCTGCCTGGGCACCAGCCTCTGCCAGGTGCAACAAACCCTCCTGGAGCTGCTGAACTCCTGCCTGGCATGGTGGGGTGCAGGTGTCCTGGGCAGTGCCCCTGCCACGGGGACTCCCCTCTCCTGCAGGACCCAGCCTGTGCTCCCAGACGCTGCCTCCCTGGGCCTGCACTCCTAAGCTGTGCCCTGGCTGTGCATCACACGTCTGTTTGTTGCAGTTCCCCACCATGTAGGGTGCAAAGAATGTTTTTGGGAACCTGCAGCCCCTGTGACACTCAGAGAGTCTTGGTACATTTCAGAATTTCGCCTCCAGTCTTTCCCAGCTCGGCTGCTCTGATGGTTTCTTTGGCTATTTGGACAGACAAGTGCACACGCGTTTCTTGTGCAGCCCCTGCTCAGCTCTCCTTCCTTCCTCATCCTTCTCACAGCTTTACATGCTCCTGCCTTTACCCCGTGATCCTGAGCATCAATTTGAGCTGGGTTTCAATCCCTGTGCTCCAGGAGCCTGGTTCCTGCCGGGGCACTGAGCTGAGCTCCCTGTTCATGGGCTCAGTGAACGTCTGGGGGGCTCCTGGGTTCCCCCATCGTGGGTTTGGGTCAGACCTGGTGCCAGCTGACAGGCCAAGTTACTCACCAGATGCTTCTCCTTATGTGGAAGTGGCAGAGTCTCTCTGTGGGTCCTGCAGGCTGGTATCTGACGTGTCAAAAGGCTTTAGGCACCCTTCACCCAGCAGGTACATTCACAGGCACTTGTGTCCAGCAAGGAACGCTTCAAACACATTCCCTGCTGCTGCCCTTCCCTGCTGGCTCAGTGCTGAGCCACATCCTTGTGGGATGCTGAGAAAGTGGGATGGCCTCACCTGGGCTCCCCACAGCCCTCGGACAGGAGCTTGTATTCATGAGAGGGGCTCCTGCCTCCTTACAGCTTCCATAAGCTTTCATCCACCCTGCCCTCTCCTGAGTCAGGAAAAAGCCTGTTGGGAGATGGAGATGGGAACGTTTGTTGGGTAGAAGTCACTTTGTCAGTCGTGATCTTACTCTGAGAGCTTTCTGTCTGAAAAAGCAATTTTAGTTTCAATCAAAATGAATAAAATAACAGGTTTAACATTTGGAAAACTCATTACTGGAAACTTTATGAAACCTAAGGCTAACAAGGCTGAGTTATTGCTTGAAAGAGCAAATTTTCTTGTTAAAGAATGCAAATATATAAAGATATATAGTATCTAACCCAGTCACGTTAGTGAAGTACAGGCATGGTATTGTAAGCCCTTCTTTTTTCCCCCCACTTTCCTTCTTTTCCACATGCTGGTGCACCCAGCTAAGCACGATGTCATTAGCACAGAGCATTTAGCAAGAACACTGCTCTGGGGATGGATTAACCAGGCCCTGGGAGCCCTCCCCCCGCTGATGACACTGGCTCCCAGCTTTCCTGTATCCCAAAAGGACAACAAAAAAGATTACATTTGGATGAGTTAAATTTGCATGTGGGGAGGAAACGCACAAAGAACAGCACAGACAATCCCAGCCTGTGTCTGCACTGATGCACAGCATGGCCAGCACCCCCTTCCCCACAGCAAACAGCAGCTCTGCCTTATTTATGGATCCATTTGTTTATTTTATTGATGAGCTTGGAAGCAGAGTCCTCACCCAGCACCTTGCTGCACAACACCCAAACCTCACCTGATGCCAGGTCTTGTGCCACGTCCCAGGAATGCTGTGCTCTGCACCATAAGATGGAAAAGCTGTTGCTGTGCTCTGTGATACAGGAAAATATGGAAATGGACTCGTGACTCTGATTTGCCTTTGGATCATGGAGAATGCAAGCTCACCAGCCCAATGTGGTGTACAGCTGGCTGTCCATTCACATCAGCAAGGCATCACAAGCTACATTTCTTTTGTTTATTTGTTTTCGTCCCTCTAAATACACACAGAAATATTGTAGCTGTGACAACTCAACGTATGTTCCAGAAAAGCCAGGGCTCTGGTGCCTCATTTGCCCAGAAATGTGCTTAAATATTGATATTTTAATGATACATTCTTCAGAGTGTCCCATTTTCCCAGAGCCTAGTTTTTAAAGGCTGGCTCCAAAAGGCATTAGGGGAGTTGGAATTGCAGCACTTGGAGCCTCTGACAGAAGATGGATTTTGGTAGGAGCACAGAGTGAATGCTGAAAGACTCCAGTCAGGACCTCCCAGAGCTCTCTCTGACACATTCTAGTCTCTGATGTCTCACATAAGGATGCCTGGTCTTGTACAAAGCACCTGGCACTATCCCACTCCATGTCCTTCTCTCTAAAGCAGAGATACATGGATTTGATGGATAGACAGGGGGGAACGATTTCACACTGGCAGGGGGTTAGGTGGGATATTGAGAAGGAATTCTTGGCTGTGAGGGTGGGGAGGCCCTGGCACAGGTTGCCCAGAGAAGCTGTGGCTGCCCCTGGATCCTTGGAAGTGTCCAAGGCCAGCTCTGTCACCTTGAAGACTATCAAGAGCCTCGTGAGAGCAGCCAGAAAGAGACACCAAGGGAGAGCCACGGGCCTGGACCCCTGAGAGAAGCTGTGAACCCCTGCCCAGCAGGATGGCACTCACCCCTCCTGAGTGGGGATCTGTCCCACACACTCAGGGAGTGGGAGGTGGAGACACACCAGCCTGGGTGGAAACCCTCTCTAGGACCTCCCAGCTTGAGAACCTCCATCTTCTGCAGAGTTGGTGGAAACAGGGTTCACCTTCAAAGCCATGGTAGCTAACCCCTGGATTCAGAGGTGTGAGCAGAGCTCCCTGCCTTCCTGCCTTGAGCAGAGCTCCCTGCCTTCCTACCTCCAGCACAGCTCTGCTCCCTCTCCTCTCCTCTCTGGCTCAGGAGCAGCTCCCTTGGCCACCCATCCCAGGGCACAGTGTTCAGGGGAGCAGCACAGAACCTGCTGCCAGCAGGTCTGACCTCTGCTCTCCTTCAACAGCCAAGGGGGGTCACCCCCCCTGCACTCCTTTTATTGCTCCTTCCAGGCATTTGGGTGAGCCCACAGGATATTCCATTCGCTTCCCTGCTCTTTGGCAGGACCGAGGGTGTGACAGCTGCTGCTGCTCTGGCATCACGAGGCTCACCTGTGGCAGGAGACTCTAAATCACACCATTTTATAAAACATTTCTGTCGATTACCTGAATGGCTGTGAGATGCCAAAATAATTTTCTAACTGTGTAATATAGGCCTGTAATCTCCTGCTGTAGGACTTGCTGTAGTGCTGTTGAAATATGTGCACAGGTGCTGGCATTAGCAAATGGAAGTACTGGGATTAACATGGACTTTCTCTGTTTGTCAAAATACAAAGGTTGATGTGTTAGTGTCTTGTTACTGCCTTGTTCTCTAAGCCACAGAGTTAATTAAAGCTTTGTTTCTTAGGCGTTAAAAGCATTCTCATTTTTGAACTCACCAGCTAATGCTTATTGGCACTTTTTTTTTTCTGTTTTCATGTGTTGAAGAGACATAACTTAGACACAGGGGAACAGGATTGCAAGGGGCACTTCTGCTGGTGTGAGGAGTCTCAACCATTTGGGCAGCAAATTTAAGCAATTGGTATTAAAATGAACATCCACAAAGTCAGAACAGGCTGTGCTTCGGAATGGCAGAAATTAGGGAGTTTATTTAGCAATTATGTGATTTGTGGAAAGGAAAATCATCTTTTAATTAAATACATCTAATGTGCTTATCCAGCAAGAGATGAGTGCTGTCTAAACATTAAAAAACCCAACAAACCACCTTTTTCCAGGTGAGATACTGAACGTGGATCTTGGTCACTTCAGTGATAATGTTATCAGGCCATGTCAGTGGCCAGCAGTGCTCGGGATCACTGCAGAATGGGGGTTATTTGTTCCCTGCAAACGTGATATGCTGGTTTTGGCCTTCATACACCAAAGTGGCAATAGCCTGGAAGCAGTAAAGGATGTGTTAGCTAATATAGGTAGTATAACTTATACAGCTGATGCCTTTCTTGGGGTAAACTCCAGAAGGGAAACTTGATATCCCAGCTTGTGATGAGTGTGAAAGCCCTGAAATCCATTGCTTTGGCCTTGAAAAATAACTGTGAATGCTCTGTGTTGCAGATCTAGAATTGCCTCTGTTCAGTTCATGTTTCAATTCTGTCACTAGTTCAAAGTAAAAACCAAAAAAACACAACCAAAAAGAACAAACCCAAACCCTGAAATATTCCACAACCCTTCTCCCTACTCCCACCATGTGCAAAGCAAGGAATTCAGTTAATCCAGTGTGCTGTAAAGAGGAAAAGAAATTTCCCTGATGGTTCATTCCAGTACAGTGTTGGGAGTTTGGAGCCCTCTGAGCCTGATGCATCTCCTGGACTGGCTGGTGGGGGCAGGTGTGTGGCCCTGTTTTGGGGTGTCTGGGCACTGCTGACCTTCTGCTGTGGCTGGGGATGGAGGGTGGGCTTTGGCAAGCCCAGGCAGCTGCCCTTGAGCTCCCAGAAACAGCAAACACCAAGTTGCAGCTTTGGTTTGTTTGTTTTTGACAACTTTACCACCTGTGTATGAAAACACTGAACCCCTGGTGTTGTTTCCATGGGAGGGTTCAGGGCAGAGCTGCCGACGCTGCTCCCCCTCTGTCCCAGCACGGGGGGATGAGGGGGCTGCTCTCCCTCCACCTCCTGCTGGAGACCCCCACCCTGGGGGGTGACAGGCCCTGGCTCTTGGCCATGGCCAGCTGCCTGACGTTGTGTTTGAGAGTCATTCACAGAATCACAGCACCCCAGACTGGTCTGGGGGAAGGGGACCTCAAAGCCCACCCAGTGCCACCCCCTGCCATGGGCAGGGACACCTTCCACCAGCCCAGGTTGCTCCAAGCCCCATCCAATGTGGTCTTGGACACTTCCAGAGATCCAGGGGCAGCCACAACTCCTCTGGGAATTCTATTCCAGGGCCTTCCCACCCTCACAGGGAAGAATTGCTTCCCAATATCCCATCTAACCCTGCCCTGTGGCAGTGGGAAGCCATTCCCCCTTGTCCTGTTGCTCCAGGTCCTTGTGAAAATTGTATGAGGCTCCCTTTGAAATGCCCAAGCAAATGGTCCCTTTCTGAACAAGCAGAGGTAGGTCAGGGTTTGGGCCTATTTTCCTCTCATTTATTTGGATAAGAAATTAATTACACCAAGATAATTTACTGAATCTCTTAAAACTAGATCAGATTGTTAAGAGACAGAATGTTTCAGCTGAGCAGGTGTTTTGAAGGTGATCATACACTGTGTTTTACTACTTTAAATAAATTACTAGAATTAAATATTCATAAAGCTCCATTGTTTGGCTTTAGTGGATTTGCTTCCTGTAACATAATTCATTCAACAGTTTTGTACAAACTGTGTAAGTGTGTATTAATTGCTGTAACATAATTTACAGATTTCCTCCCATATGGCTGATTGGAATAGTAGATACAGCAAAATATGGGAGCAGCATTTGCTAATAAATGGTGTGCCTGGGCAGGAAAGCTACATTCTCAGGAATTCCTACTCTGCAATGATTAGGTGACTGCATCACCTAATTTGGTTCCAGTCAGTGCTTAACATAACCCCCCACCCCATGGCATCACCAGTGTATGGCCAGAACGTGTCCCCTTGGGAGGCCAAGAGGGACCAGCTTAGCTGGAAACGTGAGCTTGGTGCCTTCACAAAGATGGTTGTTAATCAAAATAGTTATTATTTTAAAAGAAACTGTCTGTTCAGTGTCTCAGGTGCTGTAGAGTCAGGCAGCAGGAAAGGACCATTTGAGCAGACAAAATCCCTCTGTCAAAGGTTGGGCTCGATGATCTTGGAGGCCTTTTCCAACCCAAAGGGTTCTGTGGCTCAGTCCCTCAGACAGAGGAGGAGGGGTCGGTCCCTGCTCCTGCAGCTCCCTGGCTCGGCTGCAGGAGGGGCAGACACGGCCCCCGGGTCACTCTCCTGGGAATCCAAGACACTGGTGAGAGGGAGGAGTGCAGGAGGGAACCAGCTGTGCCAGCACTGCACTGCTGCCCTCCCTGCTTGAAAGCCCCCAAACCCACCCTTGCTCCCCCACCCGCTGATCTCTCTGGGCCCTCTGTGTGCTCGGGGTCTGTGAGTGTGGGCAGCTCCCGGGGCCCGGGCAGGCAGTGGTGCCCAGGGAGAGCCATCCTCCTGGAGGGTCCAGAGGGGTTTTCCTTTCCAGCTCAGCAGATCCAGGCCCTGGCAGCGCTGCCAGAGGCTGCCAGGGGAGCAGGCACGATGGAGCGTGGTTCCCATGTGTGTTCTGCCCAGCGAATTCCAGACCCGGTGCGCTCAATTCCCAGTGTCAGACACGGGTTTCTCCCGGGAGACGCTGCTGGCTCGGAGCCCGAGCCCACCCCTGTCCCCGGCCAGCGGAGCTCTAGGGTGGGCAACTGCTCACTGGGGAGCAGGGAGGGCTGGGGCAGCCTGGGCAGGGTCGGGCCGTGGAGTTGCGGTGCCAGGGAGAGCCCCCGGTGGGACTGGGGACAGGCAGGGGTGGCACTGCGGAGCTGCTGGTGTTGGACAGCTCCTGGATGCTGCGGAGCTGCTGGTGTTGGACAGCTCCTGGATGCTGCGGAGCCAAACCCCGTCTGTCCCGTCCTGCCCCGCCTGCGGGTGACACCGCCAGGCTGCACGAGGGAGGCATCCTGCTTTTCCTGGGTCCTGCCTTTCGGCTGGAGGAAACGCGAGAGAAGAACACAAGTGATTCCAGGACCTCGACGGGCTTTCCCTGTCCTCCCAACTGGCTCATCCCAGGTGAGGCATTCCTGCTGCCAGGGTGTGCCAACCACTGCCAGTAGGGAAACATGCAATGTGGAATATGATTTCCTCTTTTCCTTTGACTCTTCTTCCTTTCATCCAGCACTTGCGTGTTTGCTGCCATGGGAGAAGTGCCAGGCTGGCACCAGATCCTGGTTGGAGCAGACAAGGGCTGAGGAGGTCCTTGCTGAGCTACACGTGCTCTGCCACGGGCCCTGAGCTCAGCCCTGAGGCTGAGCCAGCACGGCAGGGTGGGATGACTGGGATCCAGGCTGTGGGTGTGCAGGATGTGCCCATTGCTCACACATAAAGTGCTGTGATCTGTTGAATTAGGGACTGTAGCACGGTGCTGCCCTTGGAGAGAGCTGGGTGTGTTACAGCAAGGGCAGGGCACGATGGAGCTCTGAATATGGACTGGAACAACTGCAGACAAATGATGTGTGGGACTGTCTTGCTGTTGATGCACATCCAGTATTGGGAATGCAGGTACCAAACCAAATACGTGGGAAAAGAGAGTTTGAATGTCTGTACCTGTGTGCACAAGGACAGTGTCCACACAGCCTTGTGTGACACTTTGTGACACCTGCTCAGCTCATCACACAGCCAGCTTTAATAACACAGCTGATTCCTTCTGCTCAGCTCCCATTAATGGCATGTATTGAACTCGTGCATATTGGAAATTGGGCATGAAATGACCCATTTCTGTTGCTGGAAATGGCTCTGGGCAATCTGTGCCTTGCTGCAGTTAGAGAGAGGCTCAGAAATGTTCCCCAGCAAAGGAGTCGGGCCCAGGCCCCAGAGGTATGTTCTGGGATCAACTTTATGAATTTCAAACTGCCTGTTTAGGAAGAAAGAAATGTTTCCTTCATGGCACAGCCTGGAGGATTTATCTTTGAGCTTCAGCACATCCCCATGTGTGCCCGAAGGCAGGCAATGGGATCTGACAAACAAATAACTGGAGGTATCAGGATGGAGGAAAAAGTCATGTAATGTTCACAAAACAGCCACAGAATCCCAGAATTATTTGGGTGAGTAGGGACCTTAAAGCTTGTCTCATTCCAGCCCCTGCCACAGGCAGGGACACCTTCCACTGGACCAGGTTGTTCCAAGCCCCATTCAACCTGACCTGGAACACTACAAGTCACTGTGTTGTTGCCATTGGTCCTCCAATGCTGTTGCTGATCTTTATCTAAAACTATATTAAAAAGAGGAAAATCAAGAATTTTTATTCTGCAAATCACTCCAATATTTCAATTTTTTTCATATTCATCCTGAAAAAGAGTCAATAGAATTAAAAAAGTAATAAAACATGAATAAAAGTTCATGGCACAAATATTCAAGGGGAGTGCTGTGAGGTGCAAGTGCATCCTTCACATTTCTGCAGGACACACTGAGTCATCCCCACCCAAAATGTTCCCATTTCAGGAACTGTGGAACAACAAGGTAGAAAGCAAAACTACAAATGATAGAGCTGGAACGATTTCAAAGCTTAATCCCCTAATTAATCCCAATAACGAGCATTTAGTACAAAAAAGACTTTTAAAATCATACCATCCTAGAACACATCCCCACTTTTCCTTAGCCTTTAAATAGCTCCCTGGCTGGATTTCCGTGCCAGTTCAGCTTAGCCTGCTTCCTTTTTCATTCTTGCATTTATTTTAAGCATTCTTTCTTTCAACAGCCCCTTCACATATTTCATTAACATTGTGTCTTATTAAAATCTTGTCGCGGTGATTGGAATTTTAAATGAGTGTTTAAAGAGAAACCAAAGAGATTAAATGAATGTTAACAGAATTTAAGACACTCCATTAACAACTTTGCGCCATATTTGCAAAATTCATGAAGCAACGTGTTTAATTACAGCTGCTGGTGGACTCCAGGTTGTGGGCCCTGTCTGTGAATTAACACCAGCCTGGTGTGTTTAGTTTGAGGCTGAGCAAGGCATCAATCTTTGTGTTTGCTGGCATAAGTCATTCATCAGCACTGTCAAAGTCACAGGGATCCATTTATCAGCCCATTAATGATCATTTGTAGAGGAGATAATCGGAAAGTTTGGTTGCTTCTCCCCGAGCGTTTTGCATCTATCCTCTGTTTTTCTGAATTCATGTTTTTGCAGCACCTCAGGAGCCTCATGGATGCACGTTCCTGCCCTTGAAGATACTCAAAATAGCAAAAAATGAAAGTCCAGCTCACGGAAGAAAGCGAGGTAATTCAACCCCAAATATATTTTCTCTAGGTTGCCAATAAAGCACTTTAACTCCCTGCAGGCCTTCACAACTCATGATCTAGTGCTTTGCTTCCTCGCCTTACAACCCATCTTGCACTGTGGGATTCTGAGCTTTCTCTCCCCAGTTTTAACCTTAAGCTAAACCTAGGAGCGGTTTGGGAAGCAGTGCTCCCACAGGAGAGGGCAGGCACTGCCCTGAGCCCAGCCTAACGACACCCCGGGGATGAACTCCAGCTCTGCCCGCAGTAACTAGGATTTTGAACAGCCCTGCTCCCATCATTCCCAGGTTATCTCACCCCGTTTCAGCCTGGTTGTGCACCCCGAGCCTGATGCCCAGTCCAAACTGCTGGGCTGTTCCTTTATTAACCCCGGGCAGGATGGATTTCAGGCTGTACTTTGTGAGTAAAAGCCTCAGCTACCTGCTGTCGGCTGGAGAATGGAGCAATATGAAGGTAATCACTTATGTTCTGGCTCTCAAGACTTTTTTTCCTGTTTTTATATCTTTGTAATTCTACTCTCAAAAATAAGTTTGTTCTGTGTGAGCCATGAATTTGGGACTGCCTGTCATAGGTGGCTTAATGCTGGGTTTGCAGGCACTCTATATTCTCTTGATCCTGATTAACAGTCTTTGTGCTACTGTTGCCTGGAAGTTATCCAGTATAACAATTTCACTGGAGAATGGGATTTCATCAAAATGTATTACAGGAGTGTGCCAGTTTCAAAAACTTTAATCAGAAAAGGGATCTCGGAGCCAGGGAGGTATTTTGTGTTGAAAAGAGACACTGTGTTGAATGCAGGTGTGTTCTCAGTTCATAAGCTCTTTTCACAATTTTCTTCCTACTTGGCAAAACTACTGCTGGAGAAGTTTAGTTCTTCTGTGGGATCCTGTTCCACCCCAGCTCTGGCTCAACCATCGTGGGCACAGTGCAGGGGACAGTTTTCCCTGCCCAGAGATGTCCTGTGGTATTTGCCACTCTGCAAATTCTGGCTTATTATTAATTGAGATCTTAAAAGAATACAGAGAGGAAAAGAAACAGCAACCCACCAGTTGAGTCTGCCCAGGCAGGTGTTGAACAGTGCTGCAAACAGAGCCACGAGGCAGCCCAGGCTGCTTGTGCAAGGCCACTCTAAGCCATGGGTGGCCTTGGGCAACTCTCTGGCACTGCCCCATGCTCATTGTTTCTCTTCTGAAGCAAAGAAAACCCCTGAATCCTGGTTATGCCTCTGAAGGAGGCTCACCCAAAGGCATCCAGCTGAAGGGAAGTCTGGCTGCACAGAAATAGGTGTGAATTCAGGGAAAAACTGAAGCCTGATACCTTAAAATAAAACAAAAGCAAAGGATTTTGAGAAACTCAGAACACCCAGTGTGTTCAATCCGTGCCCAACCCCCCAGTTGTTCAATCTGTACAAACCCCACACATGTCTGGGTGCTCAGGGGCACAGTGTCCTTGGGACCAGCCCCCAGTGCTCCCCCTTTGGCTCAGGGAGGGCTCTGGGGAAGGGGGGTAGTGCTGGCAAACTGAGCTGGCACTGGCTCACACCAGAAGGAAATATCAACAGTATTGAACAATACCCTTTAGAGCATGCTTTAACTTTTGGTCAGCCCTGCAGGGGCCATGCAGTTGGACCAGATGACCTCTGTTGGCCCTTCCCAACTGAAATATTCTAGTCTAGTCTAGTCTATTTTGTAATGAAGTACTGAACTGTTGTTCTCATTCTCCATGATGCTTTTTGTTCCCTGAGTGTCTTTTATGAATTGAAAAAAATAATAAAAAAACCCCTACCAAATATGAGTAGTAATTAAGGCCAGAAGAGCCCCTCAGGGTCTCTGGCCCAGCCCTCCACTCCAGCCCAGGCTGATTGTGGAGTGAGCCCAGCCTGCTCTGGGTCAGGCTTTTCCCCCTGGGGCTGCTGGGCTCGGCCCAAGTCTGGCACTACCGGTGCCACAGGAAAATCAGGCTCGTGGGGAGAAGGGCTCTTGACCTGATGCTCTGCAGAGCATGAGGATTTACAAAAATCAGGGCAGTTGCATGAAAATCTCTGACTAGAATCCAGATTTTAGTTCCAGTTACTGCTCTTCAGAATGAGCCATTTAGCATCTGGGTTCTCTCACTGCATTTGTTCCCATACTTTGCATCCTCTGGTTTCTCTGCTTTCTGTTCTTGTTGGACCCTGATTAGTGGTGACATCATTCTTTGGTTTTGCTGTTGAAGAACATTTTAAAATAAAAATCAGTATTTCAACCAGATAAAAATAATCCTTGGTTTAGTGCCCATGGATTTATTAATGTGACTCTCTCGCTCTGCTATTGATGTTAAGCCTGATGTATTTTTAAAATCTCTTACCCACGGAGATCACCGAAGACAAATCCCTGTCTGTTATAGATGCTTGGTATGGGAGTATTTCAGAAGGAAAAGGGAAAGGATGAAAGCTACAGTAGGATTTATCACCTGGGTATGAGTACCTGGCACACAGGGAACAGTTCCCTCAGCGCTGCCCCGGGGAAGCCACTGTGAGTAGTGGAGCTCCCAGACATTGATGCAGAGAGACCCTTTCCTGTTGACCTCGCACAGTTTCACATCAAACACACCTAGAAATGGCTTCATTGATGTTATCGGTGGATATATAAGCACAGCAAAGAGATTGAGGTGCCTGCGGGCTCATTCAGCCCGAGGACTCAGCCTCTCGGATCTGTCTGGGAGCAGGCGGGAGGGGCGAGGCCGGTGGCCCCTGTGCTGCTCTCTAAGGGGGTTTAGTTAAGCACATTTGGCGAGGGTTGCTGGGATCAGCCACGGGCAGAGCAGCTCCCCGGGGCCGGGGCAGCCCCAGAACGCAGCCCTCAACCCCTCCCTGGGACACATCCCCGGAAAACCGAGCTGCTGCTCCCGCCGGTCCCGCTCCATCTCCAGCCGCCGCCCGAATCCTTTGTCCCTTCGTTGCCGGCTGCCGAAGCCGCTCCCTCCGAGGCTCTGCCCGGCCGGGGCTGGCACAGCACTCGCGCCTTTCTCCGCCCGGAACTGGGGACAAGGTTTGGGGTCCCCTCTCCTCACCGCCCCGCTCGGCCTGCCCGGGGCTGGGGGAAGTGCTGAGGTGGGAGACAGGTCCTGAGGGGTACGGGCTGTACCCCGCTGCTGGAACCGCTCTGGCTGAGCCCCCAGGGACGGTGTGCTTGAGTGCAGGAGAACCTCAGCGGTCAGCCTGGTCTGAAACAGCCAGGGCTTCTCGGATGAAGATGTAAAATCCCAAATTTCAGGTCTGAGGGCGCCCCAAGGAAGATAAAGGAAGAGCTGGTGTCAGCTGTGGGAAGGTCTTGGATTCCAGGGGTTGGGAAGGACATCCCACAGCTTGGTCAGCTCCCGTGGCCAAAGCTCAGAGGGAGCTGCACCAGGCTGGGTGTGAGGAGATGTGACATCTGCTGCTCCCCCCTTCTCCCTCTCCACCTGTGGAGCCTGTGTTGTGCCCGGTGTCCCCACGGGGCCGCAGCACCTTGGGCAGCTCCAGGGGATGGGGAGGGATCCCAAGGGAGAGTGGACAGTGGGACTGTGGCCCTTGAGTGCCTTGGGAGCTCTTGGGTAAGCCATGGGTGAGCCTTGGCAGAAGCCAGGGGTGTCCATGAGTGCTGCAGAAGCTCTGAGGGTCAGTGGGGACACCCTGGGAGTCCCCTCCCTGGTGACAGTGAAGACCCAGCTGTTTGCATCCCACCACTGACGTCGGCTGGGACAGAACTCATTGGCTTAACTGGGGCTCTTCCAGTTCACATCACTGGAAGAGACACTAAATCTGTTCACTTCCTTCCTTAAAATACTAAGAGAGGAAAAAGACGACAAAATCTTGTTGCCTAATTAAGAAAATAAGTTTCTGCTAAGGTGTTTTCTGAAATTTTGGTCAAGGATGACTCCTTAAAAACTGCAAAGTAGCACAGTCCCCCTTGTCTTTGCCTTTGTAGGTTCATTTTTGCATTAATACCTCCTCTCATAATATAATCTTCATTCTGTTTACAAAAAGAGAAAAAAGATTTTGTTTCAACATAATGTCATTAAAAATGAATATTTTACAGCCAAGCTTATGGCTGGAGGGGCTTTATTTTTGCAGGATTATTCTCTCCTGTTTCATAAATTAAAGGGCAGCAAAGATACCAAGTACTTTCTAATACCATCAAAGAATTGACCGGTTTAATTGACATTCTTAAATAGGATTAATTTAGCACTTGAGAGAAAGATGAAAGATTGATAGGTTGGGAAAATAAAGGCTGCAGTTTATGAATATGAGAAAATGTGGGCTGCAAATGCCCTGCTGGTCTCTTTGAGCGTGTCCTGAGCAGACTCTTGAGACAATAACTCAGACTCGATCTCATCTTGTCTTGATCCCACGTGAAATGGAGAATGACACCCATTACCCAATTTGCTGAGCCAGTGGATAGTTCGGGATGAAGGAGCCAGCGCAGTGTCAGAAGTGCTGAGGCCATCACATTCCCTGGAGAGCTGAGGAGGGCAGAGGTGCCAGGCCAGCCTCCAAGATGTGGCTGCAGAAAGTGAGATATATGGTTGTAGTTCCCTGCACAGGGGGCCCTCTCCTGAGTTAATGCCTGCAATTTAAATACAGCACCAAGGATTAATATCCTTCCCTTTTAGGCAAGGACTACTTGCTATGAATGATGGGATTATTGTATATTTGAGTGTGTCTGAAATAGCACAGTCGATCGTCCTCAGAATTTAAAAGACAGAACAGTGGCAGGAAAAGATGGGCTTTTTCTTTTTCTCTTTTAGGGGAAAAATCACAGCTGAAATGTTGAACAGCCTAAAACATTCCTTAAAGTTCACTGTAGATGGAATAGATGACCCATCCCTTAGAGGTCATCCCAGCTGTGTGATATCATCTGTAACTTCATTATGTTTTCTTCTCAGGTGTACAAGGATATTCTGGCTGATCAGTATTTTTCAGACGTTGCACAGACCAACTTGTCTTTGAAATCTGTTATGAAGAGAGAGAAACACTCGTTTGAAATTCAGGGGTCTGGATGACTTTGCTGTAGTGAGACCAACAATGTCAGAAGAGCTTGGGGTGTGGGACACCAGGGGAAAAGATCCCCCTCTGCACAGCCCTGCCAGCACTGCCAGTCCTGGGGTCACTTCTGGGCCCCTCACAATAGGAAAGAGTGAGGGGCTGGAGTGTGTGCAGGGAAGGGAACGGAGCTGGAGCAGCAGGAGCAGCTGAGGGAGCTGGGGGGGCTCAGCCTGGAGCAAAGGAGGCTCAGGGGGGACCTTCTGGCTCTGCAACCCCCTGACAGGAGGGGGGAGCTGGGGGGGGTCGGGCTCTGCTGCCAGGGAACAAGGGACAGGAGGAGAGGGAACGGCCTCCAGCTGTGCCAGGGGAGGCTCAGGTTGGATAGGGGGAACAATTCCTTCCTGGAAAGGGCTGTCCAGCCCTGGCACAGCTGCCCAGGGCAGGGGTGAGTCGCCCTCTCTGGAGGGATTTAAAAGCTGTGTGGATGTGGCAGTTGGGGACAGGGGTCAGGGGTGGCCTTGGCAGCGCTGGAGGAATGGATGGACTCGATGGTCTCAGAGGGCTTTTCCAATCTAAACCATTCTGTGATCCTGTGATTTCTACAAGGGGAGAGGGCAACAAGCAATTCTCCAGCCAGCTGTGGCCTGGGAGTCATTATTCCCTCTTTTTGGAGGGAGAAGGTCTGTGTAACCAGCCCAGCCTACAGGGCTCATGAGCAGGAGGGGCAGAAGGACAGGACCCTGTGCCCCCCAGACCCACCCCTTGGCCACGTCACCGTGGCCACGGATGTCTCAGTGTGTCCCCTCTCCATGTGTCCCAGTGTGTCCTATCTCTGGATGTCTCAGTGTGTCCCCTCTCCATGTGTCCCAGTGTGTCCCATCTCCATGTGTCCCAGTGTGTCCCATCTCCATGTGTCCCAGTGTGTCCTCTCTCCAGGTGTCCCAGTGTGTCCCCTCTCCAGATGTCCCAGTGTGTCTCATCTCCATGTGTCCCAGTGTGTCCTCTCTCCAGGTGTCCCAGTGTGTCCCATCTCCAGGTGTCCCAGTGTGTCCCCTCTCCAGATGTCCCAGTGTGTCTCATCTCCATGTGTCCCAGTGTGTCCCATCTCCGGATGTCTCAGTGTGTCCCCTCTCCATGTGTCCCAGTGTGTCTCATCTCCAGGTGTCCCAGTGTGTCCCCTCTCCATGTGTCCCAGTGTGTCCCATCTCTGGATGTCTCAGTGTGTCCCCTCTCCATGTGTCCCAGTGTGTCCCATCTCTGGATGTCTCAGTGTGTCCCCTCTCCATGTGTCCCAGTGTGTCCCATCTCTGGATGTCTCAGTGTGTCCCCTCTCCATGTGTCCCAGTGTGTCCCATCTCTGGATGTCTCAGTGTGTCCCATCTCCATGTGTCCCAGTGTGTCCCATCTCTGGATGTCTCAGTGTGTCCCATCTCCAGGTGTCCCAGTGTGTCCCATCTCCAGGTGTCCCAGTGTGTCCCCTCTCCGAGGGCAGGGCTGGACAGCAATGTTCACCCCAGGATGCTCTGGAGTGCACAGTTCAGGTGGGATCTTTGTAGGGCTCAATGAAGCCACTGAAATGCTGTAAAACGACTGTTCTTAAGTGGCTTCTGGGGCCGTGGAAATATGGGTTTCATTTGTTTTGTGTGGTGTTCCAGGTCACCGGGCCTTTGTTCCGCTCCCGTGAGCCCCCGCCGGAGCCACTGCCATTGCTCAGCCTGCTTTGATTGTCCCCAGCTTTAGTTAAGAAGCTGCTCTCTGCAGATCATTTAATGAGCTTCCATCTCTCTCTTTTAAGTGTCAGTGAGGATGTTTCCTCGGCTGAACAGGAACCATATTTAACTGTTGTGCTTCTTTATTTCTCAGCAGTGAAGTTTCCCTCCTCGGGTTCAGGGTGAGGTGACAGTTTCTAGCATTTCCCTTGGAAACATTTTAAAGAAAGCAGAGAAATGCTTTCACTGGATCTCGTGCAGAGTGCCTCTCTCAGGAGACGTGTCCATCTTACTCGAGATCCCGTTCAGCTCCTTTGGGGGTGTTCAATACCAGTGATTCACTCCAGCCATTGTCACTCCTGTGGCAGCTGATCTCAGACTCTCAAACAGCACTGTCAGGAGTGGAAAGCCAAGCTATTGCTCGAGGACTGGGGAAGAAACGAGGCCGAATGCACTGGGAAGGTGTGAAGGGACGTTTTATTTTCTTTCTGCTCTTTGGAAAGGAGGAAAGATGGAAGGAAAGGGCAAAAATGGGAAACACTGTAGCAAGGGGATTCCTGGCTCCTTGGCCAAGGCAGGACTGGACCACCCCTCCCTGGTCTTCACCTGGGGATGGGTTTGTGTGGGAATTGAGCAGAGGCCAGGGGCTACTTTGGGTCTGTTTCCTATGCTTTTTTTTTTCTTAATTGCTTTAAAGGAAAAAGCCTTCTTTGGAGGCATAAGGGCAAATCCCAACAATTAACCTTGTCTGGATAAGAAGGCTTTTTGGGACTTCTAATTTAGGAACATGGGTACCACCACCTACTGAAGATGGACAGTGGTGTCATTGGCACAATGGGAAGAGTGAGGGAAAGAGGTTTTTAATTTTTAATACCAGATGTGTCATCAGAGCTCATGGCCAAGGTTTGTGTCTTCTGTACTTCTTATTGTTTGGGTTTTATAGTGCCCTGTTTCAGGAGTCACTGTATTCCTCCCAGCTCCCTTGGCAGTCCCTTGCAGTGTGCTGGGAATGACCCCATCTCTCTTGGCTTGCAGGAACAGCTTGTGCTCCTCTGCAAACCCTCTTGCTAAAGGAATCTGACAGAATAATTAGAAAAATATAAATATTTCATTATGAGGCACTAAATCTACTTCTTTCCTGGAGAATGCCCTGTCCTTGACTCCCTCATGGCACCCAGTTGGCTGCTGTGTCAGTGGGTAGGGGACTGTGAAGCCCCTGCTCAGCACCATGACTGGGACTGAGTGTTAACACTGAGCACTGTGTTGTGCCATTATTTCACCAGAACACAAAACTAAGTGGTAATTATTAGCAGTGCCTGTCTATTATGGCTATTTTATTTTCTCTGTCCCTCAAACATTAATCATTCCTAACAGGGTGAGGTTGGTTGAACAGATGGGAAATAAGTGGCAGAGGCCTGTGTTCAGCAAATGCCTTTTCATTGTTTTCCCTCCTTTTCACACCCTCCCTATGCAAACACACCTTTTTAAGGTTAGTTTGTGTGTTTAGTAGGCTCTTGTGCCTACGTGTCACAATCAGTTACCAGGGACATGTCCCCACACTGTTCCCATGCACGGAGTAATTCAGCAGTAGAGCAGTTCCTGCAGGGATCCCCAGGGAGGAGGAAGTCCATCCCATCAGAGCTGTCACAGGGCAGGGAAGGGCAGTGACCAACCCCAGCGATTTGTTGTGAGATGGAAACTCCGTTTGAATCCATACTGATGATATCTCAGGCTGTGACATTCAGCTGGTCAGGTCACAATTACATTTGGAGATTATGCAACAGCCAGTGATTTAATTCCCCTAATGCTGTTGTATTTCCTCTTCAGGAAAACAAACAGGTAAGGAGCCATTCAGATACCAAGTCACCATCCCAGAGAGCTTCAAGGAATTATAAATGTTTGGTCTAGAAAAATTCTGGAAGCAGCCACTGGAATTCAACCTCTCCCCAGCAATGAGCCAGCAGCAAATCTGGGCTTTGTCAGAGTCTGTGTGGAGCATTACAGTCCCTCCCAGGCAGGCTCAGGGGCACCATCCATTCCTCCATGCCAAGGGATTTGCATTAATATCACGTGCATTTTTCTCCTCCCATTATTTTGAAAGGTTCTCCAGTACTTGGGTCTTTGGTTGTGGTCATTATTAGGTTGGGGCCTAAATTTCTTGTTTCTGTAAATCCTCACTTCTACTTCTCTTAATTGCTACCCTGTGTTGGGCTGTTATTTGTTCATCTGTTTGCTTGGTTTTTTCTGGGCTACTAAAGCCCTTACCACGATTCACCTTTTTAGGAAAGCAGGGAACAAAATGCTGAAGCAGGTTCTGGAAGTGCTGCAGCAAGTTCCAGACCATTTGTGCCTTGAAATGTAAGCGCTTGGGTCGTTCTGTCCTGTTGCCTGGGCGTGGAAGGAATCCTCCTTTGTTCCTGGAGCAGGACTCGCTTGGTTGATACCCTCAGGAATTATCCCACTGTGTACCATGTAAATGTGGCCCAATTCCACAAGTGGAGGCTCAAAGACTCCGAGTCTCTTCCGCAGCCAATTTCAGACCCCGGAGAATGAGAAAATCACCATGTAGGAAAAAGATTACTCGGCAATTATTTCCAATTATTTCTATTTCTGCCTGCCTAGAAAATCAGGAAACAGGATTTACTTGGGAACAATTGCTGTAATAAAGTCAGTTGAAGTTTCACCTTGCTGGAAGAGTGTTTGAGCTGGGAAGTGCAGAAGTGGTAATCCATAACACTTGACCTTGGTGTAACATTATCTGTTCCTAGAGCCTTAAACCACGACAATTGCAAACCCCTCGAGCTCATCAGCACTGGGATCCCATGTCCTCTTCCCAGAAGAGCCATCACATGTGCTCTTTCAGCTTCACATGGAGAATTAGCCTTGAATTGCAGGCGTGTGACCAGGAAGGATTGGGCTGGCAGCAAAAGAGGCTCAGGATCAGGGGGCTGCCCTTCCTGGGTGCTTCCAGGTTTAACACAGGATGTGCTGCTCTCCCTCACCATTTCCCATGGTCGATGGAGGTGCTGTGCGTTTCTGTGACCTTGCAGAGGCTCTGCCAGCCTGGCAGGATCACAGAACCACAGAATGGGACAGGCTGGAAGGGCCCACAGTGTGTCACCTGGTCCAACCTCCCTGCTCGAGCAGGGTCATCCCGGAGCATGTGGCACAGGATTGTGTCCAGGTGGAATCCTCTGTCAGCAAGGAGCCACCCCTGGAGGGCTCACCCTGGCACCCTCTCTGCTCTCATCATGGGGGCTGTGACCCAGAAAAGAGATGACACAAAAATGTTCCTGCATTCTCCTGACCTGTGACCCTCCCTGGAGCTGTGGGTGGCCAAGACACCTTGACTCCCACTCTGCCTGAGCACAGAGGGGGTTCCTGTGCACCAGCCCACAGAGGCATGTCCAAGGTGTGGCTCCAATCCCTCCCACTCTATTTGCCCACATCCAGCCCTGTACCACAGCAGATAGTACAGGGTGTGGGGTGTTCTCACCAGCTGTGGGCCCTGTAAGGGTTCCATAACCCCAGGCACACCTGCAGAACCCTTGGGACTGGATTCCCAACAGAGCAGGTTATCCTACCACAAATGTATCCATCCCAGTTACCTTTCCCTCTGCTTCCTTTGGGATTCAAGCAGACAGGAGACACTTGAGAGAGTCCTTGACCTTCATGGGTCCCTTATGAATCATTAACCTGGAAGATGGATCCTGCAGCCTGGCAGGGCAGCTCTCGTGTTTCATTTCTGTGTCTCCACCTCAGCTGCTGTTCCGCCCTTTCCCTGGCACTGTGACATCCCTGCACGTGGAGGCAGTGTAGCAAAGGGCAGCATTCCCATCATCTGCTCAGCTTTACAGTCCCTGCCCTTTACCCTCCCACATGGGCACGGTGTGAGGATAATGGAGACACACAATTCTGCCTTCTTGCTCCAGAACCCGCAGGTGAGTTTGTCACAGTGGCTGTTCTTTAAAGAAATGATGTTGTACTAATGTGTAACTCTGGCAATCACTGCAACACCTTCTGGTAGGGCAGTGTCACGGTTCATCTCTGTTTTTCACTTTTTTTCTCAGTGTTACAGTCTTCCCTTGTCTCAGGGCTCTCACAGACCCCCCCCCGAGGCTGCCCAAGGGCACAGCTACATCATATTGAAGATTTCCTATTTGTGGGAAATATTTCTGGGGTACTTCAGTGTAAGTCAGTCCCTCAGTCCCAAAGGATTCCCTCCCTGTGGGAAGTTCTGGAGAAGTCCAGCTGCAGAGCAGTGTTTTGGTGGTTTCCTTGTTGCAGGTCTGCTAAAGCTCCCGGACCATCAGGTGGAGTTGTGGTTACAAACCAGGACCCCCAGTTTGGAAGGTCTGATGGGTAATGGTGCTGCAACACTGTCCCTCAGGCCCCCACTGGCCAGGCCACCCCCTCTGTTTTGTGCCAATGCCCTGGGCACAGGCTGGCACGTGGCACGTGAAGGGGTGGGTCACGCTGGGCTCTCCTGGCCACTGTGCTTTGGGGTGGTTTGGATTGGGAGGGACATTAAAGCTCATCTTATTCCACCCCCCACCACGGGCAGGGATGCCTTCCATTATCCCAGGTTGCTCCAAGCCCTGTCCAACCCGGCCTTGGACACTTCCAGGAATCCAGGGGCAGCCACCACAGTTGTGCCCTCATGAAATATTCCCGTAAGGAGCAGTGTGAGCACCCGAGTCTGTGAGAGTGCTGCACGTGTGAGAGGAGAGCTGAGCATAAATAAAAGAAAGCTGTTTAACATTTCCCTTCATGAGACTAAACAGTGAGTGGTGCCTGGACGTAAAATCATTTGGGACTGCACAGAAGAGGGATAGAAGGAGAAGCCGAGAAAAATGAGATAAGGAACACAGAGACAAGGATAGCAATGTGGATCATTCCAGCAGCAAGATTAATAATGAATTTCCTGCTCCTGATGTGAAAATGGAATAGGGCTGCCACTGACAGTAATACATCTTGAAAAGGAAAAAAAGGTTTGCCATTCATTCCCTCCTTGATGTTTTCACATACCAAAGTGTATTACCCATGGTCAGGAACCAGCTCTGCTCGGGGATGCACATGGCCAAAATCTGGGACAGACAGGGTGAGGTGCTGATTGTCTGCAGATGTATTTCCCTGGAACACAGCATCACTTTCCTCTGGGTTAGAACCTGAGGGAGGCTTCCTGTGGGTTCTATGGAAGAAGGGCACTCCCAGACCCCCTGAGGGTGCTGAGCAGAAGGAGCTCCGAGAGCCCAGCACTGGGAGCTGCTGGAGTGGGGGCAGCAGTGCCACTGCCCCTGTCCCAGGGCTGTGTGCTGGGGTCCCCACTCCTCCCTGTGGGCAGGGAACAAACACCAGGCCGCAGGATGGTCATGGGCACTGTGCCCTGTGCAGGCAGATGTGGCAGGTCTGTGTCCCACCAGCTGTCCGGGCAGATCCATGTGGCTGCCCTTCCCAGGGAATGTCACCTTGCAGGATCAAAGCAACAAAATGGGAAAGGTGGGAATGTGAAAACACAGGCTGTGCAAACCAGCAAAGCCTGGCACAGGTGGGTCACGGGGTTTGGTTTGTATCACCCTGAGTTTGTGGCTCATAAACTGTCAGGTCTGACGGGTGTCCCAGCAAAGTTACATCCTGTGGTTCTGTGTCCTGCTTCCCATCTGCTGCCACTCTGCAGTATCTGGAGATTTGGGAAAGCCAGTCTGTGCCACGGTGTCCCCTGGGATCACTAAATACCACCCTGCCAAGCGAAGGGAGGTCACCCCCAGGCCACAAGCTGCTCTGTGCTCAGCACAGCCTGGCTGGGGGGTCTGGAGGACCCCCCCATATCCCAAGGCATGAGGGGAGCAGTGCTGAGATCTCCACTTTGGGAGAGCAGTTGGATTTCCAGATGCTTTGGCTGCTGTGGTTTGTCTGTTTACATGGCTTTTTTTCCCTTAAAATCTCTCCTGAGGCTGGAACAGTCAGGCACGAGCAGGTCACGGCCGGGTCCCTGGGAGCACCAGGGACACGAGCAGCAGGGACTGAGCTGGGAATGTCCACAGGGTTCATCCAATCCAAACCCAGCCCTGAGGGGCACAGGACGTGCCCAGTCTGTCCCAGAAGCCTTGTCACCCAGGGCAGGCAGCAAAGCCACGGCGTGAGGCAAGGAGAGCTTTCCTGGGAACAACAGCAAGTGGAATTTGCTCTCTGTGATGGGGAGGCGAAGAGCAGCATTTCCCAGGAGCTTTTCCAAGTCAGTCAGCACAAAACACATGTGAATCCTTAAAATATACAGTGCAGCCTCAGAAAAAATGGGGAAACCTGCTCCCAAAGGAGCAAAGACTCCATCCTCCAGGCAGGAAAGCGCCTGCCCAGTTTGCCTGATCCCGGCACGGTGGGACACCGGGAGGAGCTTTTAAATAGTGAATGACAAAGCCCGGATCAGCCCCTGGAATGTCACTGAGGATCTGTCAGGGGGACTCTCCCATGAATTCTGTGCTTGTGTGCTGCTCATGCACAGAGGAACAGGGCTGTCCTGCACCATGCCCTGGAGGATAACCCTTCCCTGAAATCCATCACCTGGATGCATATTTCCATACAGCAGGAATCAGATCACCCATCAGCTACATCCTGGTGGACAGCATGGCCACACCTCCATCCTCCTGGGCTGGTGAGGAACACCCAGAGCTGGGAATATTCAGGTTTATTGTTCGGAATATGCCCAGGAGTTTGTACAATGTAACGATTTGAAAACAACATTAATTTCCAAATACACTACTCCTTGGAACACAGGGAAAATGAGAAACAAGAAAAAGAAGAAGATCTAACAAATGCAATTAATCTGGAATTATTTGGCAGGGAAGAGTTGCCATTGATGTATTTAACAAAGAACTAATTAAACCAAAATGCAGACTGAAATAAAAGGCGTTATGTAATGCAAATAGTGCTGATTAAAAACTGTAGCCTCGAGAGCTCCGGGCCTGTGTAGATAAATCACGGACACGTGTTCCTCGTGTAGAGATCAGGCTTTAACAGAATTCCAGGCTCAGACGTGATCACATTTTTCAGTGGGAAAATGTCCTTTTGAAGGCCTCCCGTGCCCAGTGTTTCAGTGCTGTGCCCCTGGGAGGTTCCTGGGCACAGACTGGATCCATGTCTGCACTGCCAGGGGGAGGGAGGGGGTCACGGACCCCCTGGGGCTCTGCAGCACCTTTGGGGTTCCTGCACGAGCCACCCGGGGCTGAACGGGTGATTCTGGGGGTGAAGGTGTTTCTGCAAAGGAGAAAGGCCTGAGGGGAAGCAGGAGAGCAAGGCCTGAGGGGAAGCAGGAGAGCAGTAACCTGAGCAGGGCAGCCCTTGTGGATCTGGAAGAAACAGAGCTTCACTCAGAGCACCCACAATGGGGCTTTTCAGTGCCCCATCTGATTCCAGTTACACACTGGTCCGAGCCTGGGTTCATCCTGCAGCACCAGCTTTATCCCAGGCTGCAAGGATCAGAGGAGCCATGTGCTGCTTCAGTCCCATCTCACCCACTGCCAGCTCTCAGGAGGATGGAAGGGCACCAAGGAGAGGGTGAAGTCTGGCTGAGGCAGTTCTTCCATCCTGGAGCTTCCTGGCTGCCCCAGGTGCCCTGAGGGACACTGCTGGCTGCTTGGGGGCTGTTGGTCCATCCTTTCCCTTCCTCTCCTGTTCTTCCCTGCTTGTACTTCTGCTGCTTTATGTTTTTCTCCTCTCCCCTACAGAACCCTGTGGTTAAGCACAACATCCTTGTGTCTCCTCACCCCCAGGTCCTGCTTTCCTTGTGGCAGCACCGGGCCAGGACACACCTCCGAGGAGCCTCACTGCCCTCAGTGCAAACCACACCCAGCTGGTTCTCTGGGAAATGTCATCATAAACTCTGAGGACAAATCTCCAAATGCCACCCTCAGCTACCTGCTGTGTTCACTGTGGAGTTTGGGGTCAGCCACTCCCTGCTGCACACACACTACCAGTGGGGATGGGTGAGGCTCACCCCCTGCTCCCTGAACTGCTCAGGGCAGTTCATCTCAACAGTCCCAGCAGCGAGTTCTCCTCTTCTTGAGAAGACATTGAGGAAATGTTGAATTTCAAAGACGAAACGTTTAGTGCAAACCTGCTGTGGGCGGCGCAGCACAACAGGAATGGGCTGAGTTCAGTCCCCTGCTCGGCTCAGTGGTGTTCGTAATTTCAGCTCAGTGGATCTCTGGATTTGCTGTTTCGACTCACTGCACTCAGGCCAGGGAATCAATATGAATTATCAGCAATTTTCCAGGGGTGGATAAATGGCACTGCGAGTGGAACTGCCGCTAATCCCTGCCTTGTCCTTGCTCCGTGGGGCAGCGGCGTTTGTTTTAATCCTCCGAGGTCTCAGTGAGGTGCTGCTCCGGGTGAGTCCTCTGGGGGCTCCTGAGGAGGTGAAGCAAACGGTGGTAGCGTCAGTAAATGGCTGTGAAGAGACCTGTCAAATGCAGTGTCACCCCGGGCACAGGCAGCCTGGGGCAGAGATGTTCCCACCTGCAAATGTTTGGATTGTCCCACACAGAAGTCTCGTGTCCCCAGGGCAGCCCCTGTTCCCATCTCCTGCAGGAGGCACCTGCCTGGGGACAGTGGGACCCACGACTAGAAGCACCTCAGTGCTGCTGAGGGGCTGATGCCCCAGGCTTTGCCCTCCTCCATATCCCAGCTCTGCTGCCAGGAGAGGGAGCTGAGCTGGTTTAGCCTCATCCAAACCCAAGGATGGGGCAGTTCTTTGGGGAAGGAAGAGTGTTGGATTGTCCCTGGTCTCCAATCCCAGTGGGATGCTCCCCAGAGCAGCCTTCCCTGCAGCCCCACGGCGTCACTGAACGCTCAATAACTACCTTCAGCAGCCTGCTGATATTGGAGGACTGAGCAGATATTTAACCCGAAACCAGAGTTCAACTACATCAGACTGCTCATTAAAAATGAATGGGTGCATCCAATCAGGATCGTATTCCCTGCCATGTGATGCAGGAGCAGGAACAGGGCTGCTGGTTTCTGCCCTCTCTTCTCTCCATATGGTCACTCGTGTTTTTGTGTACTGCAAATACACTTGGTTTGCTTTTTTATCCAAATTCCCTCCTCCTTGATCCCTCTTCAAACAGAAAATCTGAAGACTTCCAATGAACAAAGGAAGCAGCTCAGTGAGAGCAGCTCTGCAGAGCCCCAGCTGATACCAGTCACACACTGGTCTGAGGCTGGACCTCCCTGCTCCTGTAGCCAGGGGAAATCCCCCTTCCCAGCTGCTTTTGGTGCACTGTACCCCTCAGGCCCACTTATCCTTTCCCTCTCGTCCACCTTTCATCCCACTGGACAGTTCAGTTCTGAGCCCTGGGCTGGGGCTCGTGTCCTTTCCTGCTGTGGCCCCACGACAGGTTCAGGTGCTGTCAGCCTGTCACTGGCCCTTGTTAACAAGGTCCTTCCCAGCCCCGGGCAGAGGCACTGGCTGAGGAAACACTGTTCTGCTGTGACTAAAATACAAAAGATGGGCTTCTGCAACATCTTGGCAGCAGTTCGTTATCCCTGTCCTGGCTTTGTCTGCAAGAGCCAAGTGATGGGCAGATGTAGAAGATACCCAGTTCCAGCAGCATTTCCTCACAGAGATTTACAGCTCAGCTGTCAGTGTCCCATCTTGCTGAACGGTTTGCAAGATCACTGTTAATATAATTTTGTAGGTGCTCTGGCCAATCAGAACACTACAAGGTTCAGCATTTTGGTACTGAAGTGACAGTAAAGGAAAAGAAATATTTTTCCAGATGTGAAAACTGTTTGAATCTCAGACTTCTATGTTTTTGTAATACAAATTTCTCAGAGACTAAAAATTCCCAGTCCTACCAGGTCTATTCCTGGTTGTCACCAGTCTGCAATCACATTCCAAACAACTCTTTGTCCTTGGTTTCCTCACATTGCTCAGGTGGGAAACAGTGTCACGTGCTCTGCAGGATTTGCAGATGGCAGTGAAGGAGGGATGTGACATTTTTATGTGCCTTGCTCTCCCCTGTGCTCTGCCCTCAGTGCTGGCACTGGGACCTGGTGTCACAGACTGAAGTCAATGGCAATGGTTCCAGCACTGGCTCTGGTGTGAAACACCCCCAGTGGGCACTGGGAATCCAGGCATGGAATACAGTCACAGAGGCACAGTCACTGGGGTTGGAAAAGCCCTCTGAGACCATGGAGTCCAACCATCCCCCAGCACTGCCAAGGCCACCACTGACCCATGTCCCCAAGTGCCACATCCACAGGTCTGTTAAATCCCTCCCCCAGATGTTTGGCCAATGCTGTCTGGAAATTGCAAGAGGAACAATTGTGATATTTTATTATCTTTTTTTTTTTTAATCTCTCCAGTTTGCTCCTTTCCAAGGGAGATGTTGTGCCTGAGTCTTTTGCCTGGGGACTCTCTTCATGGGCACTGAGGGTGTCTGTTCCGATTAGAAATGGTGCAACAAATCCAAATTATGTGTAGCACTTCATCACACTCCGGGCTGGAGCAGGAGCCTACTTTTGTTTTTTCCATTGCTTTTTCTTTTTTAATTTGTTTTGGTGAGATGCAGTGTAGAAAGAAGAAAGCAATTCTAAAGGAATTATGACTCATGGAGATCAGATAAATAAGACAACTACAAAAGCCACGCTAAAAAGCAGTTTTGCATACAAGTCCTAAAAACTGTCTGGTGGTTTGTAATTCCATCACGTGAAGGTGAAGCCATTTCTGAGACACAGATTTGGGTAATATATGAGGGTCCATATCCTCGCAGTCCTTCCGCGTTCATGGTGCGCTCCCTCGGAGCCGAGGAACTGCTGCCACGTGACAGCCGGCTCCACAAACCTGGGCAATCAATGACAAGAGGCGCTCGGAGCATGAGCTTTACTGTGTGGGCCAGGCCGGGGGGGACACTGGAAGAACTGGGGGGGCAGAGCTGGGGCTGGATCCGGTGTCTGATGCCCGACGGGAAGGCCGAAGGAGCGCCCCAGCCGTGCAGCCAGAGCACACCCAGCACACGGCCTGGGAAAACTGGGACTTGGATAAAATGATGGGTCCTCGGGGAAATCACACCAGCAATTTGTTCACCAGTTTTGTTGTTGAGTTTTGGCCAAAAAAAAAAAAAAGTTTAAAGCTCTGCTTAGGAAATGTTTTCGTTATTCCAGTAATGAGTTTTTTGGGAACTGAACAAAAATCAAGTGACAGGAGTTAAATGGCATCTGGAGGGCTGGTGGTTATTGCCTCGAAAGGGAAAGAGGTCCCAGGTGACCCCTCTCCTCCAGAACACTCTCCTGTTGGCTGCATTTGATCCATGGCTGGATAAAACCTGTTCTGATTTAATGGAAGCACAAACCTCCCACCAGGAGCCCTGGTCCAGGGGGCCTGCTGGGGAGTCCTGCTGGGCTGAGCATTGCCCTGGGCCAGGAGGAGGGGCAGGAGCACACCCCTGCAGACCGTGGGACCCTCCCCAGGTACATCTGAACCCCGAGGGCAGGGTCGTGTCCCAGTGCCCCCATGGTTGGTGGGACCTGGTGAGTGGGACAGGAGCAGGGGGAGCAGGGAGGGGACACAGCCCCAGGGCTGCTCTGAACACAGGGGACAGCAGGACCTGTCCTGGCCCCGTACTCAGTCTCGGGTGCCACTGGCTGGAGAGCAAAGCCAGGAGCTGGGTGGGCACCAGAGCCCTGGGCTGGGTCCCCAGTGCCACTGGGGAGGTGACTGGGTGTGCAGAGCTGGGCACGAGCCTTGAAACAGCATCACAGAGACACGTGCCCAGCTGAGGGCTCTTTGTGTGGCTTTTCTCCTCAAGCACTTGGCAGTTGGACACGAGGCTGTGCCGCAGCAGGAAAATCAATGTGATTTCCATTGGCTCCAGCCCCGGGGGCTGAGCCCCATCGCTCACAGGTACTGCTGCATTGCAGGGGCAGGGGAAAACCTGCCTAGAGAGGAAATCCTGTGCTGGAGAGAGCAGGCCTGAGAAAAAACCCAGCCCACATCACCATGAAAGGGATTTCCAAAGGCAGCAGCTGCTGAGCTGACTCTGAATTACCGGGAAGGCAAAGGGTTAAAGATTAATGACCTGGAAGCAGCTTCCTGGCCCTGTGCTCCAGCTGTGGGCCTTGGTCAGGTGACCTCTGCTCCTGAGCCTGGATTTCATCATGAGTGGACCAAAAGCTGTGCTGACTCCATGGGGTAATTCCCAGGGGAGCTGTGCTCTGGCCATGGGGGTCCCAAGGAGCTTGTGTTGGTACCTACTCTTGGGGTGAGGGAAGGGGAGATGTTTTGGGTGCCCTTCCCTGTGTTCCGCATGGGCAGCCACAGAGTTGTCACTTTTTAACTGAATTTCATTTTTCCCCACCAGCACCATGTTTTACTTGTACCATGGATTCATTCTGGCTGACACCACGCCAAGGACCGGTGGGTAGCCACAGAGTCTCTTCATGGAATCATGGAATCCCAGGTGGGAACGGACCTCAAGGATCATCTGGTCCAACCTTTCTTGGCCAAGGCAGGATCTGGACAGGATGGCTCAGCACCTGAAAAGGGCCCAAATCTAGAAGTGTTTTCCAGACTATTAATGCTCTATTTTGGAATGGCCGGTGCCAGACGATGAATTTCTGTGATGAATTTCCACAGTGAATTTCCAAATGTGCTCTTAGAGCCTGTGTTTATGAACCCAGGCAAAGTGAGCAGCCTTCCCTTCCCGCGTGACGGGAACTGCATCCTAAACCCAAATGGTTCCTGTCAGTGACATTCCCAGGGTGACAGGCCCTGCCTGGGAGCTGGATTTGTCATGGGGAGAAGGTGCTGCTGTTTGGTTGGTTACCCACCAGCTGTGCCAGTAGGCCTGCAGGGCTGGCAGGGGGAGCTCAGCCCAGTTTGGGCTGTGGCTCTGGGCTGCTGTGGGGCTCAGGCTCCCGGCAGGGCTCAGCCCCAGTGGGATGTGGCTGCTGACACGGCTCCTCCCCACGGAGGAGGCTCCTGTCCAGCCATCCATCTCCCAGGGACTGTAGGAGATAAACACCAGGCCAGGAGAAGTGGTTTGCAAGCCACATGTGCCCCCCAGGTCACTGGCCAGGCCAGTAGGAAACGTTTATCCCTGCTCTGTGCCATGGGACGGGGCTGCTGCTGCCCAGGGTATCTGTGACCCGTCAGCTGAGGCAGCTCTGCCTTCCCTGTGCTGGCGGGATCGCCGGGAAGAGAGGATTTATCAGTCACACTTCTAACTCACCATTACTCATCTGCCTTTCTAATTCCAAACCCCACGTCCTGATTTGAAAAATGGTAAAGCCAAGAGGGCTGCAGAGTGCACCTGCTGCTGCTCCTTCCCTTTAGCACTTCTCACGTGGAAACGCGGATTTTCAGCTGAATTACAGCTCATCAGGTGTGGGTTTGCAACAACTTTGGTTATTTATCTCAATTCATCAGAAGGCGGCCACACATAAAATGGGAGTAACGGGCCATGCACAAACAGCTGTTTTGTTGTGGTGTCTCAGTGGTTACTGTAAAATTCTGTGCTGTTCCTGGAATCACAGAACATCCTGAGCTGGAAGGGACCCACCAGGATCATGGAACAGAATCACAGAGTCATTTAGTTTGGAAAACCCCCCTGAGACCATCAAATCCAATCATCCCCCAGCACTGCTAAGGCCACCACTAACCATGTCCCCAAGTGCCACATCCACAGGGCTTTTAAATCCCTCCAGGGATGGGGACTCCCCCTGCCCTGGGCAGCCATGCCAGGGTCGGACAGCCCTTTCAGAGAAGAACTTTTTCCTTATATCCAATACAAACCTCTCCTGGCACAAGTTGCAGCCAAGACAGGCAGAACATAAAATTTTTAGCTAAACACAAACCTCAGGAACCTTTTTTGACTGTGACTTTGTCCCCACTTGGTTGCTTGTTTTCCCTGAAATGCCACATTCCCTGGGTTTCCCATGGAGCAGTGCATTAGCCAGCCCCTGTCCTGGCTCTTGCTGGGAGAGGTTTGGGTGGGTTCATCACAATTTCTGCTGGGAAACCAAAGGGCTTTGGGCTTTCTGTTTGTATGTGCACAGTATTGCTGGTCCCAGGAGAGGGGCTGAGCTCTGCAAAGCAAATACTCAGGTGTAAGCACTCTCTTTCCCAAGGTCAAAATTTGCTGCCTGTAGATGTATTTCAAACCCGTATTTCCCTGGTTTTACTACTCCTCCTTCCTCACTCAGCCTTCCTGGCACTGGCAATGAAAAAAAGTCCTAGAACAGAACTCTAAAATACTAATATATATATATTTATATTTCAAGATCTATGGGCTGTTTATTTCCTTCTTCCATAAACATAAGGAGAACTGAACGATGCAATAATCCTGCCACAGAAATACATTAAAAAGAGTATCAAATTTTGGTCCATCCAATTATTTTTTCTGTTAGCCAGTCTTGCATTAATTTACTCCCTTGAAGACTCAGAACTGCTCATCATTTACATGTTATTTTTTCTGCCTTCTCCCAATACATCTCTGCAAAGGAAATATATTATGAGAGAAATGGAGCAACCTGTGAAAGCTTTAACATCTGCCCCAGCAAAGTTCCCATCACACCCAGCAGCTGTTTCACCAGCGTAAGGACACAATGAAATCTGCAGGGTATTGTCCTATTTGGATTTTAATATCTTTTCATTTCTTGTTTCTCCCTTGTTTGCTTGTTTTTGAAAGAGTCAGGAGCACACAAACATGGGGCTGTAAATGAGAAAGTGAAAGATTTGTCAATACTTGCACTCTCAGGGGACTGAGGTTCTTTAATTTTAATTACACTTAAGTCAGGCTCCCCACACACCCTGCGAAGGATGTTTTTCTCTTCCTAATATTATATGGGAAAAAATGCAGCAGCATCTGGTGCCTTCCTGACAGGTTCAATTGATTGTAGCGGGAATGAGAGGCAGGGCTGGGCTGGAACAAGCTTTCATTGATCGCTGAGTGGCATTGGCTGCACTGGGAATTTGAAACAACAGCAGGTTCAGGAGCCAGAGCCAAAAGAGTGAAAAGAAGCTGATGTTGAAGTTTCCAAAGGGTTTTGTCCTGGCTTTGCATTTTTACCACCTTCCAGTGGTGCAGCAGCTCCTTCGGTTTTTTTTTGTTTGTTTGTTTGTTTGTTTGGGTTTTTTTGTTCTGTTTTTGTTTTGTTTTTCTATTGCTCCTTTGGTTTTGTTTTAAATTATACGTTTTAAATTCTAAGTCAAATTAAAACAAAGTTCTCCAAATTTACCAACGAAATCGATATGCGACAAAAGGGCTCTTTCTTCCTCAGAATATGTCCACTTCTGACCATGGTGATTAGTTTAGATAAAGGACATTATCTTCCCCACTATCTACACTTCTAAATCCTCAGAGCACCTGAATGGATCAAGAAGCTTAAAAACTACTCTGTGATTTTATCAGTAAGTGCCCATTGTGTATCGATATAGACTCTTGTGTATCAAGGGTCTATTGTGCGATTTTATCACAAAGCCCAGCGGGCTCTGTCAGGTCCCGCCTCCTGTCCCCAGAAGTTTGATAGGAATGAGAGAAATCCTCCTCTATCCATATGCACGAGCAGTCGCTGTGCTGGGTGAGCCCAGCTCCGGGTGATGTGGAGCTGGAGGGAACCTGGACACCTCTGGGTTCTGGCACAGGAGGTTCAAAGGCACTGCAGCCCCTGCCCCCAGACCCCCTGAGCCCCTGAACTCCTCTGCATCCCCTGAGCCCTGCACCCCCTGCACCCCCTGAGCCCCTGAACTCCTCTGCACCCCCTGCATCCCCTGAGCCCCTGAACTCCCCTGAGCCCCTGCACCCCCTGAGCCCTGCACTCCCTGCATCTCCTGCAGGGGGAACAGCCGGTGCCTCCCTTTAAATTCTCCCACTCCTCCTGTCAGCTCCAAAAGGTGGTTTGGGGCATTCTCGTGGCACTTTTTACTGGGGAAGAGCAAAGGCCTGGAGTGACAGGAGAAGGGGGAATGGCTTCCCACTGCCAGAAGGTAGGGTTGGATGGGATATTGGGAAGGAATTCCTGGCTGGGAGGGTGGGCAGGCCCTGGCCCAGGTTGCCCAGAGAAGCTGTGGCTGCCCCTGGATCCCTGGAAGTGTCCCAGGCCAGGTTGGAGCAACCTGGGATAATGGAAGGTGTCCCTGCCCATGGCAGGGGTGTGGAATGAGATGAGGTTTAAGATCCCTTCCAACCCAAACTATCCTGGGATTCTGTGATTCTGAAGGAAGGATCAGCTCAGACCTGGGACTGTCCTGGGCTCTGGTCAGGCCAGTGACACTGCACAGCTCCTGAACCCTGAACTTCTATAGGGACCAGGGACATCTCTCACTGCCTCCATGGAAATGTTGTTCAACCTTCAGGAGATGGTTTGTGAATTCCAGGGGATGGGGGAGGAGGTTGCTGGATTAGGATCTGTGATCTCAGCTGTAACTAGCAGTGATAGCAGCTCAAAGAGATGTCTTGTGCATTTTTATTATATCATTGTCTGAAGCACCACTATTAAAAATACGACACCCATTGCACATTCCAGCAGAAGATGTGTGTGCTATTGATTTCTTTGCGCTTACTTTGGAACTGTTTATTCTGTGTTATCTTTTCAACGAAATGAAGATACAGAGAATCCAATGTGATTCTTTACTGCAGTGAAAAATACCCCTCATCCTTTGAACCGTCACAGAACGACATCCCATATCCCAGCGTTCTTATCTCGGATCTGAGGCTGAAATGTATTAGTGTAGGATAATAATGACTTATTTTTTCACAAGATACACATAAAAAGAAATGTATAAGCAACTTTCACTTCATTATCACTTCGCTATTTCAGCTGGGAATGGTCCATAGCAAAAGGAAAACAAGACTTAAGAAACAATCATTTTAATCTCTGGGCTGCTTTATTTTTCCAGTTTTATGCTTCTCCCACTCATAAAAAACACCAATTCTTCTCACTTTCTAATGAGAAAGAAGCACTGATATTTCATATTTGTCTCTGCACGAAGCAGAGCATTTCCTGGCATTGCAGTGGGGGCCAGGGCACTCTGCAGTGCCCTCCCCTGCTGCTCAGACACGGCCCCGGTACCGACACGGCCTCGGGTGATGCCTTTGGAGATGCTCTTCTGCACCAGGTCCCGGTGGGAACAACCCCACAGCTGAGCAAGGGGCCCGAAATCACCCACATCTGCCAGGGAGGGACAGGGATGTGTCCCGGGAGGTGCTCCGGGTGCTGGAGAGGTCTTTGATCCCACTGGGGTGTGTCATGGAGGGCTGGGCACAGACAGTGTCAGTGCTCTGACATGGACAACCACCCTTCCAAGTTCGGGTTAAACGCTGCCCTCTCCCCAGAGCCGGGTCGAATAAATTTGTCGGTCTACAAAAGAGCCTTTTCCCGGTTTATTCTCATGCAAATATCAAACCGTTCGCACTCAGCGAACTTTCGCTGCCGGGCTGCCAAGAGCCTCTGGCGGTTCCTCCTTCTCCAGGCTGCCCGGACCCCCGGCTGGCCCCTGTCCTGGGGGCGGGAGGGCAGAGGAGCTCCAGCCTGGGAACCCCCAGAGCGGGACAGCCCCCACCCCCCTCCTGAGGGTCCTTGTCCTGGGCGTGAGGAGAATCCTGCCCGAGGAAGAGAGCTGGGAAACTTGCTCCCAGTTTAATAATTAAAATTGTTTGCCTTCTTATTAAGACATTGCATGCCTGAGTCCCTCAGTCCTGCCTTTATTCCTAAACAGCCACTCACCGTGCCCAAGTTCTGACTATTTTGGTTATTTCCCATTCTTCTTCCTCTTTCTAATTTCCAAATTCCACCTGAGGGGCTGATTTTCAACTGTCTGCTGGAAGGTTCTAAAAAAGCTTTTGGACACATGACTTGGCACCCTTTAGCATCATCCCACCCTTTGGACCTGGAAAATGTTTAGAATTTTGGTTATTTTTCATTATATGGGTTTTTTGCAAATTCTTTTGCCCCTGGATCCCTGAAGTGTGCAAGACCAGGCTGGATGGGGCTTGGAACAACCTGGGCTGGTGGAAGGTGTCCCTGCCCATGGCAGGGGTGGCACTGGGTGGGCTTTAAGGTCCCTCCCAGTCCAAACCAGTCTGGGATTCTAAGATTCTGTGATTAAAAGCCCTGACAGTTGCCCATGTGGCTTGGAAAGGTCCAGCACAGAACTCTCAAATAAGACAGAAAAGGCCACTGTGAGCTGTTAAATTCTGCCTCTGCCAGAGGTGACAGCACAAGGAGCCCTTTGTGAGAGCCCAGCCTGGTGACATTTCCAGCTGGAATCAGACATGGATGAACGACCCTTTCCCCTTCCAGGCTCTGCTCCTCCATTCCCGTGTTCACCTTTTCCTGTGTTGTGCTCTGGTGAGCAGTTGAGCAAGCACAGAGAATTCCTTAGTAAGATACTGCAGGAAATTATTGATTTCCTTTACAGAGGAGTTCAGCTTATTTCACTGAGCTACTGGGTCATTTGGAAAATAAAGTTCTGAGCAAATGACAGGTCAGAAGGACTGATGAGGATCATGAAGCCATAAAACAGAGCAGCTCCTGGGCACAGCCAACTGAAGGTGAGAAAAATTTCTCATATGCCTCACACTTATTAAAATATCAAGTATCTTTCCCTGCCAATTATATAACCCCTGTGCCACAAGGGCAAATTATTTTAATTATAGGATTGTTGCATGTTCAGAGAATATAATTTCTTTGAAAATAAAAGAAGCTGAAATTCAGGCATTACAGAGGGAAAAAAAAAGGTTAATTGCTCTGAGCTAGAGATTGTGCTGAGGGAGGTGGGGTGCTCAGAGAAATTCCAGCAGCTCTGACAAGAAGCCCCACATTCTAGTTAAATACAGGTTAGGCTGAATCACTGCTGACTTCATAGAGTTGTATTATATTAGTGAGAGAAAAGGGTCATTAGTGGCTGTTCTGCAAGGAGTGGGGGCAGAGGAAAGGAAAAGCACAATTGTCCTGCTGGAACAGGGATGAGAAGAGTCACCTGTAGCTGAGAGCAGGCAGTGCAAAGGTTGTAGTGGCCCAGCCCCAAAGCTGATGGTGGGATCTAATCTGGGTCAGGGGTTAATTTCATATTCTGGGGCTTTGGAGCTGTTATCCAGCCTGTGGGTGCAGGGAGATTCTGCTCTGTAACTTCCAGGTTGATTTGGTGGGAACCAGGAGAATCCCACCTGCAAGGGCTGGTGCTGCAGGACCAACCCTGCTGCAGGAAAGAGGGATGGAGAGAGGAGGGAACAGCCAAACAAAGTGTTTCCCAGTTTCCAGCTCTCCTGGGGCCTGTGAGTGACCACAGCCAGCTGAGGGATGTGGTGCTGGTGATGTCACTGCCAACCTTCCTCTGGCTTTGGAATAAGATCTCCCAAGAACACTTTTGGACATGGGAAGAGCAGAGAGGAGCAAGAGAGTCAGAAGCAATTAGAAAGGGGGAAACCCTGAAGATCACACAGATACAGATCAAATATATGGGTTTCCCCCCAGGTTTCATCTCTTTGGAGTCACAGGCACTGGTACTGCTGGCACAGGGGCCTGAGCCTGCCAGAGGCTGGCACAGTGTCCAGGGCTGGCTTTGGGCTCCAGTGGCAGCTGCTCAGACCTGAGACACTGCAGAGAGAGGGATATTGGGATCTGAGGGGAGCATTCACACCAGAAGGTCTGGAAGGTCCTTAATGTGGCAGTTCCTGTGATAAGATATCAGCCAGTGGATCCTTTATAATCCCTCTCCTTTGGTACCCAGGGGAAACAAGAATTGTATGGAAATGTTATCCAGATACGCTGAATGAAGCTAAAAGAGTTTTGTGGATACATCGAAATCTTCCTCCTTCCGAGAATGAATCACAGTTTAAGCAGAGGAGAGGATTAAGTTAATATCTTCTGGACCAGGAATGTGTTTCAAAGGGCACACAAGCCACCGAGGCCTCCAGTGAGTCTTTGTCTTACTTTTATTAAATACTCCATCACTCCAGAAAATACCTCAGAGCTTGTTACAGCTGAAGGCAGCTTTAAAATATGATAATATAATGCACCACAATGACACATCCATTTTACAACTCTCCATTCAGGCTGTAGAACAAGGACACTCGTAACTGAAGTGTTGGGGTGTCTGGGAACAGCTCCTCACTCCCAATCCCGTTGAGCTGTTCCCTCCTTGAGTCCCTCAGAAGGAAGTTTCACATGACATTCATTATTCGAGGAATGTTTTTTCCCTTTCCAGGTAAAATTTTGCAAATATTGCTCAGTTTTTGTTAGAGCAGTATATTCTGTGCACAAGAAAAAGGTAGGCTGCTGTCTGATCACAGACTGGTCTGGCTGGGAAGGGACCGGAAAGGTCACCACATTCCACCCCTGCCACAGGCAGGGACAACGTCCACTAGTCCAGGCTGCTCCAGGTCCTGTCCAGCCTGGCCTTGGACACTTCCATTTCAGCTGAAAGGGTTGAGCCAGGCAAACACCAAACTGCAGCAGGGGGACAAGCCACAGTCCCAGAGTTTTGAGCCCAGCTGGGGGAGGCTGGAAGCAGGGCAGGGACCTCAGGACATCCCAGCAGCCGAGCTCCTGGCTCCTGGAGCATCCCTGCCCCTGCTCGGGGCTGCTCCCTGCAGCTCCTCCCCTCCCCAGCTCCAGGCTCCAGCCAGGATCTCCTCTCCTGTGCCATCCCTTCGGGAATGAAGCATCCTGGGAGTGCTCCTGACTGATGGCCCGGCCTCTCACAGCCTTGGCAGCACTGAGAACTCAGAGACACAGGAAAACCGGGGCACGGGAAGGCAGGGCAGGCCTCCAGGAGGAGCAGCTGCCATGAACTGCTCTCCAGGGACAGGTCTGTGGAGTGCTTGTGGGATTCACACCTGGATTCGTGGATGCCTGCACTCAGATATACACACACACATACAAACAACTCTGCAATATTTTACAACTCTGCAATAATTCCGTAATTCCCACTGAAGTAGGGAATAATTCTGCTTAGTGAAAACATTGTATTTCAATACAGAGCTTTGCATTATTTAACCAAGACCAGAAACCTCACTCTGTGAGCACTTCCAACTCCTAAATTCAGAGGCTGGAGACACCCACTGGAGCTGCCTCTTGGTCTGGAGAGCTGAGGTTTGGAAAGCATTTATTTTCAGACACAAGTAGGATTTTTTCTGACAAACTCTCACCATTCCCTGGAAAGCACCTCCCCCCTTAGGGAAGAAGGGTCATCCCAGCCCCACTGCCCATCTCTGTGCTGGGGTCTGGGGGTGAGCAGGGGCTGTCTTGGGCCCAGTCACAGCACCATCCTCTCCAGGCACTTGGAATATTTTGGGTACCAGACACAGTGTTTTCCAACACCAAAACGTGTTCTGTCATCCACTGGCCATTCTATTCCCAGCAGGAATGTGTCCTCACAAACGAGCAGGAGAGATCTTCTTGTAGTGGGGAAAATACATCCTGATGAAGAGAATAAAACAAAAAGCTGTGACCTGTGGCAGGATTCAGGTGGCCAAGCACTGCCTTACGTGAAGGTTGGACCTTTCCAACACACAGCAGGCCCTTGGATGGAAATCTTTGTTGAAAACTCACCTTCCACAGGGAAGGGCACCGGGAGCCCGGCACGTGCTCAGGCAGTGCTTCTCCCTCTGTGCCAGGAGCTCTCTTTTATCTCAACCCTGTTCCAGGGGAGCTCAGACAAAGCCTGGAGCTGAGCTGGAGGAGCTGGGAGAGGGATGGTGTTGCCATGTTCTATATTATCAGAGCGATCGCCATGGAAACGGGAGGATGGGACTGACCTTGTTAGTTTGCCACTGATCCTGCCAGGGCTCAGCCTCCAGCTCCTGCTAAGCTCCTCTGGGACTGGAGGTGCACATCTGAAGTTAATAAATCAGAGGTGGAAAAGCCACAGAATTTTGGAAATGCAAAATGTGGGATCTGTTAATCTGCACATGGGATGTGTTGCTGGAAGGAGCAGCTATTTTCGTGCAAATGGTGCACTGGGATATAAAAGAGGTTTGATATGATGTTCACTGTTAATTATACAATTCCCGGGGCTTTCCAGTGACTTTCTGTAACACAGGTCTCCAAACAGGAAGGTGCCAATTCCTGCTTGCAAAGCCTCCCTCCCATCCTCATGCCCTGGGCAGTGCCCAGCCACAGTCAGTGACAGGGATCTCCCTTTTGGAGCCACCTGGGCTAGTGGAAGGTGTCCCTGCCCATGGCAGGTTTGCTTCAAAACTCCGGTTTTCTTGGGCCCAGAGCTCTCGTGGCATCTCTGGCACCTCTCAATCCCTCCTGGGCAGAAGTAGCCTCAGAGGAGCTTTGCTGCTGCTTCACCCCACGTTCTCCAAGGAGATGACCCGGCACATCCCTGGAGGAGATGACCCAGTACATCCCCTGTGCTCTCTGAGGAGGTGACCTGGCACATCCCTGGAGGAGATGACCCAGCAGGTTCCTGTGTTCTCCGAGGAGGTGACCCGGCACATTCCCTGTGCTCTCTGAGGAGATGACCTGGCACATCCCTGGAGGAGAGGACCCAGCAGGTTCCTGTGCTCTCTGAGGAGGTGACCCAGCAGGTTCCTGTGCTCTCTGAGGAGGTGACCCGGCAGGTTCCTGTGCTCTCTGGGGAGGTGACCCGGCACATTCCCCGTGCTCCCTCCCTGCAGCTGCAGCAGGGGCAGGGCAGAGTCAGTCGGGGGGAGCAGAGGGAGCCCGGCATTGTCACGCGAAGCCCTGACAGTGGGAAGGACACCACGAGGGAATAACCACTGCCCCTCCTGGCTGTGCAAAACCTCATTTTGTAAAATAACACTTTGTTTTATTCTTGCTGAGGCAGGAAGGTGGGCCTGGCTCGTGCATTTGATTTTGTCTCTAAAGTAACACGGGCCAAAAATAAGAACTTGGTATGGCATTACAGAATTTGGTTAAATTTTCCTAAATGGTGTGAGGTGAAATCTTCTCCACAAGACAGAGCAATTTATTTCCATTTTTTAAAAAATCAATATTAAATTTTGAAACATTTACATTTTACGTTTGTCAAAATGAAATACTGAAGAGATTCAACAAGAAACAAGAGAACCCTCTGAAATTGCTCTTCTGAACTGATAAAAGCAAACTCAGGTAGATTCTTTCTGGATTTATTATTACTGCTTTTATTACTTTCAGGAAGATACAATGTAATGAAACAAACAAACAAAAAGTATTTACTTGCTTAATCTTGGTGGAATTTTCTTTAAACTGGAGTTACCTCATAAACCCCAAACTTTGGGAGTGCAATAACGATGCAGCATTTTCCATAAAATGTTACAGAATCACAGAGTCATTTGGGCTGGAAAAAACCCAAATTTTGGCACAAAACCCAAGCCAGTTCCTGCACAAAACCTTCATATTCTGGCCTGGAGTTGGAAGAAGACCTGGCAGCTGGAAGTCTTTGGGAGACTGTTAGTGGCCTTGGAGATATATGGGGTAGAGAAAGGGGAGAGAAAATGGGGAAGGTTCTCCAGTTGATTGTATTTGCTCAGTATAGGAGGAAAAAGGGCAAATCTAGTCATCTGTCCAGAGGTCTCAGCCCTTCTGTGGGCAGAAGGAATACTGATGTTTGAATGGGTCAGGGTGAGAGTGTGAACCCCGAGTGCTGAGAGGAGAACATGCAGGGGGCTCTGGCAAGGGAGAGCTGAACATTCCCAAGAGAGCTGCCAGACAGGGCTGGAGGTGCCATTTGGCTGGAATAACTTGGCTTGCCAGGGTACAACCCCCAGCCTGGCTGAGGGGGGTCCCTGGGCCGGGCAACCTGATGGGCACCAGAGAAGGGGTCGGGGCTCTGTCCCTGCTCCGTCACCACCGTGGGCTCTCTGCGGTGGAGCCTGGGGCACCTGCTGGGGTCCCTGGTACCAGCTGAGCACCAGCACCTCTGGGCCACCCCATGTCAGGCAGTTACAGCCCTGGAAATATTGAAGGCCAGGCTGGATGAGGTTTGGAGCAACCTGGTCCAGTGGAAGGTGCCCCTGCCCATGGCAGGGGGTGGAATGAGCTGGGCTTTAAGGTCCCTTCCAGCCCAAATCAGTTTGTGATTTCATGATTCCATGACTCCAGGATTCCATGGTTCCATGCTATAGGGCTCCTTGGTCTCCCCAGCCTGGTTCCACTGGATCTCACACCCAGCTGACAGTTGCAGCTGGTGAGGGTGGCAGCCCTGGTAACCTCGCCCCTCACACACCCCATGAGATGCTGCTGCTGCAAACTGCAGGATGGGGATAGTTTGCTACAGGAATTCATTTTTAATGTGTAAATGAATTATTTTGTGTCTGTGGTTGTGCAGAACTCTGTGGTGAACCCACGCCACAGCCTGGTCAGGATGTGAGGGGCTGAGCATGGAAATATCCAGGCTGTAAGTTCCCTGCCCACAGTGAGCTGATGTTATTTCTTCTAAGCAAGGACACAGGTAATTTCAAAGAAAAATATTATCAGATATTAGAGTTGGGAACTTCCAGTTAAAAATAGAACTTTTCTTTTTTTTTGTTCCTCGGGTATTTAAGGAGACGAGTCCACACAATCATTCCACCTTAATCCATCTTCCAGCTGTTGATGGCACTTCTTTGTGAGAAGGGATGAAAGAGGTTTCAAAAGATCGTGATGCCCTGGGATCCTCATTCAGAGCAAACCACCACAGATCCAGAGCAGAAAGCAGTGCACAGGAAACAGAGTTTTCTCCACTGCTAATTAAGTAGAATTTTTATCTCCCTACAAATGATTAAAATCAAGGATTGGACTCACAGATGTGAAGCTCCAGAGCTGGGCAGTGTTTGCAGTCCTGCTCTCATGCCACGTGCTGTGCAGGGTCTCACCCATCACTGAGTATCCTGGAGCAGGTTGTGGCTTTACCTGCAGAGTCTGGGTGGTGTTCACATGACAAATGTGGGGGGCCTGTGGCTGAGCATGAATTCACTGCAGACACTCCTGCCAGCAGAATTTCAGAGGAAGAGGGAGCTGGGCAGGAATACAGAGCTGTCTCGTGCGTGTTCACACTGAAACGAGTTTAGGATTCAAACAAACAGTCATATATTCCATTACTGTATCCACACAGCTCTAATCTCCAGTAATAGACTTGACTGGATAATTGCAGACACTCCTTAACATGCAGCACTGCATAAATTAAATTAGTGAGTCAGAGCTGCTCTGCAGCTGTCAGGGAACCACGGCCACGGCTGGAGAGCAGAGCTGGGGGGCTCTGGAGAAATGGGATGGAGCCCTGGGGCTGGGCTGGGGGGCACTGCCCACGTCCCAGGCCACCTGCCTGCCCTCGCTGCCCTTTGCCAACAGACACTGTCTTCCAGCATGAGGAAAAGGGTTGTGGAAATTTTGCCTGAAAAATTTTCTGAAAAATCCTTTTGTAAAATGTTTTACTTCTCTTTCAATACAAAATTTAAAACAAAACAGGGAAAATGAACCAAAAACATAGAAAAAAACCCCAAAATTGATGTCTTGTACCACATCAGGGAGACACTGAACTTTTTTCTGTTAGGAAACTGCTGCTTTCCATGCAAAATATTGGTGAAGCTAAATATAAAACAAAATAATGTCAGCATTTTTAACTGAAGAACTGGAGATGTTCCTCTTTTGTTTAAAATGCTTTTTTTTTTTCATAAAGACAGATGGAACTGAGAAACAAAAGAAGTATTTTTGCTTTCTGGTTTTGGAATGTTTGGTTGGCTCATTTGTGGTCCCCGAGGCCCAGAGAGGGTGAGCCCACCCTGAGGCTGCAGGGCAAGGACACGGGGCTGAGGCAGGGGCAGAGGATGCCCTGGTTGGGTGATGGGATGTCAGGGCTCTTCCCTGGCACCCCTCTGTGCTCTGCCCTCACCAGCCTGGGCTGGGGTTCAGAGCTGGTTTAGGTGGCACAGCACAGAAACCTTCCCTCACTGGGATGGGCGAGAGGTGCAGAGCTGAGACTGGTGAGACACAAACTGCACTGCACGGGCTCCACACAGGCAGCTCTGGATGAACGAATGCAGCTGAAAGGGAAGGTACCAGCCAGGGCACTCCTGATGTCTCCTCCTGCCACACTGGAAAGGTCCCGGTGTGGTTGACACGGTTCCAGCCCCTGGGCAGGAGTGTTCAAACAGGCTGCTCGTGGCAATCACAGCAGAGCTGCTGCAAGAGCTTCAGGGTTAGCCAGAGATGGCCAGTTCTCTTTCCTTTGCAGACAAATCGGAGCTGAGACAGTGCAGAAGTGTCCAGCCCCCTCAGCCCCCCCATCCCATCCCATCCCATCCCATCCCATCCCATCCCATCCCATCCCATCCCATCCCATCCCATCCCATCCCATCCCATCCCATCCCATCCCATCCCACCCGTGGGGCACTCCTGGAGCTGGGGCCAGACTGTGCCCACCAGCTGCCCCAGTGGGGATGGCCTTGTCCAGGGAAATGTGCAGGACCGTGAGTTCTGCAGAGGGGTGTCCAGAGGAGGTGAGGATGGAGCTGAGCCCCGGGGCAGTGCCCACTCCCCCCAGCCCTGGGTGAACTGGGAGCAGCTGCTCTGCTCTGCACAGGAGTTGTCTTGGGGGGAGTGTTCTTTGCACAGACTTTATAATTTCATTTTCCTGACTGAGGAGTCGTGGGAAAGGGAATACCTGGTTCAGACACACCCTGAAGGACCTCAGAGCTCAGCAATACCTCATCCCGCTGCTCCCGGCCGCCGGCACCAGCCATTCCCGCTCGGCAGGAGGGGAGGGCACAGACTGTGCCCTGCCAGCCTCCCGTCTGACAACCTCTCTGTCACCCTCAGCCCTGGCAATGGACGTTTCCAGCTCCTTCTGTATCATCTCAGTCCTGTTCCTTCTTTTGCTTAATCACCATTTGTCGGTGAACTGCCATGTCTGCTTTGCCACAGAAAATCGGCATTTTCCCACTTAGCTGCCAGTGTTTATGCTTTTCTCACTCTATTGTTAATCAGGGCAGCCTCTGGTTTCATTGCCATGCAGAGAACACGCCGGTGTCTGGTGGCTCCTGCAGATTCCCGGAACACGATTTCCACAACTGATTGGTGTTTTCTGATGCTCGGCATAATGGTGCCTTCCCAAAATACACATCTCTCGTTGATTTCTTTATCGACGTTCTGTAATTTTACTTTCCTTCACATGTCTTTGAGTGCTGATGAGGAAGTTCAGGCTGCCATGTGCCCTCGCCTGCTGGGAACGCTGATTCCCCTGCACACCCTGGTCCTGCCCGGTGCCACCTCCCGCAGCACCGGCTCCAGCTCTGGGAGCTCACACTGCTTGGGAAATGCAATAATTGAAATGGCTCCAGTAAATCCTGGAAATAACCTAAGTGGCAGTGCTTGAAAGGGCATGAACAGGGTAACACGAGCACTCGCAGCCTCTGTAATTAACTGTTATGACTCGCTTTGCTCCTGTGTCAGATTCCTGTTACAATCGGGCTCTGTGCAGTCTCAGGTGGTTCGATCAGCTCGGTGAGTAACTCCTAATATCGTCTGACTGAAGGTACTTCTGGGAAAAGCAGTCCCCGACCCTGGGTATGTGCAGGTTCAGCAGCCCGGGCCCCTCCAGAGCCGGTCCTTCCCCTCCCTTCCCTTCCCTCCTCTTCCCTCCCTTCCCTTCCCTCCTCTTCCCTCCCTTCCCTTCCCTCCTCTTCCCTCCCCTTCCCTCCCCTCCCCTCCCCTCCCCTCCCCTCCCCTCCCCTCCCCTCCCCTCCCCTCCCCTCCCTTCCCGTCCCCTCCCCTCCGAGAGCACCCGTTCTTTGGGCAGCGACCGGGAGTTCCCAGGGGGTTCTCCGAGTACCACGTCTCCGTTCCTCTGTCGGCTCTTGAGGAGCACTTTTCTCTCCACCAGTTCCAGTGTGGGGTCACTGGATCTGCTCCAGGGGGATCCCCGTGCCCGGCCGTGCTCCCAGCCCACACAGGGCACTGCTCCTTCCAGCCTCGGCTCATTCTTCCCAGGTTTTCTAATCCAGGCTGACCAGTTTTCCTCTTCACAGCTCTGCCTCCACATCCCTTATTTCTTGACATTATGGGATGACCAGGCTGGACAGGGCTTATACATCACTGTAGATTATATAGATCATACAAGTTACAGTGGTATCATCCACTGGTACAAATACTGTCTTTACATTTATAGAGGGTAGCACACACTAATCTAAAATTATACAAATATACAATGCAATTATAAAATTATAAAATCAATTATTTTCAATTATAATAGACATTTTCCTATTATATTGCAATTGCACAGTAATATCAATATACAATACAATGATAATTAATATATAGTCTATTAATTATACAATTTTACATACATGTATATATATATATATATATACACACACAGCTTTCCTTGGGTCAAATTCCATGCCCAATCCACTGTTGTTCTATCTACAGGTTTCTTGCCAAGCTTTGCCTGTGCCCATCAAGTGTGTTCCTGGGAATTTCCATGGACAATTCATGCTCATTTTGTATAAGAAATATGTTTCCTAACTGTGGGGCCACATCACAGAGTGATAAATCCTCTCCCAAAGCAGCAGCTCAGCTGTGAGGGATGACTCCTGCCCCTGGCTGATGGCTTTGCCTTGTCCCAGCACTGTCCCTTGTGTGGGATGCAGGAGATGTGCCGTGTTTATGGAATGACAGCAGGGCAGCAGCTCCTGCCAGCCTGTGGCATCTTCCTCAAGCTGCTGAGGAAGTAAATAACATCCAGAGAGTCTGCCAGGATATTCAGTACTGGGACACAACGACTGCTCTGTGCCCAAAAAGCAGCCTCAGATCCATATGGAAGTGTCCCACCACGATTTCAGAGCTGTTAGGTGCTGATCCTTCCCCTCCCCATGCCCCAGGAGAGGGAATGTGATCCAGACCTCCAGAAAACACAATCCTGACAGCTCCCCCCTGCTGCCTCAGCTGGGACAGTTTGCAGTGGCAGGTTTGGTCCGGGAGCTGCTCATCCCCTCTCTGGAGGTACTTTATGAGGACACACTCTGGTGGGACAGGGATGTTCATTCCCCAGGCAGGATGGAGCCAGGTTGTCATTCCATAGAGTTCAGGCTTTGAAATGGTTCAGTGAACAGATTAGGCTGTGATACCCTTGGCACTTCATGTTTTCAGATGAAGCCATACCCCTAAAATCAGCAGAAATGGAGAATCTGGAAGAAAAGAAAGTGTTTTCCTTTCTGCTCACAACACATCAAAATGGAGGATTTGAGGAAAGCGGTGTTTTATTAGGAACTGATTATGTCATGATAAAATTATAATGAATTTAGTAAATTTTATGGCAAAAAAATCCCCCACTTGGCAGAACTCTGTTAGAACTGGGACCATCTCCTGTTGAGAGCTGTGTATAAAATCAGTGTTTTAGTGATGCATTTGTGTCTGCAGAAATGAGGTGCAGGGAAGGGAACCTTCCCTGCCTGCAGTGACAAGTACCCGTGCAGTGGTGTGACACCCTGGAAGTGTCCAAGGCCAGGTTGGATGGGGCTTGGAGCAACCTGGGCTAGTGGAAGATGTCCCTGCCCGTGGCTGGGGGTGGAATGAAATGGGCTTTAAGGTCCCTTCCAACCCAAACCAGTCTGGATGTTGTGATGCAGAAAGCTGATTGTCCAGAAGGGACGGAGGTGGAGCAGGGTGGCTTTACGTGGTGTTGGGGGGTACTGGGAGGGACTGGGGTGGCACCATTTGAGGAAGTAATTAGGAGAAGGTGTGATGAAAATATAAATCAACCTCTCCATGTGGGCCAGGAACAGTGGCCAGAGGCAGTGCAGGGAGAGGCAGGAGGAGAAGGGAGATAAAGCCGTGTATCCAGGCTTGGCCAGCTGCTCCTCAGGGGCTGCATCACCAGGAGGCTGCTGGCACATCTGTCTGCAGAGAGGGGACTGGCCATGGCTGAGATCTGGGACCTGGGCGAGCAGGGGCTGGATCCTCACCAGCAGCACAGTCTGAAAACTGAGCTGCATTTTAAACAGGCTGTAAATGCTTAATTTTCCTGGACTAATGCATGTCTGCTGCATTTACATATCAGGTGTTTTCTATTGTTATATGTTATGGAAATATATATATGCCTGAGTCTGGGAGGGCAGCTGTAAGGATGGTGCATTGTACATCTGTACCATTACACATTTGTAACTCTGGAAGAGGTAAGAGCACACACACACACACTTATGAACACACACACACACAGACACAGACACACACACACTTAGAAACACACACACACACAAACACATTCACACACACACACACACACAGGTGTCCCCACTGGGTACCTGTACACACACACTCATGTGCATCCTCCCCATCTGCTGCTTCCTCTGGACCATGGCCATGATTTCAGGTAAGCTGCCATCCCAACACTGATGATTTTGTCTCAGAAAGCTTCAGCTCCTTCGAACGTGCCTTGGGATCACATCTCTTTCCTGCATGTGCAGCTCTGTTCGTGCCCCATGCTGGAGAGAAGGGACCTGTCCATCCACCTACTCCCCGAAACCTGCCCCACACCAGTCCTTACCGGGGATAAAAGGGGAGGTTGTTCTGGAGAATGTGCTGCTGTGCTGCTCTGACCTCTGAGTTCTCTCCTGGAATGCCCTGAGGACTAACAAACTCGACACATACAGCCCCTGTGCCAGGGACGGTGCCATTGGTGTCCTGATGTTCCCACTGGGACAACGCCAGCTCACACCCTGCCACGAATCCCTGGCTGCAGCTGGATTCCCTGGGCTCCCTTTCCTTTGCCATGTCTTTGCCTCTCTCCCTTACTAAGGCTGTTTGCCTCCTTGGCAAGGACACTGTGATCCATCTGTTGGTGCCACATCCTGCGGCTCCTGGTTCCTCGCTTCAATTCTGAGATGAATTATCTCGCCTTCGCAGGGCTGTCACCAGCGTGGCTTTGAAGAACCTGTTAGCAGGAGGCAGGAGGCTGCAGTGGGGCAGCCTAACCCAAAAAGACATGTTTATCTTTATTATCTCGCTCCCATCTCTTCATTAACTTTCAGATATCTTCATGTTCCGAGGGTAGCTGTTGTCACATCTGGTGAGCGATAGCATTAATCTTCCCCCGTGCCTCTGCCTGGGATCCCTCTGCCCTGTGGCTTCCTCTGAGGCTTCCTGGTATCACTGTAATCAGGTCAATATTGCAGTTCTGCATAAACAAACAAGTAATGCTTCCTATGAATTCTCATGAATTTATGATGATAGAAATTCTTCTTTTTTATGTACACGGTTGTTCCCCAACCTGTTATTCCACCTTTCTGATGTACAGCAGGAGGGGTCAGAGCTGTTGTACATAATTTAATCTCTTCTCCCATTACATTAACATTTGTCTCTCACTGAGGAATGTCCAGCTCACTTTTGATGGTGATGACACGGTGACAGCCCGGCAGGGCCACCGGTGCCAGCAGGATGTGCCAGAGGGAAGGGGGCAGGGAATGTGCCTCTCGGTTTTCCTCGGTGCTGTGGGAGGGCTGGGAGCCGTGTGGGGATGCTCCTGATCCTGTTTTGGGCCTGTTCCCTGCCCAGGCTGCACATCCCAGCAGCCATGGCCCGTGGAAGCACTGCATTGCTCCCAAATGCTCCAGATGGTCAGGACCTGGCAGAGAGCAGCAGCAAAGGGGCCAGGAGAGGAAGGTGCCAGTCCTGCCTGGAGGGGAGACACTGAGGAGCCTGGAGGGGAGAGCTGGAGTGCCCAGAGCCACTGGCAGTGGCACAGCTGGAGCTGGCAGGGAATTCTGTTCCCCCCAGCCCTCCTGCTCGGAGGGATGAGGGGTTTTTAACCCCCTGATTATTCCACACATCTTATTTTGGGAGCTCCGGGCTCTCCCAGCCCTTCTCCCCCTGCCCACCCCTGCCAGCTGCACTCCAGAAAAGAAGTCCAGTCATTCCCAGAACCAAACTGCTGTCCAGGACATGGAGCTTTTCCCAAGTGCTGTGGCCAAGCCTGTCCACTTCCCCTGCCATAAATCCACCTCTCCCAGTGCCACCAACAGTGCCATGGGAAGATGGTACATTCCTCTAGGATAACAGGAGGCAAACACAGAGCTGTGCAATTAGAGCAGTTTGTTTGGGGTTGTTTGTTTGTTTGTTTGTTTTTACAAACATACTTTTCTCTTTGTTTCCCAATCAGACAACCCAGTGTTGTTCCTGCTCTTTGTGCCCTGAGCAGGATGAGTCAGTGTGTGTGTGCTGGGATCTGCATCACAGCCCTGACAGTTCCTGCAGGTGCATTCCTGGCCTTTCTGTCCTCAGAGAACACGGAGCCAACAGGCTCCACTGGGGATATTTCTAATTTTCTGTATCTTTAAACCTCCAAACTGAGTCACAACTTTGATTGCTGCCCTTTCAGAGGGATCCAGAATGATTATTGTATGTTTGTTAGGCAAGGATTAATGGTAGCAGTTTATCAACCACTTCCTGATTTCTAACACGGCTTTAAACACAGGAATGGGGTTTGGGAACAGTGATTTCCAGCAGGCAGAGATTACATCTGCCCTCAGTGTTCTATTGGAAAACACAAACTCGGTGCAAGAGAACCTACAACACTCTGATCCTTCGCATATTTTATCATATGAACTCTCTCTGGATTGGGGAGATGTGGAATTCATTATTTGCTTCTTTTTTTTGTGTGATACTATCCCTTTCATGGAGAAACACAATTTAAATATGAAGTGTTGTCCAGGTAATTCGACTTCCAGGTAAACCATTGCCCACTCCACATTGTGCTGCCAAGGTGAGTTTTCAGGCTTGATCCATTTCCTCAGGTGTAGGAGAACTTCCCTTCCTGCAGGACAGGGAACACCTGGAGAACACCCACACGATCCAGCAGGTTTGAGCAGGAAAACAGAGTTAAATCTTGCCAGGGCAGCATTTCATGGTCCTTCCTGCAGTGGCAGGAGCCCCACGGCTGCCCCAGGGCAGGGGGGGTTCACCTGGGACACCCCACAGGGATCCCTGTGCTCCTTCTGGCCAGGGCTTCCTCCAGCCAGGGATCAGTGAGGGAGCTGGGTTTAGAGAGGGAGCTGGGATTAGAGAGGGAGCTGGGATTAGAGAGGGAGCTGGGATTAGAGAGGGAGCTGGGATCAGCGTGGGAGCTGGGATTAGAGAGGGAGCTGGGATTAGAGAGGGAGCTGGGATCAGTGTGGGGAACTGGGATCAGTGTGGGGAACTGGAGATTATTGTGGAGAACTGGGATTGTTGTGGAGAACTGGGATCACTGAGGGGAGCTGGGATCACTGAGGGGAGCCAGGACATCTCTCCAGGGGCTCCTGGGATGTGCTGATGGAGGTGATCCTCCTTCAGGAGGAGCCCCTGGAGCCCTGCCTGGGCCACTGGCTCTCTCCAGGTTGAAGGACCATCCACAGTGTTTTATTCATGGAGTTACACAACCCTGGGCTGCCCTGGAGCAACATCCACAGCCAGGCTCTGCACAGGCAGGAAGGGCTGTCATGGCCATGGAACATCTTCCCCTGCCCCCCCGCCCTCCCTGTCCCTCCCCAGCCCTCACAGCCCTGTGCTCCTCTGCCACATGTGGCTCTGTGCCCGAGTGAACCCAGCCCCTAGAACCCTGAACTAACTGTGCATAATCAGGATTTGCTGTGCTGGCTGTAGCCACAGCCCAGGGTAGAAAATAACCTTATAAATAAATTAAAAAGTGAGGCCACTGACTCTTTTAGTGGCTGTGTTAATGGGGGCTCTGTGGGAGAATCAGGGGGTGAAGCATCTTCCTTGCCCACATCTGGCAAAGCTCCATGTGTCAGGTGGGCTGGGAAAATCTCTCCAGTGATCTTCAGCTGGACTTTGCAGATCCCCAGAGCTCACTTGGCTTTGAGGTTTGCTCTGAGATAGAAACAGTAATTAAAGGTTTGGTTCTGACGCTCTTCAGTGTTAATGGAATGGTTGTAAAGGGAAGGAAGAACTGAAGGAGGTTGTGGGAGCAGCCCCTTTGCTTCCCATGGAGGAAAAAAGACTTTTTAAAATCCTGGCAATTTGTTAAGGCAGAAAAGTCACTTTTGTGTTGGCTTCTGAAAACTGTATTTGGTGTGCTCAGCTGTGCTGAGCTTCAGAAACAGCCACTCTACTCTCCCTTCTCCCTCTGTCCCCCCAAAAAGAGCCAACCCACAGTTGTGCTGTTCCCCTGCAGGGGGAGGGAGGATGCAGGATTTCGTTCCAGAAAAGAGCCACTTCTGTCTAGTGCTGGGAGTTTTAGTGAGACATTTCCAGGCCCAGAGCGCCGTGGAGGGGGGGCAGAGCCAGGGAGGGGATGTGGGTGCTGTCCTTCCCCTGGGACTGGGGACAGGATCCTCTGGGCAGGAGCCCCCCCTGAGCCAGCCCTGCCCCTGGGGGTTCACCCTCAGGCATCAACCATTCCAGCTTCCCAGAGGGACTGTGTGCTTCCCAGGGAGAATATGGATTTTGAGCAACCTGGGCTAGTGGGAGGTGTCCCTGCCCATGGCAGAGGGTGGAACGAGATGGGCTTTAAGTCCCCCCTGACCCAGAGCATTCCGTGATTCCATGATTCTGTAATTCTATGATTTTGGTGTCATTCCCCAGAGCCAGAGAACATCCCCTGGTGTTCCCAGCCTGTTCCCAGCCTGCACAACTCCCACTGCTCCCACGGTGCCTCTTCCTGCTCCCATCTCTTCTCTGAGTTTGTTGATGGAGGTGAGGAAGAAGCAGTGAAGGAAATATGCAAAAAATGAAATGATGATGAGTGAAACTTCTTTTTCATAATTAAAAGCATGACATGGAAATGTGAAATGTCAAAAGGATCAACTTCAAAGCTGCACGAAATGAAACCCACACTTTGATTCCAATATTGCCTTATGAAGAGAGACATAAGAAAAAGAGTTTTCTGTGTAAATATTAGAATTACAAATCACAACTTTCATGATTAAAATCACACTTTGAATAGTAGAAAAATTTCATACAACTTTGGAGCTGGCAGAAGAGCAGCAAAGATGTATTTTCTTGTTACATCATTATATTGGCAAGTGGCACATGGAGCTTCTTGGCCTCCCACCTTTCCTTTGGACACATCCAGTACGAGGGATGTCCTGGGACACACAGCCCCTCTGGCTGAGCCCCTCCTGCAGGAGGGATGTCCTGGGACACAGATCCACTGGCATCTCACCTCCTGCCCCTGGTAGTTCAGAATTCCCCTTCTATTACTGGGGGATGTGCACATGCCATGCCCTGCTTTCCCTCTGTTGATGTTATATCCTGACTCCTGAATTCTGAACCCCTAAAATGTTGCGGGTTTTTATTCATTTCAAGGTTGCAACAAACCACAACAGACCCCCGAGACTGCTCTGCTGTGACTGTATTCAACTAAAACACAGTTCTGGGTTTGCAGCCTCCCCATCCACACTGGATGGTGCTTTTCCAGGTGCCAGGGAGCATTTCTGGTCCCTGTGGCCCAGAGCTGTGCCTGCCACAGGCAGCCCTGGGCCCAGCCAGGCCGGTTGTCTCAGCAGTCACGTTGTGGACATGTTTCTGCTGCTGCCATGGAATGTGCTCTGATCTTCTAAGGAAAAAAAAAAAAGCCAATTAATTTTAAAGAAGCTCCAGCCATGGGTTTACCTCTGAGAGGCTAAACCAGAGAAAGCTGCTGAGTGTATTCCAGAGGAGAAATCCCCACTCCTCACACACCGATGGCAGCAGCTGCAGCACCTGCCCGCAGCTCAGCCCGACACACAGGGGGCTGCAGCCCTTTGGGTCAGGGGTTCTCTTGGAAAACTGTGCATTAATTGAAGCACACCACGATTACAAACCAGGACACCTACCCACACTGATCTTTCAAACTCCTCCCAGCACTGCTGAGCCCTCTGTGCCCACAGCTGAGCTGCAACAGGGGCCACGTGGAGAAATCCCTCTGGTTTATGGGAACAGCCTTCCTTCACTGCTGTGTCTGCTCTGAGGAAGTGAACTCACAGCTAATGTTCAGTCACAGCCACCAGACCTCTGAGCCTTCTGCAGCCTCCACACAGCAAAGGAACAAACACATGCGTTTGCCTCTCCTTTTGCTTTCTCTGGTCTGAAAATTCTTGTGACTTTTGGAGGTGTTTTTTTTTTCTATAACAAAACACTGTAAGGATTCCAGATCTAATGGAAAATGTCACATTTTGGGGTTTTATTTGTTTGCTTAGTTGTTTTCATGTCCTTTGGAGCCAGATGTGAGGTCTCCATGTCCTGGCCCCCCGACTCTGAAACCAGCTGCCCCTCCTGGCACTGCCCGGGCTTCTGCCACACAGAATCCCAGAGGATTTGGGTTGGAAGGGACCTTAAAGCCCATCCAGTGCCACCCCTGCCATGGGCAGGGACACCTTCCACCAGCCCAGGTTGCTCCAAGCCCCATCCAATCCGGCCTTGGACAATTCCAAGCAGTCAGGCTGCATTTCCTTGCTGGTGGATGTGAACTTGGGAAAAGATCCCAAAACATTTGATTGCAAGGAAGTAATACCTGAGGCTGTTCCTGACTCACTGGGAGCAGGGAGATGAGCACAGGGATATTTTTAGAGCCTGCTCATTTCTTACTACCCTGATTCTATATCGAGTGTGTTCTGGGGACACTTTTCTTTCACTTGTTGCCCCAAATGAAATGCAGGTTACAGCTGAAAGGTAGGAGGTGAGGCCACCCCTCTGTCTCAGCAGAGCAGAGATTACATCACCTGTGTAAAAACCCACGGAAATATTGACATCTGATTTCCATCTGCAGCTCTCCACGTCGGTTGCTGATCCGTGTTCCGTGCAGACGAGATCCCAGCTCCCTGTTCCCAGGCTCCTGGGGTTTTTGGAACTCTCGTGTCAGGAGGATGCAGCACATCCCTCCCCCACCTGTGTCCTGCTCAAACATTAATTGCTGGCAGATCTAGAACAGCAAACGTGAGGATAAATTGGAAACTGGAGTTTCTTAGTCAGCAGAACACAAGTGTTTCAGAATGGATTATTCTGAGTCTTTCTGTTCGTTCTGGGTTCCCTGGAAGTGTCTCTGTGGTTGGTCCCCTCACCCTGTGCAGGATGGATGGTGTCACACGGGTGGAAAATTCATCACTTTTACCCCATCTGAGGCAAAGGTTTCTGCAATAGCTCAGAATGAAAAATTAAAAGTTACTCTCCAGAGCATTGAATAAAATTCTCCAAATCATTTACTCAGTGCAAAGAGTTAATTAAGGGTGAATATTGACCTCCTGCCGGTGGCTGGAGCAGGAAGGTGCCCCTTGAGCTCAGGGACGTGGCTGTGTAGGGGCAGAAAGAACCACCACCTTTTCATTTCACGAGGGTAAACCCCCCTTTTCTCACTTTTGGTCATTGTTAAAATGTGTATGTTTGGCACTGCAGGGCATTGGGAGCTTTCTTTGCTTTCAGAGGCTGGACTAGGCTCTGTGCAGGGTGTGTCTGTGCTGGGATAACCTCGCTGGGATAACCTCGCTGGGATAACCTCACTGGTGGAGTCACCACCCCTGGGAGTATCTAAAAATTGTGTAACTTTGGTACTTCAGGACGTGGTTTAGTGGTGAACATGGTGGTGGTTGGACTTGATGACCTTAAAGGTCTTTCCAGCTTTAATGTTTCAGTGATTTTATGCATAACTCACTATTGGAAATGTGTAAAGTCCTTCTTCACTACAAGATACCATGGTATTTCTAGAACATCCCTTGCTGTAAAGCCACAGTCCATTAAACATTATCAATTTCCTGATCAGATATTGTTCGGAGAAACACAGTTACCAACCCCTGGGTGATTAGTGCAGGGAATGAAGCGAAACCACTGCCAACACTCCTGTGTTTGAGCTGCTGTGGGGATGACTCTTAGCAGGACAGCAACTTTTAGCCTTGGGCTTTTGAGTAGCCCAAACAGACTGTCCCTGGCTCACGGTGTAAAATCATGCCCTGATGGTCTCCCGGGACACGGGGCTGTTCCCGTGGCAGCACACACAGGAGCACAGCCTGTTCCATGGGAGTACAGCCTGTTCCATGGGAGTACAGCCTGTTCCATGGGAGTACAGCCTGTTCCTACAGGAGCACAGCCTGTTCCATGGGAGCACAGCCTGTTCCATGGGAGCACAGCCTGTTCCATGGGAGTACAGCCTGTTCCATGTGAGTACAGCCTGTTCCATGGGAGCACAGCCTGTTCCTACAGGAGCACAGCCTGTTCCATGTGAGTACAGCCTGTTCCATGGGAGCACAGCCTGTTCCATGGGAGTAGAGCCTGTTCCATGGGAGTAGAGCCTGTTCCATGGGAGTACAGCCTGTTCCATGGGAGCACAGCCTGTTCCATGGGAGTAGAGCCTGTTCCATGGGAGCACAGCCTGTTCCATGGGAGCACAGCCTGTTCCATGGGAGTACAGCCTGTTCCATGGGAGTACAGCCTGTTCCATGGGAGCACAGCCTGTTCCATGGGAGTACAGCCTGTTCCATGTGAGTACAGCCTGTTCCATGGGAGCACAGCCTGTTCCATGGGAGTACAGCCTGTTCCATGGGAGTACAGCCTGTTCCATGTGAGTACAGCCTGTTCCATGGGAGTAGAGCCTGTTCCATGGGAGCAGAGCCTGTTCCATGGGAGTACAGCCTGTTCCATGTGAGTACAGCCTGTTCCATGGGAGTAGAGCCTGTTCCATGGGAGCACAGCCTGTTCCATGGGAGCACAGCCTGTTCCATGTGAGTACAGCCTGTTCCATGGGAGTACAGCCTGTTCCATGGGAGTACAGCCTGTTCCATGGGAGCACAGCCTGTTCCATGGGAGTACAGCCTGTTCCATGTGAGTACAGCCTGTTCCATGGGAGCACAGCCTGTTCCATGGGAGTACAGCCTGTTCCATGGGAGTAGAGCCTGTTCCATGGGAGCAGAGCCTGTTCCATGGGAGCACAGCCTGTTCCTACAGGAGCACAGCCTGTTCCTACAGGAGCACAACCTGTTCCTACAGGAGCACAGCCTGTTCCATGGGAGCACAGACTGTTCTTACAGGAGCACAGACTGTTCCATGGGAGTACAGACTGTTCCTACAGGAGCACAGCCTGTTCCATGGGAGCACAGCCTGTTCCTACAGGAGCACAGCCTGTTCCTACAGGAGCACAACCTGTTCCTACAGGAGCACAGCCTGTTCCATGGGAGCACAGCCTGTTCCCACAGGAGCACAGCCTGTTCCTACAGGAGCACAGCCTGTTCCATGGGAGCACAGCCTGTTCCTACAGGAGCACAGCCTGTTCCTACAGGAGCACAACCTGTTCCTACAGGAGCACAGCCTGTTCCATGGGAGCACAGCCTGTTCCATGGGAGCACAGCCTGTTCCTACAGGAGCACAGACTGTTCTTACAGGAGCACAGCCCGTTCCCATGTGAGCACAGCCTGTTTGTGGGCTCCAGGACTGGCAACCACAAAGCCCAGAACATTCTCTTGCTGCCTGTGCTGCTGGCCAGGTGCAGGATCCACTCCTGGTTATCATTCCACAGCCATGGAGGGGCTGGGGGCTCCTCGAGGATAAAGGCAGGGCCAGCCCTGGCAGGAGGTGTCCTGGTGCTGGTCAGCCCTGGCAGGAGGTGTCCTGGTGCTGGTCAGCCCTGGTAGGAGGTGTCCTGGTGCTGGTCAGCCCTGGCAGGAGGTGTCCTGGTGCTGGTCAGCCCTGGCAGGAGGTGTCCTGGTGCTGGTCAGCCCTGGTAGGAGGTGTCCTGGTGCTGCAGCCCTGCTGTGGAACAGGCTGCCATGAGGGGCTCGTGTTCCCGTTCCTGACAGTTTGGCTGGAAAAAAAGTAAGATTTTTTTTACTGGCTGGGACAAGCACCTCTGGAGCCGACGTGGGGAGATGGGTGAGCAACAGGAGGCTGGGATGGAAACAAGATAATATCAGGGAATGGGGCAGGGGAGAATTTTGTCTCGTCTGTTTATTTTACTAGGCTTTGGTTTGGGCTACTAATGCTCCTACTGGGCTCACAAATTCACAGGAACAAAGCAGAAATGGTTGGTTCAGTGTGGTTTTCAGGGCCAAACACTCTCTACTGGTTACATCATCCAGGCATCCATCCATCCAATTATCCATCCCATTATCCATCCATCCATCCATCCATTCCTTTAGGCTGAGCTGGATCTCTCCAGGCATTTCTCCACTAACATCTGCCTATGCCTTCTAGTTTTAGTGCTCCCAAGCTCTGCTGTCTCTGCACACCTGAAGTAACATCCAAGTATCAGCCTGGCTTTGCTGGAATGGGAGAGGGAAAATATGGGATAGGCTTAAAGACCAGCTGGAGACTTTTTTCTTAAAAAATAAAAGAGAAAATAAAGCTGGCTGTTGATCCCAGAAATATCCAGGGACTATTTTAGTTGTTACATATTTTTAAATGGCTTCTGGCCACTCCAGCTCATGCCTGCTGTTTATGGACACCTCTGCAGTGGAATGGCCATTCCTGCCTCCTGCACATCCTACAGCTCGCTGACAGCAGGGTGGAGCCAGGTGGGGTTGGTCTCTTCTCCGGGTAACAAGTGACAGGACAAGAGGAAACGGTCTCAAGTTGCACCAGGAGAGGTAGAGGTTGGATATTAGGGAACTTTTTTTCACAGAAGGCATTTTCAAGCACTGGCTGCCCAGGGCAGTGGTGGAGTCCCCAGCCCTGGAAGTGTTCAAGAAATGATGGGACGTGGCACTCGAGGACCTGGCTTAGTGGTGAAGGTGGTGGTGCTGGTGTGATAGTTGAACTTGAGGATCTTAAAGGTCTTTTCCAACTCTAACAATTCCACGATTCTGTGGCTCTATTCCTGCCTGGCCACCTCTGCTGCTGGGAAGAGGGGGTGGGTGTGTGCAGGGCAGGATGAGGCCAATGAACACCTACCCAGGGTGTGCTGGTGCTGCTGCGAGCAGTGCTCCCCTCCCAGAGCCTCCTCACGGGGAATGACTCTGGAAACCTTCCCTTTGGCCCATGAACTCCTCCATGGACCCTGCCCTGCCAGCCACTGCTCCTCTGGGAGCTGCCCCTGCCCACTGCCCTGTGAGAGCATCCCCTGGTGCACAGGGGCCGCTCACCGAGGGGGGAAAGGAGAAGCATTGTGCAAGAGCGAAGCTTTCAGGGCTCAATCAGCCACTTGATCACCCATGAAGAATAAAGGCTTGTTTTCTGGTTGCTGGCTGCTCTGCCAAGAGGGAAAAACAAACAAACAACAAATGAGCTCATTATTTTCTGCTGTGCTCCCCGAGGTGAACCTTCCATGGCTTCAGAGGGGATAAAATGCCTGCAGGGATTCAGCTCTTCTTCCAGGGGGGCTTTTCTCTCCTAATCTTTTGGGTTGGGGTTTATTTGTGCTGGGTCCAAAAGTGTTGGTTACAGTCATTGTTGCCTGAGAAGTGCAACAAAGAGAGAGGTTGTGGCACTGGGAGAACATGGGGGAAAAGAGAAAAAGGGAAATTATGGGACTCCTGTTTGGCTGCACATTTGTGTCCATTCATAGGGACAGAAAAATGGGAGCACGTCCCTTTTCTGGTGTTCTAGATGGTTTTAGAGAGGCAATAGGTCGGGTCTGAGCAAAGGACAGTTCCCTGGGTGGAATGGGATTGAAAAGGGATGAATACCAGTCATGCTTACAAAAGGATTTTCTGGACTTGTAAGGAAGCTTCCTTTAATTTGTATATAAACAGAAATACAGCTTCATTAATAATACCAAACATACAAATACAAATAGACATCAGAAAGTAAAAGTCAGTGTGTCTTGTTTCATTAACTCACACCTGTGTGCTCAGCACTGCCCCAGAGGTGTTAAATTTGAGCCTTATTAACATAAATTGAATGTTAACACAGGCTTCAGTGGAGACACAATTTCACCTTCTGTGCACAACACAATTAGTTTGTGGATCTTTTTGTCCTGAATGTGTGTAATTATTTGGAGTATATTTATATTTTTATTTTCCAAACCCTCCCATGGCTCTCAGCTCTGTGTTTAATTATGGATTATGTGGAAGAGCAGTTCTACTAATTAAACACTGTTTTTATTTTAAACCCACTGTTAGACTATTTGCTCAGTGACCCCTGTCCTTAGGATGGAGAAACAAGAAACAGTTGTTCCCCAGTTACTATTTTTTTCATGCCATTCACCTTGGCTCTTCTGCATCAAAGAGCTCTTTCAGATATGAAAATACAGATATAGTTTATCTGGTTTCCAGAGATGTCCCTGACTTCAAACCCTTGGTCTGTCAAACACGAGGGTGCAAAAATGCAGCGATGGGTAAAGCTGATGGCTGTGTGAGCCACATGTTCCACCTGGGACAGTGGGATCCCCACTTCCATCTTTCCGTTCCACAGCAGCTTCCAGATGGACTTCCCACAGCTTTTCCCAATTGCTAGGAGAACCAGTTTGCTCTAAATTTTGGAGGGAGCATCTCCTCGTGCCTGGGTTTGGGGTCCCCGTCCCAGGGATGTGTCACCACAGCCAGGGGGGTTTGAGGGGTGCAGCTGCCACAGGGTGACATCCCCTGTGGGGCTGCACAGGGAGGGGCTGTGCCAGGCCAGGGAAATCCCTCTGACAGGACCATTCTGAGCCCTTGGGGCACATCCCTGTGATTTCCCCTGGAGCACTGTGTCCGTCTCAGGGACCCCCAACACAGGATGGACCTGGAGCTGCTGGAGAGAGTCCAGAGGCCATGGAGATGCTCCAAGGGCTGGAGCCCCTCTGCTCTGGAGCCAGGCTGGGAGAGCTGGGGGTGTTCACCTGGAGAAGGGAAGGCTCCAGGGAGATCTTGGGGTTCCATCCAGGGCCTAAAGGGGCTCCAGGAGAGCTGGAGAGGGACTGGGGACAAGGAATGGAGGGACAGGACACAGGGAATGGCTTCCCACTGCTGGAGGGCAGGGATAGATGGGATATGGGGAAGGAATTCCTGGTTGTGAGGGCAGTGAGGCCCTGGCACAGGTTTTAAGGTCCTTCCAACCAAAGCTTTCTGTGATTTTATGGTTTAACACCCATTTCTCTCCCAGGTGAATATAGAGACACCTGGGGCAGTGACCACGGCAGTGCCAAAGTGTCCCGTTTTCCAAAGTTGTATCTTGGTTTGCTGGAGTTTCCTTTTGCCAAGGACAGGCAGGTTGACAGTTCTTTATTCCTCCACCTTTCCCCAGTGCCACCAGAAGGAAGCAGTCCCATGTGGGCAGAGCCCCAGCTGGCAGTGCCGAGGTTGGGCACTGTGCCGTGGGGCACAGCTCCTGCTGGGCTGGGGGTGGGTTCTCCACACGGGAAGGGGGTGGGTGGCTGTCATGGTCACCCCACAGGTGGCTCCTCATGGTCACAAACCTCCCCTGAGCTGCCCAGCCCTCGGGACTGTGCTCAGACCAGCCCTGGCTGAGCCTCTGCTCGCACACAAAGCGCTGCCAGTGGGATATTGCAGCAATAAAATGCTCCTGTCAAACACCTGAGTGCACGTTTCCTGAAATAAGCAGTTAATTCACTCCTTTCAGACAAGTTTATTTTACTTGCCTTTGGTTTATGTATCACGAATTGCAAAGGGAAACGAGGTTTAAACCATTTATTTTATTGCGAGTGAGCGCTGCAGTGATGGCAACTGCAAATGCCGGGAGGGACGGCCGGGGCTGGGGAGGAACCTCCCAGCCCTCACCTCCTCCTGAACTGCAGCCTGGCAGGACAGATGGTGGCACAGACAGGCCCCTGGTGGCTGTGCAGTCCCAGATGGATTGGCCACCTGGCACAGGAGAGCCGGGTGGCTCTGGGATGTGGAAAGCCCTGTGCAGGATTTTCTGTCTGCAGCCTCAGCCTGCAGCAGGCTCTGCTCCTGCCCTTGCCTGGTTCACCTGCTCCTGCAGGTGAGTTCTCCTGAGCTTCCCCCAGCCTCGGTGTCCCCCAGCCCCTGCCCCTGACAGGGGTGGATGTAAGCAGCACACACCAGACCCCCGTCACTGACTCCCAGCTCCTCCTCGGGGTCCTGGTGGGTCTGGTTGCCTCAGAGAAGGATGGTTGGGGTGAGATGCAGCTCCTTCCCAGGCTCCACCAACTGCCCCCTGCGTCTCTCAGCTGCAGGGACCTGAGAGCAGCCCATGATCCCACACCAGGAGATGGCTCGTCCCCTTTCAGACACAGGGAGCAGACCCCCTCAGGCATGGCCAGCACATGTCCCTGGGTGGTCTCTTCCCCTTCTGAAGAGTTGAAAGAGAAGATGCTCTGATGGCAGCAACAACAGAGCCCAAACCGTGTCTCCTCTGGAAGGAAATCACAGAGTAACGGAATTACAGAAAATTCTGAGCTGGGAAGGACGCCAAGGACCATCCAGTCCCACTCCTGGCCCTGCCCAGGACACCCCAACAATCCCCCCCTGTCCCTGAGAGCGTTGTCCAAACCCTCCCTGAGCTCTGGCAGGATTGGGGTCACACTCCCCTCAGGTCAGGTCCCAGCTCCCCTGGGACATCCCGGGAGAGCCACTGGCACTGCCCTGGGGGCTTTCCCTGGCCCTGCTGCACCCCCAGCAACCTGCAGGAACCTCACAGCTGAGCAGCTCTGCCTCCTCCAGCGTGATACCCAACACAAGGTATTTGTTCCTCAGTAACAGGACATGTTTTGATTTAGTTGGTGTTGCTGGGGAATAGATTTAAGGTATATTGAAAAAGCTGCTTTATTCAATAGCAGTCACTACAGGAAGAGCTATAGTGAAATAATTACTGGAGTATGGTTATATGGTAATTATGTTGGTGTAATTGATGAACCTTCCCAGAGCAGAAAAACCCGTCCTGCTAATAGCAAAGAGAGATTGGAGTTTTCCTGTCCTCAGAAAATGGTTTATTGCCCGGTCAAAATACACAGGCAACCAGTTAGAGAGAGAGAGTTGGGCCAGAGGGGGGGAGATCTCCACAGCATAATTAATCTTGATCTATCTAGAGCCCCATGTGAAGGGCAGAGTAAATTCTGAGATATAATTAAGCTCCAGTTCAAAAGCCTAAACTGAAATTGCATTCCCTGCCCTGCTGTGCCCTCTGCACATTCCACCACAGCACAATTACAGTGTGGTGCTCGTTGCCATCCACACCAGCTCCAGGGACTGGGGGGGGAAATTTTGCTCCCACAGGGGTGTCTGAGTCTCAGATTTCATCCCAGAAGCTGGGGGCAAAGCAAGAGAGGCCTTTCAGACATGTTTTGAAGGACTAACACGTTTAAATTTGGCTGCCCTGGGCATCACACCACTGCCCATGTCCCCAGGTGCCACATCCACAGGGCTTTTAAATCCCCCAGGGATGGGACTCCAGCCCTGCCCTGGGCAGCTGTGCCAGGGCTGGACAGCCCCTTGCAGGAAGCAATTTTTCCAGTGTCCAACCTAAACCTCCCTGGCACAACTTGAGGCTGTTTTGTCTCCTCCTATCCCTTTCAGAACCTCATCCCTGTTGTTCCAGGTCCCCTGGAGCTGTTCCTGGAGGACACACACCTGCACTGCTCCCACCCCTTCCCTCCCCTGGAGCGAGGGTGGGGCATCACTGGGGGGAGGAAGGAAGGGAATTTACATTTCCAAAGCAACTTTTCAGAATTTGTTTAAATATTGATGCAATTTCCTCAAAAGCTCTGAAATTAAATCTATTTGTCACAGCACAAGGAGCACGAAGGCAGGAGAAGGGTCAGAGCTGCTTTATTGCAGAGACAATGTCCCCTTACCCCAAATCCCCCCATCACACAGGGGTGCTGGCACTGTCATTCCAGGGAAATTAATTAGCAAATACAATATAAGCATTACCTTTTGTGCAATCAGAGCATCGTGTTCATATTGTAAGTACCTGATTTATTCCCTCATTTCCAGTACAATTAAACCCATTTATTGTGGAGTTTCCAGAAGCACGATGTGGAGCTTCTCTAACAGATGCTCATGGATCATACTGGAGAAATTTTGATAGAAGACAATTATTAAAGGGGAATAAATTGTCATTGCTGTCCACAGAAAGGGACACATAATATCATTTTTCTCATACCTGTGACCAGAACCTCGAGGGTTCAGTCTGGCTCCATTTCACGTGTCACTGGGGGAACTGGCCAGTGGGCTCCACAGGATTGCTCTCTGTTCAGTTCTGTGAAGTGAGAATGATGAAAAACTCAATTTTATTCAAATAAAAAGGGAAGATTTCATTCTCATTCATGGTATTTTCCCCCCTTTTCTCTCTCTTTTTTTTTTTTTTCTGTGTGAATAGGGCTGGAAATTTTACAAGTGGAAATGGAGGAATCTCCTTCCCCTTCCCAAAGCTACAAGGGGAAAAGAAAACAGGAGAACAGAAGTCCAGAAACATACTATTTGATGCAAGATTTTGTGTAAAATCTGCATCCTGAGATAAATGAATTCTGTTTCCTAAGAATTTTCACTGACTTGCATTCAGATTTAACTTCATTCTAATTTAATTGATGCAACTGGAATTTTAAAATCTGTCTGATGTCTCTTAAGTTATCCCTGTTTTAGGTAAAGCTTTCTGTCCCTACGGAACCTTCCATAGGTCAAATTAATTCCTACAAATCCACTGCTTTTCAATTTAACAACCATTTCCAAAGGAGCAGTGGCTCCTACTCTGGATTCCTGTTGGCTTTCCAGCCAGCCATGGTAGGGAAAAAACGTCCTGAAAATCATCAGCTCCAAGAAGACCTGAGAGCCCCTTCCAGGGCCTAAAGGGACTCCAGGAGAGCTGGAGAGGGACTGGGGACAAGGGATGGAGGGACAGGACACAGGGAATGGCTTCCCACTGCCAGAGGGCAGGGAGAGATGGGATATTGGGAAGAAATTCCTGGATGGGAGGGTGGGGAGGCCCTGGCCCAGGTTGCCCAGAGAAGCTGTGGCTGCCCCTGGATCCCTGGGAGTGTCCAAGGCCAGGTTGGAGCAACCTGGGATAATGGAAGGTGTCCCTGCCCATGGCAGGGGTGGCACTGGATTAGTTTTAAGGTCCCTTCCAACCAGTCTGGGATCCTCTGATTCCTTCCATCCCGCAGTCTTGACCTTGTGCTTTTCCCCCTGAGCAGCAGAATCCAAAGGCAGTTCCCGGGGAGGAGGAGCAGCCCCTGGGGCTGTTTCTGAGCCCCGTTTCTGCACCCCCTGGTTCAGCCTCTGGCCGTGCCCGGGCAGGGCTGAGGGACCGTGTTTGTCCGGGACAGGAGAATCCCCCCAGCCCTGCCGAGCTCCCCCGGCTCCGGCGGCACCGCGAGGGAGCTCTGCCTTCGGCATTCCCGGATCCCTGCGGTGTCTGGGACAAACAGGGAGACCCCAGCCCCCCGCGCCGGGGAAGCAACAGCGATGTGATGCAGCCCTTTCCTTCTGTAATCCAAAGAACGGGATTATCGGGAATAACGCGGGAGCGAGCGCGGACCGCAGGCTCCGCTCCGCGGGGTCCATCTCCCGGCATCGGGTGACGGCAAAGCTTCCCTGGCAGAGGCAGAGAAAATACCAATCTTCTCCTAAGTTGTACGAAAAATGGAGAAATTTGAAGTGCGGTGGGGAAGCAGAGACACAGGACTGCCCTTGCTGCTGCTCACACAACTTCGGGAGGGGAGGGGAGGGGAGGGGAGGGAAGGGAAGGGAAGGGAAGGGAAGGGAAGGGAAGGGAAGGGAAGGGAAGGGAAGGGAAGGGAAGGGAAGGGAAGGGAAGGGAAGGGAAGGGAAGGGAAGGGAAGGGAAGGGAAGGGAAGGGAAGGGAAGGGAAGGGAAGGGAAGGGAAGGGAAGGGAAGGGAAGGGAAGGGAAGGGAAAGTTCAAGCTCTTCTGGTTACTCCAAATATATTTCTGTGTATTTAATTAGAAGCAGAGTCAATGCTGTGTCCTTACCAGAGGCTTGCTCCTGCCTGTCCCTGTATGCCCTACCTGTCCCTACCTGTCCCTCCCTGCCCCTGCCTGCTCCCCAGCTCACTCCTGGGGCTGGAGGATGTGAGGCCCTGTTGAATTTGGCTTGTTTGATATTTGCAAAGCAGACAAGATTGGTCCCAGAGGGCTCCACTGCCATCTCCTCCCCCCCTCCCCTGCCAGCAGCTCCTCACATCTGTCAGCACGAGCTCACTCCTTCCTAAATCATCCTCAGATTTTGTATTAATTTTTTAATCATCTTCATATGAATGATTAATAAATGTTTAACAGCTCATGAAATATTCACCATGTTTCCCCACGGTTGGTGCTCCATCTCCACTCGTTCCCACTCGCGGGATGAGCGATGTCTCCACGGCTCTGCCTCACCAGCTCCTGCTGTCCAGAACAGGAATTACCAGCTGGGCATGGAAAACCAGGTGAGGAGTGCTGGGTAGCTGTGAACACCGAGGCACAACAGTGTCCTCACTGGAATAACCCAGATGCCCTAAAAACCACCCTGGCCAGGAGTTCTGAATAGAACCTTCCCAGGGAAGGAGAAAGGAGGAGAACAGGATGTGCAGGAGCCATGTGGGATAACTCTCCATGGGAATAACCCTCCCTGGCATGGTCATTCTGCTTAGGATTTTCAATGGTTACCTTTTCACTGAATTGGAATCCCAGAATCCCGGAGTGAGTTGGGTGAGAAGGGACTTAGAGCCCATCCAGTGCCACCCCCTGCCATGGGCAGGGACACCTTCCACCAGCCCAGGTTGCTCCAAGCTCCATCCAACCCGGCCTTGGACACTTAGGGGCAGTCACAGCTGCTCTGGGCAGCCTCCAAACACCAGAAATTCAAAATCTAAGCATAAAAAGAGGTACCTTTACCTGGGGGAAGAGCAGGGTGGTTGTTTTCTGGTATTTCAGTTCACTGCCTGTTCAAAGTTTGGTAGCTGAAGGGCAGAGTCAAACCTGTTCCTGTGCATCAGCTCATCCCTGGGTGACACAAGCAGCCAGCAGGGATGGGGCCTGTCAGCCACAACCACCAACCCAAACCTCTGTGGGACAGAACTGGCTGGGACTGGGCAGGTCTCTGGGGAGGCCCTGGGGGCTCAGGGGCTGGGACCCCCCCCCCTCTGCCCTGCCTGAGCCTCTACCAGGGGCACACAGCCCACCCAGCACACTGCCCAGGCCCCTGTCCCAGCTGGATGGGTGAAAATTCCCTGGAAGAGCTGTTTGCCAAGTCAAACTCTACCTTGGTTTTTTATTTATTTAAAGACTTTTTCCTTTTAAGATTGAGGAGATTGCCTGTGAAGGATAAGAGGCAATGTTATATATTAATAAATAAATATAAAGCAATATTGGATAAAACTCCGAAGAACCTCCCATCTGATATCACTGGCTTTTTGAGTAATAACAAACGCTCCTCAGAAGAAAAAAAGCCCCAGAAATAAGTGGTAGATTTATCTCTGGATAAATGGCACTCCCTCAAAAACAGGCTGCTTTTTAGGTTTTTAGCATCTCCCTGGGATTAGAGCAGCCTCTCTGTTTGTCAATACAGGCAGCCAGTTCAATTATTATTTATCAAGGCTGCAGGGATGACAAATGGCTTTGCTTACTGCTGGATTTCTTATCTTTGGCAATTCAGAGTATCAATTACTACTATTAAAGAGGAATAATTGCCCTGAGTGACACACCAGCCACAATCAAACTGTACATAATTGCACCGAGTACACTGAATTATGTCACATTATGTCAAAAAAGAAAGAAATCTGAATCATGAACTGAAAGGCAAAGGCACTCCTATGCTTTGACACAGGAATGAAGGGCGTGTGCTAAATCCAGGGATTGAAAACAGTTGGGTACAGGAAAAATATCCTGACATTGCAGTGCCACAGCAGTGATCCAGCTTCGCCAGCACCCCTGGGGACACTGCCTGGCCTGGGCTGGGGGTCACCCTGCACCAGCCCTGCCACACCTCCCACCAGCCCAGGCTGCTCCAAGCCCCGTCCAACCTGGCCTTGGACACTTCCAGGGATCCAGGAGCAGCCACAGCTGCTCTGGGCAACCTGTGCCAGGGACTACCCTCTCTCTCAGCCAGGAATTCCTTCCCAATGTCCCATCTATCCCTGCCCTCTGCCTGGGAAGCCATTCCCTATGTCCTGTCTCTCCAGCTTTCTTGGAGGCTCTTTGGGTACCAAAAGACTGCAGTAAGGTCTCCCAGAGCCTTTCTTCTCCAGGCTGAGCAATCCCAGCTCTTTCAACATTTCCTCATAGGAAGCTTTTCCATCCCTCCCTGTCCCAACGTGCACTTGGGGCACCCCCGACACCCCCAAGTAACCCAGAGCCCCCCCTGAGGGGGGTAGGATGTGCTCATTCTCCCAGCAGATTTTGAACAAGCATTTAAAAGGAGCAGAAGGCGGATCTTTCCCTTCTCTGGAGGTTTGTTGGACACCAACACCTCAGGAAAGCTCATTCCTGGCAGTCGGAGCCGTTCCCATGTCCTCGGAGCACCTGCGGAAGGCGAGGCAGCCGCCCACTGCCAGCTCTGTGCAGCTTTTTTGAGCATCCCAGGAGTTCATGCCTTGAAAGATGCCTCTAAAAACTGTAAAAGATTAAAACTAAAAGCACCAAAGCAAGAAAGAGGAATCCCTGGTTGAATCCATGGGCTCGTGGCTGCTGTGCTGTGCTGGAGCAGAGGCCCCCCTGCCCCGCAGGGCTGGGAGAGGCCTGAGGGCTTTATTTTATATGAAGAAAATGTGGGAATGGAACAAATGGAAAGAAGCATCTCCAGGAAAAGCATTCCCATGTCTGTTTCTGCCAGCTCTGTTCTGGTGCATCACCCCCCTCTGGAGCTACCCCTCCTCTCCCCGAGCCCCCACAGTCCCACCTGCAGCCCTCAGGAGCCACATGTGCAGGAAGAACCCCCTCTGTTTGTTTTTGACATCCATATTGCCCTTTCCACACCTGACTTGATGCACTTCTGCAGTCACAGCAGAGCCCTCCACCACCCTTTTCACAGCAGTAACTCGGAGATCCTTTTCCAGGCAGGCACTGAACACTTTGGAGGCCTCCATCCCATTCTATACCTGGGCTTCCTCCGCTGCCCCAACCCCACCGGGGGAGTTCACAGCTTGTGTTGAGCTGTGCTTTCACTCCTGCCCCTCACACCCCAGTGCTCCCCAGCTCTCTCTGCTCCCCACTGCTCTCCCACTGCCCCGAGGAGCCCGTTTTTCCCAGCACAGGAGTGTCTCATCCATATGACTGATGAATTTATTCTGCTCCGAGCGGGGGCTCTGCTGAGAAACACACCCGTCACCCCCAGCCCCTCTCCCTGCCTCCTCTCAACACGCTTCTCTCCCTCAGTGGTTTTGATTTCCACCCCCCATCACTGCCTGTAGCGGGGGGAAAAGGCACCACCGTTACCCCAATCCCATGTAGTCACCGGCTGGGGATTTTCTTATTGCCTACGTCCATTATACTAAAAATAACCCTGACAAGCTCATTTAATTTTAGCCTCTGAGTGTCTGTATGAATATTTATAACGCTCCCTATCAGAAGTGCTGAAGAGTTGCAGAGCCTGAGCACACGGTGGCAGACCCCAGGGAATAGAACAGCTCTTCCTTTTTTTGCCCTGTTTCGAGGTGGTTTCCCACGTCCCGTGTTCCGATGGGAAGTCTCACGCTGAATGTCTCAGCTGCTGAAAGCACTTTGCCGGGCTTTGTGCCTAATGAACACCAACTGAGTTCCCATGGAAGAAGAAGGGAGTGTTTCCAAAGGAATTCCCTGTGTATTTGTGCAAGGAGAACGTTCTAACTGAAGTGCTTTTCTGTTCACACCTGGTTTTCATGTGCTTTCCATTTCAAGGCCAGGTTGGACGGGGCTTGGAACAAACTGCTCTAGTAGAAGGTGTCCCTGCCTGTGGCAGGGCGTGGGACTGGGTGATCTTGATGTCCCTTCCAACCCAAAGCAGTCTGGATTCTATGATTCATTTCATAGAAGAGCCATCAGAGCCTGGATCAGCTGGGCAGGGGCCCAGCATGGCACAACCTGTTCCCATCCCACCACCTCCCTCCCGGATCAACTGGAGGGGTTTGGAGGGATTGCCTTCTGAGTCATTAACCACGGGGTGATGGGCAGCAGCTCCACAGTGTCTGTGACTGGAGACCAGGCTTAACTGCAGCCAAGATGCCTGTGAAAGGCTGCTCGAGGTGTGGGAACAGCTGAACACACGCAGCAGCGGAAGAGGCCTGAAATGTTTAGGAATCAAATGTGGAAAATCTTACCCCGGGAGAAATTTCTGCTAGTCCCTTTCACTGAAAGGGCATTTTAAGCCCTGAGCATGAAGAAGCACCCAAAGAGCCACTCGAAAGCTTCCTCAGAGGTCTCTGCCTAACCAGGTTGTGCCTGGCTTCTGCAGGTAACACCATCTCAGCCCATCTCAGATCCCTTGTTCCCTTCTCGGGAAGGCTCTTGGGAGAGGGGAGCTGTGGAACCCTCTCTGTGACTCCATGGGTTTTATTCCTCATGCTGCAGGGTGATGGAAAGGCAATCAGCCTGCTGGAAGGAGGGTTTTAGCACTTGAGTGTAACAGTCAGGACGTGAAAAACTCTTGAATTCAGGCCTTTTGCTTTGGAAGAAATGAGGCATAAAAAGAAAGAAAGAGAGTGAGGGGTTGCTGGGCTCTGTGGTTCTGGTATCAGAACTGAATTCCCAGAGGTGGCAGCAGGAGGGGGTCCGGGGCAGTCCTGGGTCGTTTTCCATGCACCCGGCGGAGGGTGTGAGGGGAACGCAGGGAAGGAGGCAGAGACCCAGTGCTGCTCTTCCCCATCCTTTCTCCTCCCCCAGCTCTGAAGCTGTGCCCAAAAGCAGCTGCGAAATCAAGTTGAAAAAGGACTGAATGAGTCAACCTGTGATGTCAGTGTGAAGGTAGAGAAAAAGGCAGCTCTGAGGGACCCACCAGCTGCTCTCCGTCACCCTCCCCTGGCAGAGCTGTCCTGGAAGGGTGGCACCCATCCTGTCCCACACCCCCCTCCTTCACCCCCTCTGCCTGCTCAGCCTTTCACTCCTCACAGCTCAGTCGCCTTTAAAACAACACTTTTCTTCTCATGCTTCCAGAGCCACTGGAGCACTTGAAGTACCATTATTGCTGCTCTCAAGAGTTGCAGGTTTGTGTACAACGAAGAGAATCGATACCAGCGCCGCAGCAGGTGACGACCCCTCTATAGCTTTAGAAATTTTACATCCTTCTCCCTCCTCTGCTTTTCATTATGTCTAATTACCTGATCTATAGCTCCAAACAGGAATCAATGGGGCTGTATTGCAACAAATTATTGTGAGTTCTCTTTAAAAAAAAAAAGAGGTTCAGAAAGTGCTATTGAATATGACACTTCCAATTCTATAAAGCAGATGAGTTTCCATTGGGGCTGGAGAGCTGGGAGCCAGTTTGGTACCAGGGGCTCAGGGCCATATTCTGCTAAAGGTACAATCTGCTGCTTTTCCACAGACTTTAGGACTTTCCCCCTACTTTCCTGGAGAGGGTCTGTGTCCTGACCCTGCTCTCCGCAGGGTTTCATCCCTGGGGTGGTCCTGCCTTCATCTCAGGGGTAGCATTTTAATTAAGAAAATTCCACTATTTTGGTTTTTCTCTCAGACTGTCTTTGCCCCTTTCCACGGTCTCTCTCTGGTTTTCAGTTGTGCTTGAAGATCTGACGCTGCTGGAACTCAGCTGAAGGGAAAAATCGGGAATGTGGGCCCCCTTTAATCACCCGGCTACTGTAGCAAGGGGGGACAGACACCAAGGGAGAAAAACAATCTCAAAAATAACTGTGCTTTTAATGTTTTCATGGAAATGTATGGAAAGGAAGTGTGATGCACAGGCACACCACCTCATTTGGGATGCACAAGGCACACCATGCTGAGCTGCTAATGAGATAGCAATTTGGAGGTTTGGGAAGTACTGGCTATGCTTCATGCCCACAAGAATCAGTGAAAACTGATGAGGGAAGGTTTACAAAATTCAGTGCAAGAATTGCAGGAGCTGCTGTGCCTGGATGAAGGGACAGAGCTGGGAGCAGAAGCTCAATTCCTCATATAACCTCTGGATCAGCTCAGCTTTTTTCCTAAAGGTGCACAAGAAGACACGTCTGCTTTCCATTTCAGAGTTGGAATTTCATAAATATTTTAATTTGCCAAGCGCCTGCTATTTAATGTTTGCATACCAAGGAAATGTGAGCGAATAACTCCTTGCATGAAGCTCTTGGAAAGCAAATTTGGGTCCCTTTGATTGCCTGTCCCACCGTGGAGCGAAGGGGGTGTTATCAGCCATGTCCTGTCTGTTGTCAGCAAGCAGCACTTGGGGATTATTTGTATTTGAAAAAAACCAACCCCAGTACTGAGCTGAGTACCTCTGAAGACAGAAAGTTTCGCTTTTGGCTATTAAAGGAGCAGAATAAAATAAATCACTTATGCTGAATAAATCATTGATTCTGAGTTCCACGCGAGTGCTCCGCCGTGCTGGCTCCCGGCTGAGACAAGTGGGACACGTTCGTGTGACTCTACTGTTGAATTTGCAGCCTGAATCTGTCCCAAGGGCTTCCCAAAAATAACTGTGTTGAATAACTGGGTTGAAAAACTAAGACAGGCAGGGACCAAACCCACAGCACAGAGCACTGCGGGCTCTGCCACTTATCTCTGTGCTGCAGTGAAGGTGGAATTGCCAGCGATGCTGTGAGGGCAGAACCACAGAATCCCAGAGTCTGGAAAAGCCCTCCCAGCCCATGGATCCCCCCTGTGCCCCATGCTCACCTTGTCCCCCAGCCCAGAGCACTGAGTGCCACGGCCAGACCTTCCTGGGACACCTCCAGGGCTGGGCACTCCAAACCTCCCTGGGCAGCCCCTGCCAAGGCCTCACCACCCTTTCCAGGGGGAAATTCCTCCTCCTGTCCCACCTGAGCCTCCCCTGGCACAGCTGGAGGCCGTTCCCTCTCCTCCTGTCCCTTGTTCCCTGGGAGCAGAGCCCGACCCCCCCCCAGCTCCCCCCTCCTGTCAGGGGGTTGCAGAGCCAGAAGGTCCCCCCTGAGCCTCCTTTGCTCCAGGTTGAACAACCCGACATGTGGGTGAACCTTTTGCCACATGAGCCCCTGTGGATGGAGCCTCCTCCGCCCTGTGCCTCCCTCAGGAGGGTGTCCAGCACCCCTGGATCTCTGCCCTCCATGGCGCTGTTTGGGGGCAAGAGCCCTCAGAGGGGCAGGTCAGAGGTCTGCAGTGACCCAGTGCCCTGGCTGTGCTGGTGTCACAGTGCCTGCTGTGAGCCAGCCTGTGATGGGACAGATAATCTGCTTTTATTTCAGCCCTGGCTCAAGGAACACACACACGAACCTGAGGGCCTTGTGGGCTCGGGATTGATGGGGCAACCTCACAAACGGAGGCTGGCTCTGGCAAGAGGGAGCAAAAGCTGCTGGCAAAGAGGTATTAACTTCACTATGCTGCATTTTATGAGGCAACAAAGAGTGTCTTGGTTCTGTGCCTTGAAAGTAAATAGAACAATATTTCAGGGCTCCTTATTCAGTTGTCCAAATGCACATAACCGATTTTTGCAGATAGGGATTTATGTTCTCTTGTCAGCATCTAATAAAGTAGAGCAATTGAACCTGCCATTTATTTCAGTGCTGTTGCCTTTGGTTCAGTATCCTTGTGTACACTGTGTGCTGCCTGCCTCGGGTCCCTCCAGGGACCGGGGAGTGTGGGGGATCCTCTGGAATGTGTGTGTGTCCCTGCTGCTGGAGTTCTGGGCTGTTTTGGAGAGGAGTTTGGAGAAGGGTCTGGAATGTCAGTCATAATGGGAGCAGTTGAGGGAGCTGGGGGGGCTCAGCCTGGAGAAAAGGGGGCTCAGGAGGGATCTTCTGGCTCTGCAGCTCCCTGACAGGTGTTTGCAGCACAGTCCAGCAGTCCCTCACCACAACACATCCTTAGTTCAGAGGGGGCCTACGAGAAGGCTGGAGAAGGGCTTTCTGCAGGAGTCTGGGGTGACAGGACACAGGCAATGCTTCCCACTGCCAGAGGGCAGGATTAGATGGGATATTGGGAAGGAATTCCTGGCTGGGAGGGTGGGGATGCCCTGGTCCAGGTTGCCCAGAGAAGCTGTGGCTGCCCCTGGATCCCTGGAAGTGTCCAAGGCCAGGTTGGGGCAACCTGGACTAGTGGGAGGTGTCCCTGCCCATGGCAGGGGTGGCACTGGATGGGCATTAAGGTCCCTCCCCACCCAAATCAGTGTAGGACTGTCTGGTTCAGGGCTCTCACGTTCATGGCCTCGTTCTCGGGGCAGCACACGCCGAGTCCTTCATCAGCAGATGAGAAGCACTGAGTGTGCAGGGTCTAACCCTGAATCCACACCAAGCTCCTCCCTGTGTGAGGACGAAGAGGATGATCAGACCCAGCTGGGATGCTCAGTGCTGCCATGCAGGGCACATGCACACGTGGGTGGGTGACCTTTCAGAGCCCCTCTGCTCTGCCGTGCACAGGGCAGGGGTTGGCTGTGTGAGGAGGGGGTTCAGTGAGCAGAGCCCAGCTCTCCCCAGGCTGCTGACCATGTCCCCTCTGCTCACCCAGGCTCTGGAGAGCCATGGGCACCGTGGGGACACCAGGGACGTGGGCACTGCCATGGCAGTGTGTGGGGTCTGCCTGCAGGACGAGAGCAGGCACGGGCAAGCTGGGGGCCAGCACAGAATTTCTATTGCTCTGCCAGCATAACTCAGGGAGAAAAGAGGTTTCTGTGCTTCAGTGGTAGTTTTTAAAGATTTTTTTCATGTTTTATTCAGCTTGAATTTGTATTTCAGGTGCGAGTTCCTGGAGAGGAACTACAAATCGATCCGGACGAGCCCTGGCTGGTTCATCCTGTCTGAGGCAGGAACTGTTCTGCAGAGACAGAGCACACAGAGCCAGCGAGGGGCTGATGGAAACCCCCGGGGGCTTTGCTGTTGGAGGCTGCATTTGGGTCACTCTGCTCTCCTCTGGTGTTCCTGGCTCTGCACTGATCTCTGTGGCTCCACACCAAAGAGCACCGAGGGGGATGCTCTGGAGCTTTTCCCACTGCCAATAAAAGATGTGTTGGTGGGAAAGGGACTGTTGCACTCAGGTTGGGGAAGAAAAATTCTAGGAATTATTTTGCTCTGGATGTTTTCCTGAAGTTTCAAAGGAACTGAGGGATGTGAGTTGACATGTCAATTTTCCTGAAACACTGCAATTTTTTATGTGACGCATTTTTCAGAAAACGCACATTTTTCATATTTCCAATATCTTCTCACCCAAACTTCCTGACAGAAACATTTTGGGCTTGCATCTTTGAGGTGGCAAAAAGAAACCAGTGTTGAAATATTGAACCTTTTCCCTATGCACATGTTTATTTATGTGCTTGACACGAAGTAGCTTGACAAAAATCGTGTTGCTGGTTCCAATTGAAATGCACATCCCAAGTGTTCCTACTTTCCATTAACACCTGGGAGAGGGGAAGGCTGAAATGTTGATTCTGGTGGTTTATTTCCTAGAGGATGGGTTTGAAACACAATAAAGAGAAAAAAAAATGAACAAACCACTGGTTTTGAATAGTAGCTGCTACAAAATCCAGGGTTAAAACGTCCTTGGGAACCCTCTGCTTGCCCGTCGGTATTCTCCAAGGAAGAGGAAAGGGGGACAGGGCTTGACACCCATGTCAGCAAACTGAAGCCCACAAAGGAACTCAATGCTTCCTACATTTTAACTGTTCCAGTAAGATGAAGCCCTGAAATCTCTTTTTCCCTGGTTTCGGATGTGCTGTAAATGAACTTGCCCGCTGGAGGAGAACGTGGGGGTTGGTGTTTGTACAAACACAGAGAGACTCTCCTGTGTGCAAAACCACCCAAATTGAAACCAACTGCATCCTTCCCAGCAGGAGGACTCCCGGGAATGCTGGCAGGCTCCTGCAGCAAGGGTGTGCAGGGCAGAGCCTCTGCTCACCTCGCCAAGGGCCACGCTGATCCTCCTCTTGCCGCTCACAAAAGAGAGCAGGGAAACACAGGGCTCCAAAAGAGCCAACAAAAGTGAAAAGAGGTATTTATTGTGATCATTTGGTGCTATTAAATATATAGATTTATTTTCTGTTTTTAAAATCACAGCTTATTTTTAACAATGGTAACACGTACTGTGTTAAAGGTTATGTTGATATTTAGGACTCTTAACATGAAAGAGAACACTGCATTGAAAACAAATGTGCCAAGGGTAGGATTTTTCCATGGAAAGCTATAAATAGCTTGCAAAATCCACCAGTTTTAACCTAAATTCTTGTAAATGAAACAGTCTGGGCAGAGGCCCTTGGGTCCATCCTCAGCTCAAGCAGTCCTGGTACTGCTGCAGAACGTGGCTCTAAGGGGTGACAAACACCCGGTTCCCAGGCAGGCACAGTCTGAACCTTTCCCTGTGGCTCCTTGGGGGTTTTCCTCCCAGCTGTCCTTTTTGCTCCAATAGTTCTGTCCTTCTCCTCATAACTATTCCTGATGTGTTCACAGCTGTCAATCCTGTCCTCAGTTCAATCATTTTTTGCTGTGTTAAACAAGTCAGAAACTTTTTCCCCTCCCTTGTAGAGTACTCCATCCATTCTCCTTGTCAGCCTGTACCCAGCTGACAGCAGTTCCCATCTGATTTTCCCCCTGCACAGGTCCATACAGTATTCCAGATGAAGTTTCTCCAGGGATTTGTGCAGTAGAATTACAGGGGAACATCTCATGGCTGCCAGTTACCACTTTTGCACAAAGTCTGTTCACAGAAGACTTTGCCATGAACACGAGTTTCCTCTGGAGCTCCTCAGGAGCCCAGCGGGGCCACCTGGAGAGGAGCAGTGGATACAGACATCTCTTAAATAAAGGGGCATTACCATGGCAGCAGTGTGAGCCCGGGTTCAGCAGCTCTCCATGGAGTGCAGAATGGTTCTCCATGGAGTGCAGGATGCAGTCTGGTGTCCTTCCATCTCATCCAGGTTTGTGCTGCACATTCACTCTGCTGAGCAGCAGCAGCTCTGGGCACATTCCACGTGCAGCCACACAACAGCTCCTCAGGATCCCCTTCCATGTGGTTGGTTCCCTTCCTGCCAGGCAGCCACGGTGTATTCAGCAGTGCCAGAACATCATCCTGGGGCTCAGGGGGTGGGCAGTGCTGAGGGAATCTTAATTAATTTATCTTCACAGAGGGCAACTGAGGGTCTGCAGGGAGGTCTTCCTCCCAAGGCTGGCTCTGCTGTGGGAGGTCCAGAAAGAGCTGGGATGGTGGAAGGCAGCTGCTTCCTTCAGGAGAGAGAGGGAGATGGCCTGGACATTGCTCTTACTGCCTTTAGACATTGCAAAGTTGGTTACCTGAGTCTGAGCTGCTCTTCCAGGCTCTGTCACCAACACAGATTCATCAACACTTATTTTCCGTGTGACAACACCCTCAGGGAATGCCTGTCCTGCTCCATCCAACACAGCAGAAGGCCAGGGGAGGAATTTCAGAGAATCCCAGAATGATTTGTGTTGGAAGGGCCCATCTCATTCCAATCCCCTGCCATGGGCAGGGACACCTTCCACCAGCTCAGGTTGTTCCAAGCTCCATCCAACCTGGCCTTGGACACTTCCAGGGATCCAGGGGCAGCCACAGCTTCTCTGGGCAACCTGGGCCAGGGCCTCCCCACCCTCCCAGCCAGGAATTCTTTCCCAATGTCCCATCTAACCCTGCCCTCTGGCAGTGGGGGGCCATTCCCCTTGTCCTGTCCTTCCAGGCCCTTGTCCCAAGTCTCTCCTGGAGCCCCTTTAGGCCCTGGAAGATGCTCCAAGGTCTCCTCAGAGCCTTCTCCTCTCCTTCAATTTGGAATTAGACAACAAACTTTGACCTGGCTACAACACAATACGATTAATTTTCCATCCTCTCCCCACAATTCCAGTGAATCCTGCAGCTGCCCTGGCAGGTCCCCTGGCACAGCCCCAGCTGGTGCCAGTCTGTGCTGTCGGAGCTCTGCTGGCTCGTGAGCAGCTCACCCTGTCACACACTGCAGAGCTGCCTTTCCTCAGCAAGTCTTGCATTGCCAAATAAATGTGGCATTAAAATGAAGATTTCTGTGGGCTGCACACCGGCATTGTTTTCAGTCAAAACTTCTTCACAATATTGGTTGTGTCTTGAAAGTAATTAATTTGGCAGGAAGTTGAAAAGAGAAAAAGCTGAGAGATTTGAAGGCTGGTTTCCAGTCCTCATTCCTCTGCCTTTATCTCTCAAGGAAACACTACACACAGGTGTCAAACGAGAAGGCTGCTCATAATTACACTCCTTAAACACTTAATAACATTTTCTTAAATTAATATATTCCCCATCTGTGTAGCATTTAAGACATTCAGCTCATAATATTGCCTAGTTTATCAGTGTCAAATGACACATCCTCGATCCATTGGAGAATATTATCAACAGATAGAGGCTTAACGTGTGTTATTGCTCATTCAGCTAATGAGTGTGATTGGAGCTGGGGCTGTAATTAATAACAGAACTCAAACACCAACTGCAGTGGGGACCTAACTTTGCCTCCTGCAGAAAAGCTGTGCTGATACAAAAGAACCCACCCCCCACACCGCACTGGGGGGGTTTCACTGGGGCTGGGGCTGAGGGATGTGCTGCAGGATGGCTCTGCCCCAGCATGGCCATGGGCACTGCCCCTGCTCCTGTGAAAGGCAGGAGGAATCACAGAATCACAGGACCCTTTAGGAGGGAAAAGACTGCCAAGATCAGGGACCCCCTGTGCCCGATGCCCACCTTGTCCCCCAGCCCAGAGCACTGAGTGCCACGGCCAGGCCTTCCTGGGACACCTCCAGGGCTGGGCACTCCAAACCTCCCTGGGCAGCCCCTGCCAATGCTTTTCCAGGAGGAAATTCTTCCTGAAACTTCCTTGGAGATTCAGAGGATTGGCAGTTGAAGATTTTTCATTACGTGTTCTGGGGGAAGATGGGGAAAGGGAGTCAGTGGTGCCAAGAGGCTGGGACAGAGCAGGTTCCACACCTGGATGACCTGGTGGATGCTGTTCCTGCCCTGCCATGGGGTGGCTCTGGTGCCCAGGCTGGGATGGACACTCGTGGGGGGCAGGATGGAGAGCGGGGCAGCCCAGCAGCCTCCAGGTACCCGAGAGGAGCTGCTGGCCAGTGCTCCTGGTAGGTGCCTGGCTGGGCCACAGCTGGTCCCGAGCAGTGCCAGGGACCGGCAGGAGAAGGGGCTGTGCCACCTCTGCCTGGCAGAACTCAGCCTGCTTTGGGTTCTCAGCCCTGTCTGGTGGTGTTCTGATCTCTGACCAGAGCTGGGCATGCAATAATCTGGATTTGTTTTGCCATCTCTCTGGCTGCTGCTTTGCTCTGGAGCCTCAGTGCAGTGGTACCTAAAAGCATTTGTGTCTTAATCACCTCTTTTTGTAATTAAAATCCCTGCTCGTTGGGTAACGGAATTTCTGCTCCATCTAGAGCAGCGCCTTGCTAAACAAAAGCACATCATTAAAGTGCTTTCCTTTCTCTTTGGCACATTCTGGCCTCGCTGCCACTGGCTGGGATTTGCAGGAGGTAGAACTGTCCAGAGTTGGGGCTGTTCCCGGTGCCGGTGCTGGCAGAGGCTGTGGCTCTGCAGCCCCAGCTGGGATCAGGGTGCTCCTGTGGCTCTACAGCTGGGATCAGGGTGCTCCTGTGGCTCTGCAGCCCCAGCTGGGATCATGGTGCTCCTGTGGCTCTGCAGCCCCAGCTGGGATCAGGGTGCTCCTGTGGCTCTGCAGCTGGGATCAGGGTGCTCCTGTGGCTCTGCAGCCCCAGCTGGGATCAGGGTGCTCCTGTCGAGCTGCTGTGCTTGCACGGCCCAGCCAGCTGGGAACTGACTCACTCCATTCTATTTAGTTTCCCCTTGCATTTATTTTTTAATCAGATTTGAAGGTTTTGCAGCTAAAATAGCTCAAACCAAGAGCTTTGCAGAGCCCAGCCTTGCTCCCCTGCAGAGGGATGGGCTGGGCTCCCTGCACCCCAGCTTTGCTCTTATTAAACATCCTCTCCTTCCTACTATGCGTGTTAATGTTTTATAGGATCTATAGACCACTTTATTAAACATAAATAATCAATTCAACCAGGTTTTGAAAGAGCAGACACAAACCAGTGCAGCACTGGCCAGTCAGTTCCAGGACTCTGGGTGAGGGTTTGATCTCAAACGCCAGAGAGAGGAGGATGAGAAGTTCAAAAGGGAAGAAAGAAACTAGGAAACAATCAAATGTCCCTCACCATCAGACCTTGCAAAACACTGTGGCAGTGCCCACTGACGTGCTCAGTCCCAATGTTCTGTCAGCTCCCGTGGGGCTGCTCCTGCTCTGGGAGTGCTGTGGGACTGCCCTGGGAGTGCTGTGGGACTGCCCTGGGAGTGCTGTGGGACTGCCCTGGGAGTGCTGTGGGACTGCCCTGGGAGTGCTGTGGGACTGCCCTGGGAGTGCTGTGGGACTGCTCTGGGAGTGCTGTGGGACTGCTCTGGGAGTGCTGTGGGACTGCTCTGGGAGTGCTGTGGGACTGCCCGTGGCCAGGGTGCTCCAGCGGGAGTCCTTGTGTGGGTGGTCGGAGCAGACAGGAGGGGTGTCACCCCGGGCCAGGATGTGGCAGCGATGCCATGGATGGGCTGTTCCAGCAGTGCTGCTTCCCAGGCAGCCCCCATGCAGTGGGAATCCCGGGATACCCCCCTCGGGCACCCGGCACAGCCCGGTGTGGCAGGAGGGAACGGGAGAGGGACCAGTGATTTGAAACCCCAGCTCGAAATGAGAGGCAGTCTCCTCCAGAACACTCGGATGCACTTGGGTGCTGCTTCTCTGCGATTATGTTGTGACAGCAGATGTTCTGGAAGGCAAAATAGACCTCAGTTTTGATTTTATTTATTTCACTTTTTACTGCTCTCTACTCCGAGCTCTCCTTCCCTCATATTGCTGGTCTGATCCTTGTCAGAAAAAATAACTGCAAGGAAGAATCTCAGAGAAATTGGAAAACGATTTTTGCCTTGTTTTTGTTACTGGTGGTTTGGGGCTTTTTTTGCTTTGTTTTGTTTTGTTTCTTGGTCTGTAATTGCAGAGTCTTCACTGTTGAGCACAGGCGCTGAGCCAGGCATTGTTCCTCCTTTCCAGCTGACAGAAATTTTTTGTAACCACATTTTAGTCCAAGGGGAAAACTTAAATATAGGCAGGATGAGGAAAATTACCATGCAGTGTGGTGGAGAAAGTGCTGAGTGGAGGCTGTTCCCGGGCAGAGGCAGCAGTGATTTCCTGCAGCAGTGATTTCCTGGGCTGCAGGATCAGGGAGCAGCTCTGGGGCAGCTCCAGGCACAGCCCGGGGGGAGGGTTGGGGTTCCCCTTCCACCCACCAGTGCTGGGACTTGGCCATCACCTGGTCACTGCAGCAGCCTCGGGAACGCTGCCAGTGCAGAGACACCTCTCTGGGAACCAGGGAGGCTCCTTCCAAACCCACAGTATGTCCCTGCAGGCTGCAGGTGCCTCCAGCCCTCAGTGGCTTTCCTCCTTCCAGGGTGACTTTGGAACACATCCCCCGAGCTGTGACGTGTGGTTTGGAGCATAAATCCATGGGGATGGTGCTGATGAGCTGAGCAGAGCCTGAGTGTGCCCTTGGCTGCCTGTTCCTGCTGAGCCAGTCAATCCCAATCCCTGAGGAATGTCACTGGGCTCCGTTGGGCACAAAGCCATCGGCCACAGCTCTGTGAGTGTGACCATCCAGCCAATTCCTCACCCCTGGAGTGGTCCAGCTGTCCAGCCCATGTCTCTCCAGTGCAGAGACAGGAATGCCATGCAGGACAGTGTCAGATGCCTTGCACAAGTCCAGGGAGATGATGATGCCTGTGCACCCTCCCAGCTAAGAATTCCTGCCCAATATCCCACCTATCCCTGCCCTCTGGCAGTGGGAAGCCATTCCCTGTGTCCTGTCCCTCCATCCCTTGTCCCCAGTCCCTCTCCAGCTCTCCTGGAGCCCCTTTAGGCCCTGCAAGGGGCTCTCAGGTCTCCCTGGAGCCTTCTCTTGTCCAGGTGAACCCCCCCAGCTCTCCCAGCCTGGCTCCAGAGCAGAGGGGCTCCAGCCCTGGGAGCAGCTCCGTGGCCTCCCCTGACCCTGCTCCAGGAGCTCCACGTCCTCCTGATGCTGACAGCTGCCTCATGGAGCTGTGTTTTGGCTGGACCTCACCAGGCTCTGTGCTTGAGTTCTTGTGGAATGTGGATCTCCTGGGCTTTGCTCAGGTGAATCCCACCCTGTGTGTTTGAGCTCCAGTCCCAGCCCTCCAGTGCCCCTCCTCTCTCCCAGAGCTACAGCTCTCACAGTCTCAGCCATCCAAGCTCAGCTGCAGAGAGATGTTCCCATTTCCTCCTGACACCTTTGGCAGCAGGTGCTGGCAGAGGCTGAGACATTTGTCTCTGGTTCTGAAATGATTCTTGCTGACCTGGATCACCAGGTGAAAATGCACAGCTGGGTAAGGGCAGGAAAAGGCCTGTTTGCAACTTCAGGCTTCAATTTTCTGTTCAACAGTGAAACCACTCTGGAGTTTTCTTCAGAATTGGGTCCCAGTTGTGCCCACAAGGATCCCCCATCTTGCATGGGTTTATTTTTTCCCGTAAAATCTCATTTCCCTTTTTCTCTGTTGTTTTAAATCACCGTTTCCTGAAATAATCAGGAAGAGAGTTTGGCAGAGCTCTGGGGTCTCTTTGCCAGACAAGCCCTCCCACCACCCACAGGTGAATGACTCCTTGACATTTCCACCCAGCTGAAGGTGAAATGGCAGCTGGAGCAGCTGAGAGCCCAGGAGATCACTTCAAGGCATTCAGAGCTCACAAAAGCACAGAGTGTACAGTACCTGCTTCCATTTCTTTACTATTTAAAGCCTGGAAACCCCATCCCCAGGAACACATTGGGTGCCTGTGCTCCTCTGCCATCCTGAGACAGGGCAGGGGATATTTTCAGACATGACAAGGGGTAAAATTTTGGAGTACAGGGTTGTCTTTGGCCAGGAAGAGGGAGGAATGATGCCTTTGTCCCACCAGTCCCAGAGCTGATACTTGTTCATCTGAGGTTTGTAGCCAAACGAGAAAAAGACAGATGTGTGGCAATAACAGAATACTTCCTTTGGTTGGTTTTAATTAGAATCATAGAATCACAGTGCCATGGAGGTTGGAAAAGCCCTCTTAGATCATCAAGTCCAACTGTCAACCCAGCACCAGCACCATGCTCACCACTAAACCAGGTCCCCAAGAGCCACATCCACAGGTTTTTCAACATCTGCAGGAATGGGGACTCCACCTCTGCCCTGGGCAGCTGTGCCAGGGCTGGACAGCCCTTTCAGTGAAGAAATTTTTACTAATATCCAATCTAAATCTCCCCTGGCTCAGTTTTTAGCTGCCATTGTACCAAGGTAGATATTTGAGCAGAAAGCAAGACTGGAAACTTTTGCTGCAGAAACAACAAAGAAGAAACAGTCTGAAAACTGGCTTTACTAAAACCTGGAGGTTTGAGTCATGAGCTGGAATATAAAAGCCTCGAGTTATGAATTCTGTGGGAAGGGATTGAGGAGGATATCATGTGCAGAGGGGGGAGGAGTGGGAGGTGCTTTGTGTTAAAGACACCTCCACTATTTGCAGTAGGTTTGCTAATGACGAGACCCGAGTGATCAAGCCACGGGTACCATCAGGCTTTCCTTGAGAGACCCCACCTGCAGGTCCTGCTGTGACAGATGAGTCATTGCTCGTCAGAACTTCGTGCTTGCTCTAAAATCACTTCTAACCCGATGATGGGTTATATTATGGGATGCAGGATGAGGCAACTCATCAGAGAATCGTTAAGGTTGGAAAAGACCTCCAACACTGTGGAGTGCAGTCTTTAAATATCCTCAGTATGGGACATCCTGTCACCTGGTTCCATCCTAATGCAGCCCCATGGAAACTCCTGTGGCCTGTGATGGGGCTGTTGGGGTGTCCTGGGCAGGGCCAGCAGCTGGGCTGGATGATCCTGGTGGGTCCTTTCTGATTTGGGATAGTCTGTGATTCCATGACTCGTGGAGTCAGGGATCAGGACTGCACAGGGTGGGTGTGGAGTGGAGCCCTGGGACCTGAGCCCTGCGAGGGCAGAGCTGGGAGGCTCCAGCACCAAGAGGGGATTTTATCCTGGTGTGTGCAGAGATGGGACCCCTGAGGAGGAGCAGTACTGGGGCTGTGCCTGCTCTCAAAGGCTGGGGAAGATCTAAGGAGAGGATAAAAACACACTGAAATCCTGCCTGGCTGATGAACTACCCCACAGTGAGAGGTTTAAATAGTTCCCTCTGCTTGGGTTTTTTTCATGCACAGAAATGACAACAATAATAACTCATCACACCCATTAGTAAAAATCTCCAGTACCGAGAATGTTTGATGTTTCCAGGAGAAGACACTCTACGAACCAGTGGCAGAGCATGAACAGTCACCAAATACACACAACTTGTGACTGGGAACAATTGGCCACAAGAACAGTTTGTCTGGGAAGAGAATGTGAAGAGAAATAGGGAGGAAATGCAGGTTTATCCCAAAGCACGATGAAAATCTCCCCTCAGTGTCAACTGTGTCTGTTGTGCTCACATTCCATTCCACCCTCCCGTGGGGGTGTGGGGATGGAGATCAGCCCTGTGGGGATGGAGATCAGCCCTGTGGGGATGGAGATCAGCCCTGTGGGGATGGAGATCAGCCCTATGGGGATGGAGATCAGCCCTATGGGGATGGAGATCAGCCCTATGGGGATGGAGATCAGCCCTGTGGGGATGGAGATCAGCCTGTGGGGATGGAGATCAGCCCTATGGGGATGGAGATCAGCCCTGTGGGGATGGAGATCAGCCTGTGGGGATGGAGATCAGCCCTGTGGGGATGGAGATCAGCCCTGTGGGGATGGAGATCAGCCCTATGGGGATGGAGATCAGCCCTGTGGGGATGGAGATCAGCCCTATGGGGATGGAGATCAGCCCTGTGGGGATGGAGATCAGCCTGTGGGGATGGAGATCAGCCTGTGGGGATGGAGATCAGCCCTGTGGGGATGGAGATCAGCCCTGTGGGGATGGAGATCAGCCTGTGGGGATGGAGATCAGCCCTGTGGGGATGGAGATCAGCCCTGTGGGGATGGAGATCAGCCCTATGGGGATGGAGATCAGCCCTGTGGGGATGGAGATCAGCCCTATGGGGATGGAGATCAGCCCTGTGGGGATGGAGATCAGCCCTTTGGGGATGGAGATCAGCCCTGTGGGGATGGAGATCAGCCCCGTGGGGATGGAGATCAGCCCTGTGGGGATGGAGATCAGCCTGTGGGGATGGAGATCAGCCTGTGGGGATGGAGATCAGCCCCATGGGGATGCAGATCAGCCCTGTGGGGATGGAGATCAGCCCCGTGGGGATGGAGATCAGCCCTGTGGGGATGGAGATCAGCCCTATGGGGATGGAGATCAGCCTGTGGGGATGGAGATCAGCCTGTGGGGATGGAGATCAGCCCCATGGGGATGCAGATCAGCCTGTGGGGATGGAGATCAGCCTGTGGGGATGGAGATCAGCCTGTGGGGATGGAGATCAGCCCTGTGGGGATGGAGATCAGCCTGTGGGGATGGAGATCAGCCCCGTGGGGATGGAGATCAGCCCCATGGGGATGCAGATCAGCCTGTGGGGATGGAGATCAGCCCTATGGGGATGGAGATCAGCCCTGTGGGGATGGAGATCAGCCTGTGGGGATGGAGATCAGCCCTGTGGGGATGGAGATCAGCCCCGTGGGGATGGAGATCAGCCCTGTGGGGATGGAGATCAGCCCTGTGGGGATGGAGATCAGCCCCGTGGGGATGGAGATCAGCCCTGTGGGGATGGAGATCAGCCCTGTGGGGATGGAGATCAGCCCCGTGGGGATGGAGATCAGCCCCATGGAGATGGAGATCAGCCTGTGGGGATGGAGATCAGCCCTGTGGGGATGGAGATCAGCCCTATGGGGATGGAGATCAGCCCTGTGGGGATGGAGATCAGCCCTGTGGGGATGGAGATCAGCCCTGTGGGGATGGAGATCAGCCCTGTGGGGATGGAGATCAGCCCTATGGGGATGGAGATCAGCCCTGTGGGGATGGAGATCAGCCCTTTGGGGATGGAGATCAGCCCTGTGGGGATGGAGATCAGCCCTATGGGGATGGAGATCAGCCCTATGGGGATGGAGATCAGCCCTGTGGGGATGGAGATCAGCCTGTGGGGATGGAGATCACCTGGGCTGTGCCAGCTGCTCCCCTGGCAGGGAGCAGTGACACCCTGTCCCTTGGGAGCTGTCACTGATGTATTCCTGTCATTAACTCACTAAAATGCAGTTGGATCTCACAAACCCTTCCTCACTGTGAACCCAGGTCAGCAGGGCTGTCCTGGGTGTGTTTTTTCACCTGAAATCCTCACTGCAGCTGACTGACCTGCTGATGGGATCCCCAGGCTCAGGAGCAGCCCCAAGTTCTCTCACACCCCAGGAGCACCCAGACACCCTCTGAATTCCCAGAGCAGCTGGATCCCGGTGGGCACTGCCCATGGGGCTGAGCAGGTGGGTGCCCAGGGGGTGCCCAGGCCTATCTGCAGCACCAGCCCTCCCTCTGCTAATTGATGGCAGGCATTAAATAATGTTAATTGGCATTTGCCCCTCCTTGCTGCATTGTTTGGCATCCTTAGGCACTGTGAGCTGTTGCTCTCTCCAAACATACATGTGCATAGCAACAGCCAAATAGGTTTGATTTTCTTGCTCACGCAAAAATAACTCATTAATGCAAATTTGTTTGGCATCGGTGGTTCAGCTTGCCAGAGGCAAAGGGAAGGAGTCAGGTTCAATCCAAGTTTAATTGCTACAAAAGCTATTCTGGGCCTCATGGAAACAAGGTGATTCATGCAGACCACCCTGCCTTCCCGGGATGGCACACCCCGTCCGGGAGGCAGATGTGCCAAGGACAGGCAGAAGTTCAACACAAACACAGCCCCAGCTACCACAGAACAACCCCAGAGCCCTTCTGGGGGTTTTACAGGGAGTAAGGTTGGGGTTTAACCTCATTTCACTGGCAGCAGAGACTCCACCGTGCCCCAGGTCCAGGATCCCTGCCCAGCTCACTGCACTGGGACCACCCTGGGACCACCACCCTGGGGGGGCTGGGGCACCAGGGGGGACGTGGTGCTGAGGACAGGAATGGACTGGTGCTGGGGGAGAGCAAAGAGCACATCTGCACCTTCAGAGGGTGGGAGGGACAAAGGATGGCCAGAGAAAACATGGACCAAAACCTGTGCCAGGGAGGCCCTGGCAGAGGCTGCCAGAGGAGCTGGGGCTGCCCCTGGATCCCTGGGAATGTCCAAGGCCAGGTTGGATGGGGCTTGGAGCAACCTGGGCTGGTGGGAGGTGTCCCTGCCCAGGGCAGGGGGTGGGACTGGGTGGGCTTTGAGGTCCCTTCCAACACAAACCAGTCTGGGATGCTGTGAAAAATGGAAGGTTTGGGAGGGTTTGGGAAGGGAAGGTTTGGGAAGGTTTGGGAAGGGAAGGTTTGGGAAGGGAAGGTTTGGGAAGGTAAGGGAAGGTTTGGGAAGGTTTGGGAAGGGAAGGTTTGGGAAGGTTTGGGAAGGGAAGGTTTGGGAAGAGAAGGTTTGGGAAGGTTTGGGAAGGGAAGGTTTGGGAAGGTTTGGGAAGGGAAGGTTTGGGAAGGGAAGGTTTGGGAAGGTTTGGGAAGGTTTGGGAAGGGAAGGGAAGGTTTGGGAAGGGAAGGTTTGGGAAGGGAAGGTTTGGGAAGGGAAGGGAAGGGAAGGGAAGGGAAGGGAGAAGGAAAGAAAAGAAAAGAAGAGAAGAGAAGAGAAGAGAAGAGAAAAGAAAAGAAAAGAAAAGAAAAGAAAAGAAAAGAAAAGAAAAGAAAAGAAAAGAAAAGAAAAGAAAAGAAAAGAAAAGAAAAGAAAAGAAAAGAAAAGAAAAGAAAAGAAAAGAAAAGAAAAGAAAGAAAAGAAATAAAGGAGAAAGAAAGACAGTCTCAGAGATGGTAATACAGAAAGACTTTGAAAACAAGGGAAAAAAACATTTAAACCAAAGGAATAGAGGAAAAAAAATGCTTCCAGTGCAGATTGAACTGGGCACAAACCAGAAGGAAACAAAAGCTATGGAGTGATATAAATTTTTAAGCAAAACTCACCACTGACCTCAGATAACAAGGAAAAGATCAAGGCAAATAATGGGAAATCAATGGGGGTAAAAGAAAACCCAGGAGCGAGTCTGCAGAGAGTTCCTGAAATAACAGAAGCAATGAAGGGCTGAGTCACCTTTGCGAGGAAATGAGTGTGAACAATCGAAAGAAATGATGGATGATTTTTCATGTCATCTATTGTGTCAGAAGGGAAGGGGTTTGTTCCCCTGTCTCAGTAGAAAGAGAGAAGTTCTTTCTTTCTTTCTTGGAAAAGGGAAGTTCTAGAAACCCTCTGTCTCGTGTCATTTTTGCAACATGTGCATTGGATTCCCTGGAGTTACAGGGCTCGACTGGGAACCTGTGAACATAAAAGTGCAGTAAAATCTCCCAGTTAGGATGGAGGGCACAGCACTTGATTGGATTTGTCTTAAGAAAGGCATTCCAGAATAACGAGGAGCGGGGCCCAAACCCCCAGGTCAGCCCAACACATCCCCTGAGCTGCGGGGCCGGCAGGGCAGGGGAGCTGGGCTGCTGCTCCAAGGGGGCTGTCTGGGGGTCTGTCCATGGGGTCTGTCTGTGTGTCTGTCCATGGGGTCTGTCTGTGTGTCTGTCTGTGTGTCTGTCCATGGGGTCTGTCCGTGTGTCTGTCCATGGGGTCTGTCTGTGTGTCTGTCCATGGGCTCTGTCCATGGGCTCTGTCTGTGTGTCTGTCCATGGGCTCTGTCCATGGGCTCTGTCTGTGTGTCTGTCCATGGGCTCTGTCCATGGGCTCTGTCTGTGTGTCTGTCCATGGGCTCTGTCCGTGCTCAGGGACACTCCCTGCAGACAGGCTGTGCCCAGCTCCAGCTCCTGGTGCTGCTGAGGTGACACACTGACCATCTGTGTGAGTCCAGGGACCAGTGGCAGGTGAGTTTGGGTTGCACATGTCCCAGCTGGACACTTTGGTGCATCCTGAGATTCCACAGGGCTGTGTTTGGAACCTCTTCCTTTAAATTACAAAAATGTTACCCTGGACCTTTGTACAGTGAAGGCCCAGTGAAGTCCTGCTAATCTATATCATGGACCACTAATTTAAACCTTTGTGGGTTTTGGGACACCACCAGCAGAGTGTTCATTTTCTGTGACCTGCCTTCCACGGGTGGAATTGCAGTTAACACTTGGGTGGACCTGCCTTTCTTTTCACCTCACCTCCTGAAGGGATAAGGAAAATCAAGCAAATCAGAAGCAAAAACCGGGTTTTGTGGATGAAAGGGAGGGCTCAGCTCCTGGCTGTGTGGTACCTTCCCGCAGGGAGAATCATGGAATCACAGAATCATGGAATATCCTGACTTGGAAGGGACCCCCAAGGACCATCCAGTCCAACCCCTGGCCCTGCCCAGGACACCCCAACAATCCCCCCTGTCCCTCAGAGCGTTGTCCAAACCCTCCTGGAGCTCTGGCAGCCTTGGGGCCGTGCCCACTGCCCTGGGGAGCCTGGGCAGTGCCAACCACCCTCTGGGGGAAGAGCCTTGTCCTGAGATCCAACCTGACCCTGCCCTGGCACAGCTCCAGCTGCTCCCTGGGTCCTGTCCGTGCTCACAAAGAGATGACTCTCCCCCCTCCTGGACTCACCAGATGTGCCATCACATGTTTCATCTGTTCCAGGGGCCCATCCCAGCTCCCAGGCTTGGTTTGCCTGCACCTGGGACTTGATGCCTGCATGAAAAACATATCCAAAAGAATAAATGGCACAGTGCTGATAAGAAGCTCATTGAGCAGCAATGCAGGTGGAGCCTGAGCAGCCCCTCTTGGGTGTCTCAGCCCTGGGGGTGTGTGAGAGTGGCCCTGGGGCAGCTGCTGCAAATGCACTGATGGGATTTGTGCCTGAGATAACATCCTGGAGTCCTGTGACACCTCCACGGGGGCAGCAGCACTGCCCCGGTGAATAATGCATTGAGCCAGAAGCACCTGCAAGTGCTGGGTGATAAAGGCCTTTTGCTCCCAGTCATTTTCCCTTAAAAACTCCAAATGCAGGGAGACTGCAGCCTGTGCTCCAGCATGGCCAGGCTGGGAATAGCTGGCTCTGCTGGGACTGGGGCATGCTGGAGCTGTCCAGCAGCATCACTCCACAACTCAGAGTCATAAAAATTCTATTTTCCCAGAGAATGAGAGAGGAGCTCCATGTTCTGCTTTAAAATATTGATTTATGTTATCCCTTTCCAGGTCTCTGGCACGTGGCCACGTTCTCAAGCTGTGAGATGACTTTGTGAAGCCAGCAATGAAATCCATTCTGCTGACTTTGGATAATTCCAGAGTCCAGCACTTTAGTGCTTGTCAGGCACCTGCCAGTGTGTCAGCACAGCCCTGCCCCGCAGGACCTTTGGTGGAACTGCTCGTGCTGGATGGAGCCACAGGGGCAGCATTTTATTAAGTCAAAATCTACCTTCCAGACCTGTTATCTGCCAGATTTGTGGGAGTGTTCCTCACCATGCTTGGCAGGGGACTGTAATGGCCATGGGTGCTCACCCAGAACTTCAGAATTCATTGGAAACTGGATGAGGCAAATGATCAAAAATGACCCCAATGTCCCATAACTAAATCTGAACGGGACTGTCAAGAGAACTTCACGTCCTCCTTGTAATACAAACATCTCAAGTAGCATTTTATTTACAGATTTGATGAGAAATTCTGTTTCTTATCTCGTTTTATCTTTACTTCTTAAGCCTCTAATGTGAGCATCAGACAGGGAGAAAACACGAGAGGGAATGAACACAGAGAATGGACAATGAACAAGTGGAAGAATTCAAATATGTCTCTGAGAAACCTGTGCTGTAAATCCTGCACATTGGGATGGGCACAGTCAGTGTGGCACTGGGAGAACTGGGATATCTCTGGGATGGGAGCAGACAGCACTGTGGCACTGGGAGAACTGGGATATCTCTGGGATGGGAGCAGACAGCACTGTGGCACTGGGAGCAGTGGAGTAAAAAAAGCAGATTTTAAGATATAAAATGAGCATTTTACAAGGAGCAGGACAGCTACATGTGAGGGTGATTTATGTTTGGTTTCCTGAAGGGAAGCTTAAATGAATATTTGCAGATGCAAAGTCCCAAGTTCTCGATTAAATACACAGAGATAGTGGATTTATCTCACCCTCACTCCTCCTGATGTTTTCCTTTGACAGAATCCTTAATGTTATAGGCTTTTTCTCCAGAAGGGACATAAAGGAAAGCATATTTCAGGAGGTCAATTTTGGCTGATATTCAGTGGCCTTTCCCTTGCCTTGTCTTCCCTTCCCTTTGACATTGCAACCACTCATTTAAACCTTTTTGGGGGCAAAATCAATCTCTCCAGCCTTTTGGGGAGCTCTGCAAACAGGGAATTTGGGCAGGAACTCCCTTTGCTGTGAACACAAGCTGCCCCTGTGGAGCAGGTCCAGCCCAGGGCTGATCCCTGCCCTCCTGGGCAGTGTGGTCTCAGCAGAGGACACGGAACCAGCTTTGGGGGATTAACCCCAGGTTTGTTGTGCTCCCTTGGAACCAGGCTGATGGGAAGTGTCAAGGTTTAGCTCCAGAAACACAATTAGCAGGGAAAGCAGGACTTTCAACAAATGGCATTATGACGGATTAAGGAGGGATTACTGCCTTGGATCTAACGGCTCTCAAGAAAATAACTTTAAAAAAATAAAAAAGCTAAGAAATTAACTTGTTTTCCCCGGGAAGGAGATTTGTTTGCCTTCACTGCCATCTGCCATCCCTCGCTTATTTTATAAACAAGGAAACTAAAACAATAATACAAATCACCCAGGGAAACCCCACCACTCCTCCCTCGGGGCCGGCCGCCGGTCAGGGAGCATCAGCTCCTCCTGCTGCTCGGGGCTGGGGACCCGCCCGGCACTCGGGTTCTGTTCCCTCAGCAGGGCAGGGGAGAGGCCACAGGGGCAGCGATGGGAGTGTGGAACCAGGAGGCACCATGGGAGTCAGTGGGACACGGAGCCCCGGGCAGGGAAAAGCCGTTCCCTGCTCCTGGTGCCCACAGCGCCCGCTGCCCCAGCTCCTGTTTCCTCAGCTCCTGCTGCCCCAGCTCCTGTTTCCTCAGCTCCTGCTGCCCCAGCTCCTGTTTCCTCAGCTCCTGTTTCCTCAGCTCCTGTTTCCTCAGCTCCTGCTGCCCCAGTTCCTTTTTCCCCAGCTCCTACTGCCCCAGCTCCTGCTGCCCCAGCTCCTGTTTCCTCAGCTCCTGCTGCCCCAGTTCCTTTTTCCCCAGCTCCTACTGCCCCAGCTCCTGTTTCCCCAGCTCCTGTTTCCCCAGCTCCTGCTGCTGCTGCTCCGGGTCCTGCTCATCCCACCCCCAAAAACCCTGGGCTGGGGACTCATGCAGTGGGGGACTCTGGTTGGGTCTGCTCTCTTCTCACCTCTCTGGCCTTCATCCTCTTCCAATCTGAACTCATCATCTCCCCACGAGCCCCAGTGGTGTGTGCTGGGATCCAACCCCCTGTGCTGGGATCCAAACCCCTGTGCTGGGATCCAAACCCCTGTGCTGGGCTGATCCCCCAGAGTGGATAGAAGGAGGGGGATCTGCCCCTCTACCCCTCAGGTGAGACCCCCCTGCAGAGCTGCTCCAGCCCTGGGAACAGCACAGGGAGGACGTGGAGCTGCTGGAGAGAGTCCAGAGGAGCCATGGGATGCTCCAAGGGCTGGAGCCCCTCTGGAGCCAGGCTGGGAGAGCTGGGGGGTTCCCCTGGAGAAGAGAAGGCTCCAGGGAGAGCTGAGAGCCCCTTACAGGGCCTAAAGGGGCTCCAGGAGAGCTGGAGAGGGACTGGGGACAAGGGATGGAGGGACAGGACATAGGGAATGGCTTCCCACTGCCAGAGGGCAGGGAGAGATGGGATATTGGGAAGGAATTCCTGGCTGGGAGGGTGGGGAGGCCCTGGCCCAGGTTGCCCAGAGAAGCTGTGGCTGCCCCTGGATCCCTGGAAGTGTCCAAGGCCAGGCTGGAGCAACCTGGGCCGGTGGAAGGTGTCCCTGCCCATGGCAGGGGTGGCACTGGATGGGCTTTGAGGTCCCTTCCATCCAGAACAAGTCCAGGATTCTGTGGTTGTAGAACCAGACACTCTCTGCTCCTGCCCTGGCTCCTTCTCCCCATCTTCTCCTCCCATCCCAGAGCCCTCCCCAACCCTTCCCCTCTCTGCTGTGCAGTGCCCTGTGCCCTGTGCAGTGCCCTGTGCTGTGCCCCGTGGGACACTGCGCTGCCTTCCAGTTCCTCCCATCTCCCTCTCTCTCATCCTTTCCTGGTGGCTCTTATTCAATTACTGTCATCCCAAAACTTTCCTTCCCAGTGCTCCCCATGCTCCAGTCCCTGGAGGAAGCAGAGCATTAGCAAAATCATGTTTAGGATTCAGGATCCCTCTTCAAAAGAGTCTGCAAAGTTTTTAACAAGGGTAACCAAACCCTTTATTTTCTCAGTGGGCCACAAAAAAATACCGCTTAAGGTTATTAATTTTCAGACAATATGACTCTCAACTGGTGGATGAAAAGGAATTCATATTCCAGGCAGCACATTCATTTTAATTACGCTTACCTTCCCAGTCCTTCTAAATCAAACTTGATTGCATTTAATAAGGGTTTTGAATGTGTCTTAATAATGTTTGGAATTAATACTGGTTTGTGAGCATCTGAGGATGGTAGGTCCCCAGGAGACCCTCTGAAATCCTGTTGTGATAAATATTCTAAAGCAACCACCTGTGTTAAGGAACATTTTGCTTTTTTGTTGATTATCTGTGCTGGGAGTTTTTCTTTACTGGGCCCACGTAGCAGAAGGGCTCTGGCAGTGGGACCACAGGAACCACAGGCACTGAATTCAACTGTCTGATTATTCTGATTTCCTTCTGGCTGTGGAGAGCTGAGAATGAGGGATTCTACATTGGTGGGAGTGGGAGTGAGTGCAGGTGGTGGGTGGTGGAGTGAGAGGGGACAGGTTTGTCAGGAGGAGTAAACTTACCATAGAACTACGGACTGGTTTGGGCTGGAAGGAACCTCAAAGCCCACCCAGTGCCACCCCTGCCATGGGCAGGGACACCTTCCACTAGCCCAGGTTGCTCCAACCTGGCCTTGGACACTTCCAGGGATCCAGGGGCAGCCACAGCTTCTCTGGGCAACCTGGGCCAGGGCCTCCTCACCCTCCCAGCCAGCAATTCCTTCCCAATATCCCATGTACCCCTGCTCTGTTTCAGTTTAAAGCCACCCCCCTTGTCCTGTCCCTCCATGCCCTGTGCACAGACAGAGCTGGGCAGGGATGTCCCTGGTGATTTGGGTTTATTGACCCACTGCAGGGCAATAAGTGCTTTTCCAGGTGTGCCACCTGCCCTGCAAGCAGCACAACCACCTCATTCAGTTCCCTCTCTAGAGTCTGGTCTGAAGGGATCAACTCAAACACAGGGAGCAACAGCTCCTGCTGCCTGTGGGTGTTGCTCCCCCTGGGACTCCCTTCAGGGCAGTGGGGAAAGGGAGAAATCATTCCTGTGTGGTGTCTAAACTGGGGCACTGAACTGGGGCAGGTGGAACGAGCTCCAGAAGTGTCTGTTTGTCCCCATTAGCCGAGTGGTGGCTCAGGAACAGAGGTTGGGAGTTCTGTGACCCACTGCAAGGGCAGGGGCTGGCAGAGCCCTGGAGCTGCACAGCCCGTGTGGGGAGTTGTTCATCCACTGCACTGCTCTGTCTGGGGGCAGCTGGAAAAGAGGAACTGGGAGAAAGTCTAAGAAATGTGACAGAAGAAACATTCTTATAATTGTATAATAAAATCCCCACTGTAATCCCAAATGCTGGGAGCACACAGAGTTCCCTGGGCTGTACTGCCTCGGATCTGCTTCAGGGGATCTGCAGGGAGAACTCACCTTCCAAAGGTTGTGCTGCCCAGTGATCCATGGCTGCTGCACCCAGACATGCCTGCTCAGCACTGGCACTGTTTGTAAGGAAGTTTGGATGGAAGTGCAGTGCCACATCTTCACGTGGCCTGAATTAATTACAGCTACACCTGAATTAGCTACAGCTACACCTTGTGTGGTAACAGTGAAAATATAAAAATCATTGGGGTACAAATGGAGCAAATGCTGTTTCTGACTGTGCTTGAAATAATTTGCTGTGCAATAAATGGAAATATCTTTTGTCAGGACCTGGGCACTAAAAGTCAATCCCTTTATATTATATCTCAGTAACACATGGTGATATAAGTGAGCTGTGTGGTATGGAATAAGGGTTAAACTGCAGAGGAACAAACTGCAGCCAGAAACACACAGAAAGAAGTCATGGGGACCTTGAGAACAGTCCCTAAAGTGGTCAAGTTTTGCTGAGCACAGAGGAAGAGGAGCAGCCAGCTGGGACTCCCAGCACCTGATACACACAGCTCTGCTGCAGGGAAAGGCTCCCTGTGGGGAGGCAGTGAGGAGGAACAGGGCCTGCTTTGGGGTTCAGACCCAGACAAGACACTCAGCCTCATGCAGCAAGGTCTGGGATGAGCTGGGAGTCCCTCTCTGATCCCAGCAAGGTCTGGGATGAGCTGGGAGTCCCTCTCTGATCCCAGCAAGGTCTGGGATGAGCTGGGAGTCCCTCTCTGAGCCCAGCAAGGTCTGAGGTGAGCTGGGAGTCCCTCTCTGATCCCAGCAAGGTCTGGGATGAGCTGGGAGTCCCTCTCTGATCCCAGCAAGGTCTGGGATGAGCTGGGAGTCCCTCTCTGATCCCAGCAAGGTCTGGGATGAGCTGGGAGTCCCTCTCTGATCCCAGCAAGGTCTGAGGTGAGCTGGGAGTCCCTCTCTCTGCCCAGCCAGCTCTGTAGAGGCAGGGGTACTGTGCAGGCACAGCTCCTGGACACCCAGGTCTCCATCACCTATGGAATATCCTGAATATCCTGACTTGGGAGTGATCCATGAGGATCACCGAAGTCCAGCTCCACCTGCTAGTCTCATTCTGCTGGGGAATGGAGGTGATCCAGGGTGCTTGGAGGTCCAGCCCTCCTGGGGCTGCAGGACACACTTGGCCCCTCTCCTCCTCACTCCAGGAGGGCACAGTGATCCCAGGATGCTGAAAGGGGAATTACCCAGCTTTGATGGCACAGGGGATTTGGGGAATGGATTGCTGTTACTGCTGACTATTAGTCATCTTCTTCCCTGACCCTTTTAGAAATAAAGGAAAAGGAGATTTGTGTCTTTGCTGTTGGCTGTGCAAGAAAATCACTTCAAAGAGAGAGGAAACAAGGGCAGCAAAGGGAGAGGTTTGGGGTCCTGAGGGAGCAGAGCCCCGGCCACAGCTCCACATCAGCCACCAGCCACCTCCAGTGCTCTGGGCTTCCTCTTCCCCTTACACAGACAGCACTGAGCTCTGGCATTCCTCCCCTCTGGTCTCCTGCACAGAAAAGCTTGTGCAGAGTTACTGCTGGCTGCTTTATGGTGAATATGAATCACAGAATCATCAAACCCCACACTGGTTTGGATTGGAAGGAACCTCAAAGCCCACCCAGTGCCACCCCTACCATGGGCAGGGACACCTTCCACTGGCCCAGGCTGCTCCAACCTGGCCTTGGACACTTCCAGGGATCCAGGGGCAGCCACAGCTTCTCTGGGCAACCTGGGCCAGGGCCTCCCCACCCTCCCAGCCAGGAATTCCTTCCCAATATTCTGCAATGCTCCTCCAAGGGGATGTTTGTCCTGCCCCTGCAGCTCCCAGCCCTGGGGATGTGTGAGTGTTGGAAACTGCAGAAACTCTGCCCCCACACCCGTGGCTGAATCAGCATCTCTGGCTGCCACAGCCCAGCCTGATACAGGACCTTCCACCTGGAAAAGCCAGACACATCTGGAATTTCTGTGGCAAGGCTGGAGATGCAGGATTAAAAGGAAATTCAGGGACTTTATAGGGAATTTTCCTGATCTTCAGCTGTGCATGGATAACTAGGGAGCAAATACACCCAGAGTAGATCCTTCAGTCTCATCCTTGTTTCTTGGAGTACCAAAGTTTTCAAGATATCAAGAGTAATTAAAAAACACCCCTCTGTAGTTCTACTGTAAACTTCCAAAATAAACAAGAATATTATTAAACTAGATTGATACGGATGGATGGATAGACAAAAATGATTTGAAAATGAGTAGATTACCAAGTTTATTAAATTCATGTTGTCTGTGAAGTTTGAATGAGAATTTAAAATTGTAGAATCGCCCAATAGTTTTGGCTGGAAGGGATGTCTGGATGCCCTGCTCTCCTCAGAGATCAGCTTGCTCAGGGCCTTGTCTGTTCTCATTACAGATCATTATTTACCCCCCAAAAGGGACAGAAGCACCGTGCAGGTGCTGCCCATCACTGTTGTGTCTCCAAGCTCCAGCCCCTCGCTGAGCCGCAGCCACAGCACCTCCCCCTGGGTCACCCAGGACCTGCCACCTCTCACACACCAATCCCTCCTGGTGGCTTAGGAAGGTGGGACCTTGAACTGGGGGTGGCACTGGGTGACCATTGAGTTCCCTTCCACCCAAACCATTCCGGCACTCTGTGAAATACGGGAAGTGGAATTCCCCCCTGCAAGGAAAGGGAGTGTTTGTGGCCGTCCCTGCTGCTCAGAATGTCACCTCAGCACTCCCACAGCCCCCCTGCAGAGAGATGGATTTCTGACACTAATTATTTCCAAGCCGTACTTTTCAATATGTTGTTACCAAACACACCATCTGCTCTGTTCCTGGGGTCGGATGAGACGTGGCAATTCCAGCTCTGGGAATCTGTGGGGCTGCTCCTCCTCCTCCTCCCGGCTCTGCCGTCCCAGCCTGCCCTGGGTGGGATCCTGCCGTGCCCTGGGTGGGATCCTGCCGTGCCCTGGGTGGGATCCTGCCGTGTCCTGGGTGGGATCCTGCCGTGCCCTGGGTGGGATCCTGCCGTACCCTGGATGGGATCCTGCCGTGCCCTGGGTGGGATTCTGCCGTGTCCTGGGTGGGATCCTGCCGTGTCCTGGGTGGGATTCTGCCGTGCCCTGAGTGGGATTCTGCCGTGCCCTGGGTGGGATCCTGCCTTGTCCTGGGTGGGATCCTGCCGTGTCCTGGGTGGGATCCTGCCGTGTCCTGGGTGGGATCCTGCCGTGCCCTGGGTGGGATCCTGCCGTGCTGAGCAGCGGCTCCTCCACTCATCCCACATCCAGGGGACACTCCTTCTGCCCCCAGGGGGTGATCCCGGCCGGGGCGACCACAGAGCCAGGGAATCACACAATCCTTCAGGCTGGAAAAGCCCTCCCAGCCCATCGAGCCCAAGCTGTGACCAAACCCCCCCGCGCCCACCAAACCACAGCAAGAAGTGTCACAGCCACTTGTTTTCCGAACCCCTCCGGGGGTGGGGACTGCACCACCTCCCTGGGCAGCCCCTTCCAATGGCTAACTGCGATGGATGAAAAGACAGAATGGGAGAGATATGTGGCCTGGAAAAGCGTTAATGGAGTCTGAATGGACTTTTTACTCACTGAATAATCCACCCAGCAGACTGGCAGTTTTTCCCCAGTTTACTGTTGCGTGCTTATGAACCCTTGTACACCCCGGTTTATTGTCAAAATTTATAGATCCTGCTGTACCTCCATATTGTCCCTATTTCTCCCTCAGGCTTCCCCTTTGAAAGCTGTTTATCTCTTCTTCTCCCCTGTTTTCCCATGCCTCTGTTACTGATTAGCTGTAGCTATCACAGTGCAGAGAGAGCTACCATTAGCCAGCCCCCTCTGATACTCGAGAGTTCCACCCATCTCTCCCCTGTCCCCCTACCACATCTTTCCCTAACCTGTCAATCTCTTGCACCTCCCTGGCTTAGCGTCCACCCCTCAAACCGCGGTTTTTTAAACCCTTGTTTCCCTTGAATAAACTGGCATTGCATCACGAGACCTCAACTGTGTCCGAACCCTAACTACAGTGCCTGGTCCCAGTTTCCCCTATCCCAGCGGACCGAGGCAGCTAACAGCCCTTTCCAGGGACAAATTCCCACTGATGTCCAACCCGACCCTCCCCTGGTGCACCCCGAGGCCGTTACCCCCCGGCGTTCCCCGGAGGGGTTGGAGCATCCTGGCAGAGCCCCACTCCCCTCGGGTACAGCCTGGGGCAGCCCAGGGAGCAGAGAACCCGCCGTGCCCTGTGCCCAAACACAGGATGGCACCAAGAGAAGGTGACCCCAGGGAGCAGAGAACCCGCCGTGCCCTGTGCCCAGACACGGGATGGGAATGGGCACCAAGAGAAGGTGACCAGGAACAACTGAGCTACAGAAAACGAGTCGTCAAAATCTCGGCTTTGTCTGCAGAATAAACCTTTGGGAAACTCGGGGTGGTTTTTTCCCCCAGAAGTGCACTACATTTAGGACATTTGTTCCTTTCTGAGCTAGAATTAAACCATATATTTTTGAATCACAGAATCACAGAATCAGCTGAGTTGGAAAGGACCTCCCAGATCAGGAGTTTCCATTGAACTCATACACCTGTGAATTGTTAGATTTCTGTGTATGTAACAATGAGGTATAATCCTATTTTACTGACCACAGGAATCCTACTGATAAACCCTATTTTTACTCTGGAGTTGGACTGGGTGATCCTTGTGGATCCCTTCAACTCAGGAGAGTCCATTATTCTATGATATTTTGATTTTACCTATTGTGATGCTGCATATGTTTATAACTTTGCACTATTGCTTTCTTACAGAAATAGTTTGTTTCACATATTTTCCCTAAATAGTTTTGCCTATACTGGCATGTTCCCAGAAGATGCTTTCTTTTGCTGAACCAGCATTTCCTGGAAGGTTAAATTGGACTATTTTCTGCCAGTGTTTCTGATGAGTCAGAGCAGTGATGTGGAATATTTTCATCCAGGCTGGAAAGGTCTTTACAACAGCTCTCTGCCTTTTTGAAGGCAGATTTCTGAGTTGACTTGCCTTTTTTTTCCTTTCCAGGTTTATTTTGGATGTGCTGTGGAGCTGCTGAACTCCAAAGCTTTTGCAGCAGACCCAGGGGACAGAGCTCCTGTAAATGATCTCCTGCAGCAGAACCTGGAGCTCCAGGTGCAGGTTTCCCCCCCGTGTGTGTGTGTTCCCTGTGTCTCATTTCCACGAACATTTCAGCAGATGAACTTCCTGGCAGGAACTGGAACAGAAAAAGTGCATTTCCAATGACAAATGGAGGTGTTGGGAAAATGAAACCCTGGGTGGGGAAGGAGGGCAGCTGCACACCCAGCACAGGGTTGGGCCCGCAGGGCTCACGGTTCTCTGTGCTGTTTGTTTGGGGGGGGGGGTTGGAGAATTCCTGTCCCAAACTGTGTCTTTGTGTTTGTGCCACATTTCCTGCACACTCTGAGCCCTACCTGGACCTTTAGGCGAGTTTTCTCCATCCGAGGAGGGCACATGGACACAAATATACTCATGGTACATCCCTGGGAGGGTGGGGAGGCCCTGGCACAGGTTGCCCAGAGAAGCTGTGGCTGCCCCTGGATCCCTGGGAGTGTCCAAGGCCAGGTTGGATGGGGCTTGGGGCAACCTGGGCTAGTGGAAGGTGTCCCTGTGTCCACCTCCACTACCAGCAGAGCTCCAGCCACTCCTGACCCCACATCTCCCTGCATTTGGGGAGTTATTTTGAAGTAAATGAAAAAACTTATGACTTTTATGACTTTCAATAACTGGAAAAAATCATTGTGTGGCAATTTCTTCAACAGCTTTGATTGTCCTGTTTGAAAGAACTTTTTTTCCCCTGTTTTATTTTCTCTGAGCTGTTGGAACGTTTTGAAGTGGAGCATTTGTTGTTTCTACCTGAAATTGCTGATTTTCGCACAAAGCCCATCTCTGAGACAGGAGACAGACTTTGGAGAAACAAACCATTTTCATTTCACAAACATCTGCATGGCAAGAAAGTTCAGTTCCAGAGAAGGTGAGACAGCACTTGAAGGAGCATCAGAGAGTTGGGGATGTAAAGGCTGGTGGAAATTCAAGAGCTGTGATTTTGCCACAAGATGATACTTGATATTTCAGCAGCAAATTCCCCCCTCTCAGCACAGCTCTTGAAGGGCCCCGTTCCCCAAGGAAAAGCTCACACAATGCAGAGGGAAAAGTGCCTCAGTTCTCTGTGAGGAGCAGGTGGAGGAGCAGAGAGCCCTTCCAGGGATGAGCTGCCCTGGGCTGGGCATGGGGGAGAAGGGATGGGAACAGCCCTGAGGAGAGAGGAGCTGCAGCAAGTGCTGCACAGGGAGCAGCTGTGGGAAAAGAAACCCCCTCCTTGGCACTGAATTCCTGCACAACATCAGTGTCACCTGGGCTGCCCTTCAGAGAAGCATCATTTCTGACACAAAGGGAAGAACTCACCTGCACAAACTCAGGGAGTGTCAACAGACAAACATCTGGAACACGTGTCATTAGAAAAGTATTTCTGCAGGAGCTTCCCACTTACTCCCAGGGAAAAAAAAGACTGCTCGGAAGACTGTTAAAATAAAACTGCTGAAAAGTAAAATTCTAAAACTGTGTGTAAAGAGTTTTTATTTGGCTGCAATAACAGATGTCAGGGAGAATTTGGAAGCAGAAAGAAAACAAGGCACATTAATGTGTTTGATATATCGATTTCCAAGGACATCACTCTGGGGAGGGCAATAATTTCAAGCAGAAAACTGATGCTGCACGGAGTTAATTTCCAGCTCTGAAGTGATGCCCAGCAGATAGAGACTGTAATAACATTGCAATTATTCGCCTCTCTAACGATGCCCAGCACTGAAAACTATTGCTCTCCTTACTGAAACATTAAATTAAACGCTGCCAATAATGGGAGTTACAGTCACTGCTGTTCCTGCCCAACGGAACTTCCATCCTTCCTTACTCTTTTCATTAACCCAGACTCATGGTCTGCAGTTTTATTTCCTCTCCTAATGCAGAGTATTTGTAGTTCAGGGGCTCCACCAGCCCATGGAAAGCTGCTTCCCCTTGTCCTGTCCCTCCCCCTCTGGGAGCAGAGCTCGACCCCCCCCGGCTCCCCCCTCCTGTCAGGGGGTTGCAGAGCCAGAAGGTCCCCCCTGAGCCTCCTTTGCTCCAGGCTGAGCCCCCCCAGCTCCCTCAGCTGCTCCTGCTGCTCCAGCCCCTTCCCAGCTCTGTTCCCTTCCCTGCACATGCTCCAGCCCCTCAGTGTCTCTCTTTGAGGGGCCCAGAACTGGGCACAGGTCCAGAGGCACAAGACAGTTTGTCCATCCAGCTGGGGAAGGAAAACTGCAGCTCATAAGATGCCTGGGATCTGACTTTAGTCTTTTCCCTGCACTTAATTGAAAATGTGGATAGTTTTGTACCCCCCTGTGTCCCCTTTTCAGGTCCTGCATCCTGACAGCCAAAACCTTCCTCATAAAAACTTAAGAAAATCTGTGTTGAGCATTTCGACTCATTTCCATTCCTCTGGGGTGGCTGAGTTTCCCAAAATATGCCCAAGAGTTTCCAGATCATACAAAAAACTTGAAAATAATCAGGTCATCAATGCCTGCAGTGATCCCACATGGTCCTGCAACACCAGCCTTGCCAGGCTGTGGAAACACACCCAAAGGACAAGGAGGGCAAAATGATCCTGATCTTTGGCTCAGCTGGTGCCAGCAGAGACACCAGCAGTGGTCCAGTGACACTGCCAGAGGTGATGCCAAAGAGGGATTCTCAGCCCACCTTACCCCAGTTATCCCTCCCGGATGCACATCCAGAGTACCTGGAGCCGTGGCCGCCCTCTCCTCACGGGTTTGGTGCTGGAATGCCCAAGGGTCAGGCTAAGCCGTGGCACTAAAACCCACCAATGAAAGGACCTCACGAGTCTCTGCTGCTGCAGAACGTTCCGGAGCACATTTTGGACAGGCAACAGCCAGGCAGGAGCTGTCCTGCCCCGGGGGGGTGGCAGCACAAGGCCACCAGAGGTTCAGAGTGTGGGTGACACGGAAAATGCAGAGATTTTGGATCCCCAGGCAGAGCATCGAGAGCTGAGGGTTTCACTCTGCAATAACATCTCAGTGAGGCTGAGCAGCTCAGAACAACCATCCCTCAAAGGAATGATAAATTAAATAAATATTTATAATACGTATTGGAACATTTATTTGTATTTCTATCTGCATATCTGTGTTTGTGTACAGTCTTTACACCTTAACATTTACCCACAAGTTTGTGCTGTGGCCTAAGGGTGCCCTGCTTTTAAGCCAGGTCTGTAAGAGAGATGTACAGATCATCAGTGCCCAGGGACTGCATCCCCATCAATAAGAAATGCCTATGAGATCCAATTTCTTTGACTCAGTTCCATGCAGAAATGCATTAGGCTGTGGCTCAAGGGGTGTGTGGAGCCTCAAGAAATTGGAATTAGGGAAACTATGCCTTTTATGAGCCTTTATATTACAATTCCCTGGCACACATATTGATAGAAAGAGATAAAAAATAACAGTACAGAAGCACATTCACTGTGCAGCGTTGTCTTTGGGCAATAGCCTTGGCTTGTTTCCCTGAGCATCCTTCCTGTGAGGGGCTCGAGTTTCCAGCTGCCCTCCCACATGGATGGATTCTGCCTGGACACTTTGGGAAAGTCTTCCAGGGTGCTGATGTCAATACTGTCAGAGGGTCTCTGAACAGACTGCTCTGCAGGGGCTTCCCTGAGCACATGGAGTGTCCTGACCTCCCTTATCCCCCAGTGTGTCATTCCAGAGGGATGAAGGCTGGCCAGCAGAGGAGCTCAGGGAATGCCAGGGGTGCAGCCACGGCCCCACCACAGCCCCAGCAGCTGGAACACGGGGCACAGGTCACATCTGGAACTCCTGTCCTGCCCTCCTGCCCCACCCCACGGCCCCTGGCCCGCCACAGACCCCTCTGCCTGAGGATGGGGCACAGCTGGGGACACCCACAGGTGTGCCAGCTGCAAAAAGGCAGCATCCCCATGGGAAAAGCAGGGTCACCCTAAGGGAAAGGCAGGATCACCCCAAGGCAAGAGTAGGATCACTCCAAGGGAAGGGCTGGATCACACCAGACAGTCCAAGGGCAGGGTCACCCCAAGGGAAGGGCAGGGTCACCCCAAGGCAAAGGCAGGGTGGCCCAGGCCCCTCTGTGCCCAGGGGCTGTGACAGTGCAGGTTGCTGTTCCCAGCTGTTCCCTGGGCAGGGGATTCATTCCATAGGGATCAAATCAAGGGACAGACCCCCTGAGTTCTGTGGGAAGAAGGAACACTGGTGGGGCTGAGGGCAGGTGTCTGCAGAGCTGTTTGGGGCTCTGCCATCAACTGTTGCTGGCAATCTTTATTTTCTGACAAAATGAAAGGTTTTTTAGGAAGTTTAAATCCCTGAAAAAACTTGGAGCTTACAAAAATCATAAAGGAAACTAAACTTCCCACCTTAGCCAGAAGGAATTCCTGGGTGCAACTACTTACTTTTTTTCTGACACAGAATTGAAATTATTTTGAAAGAACTCAAATTTCACGAGGAATAAACATTCCAAGCACTGCCCCCCAGGCAGCTCCGGAGGGGCCCTCAGGGGGCACAGTGGTATCTCTGGGAGTGCTGAGGACACCGGGAAAACACCTGGCTGAGCTGGAAAAGCTCTGATTGCGAGGCAGGGCGGATGGGAAGGCAGCTCCTCCGTGGTGCTGTGCTTGTCCATCTGCCTCCTGCTCTTGTAGCCACATCCTTGAGGACACCTCCGTGCCTGAAAAGAATAGAGGTTTTTACTATACAAATTTTGAACCAGAGAAGGAAAATAAAATAAAAAGGAAGGGTTGTTCTAAATTTGTTTGCCCCTACATCTGACATCTGTTATTTTCATTCCAGGTAAAATGAGATAAAATCATGTTCCTGAATAAGTAAGACACCAGGATTTCCTAGAGAGTTTGTCCTCAATGAAAGATAAAAATATCAATATAAAAGATTCATTCATTTCAGCAGTAAACATCTGCAGAAACAAATTGCATTGGGAACTTTCCCAGGACTGTAGGAATGGCAGAAACCCTGCAGAGCCAAGGGACATCTATTCTATTTATCACGTTTATGAAAGAATTTCTGGAGTAGTTTTTCACTGAAGAATAATAGTACACTAACAGCACAAATCAATGATGATTTTGAGAGAATTATACACTTAATGCAGTTCCCAGGTGGATCACTATTGTTTGGCACTCAGACACAGGATTTGCAGCTCCCGTGGTACATCAGGATAACCCCGGGCAGCCCCCAGGTCACTCTGGGCTTCACCAGCTCAGTCCATGACCCCAGAGCTCAGCTGAACCTCTGGGGGCTGCTGGGGGGCAAACAGAGGGATCTGAGCCATCCTGGGCAGCTCCTTTAGTTGGAATATTCACATTTTTCCTTGTTGCATTTCTCTTCCTTTGCAGCTGAAGGTGAAAGGAGCATCACAGACTGGGAGAGCCTTGAGTTTTCACCTTGAACAATTTGCTGTTGCTTCTGCAGAAGAAAATTCCAGGGTTGGAGTGAAAGTTGTTGGAAAATTTATTTGTGGGCATGTGAAACTCAGTTGTGAAAGTAAAAAGAGTGGTTGATCCTGAGGGTGGGTAAAGCCACTTCCTGGGAAGCAAAAAGTTACTAAACCCATGATCCTCTAACCTAAAGGATTGTATGACCTGAGAGCCCCTTCCAGGGCCTAAAGGGGCTCCAGGAGAGCTGGAGAGGGACTGGGGACAAGGGGTGGAGGGACAGGACACAGGGAATGGCTTCCAGTGCCAGAGGGCAGGGAGAGATGGGATATTGGGAAGGAATTGCTGGCTGGGAGGGTGGGGAGGGGCTGGGATGGAATTCCTGGAGAAGCTGTGGCTGCCCCTGGATCCCTGGGAGTGTCCAAGGCCAGGTTGGAGCAACCTGGTCTAGTGGAAGGTGTCCCTGCCCATGGCAGGGGTGGCACTGGGTGGGCTTTAAGGCCCCTTCCCACCCAAAGCAGTCTGGGATTCTGTGATTTGAGCTCAGCTAAAGCTGCACTCCAAGCTGTCCATAAGCTGGTCTCATGTCAGTGAGGAAGCTGGCACTGTAAAACCAGGTGAAAACAGCTCTGACAGCATTCCCAGCCTCTGACAGCATTCCCAGCCCGTGACAGAATTCCCAGGCCCTGACAGCATTCCCAGGCTCTGACAGCATTCCCAGGATCTGACACCATTCCCAGGCTCTGACACCATTCCCAGCCCTTGACAGCATTCCCAGCCTGTGACAGCATTCCCAGCCCATGACAGCATTCCCAGGCTCTGACACCAGCCCCAGGCTCTGACAGCATTCCCAGGCTCTGACAGCATTCCCAGGCTCTGACAGCATTCCCTGCCTCTGACAGCATTCCCAGGCTCTGACAGCATTCCCTGCCCCTGACAGCATTCCCAGCCTGTGACAGCATTCCCTGCCTCTGACAGCATTCCCAGGCTCTGACACCATTCCCTGCCCCTGACAGCATTCCCAGGCTCTGACAGCATTCCCAGCCTGTGACAGCATTCCCAGCCCGTGACACCATTCCCAGGCTCTGACACCATTCCCAGCCCATGACAGCATTCTCAAGCTCTGACACCATTCCCAGGCTCTGACACCATTCCCAGGCCCTGACAGCATTCCCAGCCCGTGACACCATTCCCAGCCCGTGACAGCATTCCCAGGCTCTGACACCATTCCCAGGCTCTGACACCATTCCCAGGCTCTGAGAGCATTCCCAGGCTCTGACAGCATTCCCAGGCTCTGACAGCATTCCCGGGCTCTGACAGCATTCCCAGCCCGTGACAGCATTCCCAGCCCATGACAGCATTCCCAGTCTGTGACAGCATTCGCAGCCCATGACAGCATTCCCAGGCTCTGACACCATTCCCAGGCTCTGACACCATTCCCAGGCTCTGACAGCATTCCCAGGCTCTGACAGCATTCCCAGGCTCTGACAGCATTCCCTGCCCCTGACAGCATTCCCAGGCTCTGACAGCATTCCCTGCCCCTGACAGCATTCCCTGCCCCTGACAGCATTCCCAGGCTCTGACAGCATTCCCAGGCTCTGACACCATTCCCAGCCCATGACAGCATTCCCAGCCCGTGACAGCATTCCCTGCCTCTGACAGCATTCCCGGGCTCTGACAGCATTCCCTGCCCCTGACAGCATTCCCAGGCTCTGCCAGCATTCCCGGGCTCTGCCAGCATTCCCAGCCCCTCTGCTGCCCCGTGCCAGCAGTGCTGAAGTGAGCAGTGAGTAAGTGGCAGCCGAGCTGCAGGAGCTGCTTATCCCGAGCTCTGTCATCCACTTAAGCCATTTCTTAGAGCACACAAACAGTTTATGCAGTGCTCTCAGGAGAGAAATCAAAAGCTAAAGGGATAAATGACCAATTAGGCTGCCTCATCTCAGATCTAAAAGCAGGGCCAGCACTCTGGGATGGAAAAGCAAAATGTTCCTTTTTCTGGCTGCACTTTGGCTGAAGATAAAGCTGTGCCTCAACAAAAGGAGTTTTCCTCTGCCCAGCTCAGAGCAGGGGCAGAGGAGCTGCTGGTGACACAGTCACAGCCCCCGGTGGCTTTCATGGGTGGGTATTGCTGGTTATCCTGGTTATTGCTGGTTATCCTGGTTAGTACTGGTTATCCTGGTTGTTCCTGATGCTGCTGTGGTGCCTTCCTGCCAGGCCCATCCCTGATCACTGTGCTCCCTGGAGCTGCACCGGGATCTGCTGGGATCTTCCCTGCCACCCTCACTGCTATTCCTGGAGGTGTTTGACAGCAATAACCCAGCACATCTCAGCTTCTTTCCCTGTCATTCCTCGTGGATCCTTTCTGCCCTTTAGCTGCAGTCTGGTGTCTTGTGGGAGCTGTAGGTCACAAACCAGCTGTGCCCCAGGTGAGCCCTCCCCGGGAATCCTTCCTTACCAGGGTGGGATCAGCTGAGCTGGAATATCTCTGCAGGAAGAGAAACACTTCTGAAAAGGGACTGGCAGGTGACTGTTCTAATGAGTTTTTGTCAGACAGGAGTCTCCAGGCAAGTGAGTGAGCACGTTCCCCTGGGGGGTTCCTGCCCCTCTGCCTCTGTACTTGGGGCACCAAAACACCTCCTGTGACCTGGGCATGGTCCCTGCAGCTCTGGGGGGCTTTTCGAGTCCTGTGTCTTCTGCAGGTCTTGCCAGACCTGAGCACCTTCCTCCCCAGGGACCTGCTCATCTTATCCCAGAGGTGAAATGGGAAGAAGAGACCCGGGGCTGGCTCTACACCCTGGCAGCCACCAGTGGGCTAAGGCCCTGTGGGCAGGGCAGAGCTCATCCAGGAGAGACCCCAGAGAGCCACAGCCAGGGCAGAGCTCATCCAGGAGAGACCCCAGAGAGCCACAGCCAGGGCAGAGCTCATCCAGGAGAGACCCCAGAGAGCCACAGCCAGAGCAGAGCTCATCCAGGAGAGACCCTGGAGAGCCACAGCCAGGGCAGAGCTCATCCAGGAGAGACCCCAAGGAGCCACAACCAGGGCAGAGCTCGTGGTAGTTGCAGCCATCCCAGGTAGTGGGACCACATCCAGCCTGAGACCTGCCACCCTGGACACTGGGATCCACATCCATCCATGGCACTGGGACCACAGTCACCCTGGACAAGGGGATCCAGCCCACCCTGGGCACTCTGAGGGTCTCTGTGTGCTGACATGGGAGCACAAACTCGGGGTCCAGGCTCCAGGGTGGGCTGTGCACTTGTGAGGAGGAGGGGAAAGGAAACACTCACAGACAAACGTGGCCCCAGCCGTGCAAGGAGACACTGAGCTGCTGCTGGGGACAACAGCTGGTACCTGCTGACCTTTCCCAAGCTGTGCCTCCCACCCTGGCAAATCACTCTCTCTGTGCTGCCAAAACAACCATCAATTAAAAATGCATTACCACAGCTCCCTAAAGCAAAGCCAAAAATTGCTGCTTATTCATTCTGCAGACACTCAAAGTGTGTTTACAGAGAGTTTTCCACATCAAATATACTAAAAATTTAATTGACCTCACCTGTGCAGAGATGTCAGGGAAAACAAGAGCCACAGGCTGGGAAATAACATCTCCATCTGTGTGGATGCTACATGGGCAGGGCCAGCCCTGGGTACCACCCCCTGTGTTCCACCACCTCACCTGCCTCAGGTGCTGCTGCCCCACACCCTGCCCAGCACTGGTGATCCCTGCAGAACCAGGGGGGTCCCTGGGGGATGGGACCAGCTCAGGGGGTACATGGAGTGCAGGACACCACAGTGTCAGCCCAGTGTGGTAGAGCTGGCCCTGTGCCCTGCCATGGTGGGAGGGACCTTAAAACCCATCCAGTGCCACCCCTGCCATGGGCAGGGACACCTTCCACTAGCCCAGGTTGCTCCAAGCCCCGTCCAACCTGGCCTTGGACACTTCCAGGGATCCAGGGGCACCCACAGCTTCTCTGGGCAACCCTCTCTGGGTGTGAACCCAGCAGCTGAAGAGCAGAGCTGTCCCAGAGGCTGGGAATGGAAACTGGGAGGTTGGGATAAAAAAAAAGGAGCGTGTGTTAATGTGAGACTAAATTTCAAATCTGACATCTTTGCTGGGGATGTTCAATTTTCCAGAGGGGGACTGGTGTTCCTGGGTGTCACAGCCATCACAGCACAGAGCCGGGACACTCCCTGCCCCTCAGTGTGTGTGACTGGGCACATGCATGGGGCACAGATGCTCCCCAGGCCATCCTGAGCAGGTCTGTGTTCACTGAAACAAGCACAGGCAGTGCCAGGAGCCTGGAGCAAAGGAGGCTCAGGGGGGACCTTCTGGCTCTGCAACCCCCTGACAGGAGGGGGGAGCCGGGGGGGGTCGGGCTCTGCTCCCAGGGAACAAGGGACAGGAGGAGAGGGAACGGCCTCCAGCTGTGCCAGGGGAGGCCCAGGTTGGATATGGGGACAATTTCTTCCCTCTCAGAGGGGTGCAGCAAGTCTCTGACTCAGGAGAGCTCCCAAAGTGTCCCAGGTGCCCGGGTCCATCCCCAGCTGTGGCTGTGGGCTCTGCACAGCCTGTCCAGAGGCTCAGAGCCACCTACACTGACACTGTTTGTGCCTCTTCTTGGTATCAGGTGTGCCCTTTTCTGCCAGAGCTTGTCACCTCCTGAGCTTTTGTGGTGCGTTTATTTTTCACATCAAACTTTTAGCAGAGAGGAAACACAGCCAGGGAGATTTCATAAAGTCCAGCATTCTCACCCAAACACTGCAAAAGCAGCTCCGAGGAACTGGGGCAGCTTCCTTACAGATTGGACCTCTCCATGGATGGAAATTAAAATCACATATGAGATCAACTGAGACCCCAAGCGTGAGGAGCCTGGTTCTGAGCCCACCACTCTGTGACAGCAGAACCAACCAGGACACTCAGAGAAAACCCCGTTGGCAGCAAATGGCAGAAATTTTAATACCAGTGGGGTTTTGGTCTTTTTCCAACCAGCTCCACATAAAAGTGTAAATTGTATTTGCTCTGGGTCCCTGGATACTGTCTCAAACCTAATAAATATCTACTGCCTGCACTTAATCTCTGCTGCCCTGAGAGGGCCGTGGAGGAACAGCCAAACACCGGGATGTGGGGATGGAACTGAGCACAGCTGGGTCCCTGCCCTGTGCTGGGGACAGAGGGCACCTCTGCCAGGGAGGGACAGCGAGGGCAGGGTGGCACCTCTGGGAGAATGGCACCTGTTGCCCCTCATTTATGGTGGTGTCACAAATACACCTCCAGAATGGGTTGCCAGGGGTGGTGTTTTCCCGGGAGAAAAGCGGGACTGCTGCTTCCACTGGCACAGGCTTTACCCTGGAATCTCTAATGGATTCACTGGACTATGCAATAGCTGTAACACACTGTGGAGAGCCTGGAGCAGATCAGGGAGTGATCTCTGTGACATTCCTGTCACACAGGAATCTTCAGAGTCACTAAAAGTGACATGAAACAGGGAATTAATTTTTGATCTGGGCAGTATCCCAAAGCTGGGATAATTCACTTCCCCAGAACCTCAGAAAGATGGAACGTTGGGGAGCAGCAATGGAAACATGAATAGCACTTGGAAAGTGATGGGTACTCCTCTTCAGGTCAAGGAAAGTTCAAGGACATTCTTGGCTCTGTCCAAAGAAAACAAGTGTTCATGTAGGATTGTAGTGGTGAGACAAGGGGTAATAATGGGTTCAAACTGGCAGAGGGCAAGTTTAGGTGAGATAGATGGAAGAACTCCTGGCTGGGAGGGTGGAGAGGCCCTGGCACAGGTTACCCAGAGATGCTGTCAGGGTAATTCCTATCCCTGGAAGTGTTCCAGGCCAGGCTGGACAGGGTTTGGAGCAACCTGGGCTGGTGCAAGGTGTCCCTACCCATGGCAGGGGTGGGATGGGATGGACTTTGCAGTCCCTTCCTGCTCAAATCATTCCACAAACGTGTGGTCCTGTGCTGGTTCCAGAGCAGGCAGAGGCTGCCCTGGGCTGAAGGGGGGTGTGCTCCTCCCTGCCCAGCACCGCCAGTGACTGGATGTGACACTTGGGGACATGGTAAAGCTGGCAGGGTGGGGATCAGTCAAAGGTTGGACTCAATGATCTGGGAGGTCTTTTCCAACCTTCCTGACTGTGTGATTCCATGGTTCCATGGACGCCCAGAGCAGACACAGCACAGCAGAGCTGGGCGGGAGCTCAGTGAGGCTGCTCTGCCTTCCTGTCTCTGAAATTATCAGCACTCCCAGATTATGGAATTGAGGGGAGGGATGAGGAGATGATTTCCAGGGGACAGGAACTAACAGCCTGTGCTCGTAAGTGCCACTGGGGAGCTGTGCCAGGCTGTGCTCACCTCACCCTGAGCAGACACTCGTGTCCTGTGGTGGGAGCAGGGATGTCCAGGAACACTGGGAGAACCTGGTGCTGCCCTGAGCAAAGCTGCCTGTCTGCCCTGGGCTGGAAAAGCAGGGTTGGAGGGTTCTGGGAGCACAGAGGGCTGGTCTGCCTGTAAAACACAGCACTGGGAAGGAGCTGGTCCTGGACAGGCTGACAGTGCTCACGGAACATTCCAGAGCTGTTCCCGTTTGGGCACTTGGGTCTTGGTGACCCTGAGGATAAATCCCTCAGGTTTGGGGTCACTGAGGATCCAGTCCAAGGCCAGGGTAGCACACCAGTACCATGTCCCTTCTCCTGACAGAGGGACACGGGCTGTGCTGCAGGAACGTGTGGGTACAGGGTGGTCCCCGGGGTGCACTTCATCAGAGAGACCCAAAGCCAGGCAGAGCTGTGAGGGGGAGAGGCTGCTGGGGATTTGGGTCCTGCTGAAATATCCTCCCTGATTCACTCTGAAGTATTTTGCCTGCAGCTACTCAGAGAAGCACTTTTGCTTACGCTGCCTCAGCCAAAGCTGAGCTAAATCACAGCCCAGGCAGAACTGCTGAGGAGGGCCCTGCTGAGGGCAGCTCAGGCCTTCACCTGGGGTGCCCTGGAGAGAGATCCTGATTAGATCCCAGGGCGTTTAAAGGGATTTCTCAGTGCTTAAAATACATCAAATCCCCGTTGGATTCAGCACAAATAGCCCCATTTTGCACAGTTACTCTCGGGCACTGTCATGCCCATGTTGTGCAAACAGGACTCTCTGTGCTGTCAGGTGGCACCTCACACAGCAGGGCAGCAGGGCTCAGCTCCCAGGGCCACCCCCAAAATCCCGTGGGCTCCCCGTGCTTGGCAGAGAACTGGCACAAATGTATGCTCAGTATTATGTTACATCTGTGCATTGGGTTGGGCTGGGAGGGAGTTTTTGTGATTGTTGTGATCTTAGGGATGTTATTTAGTAAAGAGTATTACTGGGAAAAACTGGGGGAAAATAAAATAAAATAAAAAAGTCTCCTGTAGAGGAATGCTACCTGTCTGGATGTAACAGCACAATTTATCACCTTTTCATCCTTTTATTGCCTTTAATCACTTAGTGATGTGATGTGATTCACTCAGGGAAATGATTCCGATCTAATTGTTGTATTTGTCTGGTAAAATCCAGTTATCATCTGAATTACACTTACACCAACAGTTGTTGGTGCCTCTCCTGGTGGTTGTGGGTGGCAGAGTTCCCTGTGGTGTGCGTGCTGAGGGTCCAGCAGGAGGGACCCCTGTGAGCTCCAAGTGGGAGAGCAAACGCTGCTTCCTCCCCTGGATGTGCCCGTGTTCCCTGTGGAATTCCAGTCACTCAACCACCATTTTGGGAGGACTTGCTGCTCCCTCTGGCATCAGGAGAGCTGCAGATGGGGTGGGAGATGCCCCCAGAGGGGGAGCAGCTGCCCTCACACCCCGGTGCAGGTGGAACACAGGCATCTCTCCCTGGGAAAGGCTCAGGGGACTCGTGTCACAGCCAAGGGGGTGCAGAGGTCGCTGGGACTGACCTGGGGACAGCAGGGGGGCTCCTGGGAATCGTGGCAGCCCCTTCCCTGCTCCCACCCTCCCACCCTCCCAGTACCAGGGTCTGGCTCCGGGCACGGGGCTCCTCAGCCTGGCTGGAACCGGGAGATCCGCAGGGAAAAACAGAGAGGGGGAAAAAGAGTGATTTCTGTCAGTGTAACGTTAATTATTTTCTCTGCTAATTAAAAAGCCCATAATTTATAAATTAGCATTCAGCATCCACAGGCTCCACATTAGTCAGATCAAAACACAACACCCCATTCAAGTACGTGTGAGCAAAGCCGTTGTAAGGCTTTGAATCCTCTGGGAGGCTGCGCCACGTCCCTGTCAAAGGAGCTGCTGAAGGGAAGAGCAGAGGCTCGTTATCATCACAGGGAGATCTCTCTGCCTTTCCCTCTCCTTATCTGCTGCATTCCCGCTCTCCAGATTTTCCTTTTTATTTTTGCTAAAGTCGGTCACAGAATTCAGCACAATTCACAAATCATTTATCGAGGGTAACTCCATTTCCTGAGCATTCACTGGCTTTCTAAAAACGGGTTCTATCACACTTTGAAAAGCAGGATCTGACTTAAACCACAGGGAAAAGTTTGGGAAGAAGTTTCAGAAGTTCCTTTGACTAAAGGCAGCCTCCAGTGTGTGCCCCTTGTGCCCCCTGAGGCTCTGGTAATGGCAGTGTCACAGACAGCCAGAAATGTATTTAAAATTAAAAGGATTTCCCTGCTATCCAGTCAAATCTCTCCTCTTGGAGCACAGAAACCAGAGGAATTGGGATTTTTGTCAGTACACAGGATCAAGCTGAAAAGCAGATATTTTAAACTCCTTAATGGTGTTAGATTTTAAACCCAGTTTTAATCATGCTGCAAACTGCTCTTCACAAAGCATTTATCCTGAAGCCTTACACTTTTCCAGACTTTTCCAGGTTAATTTGGTACTCCTTTTGGGTTTTGGATTGTGGTTTGATTTTTTTTATTTTTCATATGTAGTTTTTGATTGTTTGTTTTTAAATTACTTTTTCTTTGTTTGTGTTTGTCAGAGGCCGTGTTTGTTAGCAGTCACAACAAAAGCAAAGTGCCTTTCTGGAGCTTATTCCTTTGGCTTTGCAAACAGGTTGGGGGGGGCTTTGGAGCTTTGGGAGGTTGTCCATCCGTGTTTATTCAAAGTCAGTTGTTGCAAACTCCTGTAAGAAATGGAGCTAAGTGGCTTTGTTTTGCTGCCCCTCTGCCTGTACACAAGCAATTACTTGTGTTCTGGATTTTTTCTGCTCCCACAAACCTGCTCAAAGTCCTTCTAGGATCTACCACCATTAACCCAGCACAGGGGAAAAGCTACACCCACGCTGGGCACTCATCTCGGTTCCTCTCTCATTCCCACCACTGCATTGTCAAAATGTACCTTCAATAAAGGAGTGTTTGGGCTGCCAGGCTGTGCCTCAACCTCTCCCAGTGGGGAATTTGTGCTCCTCCATCCTTGTCACCTCACACCCCTGTCCCACACCTGCCTGCTTGGGAGCGGGGTGAGCTGGAGCCACATTTTGATGGAGTCTGCCAGCAAATTCCTGGGATAGAGAAGAAATGTCTAAGGGGCCCAGTCAAAACATCCTTTAGTTAACTTACTCTGTGACTTGGTTAACACCCAGTTCGCAATTCTTATCCAAATTTATTTGCAGAGATGTATCTGTAAGGAGATCAGTTAAAAAATGGGAAAAGCACTTTTTGTTACACGTTCTAAATCATGGAGGGGCCACAGAATCCCAAACTCATTGAGGTTGGAAAAGCCCTCCCAGCCCATGGATCCCCCCTGTGCCCGATGCCCACCTTGTCCCCAGCCCAGAGCACTGAGTGCCACGGCCAGGCCTTCCTGGGACACCTCCAGGGCTGGGCACTCCAAACCTCCCTGGGCAGCCCGTTCCCACACAGCCCTGACCCGACCTGCAAAATCCCTTCCCAGAGCCCTCCTTCTGCACAGTCCATTCCTGCCTTGCTTTGCCTTCCCTCTCCTCTCCCTGTGTCCCTCCCTGCCGGTTTCCAGCTCTGGCAGCCGTGCCCAGCCCTGCCCCGGGGCTGTGCTGGAGTCAGCGCTGCCCAAACGCCCTTTTAATTTCCAGGCGGCTGAAACGCAATCAAGATAAAAGGTTTAATTTCTCCGATGTGTTTGATATCTCGTGGCCATTTAAGAGCCTTGATCAGCCGGCTGGGCCGGTGCCAAGCGCGTCTCACTTGGCTGCTGCTCAGACAGAGCTTAAAGAAGCACAGGGCATTAGTGGCTAATGGGGATGCAGCCATAAATCCTCAAATAAAAAGCACAAAGGGGAGCAGGGAAACAGCAGCCCTGGAATACAGAAAGAGAGGAATCTTTTCAGAAGCCATTTGCAAAATCAAGGGGCTTTTGTCTTCTGTGCCACTTTAGAAATGAAACGGACAAAGCACCATTTAGGCTTCTAAATATTTGTGAATGAGTCTTCTAGAAAAGATAAATATTATCGGTATCCATTTTCCCAGCATTAAGGATGTGAATTTCCACAGGAATTGTAGCAAAGGGAGGACACACTCCAGGGAGAAGGACCATGAAACAGCTCCAAGCTTGGGCTTGGGATCCAGCACCTCACCTGCAAAGTGCAGCTGCATTTCACCTGCCAAAGGGCAGGTTTCTGGTTTGTGTTGCATGTTTTTAACCAGTGATTGATTGAACTGTGTGCTGGAGCTCTGGATTGGGAAGGTTTGCCCTGCACATCCTCACCCCCAAGGGATTCACTGTCCCTGCCCAGCCACTGCCCTTTGGTGATTTCAGCCTCAGACTCAGAGCTGTTGCTGAATTTTTTATATTTACATATATATATATATGTATATATGTACACAAAGCCCTGGTTGCTGTGTTGAAAGCAGAACTCAGGTTCCTGTATCCACAGGCAGACCTGGCTGTGTGTCAGTGTTTTCAGGGAGGCTGCTCCCTTGGCTGTGTCACAGCAATCAGCTCAGTGTCTGCTGCAGGTACTTGAGCGAGAGAGATAAAGGGGACAAGGTTCTGGGTCCAAAATGGAAAGGGTGCCTGGAAGAGGATGATCAAAGGCTGGCTCACGTTCTCCAGGGGCTGCTCAGTGGTGTGTTCAGACACTGCCCAGTGCCAAGGCAGCACTTAGGAGGGCACTTGGAGCCATTGCTGAAGTACTCCATCAGGAAAATAGCCGGGACTGGGAACTCCTGCATCCTGGATAGTCTCAGTGTCAGGGCACTTGAATCCTTACCCAGTGGTTGGTAAGAGCACTTAGGGCTGTGACTGGGACTGTGTTAGGAAATATCAGCAATTGTGCTTCCAAAGGCAAAGCAAAACTAAATAAACAAAATACCAACAAAAATCTGGCCTCGTAAATTAGCGAGACATTTTAAAAAGGGACATCAAAGCATTATGAAAGTCTCTGTGGTGCCAGGAAGCATTTCAGAGGAATGAGGAGGACACGAGGCTCCCGGGGCCACCCTGAGCTCCCCACCAGCCTCAGGAGTCCCTGTGGGGGGAGCTGGTGCCAGAGTGACCCTGAAGGGTGCAGGTGAGCTCACCTGAGGCTGGACACCCGTGGGAAGGGGTCTCTCCATCCCTCCAGGCTCCTACTCCACACACAGGCTGGAGGGCAGGCGATGCATCCCCAGGACAGAGTCCATGGTTCCCTGGCCCGGGCTCCTCGCTGGGCCCTGCTCTCTCTTTGTTCTCCCCTTTTCCCACCCTTGTTCTCCCTTTTATGTGGAGCTGCAGGGCAGAACAGACTCTTCCTTCACTCTCTCCTGGTATGAATAACAACAAGGGGGAAATTTGAACCTGGGCACGAGAACCAATTTGTTGACCTTGATGATCTCAAAAGTCTTTCGCAGCCTTCCCAGTTCTGGGATTCTTGGACTCAGGCTTTGGTAGCACAGCTGCAGCTACAGCAGAGGGGCTGTGCTCGTTGCTGCCTCACTCTGCTGCCCCGTTCTGTTCCACAGAGCTCAGTGTGTTTTGTTCCACAGAGCCAGTGTGTTTGCACCCCCTTGCAGGCCCGGGAGGTGCAGGATGTGGGGGCCACGCTGCCGTGGGGACCTGGTGCCACTGCACCATCCCTCTGTCCTCCCACAGCCCTGCTGGGCAGGAATCAGTGCTGGAATGAAACCAATTACACAGACTGAGCTTCCCCTGGATCTCTGCCTCACACACACAGGCTGGAACAGGCAGCCCCAGCTGACCAGGAGTGACCCCAGGAACGAGCCGATGCTCCTCCAGCCGGGAGCTGGTTGGGAGCTCCGCTGGCACTGGAGCAGCAAAGCCAGGCTTAACTCCAGCACTCGAGTTCATCTGCTTCCTGTGAACTGGGGAGGCCTTGGGGAAAACCTCCTGGCTGCTTTTACACCTATTGCTAGTTCTCCCTCGAATATTGGAGAAGTGGAGAGAACACCACAGACGTTTATGTGCAATTCCAGAATCTTCTCCTTCCCTCTCAGTCAGACATGCTTTGAAGCCATTGACAGGGACATTGTGGCTGTCTCCCAGTTCCCTGATCCACATAGAGGGGAGAAGATACAAGAGAAAACTTGTTTAAACATTTCCTCACGAGGAGCCCCAACCAAAGCAGCCCAAGCAGAGCAGGTCAGTGCCTCCCCCTCTCCCCGTGCCCAGCACTGCCCACACCAGCCACGTGCAGCCAACCCTGCAAAAGTGGCTCCCTGCAGAGCCCTGCCCGAAGGAGCAGCCACGGGGCAGCTTCTGGACACCCTCCAGCTGCAGGAAGGCAGTGCCTGCCCAAAGGGCACCTTCCAGCAGCCCAGGTGTCTCCAAGCCTCATCCAACCCGGCCTGGGACACTCCTGGGGATGGGGCAGCTACACAGAAAGAGAGGAAGGAGGAAGAAAGGCTGATCTGTGCTATGTCACAGAGCTTTAGTGGCATTAGGGCAATAACAGAGACACAAACACTGAGTTTCACTGACAAAATCAAGTAAGGAATACATCATTTCGCATTGATAGGGAATAAAAGAAGACCATATTAAGCCATAAAGAGTCCCAAACTTCCATTTCCTTTGAAAATTTTATTTTTTTTTAAGCAGATTATTGGCAGTCAAACCTCTCCTGTAACAGATTCAATCCTCAGTAAATATTCAAGTTACATTCAGCAGTTTCATCTGTGCCCACGGTCTTTGGAAAGGGGATCTGCTGCTTTGGCTGTGCGCTGATAACAGAATTAAAATGTGATTTTAGCACATCTGAATATTGCAGCATGGCCACAGTAAATAAAGTTTAGATGGTCCTTCAGTGGTTTGCTTTATTACAAATATAAAAATATGGATGTCAATGCAGGGAATTCACGCAAATGCTGGTTGTTAAAGGCAGCTCAGGGAATCTGCAAATCTGGGCTGTAGTAAAACATTACTGTTGGAGAATAAACATAACTAGAAGTTTGATGGAAAGATGACAAAGTGTTCTGTTTTCACGGAGGAGCTGTTACTAATACAAATACCACTGCAGTCCCTCCTCAGTGCTCCCACTGCACCTCATCTGACAATTGAGTCAAACTGCTGGGAACCCTGCAGAGACCAGGGCTTTGGCTACGAGGCAAAATTCCTTCTTGGAAAGGTTGTCCAGCCCTGACACAGCTGCCCAGAGCAGGGGTGAGTCCCATCCCTGGAGGGATTTAACAGCCCTGTGGATGTGACACTTGGGGACCGGGGTCAGTGGTGGCCTTGGCAGTGCTGGGGATGGTTGGACTCGATGGGCTCAGAGGGCTTTACAAACCTAAACAAGTCTGTGATTCAAAGCAAACCCAATAGAAATTACTATGAAAAGTATCTTTACAAATGAAGTGTCTTGATTTTTCCATCTCTCTCGATCCAAAATTTGGTTCATATCAGAGCAAGAAGTTGAGGAGTTTTAGCAAGAACTACTCAAACTACTAATAAAAATGTGGAGTTTGTCACTGAAAACCCTCTAGTTCTCCACAGAGCTGGGAGGTAATAAATGAGAGCTAATATCCCCAAATCTTCTGGCAATACAGAGAATTATGGTGTCACACTTTTACCTTGGTACACTCCAGACTGTCCAGAGGGAGAGTTGCCAACAGAGGTAACAACCAGTGTGTGCTGCTCACGGAGGAGTTGAAAAGAGAGCTGGAAGGTGATGAAATATCCCTGCAGAAGTCGGTTGAAGGTTGGACTTGATGGTCTTGGAGGACTTTTCCAGCCTCAATGACCCTGTGATTCCAAGTCAATGGCTTGTAAAAAATCTATGAGACATATCTGAACATTTCAGCGAGGTCTTAGACAAGAGAACATATCACTGTTGATATAATTCATCTGAAGTCTTTGACCAAATCCCCCATTAAACTGCTGAAAGAAAATGGATTTGGGGGGAAAGCAAACCCTGGCTGGTCCCTGAGGGCAGGTTCAGTGGCAGCCCCGGTCTCAGGGCCGTGGTGGTGCTGGAGGCTGCTGGACCACACTGGGAGCACCCAAAAGCAGGGCAGGACTGTGAGGAGAGGGGGAGGAAAAGAGGCAGAAGCAGATTTGGAAAAGTAGCGAAGCTGCTTATTGAGGAAAAGTCAGAGATGAGCAGAGAGGGTTTCAAAGAGAAAAGAGGCAACAAGAAACCCAGTCAATTAACCAGAAATCCTGATAATGGCAGGGTCAGAGCAGCACTCAGTGACCAGAAGCTTTTAAGCCTTTCTTACACACACCCCGAAACTCTCCAAATAACACACTCTCTCAGGCGAGGGCGAAGGGTTTGCTAGGCTGGGATTACCCGTGTTTGCCCATTGCCATGGTTACCCGCAGCTCCTGGCGAGGGCACTTCCCGCAGGAGGTGGGTTGGGGGAGCATTGTCCGTCCGGAGGAGCCGGGCCAGCATTCCAGGGCTGCCTTCCCGTGGCGTTTTCCCTCTGCTTTGGGAATAAACAGCTCCCGGTCCGTGTCAGGGTGCAGAACTCCCCGGGGTGAGAGCAGCGTGGCTGTGCTGCTCTCCCAGCTCCCCCGGCAGTGTCAGCCTCGATCGGACACTGATCCCCCCCAGCTGCTGCAGACACTTCATCCCAGGGCCCAGAGTGCAGGAGGGGCACAGTGCAGCCCCAGACAGAGCAACACACCAGCAGCAGCACAAATCAACTAAATGCTGAGCTTAGAAATACTGAACTGCCTCAAAACACTCACATTGCTCAGGATTCCCAAATGTGTGTTTGGCTGGAGAAAGGCAGCTCTCCAAATCTGAGCATGCAAAAAATGGGCAATCCAGTGCTTCCTTGGGCTTTGTCACCGTTACAATTAATGTGTTATTTTGCACTTGCATGGATATTTACATGTGATTTCCAGCCATTCTGGCTGTAGGTGATCCCTGTTCCCCTCCTCGGGGATGGTGACCCCTCCATGCCCATGGCACGTGTGAAAACAAACCTGTGGGACCAGAAGAACTTGGCTGAGCTGGAGTTGGACACTGGCATGAGCAGGTCCATCTGCCCTGGCCCTGCTCCCACAGGAGCCTCCTGCTCCTCAAGCTGCTGCTCCTCCCAGACACAAACATGGAACAGCAACGAAAAACTAATAAAATCCAGGGTGTCTTCCCACCACGTCTATATTTAGCTCCTGGCAATACTGTGGTCTAATATGTCCTGACATCCACTCTCTTCTCTTAGAACACCCCTTGGGACAGAGGGAAGTTTTGCTCCTTGCCAGGAATAGACCAAGGTCAAGAGAAGAGCTGGAGACATCCCTGCTGTCCTTTACCACCCAGATTTGGCCACCAACAGTGTAAAACAAACCCTGTTTTGGCCCCATTCCTTTCCTCCCCTGAAGCTCTGCTGCTCATTCCCGTGGAGAGGTGTGGATGATGTTGGACTGCTGGGGGGATGTGACCAACGAGGCTGCTCTACAGACCACTTCTGAAAGCTTCAAAGAATGGCTTCTTCACCCACTTTTATTTTCTTCACTTTTCTTCTTGCTCCCTGAGCTCTGCTCTTCCTCCCAGGGCTCCTGTGTGAAAACCCAAGGAAGGCTCTGCTGGTGGATCTGCTGCACAGTGACAAACCTGAGTCACGTTCCAGCTGTCAGATGCTGGTTTGCCTTTCCCAGCCAGGGAAAGGGCTGGGCCAGTAAGTGGATTTGCCTCCTTTGATGACTTGCCACGACGCTCCAGTCATGCCACGGTCTTTTTCTGCTATTTTACGTATTGAGCCCTGCAGATTTGTGCTGTCAGGCATTTCATTCAGCTCCAAATTATTCTTTTCTGGTTCTTTCCTGTAACTTCCCAATTTTTCAGTTTCATTAACAAAGGGAGATGTGTGCCTTGGGCATGGCACTGATCCCTCTGGTGCCACACAGCTCTGCTGAGGCTCACTGCCTGCTCAGCCAGTGGGCACTTCCAACTTTAGCTCCAGTTTTTCTCAAGATTCATAGGAACTTTCCCATGGGCAGGGGCACCTTCCACCAGCCCAGGTTGTTCCAAGCCCCGTCCAACCTGGCCTTGGACACTTCCAGGGATCCAGGGGCAGCCACAGCTTCTCTGGGCAACCTGTGCCAGGGCCTCCCCACCCTCACAGCCAGGAATTCCTTCCAATATCCCATCTAACACTGGGTTTTTTTCAGTTTAATCCATGTGTTTCAGAACACCTCCCTCATGCCTGGTTTTAGTGACACTGGTGGCACAAGCACCAGGAATACACAGGCTGTTGTGCACATCACCTCTGATGCCTCTTCCATGGAGGAGTGGCAGGATCTGTTGTTCCCAAGGCTCTGGTAAGAGTCCATAACCAACCATCTCCCACCCAGGCAAAAGCTGCCTCTTGACTCTGGCTCCACAGTCTGGGAGTGCTGGGGCAGAAGCTGGTTCATGGAATCATAGAATAGAATCCCAGAATCCCTGAAGCTGGAAAAGCCCTCCCAGCCCATGGATCCCCCCTGTGCCCGATGCCCACCTTGTCCCCAGCCCAGAGCACTGAGTGCCACGGCCAGGCCTTCCTGGGACACCTCCAGGGCTGGGCACTCCAAACCTCCCTGGGTAGCCCCTGCCAAGGCCTCACCACCCTTTCCAGGGAGAAATTCCTCCTGATGTCCAGACTGAACCTCTCCTGGCACAGTTTGAGGCCATGTCCTCTTGTCTTGTTCCCAGCAGGAGGGTGTACAGGAGCATGGCAAGGTCCTGTACTGCTGAGTTTGGAAGGAGTTGTCACATCACTGCCCACCTGAGACCAGCCTGAAGTGCCAGGCACTGCCTGCATGTCATGCACTGTCCTGTGACACAGGGCTCAGGGAACCTCACAGAATGGGAACAGGGAATGCTACAACAAAAGGGAAAAGGTCCTTTCAGTGTCAGTTTAAAGCCATGAGGTCTCGTCAGCTCTGTCCTTTCTTGGGCAGTAAATCTGGGATGCATCCCATTTCTGCAGACAACGTGTTTGTGGAGATGTGTCCTGTGTTCCTGGAGACAATCATGGTTACAGCTTCTCCTAGTACCGGAATTTTCCCTCTCAGTGTGATCCCCTTCAAGGGGAGGAGAATGAGAGTCTCTTCAATGACAAAACGCTTCTCGTGTCCTACAAAGCGCCAGTCTGACACACTGAGCATCCTCAGCCCCGGGAGAGGAGAGGGAGATAAATAATGCAGGAGAAGGAGCTGACTGTGCGCAGCTTTGGGAGCGGCTTTGGGAATGCACAGGGCTGCAGGCTCCAGTAATGAGGTGGTTTGAATTCCTCCTGCAGCTCCCTGACATTCCATCTCTCCGGGCTCCCCTTTGCTGCAGTCCCGGCGGGTGCTGGAGGAGGAGCAAGAGCTGCTTCTCTACACACTCCCGTGGGGAGCACCCACAGCCTTTCCCAAACCGCCCAGTAGGGGCTTTTCCAAGGAATCCCAAGCTGGGACGTGCAAGGCTTTAGTGCTGCCCCACGCGCTCCTCTGCAGCTGAGGCAGGGCAGGTGTCACCTGGGCAGGTGTCACCAGCACACAGCCGGCAGTGGCTGCACAGGGCCATTGTCACAAGGCAGTGGCTGCACAGGGCCATTGTCACCGGGCAGTGGCTGCACAGGGCCATTGTCATCGGTACTGCAGCCCCGGGCTCTGCCCCAGCGGGAGTGGCCTCGGCAGCTCCGTGCACGGGTGACCCTGGGCCGAGCCTGGAACACGGCTGTTAAATCCTGGGGTTTAATGAGCTCCAGGAATTCTGTCACTTTTCCCACATTCCCGTTCCCAGCTGCAGTCACTTCTCCAAGCAGCTCCGGGGAGGGAGGCAGAGGGTGGCTCTGTGGGGCCATCCCGGGTGCTGCCCCACGGGAGCTGAGCGGCAGCAGGAGGGTCTGCAGGGGGATCTGCAGGAGGGTCTGCAGGGGGATCTGCAGGGGGATCTGCAGGAGGGTCTGCAGGGGGATCTGCAGGGGGATCTGCAGGGGGATCTGCAGGGGGATCTGCAGGGGGATCTGCAGGAGGGTCTGCAGGGGGATCTGCAGGGGGATCTGCAGGAGGGTCTGCAGGGGGATCTGCAGGGGGATCTGCAGGGGGATCTGCAGGGGGATCTGCAGGAGGGTCTGCAGGGGGATCTGCAGGGGGATCTGCAGGAGGGTCTGCAGGGGGGTCTACAGGGGGATCTGGAGGAGGATCTGCAGGGGGATCTACATGAGGGTCTGCAGGGGGATCTGCAGGGGGATCTGCAGGAGGGTCTGCAGGGGGATCTGCAGGAGGGTCTGCAGGGGGATCTACAGGGGGATCTGGAGGAGGATCTGCAGGGGGATCTGCAGGGGAATCTGCAGGAGGATCTGCAGGAGGATCTGCAGGGGGATCTGCAGGGGGATCTGCAGGGGGATCTGCAGGGGGATCTGCAGGAGGGTCTGCAGGAGGGTCTGCAGGGGGATCTGCAGGGGGATCTGCAGGGAGATCTGCAGGAGGGTCTGCAGGGGGATCTGCAGGGGGATCTGCAGGGGGATCTGCAGGGAGATCTGCAGGAGGATCTACAGGGGGATCTGCAGGAGGGTCTGCAGGAGGGTCTGCAGGGGGATCTGCAGGGGGATCTGCAGGAGGGTCTACAGGGGGATCTGCAGGAGGGTCTACAGGGGGATCTGCAGGAGGGTCTGCAGGGGGATCTGCAGGAGCACCATCCCCTGCTCCGGACGACTCTCCGCACCAGGGTGGGGCTGATGGGATCTTCAGAGGGAAAAGGGAGGTTTTCAGTCTGCTTGTGATAAATACTCAAGTAACAAATTAAAAGGAGAGGAGAGAGCAGGGGAGGGGAGGGAGGAGAGGGAGAGGAGAGTAATTTGTGAAAGCAGAGGAAAGGGCTGACAAGCTGATACAGGATGTCTAGAGAGTGGTCAGGCTGCATCAGTGACACCTTCATTCCTGAACTACCAACTCACACCACATCCAACCCTAACCAAGGGTTACATTGTTCATCTCAGCACAATCCCAGAGCAGCCCGTTGCCATTTGCCAGAGCTTTTGGAAAAATCCCAGAGGTAAAGGCCTGAGGAGCATGAGGGGGGCAGTGCTGACACACAGAGCTCCCCGAGCTGCTGCTCCCCGAGCTGCTGCTCCCCGAGCTGCTGCTCCCTGAGCTGCTGCTCCCCTGCCACCTCCGCGGGGGGGTGACAGAGGCCTTTCCAGGAGCCACGGGCAGGGGACAGGGGAGTCCTTCCCGTGACCTTCAAATGGACAATCTGAGAGCAAAGAGCTGGGAAGGAGGAGCTGGCGAAGGTGTGCTCAGTGGGGCTCCCCCAACACACTCCTGCCCACGGAGCTGGGAGAAGTTTCCCACATGCAGGGGGGCATTTAGGGTCTGGATCCAGAGAGAAGCTCAGGTGGTTGCTGGCACCAGGTGATATAAATAACTCAGCACCTGGTCACTGAGGGCCCCGAGTGCAGGTTCATGGAGAAGTAGATTTTCCACGCTTAAGAACAGTGTGGAAAAGATTCAATTAAGCAATTTCTGGGAAGTCCTTGGAATGTCTGTTTCTGGGCAGTTGAGTCAATTATCAGCCAAACAGAAAATTATTTCCCTCTGATGAAAGCTGAAGGAAATAGATCCTGTGTCAGGCTGTTTGTACAACACATTTTCATTCCAGAGTGCATTACTGCACATTTGAGTTATCTGTGTCTGTGTGTAAAACTGCACATCCTGCTCATTATACTCATTAAAAATTAGGTATTGAAAGTTAAAAAAACCAGAGATCACTCACATGGCATAAAAATATGCAAACAAATACACATCAAAGTTATTGATTCAAAAACGAGAGCACAGCAATGAGAGGTAGAAAGATCAGAATGTGCCTCGTTATCCTGAGCAGGGTGGGAGCTTCAGAAAATAATAACCCATCGTGATGTGAAATCGTACAGAGCAGAGCAGAGCACACAGAGCTGGATTTCTAATCATTCAGCTGTCACTGAAGAGAAATAAATACAGCTCAGTTAGATTTCATACCCAATTACTTGCTTAGGGACTCTTTCCTGTCTGGTCAAGAGAAACCACAGGTAATAAATCTGAATTATTAAAGAGTTCTTAATTTGGCAGTTGCACAACAACAGCACAGACTAATGATTATGGTGATATCAGAGCAGATTTTGGGGAGAAATTGCTGGCTGAGAGGGTGGGGAGGCCCTGGTACAGGTTGCCCAGAGAAGCTGTGGCTGCCCCTGGATCCCTGGAAGTGTCTGAGACCAGGTTGGACGGGGCTTGGAGCAATTTGGGCTAGTGGGAGGTGTCCCTGCCCATGGTAGGGGTGGAATGAGATGGTCTTGCAAATCCCTTCCAACCCAAACCATGCTGGGATTCCACACTGCTCACAGTGCACAAAAATGTCACTGACCAGGAGGAGAAAATTCACCCCAACATTTTGCTGCTTGCAAAGACAATACTTTCCTCATTTATTTTGAAAACTTTGCAGTGTGGTGACCTGCTTACAGAGACCCTTGAACTGTGGCCTGCCCCTTTGGAATGTGGCCCTCCCCAAAGGAATCACAGGTAACTTCCAGACTGTTGGGATTTCAAGAGCTGTCTGAGCAGTCTCGGGTCACTGAGGTGGTGGCAGACACTCCCTCACTGTTCAGCCTGGCTTCAGGTATGAAAATGGAATTTTAAGCCTGTGCCTTAAAACCCTCCTGACCTGCAAGGGGTGGAGATTGAGGGTGGGGCTGTTTTGTAGAACCAGAGCCGGGGCATTTTGAAGCTGAGCCGTGTGGAATTGTGGCTGTCCCGGGCAATACCTCACCCTGCCTGGGCTGCAGGATCTTCCTGGGGATGGGGAACAGTCAGGCAGTGCCAGGGGAGGAATGCAAATGGCAGCAGGGAGGAGAAGCAGAAAACAAGGGGAGTGGGAGAAGGAGTTGGGGAGCACAGAGGGCAGTGGGTGTGATGGGCACTGAGCTCCAGGCATGGCTGGGGCTCCCTGGGGCACTGGGACAGCAGCATCTGCTGCTCCCCACGTGGGGTGGGCAGTGACAGCCACCCCCAGCCAGTCCCTGCCCTGCCAAAGACCTTTTCATTGTCTTTTTCCTTTCTTCTCCTCCCACAGATGCAGCCTGTGCTGACCCCTCAGCTGCTGAGGCCCCTGGTAGGCACAGGGGGTCACTCTCAGCTGCTCAGCACTGGGCTGGATGAGGCCCAAGGCACCCCTGGGACTGGGCTGGGCATTAAAATGCTGCAGGTGAGTTCCTGGAGCTGATAAAACACCTGCAGTACAGCACTTGGCACAATGCAGCTCTCACTCCTCTTGTCCCCTTTTGATAGTGATTAAAATGCAGTTATACTGAAATATTCTTATTACTTTTATGAGTCTTGAGTATTCTTTTATAATTGCTCAGCAGGTAAAATCTTAACTGCCTCTTTAGAAAAGGAGGCTGGATATGTGTGATTTGGGGGGAATTGGAGGCAGAAATGTGGCAGTGGTTGATCAGATAAATCACCACAGGATCAGGATAGAATGGGTTGGGCTGGGCTGGGCTAAAGCCCACCCAGTGCCACCCCCTGCCATGGGCAGGGACACCTTCCACTAGCCTAGGTTGCTCCAGGCAGATCCGCCTCAAACAGCTGCCCAAGGCATCAGTGTGCAGCCCAGGATTCCAACAGTGCAGCCACAGGTGTGGGATCCCAATGGGAATATCACACCAAATTGCCAGGATTGAGACTTATCAACATTTATAAAGATTCTCTCATTTAAGGAACTTATCATCACATTTTCTGCTCTCTGGGCTGGTAATGGATCTTCCACAGCGAATCCCTGAAGGATGGCACTTTTTAAACATGATTTCTATTGAAAGGAATACATCCATACCCGGAATTACCATTCCCAGGAAAAACCACCCTTTGAGACAGGGAAGTGTGTGGAGCTCCAGCCCCAGGGGCTGGGGAGGGGTCAGTGTGCCCAGAGGGGGGACAGCAGGGAGAGCCCTGGCACAGCCCCTGGGTGGGACTGAGGGGTCTGGGGGGGCATTTGATGTTTATTCATGTCCCTCTTGTATCAGGCACTTGTCTGATTATCAGTATATTGCCTGAGCTCAGAGTCTGTCCTTTGCCAGGCCCCTCTGTGTCTGAACCCCTCCCCAGCCCAGGGACACAGCCAAGGCCACAGCAAGCACCAGGAATCTCTGCTGCACCTCCCATTCTGGTGACACATCCATTGCCATTGCCATGGCAGTACTCAGGGTCACAGAGTCAGCAGGGTTGGGAGGGACTTTCCAGCTCATGCAACCCAGCCACCAGCCAGCTCCACCACAGCCACCCCTGGGCTGTATCCCCACGTGGCACATGGCCCAGAATTCCTCCTTTTTCCTTGGCCTGGTTCTGGCTCACAGGGATGAGATGTATCTGTGCTGTGAACACCGCTGTGGTAGGTCAAAGATCAAATAACAGGGAAAGGATCAGTTGATAAGGTACCCATGAAGCCTCTCCCTGCTGGTCTCATTCCCCCCTTCTTCCCTCTTTTGCTCCTTCAAGCTGGTTTCCAAGCCATACTTTCAAACACAGCACCCGGAGCCAGGAATGACCTGTTTTCCTGGTTACCTGCAGATCCCCCAGCTCAGAGGCTGCAGGAGGGAGGGTGGGAGAGCCCCCAGCTGTGGGTTTTTGTGCTGGAAGCCACAGCTGCACTGCAGCCAGAGCAGATCCAAACTGGGATTGGAGCCTCCCCCTGCCCCAGCCCCTCTGCCCCATCCATGGTGGGGGGCTCGTGCCAGGGGGCTCTGGGGTGACCCTCCCCAGGGTGTGACTGGAGTCTGGGCTCATCTGCAGGTTTGTCAGAGTCAGCAGGAGGAGGGACAGGGGGCAGAAACTCCAGGTAGGGGCAGTCCTGCCATTGATTAGTTTAAATTGCCTGGAAAACCCAGTCCTGGGAGCTGGGGCTCATTTGGGCCGAGCCTGTGAGCTCCAGTGTCCTGGGTCCTGCTCTGCAGGTGCATCCATGCAGGCCCTGTGCCCTCCCCAGGCAGGATGGAGGATGGATGGTGCCTGCTCATGCTGGGCAGGGTTTCATACTTGTCAGGATTCAGTCCCCGAGTCTGCAGCCCTGGAAGCTTTCCTGGTGTCGTTCCAGTCAATCCCTGCTGCAGCTGCACAGAGCCCCTGGACAGCCTGAGAGAGGAGCAGAACTGCAGCCACGACCAGCAAAGCTCTGGAAAAGCACGGAATGGATCCAGCTCAGCCTCTGGGTCTGAGTGGAGAGAGCTGAAAACCACTGGGGCCAAATGAACCCTTGGAGTTGCAAAGGGACAATTGGTTCCCTGCAGTGCCATCAGCAAGCCCCCACCCAGCACCCCCAGTCCCTCGGTGCCCAGGAGAGTGCCCCCCACAGCCAGGGCTCCCCTGGATGCTCAGGGTCAAACAGCAGAGGAAAAAACCCTCCCTCAGGGCTCAGAACCCTCCTCAAGCCCTGCTGAGACTCACAGGGCCTTGCTGGAGGGGGGGCACAGCACTATCCCATGGCACTATCGCATGGAATTATCCATTGGCACTATCCCACAGCATTATCCTACAGCACTATCCCACAGCATTATCCCACAGCATTATCCTACAGCACTATCCCACAGCATTATCCCACAGCACCATCCCATAACACTACCCCATAACACTATCCCACAGCACTATCCCCCAGCACTATCTCCCGCAGGATCCCCCAGCACTGCTGCTGTTCTCTGGCTGCTGAGCTGCTGGTCTGTGCTGCCAGAGACACGGAGCATGTCTGGGTTGCCCGGAGTGTTGTCCCCCTGGATCAGGGATGCAGCCCCGGATCCAGCCGTGGCTCTGCAGCCGCAGCACCGGCAGTGCCAGGAGTTGGTGTCTGAGGAGAAAGGCAGGGCAGCCCTGCCTGCCCTCACACACAGCTGGCAGGACGCGTCCCTTCACGGGAGGGCAACGCTCACACCTTCCCCTCTGCCTTTTGAAGGAGTTATTTGCACTTTAGAGGACTTTTGGGGAGTTTTTCTCCCCCTCGGAGATCTGCAGGGCAGCCCCCGGCTGTGCCCAGTGCTGGGGTTGCTCTGGCACTGCTGGAACTTCCCAGGTCTGTGAGAGATCCGAGAGCAGGCACTGCTGGCAGCAGGAGCCCGGCACAGAAGGACACAGGGGGAGAGCAATCACGGGATTACAGGCTGGTTTGGGTGGACAGGGATCTCTGAGGTCTCTTTTCCCCCAAAGCACTCTGTAATTCCATGGTTCAAAAGCAAGAGTTATGGAAAACTCTCCGATGCTTCCTGTAAATTCATGGCACAAGTCCCCGTGGTTTGTGCTCCCTCCCTGAGGCAGGGACACAGACACAGGCTGAGGGAAGGCAGCACTCCCCTCCCGGGGGCATCGCCCTCCCCCAGCCCATGGGGACCCCGGGGCTGGGAAAAGGCTTTGTACGGAATTGTCCGGGAGCCTGAGGGGTGTTGGGACAGATTTATGAGGTTCCCCATAGAGCCAACGAGCCCACAGACAGCTGGAGGGTACACACTTCACTCTGTGGTTCGAAATCCAGAAAATAAAAGGGACACAATGGCAGTGCTTCCTGAGAACAGACATCGTCTGCTACGGAGGGGAAACCGCTCGGCCACAGCCGCCTGCCTGGCACCGGGGGGACTGCCTGGCACCGGGGGGACTGCCTGGCACCGGGGGGAACTACCTGGCACCGGGGGGACTGCCTGACACCGGGGGGACTGCCTGACACCGGGGGGACTGCCTGGCACGGGGGGGACTGCCTGGCACCGGGGGGACTGTCTGACACCGGGGGGACCGCTGTCCTTCGCACCCTCAGCCTGGGGGTGGGCACGGCAAACAGACACTCGTAGAGATGCCACTGAACATAAACACAATAATTGTTCTTATTATTGACTTCCAGTCAGGATTTTGCTGTGGTTCTGATCTTTTGAACTCCTGTGGCCTCCACGGTCCTGCACCAGGGACACCCCAGTCCTGCTGCCACTGTGTCCTGGGGGATGAGCTGGAGCGACCTGGGGGGGCTCAGCCTGGAGCAAAGGAGGCTCGGGGGGGACCTTCTGGCTCTGCAACCCCCTGACAGGAGGGGGGAGCTGGGGGGGGTCGGGCTCTGCTGCCAGGGAACAAGGGACAGGAGGAGAGGGAACGGCCTCCAGCTGTGCCAGGGGAGGCTCAGGTTGGATAGTGGGAACAATTCCTTCCTGGAAAGGGCTGTCCAGCCCTGGCACAGCTGCCCAGGGCAGGGGTGGAGTCCCCATCCCTGGAGGGATTTCCAAGCCCTGTGGATGTGGCACTTGGGGACAGGGCTCAGGGGTGGTTCAGGTTCACTGCCTTGGCCCCAAGAGCCTGAGCATCCCCCCGGCTCTGGGGGGGTTCCAACACTGCTCAGGGCAGTGTCCCTGGGGGTGGCACTGTCTGCTCCCTGTCCCCAGGGTGTTTTCCCTTCTCACCAGGCCACGTGAGCAGCATGAGCTGATTTTGATTCTGTAGTACTTGACACACCATTGAGACAAACAGGACACTGGAGGATGGTCCTTCTGTGGCCAGAGGGGAGCAGAGGTGGGTGACAGCTCCAGCAGAACTCCCACGGGCTCCCAGGCTGGCAAACAGGTCCCTACTCTCAGGGCTCTGGAGCTCCCAGTGGGTGAGTGCTGATCTCACACAGAATGGGATATTTATTCAGATCCATGCACAATAAAGCATTTATGGGCCTCTAAAAGAATCTAAATTGTCTCAAGACAAGGTAAACCTTTGATGTTTAATAACCTGTATTATAATAAGTATCTGCTTGGAAAAATAAGGCAGGCAAATGGAAGCCTCTCAAGCAGAGCAATCATTCACCTGCTGCAAATTGGTTTGCAGGATATTTTAACACATCACCCCATTATTGCAGGTACTGATCAGCACACTCAGCACGCTGGGAAGGCACTGCTGGCCCTGCCAGGCCTCTGCAGCATCAGGAGGAGGTTTTAAAGCAGACACAGGGATCCCTTTTCTCAGGACATCAGGCCAGGAACGTGTCCTGAAGCCTGTTGGGACGGACACAGAGAACACAAACCCTGGAGATGGGGCCGTGCACAGGGAGGCAAAGCCAGGCAGGTCCTCTCCTGTCCCCTGCCCAAGGGAGCAGCTGCTTTGTCACAACGTGGATCTTTGCTCCATAAAATACCTCTTTTGCAGATGGTGGAAAGCAAAGGGGTCAGTGGCTCCTGCCTGGGGGAACTGGAACAGGATCCCAGCCCCAGCTCTGTCCATGCTGAAGAAACACTTGGACAAGGTCCTTAACAAGGTGCCTGAACTTTTGGTCAGCCCTGACACGGCCATGCAGTTGGGCCAGATGATCACTGTAGGTCCCTTCCAGCTCAAATATTCCATCCTAAATGAGAAAGAAGGAACAATCAACTGTAAATAATGGGACTTTTTAAAGAGTATGTGCTGTAAGGGACTGCTGTCCTGGTGTTCTCTCCAGGAGGGAAGCAGAGTCATCACAGAATATTCTGGTGCCTTGGATAAACCCCAGAAGCTCCAAAACTTCTTGCAAGTGGAGGAAGCCAAGGAGAAAAGCCACAGGTGAGGGGGAAGTCCAAAGAGCTGGGGGTGAGTGAGGAAACACTGAGCAAATTGTCCCAGAAACAAACCAGGGAGGGAATAACCCAGAGCAGGGGAACAATCCTAAAGGAGAGACTGAGGAAAATCAAGAGGCTCCTGTGTGACAATGGCAAAATGCAAAAAAATCAGTGTATCCCAAATACACTGCTGGCAAAACCAGGAACAGCACAGTTCTGGAGGGCAGGAAATGAAAAGAGGGAATTCCCGAGGAGCCTGGAAACAGCCCCCTGGCAGTACTGGTTTGCAGGGGGTTGTCCTTGTTCTGTATTATCATATACTTCTTATCCTCTGTTACCACGTGCTCCTGTGCAGTAGCTGAGCTCTGTGCAGAGCCCCTGTTCCATCTGCTCTGCTCTGCTTGGCATCTTGCTGTCCAATTCCTTGCATAATCCAATTAAAATGGATGGATTGTTTGGAAATGTATAAGGAAGGCTAATTAGCTTATTCTATCCATGTAAATAAAATGTCTCACTGCACAGCTTCAGTGGCAGTGGAGAAGGGAAACACAAAACCCAAAACACAAACGAGGAGAAAATTTGCTTTCTGTCAATCACATTTTCCTGTAATACAGTGAACTGAAGTTCATCATATTTAGGACAATTTTCTCCCTTTCACGCTGTCACATCACTGTCTCAGCACAATTGTTCCTGGCTCAGGATGGAAGCTTTGGGGATGCTCCCAGCCAGGTGTGCCAGCCTGTTTCCTGGTGGGAAGGTCCAGGTACAGCTGAACACCTGGCTTGTGGAAAAGGGTTTTTCCATCCAACACGCATGTTCTGGGATGAAGGCAACAGGATTTTATGGAATAGAATGTTTTCCATGTATAAGGCAAAATAAAAACCCGTAGTACCCACTGCTGGGTGATAAGTAAAGTTTGGGTTTGAGGTGGTTTTGGTGGTGGTGGTTTTATGTTGTTCTTTTGGGGGCTTTTCTTGTGTGTTTTTTTCTTTTGTTAAGCAAGCCTACATGTAAATGTTTAAAATGCTTGTAGTCTGATCAAATTGATCAGTGTCTCTATAAAGCTGATGTCTAATACAGCTTTATCCATCTCTATAATTACAGACACACAGTGACCTGCCAAAGTCCAGGGTGCTTCCCCCCTGGAGCAGTGGCTGGAGCTTCCCCAGGGCACATCCCTGCCCACAGGGAAGGTGACTTGGGCTATGTATAATATAGTTCTCTATATTTATATAATGATAGGTGTATCAGTGACCTGCAGTAGATCCAGGGTGCTGCCCTCTCTCAGCCGTGTCCTGCCTGCAGCCCTGGGATAAGGGCTGGAAATCCCTCCCTTTCCATGACTCCCAGCAGGGATTTGCACCCTCGGGGCTGCAGGGGGAGGGTGAGGGGTGAGTTCAACCTGTCCTGGCTCCCACCCAGCCCTGGGCCCCGCCAACACCTCCTCCCTCATCCCTGACAAGCAGCTCTTGCTGCTCTCCCGGCCCTTCCCGAGTCACGGCCACGTTCCCGTGGCTCTGTCAGAGCCTCCCCCGGCTCCTCCAGCGGCGTTTCCCGGGATGCACCGGCAGGGACTGAGCAGCTCCTGGGATCAGGGTTATCTTTGCTGCTTGATTTCAAACTGTCCTTTAACTCTCACACCCAGGCACTGATAAATGATATTATAATAATACATGTAACATATGTTTTAGACTGAATGTGCTGGAGAGGGAGGGTGGGGAGGTCCTGGCCCAGGCTGCCCAGAGAAGCTGTGGTTGCCCCTGGATCCCTGGAAGTGTCCAAGGCCAGGCTGGACGGGGCTTGGAGCAACCTGGGCTGGTGGGAGGTGTCCCTGCCCATGGCAGGGGGTGAAACTGGGTGGGCTTTGAGGTCCCTTCCCACCCAAACCAGTCTGGGACTATAAGGAACATCTTACAGGTGCCCTCACAGGCAAGACTTTCTTCCTGATATCTAATCCAAACCTACTCTCTTCCATTTTCAGTTTAAAAATAATTCAGGTTTTTTCCCATTTTACCTTTCAACACAAAATTAAGCTTTCTGCACCCAGAAAGTAATAAACTCACAGCTGGCAGAGGAAAATCCTCCTGTGCAAGATACAGGGGATGCAAAATTGGATTTTGCAGAAGCCAATTGTGGGCCAATCTGGGCAGGGAGAGCCTGTGGGGCTGGTCCCCACTGTCAGTCCCCAGAAGTCCTAACTAACTAACTAACTAAATAAATAAATGAACAAACATTGGTCCCACTGGGAACTCGGCCCTGGCTCTGAGTGGGTTCCTGGCTGGTGGGGTTTGTTCTGGGATGGTGACCCTGGAGGTGTGAGGGTCTCCTGGTGCTGAGCCAGGGCAACCCCAACCTCCCCACAGGGATATTCCTGCAGGACCCCATACCAGTGGGACCTCATCCCAGGGGGCCCAGTGGCGGTCTGAAAAATAAAAGCTAAAGACGATCCCAGTATGGGGGGACTGGAATAGTTTATTGAACATGAGAACACTATTTTAAAGGCATCTGGGGCTGGACATGTTAATGAAGAAGACGAGCTATGTTAGTTAAGGAATTACACAAGTTTTTACTACCGTTGCCCAATGGGTTAAATATTTCCTTCAACCAAGATTACATGGGGGAAAGGGATTAAGGGGTTTAGACATGGTTTGATACAATCATCTCAAAAGTCTTTTCTGATTTCTGCTGGAGCCAGGCTTGATCCATGAGGTAGAACTTTTAACAGGTCTTGTGAGAAGGGTCCAGCTCCTTCAGATCATGAGGTTTTTGTCAGCCCTTGTTTTCCTTTGCTGAAAGCTGGGTTTGGGCTTCCACAGGGCCCCATCCTTGTGGGACCCCATCCCTGTGGGACCCCATCCCTGTGGGATCTCATCCTAGGGGGCCCCATCCCTGCGGGATCCCATCCCTGCAGGATCCCATCCCTGTGGGACCCCATCTCAATGGGACCCCATCCCTGTGGGACCCCATCCCTGTGGGATTCCACCCCTGTGGGATCTCATCCCTGTGGGATCCCATCCCAGTGGGGGTCCATCCCTGTGGGATACCACCCCTGTGGGACTCCATCTCTGTGGGATCCCATCCCAGGGGACCCCATCCCAGGGGATCCCATCCCTGTGGGATCCCATCCCAGGGGATCCCACCCCTATGGGATCTCATCCCTATGGGACCCCATCCCAGGGGATCCCACCCCTGTGGGATCCCATCCCAGGGGATCCCACCCCTGTGGCCTCCCAGCCGTGCTCGTGCTCCCAGTGTGGTCTCAGCCCCGGAGCCCCCAGTTTGTTCCCCACGTCCTCGGTGCTCTGTGGTGTCACAGCCCAGCCCGGGCACCAGTGAACAGCTGAAAGCAAATGTTTGCAATCACCCAGTGAAAAAAGGAACGTTTGCAGCTTCCTCACGGTTGAACATCCTTCCCAGGATCTGCTGCTCTTTCCTTGCCCTGCCACTTTCTGTCAGGAAGAAAACAAGCACAAAAACAAAGGAAACCAATACCTGGAAAATATTTTCATTTCCAAGAGTTTGTTATGGCAGCTTTCACTTCACAGGAAACTGAATTGTAGCAATGTAGCGAGTTACAGTCAAAATAAACCAACCCTTGAAAATATTTTCATTTCCCGGGGAGTTTGTTTGGGCAACTTTTCCCTTGCAATTTACCGAATTGTTACAGTGTAGAGAGTTACGGTCAGTCAGCGAAATTGTAACTCCAAGGTGAGCCCAGCCCTTCTTGCAGAATTTCCAAGACAAACAGCACTGCCCGTGTGAGAAAGCCCCAATCACCTCAAATGTACATTTGTAGTGCCTAACTTTCAGGTTTTCGTGTAGGAAATCGCAGTTATGAGTCCTGAGGGAAATAGAAATACAAAAATAATTAGGAAAAAAAAGCAGAAATAATTGATGTCCAGCCTGCACCTGCCCTGAACTTGAGCTAGGACAATCAGGACAAGGATTAGCTGTGCCAGAGGTTTAAACATGGGGCCAGAGGATTTGGGGTCACTGGGCATCCCAGGGTCAGTGTACCTTGGGCATGTCCCTCTGTCATGGAAAAGCCCTCTGAGCCCATCGAGTCCAACCATCCCCAGCAGTGCCAAGGCCACCACTGACCCCTGTCCCCAAGTGCCACATCCACAGGGCTTGGAAATCCCTCCAGGGAGGGGGACTCACCCCTGCCCTGGGCAGCTGTGCCAGGGCTGGACAGCCCCTTCCAGGAGGGAATTTTCCCACTATCCAACCTGAGCCTCCCCTGGCACAGCTGGAGGCCGTTCCCTCTCCTCCTGTCCCTGTTCCCTGGCAGCAGAGCCCGACCCCCCCCGGCTCCCCCCTCCTGTCAGGGGGTTGCAGAGCCAGAAGGTCCCCCCTGAGCCCCCTCAGCTGCTCCTGGTGCTCCAGACCTTTCCCCAGCCCCGTTCCCTTCCCTGGACATGCTCCAACCCCTCAGTGGGAGGTAGCAAAATGTTTAAGAATTCAGATTTTTCAAAGCCTGATATTGAAAAGGTGCCAATTAAAGCACTGTGGGGAAGAACAGTTCTGTTGTGGTGCCTGTGTTTGGGAAGGCTGCTGGAAGGACAGGAGGAGCTGGGCCAAAGTGCCCTGAGGGCAGGAGTGAGAGGGACCATCCCTTTGGGCAGCCCTGGAGAAGGATGGGAGGTGGCTTCAGCCAGGGAGCTTCTGACAGAGCAGTTATGGTGCTCAGTGCCTGGAAACTGAGGCAGGATGTTTCCAGCCCAGATTTAAGGAGAAACAAGGATTTGTGAAGTTTTTCTATATTGTTATATTTTTTAAAATTTCTTTTTAAGCCAGGCTTGAGTTTCCACCCTTGAGATCACTCCAGTGACCCTAAGATGGAATGCTTTCAGGTCAGCCTGATTGGTGTTTTCCTGCTCAGGTTGGAGCAGACTGTGGTGTTCAAGGCCAGGCACCGACTCTGCTCTGCAGCTCCTGATGTTCTCTGGGTGTGGTGCTCTCAATGAAGGCTGTGTGTGTGTCAAACCCCAAATGTTCCTCCAATCAAAGGCAATACAAGTGTCATGTTCACCTCTGCAGAAGTGTTTTGGGCTGTCTGTGGCTGAGCTGAGTGTGCAGCAGGAGGATGGAGCTGCTGCTTTGTGCTCAGCTGACCATTTTTCTTGGTGCTGAGAGGCAATAACTCTCCTTGCAGAGAAGAGGCTCCTTGTGCTGATTTGTACATCAGGGAGCAGTGTGGGGGCAATGCTCACCTGAGCACTTGCTGATAGACATATTTGGTCTGTCTCGTTCTCTTGACTTTGAAGGAGCTGCCTGTGGGCAGCACCAGTCTGGGATATGGCTCAGAACCAAAAATAGCTCTTGAGAGAGGCTTTGGAGGGGCCTTCAGGGAGACAGGACCAGTTCAGTGTTGATTGCAGCTGTAGAATCCTAATAAAGCGTTTTCTTAATAAAAGGACTGGTCCCAGAGAGGTGTAATTACTGAGCTGCCAGCAGTGAAGTGCCTGCCTGGTTTAATCTCTCTCAGAGCCTCGTTGTGCACGTCCCCCTCTGCTCCCCAGCTCTGCCTCTCCTCGGGCTCAGCGCTCTGGGATTAAACCTGTCACCTGCCCAGCCTGGTCACACTGGGCTGCTCTGCCACAGGAGCCCTGGTGGAACCTGAGTTACACAACCCTGGGCTTGGAATGATAAAAATCCTGGTGAGAAGGAGCCAGACGAGCTGACAGATGTACCTGAGTCACTGTGCTCCTGCACAGGCACAGTGGGCTGGGATGCTTCTGGCTGGGACAGAAAATAGCCCCACCGTGCCTGGCTGCGAGCTATTTGGGAGACAAACCAGCAGCACAACTCTTTGGGGGTTATTTTATTGCCTTCCCTGGGAGGGTGGGGAGGCCCTGGCACAGGTTGCCCAGAGAAGCTGTGGCTGCCCCTGGATCCCTGGAAGTGTCCAAGGCCAGGCTGGAGCAACCTGGGCCAGTGGAAGGTGTCCCTGCCCATGGCAGGGGTGGCACTGGGTGGGTTTTGAGGTCCCTTCCCACCCAACCCACTCCATAATTCTATTTTTTCTGTCCTGTTCTCCTGAAGCCTTTAAGGTTGGAGTCACTTCAGGCTGCACACGTTGTTTATCACATCTGTGGGTCTGGCAGGGCCCTGAGTCCCTTCCACACCTGTCTGTGCAGCTGAGATGCTCAGAGGCTGCAGGGACACCTCAAGGACCCAGGCCAGCTCTGCAGTCCCAGGTGTGGAGCTTGCACACGAGAATGCATTCAGACTTCTTATTTCTTAGAAAACAGAAGAGGTCCAGTGTGGAAAGGACACGGGTTCCAAGTTCCAGAAGGAATATGAAGTATCCTGATGTTTCCTGTAATACCCCTGACTCCTCCTGCAAAGAAATTCTCTCCTTTCTCAGTTTACTCTGCACTGAGCAGTTCAGGAGTCAAGAAAACTCACTCAAAGCCACAAAGTCAACACTGCTGGAGGATTCCTGGAGAACACACCATCTGTCTCACCTTCCCTGCTCTGATTCCCAGCTGCTATTTGCAGGTCATGCCTGCAAAAAAGGGGAGGAGAAGAAGAGGATGTTGTTTTATGGAGTCACAAAATCCTGGTCTTTCCTGGCACTGAGCACAGGCTGCACTGTGGCAGAACCACAGAATGGTCTGGGTTGGGAGGGACCTTAAAGCCCATCTCATTCCACCCCTGCCCTGGGCAGAGACACCTTCCACTAGCCCAGGTTGCTCTGGGACACTGTTTGGAATTACCTGGAGAAGATTATTGCTTGTTCCTTTGTGGAGTGAGGACACAGAGGGGGCAAACCTGAGGTTTGATTTGCTTTCCTAATAACACAGAGGTATTTCTGCTGGGGCTGCTCCTGCAGATATGGGATTTCATTGGTATCATCAGCCTCAGAGGCTCCCAAGCCTCAGATCTTGGGAAGGAGTTCTTGTGCTGTCAGTGTCAGGGAGGGAAAGGAGTAAACTTGGCACTGAGATCCCTCCTGGGATTTGCAAATGCACTGAACGAATTTGCAAAGAGAAGCACATCCAAAACTTTGACAGACATCCCCAGCATTGATCCTTCTCAAAACAAGAAATTAGCAGGTAGAGTGAGAGTCCTGAGTTGGGATTCTCTGACAATGTGATTCTTTCCGGGTTTTTTACCTTTTCCCAAAGAAAGATTAAAGTGGCATCTCCTACTTGCACTTCTGAGGCTGGAAGTTTCACGGGTGAGATCTCTGGAAGAGGCTGTTACTGGGGACTGTTCACAGCTCCGTGGTGCTGTTCCAACACCAGGTTCCAGGCCCTGGCACAGCCCCAGCCCGAGGTTCAGAGATCAGTCCGTGGGCTTCAACCCTGACCTGCACAGTAAATCCGGGGGAGGATGCAGGGTCTGATGTCCCTGGAGAGTGATGGAGCTGATACTCCTTTTAACTCCTTTTAACAGGCTGTTCTTACCAAACCTATTTCCTGCTTCCACCTCTTACCTGACTTTCAGCTGGGTTCAAACTGGCCCCTTTGGCTGATCGATCCCACAGTATCTGAGCTGCTCCCCAGCTGATGTGCAGCAGTAGGAGTGTTGTGCTCATATTGAAGACAAATGACTTCCCTGCTGCCAAACAACACCAGCTGATAAGAATCTCCTTGATCCACAACAGCCCAGTGCACAGACACAGGGTTTAATGGGCTGTGTCCCCATCTGGGATATTCCTATTGAGCTGTTTGTGCAGCTTGGAGATAATTTGATCAGACCCTCTTCATCTTTGCCTTTTTCCAGTGGGGGGGGGGAAGGAAAGAAGCTCTAATTAAGTACCTCTCTGAAAGAAGTTAAGAAAATTCAGTCATGTTCCAGACCTTCATGGTTAGGCTTCGTGAACGAACCCCCCCCCCAGAAAATGCCAGAAATGAAGGAGGAACCTGGGAAGGAATGAGGAGAGGCTGAGAGGGGGGTCTGCACAGAAGGAACTGGAGCATCTCTGCCACCTTCAGCTCCCTAAAGCAGCCCAGGGAGAAGGTGGATCCAGGTGTTTCCCAGGATATCCTGTGGGAAGGCAGGAGGCAGTGGCAGAAACGGGTAGTTTTGTGTTATCCCTGTGAGTCTGATGCTCAGCTGGAGCCCTTTGAGCCTCTTGCAAAGGGGATTTTTCCACAGTTTGAATCTGAATGTGAGTGTGGAATTGTGCTGGTATTGCCAGTGTGATTTGGCACTGTGAGTCCAGAGGGCAGCCTGGTGAAAGCTGGCTGTGGATGTCCATCCTGGAGCCCAGCCCACAGCCAGGGACCAGAGCTGCTCGTCCCTGAATGTCCCAGGATGAGAGAGGACCCTGTGACAGCCCCAGCAGCGCCGGGAGCTCCAGAGGCCTCTGTGCCACCACAGCAGTTCCAGTTCCCCTCTGCCCATCTTCACGTGTGGATTTGGTCACAGATGGCTCTGCAGAGACAGGCAGAGGTGTGAGAGTGTTCAGTGGCTTCACCTGATGCTCACCAAATCCAGGGAAAACCTGCATCACCTCCAGGGGTGAGGTGTGGCTGGCAGAGCATCCCTCTGGGAGCTGGCAGAGCAAGGTTTGGGGGGGGGAATTTGTTTGTCTGGGGGGATGATGTGCTGTGGGGTTAGTCTGCTTTTTGTAAAGGGGCTCTCCCCATTCCAGAAGGAAGCAGGGCCAGGAATCCCAAAGCCAGGGCTGTGTACAGCAGGGAATAACCAGGATACCCTCTGGCTCTTGCAGTCCCCAGGTGAGTGACAGGAGTCTTTGTAGCTGCTCCTTCATAACCGTGTGTTACCTCCCAGGGACTAAACCCAGGGTTTTTCTAAGCCTGTGGATGATGTACTGTGACTCACTCTGTTCTCTAAAAGCCCATTTTCCTTCTCCTCACTGCTTTGGAAGCAGTTATATCAATTGCCTGCTTTTCCTGAACAATTTATTACTATTACAGCTCTTGTGGAGTTTTGAACTGTCGGTAGTTAATGATGCTGGCTATTAAAAAGCCACTTTATCCTGAGTAACTGTGAGCATCCAGCTCTATCAGCAGTGATGCAACAACTTCTGTGGCTCCACGTCAAGGGAAAAGCTTCATGTATCGTGATAGAAACCAGAACTGAGGAGTGTATGAAACCCAACATGAGAAATGAGCAGTGTTCCTGTTTGAAAAAGCACTTCTGTGAGACAGGAGTGGCATTTTAGAAAATTTCCCTCCAGGTCTTCACACACTGAACACAATGAAAGCGAGCTTGGGTTTGGGGGCTTTTACTCATGGTTGTCACAAAATGTTTCCAGTTCCAAAATTCTCAGATTTTCATCTCACCTGGGTTGAGTCAATGAAAATTCCCCAAGAGTGGAGCTGTGCCAGGAGGGACAAAGGCTGCACCACCCAGTGTCTTCAGTCACAGTCGATTTTCCTTCTGCATTTGCAGAGAAAAAGTGGGAGATCACTGGTATCAATGCTGAGACTCACAGGTGTTTATTCTGCTTTGTGCTGAGTTCAGAGCTCTGGTTTCCTTGGCACTGAAGTGACTCACCTCCAGCAGGTCCAGGGTGTGAGAAACAAGTGTGAGATGGAGTGCCAGGAGAATCTGGGAGGGCAGCCAGAGCTCTGCAACCTCCAGCTCACCATCACCATCCCTGGAAGTGCTCAGAAGGTGTGTGGATGTGGCACTTGGGGACGTGGGGCAGTGATGACCTTGGCAGGGCTGGGGATGGTTGGGCTCGAGGGGCTCAGAGGGATTTTCCAGCCTTAGTGATTCTGTGATCAGTTGTTGAATGTGAGTTGGGTGATTTCACACTTGGAAACAATTGCAGAGGCAACAGGTGTGAAATAACATTCTTGGGACTCTTCAGGTTGACCTGCACTGTGGAGACAGAGCTTCTGGAGGGGGGAGAGCTGAGAAGGGATGTTCAGTTTTGCCAGAAGAGGGAGAGGGCTGTTCCTTGTTTCTCACGGTAGGAGGCATGTTATGATCTGGGTGTGCATCTAAAACTAGAAAGAGAAGGCTCTGTATCCCCTCATAATCCTTTACTACCTTAGGAGGCCAAACTTCCAAAGAAGTTCCAGTTGGATCAGGAGCATCACCAAGTCTTAAAGCCCCTGCTGACAAACACCAGCACTGGAGACAACTCACAGATGGGGGAGGAACACGCCCGTGGATGAGCCAAGGTTAGAGCAGGGTCAGTGCTCAGCAGCTGCTCCTCCAGAGCTTCGGGGGGGTCGGGGCAGCCCCTCCCACACTCCCCCCCTCGCTCCAGCCCTCCCGGAGCCCCTGCAGGGAAGCAAAGCTCCCACAGACCCGGGGAAGGTGCCCGGGGCAGTTCCTTCCCAGGGCTCTGCCGCTGTTGGGAGTGAGCTGGCACTGCTGCTCCTCCTCCTTCCCCTGTGGCAGCACAGCCCGGGCACCCCTGGGCACCCCCTGCCACCCCAATCACCGCGAGGGGCTCGTTCCTTCCCACTCCCACCTTCCCAAGCAGGAGCACCGTCTCCCTGCCCCAGCTCCCGCAGGATCCGCTCCAGCTGCCGCACCTGCCTGGCTCAGATGTGCTCCGAGGAGACAGATGGGATTTCCACCCCGGGAGCTGCGGGGAACTAATTAGGGGACTTGTCGGAGCGCTGCTTTGCTCCATTATTTCCTTTCTCGGAGTGTGGCAGTTTAGGAGGCTTCCACCGAATTACAGCAGTTATTAGAAATGTTCTACAGTGATCTTTAAATATCATCTGTGTCATAAATATTTTATGACATTTTCAGTGGCAAATGATGGCTTTAATCATGCTCCAGAGAAAGGCGGCTCGGAGAGCACTCGGGGGCAGGGGCTCTGCAGAGGACAGGACTGTCGGGTTCCCGGGAGGGCTCATCCCTGAGCTGGTGACAAATACTTTGTGCTCCCCCCCCTGCCGTGAGTGTCCTTCCCCCCCGGCCGGCTCTGCCCGTGCTGCTGTCCCGGGTCAGGGGGAGCTCGGGGCTCTGCCCGTGCTGCTGCCCCGTGTCGCCGAGCCCGGACAGCCCGGGGGCTGCAGAGCCGGGCAGGGACAAAGCTGCTGGCAGAGGGAGGTGCTGACAGGGACCTGCTCCGCCTGCGGAGCTCGTGGAGATCTTGGAACCATCACAGAGTCCTGGAGTGGGTTGGGTTGGGAGGGACTTTAAAGTCCATCCAGTGCCACCCCTGCCCTGGGCAGGGACACCTTCCACTGGCCCAGGTTGCTCAGGGCCTCACCCAACGTGTCTCCAAGGGAGAGCAGGGATGGGGCAGGAGCAGCCTGTGGGGAGCCTTTGCTGTGCTCCCCAGGAACAGCCCTGTGGCCTCCGAGGGGGTCTGTGTGGGGATGGGAAACTGGGAGAGCTTTGGGGCTCAAAGTGCTGCCCAGCAGAGTGAAATGCAGGGTTAGGAGCAGTGTCCTTTGGCACCATTCAGGAGAAGGGGTGCCTGCACTGGAGGCAGGGTCGTGTCCTGGAATGGGAATGGAGGAGGGATGGGAACTGCAGGGGAGACCAGCAGCACCCAGCCTGGAGGTTGGGGTGCTCACCCCTCAGTGGGGGCATGGCTGTGTTATTCCATGAGCTGAAATGCTCTGCTGTCAGAATCTGTATGGATTTATCTTTTTTTTTTTTTTTTTCAACCTCAGAGCAAAGCTCTGGAAGCTTTACATAAAAATCTAGAGGAAAAGAAGTTCTCTGAATTGAGTTCCTCCTGCATAATGATGTGCCTTCCACAGAACGAGAAATGTTAAAACACAAAAATTACCACCTGTGTTTTGGAACAAATCTCTGAAGATAATTTTTAGCTGTGATTATTCCTTCAAATATATGGCTGCTCCTCTTGGGAAGGAAGGCTCTGCATTATAAAACTCCTGTGTGATGGTGATTGCTGGTTACCAGGGACAGGTGCTGCCATTTACTCAGAGAATTCCAGGAATGCCAGAGGTCGTGGTGACCGGGATGTCACTTCTCATGGATGATGCACACAAAACACAGCTTTGTGTGGAACAAATTATTTCAAGTAAAAGATCACTTCAGTCTGAAAAGGACAAGTGGAAAAGGCCGAGTCTCTTCCGCTGAGGCAGCACGGAGCTGTCTGGGGAAGGGAGGGTGGGAGCAGCTGAGCAGGAGCTGCTCCAGACCACTCCAAGGCTCTGGAAAGTTCCGGCTGAAGTCCAGGGAAAGGCAGGCTGAGAAATGCTGCTCAGCACCAGCACTGCTGGTCCTGCTCTGCCTCAGCACCTCCCCTGCAGCCTTGGGAGAAGTGACAGGGCAGGAGAACTCCAGGGATAAGGTCAAATCCTGGGCAGGGAAGAGCTTCTCTCCTTGCAGAGGGCTGGAGTCAAATGACCCCCTCCTGCCTTGCAGGACTGTTGTTGATGCTGTGGGTGTTTCTTCTCATCCCAGAGCAGCTCAGGGCTGGCTGAGCAGCCAGGGCAGCAGAGCAGGGCTGTGAGGGAGGGACCCCAGAGCCTGGGCTGGGGGACCTGGGCTGGGCTGGGTTCAGGGCTCCTGGGAACAAACCTGTGAGGTGTCAGCACCCAAATTCTGCTCAGCCACGACCTTGTACCAGAGCCAGGGAGAGCAGGCACAGCAGTGCTGCTTTGTCCCTGTCCTGGAAAGAACATCTTGCTGAGTAAGGGCAGATGTGGCCATTCATGGAATTCCAGGATGATTTGGGTTGGAAGGGACCTTAAAACTCATCTGGTTCCACCCCCTGCCATGGGCAGGGACACCTCCCATGGGAAGGAGGAGGAGCAGAACCCTGGGCTGCCCCACCAGCAGCTGGTACAGAGAGGAGCAGAGTGGGCCACCTGCTGCTGTGGTTTATTGGAGGGGCAGAATCCCTGGAACAGGAGCACATTCCCTGGTGTAAAGAGAGGAGATGCTGTGACAGAGCTAATTAGGCTCCTGGGAGAATTTATGCAGAGCTAATAAGAAGCAGAACTAAACGTTGTCTTAATTTACCCTCAAGCTCACAAAAATGTTGTTCATTCATGTTGCACTAATTAAGCCACCAGCCATTAACCCTTTCTGCAGAGATGGAGACCCTTGGCACGGAGGAGGGATTAAACCCCAGATTTCCAGTGAGGAACTCTGGGTTCCTGGGAATCCCTGAGCACTTGGCTGCACCCTGTGCTGTGTTCAGTGGTGCTGGGGAGCCCTGAGTGCAGCAGCTGATGCTGCTGGTGCCCAGCTGGGGATGGTGCTGACAGGAGCACATCTGGAAGGCTGCATTTGCCTTTCCCTCCTGCTCTGGGATTTCCAGGGGCCATCCATTCCCAGGAGCACCTCTGTGGAAGGCAGATCAGTTTAAAAACGCAGCCATTTGCTGGTGTTTGGCCCCAGCAGGTCTCACAGGGGGGCTGGATTCCCAGCCCTGGGCAAGGTCAGGATGGGGAAACATCTTTCATTGTTTCTTCCAGCCCATCAGAGGCAGAAATGGCAAAATCAGGTCAGAGCAGCCCCAAATCCCAGGATGTCCCTGGGATGGCTCCCTGAGCATCACTGCTGCTCTCAGACCGCTGCAGACGGGCAGGCTGAGCTGGCTCAGGGTGGGGCACCAGGCTGCAGGATTGGCTTATTAGCTGGGAAAATGGGGGGGGGAAATGGAATATGGAGGCAGCTCATGAACTGGAGTCACACTTCAGCCTGGGAGAAGCTGGGAAATGCTCTCCCTGCCTGAGCCCTGCCTGGCCATGGTTTCCACAGACTCTTCAGCAGAAAATGAAAGCAAGAAGCTGAATAGCTTTAAGTGTGAAGATTAATGTCAAATCCAATCCTTGGGAGGAGCAGAGAGGAAGTCTTTGGAGAGAGATGGCAAATATTCCATGTGGGCAGGTTCCTGCTCAACTCCTGCCATCCTTCCATGAGTCTTTCCATCCTTCTCCTGCTCCTTCTGTTTCCTGAGGTAGGAATTCAGTGTATCAGATAAAGGGATCAGCAATATGCTGGGGATACCCCTGGCTGAGGGTTGGAAAGCTTTCCTTTAGGGCATCCCAGACTGTCTGGAAATCTTTCCTCTGGGATACCCCAGACTGTCTGGAAAGCTTTCCTCTGGGATACCCCAGGCTGAGGGTTGGAAGGCTTTTCCCTGGGGTGACAGGAGAGGGCAGGGGAAGTCAGTTGGTCTGGGAACATGTGAGCTCTGGCTTTCTTGCTGGAAATGCAGAGTATATAGTGGGTGTGGTTCAATAATTCGTGGGAGTCAATCCCATCCTGCCAGTTCAGGAAACATGGAAGAGCAGATCCGTGGGTGAGAGCCCACCTGGCTGTTCCATGTTCTGGCCTCTCCTTTGCCTCTCACCTCTACTCCCTGTGTTTGCTCCAGGCCCCCATTTCCCCTCCCAGCTGGGACAGGTTTCCAGGCAGACACACAGCCCTGGTGTAGGGGGGTTGTCACCCCAGGAACGGGCTGGCAGGGAGGGTCTGGGGCACACAAGTCCTGCAGTTTTCCTGCTGTCCCTGGCTCTGATCAGTCCCATCAGCTCCCTCCAAACTCCAGTTAGTGGAGTTGTTCTCAGCATCTGCTGGATCTTCAGTTCCAAAATCAATTTTTTGGTATGTTAGGATTTTGCTCAGCCTGTGAAAATTTGCGGAATTTTGTCCTTTTACTGTTTGAACAGAATGTCCCTCTTTGGCAGAGATCTCCCTGTTGCCTGCATCTTCACAATACTCCTCTTGTCTTTCAGGAACACATTGACTTTGGGTTTATTCCTCTTCTGTGGTACTTCCAGCTTCCTTTGGGGGAAAAGTTTAATCTTCAATCTCCAATGCAGAATCCTTAAGCAATATCTGTGCTGCTGAGAACAACTTCTCAGGGCTGGACTTGATGGTCCTTGTGGGGCCCTTCCCACCCAGAATATTCTATGATTCTAGTACTTTTGCTGATTCTTCTGTTTTCCCTTTGTCAGCTCAAAACCCCCCTGGGGCCCCGTTCTGGGATTGGGGGCTGTACCTGGACCTGTTCTGGGACTGGGACTGTGCCTGAATCTGTTCTGGGATTGGGGCTGTGCCTGACCCTGTTCTGGGGTGAAAGCTGTGCCTGGCCCTGTTCTGGGGTGAAAGCTGTGCCTGGCCCTGTTCTGGGGTGAAAGCTGTGCCTGCCCCTGTTCTGGGGTGAAAGCTGTGCCTGCCCCTGTTCTGGGGTGAAAGCTGTGCCTGGCCCTGTTCTGGAGTGAAAGCTGTGCCTGCCCCCCAGGTCAGGGGTGTGCTCAGTGAGGGAGGTCGGGGAGGGCGATGGGACCTTTGGGTCAAGGTTGGTAGAAGCAGAAGCAGTGAGGACCAGCCCAGGTCTCCCATCAGCTGTGAGTGCCCCTGGTTTGGGGTGTGTCAGAGGCAGAAGTGCAGCCCCTGCAGCCCCAGTGGAGATCCCCATGGAATCTGCAGCCCTCAGTAATGACACTGTTCATTTTCTGCCTGTCCTGGGCTGGGGTTTCTCAGCAGGGGAATCCAAACCATAAAAACACCAGACACCTCTGCTCTGTGCCCAAACACAGCAGCAACTATTTACTGTAAAGGAAAGAGTCTCTGGGCTCCAGAGGTTAAACTGCAAGTACAGCAGGATCCTGGCTTGACCCAGGATCTAGGGGAAATCACAGGTTTCTCTACACTGCAATGTCCAATTTATATTTTTTATAGCTCGTGGATATCCAGAGCATTTTTGCCTCTTATCAGTTAACTTCAAGTTAATTAAAATGAAAGGAATAATCCCAATAACATGTATTGTAAAAGGAGCAGCTCCAGAGGGTCATGAGCTTTATCTGATTTTCCTCTAAAGCCTCCCATCCTGGAGCTGCCACATCATCACCCCTTCCAGCCCACATCTCTGACAGCAGGACAAATGTGAACACCCGCTCTCAAAGTGCTAATTTTGTGGTTATTATCTAAACCATGAAGATAAATGTGTCTATAGAATGCTTTGCCTTCTTACATTTTCCACAAACGTTTTTTTGAGTTGATGGTGCTGCTGTCCTGGCACCCCCTGGCCCCTGGGTGGCTGAGCTGTGTTCCTGGCTGTCCCCAAACACCAGGAGTGTTTCCCAGGGGTTGCACTCACTGATCAGCCACTCCAGGGCCCTGCTCTGCCCAGCCTGTCCCCCCATGGCTCCTGCTGGTGGGTTGTGCTTTCCAGGAGCTGGGGAGAGGTTGGTTGGTTTGGTTTGGTTTGGCCTGTTTCGTGGGCAGCACCTCTTATTTTGCTGTGGAGGTTGTCAGACTTTAGGTGATGGACAGGCAGGGGGAGGCAGTCAGGAAGGGGTCCTACCCTGCTGCCAGAAACATCCCATCCCTGCTCCTAGAGGAGTTTGATTTTCCAGGGGTTGTTCTGATATTCAGTTTTGCAAAGAAATGCTTCACTTCCCTATTAGAGAATCACAGAGTCACTGAGGTTGGAAAAGCTCTGAGACCATCTAGTCCAGCCATCCCCAGCACTGCCACATGTCCCCAGGTGCCACATCCACAGGGCTTGGAAATCCCTCCAGGGATGGGGAGTCCAGCCCTGCTCTGGGCAGCTGTGCCAGGGCTGGACACCTCTTTAAGTGAAGAATTGTTCTTGATACCCAACCTGAGCCTCCCCTGGCCCAGCTGGAGGCCGTTCCCTCTCCTCCTGTCCCTTGTTCCCTGGGAACAGAGCCCGACCCCCCACCAGCTCCCCCCTCCTGTCAGGGGGTTGTAGAAGTCGGTGCTGTTCCTTGAGCCAAACCAAGTGTTTTACTGCAGGGAGCAGGCTGGTTACCAGCAGGGCCATGCCCTGGGGCAGGTTCCTGCTCTGACACCTCCTGGAGCCCCTGGAGCCCCCACGCTCTGCCCACGGCTCCTCACGGCTCAGCAGCAGAAGGAATTCCATCCAAAGGGACTGAAATCCTCCACCTCCAAGGCCATCCCAGCTGTTCCAGTTACTGGGTAGCACATCCCACCTCAGATCCCACGTGGAAGGGGCTGCCCCTCGTTCCCTTGGGATGCAGGTTCCAGGCGGGACCGTGGCAGGTTCCCCTGCCTGAGCTCCTGAGAGCGGCCGGGCCAGGCTGAGGTCACAGGTACCCCCAGCCCCTAATCCCTCATTATTATCCATCACTCTCCCCGTAACCTTTCCCTAAATGACAAGGTTTCCTCAGCCAAGGCATTAATTCCCACCCCTGTGCTGTGAGTGGTACACGAGGCCCCGCTCCCGACTGCGCTGCCGTGCTGGGGAAACGCTGCTCCAAAATCTGACAGCCCAGAACTGAAGCAGTTTGTGCTGAACAGCAGCCTCTGACAAACCTCCCCGATGAAAGGCTTCTTCCTTTTGTCTGACATTTCACCACCTCTTTTTCTTCAGTATTTCTGACACCTTTCCCATTACTGCCATGAAGTTCTAAGGCAAAAAGAGACTGAGGGTTTGCTCTTCTTGTGGGACGGATGAAAAGGGAATGCAATGAAAATTAGAGGGGGAAACAGCTAAATGGTGGTAGTCAAGTGGAAGATGCTGGGCTGAAGAGTAGTGCATGTGTAGATGTGATAATAATGATCATGAGCACTGATGGTTTAAGATCAACTGCAGTGGGATTAGCTGGAAGAACAGCATCCTACAAACACAGGATTGGCTGTGTTTCCTGCAGGGGACCCATTCCTGTGCTCCTGAGTTCTGTGGCTCGGTTCCTGATGTCTTATCAGGATGTGCTATAGTCCAGCACCTGGAAATGTAGATATTTAGGCATCCCCAATATAACATGTCTGTGTATAAATACATTTAGTGTGCAGAGACTGGTGGAAAAATCCAGTTTTGTTGCCATTCCCACCCCGGCAGCCACGTTACAGGTTTTGCATTTTCCATTCTCCTTCCAGGTACCTTTGCCATGTCACCAGGGACAGAACCTGGCTCCTGGCTGCTCTCACCACGCTTTGAACCATCACCTCTCCAGAGCTGAAATCACTCTCCTCAGAGGTGGGACAGTTTCTTTTCTGTCTCCTCTATCACACTGGAAGGGTTTGCTGTGTGAATGCCTGTTGGCTCCTTTATTTCAGGTTTGGGATGGTGACAGCTGCTTTACTCCAGCTGGGATTGTTTGGTCAGGTGGCAGGGAGTGGGCAGGGGCAGGGTCATACCCAGCCCTCCATGGAAGGATCCCTCTTCTAAACTCCCCTTTTGTCTGCGGAGCATTTACAGGGTCGAGGGGCCCAGAAGTTCAGGAAGCTGGGGAAAGAACTGGGTCAGTCCTGCCAGGGTAATATTGAAAGAAAAAGGAATCCCAGTGCAGAGGCAAGTGAACTATTGATTGTGGTTTCTCATGCCACAGGATGTGTGGACAAAGGCTCTGCTCTAACTGAACTGCAGTGATTGTTTAATAACTGCACAGCAGCAGTTGTTCTACCCCATCCCTGGGAGTGTTCCAGGCCAGGCTGGACAGGGCTTGGAGTAACCTGGGTTGGTGGAAAGTGTCCCTGCCCATGGCAGGGGGTGCAGTGGGATGGCCCTTAAGGTCTCTTCCCACCCAAACCATTTAGTGATTCTGTGATTTAATAAAATAACAAGATTATTTGAAGCTTTCTCCCAGACTCGTAAAGATTTCCCCAAATGCTGAGGATTTGTCCCAGACAAAGACACTGCTGAGCAGAGTTCTCTGCAGAATCTCCTCAGCTGGAAGATGTGGCTCATCTGTCTCGTGCTGAGTGAAGTTTCTGGGGACTGTCAAACCAATCTGACCAGTTTTTAATTAAACTATACTTAAAGTGATCAGTTCTGTGGGTTTCTGTTGTACTCAGCTGGGGGAAAGGGAAGGATGCTCATGTGCTTAAGCAGCTCCTAAATGTTCATTTAGTTAAATCCTGCACATTGAATTTGACTTTCGGCAAAATAATTGTGATGCAATTAGTTATCTGGATTAGCACAAAGCCTCCAATGTTGGCTATTTGGAGAACACAAAGCCAGCACTGTCGTTCCCAGCGGGTCCCAGTTTAATACGGATTTGCATCTCTAATTTCACTCTCCATTTTTTTTAAGGAGCTTCTCCATAGGTAAAATCTTCGGGAAGAAACGCTGCCTGTGCTCCCTGTGAATGCAGTGATTTTAGAGATGGCCCTGGGTACTCAGACCATGCTCTGACCCTGCCCTGGGAGTGTCCCAGGCCAGGTTGGACAGGGCTTGGAGCAGCCTGGGCCAGTGGAAGGTGTCCCTGCCCATGGCAGGGGTGACATTGGATGGGCTTTGAGGTCCCTCCCAACCCAACCCGTTCCATGATTCCACGATTCTGTGATATCCTTTGATCATCACAGAATTATTTTTAGGCACCTGAACTTGTCACTTTCCACTAATCATGGAATTAATTATAAGATGGATTGTGGTCTGGTTCGTATTTCAGACTCAGCTGTTCCATGCTTTGCCTTCTGTGGCTGGTTTTTCTTTGGCACTTGGGAAAGCAACAACAAGCTGAAAAACAGAAGTAGCCAACAGAATATAAAATTATAAAGCCATTTGCCAGGTTTGAGACATCCTGTGTTCTCTCCAGTCATCTGCTTTGTTATGTTGAGTTTTAATATCCAGGTAGGCAACAGATCCCTAAATTTTTTTTCTGATGGAAAAATAATGCATTTTAATGCAGTAGATAAATTCTTTTTCTTTTTTCTTCCTACTTTTTGTTGAAATACTAGCTAGGTGTGTTCCCACTTGCAATGTAATGCAATATGGGTGAGGGTAGGGTTTGTTGTTAATTTTAACTGCATGTTTTAAAGTTTCTAACAGGAATGTAGAAATTATTTGGTTTATGCAACTAACCCTCTTTCTGTATTGAAACACTAAAAACATGTATTAGCAGAATATTGATCATCTTTCAGAGTTCTCCCATTAAAACCCTACTTACCTGTACCTGTCTGTGGACAGACACATGTAAATATTTATACATACACATATAATTCTGTTTAACTTCTCCTTTTTGTCCCTTGGAGCCCCCTGGAATGAGAGCTGGAGAGTGAGCCCAGCTGACCCTGAGAGGGGCAGGGGGTGTGTGAGGTTCTCACGCTTGTTACCTCAGGTGCCCTGATGCTGCTCAGCCTGGGCCAGGATCTGCAGCACGATCCCTTCCCTCCCTGGGCTGTGGGTGCTGCTCTCAGGCTCCCAGGGATTGTCCAGGGAATGATTTCTCCAGAGCTCCAGCCCCGTGTCCGAGGCTCAGGAACATCAGTGGTGACATTTCCCTCGGGGTTTGCTGGGAACGTTTCTTTTCTGAGCATTTGGCTTTCCAGGAATCACAGTAGAACTGATTTCAATAATCACTTTGGTTGTATCGATTGCAGAGGCTTCTTGTGTTCCAGAATTTTGATTAACAAGTAAAACCAGGAAGTTACTTTCTGTATAAACCTCTCTGTGCTTTTATTGACCCTAATTATTATTGATTCCCCCACTCCAGCCGTGGTGTCCACAGTCACTGGAGCCCCTCACGTTCTTGGCTGTCACATCTCATCACTCCTCTCACGACTCCAGCAGCTTTCAGCCAAACGCTCGTGTTTCTGGACCAGCTGCTTTGTGTCCCAGAGGATCTGGCTGTGAGGAGAGTTCAGAGTGTGCCCCCAGGGCAGGCAGGGCCCATCACATCCAGCACTTCCACAGTGATCAAAAATAACCAGCACTCCCTTTGCAAGGAGGCTTCTTTTCCAACATCTTGCACAGAAGAGGCTGTATTTCCTTGGTGCTGTGGGAAAGCCAGGGGAGATGCTGTGAAGCTCCAGCCACGGGCATGGGACACGATCCCACTGCTCCTGCCCCATCCCGGGGGCACTGCTGGAGGCTCCTTGCCCCTGGCACCAAAGCAGCTGGATTTTCTTCCAGTCACCCAGTGCCAACAACATGTCTCTGCTTCTCCTTAGTAACGTCCCCTGGTTTCTGCTCCCGTGTTGGTCTGTCCTTGATGTTGAGCCTGATTTAATTTTCCTTTACCTGATGCTGCTGGGGAGAGGGAGGGGGGTCAGGAAACAAGTGAGGAAGGAAAAACCTTCTTCACATCATGATATCCTGGAGAACAGCCCAATACTGCTGGGACTGAGCTGGGACTGAGCTGGGACTGAGCTGGGTTTGTGAGCTGGGTTTGTGAGCTGGGACTGAGCTGGGGCTGAGCTGGGACTGAGCTGGGACTGAGCTGAGTTTGTGAGCTGGGTTTTTGGGCAGTGGCTGATGGAAGGGGGGATGAGGCCAGTGGGGACTGGTGGCCTGGCTTGTCCCGCCCACGGGCAGATCACCCCAAGCTCCAGCATCTCAGGGAGATGTTGAGTAAAACCCAGCTGAACACTCCAGTCCTGTTCCTTGTTTTCCTTCAGGAGCTGTGCAAAGCAGCCTGGAAGACTGGAAGGAGACCTTGAAGTTCAAGTGGCCAGCACTGGAGGTGACCAATAGCCCAGTCTGCTTCGTGCTGGAAGAGCAAGTGTTTATTTCCAGCTGTGTGGGGACTGTCCCTCTAGGTCAGTAGGATTTGCCATGATCCCTGGCAGGAACTAAAATCCAAGAATTCCTATAATATACAACCAGAATGATTTATCACTAGGGACTGAAAAATATGAAACATTTTTTGGTCAATATTGGATTGATTTAAATGTCTTAAATAAGTTTAATGGAGTTTAAATTATATCTAGCACCCACTTAACTGCTCTATCAGGATAGGAAAATTTTGAAAAACCTGATACAAGAAAAATTTATGTGGCTGCTTTGTGCTGTGATGTGCAGTAAATCAGTGTGAATGGAAGGAAATGATTTTTACAACTCCTCTATTTGAGGACTGTTACAATGAAAACTACTTTTGAAGGTCAGCAGGTGGTTTTAGTTCAGCCTCTATCAGTGTGTTCAGGATTTAAAGCTTTTTAATGGGAAAAAACAAATTTAGGTTTTTTTACAAGGAGTGTATTTTAAATCACCTTAAATACCAGGAGAGATTTATTCCAGTTTGTGGGATCCCATAATTAGTGCTGTAGAAGAGAGAAACCTGGGTTTTGTCTAGGCAAGAACTGTAAAGAGGGATGTGACTGAAATCCCAAAGAGAGAGAGGGATGTGCCTGAAATCTCAATTCTTGTTGAAGTTCCAGAACCCTGTGGTTCAGTCTGGATGACACCTGGAGCTGGGAGCACAGGTGATTCCATGGAATGTGGATGAGTTGGTTTTTCTTTTCCCCTCTCTGTCCTATGTTTCTGTTCATGTGTTTATTCATGCACTGAGAGAAGTTGGACAAGGAGACCTTTCTCACCTGCCAGTTGAGCTTTTTGGAGGGCCCTTTGAGCCTAAACCATCTCCACCACCTCTCTGGACCCCCCTCTGCCTCCCAGTGCCACAGTCCCAGGAGAGCAGGAGGGACCCAGCCCTGAACCCCTCCCTGTGGGCAGGTCCTGCCTGTGGCTGCTCTGCCTGTTCCCTCCAGTGACCCCTGCCTTGGGCTGGCACTCACCCCTGCATGGAGGCTGAGCAGTTTTCCTTGGATTGTGACCTATGGCAGGTCTCTATTTCACTGCCCAGGAGCTGCTTCCCCAGTGGGAGTTGAGTAGCCTGAGTTTTCCCGGTTTTTGTGGTGTTTCTATTCCATTTCTCCAGGACAGTTGTTGCACATTCCCCTATGGCAGCCTGGCCCATGAAGGACCTGCATCCCCAGGGATGGGAACAGCAGCTGCAGGGGCTCCCTTCCACCCAGGACCCACCCAGGATCTGGGGATGGGCATCCCCAGGGATGGGAACAGCAGCTGCAGGGGCTCCCTTCCACCCAGGACCCACCCAGGGCATGTGTGGGAATGTGCTTTCCAGGGGATCTGTGCTGACAGGGAGCGAGGGCACTCGAGTTTATGCACAAGCCTGCGAGGAGGCTCCTGGAAAATGGCAATTACAGGAGGGGATTTCACATCTTTCCTCCTTCCATTTGCTCTTCTGTTCTCATTAAAAAAAAAAAAAAAAAGAAGAAGAAGAAGCAGCAGAAGAAATAAAAGTAAAGTTTCTGTTGGACTGAGCTGCGTGTTCTCGTTATGCAGGAGCAGAACTGGTTGGGGCACAGTTAGCAGACGTCTCTCAGGAGAGCAGGAGGTTTGATTGCAGCCCTCGGCCCCTCAGAAGATGAAGAACCACCCACTGTCAGGGCCCCTCTCTGCAGGCTCTGCTTCACACCTGCCTGGACCATCCCTCCAACATGATGCCTCAGTACTTCCAGAAAAAAAACCCTTCCAGAGACTTAGGGAACTTCATTCTAGCAGGGAAAGGCACAAGAATCAATTGAAAATTCATGTTCCAAATTAGGAACACAGTTCCACCGGCGAGGTTGATCAAACAGAACAAACTGCTACGGGAATGGGGGGGGGAATCTGCCCATTGGCATCACTGAATCAGGACGGATTTTCCTTCAGGATGACAAGCTTGATCTCAACACAACCTGCCAAGTGTGATCCAGGACAAGTGCTGGAATGAAATCCCCTGTCACACAGGCTGGCTGGATCAGCTGAGATAACAGCTCCTTCCTACGGGACATCACGGCGGGAGACGGCTCCTGCACGACAGAGCTGCGGGGCTCTGAGTCACCGCTCCCACCCCGCCCAGGGCTGGGAATAGACACACTGTCTGCTCCGGGGGTTGTTGGTGCCTTTTTCCCTTTCCCCATAAACATTTTGGAGGAGTGGGCAGAAGGAAAAGCTTCCCTGTCAGGCAGAGCAGCCGCGAGCAAAGGGATGGCGAACGATGCTGCAAAAACCCGGGGGCGGCGGCAGACCAAACCCAGCCCGGGCACTTCGGGGGGTGGCTGGAGAGTCCTGCCGTGTGCCATTGCCTCCCAAAGTGCCCCGGGCACCTGGCCAGGAGCTGGGAGGAGCCCACACTCCAGTCACCCACCTTTGCTCTGAGCAAACACCGGAGCTCCAGGGAAAGCAGCCCCTTGGTGTCTGCCAGGGAGGAAAACGGCCACCCCGGAAAGGGTAGGGTGAAAACCTTTCCCAGCTGGAACTCCCCACTCCATCCCCCTCCAAAACAACCCAGCTGAAACCAGTAGACTTTAATTTTACACTTTTCAATACATTTCCTTGGATATTCAGTGCAGTGGGGAAAATCAGAAGTGGTGCTGCATCGGTTCCAGGAAGGGCAAATAAACTGGACCCTGGGGCTGCTGTGGCCATGACACTGCAGCTGGATCCTGCAGCCCAGGGCTGCCCTCCCAGCCCATGGCTCCCATCCCAACCCATGGCTGCCATCCCAATCCATGACTCCCATCCCAATCAATGACTCCCATCCCAATCTGTGACTCCCATCCCAACCCATGGCTCCCATCCCAATCCATGACTCCCATCCCATCCCATGGCTCCCATCCCAATCTGTGACTCCAATTCCAATCTGTGACTCCCATGCCAGTCCATGACCCCCATCCCAATCCATGACTCCCATGCCAATCCATGACTCCCATCTCAGCCTATGGCTCCCATGCCAATCCATGACTCCCATCCCAACCCATGGCTCCCATCCCAACCCGTGACTCCCATCCCAACCCGTGACTCCCATCCCAACCCGTGACTCCCATGCCAATCCATGACTCCCAGTCCAGCCCATGACTCCCATCCCAATCCATGACTCCCAGCCCAGCCCATGGCTCCACACAACTCTGCAGCTACTGCTCAAGTTTCTCCATATTCCTATATTATTATTTGTTTATTTATTTTGTGTGTGTATTTTGCAGGGTTTTTTTGTGAAACAAATTTCCTGTTTCTGTTCTTACCTGTTTCTTTCAAGATTTGCATTTACAGGTTCATGCTCTTCTCAACAGCCTGTGGATCTTCCCAAGTGCCTTGACAGAGGGGCACCTTCTAGACGAAATAATTATAATCAAATAAAGAGAAATATCCATTCTCTAAATACAAACCTGGAGCCTTTCCATTTAAAGGCTAAATGACAGGTTTAATGATGAACCATACACACTAATTAGAGGTTTGTAGCTCATTAGCATCAAAATGCAGCAAGGCTTTAAAGCCAGAGGAGCTGGTCAGCACAGCCCCACAGCAGCCAAAGGGACAGTGGGTCCTACAGCCCCAGGGAGAGGAGGGGAAAAAGGAACTTCTTCATGGAAAACCTCCTGTTATTCCTTGTGCAGTCTTGGAATTCTGTGGAATCCTTTCCTGTCCGATATCTCTCTAAAGGAACCTGTTAGAACTTCAGAGGTAGGATTGGAATTTGGGTCTGTTCCCTACAAACTGCTGCAAAACCTGAAGGACTGAGGTGATGACTGCTCTTAACAAAGGTGATTTATTAATTGCCACGGCCAGGCCTTCCTGGGACACCTCCAGGGCTGGGCACTCCCAACCTCCCTGGGCAGCCCTTTCCAGTGTTTAACAACTCTTTCATGAAGCAATTCTTTCTGAAACACTGATGCAGTGGTGACATCTGTGATACAGTGATCAGTCACTCCTCCAGTCACCCTGCTCTTCCCTGGCTACGTAGGTTTGGCAGCAAAGATCTGTGCCTAATTTGGCAAGGATCAATTTATCCCTTGTAGAGTTCTTTCATGTTCAGCACCATTTTTTTTGGTAGTAAATTTCATTTACTTTTGACTGTTGACCAACAGAGAATTGATACAAATCACTGTCTTTTAAACACCATTAACCCGATGATGTAACAAACAGAGAGAAACCCATTAATTCAAACATACATAATCAAAAAGTCATACAAGCTAAATTAGATATACAGTTAGAGCAAGAGCTGCCATCTGTTCAAACTTTCTAAGGGCTAAAGTAACTGAGATGAAGCCAATTTTGGTAGCAATATTAAAATTATGCTGCGGAATTACAGGCTCTGTGTCTCACAATTTATTCCCTTTCTCTCAAATTATTACCCTAAATCACATGAATACAATTGCCTTCATCCATACATTGTTCTGCTTTTCTTTTGCCTGTGAAATCACCAACCTCTGCCAGTGGAACATGGAACAGGAGCCCCAGAGCTGCTGAAACGGCTCAGGGAAATGTGTCATTAATTCCCGACAGCAGTAATTTCAAATATTTTATGAGCTTTCTTGAAACGGGCACCACTTGTTCAACACAAGCCAAATCAGCGTTAAATTATAGAGCCAACCCTTGGGTCCAATCCCTGGAATGCTGCTGGGTTTGTGGATCTGACTATTTTACACAAATGTGGAGCTGTAACTGCTCTGCACCCCAGTGGCCCCATCAAACCGAGCACTGGGGAGAGTCCTCGGCAACAAAAAATTGTTTCTTGTCAAAATAACGTAAAGCTGCAGCCATGGAAAGTGCCAGAGGAACAACCAGAGCCCAGAGCTGCTGCGGGGGAGGACGAGGGGCTGTGGGTCCCCCGGGAGCCCCGAGGGCTGAGCCATGGCTGGGACATGGGCACAACCCAGGCAGGGTTGGGGCCCCCAGCCCGGGTGCCAACACCCCCAGCCAGGCTGGAATAGCTCCTGTGGGGCCCGGGGCACGTGGGCCAGTCCACTTTTACCCAGAGCCTTCCCTGTTCCCAGGGAAGGCTCTGGCTGTGCCGGTGTTTCGGTGACAGAGGCACTGAGCATCCCCCCGAGGTGCCTGTGCCAGCACCACAGGGGAACCAGGATTTGACACCTTTCTGGACTGGTGTTGGCACAACCTGAGCAGCCTCTCGTGTGCTGCTGGGGCAGTGGGGGGTTGGGGTGAGGAGCTTTAGGGTTCTCACAGGCAGGACTGGGGATGTCCCCATTCCTTATCTCCTCACTCGTTACATCAAAGCACCAGCACCCAGATAAGGAGATCTGCTTAAAAACCCTCTCACTACCTGGAAAAGAAACCATGAATCAGGAGCCTAATCCTCCCCTGAACTGTGTGAGAAAGGGCTGCTTCCCTCCCATGGGTCATGGAAACACAGGGCTCTGAAGGTTGGAAAAGCCCTCTGAGCCCATCCAGTCCAACCATCCCCAGCACTGCCTGACCCCTGTCCCCAAGTGCCACATCCACAGGGCTTGGAAATCCCTCCAGGGCTGGGCACTCCAAACCTCCCTGGGCAGCCCCTGCCAAGGCCTCACCACCCTTTCCAGGGACAAATTCCTCCTCCTGTCCCACCTGAGCCTCCCCTGGCCCAGCTGGAGGCCGTTCCCTCTCCTCCTGTCCCTTGTTCCCTGGCAGCAGAGCCCGACCCCCCCCAGCTCCCCCCTCCTGTCAGGGGGTTGCAGAGCCAGAAGGTCCCCCCTGAGCCTCCTTTGCTCCAGGTTGAGCCCCCCCAGCTCCCTCAGCCCCTCCTGCTGCTCCAGCCCCTTCCCAGCTCCATTCCCTTCCCTGGACATGCTCCAGCCCCTCCGTGTCTCTCTTGTCTGAGATCCCAGAAGTGCCCCCAGCACTGGAGGTGCCCCAGCAGTGCCAGCACAGGGACAGTCCCTGCCCTGGGCCTGTGACACCATGGCTGGGACAGCCCAGGGGCATTGGCCTCCTGCCCAGCTGAGAATGCCCGGGGTCACATTCACCAGCACCCCCAGGGCCTTTCCCAGCTTTCCAGCTGCTCTTCCCTAAGCCTGGAGCATTCCATGGGGTTGTCTGCAGAGCCTTCCTGTCCTCCAGCAGATCCACATCCCACCCAGCCTGGCCTCATTTGCAGCTGGCTGAGGGAACACTGGCTCTCATCAATAAAGATCCAAAGTGAGCTTTTCCTCCTGCTTTGTGTGACTGCAGTTCTCCCCCAGAGCAGAAGCTGAACCTGCCCATTATTCTTTTAATGTTCCAACAACTTTTATCTTTCTTCCTCCCTCCACTGCGATGCTCAAACCTGACAGTCAGAGGGGTTTTATTATAAATATGTTTCCATTAAAAGCCTCCAGTCTCAATATTCCTCTGGGAAACAATACATCTGAAAAATAATTTTACCACGGAATACTCGATCCTCGACACAAACACGTCTCCAGGACACTGAGGAATAGCAGGTGATATGTCATCTTCCTCCAAATTTCAATGGCTGGTGGCATTTCCTGAGCAGACAGAGGAGGTGAATGGGGGGTGGTGCTGCAGGAAGGCTCTGGGGTGTGACCTGGGGTCGGGAGCAGAGCCTGCCTGGAATGTCAGTGGATGCAGCAGAGCTGCAACATTTATCTCTTGTCCCCAGAACACGCATCTCCTGCAGTCCCCGCCTCCTCTTTCCTTCCCAACTTCAATCTCTGACACCACAAAGTGGTTTTTTGCCGGTATTTTTACCCACTGTGTGTTGTCTTCCTCGTTTGTCAGGAATTCTTCTCCTGAGGTTCTTGCATATTTGTCTGTGTGGGATTGAGAGGTGGAGCAGGTGTCAGACCACGGCAACCACAAACCCAGGGAAAGAGGAGAATTCACTTTACCCTCTTGGAGAGCCACAAGTGGGTGTCACAGCAGCTGAGAACGTGCTACCCAGCAGGAAACTGTTCCCACATCAACCCGGCAAGGACACTGGGCATTTTTCATAGATATTTATGATTCTGCAGAAGTAGCAAATCATATTTAAGTATATGAGTCTTTTTAGCCTGAAAACAAAACCAAAGCAGGAACAGCAATGTGTAAATCTGGAGCAATGAAAAATGAGCCCAGGGAATTAACAAACCCTGTTTAAAGATGAATTTCTAATGAGAGATGACAAAAAATTAATCCAGTGTGACTCGGGTAATCAACACAACAGCTCCAATTTGTGTGGGAGAGGAAGTGTAACTTTACTGTGGGCTTTAGTGGGAAGCTGGAGGAAAAGCTGCCAATAAAAGCATTCAGGGGGAATTGGTGACAACAATATGAGTGTTTGTGAGGGGCTGGGGGCTGACCCATACAAAGAAAGGGTTTAATTCCCCAATAGCTGGATTTAAGCTCCAGACTACCAGATCCTTTCCAGTCCCCAGAGGGTCAGAGGGTATCCTGTCCTGAAGTCCTGCAGTCCAAGTGTCTCAGATCTCTTCCTCCTGTGTTGGTTCTTTGCCATAACCCTGGGTTCTCCCTACCCCATCGCTCTGTTTCCCAATCTAGATTGCATTTCTCTTCCTTAAGTTTCCCTCTGTGTCATCCCATGGTGTTCCTGTTAATTTTGAGCACAGTCCAGGGATACTTGAACCTGTCCCCCCTTACTGGTGGCAGGACCTGCCCAGAGGGTGATGGAGGGACCAACAGACACTGTCATGGGCAACTTCTAATTAAAAGAGCTGCTAAAAATCCCCAAATAGAAGGTGATTTAAGAGGGCTGCTTTTTTTTCTCCAAGAACTTTGTGAGTGTAATAACCAGCTTATAAATAAATGGAGATGTGAACAGGAAGGTGCTGGAACAGGAGCCTGGGTGCTGGGACTGTTGTAACAGCAGAAGTTGGCACCGTGGTGACAATGAATTCCATTTCTGTGTTGTCTGTGAGTCAGACCTTGGGCACAGAGCAACAACTGAGAAGAGAGGCTTCCACCATCCCTTTGGCTGTAAAGGATTTGGAGGGTCAAACACACCATTTATCACCCCAAACCCACCCAAAATGAAGAGCAATATCTACAGCTAATTAGACACCACTGCCAACAGTCAGCCATCCCCCAGAGGGGGAGATTTCCCAAGAGAAAGAGTGGATGTCATCCAGAGTGGGACTCAAGACAGGGGATACCATGGAGATCCACTGTGGGGGGATCCCCCCAGGACTGTGTCCAGCTCTGGGGGCCCAGTACCAGAAAGATGGGACCTGTTGGAATGAGCCCAGGGGAGGCCACGGAGATGCTCCCAGGGCTGGAACCCCTCTGACATGGAGCCAGGCTGGGAGAGCTGGGGGGGTTCCCCTGGACAAGAGAAGCATCCAGGGAGAGCTGAGAGCCCCTTGCAGGGCCTAAAGGGGCTCCAGGAGAGCTGGAGAGGGACTGGGGACAAGGGATGGAGGGACAGGACACAGGGAATGGCTTCCCACTGCCAGAGGGCAGAGAGAGATGGGATATTGGGAAGGAATTGCTGGCTGGGAGGGTGGGGAGGCCCTGGCCCAGGTTGCCCAGAGGAGCTGTGGCTGCCCCTGGATCCCTGGGAGTGTCCAAGGCCAGGTTGGACGGGGCTTGGAGCAACCAGGACTAGTGGCAGGGATGGCCTGTTCTGCCCGGGGTGTGTGGCACTGACTGATCCCTTTATCCCAGGTCCACACTGCAAACCCCTCTCCAGGGTCACAGCTCCTGTGTCTGGGCTGCACCGGCAGCCTCGGGGCTTGCAGGCTCCAGCAGCAGCAGCAGCACAGGGTTAAAGCCGAAGCCTGGGCTCTCCCAGGACTGTGCCGGGTGGATTGAACACACTGTTCAGATGCTCTTCGGAAGCTTCCAGGCAGGAGAAAAGCAGCAGCTCCCACCTCTGCCAGCCGTGCCTTTGTTTATCAGCTGTATGAGGCTGGAGCGCTGTGCCTTCGGGGAGAGCGCTGTCTGTGGTGCTGGAGCACAGGGAACGATGGATTTACAGCTCTGCCCAGCTCCTGCGCGACATCCAGGAGACAGGGCTGCCTGTTCCCAGGCTGACTGGAGGAGCCAAAGGCAGCTCAGAACGCCTGGAGCCGGAGCAGCTCCCCCAGCACAGCCCCGGGTGGCTCCAGCCCGAGGGGAGCCCCGGGCACCGAGTCCCTCGGGAGCTGCCAGGTTTGGACTCACCGAGGCTGCGAAGGACTTCTGGGCTCATGGAATCCAAATACAGTGACCCGATGGGGCACAGAGTGCCCAGGGGGTGCTGGTTTTGCTGCTCCTGCTCTTTACCTGGCAGCTCCAGATTCCCAGGAATGCAGCTGCCCAAAGGGTCACATCTGCTCCGGCTGGGAACACTTCCAGGGGGTTCCCACAACCAGGAGCCTTGGGACAGGGACACTTCACACGGTCACAGAGTCACAGAATGCCCTTAGCTGGAAGGGACCCCCAACGACCATCCAGTCCAAGCTCTGCCCAGGACACCCCAACAATCCCCCCCTGTGCCCCAGAGGATCATCCAAACCCTCCTGGAGCTCTGGCAGCCTTGGGGCCGTGCCCACTGCCCTGGGGAGCCTGGGCAGTGCCAACCACCCTCTAGGGGAAGAACCTTTCCCTGAGATCCAACCTGACCCTCCCTGGCACAGCTCCAGCCCTTCCCTGGGTCCTGTTCCTGTCACAGGGAGCAGAGATTGAGCTGCCCCTCGGGAGGAGCTGCAGCCCCTGAGGAGTCTCCCCTCGATCCCTTCATTAACTCCAATCTCTGTTACACGGGGAGCTGCTCTTCTGAAACCACCTGGAAAGTCCTGCCTGCTGATGGATACAAATAACCAGCTTTTACCTGCATCCTTCTCATTGTGGTTCCTCGAATTGAAAAATCCTTGGCTTTTATTTTATTTCCACGTACTCTGAAGTGCTGCTTTTGAACAGTGAATACTTAAACGGGCTTGAGAGTAATGTTGGAAAGGAGATGTAGCAAATAGCCTGAAGTGCTCTCCTTAAAGGGAGATAACCATTATCAATGTCTGAGGGAAGATAACATAGAAAAGTGATGCAAACTCTTTCCAGTGGTTATAGAATAAAAAAATCAGAACAGGATAAAAATGAAGTGCTCACATTTAGCCCATTAGCTCAGTAACAAAAATACTTGGGTGTCCTGGGATCTCCAGCAGCAGGAGGTGCCCACAGAGGCCCCTGGATCTGTCCTGGCTCTTTTAAAGGAGCCTGTCCAGAACCATCTGGGCACCTGGCAGCACCCTCCTTGTTCCAGTGCTGGGTCAGTGCAGGAAGGGCTCTCAGAGGTCTCCTCAAGGCTGGGTAAGGAGAGGTTCCTCTGAGAGACCTGTGAGAGGGACAGCCAATGTCCTACCTGAGTCCTCGTTATTGAACAGGCAGAATGGATCAGATCCCGAATAGAACTCAGAAACACCACAGAAATGATGAGACAGACGAGGGGAAAACAGGGAAGAACTCTGGTCTGTGGGACACACCTGGCACTGGCAGGGACACCAGTGCTGAGCAGAGCCCTGGGGACATGGGGAAGGGTTTCTGTGCTGACATCCAGGGGCTGCATCACTGACTCCAAAGGTGATTTCTGTGCTGACATCCAGGGGCTGCATCACTGACTCCAAAGGTGCAGCAGGTTGGGAGCAGTCCCAGCAGCTGACAGGAAGAGTAGGAGGAAGTTGTGTGTGTTCTGTTACTGAATCAATCCCCACTGATGGAAAGGGAAAGCAACAGGAATCTCCACAGGGGGCTGGAATGAGAGCAAGGGCTGCATTCCCAGCAGTGTCATCCCACAGGCAGCTGCCTCTGGCCTCCTGTGAGGGACTGCCTTGCTCCACACCGTGCTCAGCACATCCTCAGTTTGTGCTGGATTCCAGGAGCAGAGGTGGGATTGGAGTGTTCTCCTGAAGAAGGAGGCCCATAGAGATCTGTTCCTGTGGAAATGGGCTTTTTTGCTAGGGAATAATAAGAGAAAAGAAGCAATGGACTCCCTAGCTCATGCAGACCAGCTGCTGTGCACAGCACTGCTCCACAACCCATGGCCACAGATCTGCCCACAAAGAAAAAGAAGGATTTTAGGAAGGAATTCCTGGCTGGGAGGGTGGGGAGGCCCTGGCCCAGGTTGCCCAGAGAAGCTGTGGCTGCCCCTGGATCCCTGGAAGTGTCCAAGGCCAGGTTGGACTAGTGGGAGGTGTCCCTGCCCATGGCAGGGGTGGCACTGGATGGGCTTTGAGGTCCCTTCCAACTCAAACCATTCCATGATTCCAGGATTTCCTGCCTGCTCCTGCACACCCTGGCAGAGATGGAACATCTGCTGCCTCTTCCTCCTTGACCTGTGCTTTCACTTTTCTAAACAGGAACTGATCAACACTTCTCAGGGGGCAGGAATGGGGTCACAAATGGTAAACTTACCCCAGAATTTGCATTAAAATATGAAGGAAAAAATTAGGATGGCAGAAGAGAGTGCAGCTTCATCCTGCACTGCTCCTCCCCCTTCCTGACCTACCACAGACCCCATTGATTGACTTTTTAACTTCATCCTCTTGTTGAAAGTGCTGAATTAAAATGTTTCCCCGGGAAACAACCCTAAGTGTGAGGTTCAGAGTCATGGCAAATATCCATTTTGCTGGGAGCAGTGACCACAGTGCCAGAGCTCTGCTCCCAGCCCCCTGCACATGCTGAGCTGTGTCTGTGCCTCCAAATGCCTCGTGGTTAATTAGGGAGTGCCACAGCTCCTGCCAGCAGAGCCACGGGCTCCTCTTCCCCTGCCCCACAGCCCTGCTGAGCCCCGAGGCAGAAACAGGGCTTGGACAAGCTCCTGTCCCACAATAAACCCTACTGCAGGATGTTTATGCTGCTCCACATCAAATCTAAAATCTCAATAACCAGTCACAAACCATTATGATTGAAGCTCATCAGTGGCCTAAGGATTGGTCCAGCTGCCTGTTGGGGACAAGGGAGGCAGAATGGGGTTGGAAGTGCCAAAATCTGCATTTGCATCGTTCTGCTGCTGATTCCCTGGGCAGGAGGAGCCACTGAGCCACCCAGGAGTCAGCAGTGGAGGAAGCCAGAGAAGTGCTGAGGAGGCAGCGGGGTGAGGCACAGAGAGGCTGCTCAGCCCCGGGCACGAAGGAGCTGTGGCCATAAAGCCCCAGGTCTGTGTCCACTCTGTCCCTGTTGGTGTTCCAGAGGTGCAGGAGCAAATCCTGTGGGATTTGGGTGCCAAGGGCAGGGACAGGGGGCTGTGCCTGCTGGAGGGACACCAGAGGGATCTTAGTGGCTCCTGCCCAGGTGCTGTGCCCGGGGGCAGAGCAGCACAAAACCATAAAATCATGGAATCAGACCTTAAACCCACCCAGTGCCACCCCTGCCATGGGCAGGGACACCTTCCACCAGCCCAGTTTGCTCCAACCTGGCCTTGGACACTTCCAGGGATCCAGGGGCAGCCACAGCTTCTCTGGGCAACCTGGGCCAGGGCCTCCCCACCCTCCCAGCCAGCAATTCCTTCCCAATCTCCCATCTCTCCCTGCCCTCTGGCAGTGGGAAACCATTCCCTGTGTCCTGTCCCTTCATCCCTTGTCCCAGGTCTCTCTCCAGCTCTCTCCTATCCTCAGGACAGTGTCTGGTGTCTGAGGGGAGATTAAGCCCAGGGGAATAAAACTCCCTTTGAAATGAACCCGTTTCTGGGTTGTTGTTTTGCTGGTTTGATTTGTTTTGTTTTGTTTTCTTTATTTTCCCATCTGTGGATTTCTGAGCCCACTTAAGGAGGGCAGCAGAACAGAGGAATAAGAAATGACACCCTGTCTTCAGGATGAGATTATTGCCACCTTAATGCACCCTCAGAGCACCACAGTAAACAGAGGAGGATAAATCCAGAAGGTTACACAACACCTTTAGAAATATTTTTATTTCTCATATTTATAACGTGTTCTCACAATGCAATTCTGCAAAGCCATTAAATATGAACGCTGAGTTCATAACTTGTGTAAACTTCCAAGGAAATGTTTTCCTCGCGGCCTGGTAATAAATGTCCATGTGAAATGCATTTAAATTTAAATAACATTTTCAATCCAACGAGTAATGCCAGAAATGACATTTTAAAAAGTTACAACACGAGAGCCTGTGCAGAAATCAGGGGCAGAATAAAAGGAAACATTGTAAAGCAGCTGCTGCTCAGAGAAACAGGGGCTTTGTGGTCTTTGGGACAGTCCAGGAGTGATTTCAAGTTTGTCCATTTGTTGTGTTCCGCTCCCGCATGGAACAGAACACCCAGGATCTGGAGATGCCCGTGGCCAAAAAAGAACAGTGAAAGCCACAAGAGTCCAAAACATAAAACTCACAGAGGTTTATCAGAGCCCCCCACACTCGGCATGGAATTGGGGCAGGTTTTGCCTCCACTTTCTGATAATAAGAAGAATAAAAGAATGAAAGAAAAGAGAGAAGAGAGAGAGTGTGAGAGAGATGAGACAGGAGAGGGAAGGACCCCACCAGGCCTGGCTCCACCTCCACCCATGGCCAGGATCCCGGGATGCCCCCGAGCTCTGTGGGGGCACCTTCCCATGGGCTGGGGGTGCTCCCCGTGCCAGGGGTGAGCAGGGCAGCCCCTTCCTCTGGACCCTTCTGGGCACAGGGCAGGGGGGCTGAGGGGGCTTGGGGGTCTCCATCACCCTCTCTTGGTCTTGCTCCACTTCTGCTCTCGTACTGTGTGGTCTCGTTGACAGGACTGAGCTCCCAGGTCTGGAGTGTTTGTGTCACTGTGTCCCTGTGTCACTGTGTCCCCTCAGCTGCTGTCCTCGCCCATCCCCAGCCAAAATCCATCCCAGCTCCTCAGGAACAGAGGTAGGGGGGATCTGCTGGGGGCACTGGGGCTGTGGGAAGTGGTTCACAGGGGATGTTCTTCTCTGGGAGGGTGGGGAGGCCCTGGCACAGGCTGTCCAGAGAAGCTGTGGCTGCCCCTGGATCCCTGGAAGTGTCCAAGGCCAGGTTGGACGGGGCTTGGAGCAACCTGGGCTGGTGGAAGATGTCCCTGCCCATGGCAGGGGGTGGACCTGGATGGGCTTTAAGATCTTCCAACCCAAACCATTCTGGGATTCCATGATTTTACCATTGCACTCCCACCCTCTGGACACTCTGAACTGCTGCATTTTGCTGGTTTGCTGATTCCTTGGTGATTCCCTGGGATTAACCCTCCTCCATGTCTCCTCTCCCTGGTGCCCGTGGCTGTGCCTGCCCTTTGCCCTCAGGTCAGGGTGTGACCAGCACTGCTCTGCTCACAGCACCATAAAAGCCCTTTGAAGAAAATGTCTCCATCCAGACAGACCCAGCAGGAGATTCTGACCCACACCAAGTTCCAATTCCTCCTGTAACAGCTGCACCATTCCAGGTTACTCCCTGGAAAAGAATCAGAGGAGTTAGAAGCAGGGAGATGTATTAGATCATGCAATACATCTCCTTGCCAATGCAAAGTCTGTTCCCCCGAGTCCATTCCATAGGAACTTTATTTAAAATAGACTCAGATTAAATGAATTTTCAGGCACACAGTCCCTGGATAACTCAGAGCCCAACGTGTGCATCACAGCTGGATTGTAACAGCCAAATAGGAAAAATGCTAATGCACCACTCCACAGCTCTTCCTGCTTCCCTGGCAAATCTTGTCTGGATTTAAGCCATTTCCAAGCAGCTTTTAGACCAGAGTGCAATGTAATTCCTAAACCTGCACTCGGTGACTCAGGAGCCATTGAAGCTGTGGTTGAAGTTATTTCATTATGCATCCGTGTTAAAATATATCTCATGTTCTCATTTTTCTTCTCAAATACACTTTCAATATGGATTACTTGTAAAACAGGACGTGTGTGATTCCAAAGCTGGCTGGGAGGGGTTGTGTTCCCTCTGGAAGGAGCAGAGCTCAGGATTCAGTGGAAACACAAAGCTGGGGGAAAAGACAATTGAACTCCTGTTCCAAGGTGGCATTTGGACACAATACCCCCCTTTCCCTGGAATTGCCAAGAGCTGAGAGTTCCATTTTCTTCCTGGAACACACATCATGCAGGATGAATAGAACATGGAATATTGAATTACACTTCCTTTACCTTTACCCACTTATTTTGGCTCGAAAGGTTTTTATCATGAAAATCAGGTAACCTGCAGCACTTAAAGCAAGGACTGTCTGGGTACAACAAGATGCTCTTTGTTAATATCCCCACATTAATTTGTGAATCATAAGATTTTTACCTCTGATAAGTGTCTGCACATCAAGGTGTTTAGTCTCTTAATAGACACATTCCCTGGTTAAAGCATCAGCCAACAAGAGCTTTTTTCCTTCTTTTCTTTCAGAAGAGGCACATGACAGTATGACTAGACTATAACATAAATTAATAGTAATTGCAACATTTTCTTTTCTAATTGCCTAAAAAATTGGATTAAACTGTTCAAAAAAAGGAAAAAAAAACCACATAAAGCAACTGCCAGTGGAAGATGCTGCATCACCTGTGATGAAATCTGGGAGAGCTGGGGTCGTTCCCCTGGAGAAGAGAAGGCTCCAGGGAGACCTGAGAGCGCCTTGCAGGGCCTAAAGGGGCTCCAGGAGAGCTGGAGAGGGACTGGGGACAAGGGAGGGAGGGACAGGACACAGGGAATGGCTTCCCAGTGCCAGAGGGCAGGGAGAGATGGGAGATTGGGAAGGAATTCCCCAACGTGACTCACAGACAGCACTCTCAGTGACAGCCCAGAGCAGCCCTGGCACAGCTCCTGTGAGGGTCCGTTCCTGGAGTCTCTGGGAACTCTCTGTCCTTGGGCTCCTTTGCTGGCTCAGGAATGTTGTGCCACTGAGCTGGAACTTCTGAGCTCAGAATCCCCAAGGCTGCACCTCCTTCCTTCCTGTGCTCTGAGCCTTCCCTGGGATCAGCTCCTGTTGAACCATCCAACAGGACGGGCAGAACTGACTGGAGAGCCCAGTGCAGGTGCCCAGCAGGTGCTTTACTGTGCTAACTGCAAGTGTCAGGAACACCAGCCCTCTCCAGCCACTGCCCTGCTCCCTAGGACAGCAAATCTTGGGGATTTGACACGTGATCTGGAGGGAGTTCATCCTTGCCTGGTTGGTTGCATCTCAGAGGACCGTGCCTGGGATGTGCTCTGTGTTCTCTGGGCTCTCTGTGTGTGTCCAGGGTGCCCAGAGCTGCCCCTTTGGGTTGTTTAACCCCCTGGGATGTGCTCTGTGTTCTCTGTGTTCTCCGTGTGTGTCCAGGCTGCCCAGAGGTGCCCCTCTGGGTTATTTTAGCCCCTGGGATGTGCTCTGTGTTCTCTGGGCTCTGTGAGTGTCCAGGCTGCCCAGAGCTGCCCCTCTGGGTTATTTCAGTGCCCTGGGATGTGCTCTGTTTTTCTGGGCTCTCTGTGTGTGTCCAGGCTGCCCAGAGCTTCCCCTCTGGGTTATTTTAGCCCCTGGGATGTGCTCTGTGTTCTCTGGGCTCTCTGTGTGTGTCCAGGCTGCCCAGAGCTGCCCCTTTGGGTTGTTTAACCCCCTGGGATGTGCTCTGTGTTTCTGGGCTCTCTGTGTGTGTCCAGGCTGCCCAGAGCTTCCCCTCTGGGTTATTTTAGACCCTGGGATGTGCTCTGTGTTCTCTGTGTTCTCTGTGTGTGTCCAGGTTGCCCAGAGCTGTGTCTCTGGGTTGTTTTACCCCAGGCACCTGTAACACCCACACCTCCCACGTGCCCTGCTGGGCTCTCCAGGCATTGCCCTGCTCATCCCTGCCATCCCTGCTCCCAGGGGCCTTTCAAACCTCTCTCTCGGCCTCACCAATTTGTCTCTTGTGCAGAATCTTGTTTTCCCCTTGTTCAGAGTCTTGTTTCTGTCTGTTGTTCCATCATTATCACTGGAGCAATGGATCTGCTGTCCTTTCAGACACATCCTTTGCCCCAGGACTAGATTGCATCTTGTACTTCCCCGTGTCCTTCGTGTTTTCTTTCCCTGTAACATCCATTTGGGTCCTTTGAAGCTTAAAACACTGAAATCCTTCTGTTTCAAGAGTCTCTCACTTGTTCTGGTCCCCTTTTTTTCTGTCATAATCCATTCTTGCAGTAATTTGTGGGAAAGCTGCTCCTGCCTTTAGCCTGACCCATACCTTCAGCTCCCACATGGAGTGGTGTGAGGGGGTTTTTTTCCCAAATATTAAGTCAGCACTGTATTGCCAGAACTGGAACACACCACGTTCAGTTCAACCACCCAAACTGCTTCTCCTGCCCCTTTCCTGGGGACCAGCTGGTGGCTCCCAGGAGGTGTCCAAGGGTCATGGACTGAGAACAGGGTCAGCTCAGAGACACCCACATGATGGCACTGGGAAAAAATCGTTATAAGGGTGGGGGAGCAGGGACAGCAGGGACAGGGGAGCAGGGACAGCAGGGACAGGGGAGCAGGGACAGGGGAGCAGAGGAACAGGGACAGCAGGGATGGGACAGCAGGGACTGGCCTGTGAGGGCACTAAGGCTACTCCAACAGGAAACTGAAAATAAAATCATTACAGGTCTTCCATTTTTTCCCATTTCTCATCTCATTCCAGCCCTGCCGTGGGCAGGGACACCTTCCAGCACACCAGGTTGCTCCCAGCCCATTCCCAGCTGTTGGTTTAGTGGGTAAATCCTAGCAGAGGATGATTCCCCTGCCCTGGGCATTAGCCCACGTGCCACATGTTCCAAGGCTCCCTGGGATCCTGGAGCACTGTGACCCACAGCCCATCCCAGCTGTGCCAAGGCTCCCTGGGATCCCTGGAGCACTGTGACCCACAGCCTGTCCCAGCTGAGGTGGTGGCTCCTGGAGGGAGCAGAGGAGGGCTCAGCAGGGCCACTCATGTCCTGCTGGCTCCAGGAGGAGCCTGGGATGCTGCTGAGAATGCTGGGGATGGGAGGATGTGACTGGGAGCTGCTCCCTGAGGGTGCTCTGAGGGGACACTGGAGGCAGAAAACCACTCCTTGGGACCAGGTTTAACATTTGCAGGGTGATTTAATTGCTGCTCTGAGGGAGACACAGGTACAGGGCACACAGTTATTTAGACCCAACTATGACAGGGCCCTGCTGCACCAGGAAAGAGCTTCCTAATTCCCTCTCCTGCTTTTTTTCCCTGGGTGACTCATAAAGGACTGAATGCACATTCCCCTTCATCATCCTGAACACTGAGAAAACCAGAAAGGTTGTCTCCTGGAGCACAGCATTTAGGAATCAGTGAGGTCACTTATTGCAGTTACTCTGTCAGGGTTTATTCCGAGAAATAATCAGATTTCATGCACAAATGAGTTTCCAGTGAAAAACTTTTCCAGAAAGCCAGTTACAAGGAGCTCAGATAGTGACAAACCTTCCTGTAAATCCATCCCAGGTGCTCACAGGTGGTTTGCACTACTTCTTCCAGTGCCAAAATTAGCCTCAACAGCCACCTTTCTACACATGAAACTGTCAAGTAACTTTTACTACATTTTAATCATTTATTTAAACAGAAATAATAAGGGACATTCATGCAGAAGCAGAGTTTCCAGCCTTAGGCTCTGCTTTTCTCTCTTGCTCAAATCCCCTTGGGACTCCTGTGCTATCCCGGGGGCACCTTCAGCACTGACCCTGCTCATCCCATTTTGTCACCCTAATTATCAACTCATGAAGAACAGTCCCCTTGTGCAAATCAAAAATATAAATAGAACCTTGCAGACTGGTCCAACCCTTTTGTTTCTCTTTCAAAACACACCCTTTTGTTGACAGTCCCATTATCCTTCCCTGGGAGGGTGGGGAGGCCCTGGCCCAGGTTGCCCAGAGAAGCTATGGCTGCCCCTGGATCCCTGGAAGTGTCCAAGGCCAGGTTGGACGGGGCTTGGAGCAACCTGGGCTGGTGGGAGGTGTCCCTGCCCATGGCAGGGGGTGGAATGGGTTGAGATTAAGGTTCCTTCCAGGCCAGTCCCTGATTTTGTGATCCTGTGATTCCCAGTCTCCTGTACAATTTGTGCCAAGGGGACCCCTGGCAACCAGGACAGGCAGAGCCGATGCAGCAGCAGCTGGATGTTCCTCTGCTGGGTTTGTCTGTCACACCCCTGTGTGTTTTGGTCCAACAGGGTCAGAATGGGCCTCGTCCAGCCCAGCAGAGTGTGTGCAGTGCCCAGCAGGAGGGCAGAGCCCCATGGGTGTAACACAGGGGCTTTGCTGTGCCCATCTTTCTCCAGGGAACAAATCCTGAGATTCTCTTATGTAAAAAAAAAATATATATATTCCTCTGGTGCATTGTTCTTGCTGGCTGCCTCATTGTTCATTTTCTGTGCTACAACAGCAGCACTTCCCTCCCCAGGCCCCAGCTGTGGCAGGGGGATGGCTCAGGGATGAGCTGCTCTCACAGCGCTCAGCACTCCTGTCCCACCTGTCACAGCAGCCTCTCGCTGCCTGTGTCACTTGTAGGAGTTCTCCACCTCTAATTCTTTCTCATCTGCTTGTTTTTCTCAGCTGTGACAGTTCTTCATCTGTTTTTGTGGGGTTTTCACTTGAACTTCATAAGCTACTAAATTGGCACGTTCTCGCGCTGTGATTTAATTCTCCATGTCAGGGCTGTCACCTTTACAAATATTTCTCATCAGTTTTATGGATCACTGCATCAGCAGATTGCCAGGGAGAAGGGGAGGAGTGAGTTGTGTCTTAGGCTGAGCTGTGGCACACGTTTGGAGCTGGGAAGGGTGTAACCAGTGTGACCTGCCCGAGTCTCCAGTACCACCCATGGGATGGGCAGGGGGCAGGGCTGGGGGTGCTGTGGAAACACAGAGCCCTGGGGATAGTTAAAATGAGGGGAAGTAAATGAAGTAGGAGGCTGGAACTGGGAAAAGGGTAGAGAAATCCCGAGGAGGAAGGGAATTATGGAAACATTTAGATTGGAGAAAACCCCTAAAGTCATCGAGTCCAACCATCAGATCAGTGAGTCCAAACAATCCATCAGGGAGGCAACAGGAAAATCCCCCCCTAAAGGCACAAGGCAGAGTTCAGGTAAACTTGACATAGGAACAAACAGGTGTTTTAAGCAGAGAATTGGTGGGAAGCAGAGGTGGAGGAGAAGCCGGAGAAGGACATCTGGAAAATTAAAACATGGGATGGAGCAAGAGTCGACCAGCTGGGGAGTGTTCAGACCCCAGTGAGGAATCTCACTGGGAAACTGTAACCCCCGTTCTCTGGGCTCCTGGATGGGGTTGGAGAGGGAGCAGCTCTTGCTGGGGAAGGGAAGTGCTTGGGGGCACCCAGAGGAGGTTGTGGGAGGTTGTCCAAGCAGGACCCCAGAGATGCCAGAGATGCACCCGGGGAGGGCCTGGCCCCGAGGAGCCCTGGGGTGCAGGTGAGGACACACTTGAGAGGCACAAGGAACAGCTTTTACACCCCTCTGCCCCTTCAGCAGGTTCTGCTGTGCTCTGGGAAATAAATAACCCAGAAAAACCAGAGCAAACAGCTCGAGAGGAGCAGTGCCTCCAGCACAGCAGTGCATCTAGCACAGCAGTGCATCCAGAGGAGCAGTTCATCCAGCACAGCAGTGCATCCAGCACAGCAGTGCATCCAGAGGAGCAGAGCATCCAGAGGAGCAGTTCATCCAGAGGAGCAGAGCATCCAGAGGAGCAGTTCATCCAGAGGAGCAGTGCATCCAGAGGAGCAGTTCATCCAGAGGAGCAGTGCATCCAGCACAGCAGTTCATCCAGAGGAGCAGTGCATCCAGAGGAGCAGTGCATCCAGAGGAGCAGTTCATCCAGCACAGCAGTGCCTCCAGCACAGCAGTTCATCCAGAGGAGCAGTGCATCCAGAGGAGCAGTGCATCCAGCACAGGGGGGCCACACCGGACACTCTTCCTGGCTGCTTTGGCAGCTCTGGCTGAGCCCGTGATTCAGCTCAGCTGCTCCTTCCAACAGCATCTCTGGAAGTGGAAATGTTCCTGGAAATGGTAAATAAAATTTCATTATCGTGACAGATAATGCATTAAAGCGTAACAACATTTTTTTATTCGATTGATAGATGGCACAGGGAGGGTCATCCATCCCCATCTGCCCTGATGGCTCCTGGGCCCTGTGCCCATCCCTGTTCCCACCCCGGAGCAGGATGATGGGAGCTCATCAAGGCTTGGATGAGCTGAGCAGTTCTGCTCTTTAGGAAGCTCCAGCAGCTGTGTGAGCACTGACTGCACTCACACTGCAAACCCACGGCAGAGCCAGGGGACAGAGAGCTGGAGGGATGGGTCCTGAGCTGACACGCCTCGGCAGGGAGCTCGTGGGCAGAGAACAGCCCTTTGAATGGGGATTGAATGGGAAAAACCAGATTTCAGTGCCACTGAGAGCACAGTCACCTGCTGGGGAAAAGGTCTTCAGGGTAAGAGGAGGGAGATCCCCTTCTCCTGGGCGCAGGGGTGGAGGTTCCAGGGGCACATCCCAGCCCCTTTGGTGCCTGCAGCCTCCCCCACCTCCTTCCCTTTGCAGAGTTCCCCTGGAACAACCTGGGACAGTGGAAGGTGTCCCTACCCAGGGCCCGGGGTGGAACAGGATGGGCCTTAAGGTCCCTTCCTACCCAAACCATTGTCCATAATTCCATGACTTGGGTGTGTAAATGCCTGCAGAACACACTGCCCCGATGGGTTCAACATGTTCTACACCTTTGTTTGTGCAGAGGAAGAGCCTGAAGAGCAGTGGAGGTCACCAGCCTGGGCTGGGACGTGTGCTGGCATCCCGGTGGCACGTCTGTGTCTCGCTCCCAACTCCAGACAAAAAGCAAAGGTCATTGATCCAAACTAAAAACTTGTTCCTAAAAACTTTGTTCCTAAAAACTCATAGAACCTGGTGTTCAAAACAGCAATTGGTATTTTTTCTATCCTAGGTATTATTTACTGCTCGTGGAAGGAGCTGCCAGCTGGTTAATTCTGTGGATATCCCTAATTATGTCTGGGGATAATACCAAGGACAATTGAAATAAAATTACTGTAATTCTAAATCAAAAACTTCTCTATGTTTGAAATGATTAAAAGGCCATGTGTAAATATCACCATGTTTTGATTCATTTCCCCCTGAAATTTCCCCTGAATTATTCTCTGAGCAGGGGCTGAAATAACAACGCTGGCAAATTGAACATCAGGGTTTGACTGGGAGGGGATAAATCAGCACAGGGAGAGGTGAAGGGTTGGACGGTATGAAAACATTTCCCAAGATAATTACGAGTTGGAGACGTGGGTTGATTGAGTGGGAAATATTATTGAACAGAGCGGGCTGGATTCACAGCAGAGACAACCAGGGGGAGGGTGGCTCGGGGTGAGAGGGGAGAGTCTGTTGAGGGCCCGAAATAATGACCCCAGCGGTCTGCAAGGGACTCTGCTGGCAGCCAGAGCCCACCAGCAAACTGCCCTGTGCAGAGCAGCATGTGGCAGCACGTGGCAGGGACGTGGCAGGGACGTGGCAGCACGTGGCAGAACATGGGAGCACATGGCAGCACATGGGAGCACATGGCAGCACATGGGAGCACATGGCAGCACATGGGAGCACATGGCAGAACATGGCACAACATGGGAGCACATGGCAGCACATGGGAGCACATGACAGCACATGGCAGCACATGGGAGCACATGGCACAACATGGCACAACATGGGAGCACATGGCAGCACGTGACAGCACATGGCAGCACATGGCAGCACGTGACAGCACATGGCAGCACATGGTACAACATGGGAGCACATGGCAGCACGTGGCAGCACATGGCAGAACATGGGAGCACATGGCAGCACGTGGCAGCACATGGCAGGGATACCTTGAGCTGCCCCTCGTCACCACCTCCTGCTCCAGGAGCTCCGTCCAAGGTCTGCAGCTCCAGGGCTGAGGCTGGAGAAGGATGAGCAGAGTTCCACAGAAACCTGGAGAAGGAAGAGCAGAGTTCCACAGAAACCTGGAGAAGGATGAGCAGAGTTCCACAGAAACCTGGAGAAGGATGAGCAGAGTTCCACAGAAACCTGGATGCACCAGCCCAGGCACTTGCAATGAAACCACTGAGCCAAGGACATGCCTGGGAGGACACGGTTCAGCCCTGGAAGCTTTGAATATGATTTTCCAGCGGGAAGAATTAGTCAGATGGCAGCAATAAACCTGCTGGTGGTGGCTGTGCTCTGCCAGTCAAACACTCAGGAACAGGAGAGGGGACAATGCAGAGGGAATCATTGGAAGGACCCCCAGAACCTGCCAGCCCTGGCTCCAAGGTTGCACTGCAGAGATGGAACCACACCTGGAGAACTCAGAGCTGCTCCTAGGCTGGAGCCCCTCTGACATGGAGCTGGGCTGGGAGAGTTGGGGGGGTTCCCCTGGGGAAGAGAAGCATCCAGGGAGAGCTGAGAGCCCCTTGCAGGGCCTAAAGGGGCTCCAGGAGAGCTGGAGAGGGACTGTGGACAAGGCATGGAGGGACAGGACACAGGGAATGGCTTCCCACTGCCAGAGGGCAGGGAGAGATGGGAGATTGGGAAGGAATTCCTGGCTGGGAGGGTGGGGAGGCCCTGGCCCAGGTTGCCCAGAGAAGCTGTGGCTGCCCCTGGATCCCTGGAAGTGTCCAAGGCCAGGTTGGAGCAACCTGGGCTAGTGGAAGGTGACCCTGCCCATAGAAGAGGTGGCACTGGATGGGCTTTGAGGTCCTTCCCACCCAAACCACTCCAGGATTCTATAAAGTGCAGTACAGGCAGCAAAGTTAAAAAAGAGCATCCCAGCATGGCAGGGGGGACAATTTTGACATTGCCCTTTTCCCATGGGAGTTCCTGAGGCACAGGGACCTGGCCCTGAGCACCACGTGGTCCTTGTCTCCCTGAGCCCCTGGCCCAGCTCTGGAGCACGGAGGGAACGTTTCAATTCCTTACAGGTGTAATTGTCCTGCAAGAGTCTTTCGTGCTGGACACAAGAGTGTCCTGGTTTCCTTCCCCAGATTGAAACCTGAGCACCTGGCAAGGCAAAGCCATCCAGGCAGTGGAAATTCCTGTTCCTGGAAGTTGGACAAAGCAGAGAGAAAGGGAAAGCCATTACAGCAGATTGCACACAGCAGAAATGAAGTGCACCTGCTGGTAACACTGTGCCTGGGTTTGACTGGCTGCTCTGGACTGAGTGAAAACCAAACTCCAGCAGCTCCAGGCTGCTGCCAACCCTGCTGGGGGGCTGTGCCAGGGCCTCCCCGGGCTCACAGCCCAGGGTTTGTCCCCAATATCCAGTGCAAACCTTCCCTCCCTTCGCTCACAGCCATTCTCCCCTGCCTTTAGTCCTGTTAAATCCTGTATCAGCTGCTGATTTTGGAATGATTAGGAGCAAAAGTGAACTTCTGGGTCATTTCCCCAAACTTCAAGAGGTACTGGAGCCCTTCTGAAAGATACCTCCCAGGAAGCAACATTTAGACACATTTAGGAAACTCTGTTCTGGCAAAGAATTCCAGTCATCTCATTAAGTCTGAATAAATATGAGAATCTAATATTAATTTCATTTTCATATATCCAAATTAGAAGGTAGCAGTGAAGAAAACAACATAATCTGATTAAACAAATTAAAATCACGCTGCTAAAATTGCCCTTCAGGATTTATTTATTTTCAACTGCAGTAGCTTAAATAAGAAATCTGCAAAAACAACTCCCTCAAGTGTCAGAGGGCAGCTCCTTGCCCACTCTGCTCCCCAGGAAGGTCCCAGCTGGGAGGGCACTGACTGAAGGCACAGATTCCAACCCTGCATAGAACATTTTGTTTTAATCCTGCTCCAGGCTCAAGGACCAGGAAATTTGGGCTGAAAACTGGTGTGTGCTCTCCTGGATATTCCCAGTCCTGCTGGAAAAAGGCTCTTGTTCTGTGTCAGGACAGCAGGTGAGGAGATTCCCTAGTGGGAGATGGACAGAGCACCCCTTCACATCCCTGGAAGTGTCCAAGGCCAGGGTGGAGCATCCTGGGATAGTGGAAGGTGTCCCCACCCATGGCAGGGGGGGAACAAGATGATCTTAGACCTCCCTTCCAACCAAAACCATTCTAGGATTCTATAAATTAAGCAAAACAATATTAATTTATAATTTTAATAATATTTTATCTTTGTGGTTGTTATATTTCATTATAAAATGTAATAAATTACCTTTACTTGTATTTATTGTATTCAAATACTTGCATCATATACTTTAAAACTATCCATCTGTCATTTAAAACACAAAAATCACTGTGCAATAAACTTCATTGCAGAAGTTCCCTGCTGGACCAATGTTCTCCAGTGTGTCACCAATGACATGGGAGAAAACAGAACTGTTTGTGGACAAAGGACAAGGGCAGATCAGGCACTGAAAACAAGGCAGAGCTTGGTAAGCACAGCTTGGCATCATCCCCTGTCCCTGATTCCGAGGTAAAGGATCCTGGGAACACTCCAGGGCCACCCTGGTTATCTCCTCTTGCACTGAGGAGCTGAAGAGCAAACAGACTCCTCCTTTTCAAGCTCAAGACACCCAGGAGGGGGTGACCTGCCTTTGTTCCTCCCTGCACAGTTTAAGGCCTCGTTGATTCAATGAGACCCCCACAATAAATATTTATAAAACATCGCATAAAAAATTATAGGTTATTTAAATTTAATTTGCATTTATACTTCCAAATCGGGTTATTATATAGCAGAAATACACTGAAATTAAATCCATAATGCACATTACAGCAATTGGAGGAAATCGCACCTCGAAGCAATTTGTATTTAAAATTCTGTCTGTGCTTCTTCACTCTCCTGCCGCCTGTAAATAAATTTACAGAGCATTTCCAGTGACAGCCACAGTGTTCCAGCTGCAAATTGATGGAGTTTGAAACAAAGAACAATTGCCACTTAAGCAGATCCCGTGTTACACTAAATCTTAAAGCATTTGAATTCCCTGGCAAAACAAAAGGAAGCGATTTTGCTCCTTAATCCACAGCAACAATTCTTGTCAGGTGGCAAATGTTTGGGCACTGACCCTGTGCCTGTTTGTCTCCCTGAAGGACCAGCTGGGGAGGGCTCAGGCACAGTGGGAGAGCAATGGCCCAAGTGCCAGAGCTGGGAATCCTGGGCTGGACCCAGCTCAGCAGCAGAGGCTGAGCCGCTCTCCAAACTCCCCCAGCAAACACATCCATCAGGAGGCATTCCCTGGGAAGTTCTGGCTCCCTGGGCTCAACCACAGTCCTGAGAACAAAATTAAATCACAGGTTCCCAGAATGCCAGACTGGTCTGTGCTCTCTGTGAGGACAGGGCAGGCATGGGAACATGGGAACATGGGAACAGGGCGAGGACAAAGTGCCATCCCAGGGAAAACTGGATGGATCCACGTTTTGTGTGGGACAGTGTCGGTCTCAGAGTCACAGATCAAACACAGACATTGCCATCCACAGTGGCATTTATTTTCACACTTCATTTCAGGTGTGAAATGTTTATTCCTTAATTGGCATTTTCAGTTTTGCCATTTAAAAACGATTTCTCTAATTGTGTTTATTACTCTGTTGCCTTTCCCTCTCCTTTGAAGCCAAGGCAAACCTTGGACCATCAGCATCTCCTCCCAGCACGGGCCACCCAGCCATGCCCAGGGCTGCTCCTGCAGCAGCAAAACTCTCCTCAAGGACCTGCAGGAAGAGATTTTTGTGATTCCCGTCTGGGACTCCACATCTCCCTCCTGGAACAGCCCATTCCTGACCTGGTGACAGCTCCTCTTCCAGGGTGACCCAGCAGGGCTGAGCTGATGCATTTTCTGTCTCAAGTTATCGATTTTTGGATTTAGGTACAAGTCCCAAAACTCTGGTTATAGGATTTATGTTCCTTCTGAATAGAAGAAATTCATACATGCCTTCAATCCCCCCAGTTCTTAAGGGGAATGCTTTTCCTTGTCACTCTGAAAATCCTTGTGTGTCCTGCTGATGCCTCTTTAATTGTTTGGGCTTTGTTTCAGAATCGCAGGGAAGGAGACTCTCACACCTGAGCAAATAACAGGCAGAGATTTTGCTGGTGCTGCTGTTGAATGTGACAAAGGAAGAATAAAAAGGGTTATTATCAGTCAATTATTCCATGCCTAAATTCCACTGATTTTTGAAGCACAAATTCCAGATGGGCTCTCCCTGAGCAGGGAGCTCAGGCCAACTCTCACTGCAGCACATCCTCTGCATGTGAATCAGGGAATCATGGACTCATTAAGGTTGGAAAAGCCCTGTGAGGTCATCCAGTCCAACCATCAGCCAGCACCACCACCAGGTTCACCACTGACCGTGTCCCCCAGAGCCACATCCAAGTGTTTCCTGAACACTTCCAGGGATGGGGACTCCACCACTGCCCTGGGCAGCTGTGCCAATGCTTTGCAACCCTTTCCATGATTATTTTTTCCCCAGTATCCAACCTAAACCTCCCCTGGTGCAACCTGAGGCCGTTTGCTCTCATCTTGAATATTGGGACATTTCTGTTGTACACCCAGCTGAGGTACAAATACATTCAAGGCTGTCACTCTGCAAACAACTGAAAACAATTAATACATGTCAGATTGCTAATCAATTTTTCTAATAACTCCCCTGGGAACCCATCTGCTCCCTAAGGACAGAAATGATGCTGGATAATGTGCTTTAAAGCTTTGAAGTTTGAAGGCTGACCCCCATCCTGTGGGACACACTCCCTAAAAGACCAGAGCAGTCAGTGCTGGGGGGGGACCAATCCAAGCCAAAAAAAACTCTGTGTTTTCTGCCCATCCAAGAAAGTGATTATTTCAGATATTTTTTTTTACTGCAGAAAGTAAACAGGAAGATTGAGCATCAAACCATTTCCCCACCGTTGTGCCCACGCTCTGGAGGGTATTGGCAGTTAAATATTGAATTGGCTGCCCCAGGGTCAGTGGAACAGAGACCACTTCATTTCAGCTGCAGGAACACTGAGCCCAGCCAGCTGGGAAAGGGAGCAATTGCCCGTGCCCTTATTTAAGGTGTGAAGTGACAAGAGCAGATGAACCTTCTGGCTGGGGACAAGGGTGTTCTCCTCACAGTTTGCATCACCGAGAGCATCGTCTAATCCATTTTGAACCTGACCCTGAGGGTGCTGAGCCCTGATGGCTTCAGGGGGGATTTCAAACATTCACGGCCTGCAGGAGCAAAAGTTGAAGATCTCTGTCACTGTCTTGGGTCTGCACCACAAGGATTTGGGAATGGGAGAGGGGGGAGTGGGGTGGGGACAGCGATGGCTTCGGAGAGAAGCTGCCAGGAGGTTCCCCTGTGTCTCATGGAGCCAATGCCAGTGGCTCCAAGAGGGATCCACCACTGACCAGGGCTGAGCCCACCTGTGACAGGGGATAATGGAGTTAGAAAGGGGAAAAACCAGTGCAATGGCAGCTGGAGAGAGGAGTGAGAGGTTCCCCTGCAGCCCCTGGGGCAGCCCACCCACAGTGATTCTCTGTTTAAATGGCAGATCCAGGAACAGTTTTCCAGTGGAACAGGGGGTGCATGGACACCTCTGCTTCTGAGCTCAGGGACTCCATCCAAAGGAGCCAATTGCTGCCATCCCAGGCCCTGGAGTTTGGACCCAGCAGCCCTTTCCAGCCCTGCTCCTTTGCTCCTGTGCTCACAGACGTTTGCTGCCGCTGACAGAAGGGTTTGACATTTAAATTATGGTAATTTAATAAGCACTGGAGGAGCTGCCGTGGGGGAGAGCTCAGCTGCAGCCCCAGCAGGTGCAGCCCTGCCCAGCCAGGCTCCAGCCTGGCCCCGGGCACAGCCAGCCCTGCCAGCTGGCACAGGGGCCAGACCCACGGTGTGACATCCCAGAGCAACGTCCCAGAGTCACAGGATACCCTGACCTGGATGGATATCCACAGGGATCAGCCAGTCCAGCCCCTGGCCCTGCCCAGGACACCCCAGCAATCCCCCCATCCCTCAGAGAGTTGTCCAAACCCTCCTTGGAGTGTCCTGCTCATTGCAGGGCACCTTCAGCCCCTGGCTCTGCAGTGCTGTATTCCCAGGAAACAGGGAAGGAAAGCAAAGGAGCCTCTCCTAAACCAGCCCAGCTCCTCAGGACTCCTTCCCAGATGTCCCCAGCCAGACCTTCCCCAGCACTCAGGGAGTCCCCTCGCCTGGAGGGTGTGTCATCATTAACGCGGGGGTGCCGAGGACAGAGGAAAACAGGGAGGTTCCGCCCGGGAAGAGAGTTCAGAGGGAGGGAGTTCGGCTGCAGAAGGAGCTCACTCTGCCACTGGGGAATGCTGTGTTTTCACTGCTGAAAATAAAATTTCAGTAGCAGTTGTGGCCACTCACAGGAACAGCTTGGCAAATCTCTACCTCTTCAGGAGACTTGTCAGAGCTCAGAAGAATAATTTGCTTTATCACTCCTGGAACCTCCAAATTATTGCCACTGATTACATGAGCGAGGGAAGCACACAAAGGTGTTGACTGAATAAAAAAAACTGTGGGATTGGTTGAAAAGGTTGAACAAACGATAAAAACCCACTTTCTGGATGTTTTTAATGAAGCATTAGAGTTTCATATATATTAGGTGCAAAACTTATGTATATTTCCTGGTTACACTAGTGGAATGGGATATTTAATATTTCTGCCTTTGGGGGGCAGGGAAGAAATGAAATTAAAATCTAAGAACGCTGTAACTATTTTAAGAGCAATTTTCAAAGGGCTGAGTGTGAAGTGACAGCCTCATTAAATAAAGCAGGAGAGTGGATTTTCTCTTTAACAGTTTTGTCACATGCTCAGCTGACATCTAAAGAAACTAAAAGATAAACAATACACAAAGAACGTCACACAAATACTATAATAGTGATCATCTCACAGATACCATAAACTCCACCAAAACATCTTTTCAACTGGGTTTTATAGCTGGAAAAGCCCCTGGCTGCAGAGCAGTGCCAGGCTGTGCAGTGGGATGGAGCCCAGCAGTGTGTCAGGAGGTTCCCCCCTGTACAGGACACCTCAACTCCACTCTCCTCCATAACATTCCACAGGTTTGCTCCACCTTCACATTTCCACTTTCTTGTTTAAAACAAGCCACTTTAAAAAAAACCTGGCTCCCATGAAGTAATTTCAAGTCCATTTTTCTTAAAGTATTCCTCCTTTTTTCTCCAATTTCTTGACATCCTGTGGTCCATGTGTGGAACAGGCTGTGGAAAACTGTCCAGCTTTCATCTAAAAACATGTTGAGCTTAAAGGGCAACAAAATGAGCTGTAAATGCTGGAATAAACTGCACAAAGAAACGGTTGAGACAAAAGATATGGAGCTGAGAAGTGTGTTGTGAATTATTAATGCAACTCTTTGACTCAGTGTCTGTGCAGAGGAGCAGCCTGGAGTGATCCCCCCATGGATCACACACAGGGCACGGCAGTGACTCAGCTCTGGGGATCCTCAGCTGCATTTCCCGGGGAGAATTCCTGCTGGAAGAGAACCCAGCTCAGGAGGGAGGAGCAGTGCAGGGGTGGGATGCAGGAGCAGGGCAGGGATGGGATGCAGGAGCAGGGCAGGGATGGGATGCAGGAGCAGGGCAGGGATGGGATGCAGGAGCAGTGAAGGGATGGGATGCAGGAGCAGGGCAGGGATGGGATGCAGGAGCAGGGCAGGGGTGGGATACAGGGAACAGCAGAGCTCTGCTCACTCCATCAGGGCTCAGGGAGACAGGAGGAGGCTCAGGGGGGACCTTCTCACTCTCTGCAACTCCCAGGGGGGGTCGGGCTCTGCTCCCAGGGAACAAGGGACAGGAGGAGAGGGAACGGCCTCCAGCTGTGCCAGGGGAGGCTCAGGTGGGACAGGAGGAGGAATTTCCTCCTGGAAAGGGTGGTGAGGCCTTGGCAGGGGCTGCCCAGGGAGGTTTAGAGTGCCCAGCCCTGGAGGTGTCCCAGGAAGGCCTGGCCGTGGCACTCAGTGCTCTGGGCTGGGGGACAAGGGGGGCATCGGGCACAGGGGGGATCCATGGGCTGGGAGGGCTTTTCCAGCCTCAGGGATTCTGGAATTCTGGGATTCTGTGACTGCCCTGCTCCACATGTCCCACCCTTTTTTCTGTCCGTGCACAACTCCTGACTTTCCCAAAAGCCAAACAAGTCTCTGAATGTACTTTCTGAAGGTTTTTTCCTCTGATTTCCCTCGTTTTTGATGGAGCACAGTGTGCCTGGCCTCCAGGAGCAGCAGGGGTGAGCTGGGTCAGGCTGTGGGGGCAGGAGCAGTGTCTGATCCCCAGCCCGTGGATCTGCAGTTGGGAGCGGGGCTGTGGGCAGGAGCTCTGCAGATTGAGAGGATATCGATCCCCTGCCTGGCTACACGAGTCTGGCCTGAAGTGGAATTCCATGACAAGCAGAGAAGCATTTGAGATAACTTTAACCTGAAGGGAACAGGCTACAAGGGGGGAAAAGGAGCCACTGGCTTTATTGGCCCAGAGCTATTGAAAATCACTGAAGTGCAGCTACAAACACCTCCGGCTCAGAGAAACCTCCTCCAGTGCTTCCAAGGAAAAACAGCCACTCCAAAATCAAGTTTTCTTATGGTGAGATTTGCTTTTCCTCCTCCTGAAACACCAGTGTCCTGTCACTGCCCACACGGTCCCAAACAGGCACCTTCCACCAATCCTCACCAGGGCATGCAGCACTTTTGCCTCTAATGGATTTTTATGGGCCAAAAAAAAAAGAAAAAAAAAGGAAAAAACCCAAACAGAAATGACTACACAATGTATGTCTTTAAATCTATTTTCTAAACAAAAGCTCAGGTAGTTGCAGGGAACTGTGTCCCTGACAATGGACAGCCAGGAGGGTCCCTGGGATGTGCTGCCTGTGCAGGAGGTGCAGGGCCCCCCACAGCAGACCTGGCTCCCCACCACAGAGCTCAGACCCCACAGGCCCCATCCTCTCTGAGGAGACCCCTCAGATGCCCAGAGATGCCAAGAGAGGGACTCCCTGGGACCACAGTGCAGGACAGGGGACACGTGAGGCTCCTGGGGGGGAAATGAAGCTGCTTCTGCCTCTGGATTTTCACTCTGGCTATACCCACATCTCCTGTGGGTGAACTTTTCCCAAGGTTAACCCCTCAGCAGGCACCTGGAAGCCTGGTGTGGTTCCTGCCAGGGCTGTGCTGTAGAGGGTGAGCAGTGCACTGGAAATGAGCCATCCCTTTCCCAAACGAACCAAAGCCCTTTCCCTGCCAGCTCCTTTGCTGTTTCTCTAGGGATCTCACTCATAATGAGGACACTTGTCTTTAATCTGACAGACTTTCCAGGTCCTGATTTCCAGGAGAGCAGCAAAAGGCTGGGAACACTGCAAGGAGCAAACCTGATGGCTGAGAAACTGGACCAACAAATACATCTGGAGTCAGACCTGCACAGAGGTGACCCCAGGGACACACAGCAGTGACCGCAGGGATGTACAGAGGTGATCCCAGGGATGCACAGCAGTGACCCCAGGGACACACAGCAGTGACCCCAGGGACACACAGCAGTGACCCCAGGGATTCACAGAGGTGATCCCAGGGACACACAGCGGTGACCCCAGGGATGTACAGCAGTGACCTCAGGGATGTACAGTAGTGACCTCAGGGACACACAGCAGTGACGGGCTCAGAGCAGCTCTGTCAGGACTGGGGGGGTCAGAGGTTCAAATCCTTTGGCCGAGCAGCTTCTCTGGTCCCCACACACCAGGAGTGACCATTCTGAGGATCCATCTGGAGCACTGTGTCCAGGCCTGGGATTCTCAGCACAGGAAGGACATGAACCTGTTGGAGCAGGACCAGAGGAGGCCAGAGAAGCTGCTCCTGTGCAGACTCTTAAACCACAAGAGCAGGTTCTCCCATCCCAGCTCTGCTGTGTGACCAGTAAGAACAGACCCAGCTGCCCCAGGAGAGACTGGACCCTGCCTGTACCTGCACCCTCTCCCTGGATCCTGCAGGATCCTGCTCTGTGTCCCTCCCACTCCTTCATTCCTCGGTGTCTCTGAGCTCTTTTCCTCCTTGGCCCCAGTACCTGATTTATCACTTGTGCCCTGGAGCTTCCAAGAGAGGCTCCAACGCTTCTCCCACGTTGGAGGTGCTAATTCCCAACCTGTCAGCTGTCACAGGCAGGTGCTGCAAAGTGAGGGGGAGGCCACACAGAAGTACCCATCAGTTTTCCTGATGGCACGGGCTGGAAATGCTGGAACCATTTTCCTGCAACCACGTCCCACCAGTGTGGCAGCTCAGCACTTACCCCAGGGCAGGCTGGGAGCTCCCCAGAGTGTGGAAGGGTGGAGAAACCCAGCTCAGCTGAAGCACAGAGCTCCTGCTCCTTCCTTCCCCTGAGACTGACCCTGCAGTGTCCCTGCAGAGCTGAATTCCCAAAGCTCCGTGGGCAGCTCAGTGCCAGCAGAGCCCCAGGGAGCTGAGCTGGGATGGGAGCTGAGCTGGGGTAGGAGCTGAGTTGGGATGGGAGTTGAGTTGGGATGGGAGCTGAGCTGAGATGGGAGCTGAGCTGGGATGGGAGCTGAGCTGGGATGGAAGCTGAGCTGGGATGAGCTGAGCTGGGATGGGAGCTGAGCTGGGATGAGCTGAGCTGGGATGGGAGCTGAGCTGGGACGGGAGCTGAGCTGGGATGGGAGCTGAGCTGAGCTGGGACAGGAGCTGAGCTGGGATAGGAGCTGAGCTGGGATGGGAGCTGAGTTGAACTGGGATGGGAGCTGAGCCGGGATGGGAGCTGAGCTGGGATGGGAGCTGAGTTGAACTGGGATGGGAGCTGAGTTGAGCTGGGATGGGAGCTGAGCTGGGATAGGAGCTGAGCTGGGATGGGAGCTGAGCTGGGATAGGAGCTGAGCTGGGATGGGAGCTGAGCTGGGATGGAAGCTGAGCTGGGATGAGCTGAGCTGGGATGGGAGCTGAGCTGGGATGGGAGCTGAACTGGGATGGGAGCTGAGCTGGGATGGAAGCTGAGCTGGGATAGGAGCTGAACTGGGATGGAAGCTGAGCTGGGATGAGAGCTGAGCTGGGATAGGAGCTGAGCTGGGATAGGAGCTGAGCTGGAATGGGTGCTGAGCTGGGATGGGAGCTGAGCTGGGATAGGAGCTGAACTGGGATAGGAGCTGAGCTGGGATAGGAGCTGAGCTGGGATAGGAGCTGAACTGGGATAGGAGCTGAGCTGGGATGGGAGCTGAGCTGGGATAGGAGCTGAGCTGGGATGGGAGCTGAGCTGGGATGGGAGCTGAGCTGGGATGGGAGCTGAGTTGGGATGGGAGCCGAGCTGGGATGTGATGTGAGCCGAGCCTGGCGGCGGAGCCAAGGGGAGGTGCTGGAGGGAGCAGCGACACCATCTCTGTCCCACGGCAGCTCGGGGGTGTCGGTGCAGCCTCACTGGACCAGATCGAGCTGTTTTCCAGCTCGTTTGAGCCACATTCCTCGGAGCAGAACGACTGGCAGCTTGGCTCGCTGGGGGTGAAGGGGCAGGCAGCAAACTAAAGGATAACATTTCTCCCCCTCTGTTTTTTGCTCCCAAGCCCACTTATCTCCAAAGAAAATTAGCATGGTAAGTGTGTTCTGGAAGGAAAATAACACGTCTAAATCATGGGAATGACACAGGCAATTCTCAGTGGCATCAAAGGGCTTTGGTCTGGTTCATATGGATGAGTCTTGTTTTAAATATATCGCTAAAAAAAATCCACATCAAATATATGCTGGGATTCAAATGAAATCTGCCAGAATGAACATTTTCCTCAAATTTACAGAAAGGACAAGTTTTGGTTAGGAACTAGAAATGCAAATTTCCATTTCAAATTCCCATGAAATGGTTACAAAGCTGTTCTGCTCCTGGCACACAGCACAGGCCCTTAGGAGACGTTTCAGAGTTATATTTGGAAAATATGTATCATTTCTGAGTGGGCTCCTTATGGCAAAACCCCAGTGAGAGAATTACCTGGAAAAGCTGGGAAACTGTCAAAGAAAAGCACCTTGTTAAGAGAGGGCTCAGGACTGAGCAGGGAACTCCAGAGCAGTTTAATCCTCCCTGTTAAAGAACGGAGCAGACTCTGACTGGGGCCACTGGGGGGATCAAGAAGGGGCTTGGAGCACCCTGGGCTGGTGGGAGGTGTCCTTGCCCATGGCAGGGGTGGCACTGGATGGGCTTTAAGGTCCTTCCAACCCAAACCAGTCTGGGATTCTGGGATTCCTGCTCAAAAGATGCCCCTATAGGGTTCTCTCTGTTGTTATTGTATGTTTTCCTTGGGGAAGGTTTTTCCAACTGCAGGGTGATTTCCCATTGGAAATGGTGAATTACAGGGAGCTACCCCTGCACACAATGAAGTTTCCATCTCAGCTCACTAAAAAGGGCAAAAGCAACCACAGTGTGAAAAATAAATCCCAAAGTAAAGAGTGAGAAGCAGTTTTGACTAAGATGTAGTGAATTATGCTCAGGTGGGGTGAGGTAGAGGATTTCAGAAAAATCAGTCATCCCTTGTCTTGGTATTTGCTTCTGAGTGCTGAAGAAAAAGGGGCTGTTAGAGCAGCCTTTAGAATGGTTTATGAGGCAGAACAGCAGGAGCAGAAGTGCTGTAGAGACTTAAATGGATGAACCTGTACCCTGTAACCTGTAAGGACTTCTTCCTTCTCTTCCAGCTCTTTCTGTTGTCCCTCCAGCTCACACCCCTCCTCAGAACCTCGGCTTTCTAACACATCTCCTTTGCTTGACAGAGTCAGGAAGGTGACAAAGAACCTGCTCACTGCAGACATGGACACCAGCCCTGCCAAGGCCCCTCTGCAGGGGCAGCACATCCTCGTGTTTCCTGGAGCTGCAGCATCTGCAGAACAGGATCCTTCCTGCGGGGTCACCTTGGGGCTGCGGCAGCACCGGCACAGCCGCCCCGCCCGGGCAGGGAGGGCAGGGAGGATGGGGAGTGGGGACCTGAGGAACCAGCACCCAGGGCTGCACCAGCTCATAAATGTGTTCACCAGCACCCAGGTGAGACCCAGCCCTGCAGCTTCCCCAGCCAGACTCCCTTTTCCCATCTCAGTGTCCTTCCCCTTCTCCTTTCCCTCCCTCCTGCTCCCCCTCTCACTGCCCTACTTGTGTGTGTTTGTTTGCCAAGGAAACCCAGCCCAAGGCTCCAAAAAGCCTCATAAACTGCCGTGGTGCTCCAGAGCCAGGTTATTCCAAAGGATTACGTCACAAAGGCACAGAACATCAGAGTCCTGAAGTGGGAAATCCACCCACACAGGCAGCTCTGATGAGACTGGGAAGGTTGAAATGAGAACTGATGCTGAGAGCTGGTGTCCTCTGAGAAGGATATTAGGGAGAAATTCTTCTCTGTGAGTGTGGGGAGGCCCTGGCCCAGGTTGCCCAGAGTAGCTGTGGCTGCCCCTGGATCCCTGAAAGTGTCCAAGGCCAGGTTGGAGCAACCTGGGCCAGTGGAAGGTGACCCTGTCCATGGCGGGGGCTGGAACAAGGAGATCTTTAGGATCCCTTCCAACACAAAGCACTTTGGATTGTGTGATCAGCACAGAGATAATATCCCTGTGACATTCCTATCCCTGTGACATTCCAATCCCTGTGACATTCCAATCCCTGCTGCTCCGGAGCAGCTCCCAGGCACAGCTGCCTGTCAGAAGGATCAGAAGGACGAGGAAGGTTGGTGTGATGTGTGACACTTCTTTGCACTTCAGCAGCTCTGAACTGGGAGAACTGGGAGAACAGTTCCTATTTTCAGGGTCAGTACTCAAAGCTGTTTCCTTTAGCACTGCACTGACCATGGGAGGCAGTGCCTGACTGGGATTTGAGCTGAGGAGATGCTGTGGGAGACAAGGGATGGAGAGAGGGAGGAGCAGAGCTCTGTGAATGATCCTCGTGGGGTGTCTCATGCAAGAAAAGCTCAGCTCATGCTCCTGTCACATGGAGCTCCCAGAGCACTCAGTGATAGTGGCATCAGGGGGAAAACTGAAACAATCCCTGGCTTTTCAAATGCAGAACAAGAAGGGCTTCCAGAGATCTGAAACCTCAGAGAAACCCCAGGAAGGGCAAATGCCAGGCTGTGACCTGGCACTGCAGGAGTCACTGCTGAACCCACCTGTGCCAGAATGGGAACTCCAGATGTGGGAATAGCAGAGAACAGAGCTGGCAGCCAGGAAAGGCTCCTCAAAGCCCAGTGGTGGGAGCTGATGGACACAAATCCATCTGGGAAACATGGTGCCATTTCCTCGGGATCAAAGTGATAACAAGCAGAACTGTGTTCCCTGGAGCGATGGATCTGCCACAGCTTGGGAGTGACTGGGACATTCCCAGCCCAGCCATGGGGAGGAGCTCCATGGCCAGTGTGGAAGGGCCAGATCGGTTGTTCCAAATTATCAAGGAAAGGTTCTTCCCCCAGAGGGTGGTTGGCACTGCCCAGGCTCCCCAGGGCAGTGGGCACGGCCCCAAGGCTGCCAGAGCTCCAGGAGGGTTTGGACAGTGCTCTCAGGGCCTGGGGGGGATTGAGGCCCCTGTTTGAGAGACTCCTGAGAGCTGCAGGAGGGGGTTATTACTCCTGGTTTTACCAGTGGGCTGTAAACAACCCAAAGAGTTCAGAGTTTCTTTCTGGTAAAGAAAATCACACGAGACCAAAGCACTGCAGTTGTTAAAGGACTTCTCTGTAGTTGTGCAACCACAAATCAAACTCTCTCAGGCTGGAAATGGTGTCAGGATGTCCCAGTGTCAGGATGTCCCAGTGTCAGCTCCCAGAGCAGGATCTACACTGGATTTGTACCAGGCTGCTCAAGGTACAACTTGCCCAGTTGGGTTTGAGACCAAACTTTGCCCAGATTGGTCTCAAAAATGTCCAAGAACAGGGACTTTTTGGTCGCTGCCAGGAACCCTTTCTAGAAAGAGCCTGTGGTTGTCTGTGGGCATCAGGCAGCAGCTCTCCAGCCCCTCTGCTCCATGAGGGAATTAAAGGACAGGCTGAACTACCCAGAAAACCTCTGTTAACAACCCCTGTGCTCTGGAATTGCAACCAGGCTGTGCAAAAATGGGACAGTTGGAGCAGGAAAAACAGCAAGTATGTCTGCAATAATTTCAGACAGCTCTAGATTTTAATGCCTGAAGCAAAATTCATTTCTTGAATGAAAAAGATATGATTCATTCTCTTTGACCTTATTCAGGGGATTTTAGATAGCTTTTTTCCTTGCCTGATTGAACAGCCTCATTTTTGTTTTACTTTGCATTCCTTTGCCTCTTTTTCTTCCTTTATTTCCCTTTCTGCACCATGAAAGGCATAAGAAAGACTCAAGACAGAGAGGAAAAATATTAAATATTAGGTAGCAGTGAAATTAGATCTCTCTATTAAATTAAACAAAACTAATCATTTCTATATCTAACCTAAACTACCCATGCAAAGTTCTCATTTTCTTTGAAAATCTTTTTCCATGAATAATAACAGTGCACAGACACTGTGGCTCTTGATGCTCGAAGGAACAGAAAAATCAGGCATTATTTATTCTCAGGACAAATAACTCCTCTCTCGGGGCTGCAGTCGAGTTCCCACAGGTGATTTTTTGGTTGTTTTTATGAATGTTTCCCCACCCCCCTGGTACAGGATGAGCTGTAAATCAGTGCCCAGGGAGCCCCTCTGGCTGGGCAGAGTGTGGAGAGGGAAGGTGGCAGGTTCTGTGCTGCCCGTGCCCCGGGCACAGCTCAGCCATGGGGGCTGGGACACCCCCAGCTCCTGCCAGAGCCTGGCCTGGCCCTGCTGTGGGACCGGAGGGAACAGCAATTCCCTGGAGAAATCAGCCCCGGGAATGCTCCTGGAGGGCCCCCAGCACTCCCTGATTTTCCAGCTGGCTGCCCTTGGCTGGGAAATCCTCGTTCCACACAGCGGGAAAAATTCGTTTACTCTTAGCAGGCAGTTCCTACAAATGAAACAACTAATGGGAACTAATGGAAACAGACCCTAATAGGATTTCCTTAATTTTATCATAAGCTGTTTATTTAAGATTGCTTGATTGCCATTATAAACCCATTTGCTCTGGAACTCCATTCTATTCCCACTGTTACTCAGCTGCAAGGGAGTTCTATCTACATTTCAGACAGAGAACTCACACTGTACATGAGGCCCCACGTGTTTGATGAGTTCATAAAATAAATTAGTTCAGCCTTGTCCACGTTCTCCAGATACTGAGCTGATATTTTTAATTGGTGCCAGCTAAACAAATTTTCTTTACAAAATGAAAATTATGAATGGGTCCTTATTTCCAGGGCTGTTTTCAAGATTTAGATAATATTGAAATAAATCAGTTTGATATTAATTTTTCTTTCCACAATATCCTTGAATATGCCTCTTTTATCAACATGATACAATTTAAATATCCAATGGCCACTCTGGCTTTTCCACTGACATGGAGAATTTGTTAATATTCTGGACTTTCCCGTGAAGAGAACTAATATATGTGCTTCTTAATGCTATATGTGGATTAAAATTACTAAAGAAAGTCTTAAACTTAATTACATTCCAGTCTGCAAGAGATAAACTTGAGGCTCTAGGAGGTTTCAGAGGAAGGGCACAACCACAAGTAAATAAATGTGTCAAAACCTGCAAAAAAACTGTGAAAAAAATCCAGACATTACCAAGAGCAGTAACTGTGCCTTGCCAGCTCTAAGCCAGCATCCAGCAGGGTCAGATCATCCCCTAAATTATACAGGACAGGGCAAAAAACCTGGAAAGGAGTACAGAAAGAAAAGAAATAAGGAAAGAAGTATACAAACTTTACTGGACTTTAGGGTGGGGTGTATTTTTAAAGATTTCTTATAATCTGATTTTGATGAGATGTTTGAATGTTCTGAGAAATTACATACAATTTTTAAAACATTTTGCACTTTCTTCCCCACCACTCCCACTGAGGGATTTTGGAAATAACTGATGAACCTCTGAGGCTCAGAGTCACCAAGGCCCCCCTGGGCTGTGGGTCATTGTTATTGCTGGATGGTGCAGGCAGGGCTGTGCTCCTGACATTCACATCTCACACTCTGCATTTCTTTGATCCCTTTGCTCAGAACAAGCAAACAAACAAACCAACCCCTTTCTCATCAAATTAAAACTGAATATTCTTCAAGAACAGCAGATTTTTCTTTCTTTCCCCCAGCCCGAATTGAAATTTCGGACAAATATAAAAGTCATTAAAACCTTCCTTTTTCATACTGCTCTTTCTGAGAGCAGATCACTCTGACAGGGTGCCTGGGTCACCCATGAGGACAAGCCACACAGAGTCATGGAATGCCAGAATCCCTGAGGCTGGAAAAGCCCTCCCAGCCCATGGATCCCCCCTGTGCCCGATGCCCCCCTTGTCCCCCAGCCCAGAGCACTGAGTGCCACGGCCAGGCCTTCCTGGGACACCTCCAGGGCTGGGCACTCCAAACCTCCCTGGGCACCTCCTCCACAGCCAGGGGCCACATTTTCCCTGCAATAACCAGCTGAGAAGCCTCTTCCATCGCTGTTCTTTCCAGGTGGGAGGGCAGGGAAGGAAGGAGCAGCTCGTGCCCAGGTGAGCAGGCAGTGGAGCAGGTCAGTGCCCAGCCAGGAGCAGGGGCTGCTGGACTTCAGCCCCTCTTTAAATGATGCAAAGGAAGGCTGCCAGTGGCAGGAGAGCCCTGAGATTTACAGAACAGGGAGTTATTTTTCATCCACTTCTGTACTTCCCTGCAAACTGTGCTTGCAGTAACACACCTCTATCCCTCCTCATTTCTGGAGGATGCTGGTTTTGATGGAAACGAGTGTTTCCACAGCCTGGCATGAAACAAAACAAGGCATCTCCCCTGGGCAGGGCTGAGCTGCATCACCCCTGCAGGAACCTCCCGTCCTCCAGCAGGGGAAAGGCAGGAGATAAATAGATCCCCAGCAATCCAGGGCAGATCCAGCAGCAAAGCTGAGTGATTGATACCCCTTCGGGGGGGGAACCAACATCAATCCTCCTCTGACACCGAGCAGGCTGAGAATTGGACAATTCATGTGGTTGATGGATTTGCTTTGGTGCTGTGTTGTATCATCTGTGCCACTGAGCCCGAGGTGTCACAGGGATGTGGCCCTGCTGTGCTGGAGCCCTGACCCCTGGTGTGGTGGGAGGTGTCCCTGCCATGGCAGGGGGTAGAATGAGAAAGGCTTTGATGTCCCTTACAACCCAAACCAGACTGGGATTCCTAGGACCTCCTCCCAGCTGATGGCAAACCCTTCTCTGAAGCACATGGCACACACCAAAGGGTTTAATTTACTGAGAGAGTATCATTTTATACCCTTTATACTTATATCCTTTAATTTACACCCTTTATATTAACTCCAGGCACCTCATCTACCTCAGTGCAGCAAAGGAGATCTTTCAGGGGGTGATGTACATCATTTAGGCTCATAAACAAACCCAGCGTCAGTATGTGGGTCCTGAGGATCAGTGAAACCAATCCAATTGCACTTCTGGATGGAAATAAGGAAAAGCTGTGGCTGGAAAAAAGAAATGGAAAAGAAAGGAAAATAAAGAGCCCTAAACACCAGAAATGGGAATGAAAATCTGTTGGGATCAGCTGCTGCCTTTCCCTCCTGGAGCTGCTTCCATTCAGGAGCTTTTCCTCCCAGTCCAACCCGGCGAAGCTCTGGGACTGCTCTGCAGCCAGGGAGCTCTGGGAGCAGCTGAGCAAACAGCATTTCCAGGAGATGAACAGTAGTTAACAGGGAAAGGTCCAGCAACTGTGGGGAAACATTCCAACTTCTTCAACTCATCCCCAGTGCCAGCTGTGTGTGCCACGCTGGGCTGGGCAGGAAATGGTGCTTGGCAGGATGGGCAGGTTCAGGGTGGAACATCTGGGCTGACAGCCCGTCCCAGCTACGTGGGCTTTGTCTTGAAATGAAGAAATTATGTGGAGAATTAAGAAATTAATCCTGATTTTTCAGGATGCACATCAGTGCTTTCATTAGAAGACCTCTCTGTCTCCAAGCCCAGAGCTGGTGGAGACAGGGGCTCCTGTCCCATAGGAGTGGTTCCCTGAGAGCCAACACCTGCCTCTGCACAGTCCTTGCTGTTCCATCCACTGGGAATGGCCCAAAGGATTGCTCAGATGCTGGATAAATGAACACACAATGGATTTGGGACAATTTTGCTCCCGAGGGGCAGTGCCAGGGCAGCTCCATCTCTGCTCCCTGTGAGCAGGGACAGCACCCAGGGAAGGGCTGGAGCTGTGTCAGGACAGGGTCAGGTTGGATCTCAGGACAAGGCTCTTCCCCCAGAGGGTGGTTGGCACTGCCCAGGCTCCCCAGGGCAGTGGGCACAGCCCCAAGGCTGCCAGAGCTGCAGGAGGGTTTGGACAACACTCTGAGGGACAGGGGGAATTGTTGGGGTGTCCTGGGCAGGGCCAGGGGTTGGACTGGATGGTCCTTGGGGGTCCCTTCAAACTCAGGGTATTCCATGACTCCCTGATCCCTGTTTTTAGGAATCCCCAGCCAGCAGGAGCTGCTGTGCTCAGGAATGAAGGGCTGGAGGCAGCAGGTATTTCCTGCAGTGCCAGGGGCAGCCCCTCCTCTGCCTTCACAGCAAGGAAAAGAGTCTGGAATCAGCCTTGGCTCCTGCCAGGGCACACAGAGGGGCTGACACCAGCCCAGAGCCTCTGCCTGGGGTGGCCAAGATCCTCCTGGGGGAGGGAGCTGTTCTGAGTCAGAAAACACCACAGCAGCCTCCCAGCGAGATTTATTCTCTTGCTGATAAACGAAATTAGTTCTGCTGTTCTCTCCTAAATCTGATTGACAGGGCAAATCTGTCATCTTTTATCATGACACCTAAACTGCAATGAATGGAATCCCAAGCAGGGAGTGGGTAACACTTTGTCTTGCCCAGCACTGGGGCAGAGGCTCCAGGGGCTCTGGGGGTCCCCCTGGATGCTGGGATTCCTGTTTGCTGTCAGGCTGGAAAGGAAGGAACCCTCTGGAACGGCTCCTGTGCCTCCAAGGCGGAATCTCCCTGCCTTAGGCTTTTGTGTGTCTGCATCCTAACAAGCTGCCCTAAAATAATTTGATAATTGAAGGTTGTAATTCGTGAATCTTAATGTTTACTTGATTTAATTGAGCATTAGTGTTAATTAAAACAAGTCAGTGGCTTCAATCCCTGTTCAAGAGCTTGGCATGAAGGAGAAAGTGATTCCCACCTGCGTTCAGATAAATCTCTGCTGTGATATAGACTGGGAACGAGGGCAAGAAATTAAGTTTGATTTTGCTCACCCTTATTTTTCTGGCAGTGCCATGAAACAGGGATGTTATCAAACAGATCAGGAATATACTGTGCTTTCCTTCACTGAAAAATATTGCAATAAAATAGGAAACAAGTTCTTCTCTGTCCTTCCTGCAGCCTCTGGAGAAAAGAGAAAATTATTCCTCTTCTGAAAAACACTCAGTTTTTAAAGTAGTGAGGATAAATTCTGTAACCCCTCGACTGATCCAGCTCTAAGTGAATCCATATTTCCATTTCTATTGATTTTAAAAAAAGAACAGCCAGACTTGTCACCCAGCCAGAAATTCCCTTTGAAATTAAAGATTTGCCTAAAACCCACTGGGTTGTCTCCTAGAAGTCCAAAGCTCTGCCTTTTTTAGCTATTTTTAAGCTTTCCAGCAAACTTCCCTCAGCAAGGAGCACATGCTTATGAAAAGAAACCACATTCCTGCCTGAGCAAAAGTGATTTTCACAGGGGGATGGAGGGATGGGGCAGCCACAGCTTCTCTGGCCAACCTGGGCCAGGGCCTCCCCAGCCTCCCAGCCAGCAATTCCTTCCCAATATCCCATCTAACCCTGCCCTCTGGCACTGGGAAGCCATTCCCTGTGTCCTGGTACTCCATGTCCCTGGGAAAAGTCCCTCTCCAGCCTTTTGGTAACCCCCAATCCCCATGTGGAGGTGGTGGAGCTCAGTTCTGGAGTTCCCAAGGCAGAGCTGCTCTCCCTGCTCCATCTCCCATCCCAACTCCATCTCCCATCCCAACTCCATCTCCCATCCCAACTCCATCTCCCATCCCTGCTCCATCTCCCATCCCTGCTCCATCTCTGTCCCTGCTCCATCTCCTGTTCCTGCTCCATCTCCCATCCCTGCTCCATCTCCCATCCTTGCTCCATCTCCCATCTTTGCTCCATCTCCTGTCTCTGCTCCATCTCCCCTCCCTGCTCCATCATCCCATCCCTGCTCCATCTCCTCTCCCTGCCCCAGCTCTGTCCCAGCTCCAGCTGCTCCTGCCTGAGGCAATGTGTCCATGGACACCCCCAGGGTGATGAGGAGCCAGGACTCACTCTCTGTTCCCACCAAACACAGGGAAGTGAGGAGTGTTTCAAAGCAGAGCCTGACACCTGCACAAAGACATTCATTCCAAAGGTGAGCTATCCCTGAAAAAGGCACAGAGAGCTGCTGCCAAAGGGATGTTCTTACACCCACGTGTGATCCCAGAACTGCTGACAGAACCTGCAGTTAATTAAGCTCCACCTGGATTTATGTTTTTGCACACTAACTAATCCTATTGATTTAAGCTTGCCATAAATGCTCATTCTGTAAATAATTTTGTTCCTAATTAAATAATTCTTGTATTATGTCAGGGTATAAAGAATAAATTACTTGTAACTGCTTCTGTTTTGGGGCTTAATCAATATCTGAGCTTAGTTATTTTCTGTCTCCTGTGATATTTTCCCTGAGCAGTTCCCATCTCAGGGCTGGGCTGTCTCAGGTTACCTCTGTGCACCTTGAAAAATGCCACGTTTCTGTTCTACTGTTGTGGGATTTATAGATCCAGAGTCTTTGCTCAGCACACACCAGGAAAGGGATTCCCCTGGCCCTGAGAGGGCTCTACCAGAGGCTCCCTGGCTCATTCCAGAGGGATGGATGCTTCCAGGAGGTCTGCTGCCAATGAGCTACAATTAACCCAAGAAAATGTTCAGGTTCCAAACAGACTGTGAAGTTGGTCAATAAAACTCAACTTTTAGGTGCTGTATCCCTTGGGAAAATGTCTCTAGGATCAGCTGCCTCGGCAGACACCCCTTGGGGGCTCTGGAAGCAGCTCTGAGCATTCAGGGTTCACTCTACTTAGCAACCCTTTTAATGGGGGTTTGGAAACTGTGCCCACTGTAGTTAATGTTGTGATAATGATCTGATTTGAATTCCGTGTTTTTAAACCTTCAGAACAACGCTGTTAAACCAGCCTGTACCTCATTAGTCAAGGTTTCAAACTGGGAGTCATTATTTTAAAAGTCTGTTTGCTGTTTTACTGTCACAGGAATTCAAAATGAAAAAAGGGGGGAAAAAAGGCAGCTTTTCCATTTGTATTGTGTGCAAATGAGCTAAAAAGGCTCTGGATCAAAAAATCAGCTCCACTTATAAAAAACAAAAATAAATGAGTTTTCTTTTCATCTATTAGTGCATCATTCCCTTTGGCCACCACAGTTTCTAAAGGTAAGATGAGAACTCACTCAGCCTGTAATGCAAAGCAGGTAATAATCACCCAGGAAAGGTAGAATGGCTTAATTACATGAAAAATTTCAGTTTGCTATTGATTGCAATCTTCTGAAAATTGGATTCAATCTGGTGAATAGCTTCAGTCAAAAACCTTCAGATTTTTTGATCTGAATTTTCCTTTTGCCTTTAACATAATTCAACATGTCACTTCACCAAAGATTAAAAAAGTCCCCTAAAAATGACCTGACAAAAAGGCTCGTGGAAGAAAACAACATTTTTCCTTTGAGTGCAGCTGTACCCACTTTCTGCAAGGTGAAGATGAAATATCGAGTGTGGGATAAATCATGAGACAAATGTGGCAGCCAAGGCTGGAAAATAAATGTATTTTGACTAAAACTGGAAAAGTAAGAAATGATCTCTTGGTTATGTTTGCCCAGCTCTGAGTGTGACTGATCTGACACCTGGGGCTGCTTCAGATGGATCACCCTGGTTCAGGTGGATCACCCTGGTTCAGGTGGATCACCCTGGTTCAGATGGATCACCCTGGTTCATATGGATCACTCTGGTTCAGATGGATCACTCTGGCTCAGATGGATCACTGTGGTTCAGATGGATCACTCTGGCTCAGATGGATCACCCTGGCTCAGATGGATCACCCTGGTTCATATAGATCACTCTGGCTCAGATGGATCACTGTGGTTCATATAGATCACTCTGGCTCAGATGGATCACTCTGGTTCATATGGATCACTGTGGTTCAGATGGATCACTCTGGCTCAGATGGATCACTGTGGTTCAGATGGATCACCCTGGTTCAGATGGATCACTCTGGTTCATATGGATCACTCTGGTTCAGATGGATCACCCTGGTTCATATGGATCACTCTGGTTCATATGGATCACTCTGGTTCAGATGGATCACCCTGGTTCAGATGGATCACTCTGGATCATATGGATCACCCTGGTTCAGATGGATCACCCTGGTTCAGATGGATCACCCTGGTTCAGATGGATCACTCTGGATCAGATGGATCACCCTGGTTCAGATGGATCACTCTGGATCAGATGGATCACTCTGGTTCAGATGGATCACCCTGGTTCAGATGGATCACTCTGGATCAGATGGATCACTCTGGATCAGATGGATCACCCTGGTTCAGATGGATCACCCTCCTCCTTCATTCCTTTGGAGGTTCTGCCCAGGGCCCCCCACACCTGTCCCATCAGCCCCGCAACCAACCAACCCCTCTGGAGGTTCCAGGGCCAGGAAGGGATTCCTGGGCTCACTGGGCTGGTCCCAGAGTCCCCCCGTGGGCAGCAGGGCCCTTGAGCAGCTCGTGGCTCTTTGTCAGCCCTGTCCTTCCTCCCTCTGACAAGGGACAAACCTTTTGGAACACTGTCCCACCAATCCCAGATTAACTTCTCAGCAGAGTTGTGGGAAATGGGCTTGGGAATCCTCTCAAACCCCCAGCAGTGACACAGAGTGGAGATTCTATGGCCAAGCTCTCTGAAGGGAGCCTTTATTGGGATTCTTGCCCCAGGAATGTGGCCAGGAACTCTCCCATCCCCCAGTCTTTCGTACCAGGGGCTGGGGGAGATCCTGTCCCCCACCCAGTGACAGGGTCCTCTGTTGGAGCCTTTGGAAAGGGAAGTGTGGGGGAAAGAAATCCTTGCTCCTGCCCAGCTCCTTTGGAGCTGGGACAGCCCTCCCTGGCTGCCCTGGAGCTCCTCCATCCCCCCCAGGCACGGGGAAGGAGCTGCTGGAAGAGAGTCCAGAGGGGGCACAGGGTGCTCTGGAGCCAGGCTGGGAGAGCTGGGGGGGTTCCCCTGGGGAAGAGAAGGCTCCAGGGAGACCTGAGAGCCACTTCCAGGGCCTAAAGGGGCTCCAGGAGAGCTGGAGAGGGACTGAGGACAAGGGATGGAGGGACAGGACATAGGGAATGGCTTCCCACTGCCAGAGGGCAGGGAGAGATGGGAGATTGGGAAGGAATTGCTGGCTGGGAGGGTGGGGAGGCCCTGGTCCAGGTTGCCCAGAGAAGCTGTGGCTGCCCCTGGATCCCTGGAAGTGTCCAAGGGCAGGTTGGAGCAACCTGGGCTGGTGGAAGGTGTCCCTGCCCATGGCAGGGGACTGGAATGAGATGATCTGCAAGGTCTCTTCCTACCCAAACCAATCCATGGTTTTATGATTCCATTCCTTTTCCACTGCTTTCGTATTGTGGGTCACAGCAGAGAACCCCACTCTGCTGTCACCCCCAGGGGGTTTTTTGCCCCTGTGAGGGTCATTCCTTGGCCCCACAGCTGCTGCTGGAGCAACCAAAGGCAGGAGGAGTCAGGGCCAGGCTTTGGCAGAGCCAGGATCATTCCTTCTCCTGCAGCTCCAGCAGACACCCAGCCTGGCCTGGGACACATTCAGGGATGGGGCAGCCACAGCTCCTCTGGGTGAGAAGTGAGAGTGTTCAGGTGAGAACTGGAAAATACTGACAGCACAACAAAAAGAACAATTAAATGAGTTCTGGAAAAACCTGCCTGAAAAAGAAAAATATGGAACACAGAACCCCCCCCTCAGCCTGACTATTTTAACCCAGAGGAAGTCAAGGGCTGGCTTGCTCCTGGTGTGTGTGTATTGATGCCTGTTCCTCTTAAATAAGAAAGGTCCTTTAATGTCTCAGTCAAGGAAATTCTGAGATCTGCTTGGTGGAAGTTCAAACAAGAAATCCTGCACACTAGAAAGCAATCTCACGAGAAATCAGGTTCCACTTGGTACAGGAAATGTAATTACATGAAGGAAACACTCTCCTGCTTGAACTCCCTGAATTATGAGTGGCTGCTTCTCTAAAAATTATCCTCTTAGGAACTGATGAAAAGGGACAAAATCTGCATCTTGTCTTCCACAGTGACCCTGCTTAGAGGCTGAGAATATCATGGCAATGCTCTGAACTCTTCACAGCAAAATCAAACCCACTTTTCCCCTGGCACCCTCTGGAACAGTATTATTACCATGGAGACTTCATACAAAAATAGTCGTAGAGATACTAATTAATAGGCATTAAGTCTTTCCATCACGAGACATTCAGAATCTACCACATTAACTGTTAAACCCAGTTTGAAGTGCATAGATTAGAAACTGTTATTTTTAAGGCTGAGGCTTCTGTTGAGCTGGATTGACAGTCCCAGAGCCACAGAGGGGGTTCCCAACCCCAGACAGAGACAGCAGCAAATCTCCCAGTGCTGGTGTGTCTGGGGGGTTGGACAGTTCATTTCTGACAGGGTTCTCTTCACAAATCCATGCTCAGCTGGCCCTGCAGGTATTTGTTAATTGGCCCTGATTCTCTCCCAGGCACCAGCTCTGCACTCTCAGCTTCTACCAAAGTGCTGCTGCTGTGGGAGGGGGGCTGGGTTGGACACATGTGGGGGCTGGAGGACTCCTGTCACCTCATGGGGGTTATTTGGGATATAGGTTTGAACTTCAATCTGTCATAGAATCCCAGAATCCCAGACTGGTTTGGGTGGGAAGGACCTCAAAGCCCATCCAGTGCCACCCCTGCCATGGGCAGGGACACCTTCCACTAGTCCTTGGACACTTCCAGGGATCCAGGGGCAGCCACAGCTTCTCTGGGTAACCTGTCCCAGGGCCTCCCCACCCTCCCAGCCAGCAATTCCTTCCTAATATACCATCTAGCCCTGCCCTCTGGCAGTGGGAATCAGACAAGGAAAACTGTCACCTCCAAACACAGTTTTATCCCAATGTGCCCACAAGGAGAGGGGTGAGTTGTCCTTGGATTTAGCTCATATTCTCTTTTAATTGCTTGCAGGTGGAATCTCTTGGGTGGATATTTTTGCCCAGTACCTCCAACTGCATTAGTTATTAAATGCATATTATATTATTTATTGGTTGTCTCCAAGCTGAAGTTCATCTCCCACCTTCCAGCCCCTGCCCAGGGCAGGCAGGGGGGGCTGCACTGGGGGGTGCACAGCTCCCATGGAGGGGTGAAATTCAGATTTCATGGATTTAGAAAACTGCTGAAGCAGAAGGAGATCTTCTCCTGCTCTTTGACATCTCAGCAGAGCTGTTTAATCACCTGGCAAACAGAATAAATTCCTGGTGCATACGAGGGAAATAGAGATCACTACCAAAGAGCCTTCAGGTTCATTAATCCAGTGGGATTTTCTGGTTAATTGGTGTGGTTTTGTAGGGAACACAAAGGACTGGATCTTTTTTGCACTGCAAATGTCCAGAAGTGTTTTCCTAATACGCCTGCAGCTTTATGGTTTGCTGCACTTTTGCTTATGTAGGAATTTTTTAAACATATTCAAGAATCCTGAGCAAGAAGCCTCCAGAAGGTGACACTGCCACGGGACAGGACTGATGAGATGGAGCTCCGTGGTACAAAGGTTAATTCCTTTTGCATGAAGTGTAGCAGATCAAGAATCCTTTGGGATTCCTCTTTACTTTGCATTTCTCCAGAGCAGCACAAAGCACTCACAGGGGGTGACCCCTTGGAGAACCAGATATTAGGGAAAAAATTTCATGGAAAGGGTCATCAACATCACTGAAGTGTTTGAAAAACAGGTGGATGTGGCCCCTGGGGACATGGTGACCGTGGTGGTGCTGCTGGTTTACAACTGGACTTGTTGGTCTGAGGAGTGTTTTCCAACCTTAACAATTCTGTGATTCCATGAGAATATGTTGGGCCTGACAGCAAGGCTCATTTCCAGAGTCAGATTGGCCTCCCTCCTGATTCCTCTTAGGAATGTGCTCCCAGTGCTCCTGACCCATCCTGGTGCTGTTCCCTGTTTGGGAGCCCTTAGGAATGTGCCCCCAGTGCTCACTGACCCATCCTGGTGCTGTTCCCTGTTTGGGAGCCGCAGTGTCGGAGGCTCCAGTGGGTGTAGCTGTTCTGAGAGGTGTTGCCCCAGTGGGTGTAGCTGTTCTGAGAGGTGTTGCCTGTTGATAGGAAGCTTTAGAAAACAGGTTTCCTTGGGAATGACTGTGCTTTTTGGGAGTAGCCACTCTCAGGGTTATTGAATTGTATTGAATTGAACCTTCTGGCTGGTTGTGTCACTTCCATGGAGATTTTCCTGTGACAATTCCATGTGTGCTCCCCATAAATCATCCTAGGGAACATGGTAAAGAATTTTGTTGTCAGAGGGAAAGAGATAAAGGACCTGTGTGTCCTGGAGACTGTAGTGCCCTGTGGGAACACATAAATGAACTTTACAGGACCAACTGGAGCAGAGGCAGCTCAGCTCTGGCACTGTGGGGTCCAGCAGGAGCTCCAGGTTTGCTCCAAAGTGGATAAACCAGTCCACAGGGAGCCTTGGTGCTCCTGTACATCCAGGATCTGAGCTGGCACCACTCCAAGCAGGCTGGCTTTTCCTGAAGGATGTGAAATCTGCTTTGCAGAGGAGTTTCTGATCCCTTTTGTCGTGGTTCTGAACGTCAGTGGGGCTGCCAGAGGTGGGGATCAGAGCAAAGGATGGCAGAACAGCTGCCCTGATAAGAGGAGCAGTGGTTTAGAGGAGGTCTGGGTGGAACTGATCTCCTCCTGGCAGCTTTTCCCAGGGAGCCAGCCTGCCTTTCATCAGTCCTGAGGTTTGACAGACACCTTGGGATCTCTGTGAACATTCAACAGCTTGTGGTCAGATTAAATGTGGACTGATTAAATCAGAGCTGGGTGGGGGTGCACAGCAGCTGCTGCCCTGCTCAGCTGAGCCCACCTCCCCCTGCTCTGGATCTCCTGGAAAGCAGGGAAGTAGCAAAATTGCTGCTTAGAAAAAATTGCCCCCCTTGTTCCCCAGGACACACTGCTGGTCAGGGACAGCCTGTTGTCCCCCAGGCCCCCCAGGCCCTTCTCCCAGAGCTGCTCCCCAGCAGGGCCCCCCCAGCCTGTGCTGGTCCCTGGAATTATTGGATTATTCCTTCCCAGGTGCAGGATCTGCCTTTGCCTTTGCTGAATTCCAGACAGTTCCTCTCTGCCCATCCCCAGCCTGCCCAGGTCCCTCTGAAGGGCTGCCCAGCCCAGGTATCAGCCACTCCTCCAGCCCTGTGCCATCACTCCTGTCCCTCTGTCCCTCTGGGCTGTCTCTGCCTCCAGAGCAAGGACACAGGAGGAGCCACCGACTCTCCTTGGAAAAGGTTGCAGGGTCTGATTAAACACACTTGCACAAAGATGAAGGCACAGCAAGAAGAATCGCTCCTGTGGGATTCAAATGCTGATGGAAGGATGAAAGATGCTCTTTCTGCTGGGCCCCACACTCCTCTGTCTCCTTTGTGTTTTCTGAGGTGACCTAATAACAGCAGTGCCTGCTATTAAGCAAGAGCAGCAAAGAGCACATTTACTTCACATTTACTTAAGCATTAAAGTTCCAAGAATTATATATTCTAAACATTTTCCTTCAGTTTGCTCTTTCTGGAGTAAACTTTTGAAGTCCAAATATCAGAAAACGTTCATTTTCCCCCCATCTGCTTTGTGGAACAAGCACTGGAGTCTGACAGCTCCTTGAGCTGCTCCCTGAGCTGCTCCCCTGGCTCAGCACTCGGGGCTGGCCTGGCCAGGGGAGCCACTGGGACTGTGATGTGGAGTTTAACAGGGTCCAGTCCAGCCCTTGGAAGGCTGTGTGTGGATGAGGCAGGAGAAAAGGATTGTCAGGACCTGAATTTCCAGCAGATGCTGTAGCTGGATTGACTGATAACCCAGAACAGGCTCTTTCCCTCGTGGTGCCCCCGTTCTGGAGCACACCCAGCTCTGTCCTGGGAGCCCTCAGCTCAGATCCTGCTCTTCCCCTCAGCTGGGATGCTGCCAGCTCAGTTCAGCAGGTGAACAGCTCTGTTCAGCACATCTCCACACAGCTGGGGGGGGTTCCATCCTCAGGGAGGGCTCCAAGCCTGCCAAGGGCTCCCTTTCCCACAGGACACGAGCCCCGGAGCTGGTGGAGCTGCCCCACGTTACATCTGACATGGGGGAGCCAAGAGCTCTTCCCAAGTATTTCTCTACTTAACTCATTATCCTTTTTCTCCCTTTGGCCTGTAAATGGCAGCAAGGGGCTCCATGTTTGTGGCATCTCATGTGATACAGAATCAAGCACATTCTCTCAGTCAACACTTTTTAGCTCATTTTTCTTTTCTACCAGAATCTCAATAATTTTTGGGTTTTTTTAGTTTGCACAATACAAAGTTGTAAGAGTTAAATTAAGCAATTTTTCTGGCTTGTATTGAGCCCTCCCCAGTGTGCAGTGGGTCAACCTCAATTGAGCTGAATTATCTTAATTCTCCCAGTCGTGTTTGCTCAGAGAGTTGAGGGGCTCCATCAAAACTGGCCTCACCTTGTTCAAAAATATAAAAGTGACTGAGTATTTCAAGTCCAAGGAAGAACATAACCCAGTTCAAACCCTCTTCTGCCACCTGCAGAAATGAAACTATCCAAAAGTTAGTCATCATTAGGGGGGAATAAAAGTTTTCAGTGCAGATCTGTTGGGTGAGGAGTTCCTATTGTCCCACTGTCCCTTGCTGCAGGTGAGACCCAGGGAAGCAGTTTGCAGTTGGAGTCACAGGGCTGTGACTCCCAGATCACCAGTGCATGAGACAGTGCTGAGAAATACTCTGGTTTATTCCTCCCCCCAAAAGAATTGGCACTGGACACTCACCAGGAAGGACTGGAAGGTCGATGGGCATAAGTTGCACTTACAGACCTTCCTGGGAATTGTCCTTGGGAACACATGATTTGAAGCCCTCAGAGTTCTGCATAAAAGTGATTTCTACTCCTTCATTCCACTTTGTGTCAGTGGGATGGGTTCTGAACTGGGATATTTGGAATGAAGGGAGGAAATTTTAAAACCCCAGACAGAACTTGTCCCCACATTTATTTTTCCGAAATACTGGAACAAGACTGATGTTTGTGCAGGTCAGGCTTAACAGTGTACTGGTCATTGATCATCATGGAATCCCAGACTGGTTTGGGTGGGAAGGGACCTTAAAGCCCATCCAGTGCCACCCCCTGCCATGGGCAGGGACACCTTCCACTGGTGCAGGTTGCTCCAACCTGGCCTTGGACACTTCCAGGGATCCAGGGGCAGCCACAACTTCTCTGGACAACCTGTGCCAGGGCCTCCCCACCCTCCCAGGGGAGCCTTTCTCCCTGAAATAAGATATGATATCCTTATCCAGCTCAAAACTTGGCTACTGGAAGCCCCACTAAATTAACCAGCCACGTTTGGAAAATGGTCCTGTAATTGCTGACTATAAATTCAGACTGGGCATTCAACTAGTTGGTATTTAATCTGCTTTTAACAATAAATGGGCAAAAAGAACACACTATGGAAAATAATTCTCTTTTGTGTTTATGAACACTCAGATCAGTTCATTAAATAACAGTTTTTTGTAACAAGGTTGTAAAAATCCCCTCTGACATCAGAACATCCCATTGTCTCCTGCTCCTGCATCCCAGGGCCCAGGAAATGGGAGCTGTGACACATTACACTGCCCTGGAACAGAGCATTATTCCCCACAATATGGGAACATGGGTTGCAGGAATGGAATAATAAGCCATTATGAGTCAAGCTCCAATGACTCTGGTGTCCATAATGACCCTCCTGTTCCCCCAGGACTGATGGATGTCGAAGCTCTTCGCTGCAGCTCCTCTCTGCAGTTGCATTTCTGCCTTCCCTCGGTTCCTGCTGCTGCAGTTCCAGGAGCAATCCCCACTCAGGCTTGGCTCCTCTCCCAATTCAGAGTCCTGCTGACTGTGGGGGGAGGTTTGCCAAGGAAAGACACCAGGATCCACCCCATGGAAAGGACTGTTGAAAACACCCTGTGTGGGTGCTGTGTGAGGGGAACATCTGGAGGTCACAGCTGGGGCAAGGGACAGACACAGACACACTGGTGGCACTGGAATGTTGGCTTCTGATCTCCCAGGGGGGCTCTTCCCTCCACTTGGAAATCATGGAACTGTTTGGGTCGGAAAAGCCCTCTGAGCCCATCCAGTCCAACCATCCCCAGCACTGCCAAGGCCACCCCTACCCCCTGTCCCCAAGTGCCACATCCACAGGGCTTTGAAACCCCTGCAGGGATGGGGACTCCACCAGACAGATTGAAAAGCTGAGGTATGTGGGGATTAAAGCCGTGATTTGCACTCCCTGACTCCAGAATCCCCTCCCAAATTAAGTTTGAGTCTGTCTGGGTGACTGGTTTGAGTTCTCGAGGGATCTGTGGCAAAGCTGGAATTTAATGATCCCAGGTCTTCTAAGTCCTAGTCCAGGATCTGAGCACACACTCGACTGCACTGCTCTGATTGTGTGAAGAGACAGAAATGTCAGAGAATGAGAGACTTGGAGTTCAGTGGGACTGATGTCAACCCAGAGAAGTTAATTACAGTGCCAAAGGTAATGGCTGGAACTCCAGAGCACTGGGAGTTTATGAGTGGCAGCTGCAACCAAAATCCATGGAAAATATTGCTAATGGGCCTTTGCCAGCCCAAGATACTCTTCAGCTGTTTGGCCACAGCTCTGGGTGGGAGGGAACATGGGAGCTGGAAGAGGTTTCCATCCCCAGGTCTGAGATCTCGTGGAATAAACCATTTGATGCCTTTTGTTTCTCACCTGCATCAAAGAACCTGCAGGTGCAGAGAAAGGAAGATAAAACAGCTGATATCCAGCGTTCCCAGATCCTTCCATCTTTCCCTGGAAGGTCTCAAGGGTACCATGGATCATTCTGGGGGCTCTGTGGCTTCTGTGCTGCCCTGCCTGTGCTGAGGCAAGTCGGCCTGAGAGTCCACCAGAGAAACTCCTGCCCAAGGGAGTCAACATTTGAACTGGTGTTCTGAGGAGTCTGAAGAGGAAAGGGATGGGAAGGGAGGAGGAATCCCGGCAGGAAGAGCCCTTTTGCCAGCACAAGGCAGAGGCACAGCCTGAGGGAAGCTCTGGCCTCAGAGGGTCCAGCTGGGGCAAAATTCATCCCTGCTCTGGTGTGTCTTGGTTCTGCAGAGAGTTCCAGGCACATGGACCTCTCAGATGGATGAGGAATTTAATTCCTTTGGTTTTAATTAAACAATTCATTGAACTATGAACTAGGAATGGAGGAGCTGCTAAAGCAGGTTGCAGTCAGTAAAAAGATTACTAATTAAAAAAATATATATATAATTCCCAAACATTATATTTTAACATTATCAGAATAAAATATTTCAGGTTTTGATATCTTAAAGTGCTTCATCTCAATCTTCCATAAACCCCTTTTCATGTAGAAGTGACACTTGCCATATTAAAATTAACCTGCATTTAAAAACAGAAAGGGGGGGTTAATTGTTAAATAGAACCAAACCGAACAAAAATGAAGTAAAACTGCAATTCTAGAACCTTTCTTTTATCAGGACTCTTTAGAAAACTTTTAATTTAATGTACCTTTCCACTCTCTTACTTTTATTTACTTTGGATGTACCTGGAAAACCTATGGTTCCTTTTAATGGAAATTTGGGGTATGTCTGGAAACAGATGTTTCCCTCCATGTTCTTTTATTTCCACTGCATTTTTTCCTTGTCCTCCTCGTTCCATGTTTGCCTGAAGGCAAAGGTGTCAGGTGAGGAAAAACGGTCAAGGTTTAAAAACCACCGAAGAGCCTCCTGATGTTTGAGCTCAACTCTCACCACGGGAAGGGATGGAAAAGGTAGGAAAAAACCATCCCAGACAAATTGTGTGTCCTGGAATGACCTTGCAGAAAACCAGCCCCCTGGTAAGTCACCCTGGGCGATTTTATCTTTAAAAGGATTTCTTCCCCATTTCCACGACAAGTCAGGGCATAAGAGGTGCCTGAGATTTTATTTCTCTCCCCCCCACATTGCTCTCCCTTTTCATTTATTTCTGGCTTCTGGGTGTTAAAAGGTAGGATTTGTTCCTTAAGCCTCCCCCAATTCCCCTGGAATTCGTAGTTAATCCCTTTGTTCTCCCACATTCCCTCAACTGCTCTCCCCAACAATGGGGTTTTCGGTTCCATCCTGTCCCCATCTGGGGCCACTTACCTCCCCAGCCTTTGTCTTTGCACCACACACCTCCCAGTGCCTGAGAACTAACTATCCATTCACACTCTTCCCATCACCATGGAAACCTGGAAATGGGAGATAAAGTTCTCTAATTCGCTGGACTTGTTACAGCGGCTCCCTGCGCTGGTGCAATATGTGAATTTAAATGGTTTAAACGGCCGGGAGGAGAACAGCCAGGGCACATCCCCAGGAACTGGGCAGCTCTGCAGCCACCAGCACCTCCTGATGCTGGAAATCAGCTCTGCCCGGAGCTGGGAATGTTGGGAGGATTCCAGGCCGGGTTGGACGGGGCTTGGAGCAGCCTGGGCTGGTGGAAGGTGTCCCTGCCCATGGCAGGGGGTGGCACTGGATGGGCTTTAAGGTCCCTTCCAACCCAAACCTTTGTAGGATTCTATGATCCCAAAGGGTCTTTCCTTCATTCTCTCTTCAATATGATCTTTTTTTCCCTTTTCCTTCGTTTTCTGTGGCACACAGAGCTGGCAGGGATCCATCCCAGCACACTGCAGACGAACATGGATCCATTCCCAAGCAGCCCCGTGTGTCCCTCAGCACAGCTGTGTCCCATCAGGTCAGACCAGCCTCCTGTGCACCGAGGGGCCAGGTTAGCTCAGCCCAGACCCCATTTCTGACACTATTGCTCTGCCACCCACCCTCAGCTGGCTCTGCTTTAACAGCCTGGAAGGGCTACTTGGACATTCCCAAGCCTCCTCCCTCCAGAGCTTCCTTGGGATGAGGATCCCTGTGTCCTACCCAGCAGCTCAGGGACCTGGGAGAAAAACACCACAAGGAAAGCCAAAGGTTTATTGCTGTGAGGAGGGACTGTCCTCAGAGGGATCAGTCCCGACCTTCCCATGGTATGTGGCAGGAGAGACACTCCCAGGGGAGAAAGGACACCAGGATAATGTGACCTGCCCCTGCTCTGGGCTGAAGGACAGCAGCCCGTGGGGAGCCAAGGGGGGACACAAAACCTCTGCTCCCAAAGGACAGAGATCCATGAAGACAGGATTCCTATCCAAAGGACGGGATTGCCGAAGCCTAAGGCAGCAAACAGTCTGGAAAGGGATTTGCCTGGCCCAGTTTGGATCCAGGAGCCTCCCTGTTGTGTCCAGTCACTCCCTGGGAGGTTCCTTATCTCTCTCTGGTCCCTCAGGTCTCACTGAGCCTTTTTCCAAGCCCATCTCCTGGTAATGGACCCCTCTGGATTCCTGTTCCCAGTGGAGCCTGTTTGGCCCCAGGAGCTGCTCCCCCATCCCAGGTACCCCTCTGTCTGCAGGGGAGGCCCCTGGGAGGGGAATCCTGGGGCTTTGGGGTTTGTCAGGAGCTGGTGAGGTGGGTAAAGCTGAGTCAAACACTCCTCTTTCCCCCCAGTGTTCTGCAGCGTTTTCTGTTTGTGGATTTATGGAAATTTGGTTTTTTTAATCAGCGCAAAACCCCGAGAACTTTCAGATTCTGTGACACCGTTGTAAATAATTAAAAACCAGGGACGGAGGGAGCGTTAATATGCTGGGAAGGTTCTGTAACAGCTCTGCTGCCTGTTCCCCACTTGCCCTGCCACGCTGGGAAAGCTCCTTCTGAGCACAGCTGGGCTCGGGCCAGGAAACCACTAACAGAGTGGAACAAGTTGAATTACAGTCGGTTATTTGGTGCCAGATGTCTGATCCCAGCCCTGTGAGGTGTGAAGTGCCCTCGGCTCCCGCTGGAATGGGGGCTGCTGGCTGAGCCCGGCTGGAATCCTGTTCCTCTGGGGCAGGTCCTGCCCTGGAACCCGGGTGAGCCCTCTCCTCAACAACCCCTCTGATTTTTGGGAAAGCAGCTGCACCCCCTCCCTGGGGACTGCACAGCGCCCCGGTCACTCCCTGTGCCTCTTGGCTGCTCCCCAGCAGAACCGGGGAGGGAATCAAGGGCTGCCTTGTTCAAAGAACAGAAGAAAAATGAAGGTGGAAAAGTAAGAAATGAATGGAAACACTGAAATGGAGATTAAAAAAATGAAAAGTGAATGGAAAAAATGAAATGAAGATAAAAAAATGAAAAATGAATGGAAAAAATGAAACGAAGATAAAAAAATGAAAAACGAATGGAAAAATTGAAACGTGAAAAAAAAATAGTGGAAGAATTGAAAGGAAGATGAAAAAACAGGTAAAGATTTTGTGTGTGATTTCCTTTGGGGGGAGTCACCAGCCACCCTCTTAGAGCTCTGATGGTGTGACAATACCACACATATACATATAAAATTATATATAATAGACATAATTGTTATAATTTGTAATTATTAACAAATATAATAAATACTAATTCTTATTAGATAAATATATAATTTACATATATGGTCGTATAAGTCATTGAACCATGTTTAATCAGCTGTGAAAAAGTCCATTTGCATTTTTAAGGCTCTCCTTTGCTGTTCCTTCATTCAGATGCAGCTTCCTGGGGTTTTTTGGTTTTGTTTTGGTTTGGCTTTGTTTTGGTTTTTTGTTTGTTTGTTTGTTTGGGGTTTTGTGTGGCTTTTTTTTTTCTCTGTTTGTCCTACAAAAGGAAAAGCAAGTTAACGAGCTACAGACAGAGGTTGAGTTTCACTCCTATCCTCTCTCATCATCCTTGGGGTGGGGCTTTTGTAGGGAAAGAATTCTAGAGACTATTTGTTTTAACCTTATCAGTGAGATACATTCCAAATTCACGAGTCTGGGGGTTCTTATTAACAAAAAAATAAATCCAAGCTACTCTCAAAGGAGCCTCCCACTGTTAAACACTCATCTCTTTCCATCTCTGCCACATCCCAGAGCTCAGCCCTGGGGTAAATGTAGCATCACCCCGACCCCTTGGGTGGAACAACTGTGAATTAGTCGACTCTGAGGACCAGAACTGGACTTTATTTTACTGGAGACACTTCATAAGAGCAAGAAATGAGACACTTCATAAGAGCAAGAAATGAGACACTTCATAAGAGTAAGAAGTCCCCAACTCTGCTCCACTGCCTTCCCAAGTGAGTGAGGAGAGCAAGAACAAGGCCTTTGCTCCACCCTCACCCTCTGCCTGCTCTCCCTATGCTTTTATTTCCTATTTGAGATGTCCAGGGATGTCAGATTTCAAGAACAGCTTCAAATTAACCCCCTACTTTATTTCTTTTCTGCTTTCCAATACAGCTGAACCCTCACCTTTCCACCTGGGAAGTGGTAAAAGCACATGTGGATGTGGCACTTGGGCACATGGGACAGTGGTGTCCTTGGCAGTGCTGGGAACTGCTGGACTCGATGGGCCTGGAGGGCTTTCCCAGCCTAAATGACTCTGGGAACCATCAGCTGATAATCCAGCTGCTGTTGGTGTGCTTTGCACTCCCAACACGGTCACCACGGGAGGGTTGTGGTGGACTCCCCTCCAGGCTGAGGAAGCAGGTGAATAAACGCAGACCCTGGAACAGCCCTCCCACCTCTCCCTGCCCAGAACAGCCCTCCCACCTCTCCCTGCCCAGAACAGCCCTCACTGCTCTCCCTCCCCAGAACAGCCCTCCCACCTCTCCCTCCCCACTCCAGGGGTGGGGGCTGTCGGAGAGCTGAGGTGAGAACGAACCTTTCCCTCTCCTTGGAAGCCTTGCCGGCACTACATTGCCTGGGGACACGGAATGACAGCCTGGTTTGGGCTGGTGCCTGGGGACACGGAATGACAGCCTGGTTTGGGCTGGAAGGGACCTTCCAAGCCATCTGATCCCCCCCTGCCCTGGGGAGCTGCACATCGTGTGCAGGAGCTGCCAGTGTGGAGCCTGGAAAACAAGCACAGAAACACGGGAACAGAGAGGGACCAAGCTGATAAAACTGCCCCTCTGCAGAGCCAGCTGTGCCCTGGGTTTCGTGCCATCCCCTGCTTCAGAGGGAATTGCTCAGATAATCCCTGCCTGCTCTTGGCTGAAGGCACCGGGGCTGTGAATCCCTCTGGCTCCAGGGTTTGTCCCTCCCGGGGCTGTGAATCCCTCTGGCTCCAGGGTTTGTCCCTCCCGGGGCTGTGAATCCCTCTGGCTCCAGGGTTTGTCCCTCCCGGGGCTGTGGATCCCTCTGGCTCCAGGGATTGTCCCTCCTGGGAACCCCCTCTCCTGGATGAAATGCTCCTTCATCTCCTTGGCCCCTTCAGCCCCTCCCGCAGCTCCTGCTGGTGCTGGAGGATCTGATGTGGCACCAGAGCTCCTCTTTTAGCAAACAGCTTTGCCAGGGGACATTCCTGTTAATGGACATCCTATTTCTTGTCCTCTCTCCTTCCAAAAGTTATTGAAAAGGGGGGGAATTCACCTCCAGGGCTGAGCAGTTTGGCTTATCAGGGAGTGATAAGTCTCAGACAAGTTTGGGGCCCTCTGTAACCAAGGGACTGTTTCCTTTTAATAAAGTGAGGCCCTGCCTGCTGTGGTGCCATTGCTCATCTCTTTGTGCTGCACTCAGCAACTCAGCCTTTAAAAACTGAGGAATTGCCCTTCAGTGGTACACAAAAAGAGTAGCTTTGATTTCTTCTGGATGTCTTTATTTGGCTGTTGCCTAAGCCAATATTCCAAGGCCAGTTGATCAGTGCTAACCAGGTGATTTTTCCCATTTTGGTCTGACAGATATATCAATTTTTTTTTTCCTGGGCTAACTCTAATTTATGTTATGGACAAATCTAATAATATCACCATCTCTACTATATTATGCTATATAAGCAGAGCAATTTTTAGATGGAGTCTTTTGTCCTCAGTGCTATTACTCAGACCCATTATTCCTACCCAAACTTTTGTAACTTTAATCAATTTTTAAGGAGAAAGGCAAGAAAGATAAAGGAAAGGATGCCCAGGCCTGACTCTAATGTGGCCCCTTTCATGTGCTAAAATCCAGGTAAATGGTTCTATTCATTGCCAGGGTGCTCAGCGGGCTCTGTATCCCCCGGGGGTGATTTAGGGCTATCCCGGAATCCCAGAGAAGTGGAGGCTGGAAGTGGCCCCACCAGTGGGATGTCCCAGGCTGGTCTCCAGGGGAGGAGTTGGACACCTGGCCACACTCCTGTTGATCCAGCCCAAGAGGAATTTGAGCTTCCCCCCATGGCAGGGGTGGAACTGGGTGAGCTTTGAGGTCCCTTCCCACCCAAAGCATTCCCTGACTCTGGTTCTTCATCCCTTACATCAATCACTGCTGCTGCTGCACAGCCATTGGAGCACAAAAGTGGTGTTTTGCATGTAGAAGAAATTAAAAATTATATAACTGTAAAAGCAGTCATTTCTGCCAATCATTTTTTACATGTCCCCCTTGGCAAGGTAACATCATACCAAAGGTTTTCCTTCTCTCACTGCAACATGTTTGAAGTTAAACAGAGAACTTCAGCTTCCTTTTACTCTCCCCGCTGCCTGGTTTTAATTTGAGTGAGCTAAACTAACACATTCAACGTGTTCAGTCATGGGTTGCTGTTTCTTGCTGTCACAGTTGCAATGTGTGGAGCAAGAGGTTGGATAAATTGCCTTTCACAGGTTCCAGACCAATAAATATATATGTGTGTGGAATACTTAAGTAAAACTCATGAAGGAGGTTCAGATTAATTAGGTTGATATCAAAGGCCACACCAACATCTGCAGGCATCAAGGGATTGGCCTCAGTACCACACCAACTGGAACATTTTCATTGAGAAAAAGCAGTTCCACTGAAATAAATCCATTTCCTGGTAATGTGCTGAGTTTGTTCCATTTTCAACATCGTTCTGTTTCACTGAAATAAAGATGTCTTGTTACCTTTACTTCAAGTGTATAATTTCTCAGACCTGTCATATTAATTTGATGCTATTTACCCTTAGATTTGATTATATTGTTTTGACAGATGTCAAGTGTCATATGTCAAAGTACTATAATATTTATCCCACAGGAAACCGGAGCTTTTCAGATCTGCATAGCTGAAGATTAAATATAAAACCTCTCAGAAGGAGGATGGAAACAGCTCTGTGAACACTGGAACAACCTGTCAGGGGAAACCCAGGCTCCAGCCTCCCCCAGAGCAGAGCCTGCCTGGGGAGGTGATAACGTTCCAAAGCAGAGTTACCTGGGAATGTGGGTTATTGTGGTTTTACCTGGGAATGTGGGTTATTGTGGTTTTACCTGGGAATGTGGGTCATTGTGGTTTTACCTGGGAATGTGGGTTATTGTGGTTTTACCTGGGAACGTGGGGGTATTGTGGTTTTACCTGGGACTGTGGGTTATTGTGGTTTTACCTGGGAATGTGGGTCATTGTGGTTTTACCTGGGAATGTGGGGGTATTGTGGTTTTACCTGGGACTGTGGGTTATTGTGGTTTTACCTGGGAATGTGGGTCATTGTGGTTTTACCTGGGAATGTGGGTTATTGTGGTTTTACCTGGGAATGTGGGGGTATTGTGGTTTTACCTGGGAATGTGAGTCATTGTGGTTTTACCTGGGAATGTGGGTCATTGTGGTTTTACCTGGGAATGTGGGGGTATTGTGGTTTTACCTGGGAATGTGGGTTATTGTGGTTTTGTGGGTGCTAAATGTTCCAAAGCAGGGTTACCTGGGAATGTGGGTTATTGTGGTTTTACCTGGGAGTGTGGGGTTATTGTGGTTTCGTGGGGAACAGTCACAGCACACGGAACAAACTCCCCATGGAGCTGCCTTTCCTTTGCTGGAGGAGAGGAGTTCCCTCAAAATGCAGAGCAGCACAGCCTGGCTGTGAGCAATGGCAGGTGAATGCAGGAGATCAGTCCCTCAGGGTCCCTTTTCTCCTCCATTTCATTCCTGAAAGGAGAGATGAGGAGGGAGAGCAGCTCCAACAGGGAATCCCTGCACTGAGGGGGCAAGGCAGGGGTGGCCTGGTAGGTCTGGGGGAGCAGCTCATCTGCAGGGTTGAGCCTCAGCCCACATTCCCTGAGATCCCAAAGGCTTTGGGGCTGTATCTTTTGGTTATTTTAGGGGGTTTTTTGCCCCTGACCATGAGGCAGTGCTGGTTCTGCCCAGCACCCTGGGCACAGGGTCACACCTGCCCTGAGCTGGGGAGGACCCAGAGGATCACCCAGCCCAGCTCTGGCCTGCACAGGACCATGTGCCTGTCAGAGGAAAACCCAGCCTTGTGAGAGCTCCAGGGAAAGCCAGGGGGGTTGGTGGGGGACGAGCCTCAGCTCAGCCCCAGCCCTTGGGCTCTGGGATGGTGCTGCTGCCCTGGGACCAACAGCCCAGACAGAGGGTACCTTCTGACCCTCCAAGGAGGGTCCATGGCCAGCTGGGTCCCACAGAGGCTGGGTGCCACTCGTGCTGCTCTCTGAGGCACTGCCAGGGGCACACCTGGCAGGAATATTTAAACACAGGAATACCAGGAAGGCTGAAGCATTAACTCATAGTCTGGGGGAGCAGAGGAGGGAAAGAGATTCCTGTGTCCCATGTCCTGCCACCCCCCTTTCTGTGCTGCTGTTCCCCTTTCAGTGAGTTTCTTATTCAATTTACAACACCTATTATTGCACTTCAATAGATTACTTTCTGGGTGGTGCTTTATTAACTGCTTTATAAAAATTCAGACAGATTAATCCTCTGAATTTTCCTCGCCTTAAAAAGCAGCTGCATTATGAGGGCTTTCCTTGATTTTACTGTGTTAATCTGGGCCTCTGTGTCCCCAGTAAGGCCAGGTTGCATTTCCTACTCCTCTCTTTTCTCCAGGATGGGCTCCTAAGCCATCCATGTTAATTTTGCGGCTTATTGTGCACTGAATTATTTTCTCATCTCACTCCAGCACAAGCTCAAGCCCTGCACCCCAGAGCAGCAGATGTACAGAGCCCCACTCAGATCTGGGTTTGGCACCATCCTGGGCACTGCAATCAGACATTCCAGAGCCTCCAGGTCCTACTGTGCAGGGTGGGTTTTCCTCAGCACAGGCCAAGGCAGTAGGGTCAGCTCCTTCATCTGGATGGGAAGGGACCTCAAAGCCCATCCAGTGCCACCCCTGCCATGGGCAGGGACACCTTCCACTATCCCAGGTTGCTTCAGCCTGGCCTTGAACACTTCCAGGGATCCAGGGGCAGCCACAGCTTCTCTGGGCAACCTGGGCCAGGGCCTCCCCACCCTCCCAGCCAGGAATTCCTTCCTAGAATCTAATCTAAATATCTCCTCTTTCAGTTTGAAGCCATTCCCCCTTGTCCTGTCCCTCCATCCCTTGTCCCAAGTCCCTCTCCAGCTCTCTTGGAGCCCCTTTAGGCACTGGAAGGGGTTTTGAGGTCTCCTCTTCCCCAGGCTGAACAACCCCAAGACCAACTGAACCCTTTTGTTGCACAGATTGAGCTGAAGCAGTTGGAGTTTTTATTTGTCATTTCTGTTACCTCCCTAAATATGTCTCTGGGAAAGACATGTGGATATTCTCCTTTTAATGACATTTCCCTTTCACAACCTGACTGTTCTGGAAGCACTCTTGGGGCTTCAGAAACTGGAGAAGATCAGATGGCTTGGCCAAGCTCTGCTGTGGAGTGGCTGTAGTTGTGGCTGTTGGCACCAGGGGAAGAAAACCACCTTTGGAGGGTGCAGTGGAGTCAGTTTGTCAGCAGATGTGCCCTCTGGAGACAGGGGATACACCCTCCAGTTTGCAGTTATTGTCCTGCACTTCTTTCCCAGCATCCCCAGAACCTCCTGGGTTTATGGCACAGAAATCCTTGGCACAGCCATTCCTGTGGGGTTGCCCAGGTGGCTGTGGGCTCTCAGCACTGTCAGACAGCTCCTGGAGGGAGGGAGAGCAGCCCCTGCAGTGGTGCTTTCCCATCCCACCAGCACAAGGATGGGCAAAACTAAACAGATTGGAACTTCTCAACCTCAGAGAGGAAGAAATCAGACCCCGGGAATGCGAGAGCAGCCTGTAAAGTCAAACCTGGCACAGAAACAGTGACTGGGGTGGGCAGACACTGCTCCTCTGAGAGAAGAATTCAGGTCTCTGGTCACATAACCAGGTAACCTGTTCACAACAAACAGCAAAGGGCTCTGCATAAAACACTGGGCAAACATCTGGCAGCAGGGACTTGAGGCAGCTGCTCCTGCCCTGGGGCAAGGGATGGCTCAGGTGTCCTCTGCCCGTGCCCTTTCAGCCCCATTCCCTGTGATTCCAGGATTAGGTGCAGCTGCCAGAAACTTCAGCAGGTGTCAAAGGTATCAAAATAATTTCTGCATGGAATAAACCCCCCAGGAGCTGGGCTGGGCTGCCTGTGGGGCAGGTGTTGGTCTGATGGACCCTGCTCTGCCCCCGCCCCCAAGCCTCCCAGGGACTGTGGGTTCTGTGGGATATGAGACAGGACACAGGGAATGGTTTCCCAGTGCCAGAGGGCAGGGTTAGATGGGATATTGGGAAGGAATTCCTGGCTGTGAGGGTAGAGAGGCCCTGGCCCAGGCTGGCCAGAGAAGCTGTGGCTGCCCCTGGATCCCTGGAAGTGTCCAAGGCCAGGCTGGAGAAACCTGGGCTGGTGGAAGGTGTCCCTGCCCATGGCAGGGGTGGCACTGGATGGGCTTTGAGGTCCTTCCAACCCAAACCAGTCTACAACTCTCTGGCTCTCTTCGTTCTGGCAGTTCCTTCAGTCCCACCCTGGGCCCCCCTGCCAAGGAGAACTCCATGGAATGATTTCCAGTCCCTTGGATTTTCAGATTATTGCCAACAGTTACTCAAGTCCTTGCTCATAATTTTCATTAATCTTGGAAAACAGTGACACAGACCCACAGTGAGCACGGTGGTGTCCAGTCTAAGCTTTGACTTGATGATCTTGGAGATGTTTTCCTGCCTTAATGATCCTGGGACTCCAGACCCACTGACTGACAAATGCCCATGAGGAAGAAAACCCATGTCCTGTGCTTTAAACTCAAGGGGCTTAGAAATGAGGTTTGAACCACAGGACTCAGAATAACTATTTTGGAAATCCTTTCTTATCTAACTTTGAAAAGAACCCCAGGGTGCAGCTCTACCCTCCAGCTGGGTGGGTGATCTGATTGCAAATTTTGTGCATTTTAAATATTTTCTAGTTTCCATTGCTGAGGAGACATTTTCCTACCAGCCAGAGGCAGAGAGGCCACAGCATTTACTCAGTGTTTTGCCTCTGAAGGCAGAGAAATGAGTCTCAATTCACAGAAACAAAAGTGTACAGAGAAATGCAGAATCTTGCAAGAATTGTCTGTGTCGAGGGAGAGCATTATTCCATATTCAAAACACCTTGAGATGTCAGAAACTCCCTCAATCCAGCACTGGAGCTCAGCTGTTTCACTTTATCACACACTGAAGGAAGTCATAATTATTTCCAGTGGGACTTCAGGAATAACCCAAAGTGATCCCAACACCCTGAGCTGTTCCCACATGTCCAAACAGCCACGTGGATCTTCTGTTTCTTTGATTTCCTCAGGTTTTTTCCTCTCCCTTCCCTAAGTACCACTCTGGGTTCAAGTTTAGTGCAAGGAATAACCATATGATAAAAGAACACATTAATGTAAAACTAGAAATAAGCTCTTACAGAGCCAATATTTTCATGGCAAGGAAGGAAATAAAAATACGTTTGCTGTCCAAAAACCCATCTCACAAACCCTAACATGCCCAAAACAATTCTAGTTTAATTATGCAAAAAAAAGGCTCCTAACCTTAATAACAAATCACTATCTCAAGGAAATCTGAATTGGCTTTTACAGTGTCAAAATATGAATATCTTCCCATAGCAGGCAAAGTGCAACATGGGGAAATACAAAATGTGTCTGGGAAATTAAAAATCTCTTATTAGGACTCGCAGACAGGAGCTGGGAGAAGCCATGTTTTCATATATTATTAACTACTGGTTTATCTCTGTCTTTCATGATTCCCTCCTTCCCTCCTCCAGCCCTTCCCCTCCCTCCCCACTCAGCTTCTCACCAGCTTATTTATTTCCAGAATTTAATTCTCCTGCCAGTTCAGAGAGAATAAGCTGTTCAGGACACAATTCAGATTTTCTTCACTGTCCGGGGACTATCTGGGAGAAAGTGGGGCAGGATCTCTGCCTGGATCAGGGGGTCTTTGCCCCACAGATAAAGTCACAGCTGCCTTGCTGCTCTGGACAACCTGGACCAGGGCTTCCCCACCCTCCCAGCCAGGAATCCCTTCCCAATATCCCATCTCTCCCTGCCCTCTGGCAGTGGGAAGCCATTCCCTGTGTCCTGTCCCTCCATCCCTTGTCCCCAGTCCCTCTCCAGCTCTCCTTTGGGCCCTGGGAGTGGGTCTCAGCTCTCCTGTTGAGGGTTCCCCTGGGTTTCCTGACACGAGGCACATTGTTCTGTCAGGGGGAAATCCCTTATTATCTACGGCTGGAGAACAACGGGATAAGGTGTGGAATGGGGCCATGGCTTCCCATTCCCTGGGATGGACTGGGCTGGTGCAGGAGAGGAGCCCAGTGTGAGCCCAGTGGTCCCTGCCATGCTGGGCTGGCACCTGCAGGGCACAGCCTGGGAAGGGACATTGTGCCAGGACTTATCCCGGGGGATCTTCTCTCCAAACAATTAATTCAGTGGCAGTGAAATTCAGCCAGTGGCATTTCCTGTCACCAGTGTCCAAACCTTTGAAACCTCAGCCCCTCAGAGCAGGAATGGGAGTGCAGGACCAGCCCTGCCAGCCCTGGTGAAAGGCACCTCTGGGAACTGAGGGTGTGGAATCTGAAGGTGCTGAACAGGAGTTTTCTTCCTTATCAGTGGAAGCACCAAGAGGAACCTCCCTGCCCAGTCCTTAGTGGAGACACCACCCCCATCTGGAGGGGCAACCAGCCTGTTTTCCAAAGGACAGGGAGGAAAACAAAGCTGTTCCCACACTTGAGGCTCTCAGTCCAGGCTTTCCACTCGGCTGAATTAACTAGGGTGCTTGCAAACACTTTGAATGTGTCATTTTTAATTGGAGAGCGCCCCGTGTAAAGATTATTTTCAGGAAAAAAAAGCTAGGAATGCAATTAAATACATTCAAATAAAAATTCTGTGCCAGGCCCTGAGGTTCTTTAATTTGTTAATGCAACACTGCTCAGCCCCTGCATGTGACTGAGCAGGGCTTTGCTGAAACAATTCCTTTTTAATGTGGGTCACTCCTGGCCTTGCATGAGCTCCCACATCACTGGGAACCTCAGACACTGCTCACAAAGCTGAGCCTGGCACTGGGTGTGTGGGACACAAACAAACCCCAAATGAGCCTTCCCTGAGTGTTGGGAAAGATCTCAGAACAAACCAAAGTCCTCTTTATGTGGCAGAATCACTTTGCAGAAGGGTTTCCTATCAGCAAGATCAATTTACCTTTTCTCTCTTCCTTTAAAACAAACACTTGGAGGAATTGCCAAAGCCCTTTGCTGCACATTGTTTAATGTGTTTATTTCCTAAAATTGCAGCGTGTGGCTGTGACTTGTAAAGCTCCAGCTCTGGTGGAGCCCTGCCCAAATGCCATTGTGAGAGTCAGAAAGCTTTCCAGGTGGGCACAGTGGCCGAGGGTGTTTGTGTCTGTGCAGGCAGCCCAGGCCAGAAGGCAGATTTTCCCTTTGCCAGCCATCCTGGGGAACATGTTCTAATCAGGGACAAGTGGATGTGAGTGGCTCTGCTGTCATAGCAATGCTCCTCAGTGGGTGATTCTGCAGGAAGTTTATTAGCAAGTTCCTGCCTCCATTAAAGTTGATGGCAGTTGTTGAGGTTGCCATAAGCATCTCCTCTGTCCTGGGATACATCTCCTGTGCACAATTTCCATTTGCATCTTTTCCTGATACCAAATTGTGAAAGAAAATGCCTGAAATTATGACTCACATTAATTGGGTGAAGAGCCCACTCAAATCAGAAATGCCTTTCATTTCTCAGGCACTGGAGATGGTTGGATGGCAGGTTATTGCTTTTTTATATTATTAAATCAAGGCACATTTGGAAGCTCTGCCTGCCATTGGAATATTTGTGTGGCATTAGTAGGAAGTGCTACAGCAAAGAAAGTGCTACAAATGTGTTTGTGCTGCACTGGCTCCATTTCCAGTGTCAGAATCCTGATGTGGCCATCAACAGAACTGCTCAGGCACAGAAATCAGCCCTGGGCTGAGAGCAGGTGGCAGTGGAGAAGAGCCTGGAGTGTCCCTGCCCACACCAGTGGTGCCCAGGGTGGGCAGGGGCTGGGCTGGAGGTGGGAAGGTGGTATCTGAGGCCAGGTTGGATGGAGCCTGGGGCAACCTGGTCTGGTGGAAGGTGTCCCTGCCCATGGCAGGGGGTAGAGTGAGATGGTCCTGAAGGTCCCTTCAAACCCAAAGCATTCCAGGATTCCATGACCTCCAAGCCCATGGCAGCACCTTCTCTATCTTCCCCTGTTCCTGCATCTGCCAACAGCCCCTGGCAGCCCAGGGCTCCTTTGGGGCTGGAGCTGAACCCCTTGTGCAGGTCCTGGGACACTTGTCCTTGTTCCTGGGGCCCCTGGGCTGTCCCATGGAGCTCTGGGCTGAGCTGCTGTGTTTGGGGTTCAGGGAAATGCTGGGGGTGTCCCATGGAGCCCTGGGCTGAGCTGCTGTGTTTGGGGTTCAGGGAAGTGCTGGGGGTGTCCCAGGGTGCCACAGGCCACGGGCTGCTCTGTGTGGGCACTGCACCACAGCATTAATGATTTCAGCCTCAGCAACACTGAAAGGAGTTAAATTCTGCTCTGATCTGGTACCTCTGACCTGTTCAAAACAACTGCTGGAAGTGCTGCATCCCAATGAGGGCTCTGTGCTGCTGCTGCCTCTGGCCATTATTGGCACAGACACTTCCTGCTCTTCTGCTGGGGCTGGTTTTGGGGGATGGCAGCCCTGCTCTCCTCCCTGAAAGCTAAGCCAGGCTCTGCCAGCCTGTGTGGTACCCGGTGTGCCCACGGCAGCCCAGGGGCTCTCCCAGCAGCACTGGGAGGGTGGAGCTCAGGGACCTGCTGCCCACAGCCTCTGGGTGCCCACTGCCATTGGATCCAGCACAAACAGATCCATGGATGCTGTCATTCCTTCTCTCTCCAGACACGTGGGGGCTGCTGAGTGTCACAGGGACCTTCTGGGCCGGTTCTGTGGCCGGGCTGGTTTCTCAGCTCTGGCAGAGGAGGAGATTTCCAAGCTCAGAGCCCAGGAGCAGATGGGATGGAGAGGCTTCAGTGTCCAATGTATGGCAGGAGATTTGGGTGACAAGTGACAGCATCACCCTGGTGCTGCCCCTTCACTGACAGCTTGCCCACCTTGTTCCCTGCCCGTGGCATGGAGCTGGAATGAGAAGGTCTTTAAGATCCCTTCCAACCCAAACCATTCCAGGATTCCATGACTTCCAGTGCCAGCAGTGACAGGAGCTGGAGGCAGGGCTGGCTCAACCACAGGGAAACTGAGCAAAGACTGATGCTCCCATGTGAGGCTGCAAAGAGGATAAGAGAAAATGTGGTTTGTGTTTGAAAAACCAAACAAGGCTGAGGTGGTGGCAGAGCTACCAATTGTGCTGCTGGAGGTGTGAAAGGATCAGCACCCAAACCTTGGAAGGGAATGTGAAACTCATGATGCAGAAAGAAATTAAAAAGTAGAAAAATATCAGGACTCCTAAAAAGCAAACAGAAGAAGAGAACAGTAAGGAATAAATCCGCTCACTGCTGAATGTTTGCTCTTCTTTCTGGATTTTTTGAGACCAAATGTTTTACAAAGAGCTTCAGAATTCCTGGATCCTTTCCAGGGCCAGCCTGCTCCCCGGTGGTTTCCCTCACGAGGCCCAGACAAGGTGTTGTACAGATTTCCCTCTAACTCGCCATCAATAGCTCCAGTTTTTGCAATTAACTGATTACAGAGAGAATTAACCTGCTCACCTGCAAAGAACAGAGGCTCTGGGCCGGGCTCATTATGGGCCTCGTGGTTTCTGAAGGAAATTGTGCAGGGAAGATTAAATGGAATTCACCAGGGAAGAGCCAGTTCCAGTGAATAATTAACTTGACAGGCACCAAGCTCCTCTCCCCCATCCCAGTGCCAGCTGGTCCTGCCCAGCCCTGCTGCTCCCTCAGCCTGCACAGGCACTGCCAGCACGGCTGGGACGGCAGGGGCAGCTCCCGAGCCCGGCAGGGCAGTAAAAGCAGTTTAAAAGTACTTGAAAGGATAAAGAGGAGCATTTGTGAGGCTGTGAGAACGTTCTCGGTGCATCCTCGGGGAGCTGTAATCGGGAGCCAGAGACAAACGGGGCTCCAGCAAAACAAATGGCTGGCAAAGACTTTTTTTTCTTTTCGGGACTGGATGTGAAGGTCCATTTTAGCTCGAAACAAACGGCAGCTCTCCAGAGGCTGCTCCATGTGTCCGTACCCACCACTGCGGGGGAGGTGGAGGCTCCTGGGGACGGGACAGCCCAACAACCCCCCTGTGCCTGGTGTGTTGTCCAAACGCTCCCTGAGCCCTGGCAGTGCTGGGACAGAAGAAGGGGAACCCCCCATGTCCTCTGAGAGGAGCTGTGACAGGAAACCTGAGCTGGGTCTCCGCGGGAAATCCAGAACTGTCCTGAAGAGCCCCCGGCACTCCCGGATTTCCCAGTGCTGGGGCACTGCTGAAGCAGCTGCTCTCCCTCTGTGGCCGATGCCTGGAGCAGGTCACAGCCAAAATATTCAGCTTTGGACTTCAAAGCCAAAAGCATAAAACAATGTCAACCTTTCCAAAGCCTAAATAAATGTTAATTTTACAGGAAGAGACATAGTCCAAAGTGATGCTGCAGCAGCTCTTGTCTTGTGCTGAACACCCCATTCCCTCTCCATCCCTTTGGATCTGGTGCCACAGCCAGGTCCTGGAATGACATTTGCAGAGCCCAGGTCCTGGAATGACATTTGCCAAGTCCTGGAAATTGGTCTGTCTGTGTTTTTATCCCTTTCTCCATTTCCCCCTGGCCCTCAATCCAGGCTCCCTGGGACAGGGAGTGCTCAGAGCTGGGGCATCCTCCAGCTCTGCCCATCCCTGTGCCCTCCATGGAGCCTTTCCAGGGTCCTGCAGAGCTGTCCCAGCCCTGCACACACCCCTCAGCCCCACAGTGCCCCCTCCTCTGCCCAGCCGAGTTCAGGTCAAGGTGAAAATTGCAATAATCAACTTAAAGAACAACTAAAGCTGGTGGGCTCCTGCAGGGCTCCTTCCCCATCACAGGGGGTTCCCTGAAGTACAGCAAATGTGCTTTTTAAACAATCCCACACCCTAACACTCTGAGCAAACAAATGGAACAACCACAGGCCAGGGACAAGTTTCTGACAGAGGTTCAGGAGCAGGGGGCTGAAGGGCAGGGAGGCTCCAGGCTCCGGCTCAGTCACTCCCTGCACATCCACGGGCAGCCACCACCAGGGTTCATTTTCTTCTCTTCCATATCACACCTGTGCAGTAGGATACTGGGATTTAGGAATTAATTTTACGAAGAGGCTGACACTCCAAACCTGACAGGTCTCTAAGGAAGATTAAAATAGAAATAGTTGAGTGGAGGATTGAGCTGCAGTCTGGGGCACGATTAGAGAGCAAAGACCCCGTTAACTGGGGGGATCAAGGGCATGGCAGGGCTTTGGAGAGGCCTGGCTGTGCTGAGAGCACAGTTACCTGAGGGACCAGTTGCCTCCACTTGACTAGAGAGCAGAACTAGTAATTAATTACTCGTGTTTCCATTTTCCAGCCACTGATCAGCATTTAAAATATCTTGTTTCTTGGATCTGGACTGCTGGAAATGGGGTCTCAGCAGTAAAATGTCTGATTCAGTGCTGCTGCATCACACCCCCTTTTTTGGGGGGTAAAATGAGACCTGTGGAGAGAAATGGGGAGAATATTCCCCTCTGGGATGTCTGGGGGTAAGAGCTCAGCCTGAAAAGCTTCTTCAGTGCATACAAAGAGCTGCTTCCCTTCCCTTCCCTTCCCACAGATTTAGAGCTGTTGTACCTCACCACAGTTAAACACATCCCCACGCACATCCTCCACATCCATTTGTGTCTCCCCCACTCCAACCACACCTTCCCCTCACTTCCATCCACTGGAAGGAAAAAAAAAAGCTGTTTCCTAATGGGTGAGACCAAACCAGGGCAGAATTTTCAAGGTCCTTTCAAGTGATGCTTGTTTTATAAATGTCTCTGAATGTAATAGTTTTCTTTCTTGCTTGGAGAAATTCTATGTAGGAAATTTTTCAGTAAGTGATGAGCCTGCCAGTCTTGCTGGGGATTTTGGAGGCAGTTTGGAGGAGCTGTTCCAGCACAGAGCAGGAAGATGTATTAATTCTAACCTCCAAGAACAAATGCTTTCCAAAAAGGTCACATTGCTGCAAGTCATGACATTATGAGCCTGATCTCATGAAGCTGCTATAACGTGGCCTGCAGTCACACTTGTTCCTGCCTTAAATCAAGGCCATGTTTCCTGTGCAGACACAGCTCTGGGGAGTGGCTGCTGGGGGGGTTCTGTGTCCTGTGCTGTGTCCAAAGGGAGACACGATGATCACCAGCACCTCTCCCAGCAAGGAAAAGATCAGAATTTAAATGGATCACAGTCAGCTGTTTATCTGTCTCCTGACCTGTTCCCATGGCTCCTGCTGTCACTGTGTCCCAGCTTTCCCAGCTATATCCATGGAACTGCCCCAGGAGCAGCACTGCTGCCTTCCACCACCTCATTAAGCATTTTAAGAAAAGCATCTCTTGCTGATTTTTCTCCCATGGGATCTGCATTCAGAAACCTGCTCCTGCACTGTCCAGCTCAGGGGATGAGGGCAAACCCCCCACTTCTGGATGCACCCAGGGGCAGGTGTGGGGCAGACTGAGAGGCACATCCCAGGTTGGAGCACAGCCCCGTGCACAGCAGGGCAACCTGGATTTCCAGACAGCTCATGCAGGGTCTGGGAAAAAACCTTCCCCCTCAGTAAACCTTTGGGGGGTGTTTGGTGAAATGAGCTTTTGCTGCTTCATTCCCTGGGAGGGGACAGCTCAGAGGGGTTTGGGTGGGGCCTGAGGGCTCTCCAGGTACTGGGAAACAGGGATTGTGGTATCCACAGGAAGGAAAGGACATGGTTGGTAAATACAGAGGCTCAGGGCAGCTCCTTGCCTTGTTTTCCTGATGGATTTATCCCAGAGTGTGCCCATGGTTTGGGATCTCAGCTTTGCAGATGGACTGGGTGGTCTCTGGGGGTCCCTTCTGGCCCTGCCCGGTCTGGTCTGTGGTACCAGATGAGTGTTTCCAGCCCCCAGAGGAAATCAGAACCCTGTTTACAGCCAGTGTGAGTATTCCAGGGTATCTGCAGTGGGATCCATTGTCCACTGCCAGGCTGAGGGCTCTGGTCCCACCTGGCAGCAGCCGTGGTGTCACCACTGTGAGAGTCCCTGGGACACCCAACCCAACCCCCTGCACAGGGAGTAAGCCCTGCTTTCAGCCTTTCTCTTTTTATTCTATATATTTTTTAATTTTTTCTGTGCTCTTCCTGTAATGATAGAATGGCTGAAATAAGTAATTAAAACCACTTTATGTGCCTCTCACTGCAGCTGAGTTCCCTGAGCCGTGTGCGGTGTTGGACCCCCAGTGACACTTGGGTGGGATCATTTCTCACCCATGGATCCAGCTTTTTCTGCTAGTCTCCCTTGGAAAGGGTTCACTTCCACAGGGGATGTGGCAGGCACTGTCCTGGACCCCAGTCACACTCTGAACCTTTAATTCCCGGGACGTTTCCCCGAAATGGAAGAATTCAGGGCTCAGTCTCTGTCTCAGGTTCTACCTGCAGCTACTTGCACAAGAATTTCTCCCATCAGAACTTTTATTTTCAGAAATAAAACACCTTTGTGCATCCCAGGAGTTATTTGATGTCTGGTATCAATTGAAGAGTTCCTTCTGAGCCAGGCCAGGTTTGCTACTCTGACCCTTCCAGCGTTCCTGCCCCTCCTCCCTGTCCTCACCTGCACAGTGGCTCCACACTCACCTGTATTCACACATCATTTGCCATCACCTTTCCCTGACAATCCATGGGAGACATTCCCAGCTCTTGTCAGTGGTTGTCACATCCCCACCTTTTGGATCAGACCCACACATTCACCTCGAAGCAGAGAGTGGGGGCTGTATTTGTAATTTTCCCTGAATAATCCTGTTAAAACACTTCCGTTTGGGGATCTGCTCTTAGTGGAAGCCCAGGGATAAAGTCAAAGAGCTTACAGGGATAATCCCACCGTCCCTGCAGCTGTCAGGCTGTAATCTGTGCGTGGAGGGAACCAGCTCAGTCCCTCTGACACCTGCTCTCCATGATCCATCCTGGCGGGACCAGGACAGCTCCTGTCTCCCGCTGGCCCTGCAGCTTTGTCAGCCTGGCTGCTCATTACACTGGGCTGGCAGCGTGGCACCTGCTCTGGGCTGCTTGGGTCCTCCTCTCTGCCCAAGGAAATGTCCCTGGCTATGGAGTTTCCCTGATATTCCTGGATTATACAAAGGTCAGTACGTGAGGGGCACCTCTGCCCACCCAGTCTGCTCAGGGATCCCAGGGCAGGTTCCTCTTCACCTCAGAACTTCAGGAGAATTGTTTTTACTGTACTCCTTGAGGAGGGCTGCAGAATATTTCACCATCCTGTTCAGCACAGAGATTCTTCTAGATTTGTTTGTGATTCCTACCAGTCTGAGCCAGGACTAACAGAGCCTGGTTCAGTGCAGTAGTTTGGCCAGAGGCTTCTGGGATTTGATCATTGAGGTGATGCAAGAAATCACCTAAAATATTCCCTTCTCCTGGTCTGTAGCTCTGCCAGTCCTGCATCACTTGTTGGATCTTCACCTGCCTAAATTCCTGCGGGAGGGCTGGAGCCCCTCTGGAGCCAGGCTGGGAGAGCTGTGGGGGTTCCCCTGGAGAAGAGAAGGATCCAGGGAGAGCTGAGAGCCCCTTGCAGGGCCTAAAGGGGCTCCAGGAGAGCTGGAGAGGGACTGGGGACAAGGGATGGAGGGACAGGACACAGGGAATGGCTTCCCACTGCCAGAGGGCAGGGAGAGATGGGAGATTGGGAAGGAATTGTTGGCTGGGAGGGTGGGGAGGCCCTGGCCCAGGTTGCCCAGAGAAGCTGTGGCTGCCCCTGGATCCCTGGAAGTGTCCAAGGCCAGGTTGGATGGGGCTTGGAGCAACCTGGGATAGTGGAAGGTGTCCCTGCCCATGGCAGGGGTGGCACTGGAGGATCCTGAAGGTCCCTCCCAGCCCAACCCAACCCAACCCACTGGTGATCTTTGCAATCCCTCTCCCCCTGACCAGGATCTTCAGGAGCTGTCACCCAGGCTGGCACAATACTGGTGTGACCCCCCTTGGCAGCTGCCTCCTCTCCCTCTGGCAGTAACTCAGAACCTCCCTGCCAGTCCCTTCCCAGTCACTCACCCTCACCCCTCCAGCCTGGCAGAGCACCGGGCTCGGCTCCGGAGCTGGAATGATTTCCTGGAGCCCTGCTGCTCTCCTTGCCTGGCACAGCCCTGGGGGGGCCATTGTCACTGTTGTAAGGCTTTTGAAACCAGATCAGCTGGGTCTTCATTAGAAATCATGAGATCATTACTGTCTCCAGGAGAAGAGGGGAGCCTGGTTTGATGTGATTCATTAAAACCAAGCTGTTCCTGGTTTTTCACGCTGCTTTCCTTCTCAGCTTTCCTGTGAAGCAAAGCTAATTTCCCTGATTTTTACCTCCTGGTTGTGTCTTTTGCTGAAGTTCTGGATAACACTGGCCTTTTCCCTGTTTTCTAGGACTGTGCATCCCCACTTGTGCAAAGCAGAAATGAATGATTATTAACTGCGATCACTAATAATTCCGAGATTTCTACCTAATTTTCTAGCTCTCATCCATTATTCCGTCTATTTTAAAAAGGGGCACAGTAGTGACCCTTTTTTTGTCCTATTAATTGTATTATCTACCTGATCAGTGGTTTTTGATGCTGTCACTGTTCATTTCCCAGTTACCTGCATCCTGAATTTCCTTACTCTGTCAGATACAAACCAACACTCCTGCCAGTTGCCTTGCTTCATCTTGCATTTCCCATTACTTGATCCTGCATTTCCCATTACCTTCCTCACCAGTCGTGCCCTGATCTGTTGGATTTGGATTATGCACATCCACTGGATTTTTCCCAGTAATTATTTGATCCTCTGAATTTCACGTGGCTTCCCAAGCATGGGAAATCTAAGAAAAAATGCCCCCCCTTGTCTTCTGCTGAACATCCCCTGCTCTGGGGCAGGGACTGCTGCTTCCCAGGGCTGGCAGCTGATTTGGTTCTGTCAGCACATCTGAGAAAGATTTCCTAGCAGAGCACAGGATTGTTGACTTTTGCAGCAGGGAAAGCTATTACCTGGGTTTTCTGTGGAATTTAACAATGAAATCGTTGGGCTGTGCTACCTAACACAAGGTTACACTGGATATTTATTACAATGCTTGGAGTCTCTGCTAAACCAAGCACAGAAAACCTTAGGCAAAGACTGTCATGCTCCGATTTGGCACAAAGAAATCAAAATAACTGTGTGAGAAATCAGAATTTAAACGTCTAAAAATCTCTTTTAAAGCAGAAATCAATATAAAGCAGCCTAATTCCTCCTTTATGCTGTTCTAAGCCTTGTGTTTGCTCCCTGTGTTCCTCAGGCAGTGTGTGCAGGTCGGTGTCCTGGAACTGCTGCAACAAGTTAATCTCATTTTGCTGTGCTGAGAGGGGCTTTGGGAGGATTTTGCCCTCGATTGCCTTCCTGCAGCGATGCCAAGGGAACAAGGAGGTGCCTGAGCTGATCAGGTCCCCACACTTGTGTCAGCTGCCATTTACAAACAATCACAGGAGTTGTGGTGCCCAAATGTTTGTGTCCAGGGTGTGTAACACACCCCCAGTATCCAGACACATCCCACAGCAAAGGAACCTGCAGCCCTGGCACAGAAATGGGGGTTTGTGTCTGTCTGGAGGCACATTCAGACATCACCTGGTGGGCACCTGGGAATGCAAAGAGCAGGAATTCCTCCTGCCCTTGGGGAATGCCAGAGACAGGAGGGGGGAGGTTCAGGAGTGAAGGCTCCCACCCGCACTGGGGTGTCCAGCCCTGGGAACAGCACAGGAGGGACTTGGAGCTGCTGGAGAGAGTCCAGAGGAGGCCACAGAGATGTTCCAAGGGCTGGAGCCCCTCTGGAGCCAGGCTGGGAGAGCTGGGGGGGTTCCCCTGGAGAAGAGAAGGCTCCAGGGAGAGCTGAGAGCCCCTTGCAGGGCCTAAAGGGGCTCCAGGAGAGCTGGAGAGGGACTGGGGACAAGGGATGGAGGGACAGGACACAGGAATGGTTTCCCACTGCCAGAGGGCAGGGAGAGATGGGATATTGGGAAGGAATTCCTGGCTGGGAGGGTGGGGAGGCCCTGGCCCAGGTTGCCCAGAGAAGCTGTGGCTGCCCCTGGATCCCTGGGAGTGTCCAAGGCCAGGTTGGAGCAACCTGGGATAGTGGAAGGTGTCCCTGCCCATGGCAGGGGTGGCACTGGATGGGCTTTGAGGTCCTTCCATCCCAAACCATCCCATGGATCTGTGGTGATGTGAGGGGTGGGAGGTGTCGTGGTCAGGGGGATACCCCAGCTCAGGGGGTACCATCCATTGTCTGCTGGGGCTGCAATGGCAGGGCCAGAAAAGCCAATCTGGGCTCCAGCAAAGCCCAAACCCCTGGTTTCAGTGAACTGGGGAAGGAGGAGGATGTGAAGCCTCGGGAACAAACAGGAGGAGGAAGAGCAGAGCAGAGGGATGGGCAGCTCCTGGAAGAATCCACATTAGAGGCACAATGGCAAAGCAGCCTTTTGTGGAAGAGAGACGGAAAAAGAACAAGATATATTGGAAAAGGCTGAGAGAATGAAGTAATAAAATGTAACCTGAAATTCTACCTTTCCCTCCAGTTCTGAAGAACTCGGAGGTGATGAGTAGATCTGTCAAAATATTTGTAATGGGAAAGTCCTGATTTATGAGGTTTTGTTTTCCATTGTTTTCTTCATTCTTTTATAAAAATCAAGTCAAAATTTGGTGGGGGAACATTCGGGTTTTTCCATTTATTTTGTTTTTAAAATTAAAAGGGTAAGGAAAAGCAACATTGCTTATGTATTATGCTTTTTAAAATATGAGATAAAAAGCCTATAATTTTTAATTACTGTTAGAACCGGACAAAAGACGGGTGAGAGAGAAAGCAGGTCACCATTTCTGCTTGTGTAATGTGGGCTGACTTTCTTGTCAAGGAAAAAAATAACACAGCTTTGCTGCAGGAGAGGACTTGGCTATGGGGGAAAATCCCATTTTCTAACTAGCTCTGTTGAAACCGAATTTGGAGACCACAGATTAACTGCACTAATTACAAGCTTTCAGCCACCTTGCTGATCCCCGCGGCAGTTTGCAGAGAGGAATGAGGGCTCGGAACCTCAAAGTGCTTCTCCTGCAAAGCGCTGGTCCCGTTCTGCTGGTGAGCTGACCTTGGTCCTGAAGGGGACTTTCTGTCTCCAGTAAATCACAGGGACTGCCATGAAATGTTTCAGAGTATCATGTGCCGGAGGTACCTGGTTTTTTTCTCCTGGAGTGCATTTTTTGTCCTTCTTTGCCCTTCTCTGGCAGTGTCAGCTGTGAGGACGTGTGAGGTGCCCCCACGTTCAGCTCCCTCTGTGTTTGCCAGTGTCTGCTTGGAGGAACCCTGAGCCCGTGTGGCAGCTGCCAGACTTTCACAGGAATTGTGGAATCAAGGAATATCCCGAGCTGGAATGTCCCCCCAAGGACCATCCAGTCCAAGCCCCGGCCCTGCCCAGGACACCCCAACAATCCCCCCCTGTGCCCCAGAGGATCATCCAAACCCTCCTGGAGCTCTGGCAGCCTTGGGGCCGTGCCCTCTGCCCTGGGGAGCCTGGGCAGTGCCAACCACCCTCTGGGGGAAGAGCCTTTCCCTGAGATCCAACCTGACCCTGCCCTGGCACAGCTCCAGCCCTTCCCTGGGTCCTGTCCCTGTCACAGGGAGCAGAGATCGGAGCTGCACCTCGGGAGGAAGCTGAGACCACCCGTGTGAACTCTGCACATGTGAAAAGAGGCAATGGCAAGGTGGGAAGAGACTTCTGGATGCCCTTTGCACCAACCTCCCTGCCCAGGCAGGGCCACCCGGCTCCCACTGCCCAGGAGTGCTTTGCCTGTCTCCAAGGATGAGAGCTGGGATGGGAAGATGTGCCAAGTGTCCCAGCCCAGGACCCCCTCTGGAATATCATGACCTTGGAGACTGTGAGCTGGGCCGGTGTGTTCTGGGCTGTACAGGGAATATATGAGACAGAAAGGGAATGAGACCAAACTATTTCAAATCACGTGATGGCAAAGACATCCCTTGTCCCTCCTGGGACAAGCCAGGTGAGGTCAAGGGAGGGAATCCTGTCCCCCTGCTCAGCACTGGGACACACAGGACAGGCTGGAAGGGGCTTGGAGCAGCCTGAGCTAGTGGAAGGTGTCCCTGCCCATGGATGGGCTTTAAGGTCCCTTCCAGCCCAAACCAGTCTGGGATTCTACTCCAAGTGCCTTTCCTTGGCCAAAATGGAGCCAGGCCAGGCCCAGCTAAGCCTGCAGTCCAGCCTGGCTGGTGGCACCCAGGCCAGAAGGGAAAAGCCCTGGGGCAGGGATTTGTCTCCACCTGCTGTGGAAGGGCATTGTTGGAGAGGGGTGATGCCATTGACTCCACTGTCACTGTTACTGCATCGAGGAGCTCTTTGGAGCTCATTTTTGCCAGCATTTGCAATCCCTAATGATCCATCCTGCTCGCTGCTATCAATAACAGGGCTGCAGGAACAGATTTTCATGGGCTTTCTCCTCTCGCACACATTTTCCTGTAAAGAAAGAGAGTGTTTTTCATGCAAATTGTATTTTTCCCCTCCTGTGCACATGTGCTGAGCTATATCAAGAGCAGGACTGTGAAACAGATAAAAAGCTGCCCATATGCTGCCTTGATGTCTCACAGTGCCTGGAGCCCTGGCAATCTGGAGTGGGATTCTGAGCAAGCTCAAGCCACCCAAAAGCTCCTCCAGGCTCTGCTGGCTGGAGAAGGGGCTCCTCAGCCTACCAGTCTGCCCAGTGCCTGGGACAAGGATGCTGCTGGGAAGAGTCACAGAACAATGGAATGGCCTGGGTTGGAAGGGAACCTTAAAGCCCATCTCATTCCACCCCCTGCCATGGGGTTTTTGCCACTGCTTGCACTAGTGGTAACTAGTGGATTGGTGCAGGCAGACAAGGAGAGGAACCCTTTTATGACCTGGGGAAGCCATCAATCCTTCCCTTGCTGTCATTGTGTTGCTGCTCTGATTTGAGGGAACGGGGCACCTTAACAGGCCAGTTAACAGGAACTCAGTGGTTTATTTCCACCCTAATGGAAAACCCCTCACATGGCACCGAAGCCTTCTGCTCATTTGCTTTGATTCTTAACGAAGGACATTTCAGACTGAAGTCTTGTTTCCTTGTTTTATTAAAAAGCATTAAAAATATGGCTCATAAAATATATATGGGAGTTTGAACTTTTGCTGCTGCTGCAGGGATGGATAAATGCTCTGCATTAAAACAAAACAAGGAGAAATCAAACAGCAGCTTCCAGCCCCTCGAAAGCTCAGGGTGAGCCAGAAAGGTTTCCCATGGCTGTCAGTCTGTCAGGGCTCCTCCCTAGGGTGGAGTGGCCAGCGCTGGGTCATTCCCGTGTGGTGTTGGGACAGGAGGGGTCAGAGAGGAGGAGCAGCATCGCTGGGAGGGGCAGAGCCCGCGGCACAATTAGTGCAGGGTGTTAATGAGGGGGGGCGGAGCTCACTGATCCTCCCTGAGCTGGGATGAACCACAGCAGACACTTCCCAAATTAAAACGGGAGAGCAATTACAGCGTCATTTTCTCTCTGCACCTTCCCTGGGAAGATAAAGATAGATACGACTTTTTCACTGAGTCACAGAACAACAGACTGGTTTGGCTTGGAAGGGACCTTAAAGCTCATCTCAGGAAATGATGACCAGGTGAGTTCTAGGATGGGGCCAACACTTCATACACGAAATATAACGAGTGAAATAAAGGGGGGAAGAGCACAAGAAGCAGCTTTATAGCCCTGTGATGCCAAGCTCTGCAGTGTGCCCAGACTGATGCTTCCTTCAGCACTCGGCTGGTATCAGTCAGTTATCTCAGTGCTGTCAGGACCCTCAACCCCCCCCCCCCAGCCACATCTCGCATTGCAGTGCATAAACTGTGAGTAAATAAATCAAACAATATGAGAAACTTCCCAATGTGCCATTTCTGAGGGTTTTTTTCACACTTTGTGGGCCATTTGTCTGCTCTGCACAGTGTTTTTTCACAGCCGATTTCCATCTGTTTCCCGTGGAATTGATAATGTTCTGCACAGCATTCCCTGCTCTCACACACGGGCTGCAATCCAATGCCACTCACAGCTCACACCTGATGCTTCCTAAAACAAAGGGCAAACCAACCCTGTGCTCTGGGTCCTTTCTGTCCTGCATGGTTTTGGGATGGATCTTTATTTCATGTTTGGCACATTCCCCACGTTGGGCTGGAAAAACACATCCTGGGTTTTGGGTTGTGATGGAGCAACAACAGAGTGGGAAGGAAATCCACCTGTAAGCACAAGCACCAGCCACAAAAGCTGGTGAGCTCCTTTGTACCCAAAGTAGGCTGGAAAAAGGTTTGGATTTTTCCAGCTGATGCTGTGATGCCCTGAGGGGTAACAAACTCCTGAGAACCTCTCTCCTCTGGGAGTCACTGGGCAAAGCCTCCAGGGTCTTTCCCTGCCTTTGGTGGACTGACAGGTCTGGAGTGGGCTCAGCCAGGAGTTAATCCAGCAAAATGCCTTCAAACTGAAAACTTGCCTTTTGAGTAAACTTATTTTCAAATCATCTGGTTTAGAGGAGAACTTTTACTCTGTTATCAAAATCCTCTTTTAGCTCCCAGCCCGTGTTGATTCCTGGCCAGTTTGCCTTTTTTGTTCTTGGAAGGTAGAGTTTCCTGTGCAGACACCATCCAGATGCATCCCTGGGGCTCCCACAGGTTCCCAGCTGACACTGTTCACCTCACCCTGTGCTCACACTGCCCAGACTGCCCTTTAGGGTTGGTTTATAGTACCCACTGTCCAGCACATAAATATCCTGTATATGCAGGGAGATGTAACTCTACAGACACATGTGACTGTATCCCTGCTGCCTCCAGAACCACAGAATCACTGTGCTTGGAAAGGACTTGTAAGACCACTGGATCCACCCTGTGCCCAATCCCCACATTGTCACCCAACCCAGAGCCCTGAGTGCCAAGTCCAGTCGTGTCCAGATCCTCCTCTTGGCTCCCCACAGTCCCACTGGGCCCCATTCCCCTCCTGCCAATGTTTATCCCCCATTTCAGCCCCGCTGATGATCCTGGGCGTGTTTACCCTCAGCAGGGTATTTTGCCTCCCCTCATCCCTGTCCCTGAGTTGGTTTCCAGGAGCTGGAGCAGCTCTCCCCTCCAGCACACCCTCAACCCTGTCCCTGAGCTGGTTCCAGGAGCTGGAGCAGCTCTCCCCTCCAGCACACCCTTGTCCCTGGCAGAGCTGCAGCCCAGGCTCAGCCACCACCATGGTTTTCAGTCCCTCCAACCTTCTCAGTGCTCCAGAGCTCATCTCTCTCCGTCCTCTTCATGAGGCAAATGTGGCCACTTATTCTCTTGGAAGGGAGATCCACAAATCAAAGTGAACACGGTTATTAACTTAAGCCTGGTGCTATTTGCACTCCAGGCTGGGGTTTGCTGAGCAGAGCTGTCTCTGCTCCGAGGAGATGAGGCAGCTCACGAGTCAACATTGACAGTGGCAATGCTGGTATCTCTATCCTAGTTTGTGATTTAAACCATGCACGGGGCCTTCCTGCCCCAGCTTTCTGCGGTGTGTGTGCTCTGCAACACACACAGGCCATCAGACTCCAACAATCCTGTTAAGGGAAGCCAGTGTCTCCAGCCCCAGCTCTGAGCTCTTACGGGTTCCTCAGCACCAGGACTGACAATCTTGTCTCGAACACCAGGTTCAGAAATGATGGAAATGTCAGAAGCTGCAGCTCCTGTGAGAGTTCTGAGGGCACAGCAGGCTCAGGCACGGGAGGCACGAGGGGGTTCTGGAGACAACACACTTTAAAAAGCAAACGAGTTTCCTGGGGCATGAAAACAACACAGAAGGAATGTTTTAGGAAAAAACATAGGGGTCCATTAAGCAGGCGTTGCAGAGAACAGCTTTGATACACTTGAGACACCTTTGATACAACTTTGATACGACTTTGATACAACTTTGAAACAACTTTGATGCACCTCCCTGGAGGTGTCCCGGAAGGAATCTGTCCCTCTTTCAGAGCTCCCACAGACCTTTCTCTCAGGAGGAATTTCCTCCTGGAAAGGGTGGTGAGGCCTTGGCAGGGGCTGCCCAGGGAGGTTTGGAGTGCCCAGCCCTGGAGGTGTCCCAGGAAGGCCTGGCCGTGGCACTCAGTGCTCTGGGCTGGGGGACAAGGTGGGGATGGGGCACAGGGGGGATCCATGGGCTGGGAGGGCTTTTCCAGCCTCAGGGATTCTGGGATTCTATTCCTTTATTTTGATCCTACCTCATCTAGTTTTTGTTGAGTTGTCAGGAAATGCTGAACTTTTTGGGGAAATTTGGGTGCTGCAGCAATGGCCAGGAACTGCAGAACAACCTCCCCAAACCCAGCCTGAGGGGGAAAAGGTGGCCAAGGGGCTCTGACAGAGATCATTCTGAGGGGGCACATCTCCAGAAAAACACTGAAATTTATATTTCTATTGGTAAGCTACAAAACCATTTTCAAGGTGTTCCCTTGATCAGGTTAATTAGTGCCAGGAAAGGAACATTCCACCTGTTCACCTGCCCTGTGGCTCCTCTCTGGCCCCACCCCTGCATGGACACCTTTGCCCGTCCCACAAGGACTGACCATCCCCTTGGCCCCTCTAGCTCCAGTGCTGGTGTTCCTGACAGAAGGAATTCCTTCACACATCCCTCTGGCCCCTGCAGCTCCAGTGCTGGTGTTCCTGATGGAAGGAATCCCTTTACACATCCCCCTGGCCCCTGCAGCTCCAGTGCTGGTGTTCCTGACAGAAGGAATCCCTTCATACATCCCTTTGGCCCCTGCAGCTCCAGTGCTGTGTTCCTGATGGAAGGAATCCCTTCACACATCCCTCTGGCCCCTGCAGCTCCAGTGCTGGTGTTCCTGATGGAAGGAATTCCTTCACACATCCCTCTGGCCCCTGCAGCTCCAGTGCTGGTGTTCCTGATGGAAGGAATTCCTTCACACATCCCTCTGGCCCCTGCAGCTCCAGTGCTGGTGTTCCTGATGGAAGGAATTCCTTCACACATCCCTCTGGCCCCTGCAGCTCCAGTGCTGGTGTTCCTGATGGAAGGAATCCCTTCACACATCCCTCTGGCCCCTGCAGCTCCAGTGCTGGTGTTCCTGATGGAAGGAATTCCTTCACACATCCCTCTGGCCCCTGCAGCTCCAGTGCTGGTGTTCCTGACGGGAGGAATCCCTTCACCCCACGGCCTCTATCCCATGCTGGGCACAAGCTCTGGCAGCCTCTGCAGCAGCAGCTTCAGCCAGGGGAGTGCTGGGGATTATTCTTTCTGAAATGCTGGAATTTTCCATGGGTTTCATTCCTGCTGGAATCCGAAGGAGCAGTTCTGTGGATCCAAACGAGCCCTTGCTGTGCCTGGGCTGTGTCCCAGAGGGTGTCTGGGTGGTGGTTGATGTGCAGGGTGTCCAGGCTGCTGTTCATTCTGCTCAGTCTGGAATGGGTAAATACAAAGATCTCTTTGCAAAAGCACTTTTTTGGGGTGAGGTGACTCTTCAGGGCCACCTCAGAAACGATGGAGAAAACAGTCCCAGTGATTCTTCCCTCTGTCAGTTCTGTCCTGATTTATGGTGCAATTTGCAAAGTAAAAGTCACCATTGGCTTCAAATGTCTCATTCTGGTGGAATTAATAGTGTTTGCTTGTATTTCTTCAGCAGAACTTTATTAAAGAAGATTTTCAGCCTAATTAAACCATTTCAGGATTTTGGCTTCCTGTCACCCAAAGATAAGTCTGAAGTGGAAAATGAGGTAACAGCCATAGAAATATAGAATATATTTATAGAGTTTTTATAACTTCTGTATTGTTTTAATTTCAATCCTATTTTCTTTTATGATACTTTGAAGGGGGGGAAATGCAAGCAGCAGTTACATGGGAATTGTGACCTGATATATTTAATAAAATATTAAACTGCAAGTTGTAAATGTATCACACATGGCAAAGAGGAGAGTCAGGCCATGGCCATTCAAACATCATAAAAGCCAGACGTGCCCAGGGAACAGCATATTCCACTATTACATTAGTTTATTGCAGATATAAAGTTAATATCCAGAAAACAGGGCTCAGAGCAAACAGGCTTTACCTGGACATGGTGAGGCATTGCTGAGGAGGCCAGGAGGGATCTCCATCCCAGGAAAGGCAGGAAGGACAGTCCAGTGTGGGAGTTGCTCTTTGTCTTCCTGAAAGAAATCCTTCAGGGTGAGCCTGCAGGAAGGGAATGCCTTGGTTAAATAATGACAACTTTAATTCAATACACAACCAACCAGCCAAATAAATAAATATGTATAATACATGTATCTTTCATATCTGTGTGCATACATATGTGTGTATAAAAGAAACATGTATAATACATATATTTTATATATATGTGTGTGTGTATTAAATATATAAATTAGCTGTTGAAGAGACTCTTTCAGAGCCTGTTTTAAGGACATTTTCCTCAGTGCAGAGCTCTTTCTCAGCCCTGCCCTCCTCCCCACCCCCTCTCCCCTCCCTGGCTCCGTTGATGTGTCACAGCCACGCTGCTGGGGCAGAGATTTGTGGGCCCATAAAAAGACCTGAATTGAAAACCAAAGAAGTTATTACTTTTTTATGTTGGGTTTTCTCAGTGATCCACTTCCCTGTGACCTCCCAGCCCCTTCCAGCAGCAAAGGAACCATGAACTCTGTCACACAGGGATGAGGGAAATGGAGGGATTTGCTTAAATGTGCTGGAAACAAACAGGGGCTGGATTTGTTTCTCATGCTCCAGCTCTCATTATTCACAGTAAACTTTGACAGTTCCCTGTGTGCTCAGAGCAGGCAAGACTGCTCAGAGATGTCTACTGCCAGTATTCCACATTCTTTGGGATGGGATATTGGGAAGGAATTCCTGGCTGGGAGGGTGGGAAGGTCCTGGCCCAGGTTGCCCAGAGAAGCTGTGGCTGCCCCTGGATCCCTGGAAGTGTCCAAGGCCAGGTTGGACGGGGCTTGGAGCAACCTGGGAGAGGGGAAGGTGTCCCAGGGTGGTTGGAATGGATGGGCAGCTCCTGAGGGACATCCTGACTGTGTTCCTTGTGGGACAAGGCATGGGGAGACAGCCATCCCTTGGGAACAGCTGGGATCCAGCTGGTTCAGTGCCTCCAACCCCTCCTGCCCCCCCAGAGCACTGGAATGGGCTCAGGACTGACACAGGGGCTGAGGGAGCCTGAGCCCTCCTCAGGAAAAGCCCTGTACTTGTCAAACAGGCCAATGTGAGATAAGATTAAAAAAAATTGAAGGAACAATAAATTCATTTATGTCTTCATTTATATCTACTTTAAATAAGAAAAATAGTTGAAACAGACCATCGTAATGTATAAAATTCTTCGGGACGTCTCCTCAGGCAAATAAGAAATTTCACTGAAATCCCCCTCTCTACTGATGTTGAAGATACACTCATTATCTCTAATTATTTCCCACTTGGTTAATTCAGGACCATTTTCCTTTTCTTTCCTCCCAGGAGCAGTAATGCTCTGCCTTCAGGGATGCCTGTGCAGATGATCCTGGTCAGCACCACCATTGTTTGCTTTGCCAGGACACATCTCCCGAGCCTGGGAGTGTCCTGCCTCAAACTCCACATCCCAGCTTCTGCTTTGACCCCTCTTTTTAAGGGAAGCATCACTTCTCTGTTCCCCTGATTCCTGGAATGGCCTCTCCTCCTGCCCTGCAGTGCCCCAGTTCCCAGCACTGGGACCACACCTCTTTAAAACACTGAATTCCTCGAGCTGCTCAGCAGATGATCCCATTCCCTTCTGGTGAAGGGTTTGAGGCTTTGCACGGGATGTGCACCTTGGATCAGCCCAGCTGATGTGGAGACAAGGAGCTGGGCAAGCCTCCATCCTTTGGGATGCTCCCTCTCCCAGGGCAGCATCCCGAACCCCCAGCCCTCTCCCAGTCCAGCTGGGCACGACCCTGGAGCTCACAGACAGCTGGACATGGGATAACAAGTTATCCTGTGCCAGCAGGTAGGGAATGCTAATCCAGAGCCTCTGTGCTTTGACACAGGCACAGTGTACTTGCAGGAGACAGGATGTTTTACAGGGCAAATTCAGCTCCTCTCCAAACACAATTGCAAACCACTGTGGGAAGCGTTGCCACAAGATGGTTCCGGTAGAAATGTGGCTGATGGAGGCTTTTATGAAGGAGCAATAACTCATCAGGATGTGCCAGCAGAGTTCCTGACATATTCATGTATCCCAGCTGCAGGCTCTGAAAATTCAGCTTTGCCTGGAACTGCACAAAGTTTCCTGTTATTCTTTATTCACCACATCACATTTTGGATATTTTGCCCACCTCCAGATTTATTCCTGTCGTTCTGTAAGCCCACAAAAGTGATGCCCATGAAGCACGACCAATTCCAGGGGTGTTCCATCAGAGCTCTGCTGCACAGGCTCAGCTTCCCAAAGTGCTGAGGGAACACTGGAGCCTGGGATCACAGAATCCATCACAGCTTCAGCCACGACCCTCGGGGAGCACTGGGCTCTTTGTTTGCCATCGGTGGGTGTCCTGCTGTCCAAAAAATCCTGTCCTTTATGTCATCCTTGTGCAGGAAACATTTCCAGCAGGAGCCCTCTGGCAGGACAGAGGGAGAAGCAGGGACAGATCCCAGCCAGCCCGGGGCACTCGGGGGTGCAGGAGGGACTGTGGGGACTCCCAGCACAGGGGACAGGAGGGACCAGTGCCCCCATCTCCCTCGGGTGCCACCAGTCACAGGGGCACGGCCACTTCTCTGGAGTTGTCCCAGGAAAGGTCCATCTCACACCAAACAGCAGCCTGGGCTGGGGCATCCTTAAAACCCCCCTTCAGGTAGTTCCCAAAAGACTGACAGAGACGAATTCAATAAATATCCATTCAGTACATATCCATTTAATAAGTTATTTTGTCCTGTAATAAAGGACATTATGCCAGTTACTGCAGCCCTACACTGAAATCTGAGGTGGTTTTTTCCACAGGTATCTTCAGCTTTAATAAGGTCTTGGCAATTAATGCAATAGGGTTTTATTAATGCAGTTGTTATTAAAATAATATTTTACTCCATGAATTATGGTGGTGACAAACAGCAGATCCAGGTCCAGGTTTTCCCTCTGAAGCTCAGAAGCAGACGAGCAGTAAATATTTCAGCTCAGTTAATGCACTGAAGCAGCGAAGGGACCTCGCAGGCACGAGGACCAAATATTGGCAATGATGGAACACCTGACAGAAAGACTTAAAAAGCTTCTTTGTTGCTTCTACCTCGTTCTTGGTTTTCCTAAACAGGTGGAAATTACCCCAAATCAATAAGGAGAGTTGCAAGGTCAGTGAAGGAGCAGCTCAGCCCTGACTCTTCATTTCAGGGTCGATTGGCCTGGTGTCTCAGCCACCCCTGCGTGGGCTGAGCAGCTCTGGCAGCTCATTAATTACTGCCCAGATTGGACAGGGGAGCAGCTCTGGCACCACGGGATCCATCTCTGCTGGCAGCTGCCTAATGTGGATCCGCTCCCTGGCACGGAAAGGAACACTTCCAGTAAATCTTAGTCCAGCTCCCGGCCCCAGAAAGGAAATCAGACATGACAGTAACAATTGGCTCTGTATTCCCAGGGAATACACCCTCCAACTCCAGACACTGGATATATGAGCACTTCAGCTGAGCACAGCTCTGCCAGCTCCGGGGGATGAGACAGGGAGGAACCATTTTCTGAGGAAGTACAGAGCAGGACAGGCTGTGAGTGGGCAGGATATGGATACAGGGCACAGGATATGGGACATGGGATATGGATACAGGGCACAGGATACAGGACATGGGATATGGAATACAGGGCACAGGATATGGGATATAGGATATGGAATACAGGGCACAGGATACAGGACATGGGATATGGATACATGGCACAGGATATGGGATATAGGATATGGAATACAAGGCACAGGATACAGGAAATGGGATATGGATACAGGACATGGGATATGGATACAGGGCACAGGATATAGGACATGGGATATGGATACAGGATATGGGATATATAATATGGGATATGGATACAGGGCATAGAATACAGGATACAGGATATGGGATACAGGGCACAGGATATAGGATACAGGTCACAGGACACAGGATACAGGGCACAGGATACAGGGCACAGGGCACAGGATACAGGGCACAGGACACAGGGCACAGGATACAGGCAGTGAGGACAGAGGAGGAAGCAGAGGTGTTCCACACCCAAAGGTGCTGAGGAGAGCCAGGCCCAGGGCTGGCAGCAGGATCAATGCCTGTGGTTTCCAGGAATGCTGCCCTGGGTGTGTGCCCCGGGCCGGGCTCAGCAGCAGCAGGATCGATGGAACATCAAAGCACAGGATTCACGTGGGCCGAGCAGTTAACAGGCTTTAGCTCTCCAGGAAAATCCTGGAGGTGTTTCCAGGCTGAGTGTGTGGAAGATCTCACATGCCCACAGCAGTCTTTTGCACCTCATCTCTTTAGTTTCCCTCTTGGTGGTGGCAGGATGTGCCAAGCTCTGGAGCGTGGCACTCCCGGGAGCAGCTCTGGCTTTCCAAGAAAGGCGGGTCTGATCCTTATCTGACCTCAGTGGGAAGTCTTGCACTCTTCTTGAACTTTAGTAAGAACAAAAGAGAATACTGAGAATTCCTCTCCTCGTCTGCCAAAGGGGTACATGGAATGCTGAGCTGTGCAAGTGCTGCTGAACTCCAGCAAGGGTGAGTCAAAAATAAAGGCACCGCGTCCTTCCAAAGGGGTGTGTCCCTGATCCCAAAGGGGTGTGTCCCTAATCCCAAAGGGGTGTGTCCCTGCTCCAAAAGAGGTGTGTCCCTAATCCCAAATGGGTGTGTCCCCGCTCCAAAAGGGGTGTGTTCCAGTTCCCAAAGGAGTGTGTCCCCAAAGGGGTGTGTTCCAGTTCCCAAAGGAGTGTGTCCCCAAAGGGGTGTGTTCCAGTTCCCAAAGGGGTGTGTCCCTCCTCCAAAGGGGTGTGTCCCTCCTCCAAAGGGGTGTGTCCCTCCTCCAAAGGGGTGTGCCCCTCTTGCCAAAGGTGTGTCCCCACAGGCAACATTTAACCATGGCAAAGAGAGCCATTTGCTGGACTTATTTCCAGATTCTGAGCCTGTTCACTCACACACAGTGGGAGGAAGGAAGGGAAAGCATCCCCGGCAGTGTTGGTTTGGGACAAAGACTTATCCTGCCTGGAAGAGTGCATTACCTTCCACAAGTATTTGTGTGACAACCTCAGTGCTCCCACAACACCCCTGGGCCATTTCCCATTCCCTGTAATGCTCGTTTTCCTTTCATCACCTCCCATTAAATTTCCTTTCCAACCTTTCAGTGTCCCAGCTCAGTGAGGGAGCCTGGGAGGCAGGAGCTGTGCTCCCTCCCCGTTCAGCTGCTCTGGCTGTGCAGGAGGGACAGAGGCTCCACTCACTCCTTGGGGCTGGCCCAGCTCCTGTCCATTCCCCCCTGGCTGGGGAGCAGCCAGAGCACCTGGAACAGAGCCAGGGGTGTCCCTGGAACACCCACAGCCCCTGGAGCTCAGGGGTGTAGCTCTGGTAGGGTGTTCAGCCCATTGGCACAGAGGAGATTGTTGCTGTGGTTCTGCATCTCCCTCACACACAGCAGGGAGAGGTGCAAAGGAGGGAGAAGAGCTGTAGGAGCAAGGAGGAAAGGGAGCAGCAGCCCCGGGGGCAGATGCCAGTGCTGGAGGAGGGCACAGGGAATTCTGCAGACACTGCTGACCATGGGCTGGGGCCAGGCTGGGCAGCACTGACTGTGCCAGATCAAACACAGGGGGTAGGTGCCAGGCATTTCTCCTCCCTGGTTGTGTTAAACCACCCCATGTGCTGCCTGGGCCCAGCTGAGCAGCTAAAAACCACAGTGGCAGAGGGGTCTGAGAACCAGCAACAACAGAGGAAGAAAGAAAAATGCTCTTGAAACGAGAAACTGCCTCAGAAGGTGACATTGCCATGGAATATCCCGAGTTGGAAGGGTCTGCAAGGACCATCCAATCCTTGGCCTGCCCAGGACACCCCAACAATCCCCCCTGTGCCCCAGAGGATCATCCAAACCCTCCTGGAGCTCTGGCAGCCTTGGGGCCGTGCCCACTGCCCTGGGGAGCCTGGGCAGTGCCAACCACCCTCTGGGGGAAGAGCCTTTCCCTGAGATCCAACCTGACCCTGCCCTGTCCCAGCTCCAGGTCAAAGAGAAGGTAAAGGTCTGTCTTGTCACAATTCCCAACTTCTAACAACAAATGGAACCTGACTTTGACAGAGGATCCTCCAACCTTCTTAATAAAGGGCAAAAACCATCCAGATGGGGAAAAAATTAAAAAACCCTCCTTAAAGGCAGTTTGGGTGTTGCAGGATAAAAGGTATTTTATTCCTTGTAAATTAAAATAATGAGGAATAATGTACAAAGAATTGTGATATCTGTTAGTGGAATTTTTAAAATCAAACATGACTTTTTTTAAAGTGCTCACTTTGAAGCAGAACGTCTTTCAGAGAATCCCCAAAGACACAACTACAGAGGAGGTAATGGTTCGTGGCCAAAATGGTCAAAAAACCCCTTTAAAGTCTGAGTCTGGTGGTCTCAGCTACACAGTTTTACACTGGAATATACACTTCCACACTTGAATATACTAAAATACCTGAAAACCTCTGACTTTGCATGTGGCACCACCACAGCCTACACAGGTAAGCAGAATTTAGGGGAATCTAATAACATGTTAAATAATATGTAATAATGTAATAGCAATAATGTGTATAACATATATAATGTAAAATAATAAAATGTGTAATGCAAATATATAATATGTAATAATGTAATACTAACAATAAATATAACATAATGTAATGTAACATAATGTAATATAACGAAACTATGCAATAACACCTGATAATGTCCATGTCTGCTGTGTGGGCCCTGAGCTGGGGTGTGCAGGGAACTGTCAGTCCCTGCCCTGGGTTCCTTTTCTTTGCAGTCTCAGGAACTGCCCCCAGTCCCACAGAGTTCCCAAAACTCCTGTTTTCCATGCAGGCTGTTGCTGTAGGTGCTGGAGGAGGATGGAGGGGGCAGGGAAGGGATGTGTCCCGGGAGACACCCTCTGTTCTGATGGGAATCTGGGAAGTTTTATTGCCCATTGTACCATCCCTCCCCAGCCACTCTGCATTCCAGCAACATCCTGTAAATGCCACATCAGTTTGCTTTAAATACATCCCCAGTGTTTTCTAAGGACTCTGATAACAACCTGGCAATACAAAATAAACCAGGATTTGATCTGCCTGACAATGTATTGGGAATCTTAAGTTGATCTTAATTCCTCCCTGCTCTAAAATCCAGTATTTGTTACCGCTCCGGGTTGCTCGATGGAAATATCAGGTTCAGTTTCTATGACAACAAGAGTCATAAATGCCAAAATCTGCCTGTTCCCTTTCTTTTTTCAGCCTGACAATGGGCCATTTTTTTTTTGTTCTTTTAAATTAACCTTTCCCTTTCCCCTGGAAATGAATGATCCAGGCAGCACCTGCCTTCCCTTCCCTATCCACGATGTCCAGTTGTTTCACCACAGCCCAGCTGTGCCTGGAGAGCTGGGAAAAACCCATCTCCTTTTCCTCAGGAAACACTCAGGTGCTGGAAACGGGATGAAAGGTGGCCACAGAGAATCCAAGGGTGGCCCTGCAGGAGCTGGGCCCTTCCAAAGGCCACATCCCAGCCAGGAGCACGTGGTGGCAAGGCTGGAGCACGTGTGGGTGGCACTGGGGGCTGAGGGCATCCCTGGTGCTAGAGGCACATCCAGGGCTGGCAGGGGTGAAAATCCTGTTTCTGTCTGTTCACTGCTCAGATACATTAATAGAGGTATAACATATGTATGTGTGTATATATATATACATGTATATGTTTATGTATATGTGTAATATGTGTGTGTATATTATATATATAAATATATATATATAAAAATATGATGGACAGGATGACAGGAACGGCCCAGAGTTTTGCAAAACCCATTTCCATCTTCACTCCACAAACCCATGGCAAGCACTGCAGGCACGTGGGGCAGGAGAACCAGAGCACACACATCACCCAAGGGGGGCAGAAGCAGGTCCCTTATTGCCCCTGCAGGTTGTAAGCTGTAGAAATCCCTGCACAATTCACCCTGTGGGGTAGTTTTTCCTGCCTTCTCTGCGGTCCTGTCTCATCTCAGTTCTTCTCTGTGTGCTGAGCAGATGCTTGGAGTGTAGCTGGAGGATTTCCCTGACTTTGAGCAGAACACACTGAGCTGGGAGCTCGTGGGAATCCCTCCCTTTGCAGGAGAGCTGTGCAATGCAAATGGCCCCTGACACGGTGCTGGCTCCTTCCTGCTCCACAGAATGCTGCTCCTTCCTCCTCCACAAAATGCTGCTGCTCCTCCAGCCCCAGGATGCAGCTGCTGCCTGTGCTGGGGGGGCTCTGACACTCAGTGCTCCTGACTGAAGTAGGACGATGCTGTGGCTCAGGCACAACATTTCCATTGCACAGGGCTCTTCTGCTGCTTTTGCATCTGTTTGAGACTTAACCAGTTGGCCAGAGAGGAATTCCTGCCCAAAGAGTGATTCCATCCCAATAAAGGGACAGGATGAGCGGAAACGGCCTCGAGTTGCACCAGGGGAGGTTTAGGTTGGATATTGGGGAAAGTGGATCCTGGAACTTGCTTTATTCTCTGGAAATCCTTATTGCACTGAATTTTTATTTCACTTGCAGCTTTTAGCAGATTATCCTTTCCCAGCTCTTGCCATAGAAATATTTCTTCCCTTCCCAATCCATCACCTGCATCGGTGCCCCCTGGGCCACAGGATCAGGAGCACAAGGGAACACAAACATTGTCACTGCTCCTTTTCTCAAGTGGAAACAGCAGATTCTGCCAGAAGTTCAGCTCTGAGCTGTGCGAACTCAGACAAAAACATTGATCCTGTTTGTATTTGGATTTACATCTTTCCCCTTTCTTTGCACTGTTCTGCTCCACTGAAGGCACTCAAACTGAAGCCTAACAATTGTTTAAAAATTCCTTATTTCCCCATTGTACCGAATATCCCAAGTCCAAGCGCTCAGGAATCAGTGCACGAAGCCAAGTGCAGCCAAAATAGGGCAGGTCTTGGCATCCAAATGATTTTGTTCTACAAGTTCCATGTCAGGTAATCTCTCAGTGGACCACAGCCCCACCCCTGATGTGCTCCATGTTCCGTGAGGGAACTGGGCTGGGAGCAGGTTTCCAAGGCAGTGGCAGGGAATTTTGTCATCCTTCAGGGGGGAAGTGCAGTTTGGGGAGGGGCTGATGGGCCAAAGGCAGCAGTGGCACCACGTGAAGGTCTCCAGTGCCAGGGGAGGAGGGTGAAGGTCTCCATTGCCAGGGGAGGGGGGTGAAGGTCTCCAGTGCCAGGGGAGGGCTCTGATGCTCCTCACGTTGGTCTCTGGCACAGCTCTGTCTGCCCACCAGGGGCTGGCACACAGGAATAGTTTTTACATTTCAGGCTTTTAGTCTAATTTGGGCTGAAACCTGAATTGCCTTCCCCCCCTCCCCAAATTAAATCAGCTCCCGTTTCCACTTACATTTTCAGTGAAAATTCTGCTTCTTCCAAAGTCAGGGCCATAATGCCTCTCATAAAAACCTCACAAGCACCAACTAAAATTCTTCTGCACTCTTTTCATGCCCACCAAACAGCCTTTTTTGAACACCTCCAGTAAGTGATGCTCGACTCCACCATCTGCCAACATTTCTATCCCACTGTGTGTTTTTCTCGCTCCTGCAGATGATAATTTGCTTGTGCTGCTTTGCAATTCCACTTCTCAGTCATTTTGCCAGGCATTAGCATGACTCTGCTTCCTCATTTTTGTAGTCTGTCATTAATTTACATTATCAATGATCTATGTAGCCTACATCAGTAATCAGTTTTATTCACAGCTTGTCCAGAGGTTAAAGAATTCAGCCCAATAAATGGAATTTTTGCCATTGCTCACAAAATACCTTTGGCTTTGTACTGACCCGGGGGTTGTTTTAGCTGGATACTCTGAGGAAAGAGCACCTATATTGTCTTATAAAATATATTAAAATAAGGCCAAGCTGGTGTAAAACTGAGGAGGAAGAACCCCCTGGCACCAACTACATGCTGCCAGGGAAACAGGCTAATGTATGAATGTCCCTATGGGACAGAGGTTTTAAGTGCTCTGTTTTCATTAAAATAACCTTTTCAATTAAGCAAAAGAAATTATTAATATTCTTATCTATTATCAAGCCCCTATTTTGCATCCATCAACCAACAGCCTGAGTCATAACTGCAAAAACTCTCTTTCTGGGGCTCTCTGGGGGCAGAGGTGCAGCTGCAGGAGGGGAAAGGCCCAGGAGAGGCAGCAGGAGGCTTAAAATAACTCTGATTTATGAATTGGATTATGGCAGCAAGTGGCTATGCCAGCCCAGGTTTGGGAACACAGTGCCATGAACTTTATGAGTGCACACATAAACTGAGGATACAGCTTTCCTAAAACTGTTTACAATCTGAGTGAAACCAGTGATGAGGCAACTGGACTGAGTTTGATGCATAATCACTTTGTCAAACTTTTCCAAGCTGTGTTTCTCAGTCCTTAAAACGAGCTGATTTCTTTAGGCCACAGCTCCCCCACCCAGGCTTTCAAATGCTCCAACTTTCAAATATTGAAGAATAATATTTTTAAATTTTATTTTTGCCTGGATTTGTCTCATTTTTCACCTGAAGGAAAAACTCTCCTGCCCATGGAAATGGGGATCTGGGGAGTGATTTGTGTGTGGGCAACCCAGGGGCAGGAGATAAAGGATGAAATAAAACAGGGGAGGGGACAACTGGTCCTACACTGAGGCAGCTTCAGGCAATGGTGGGACCTGGGAAGGAGCTGCAGCTCCTGGGAGCAAGCAACAAAACTGAATTCCAGTAAATCCCTGGAGCAAAGGGCTGGCTTGGCAGTGAAGGTGGAGAAGGGAAAGGCTGGATACACCTGGATGTGGAAACCTGAACCTCCAAAGTTGCTTCCCCCTCAGCACCCCAGGGTCTGCCCAGGGCACCAAACACTGCTGGGAATTCAGGGGCTGGAGCTCCAGGAAAGCAGCACCTGATGGTCTCTGTGTACACAGGAGATACTCTGGGAGATTTGGCTCAGCTGGAGGGTGTTTTTGGTGCAGGGGTGAGCCCAGGAAGTCACTCCAAGCTGGAGGGGCTGGTGGAGCCATCGCAGCTGAGCCCCCCCAGGCAGGGCTGAGCCTCCCAGAGCACCTCATCAACCCTGGGACAGGGAATGCAGGATGGAAAATGCTTCACCCAGAAAGGGAAATCGGATTTGGCTTTTACAGGCACAAGGAAGGCCTCGTTCTTTACGTTTTAATTTATTTATTCTGGTGAAGAGAAGAGCCTGAGTGGAGACAGGGCTGGAAGAGCTGCGTTACCTCTCCTGCCCTCACACATGTGCTGCTGCACATGGCACAGACACATCACAGACTGGCACTGGGGGCTTCCAGCAGCTGAATTCCACCTCCTGCTGTGCCCAGAGCCTTAATTGCTGCAGTGAACAGGGTTTCTCTGGATGTGCCCCTGCAGGGGGATTTTACACTGAAGGGAACCACGGGAATTGATGTTTGATGCCACAGAATCATAAAATCACAGAATGGTTTGGCTTGGAAGGGATATTAAAGCTCTTCTTGTTCCACCCCCTGCCATGGGCAGGGACACCTTCCACCAGCCCAGGTTGCTCCAAGCCCTGTCCAACCTGGCCTTGGACACTTCCAGGGATCCAGGGGCAGCCACAGCTTCTCTGGCCAACCTGGGCTTGTTGGTGAAGTATTTCATATCCAAAGATTTTTATTTTTTCCTCACATGGCTCTTGGTCCTGAGCCCCCCCTGCCCCCCAGCCTGGGCTGCACCAGCTGCCCCCAGCTCTGCTGGAGCAAAGCCTGTGGGATGGGACATTGGGAGGGGACAGGGGCACTGCAATGACACTGCTGTCCCCAGACACCCCTGCCAACAATAACCCTCCTCATTCCTGTCTGGAGGAACAGGGATGGTGGAGGTGGCTGATAAAGGACTATCCAGAGCTTTATCAATGCAGGGTGACCCCAACAGGCACATGGGCAGTACCAATCCCCCATAAGAAGGGAAGGTCCTTCATTCCCACAAGCTGGATCCCCCTGTGATCACGTTCAGCACCCTCCCCCTGTGGTCCCTGCTCCCAAAATACCAGGAGAAACCCCAGATGAACACTTGCAAATTGTATTTTCCCTGCACATAAAGCTGAGGGTTTTCCCTTCCATTGCAAAGAAATTCAAACAAATACTTTAGGAAAAAAAAAAATCATCATCTTTTTGCTCTTTCATTCTTTTGGAAAGGGAAGAGGTTCCAGCAAACAGCAGGGGAAAGGCAGGAATTCAGTGCAGGAGCAAACGATCTCCTGAGGGGCTCCCGAGGGAGCACAGCCAATCCTTTCTCTGCTCTGCACATGCCTCTTTTTGCAGTCATTGCACTCAGGCCCTTCTGGGGAAGATATTTGGTGTATCAGAGCCTCCAGCCCTTCGCCCAGCAGCGATTTCTTCACTGCTCTACGAAGCTGTTTCAAGAGGAAAACTTCCCTTCCCAGCACACAGTCCCAGGGGGATGGGATTGCTCCAGGGAGGATATTTTTGTGTGCTCCAAACTCCACAATATGCTGCTTGGTTCTGCCTTATTTGCATGTTATAGAGGTACTGTTGAGTGGGGAATTTAGTGCTCCAGCTCCATCCTTAGGGTTTTCCAGGTCCTGTGCGTATGCAATAATTTCTACTCGGAGATGTGCAGTGACCTCTTTTTTTTCAGTGCAAGAAATGTTTTCATTAAAAATAAAATAGCAGATACATCAAGACATTTCCTCTCGTAAAGCCTCATGTTCTGAATACAAAGCAGGACTAGCCAGGCTGTGCACAGCTCTGTGCTCATGCCATGCAGCTGAAAATGAGAGTGGCTGAGAGGGGGAGATGGGCTCTTGTGTAACAGATAAACTTTGCAGCAGCTCTGCAACCTCCACAGATAGATCACAGAGCCCTGCAATGGCTGGGCTGGGAGGGATCTCAAAGATCACCCCATTCCATCCCCTGCCATAGGCAGGGGCACCTTCCACCAGCCCAGGTTGCTCCAACCTGGCCTTGGACACTTCCAGGGATCCAGGGGCAGCCACAGCTTCTCTGGGAATTCTATTCCAGGGTCTCCCTACCCTCCCAGCCAGGAATTCCTTCCCAATATCCCATCTCTCCCTGCCCTCTGGCAGTGGGAAGCCATTCCTTGTGTCCTGTCCCTCCATCCCTTGTCCACAGTCTCTCCCCATGTTTCTTGTAGCTCCTTCAGGTCCTGCAAGGCCACAATGAGGTCACCCCAGAGCTTCTCCTCTCCAGGCTGAACAATCCCAACTCTCCCAGCCTTTCCCCATAACAGAGGTCCTGTCCTTCAGGAGTGTCACCACACCCTCAGCCTGGTGGCACCTGCAAACCTGCTGAGGGTGCCCTTGATCCCCCTGTCTGCATCATTAATGAGGATATTAAATCACACAGGTCCCATACAGACCCCTGGGGGCACCACTGCTCCCATACAGACTGCTCCCATACAGACAGACCCCATACAGACTGGTCCCATACAGACTGGTCCCATACAGACAGATCCCATACAGACTGGTCCCATACACACAGATCTCATACAGACTGTTCCCATACAGACTGTTCCCATACAGACTGGTCCCATACAGACCCTGAGGACACCACTGGTCACTGATGTCCATCAGTCACTGAGCCCTTGCCCAGGGCCCTCTGGACACGTGATTTATCCCACTGAGACCCAACAACGACATGTCCATGGCTAAAGTGAAATCTCTTTCAATAATTGATACCAAACCAGGACCTGCAAAGATTTGAGGACCAAAAAGCTCAATTTTTGCAGCTCTTCACTCACATTCCTTTTAGCTGAAGGTGTCTTCTCATTTGCACTGTGAATATTTATAACCGTGAATTTAAATGATCCCTTTTTCAGGAAGGGAGGAACAGGCTCAGGCTGGTTAAATCATTTGCTGGGAAATATTCACAATGTGAACGCAAAATGGGAGCAGAAACAAATTCATGGAGACATCCAGAAGAGCACCCACAGCACAGATATCAGCTCATCTGATCAGCCCTTGTCTCCTGGTACTGACTGAAGCAGAGCTTGGAAAACATGGAAATTAGAGAATTCCACCATCTTGAGGAGACAACATTAATATGCTGCCACCAAATCACGGCTTCTGCAGCAAATCTGCCTGGCTGGTTACAAATTGTGTTTGAAATCTTCTCAACTGCTGGAGTTGGCTGAATCCTCAGCCCCAGAATTGTTAATATTTGTACAAATAGAAGCTGTCAGGTCTGTTCAAGGCAATCCACAGACCCGAGCCATCCCTTATCTGACAGAATTCAGATCACTGCCAGGGAAGGGCTGGAATAGCTCACGAGTCCTCGAATTCTCCATTAATTCAGGGGAAAAAAATAATTCAGCTGAAAAGTCACACTGCTAATTACTCTGATTTAAAGAGCATTTCAATTACCTAATTGAGGAGCAGAAATAGTGCACTCAATTTAGGTGGTCAGTCACAGTTCAGAAATAATGAATGGTAAATGATTAATACACAGCCCAGAAACACTCATAATCGGGAAATTATTCCTTTGAATCAGCCGGTGCACACTGGCAGCAACAGACACTGGTAATCAATTCCAGGAGCTGGCTGCAGTCTGCACGTGGGAAGAACGCTCCCATGGGAATGCAGGTGGGAATAATGCTCCCATGGGAATGCAGCTTTGTCCCAGGTTTCACCCCAAATGCTTTTTGTCCCCACAGAACGTCCCAGAGATGGTTTGTTGCAGGGAGTTTTCCCCAGGGCTTCACTGTTTGGGGTATATTTTAATGGATAGAGGCACTTCTCTTGGATCAGTCACCATTGGAATGGCTCTGGCAACCAAAGCAGCTCCTGGTGCTGCTGTACCAGTGTAGAGAAAGAGCTGGGCTGGGGACACACCAGGGGCTGCCAGAAATGGGTCTCTGGGGACAGGAGGAGAGGGAACGGCCTCCAGCTGGGCCAGGGGAGGCTCAGGTGGGACAGGAGGAGGAATTTCTGCCTGGAAAGGGTGGTGAGGCCTTGGCAGGGGCTGCCCAGGGAGGTTTGGAGTGCCCAGCCCTGGAGGTGTCCCAGGAAGGCCTGGCTGTGGCACTCAGTGCTCTGGGCTGGGGGACAAGGTGGGCATCGGGCACAGGGGGGATCCATGGGCTGGGAGGGCTTTTCCAGCCTCAGGGATTCTGGCATTCCATAACTAAACTAACAACTAATTATCATTAGTAACTAAACCTTCATAACTAAAGCACAAAATTAAGGCAAAGAAATGAGTTAAAATTTGTCTGAGAAGAGCTTAATCCAGTGAAAAGTCACCTTCAGATCGGGAAAAATATATTCAAGAATCTTATTACATCTCCCTTTACCTTTCCCAGGAAAAAGGGAAGGAAGGAAAATCTTTCAGCAGAGATGTTCCATTCCAAATATTCCAGAATATTAACAATAAAAAATTGTAAAATCACAGGATCCCAAACTGGTTTGGGTTGGAAGAGACCTGAAAACCCATCCAGTGCCATCCCCTGCCATAGGCAGGGACACCTTCCACTAGCCCAGGTTGCTCCAATCTCCATCCAACCCAGCCCTAAACACTTGCAGGGATGGGAAGTCCAGTGCATCTCTGGGCAATCATTCTGAAGCTAAAAAAGTAGTTCTGAAAATTATTCAGAATTCTTCTGAAAATTTAAACATAACAAAAAATGTATCAGATAAATATTTCAATTTTTGAAAACATAATATATTTATGGATAATTCTGAAAACAATACTAACATTATTCTGAAACTATGTTCTAAATCACAGAGAACCAAGTTCCCCTTCAAAATATGGATGTAACAAAACAAACACAGATGAAGGCACATTTTGTTGCAGAGAAAGTGCCCAGGAGCATCCCAGCTGTCCCACACTCACAGTGGGAGCCACAGATACTGTTCCTTCCAGCAGGAACTCAGATAACCAGGTATTGGTGTTATCTGTGTTTATTTTCCCTTCCCTCAGAATTTGTATAAATTATTTGCCATGGCAACCCCAGTGTTAATAAGTTGTACTGTTTAATTACATGTTGCATGAAATTATTCCCATTTGTCGGTTTTCGTGTTCCCACATAAGCAACTCTGTTCAAACAAGTCCTACCTTCCAGAAAAAGGAGGGTTTTTATATGTTTATCCTCATTACCCACCGAGTTATTGATTTAAAACATTTGCAGACACCGACACGTGCAGGGTGTGGTGCCAGGGCTGGGGAAGCCACAGGCACTGCAGGATCCCCTGGAGCTCCTGGGTCTGATGGGATGGGGGCATGGGATGTGTTGGGACTGGCAGAGGAAAGGATGAACTTCATCTGAAATGCCAGAGGGCAGGGATAGATGGGATATTGGGAAGGAATTCCTGGCTGGGAGGGGGGGGAGGCCCTGGCCCAGGTTGCCCAGAGAAGCTGTGGCTGCCCCTGGATCCCTGGAAGTGTCCAAGGCCAGGTTGGAGCAACCTGGGCTGGTGGAAGGTGTCCCTGCTCATGGCATGGGTGGCACTGGATGGGCTTTGAGGTCCCTTCCAACCCAAACCAGTTGGGGATTCCCAGGAATGAGAGAAACCTCTCACCCTGCTGAGCAGTGCCAGGCAGGACAGGGATTTATACAAACAGGTTGGAGAGACCATCCCTGCTGTGAGCCTGGGAGGGGCTGGGGGGGAGCCTCAGAGCCTTGTTTCGTAGAATCTCACAGCTTATTTCACACAGTCTCCTGAGCTGGGAGGGTACCATAAGGAACACCAAAGTCCAACCCCTGGCCCTGCCCAGGACACGCCAGCAATCCCCCCTGTCCCTCAGAGCACTGTCCAAACCCTCCTGGAGCTCTGGCAGCCTTGGGGCCGTGCCCACTGCCCTGGGGAGCCTGGGCAGTGCCAACCACCCTCTGGGGGAAGAACCTTTCCCTGAGATCCAACCTGACCCTGCCCTGGCACAGCTCCAGCCCTTCCCTGGGTCCTGTCCCTGTCACAGGGAGCAGAGATCGGAGCTGCCCCTCGGGATGGAACTGCAGCCCCCGAGGAGTCTCCCCTCAGTCTCCTCCAGTCTGAACAGACCAAGTGCCATCAGCCACTCCTCCTATGGTCACTTCAGACCCTTCACCATCTCTGTAGCCTCCTCTGAATATTCTCCAACAGCTTTAGATCTTTCTTATATTTTGGTGCCCAAAACTACCCCCAGGACTGGAGGAGAGGTTTCCCTGTGTGCTCAGCAGTGGTGACCCCTCCAAACACAGCCTGGGGGACCAGAAGGGAGACCCCTCCCCAGAGGCACCTACCCAGCGGTGGATGAGCAGGGGGAGCTGCTGAATAAAGAGCAGAAGCCAGTTAATTGCATCCAGTGCTAGTCCTGGAATGTTCCTGTTGTCCCCACCAGCTCTCCTGGTTCCCGATTCCCCACCACGCTCAAGCTCTAATGACACCGGTTGCTTTGAGACTTCAAGGAAGGAAATTTTAATAAAAACTTGACTTGCTGTTATTCCATTGCACACTCTGCACTGAATTAAACATCAGGCTGAGGAGCTGTGGTGACAGGGCCTCAGCTGGTGACAGTCCCTCAGCCCCAGTCCCGCTGGCCAGCGCTCGGCGCAGGGAAATGGTTTGATGGCATTTTCTTTAAGGCTCATTTCCAGCTCTCCATCAGCCTCGTGTAGCACACGGCTGAGGTGCTGTGCGAGGCATCTCCTCGTGGCCAGCTGCCTGCAATGGGGACATGGCTCGGTCTGAGCCGCGAGGCACTTGTGTGTCCCCTCCCCTCAGAGCAGTGCCACTTGTGTGTCCCCTCCCCTCAGAGCAGTGCCACTTGTGTGTCCCGCTCCCCTCAGAGCAGTGTCACCCCGTGCCGATCCCCGGGCACTCAGCCAGGGTGTGCTGTGCTCCCAGCCAGGGTGTGCTGTGCTCACGGAGCTGAAGGAAAGGGCTGCGAGAGGGAACTGCTAAATAAGCTGTGCAGCCCAGCTGCAGTTCACTCTCCTCAGCTCTAATACATAACTTGATTCTTTGACCAAATAGCATTTTCCAGACAAAGCAAATGCCACGGGGTGGGTGGACTTGGAAGAAAGTGTGAAATATGGAACTCCAGGACAGAATCACACAGGATATCCAGCATGGAATCCCAGACTGGTTTGGGTTGGAAGGGACCTCAAAGCCCATCCAGTGCCACCCGTGCCATGGGCAGGGACACCTTCCACTAGCCCAGGTTGCTCCAAGCCCCGTCCAACCTGGCCTTGGACACTTCCAGAGGTGTGGAAATCCATCTGAAGGGGTTGTTAATTAATAACCAGAGCACAGGCTGGAGGCAGCACATTAACATGTTAAGGTGAGAGTGGGGAAAGGTGCTGACAGCTATTACTGAATTAGGAAAAAAAACCTCCACAACAGGAAGGTTTATTAACATTTTTCATTAGGCTTAACAGGTTCTCTCCTCTCCAGGAGTAGAATGAAATTGATGTGAGGGGACAGCTTCACTAAATTAAAAGTCAGCCTTTAAAAACTTTATCCAGCAGTGTTTGCTGGAGATAGCCATCGGCCTGGCACCTGCCTGTGCCTGCCATCCCCCACACTGCACTGTTCTGGCAAGGCCTTATCACCCTGGGCAGGATTCCCAAAATATTTTGCCTCAGACAGTGACCCCCCCTGGCACAGCAGAGCTGAGCAGCGTCTGCAGCCCCTGAGTGAGGAGCAGCCGCAGCCGCTCCCGCCGGGAACAGACGGCGGCTCCTCTCCATCTCCTCTCCATCTGCCTCGGCATTCCCAGCGCAGCCCCCAGCCCAGGGGAAGCTGGCAGTGCAAGAGGGAGCCACGTGAATGGCTTTTGTCAGATGGCAACTCCCACCAGGGCAGCCCTTTCCAGGCAGGACCAGACCGTGCCCTGCTGGACCCAAAATCCTCGTCCTGCGCCTTCCCGGGAGGCTCCATCCCCCCAGTGCTCCCTGGGACACAGGGAACGACGACCCAGTTCCCCCCTGGCAGTCTCCTCCACTGCCAAACCATCTCCTGCTCGGCACAGGGAGGGATTTGGGGAGTATCAAGCCTGGGAAGAACACGGGGGGTTTATCCCAGAGGGTGAGGGGACAGCTGGCATGGAGAGGGGGGCAGTGACTCCCAGCTCAGCCCCACTCAGCCACACCCCCAGACTGCATCCCAAACAGCAGGGAAAGTCTTATCAAAATCATTACAACTTCGAGTTTCTGAAATAGTGGGAGTTTTGTTTTTCCTTTGAAAGGCAGTGCCAGGTCTGTGACACACCAGGCACTGTCAATGCCACCCAAATCAATGTTTGTCTTTGGGCTCCGTGACCTGGTATCTTCCTGCCTGTCCTCAGCAGACTGATTTATCTATTTTCAGAGGTGATAAATTGCAGTATATTATGATAATGGTGTAGCATTTGTTACCATTCAGCTGTACATAACCAAAATCTAAACATAATTCAATTTCAAGTGGAAAATAATGATGGCTATTGGGAGAAACTGAGACAACTTATTACTCATCCCCTCCACCATTGCACTAAACTGAAATGAAACAACAAAAAAAGAGAAAGATTTAGTGGATATATTTTGAATAAATGTTGTGCTAATGGTTGATGTAGTATAAAACCTGGTGAGGCCCTGGCACAGGCTGCCCAGAGAAGCTGTGGCTGCCCCAGCCCTGCAAGTGCTCCCAGCCAACAATTCTTTCCCAACATCCCCCCTAACCCTGCCCTCTGGCAGTGGATGGTCCCTGCACCCAGGTCAGGAAAAGGGGCTCTGTGACACTTCTGAAAGCTGCACCCCCAGCACTTGGGACATCAGTAAAGTGGGAAGCAGATCAGCTAAAATCCATTTCTAACCGAGAGTTCTGCTTATTCCCATTTTTAACCTGTTTGTTTCCCTGTCAGTCACTGCCCACCCCCCAGCTGGGATGTTGGTAACAGTCCAGTAGCAGATGGGAACAAGAACTGGATGTTTGGCTCTGCCATTAGTATTGATTGGCCTCAGTGTGGTTCCTACCCTCAGCCTTTTCCATTCATTGATGGAATAACAAATTCCCTCTGTGTGTGTGACCAGGGATTTCCATGGAATGGCTGCAGGAGCCACAACACTCTGCTCTGCCACAGAACCCTGAGCTGAGCATCACAGTAGGACAGACATTCTTTGATGACCATTTCTGTTCTGAGACAGCCCCAGCTGGTCCAGCCCAGGGCAGCATCACTTGCTCTTGGGACAGGAATCTCAGCCCACCCTGGACCTGGCAGCCCCAGCTGGTGGTGCCATCCCTACAGATCCACCCCAGCCTCAGCCACTTCTTCTACAGTAAAAAAATAACACTTACATGTAGTATGTATAAACTACATATATAAAATAGAAAAGCTAACATAGTAATTTAATAAAAATATAATGGTAAATATTGCAACCAAATTATCTTTAAAGTCCTTCCAACCCAAGCTTTTCTCTGATTCTAATACATAAATATACAACTGTATAAATTTCCTATTAATACCAAGCTTTGTGATGCAGAAACATTTGGCATTCATTTCCCTGCGCTCTTGTCCCTCGTTCCTGAGGAGGCTGAATCCACCCCCTCTCCCTGTGCCACCACAGCCCCTGCTCACCCTCCACGGAGCTGAAGCTCTTACACAACCAAAGGCAGCAGCCAGACCCCAAAACACAGAGAAGGGAGAAGCAAATGTGTTCTTTAGCTGCATGAGTGAAAGGTTTTTTTCAAGGAGCAAAAAAGTGTGAAACCTGAATGGAGAAAAACAGTGATTAAAAAATCAGTGTCTCTGCTTTGTCTGTTGGGTGCAGCTCCCTGATTCCTGGGCACTGTTGGCATCCATCCCCCTGGGATCTGGGATGCTGGGGCACTGTCCCAGCCCTGGTTTGTGCCAGGCACAGGCAGAATCCTCTCCCATTCCCTGTGGTTGCCATTCCCACAGCCTGTGTCCATGTTCCCAGCCCAGCCTGCCCGGAAAGCCACACTGGGGAGACCTGAAGGCACAGCAGAACCTGCTCAGTGGGGGCTGAGTGTGATGGCAGGACACAGAAACCATTCTTCAGGCTCTGAGGGGTTCCATGGCCTGATTTCCTTCCCTAGCAGCACTACAGGCTTAAACAGAAAGAGTAAAAGGACCAAGAGGTGAAGTGGCAGGAAAATTAACCAGCCAGAGCAGTGATATTGTCACTATATATTATTTTAGGAGCAAAGGCCTGGATTTCACACAGTCACCAGGGCTCAGGCTGCCTGCAAAGGGTCACTGCCTGGAAAGCAGGTGCCCTGAGCAGAGCACACTTTAAAGAAAGGCAAAGGACTGAGGGCTCAGGTTTACAAGCACCAACTGAAGGAGAAACCTTTCAAAAGCCTGGAGCCAGTTTGTAAAGCACAGGACACGGATTCCATGCGGGATTCACCTCTCTCCATTCAGATTCTCACCTTTCCTGCATTCAGATTCCACCCCAGCTCTGTGCCTGGGATGCAGAGCAGGGTGGGGAGTCCCCAGGCACAGCCCCTCAGTAAATCAATGTTTGGTTTCCCAAGTGATTCCCAAGCTTCCCCCAGCAGGAAAAAGGGACTGAGGGGCTGCCAATGCCCCAGGAGCAGAGCCTGGCTGTGCTGGGCACTGGCTGCTGCCAGGGGACACTGAGGGGTGACACCCATGGCCAGGGGGCTGCAGGGAAGGGCTCAGTCCCACCTGGCCTTGGACACTTCCAGGGATCCAGGGGCAGCCACAGCTTCTCTGGGCAGCCTGTGCCAGGGCCTCCCCACCCTCCCAGGGAACAACTCCTTCTGTATGTCTAATTTAAACTGTGGTAGAGCAGGAGCTGGGGCAGCACAGAGTGTTTTTCCTCCTTATTTTACCCTCCAACAGCCTGAGGTGACCAAGGGCTCCCCCAGCCAGGAGTTCCTTTGTCTGCATTGGTTTGTCCTTCCCAAGCCCCCGTGCCCAGCAGGGAGCAGCCTGTGGAGCAGCCCCCCAGCCCTGCTGCCCTGAGCCCCCCAGCACTGAGGAAGATGAAGGGCTGCCCCTCATCACCCTCCCCAGCTCTTCCCTGACCTACATTCCACCCCCCTTTATTCTCCTCTCAACGCTGCAGAAGCAGTTTATTTGGGGAACATAAAAAAATCCCTGAAAATACAGTCCATGATGATATTTCAAGCTGGTGGTTTGCACTTTACAGGAGCCTTTAATCTTCCCTGGGATAAAGCAAAACCTAAATCACCAGCGGGCTGGGAAGTGCAGGGATGCTGGGCTGGGGCTGGGCACACAACAAGGGGGGGGTTGCAGGACAGAATAAAATCCTCCAAAAAAAAGTTTAGCCTTTAGTTTCCCCCTCCAAATCTCTCCATCCATTGTTTTATGGGCCTGACCTTGCAAATATTTAAAATTTGGATTAATATCAGCAAGAAAATACTGCATCATGTCTGGCTGAAAAATTAGTGATGTAATTGGAAAGTATTGCTTAAAGTGATACTGTTATAAATTGATTCTATTATTGCTCCAATCTCTGGAAATCTTTCCTAGGATAAAGCTCATTTCAAAGTAGAGGCTCCCAGTTTTAGGACTGTAAATAATAAACAGCACAGTTTGTGCCCTGCACCTCCACGTGATGTGCGTGCAGCTGCAGCTGGGGGATGTTTTGTTCCGAACACAGAAAACCAAATCAGAATCATGATATGGTTTGGGTTGGTTAAATCCCATCTCATTCCACCCCCTGCCATGGGCAGGGACACCTCCCACCAGCCCGGGTTGCTCCAACCTGGCCTTGGACACTTCCAGGGATCCAGGGGCAGCCACAGCTTCTCTGGGCAACCTGGGCCAGGGCCTCCCCACCCTCCCAGCCAGGAATTCCTTCCCAATATCCCATCTAACCCTGCCCTCTGGCAGTGGGAAGCCATTCCCTGTGTCCTGTCCCTCCAGTCCCTTGCCCAAAGTCCCTCTCCAATATTTGTCAACAGTCTAAAATAACTTCTCCCACCAATTAATCTGACAGTCAATAAAATTCCTAAGCCCTAAGGAGGTATTTTACCTTTGTGTGCCAGTCAGACAGCTCCAGTCTCCCAGAGGTTTTGGGGAGCACTGTCCTGAATTTTAAGGCTTTTGACAACCCCAAGACTAAGCCCCAGTATCTGTGTGCTATTTATACTGCTGCATCTCTCCTCCTGTCTTCTTAATTCCAGCTTTGACAGTGGGAGGAAGGATCACTTGGTGCTCCCCAGGGTTTTGATCTGTGCTGACAACTCTGTCTGGGGAGTGCTCGTGTCTCCCTGCCCAGGAATTGCCACAATTACTGGAACATGGCCTGTCACAGCCCTGCTCTGATGGATGGCCAGAGAGCTGCTCTTCTATTCAAAGGTAAGTAGGAAACTTAGAAGAAATTACTCAAGAGAAAGTGAGAAAATCACGTGGAGCTGGGAGTGACAAAGAGTCCTGCTGCAGCTCAGCACTGCCCAGGGCACAGGGGGAACCAGCTCATCCCCACTGGAGCAGCTGAGCACACCCAGGACATCTGTATGGGCAGATTGGACATTTATATAGGCAGATTGGACATTTATATAGGCAGATTAGAGCTCTGCAGCACAAACTGGGGGCCCTGCTCTGCCCTCAGCTCCACTCACACAGTCTCTCTAGCTGTGCACACCCTGTGTTCCTGCTCTGCCACCACCGGCTCCTCTGCTGAACAGGAACACAATCACAAAATTGTTTAGGTTGGAAAAGACCTCTAGGATCATCAAGTTCAACCATTTCATAGCTATTTGATAGATTTGGTTTTTAATTGGTCATTGTCCAACTTGAGCAGCAGATCCAGCTCTGGGGTTCTCAGCACAGAGGAGCTGTGGCTGCCCCTGGATCCCTGGAAGTGTCCCAGGAGCAACCTGGGCTGGTGGAAGGTGTCCCTGCCCATGGCAGGGGGTGGAATGAGATGGGCTTTAAGGTCCTTCCAACTCAAATCATTCCATGATCCTGTGATATTAGCCAGGACTAATTACAAGCTGGCGCATGTTTGGGTAATTGAGATCCTATAACATGACAAATATCTTGAGAGAAAAGGCAGATGGAAGGATAATCCCAGACCATCTCAGCTTCAAGACTAAGAAATTTGGAAGGGACACACAAGCAAGAGCTTGGACAGAGCAGGAAATCCCGAGGTGATGGAGAGCAGCCAAATTCAATTTGTCCAGAGCAAGTCCTGCCAAACAACCCTAATGTTCCATAATGAGACAGCAGAAGTGCTGGGAAGGACAGGGGATAAACCAAAGTTCAATTTTAGCAGGGATTTTGAGCAGTCTGTGGGAATTGCTCCCTGTGAACTCGGGTGTGGGCTGGGTGAAAGCCTGGGAAGATCCTCCTGCTCCGGGGGGGGCACAGGGAGCTGTGGGGAAGGAGGATCTGGGTCTGCCCCGTGTGTCCATCGTGGGAGCAGATGGTGGCAGAGAGCAGGACTATGTCTGTTGATGGAATCAAGACACTGGTTGTTCAGCAGGGTGAGACTGGAGTGCAGAAAGATCTTGAGAAACTGGACAAATGAGAGTGGGGAAAAAAATTCAATAGCACTGAAACAAGGGGAGAAAGAAAAGGGGAAGGCAGCACTTGGAGTAGAAAGATTCAGGAGGTGGAAGGGACCCAGACAGAGCCTGTGCCAGCAATAACCCACTGCTGGGGGGAAGAAAGCTTCATCCTGCTGGGATCTGTCCAGCAGAGGAAGAAGATGTGCATGGGGGAGAAGCAGCACAGCCAGGGAAGCAGGGAGGGCTCAGCTGGAGTCATGTGTGAGCCTGAGCACACACTGGATGAGGGAAGAACTAATAAAAACAGTGCAGAAGAAGGAAAAAATATATTTAAAAATAACAAACAAGAGTCAGGAAATATCTGGGCACCACGACCCAATTGTTAGACTGAAAGCTCTGAGATTTCTGGTCTAATCCCAAGGGGAGTGAGCAGCTCTGGGCACAATTCAGGGATGAAAATGCATTTTTATTGAAAAAGGGAATGAGCAGGGAGGATAAGCAATGAAATGAGTTAAAAATCACATCAGAGAAGTTTCCTGCACTGGGAAATCTGTTGCCAGCAGCTGTTGGGAAGTGTTGGCAGGGGGTGAAGGCTGCAGGATGAGACTGGACAGATCTGCCCTTCTGCACTTTGGGGTCCAGAGGAGGCACCTCCAGAGGGAGGGAAGGAGGGGGACAAAGGGGTGAGCTGTGTCCAAACCTGGCCAACACCCCCTTCTGCCAGTGCCCCTGGGGGCTGCAGGGACACTGCTCCTCCCTGGGACCCCTGGAGCTGCCCCACCCTCCCCGAGGGCTTCAGGGCACATCCAGCCCCAGGTCCTTGTGCAGGGACAGGGACAGGGACAGCCCTCCCCACTGCCCCGGGGCACAGCCAAGGGGAGGAACCTTCACTTTGAGGGGCTGAGCAACACTTGGCCACAGCCAGGACTCGTCCCCTGCAAGGACACAGCGGGGCCTGGTTTGGCAGGTCCTGCACCACCTTCAGCTGCTCCTGTTGGCCCTCTACAGGGGATCACAGTTACACCATTTGCAAGCTTATTTTGGACACTTTCACCCCATTTCCATGGGCTGAAGGTGCTGCCAGAACTGTACAACAGCATGTGGGTCTGTCACATCTGTCACTCCTGAGCACCCCTCTGCCTCTCACTGGGACTCAAACCAGCCTTCCCCAGCTGGGGATCACCCTGGATACAACCCAGGCCAGGCTCCTCCTTGGATTAGGGTATGGATTGGTACAAGATAGCACAGGTTATGAACCAGAGCTGCCTCTTCCCAAATAACTTCAGTGGAGAGAGTTGCTGTGCTCAGTTTAAGGGGAGCTGTTGTGCTCAGTTTAAGGGAATATATGCTCAGTTTAAGGGGAGTTGTGCTCAGTTTAAGGGCACTCGTGCTCAGTTTAAGGGTGTCTGAACTGCCTGTTCTTTGGAACCAAAGTTTCAAATGGGAGAACTAAAAATACTTGCCTGTGTGTGGTGGGGGCAGTCAGGCTGCGCCTGGCAGTGCTGAGTAAATGCTGACTTTCATTAGGTTATTCTGTGTAATCTCACCCCAGTGAGCAGCCCCTCAGTTGTTACACAAAGGCATTTTCTGCTCTAGCACCTGTGTTGGAGTACAAACCACACCCAGGATACAAATATTGCCATCCCAGGACACAAACACTGCCATCCCAGGCACACAAACATTGCCATCCCAGGCACACAAACATTGCCATCCCAGGCACACAAACATTGCCATCCCAGGCCCACAAACATTGCCATCCCAGGCACACAAACATTGCCATCCCAGGCCCACAAACATTGCCATCCCAGGCCCACAAACATTGCCATCCCAGGCCACAAACATTGCCATCCCAGGCCACAAACATTGCCATCCCAGGCACACAAACATTGCCATCCCAGGCACACAAACATTGCCATCCCAGGACACAAACATTGCCATCCCAGGACACAAACATTGCCATCCCAGGCACACAAACATTGCCATCCCAGGCACACAAACATTGCCATCCCAGGCACACAAACATTGCCATCCCAGGACACAAACATTGCCATCCCAGGATACAAACATTGCCATCCCAGGCACACAAACATTGCCATCCCAGGACACAAACATTGCCATCCCAGGCCACAAACATTGCCATCCCAGGACACAAACATTGCCATCCCAGGACACAAACATTGCCATCCCAGGCACACAAACATTGCCATCCCAGGCACACAAACATTGCCATCCCAGGACACAAACATTGCCATCCCAGGATACAAACATTGCCATCCCAGGACACAAACATTGCCATCCCAGGACACAAACATTGCCATCCCAGGCCACAAACATTGCCATCCCAGGATACAAACATTGCCATCCCAGGACACAAACATTGCCATCCCAGGACACAAACATTGCCATCCCAGGACACAAACATTGCCATCCCAGGATACAAACATTGCCATCCCAGGATACAAACACTGCCATCCCAGGACACAAACATTGCCATCCCAGGATACAAACATTGCCATCCCAGGACACAAACATTGCCATCCCAGGCCCACAAACATTGCCATCCCAGGCACACAAACATTGCCATCCCAGGCCACAAACATTGCCATCCCAGGATACAAACATTGCCATCCCAGGATACAAACATTGCCATCCCAGGCACACAAACATTGCCATCCCAGGTACACAAATATTGCCATCCCAGGATACAAACATTGCCATCCCAGGCACAGAGAGGGGGTTGAGTTTCCAGTGCAAGCAGCACGGACACCAAACACTTCCTCTACCCAGAGCAGCTCCACAGCCTCGTTTAAGAACTGCCATTTAGAATTTCCTATAAAGCACCAACACTGCAAACCCTACCATGTAATTAGGAGTTAACTCCAACTCCCCACAGCAGCACAGACACCGAGACAACCCAGCCCTGTGTGTGTGCAGGTATTTTAATTCCCTTTTTTATCCGAGCCCAAATGACTGTGTTCTGTTACCAGAGGGATACTGAGACAGAAAGTGAATGCAGAGGGACACTCCTGAGTAGGCAGCTGTTCAGGAAAACAGCTGAACAAAAATAGCTCCTGTGCTGCCTGGAAATCCTCCCGAGCCGGGCTGGGAAGCTCCACATTCACTTGATCCAAGGAGAGAGGCACAGCTCCCACCCACCTGCTCTGCCAGGACCACGCTGCTCGTTGCTCTCCCACTCTTCTGTGACCTCAATATTCCAGTTGTCTTCCACTCTCAAGGAGATCAAATAGCAGGAAGATCTTCAAAGAAGTTTAACACAAATGAAAAGCGTTTTCAGCTGGTGCATAATAAAACCTGTGCAACTCGCTGCCATCAGATGGGGGAGATGGAGGGATTCAAAAGCAATTTGGGGATATTTGTGTAAGGCCACTATTAAATCCAACAGCAAAGAAATCCCCACACCAGAAACTGCTGAAAGTTGGGAATAAGAGCCAGAGGAAGCACCACCCAATTCAAATGCTATTCCTCATGTTTTAGTCACCTGCTGCCAACCAGCCACTGGTCCCAATGCTTTAATATGAAACAGTGGAGTGTTAATCTCATTTTAATATTAAAAAGTGGGTTTAGTTGAGGAAAAAATGATGATAAGAAACGCCCCCAAATAAACAAAAACCCCAAAACAAACAGAAAACCACCAAACACCAAAACCAAACAAAACCCCAAAACCAAAACAAAACCAAAGAAAACAACCAAACCAGCAGCCCTTCAGTGCTCAGGTCAGCAAGAAAAACCAAGTCCTGAGGGCTCATGGCAAGGTGTTCAGGTGCTGTTTGAAAGCACCTCCCTGAGTTTGAGCAGAAGAGGAGGGGCAGAGGAAGGGCAGAGGAAGGCTTTGCCCGAGGTGCCATCCCCCAGGCACAGGGGATGCTCTGAGGGAGCAGCACAGCACCCACAGCACCCATAGCACTCACAGCAGCAGGAAAGCAGGAACAGCAGAGAGCACAGAGCCAGCAAAGCCCTGAGCAGCACCAGCACTCCTCCTCTCCACAGGAGCAACTCCCAGCACTGCTGTGGGTGTGGCCCCACAAATCCCAGTCCCACACCTGAGCAGACCCCACTCACCTCAGGCCACACTGAGCACTTGGGCATCACCACATCCCTGCTCCCAGTCCTGCTGCTTTAGCCCAAACCCCTCCCAGCAGCAAACCCCAGAGCTGGACTGGCAGGTCAGAGTTACAGACTGAGAGCAGCCCTCCTGTGACCCCCCAGTGTGAGCTCCCAGGGACAAGGAGCCCCTGAACACACCCAGGGTAATCCAAGGGGACCACCACTCCCCACAGACGGCCCAGAGCCACTCTGCTCCCCTGGGTCACCCCCAGGCACAGTGTCCCACACTGCCAGGGCACAAGGGACAGCAGAGCTGCTCGGGCTGGATCACAGGGCAGGACAGACCCTCCTGTCCTGGGTGCCACAGGCTGCTCTGCTGGATGAGACCCCACGTCCCAGAGCTGAAACCAGGGCTGATGGCAGTGCCCAGTGAGCCCCAGCAGCACATCCACACACCCAGGACCCACTCAGCAGACACAGTTTAGCTCCAGCATTCCCCTAACAAGATGTTTCTCTCACACAGAGCTTTCTCTTCGGTTCATTTTGTCATCTCCAGGAATCCATCAAATCCCCATTTGTCAGAGCTGTGGAGCAGCTGTTTCTGGCACTGACAGCCAAGGCTTCCCTTAAACCCCAGAGCCCTCCAAAGCACCCACCCCGGGCTGCTCCACCCCAAACAGGGGCTGCTGGAAATGGGGGTTGGGTTAGTATAAGCTGCAAACACAGGTGGTTTCCAGGGGTGGATTTTACCCAGTCCTTGGGAGTGGGAGTGTGTTGGGTGGAAAACAGGCACGGTGCTCCAGAGGGGAACGGAGGATGTGGACACCAGGATGGGGGGATGCTGCCCCATGGGGAGATATCCTGGCAGAGGTGCCAGAGCACTGGTTAGTGTGGCAGCTGTGGGAACATCCACCCTGGACTGAAGGGAGGGTTATTCTCTCCCTTGGATGCATCTGGATACGTGGGCAAGTACCATGGAAAGGTTCCATGGCAGCCCCAGCCCTGCTGCCCCCACCCTGCCCCTCAGGACAGAGAGGCCTGAGGGGGCACAGCTGCCCAGAACACTCTGGAATAAGCCAAGGGGCACTGACACATCCCAATCCCCATCTCAGACATCCCAATCCCAATCTCAAAGATCCCAATCCCCACCCCAAACACCCCGTGCTGTGCCCGCAGCCCCCCCCTGGGCTGGGTGTTCATGGTCCTGGGAGTGCCAGGACTATGAGAATCATGGAGTATCCTGAGCTGGAAGAGACCCCCAAGGATCATCCAGTCCAGCTCCTGGCCCTGCCCAGGACACCCCAACAATCCCCCCCCTGTGCCCCAGAGGATCATCCAAACCCTCCTGGAGCTCTGGCAGCCTTGGGGCTGTGCCCACTGCCCTGGGGAGCCTGGGCAGTGCCAACCACCCTCTGGGGGAAGAACCTTTCCCTGAGATCCAACCTGAGCCTGCCCTGGCACAGCTCCAGCCCTTCCCTGGGTCCTGTCCCCTCAGCCTCGTGGCCTCCTGAATGTGAATCAGTGTCTTTAAGCAGTTCACTCATCCCTGGTAATCTGTCCCTTTATTTTCAGGAGATTGTACATTCTGGGAAGCCTCACATGGGGGGTCTTTCTCTAAGCTCTGACTACAAGATATTCTTTATTTTTCTCAGATCCTTTCAGCAGCTCAGCTTCCCTGGTGCTGAGATGATGAGTGAGACAGCCCTGCTGTCAGGAATCACATAATCATGGAATATCCTGAGCTGGAAGGGACCCCCAAGGATCATCAGTTCAACTCCTGGCCCTGCCCTGGACACCCCAACAATCCCACCCTGTCCCTGAAGGCCTTGTCCGAACACTCCTTGAGCTATGACAGGCTTGGGTTCAGAAAAAGGATAAAACCCTGTGTCCTCTAAACAGAAAAAGAGAATTGGATCTCCTGGGAACGCCAACTTTCCTGAGAAGCTCCCAGCACTCCCCTGTTCTCAGCTCCAGAGCACGGCAGGAGCAGCTATTTCCCTCCTCCCTGTGACACCAGGAACAGATCAGAGCCCAGGGCAGCAAAAGATTCAGCTTTTTAAAGAAAAAGCACCAAACAATACAAATCTTTCCAAAGCCTAAACAAATGTCAGTGTTACTGGATGGGCACGATCAAAGTTGAGCTTTTCACAGAATCACAGAAATCCCAGAGTGGGTTGGGTTGGAAGGGACCTTAAAGATCATCTCCATCCCCCTGCCATGGGCAGGGACACCTTCCACTAGCCCAGGCTGCTCCAACCTGCCCTTGGACACTTCCAGGGATCCAGGGGCAGCCACAGCTCCTCTGGGCAACCTGGGCCAGGGCCTCCCCACCCTCCCAGCCAGGAATTCCTTCCCAATATCCCACCTATCCCTGCCCTCTGGGTTTCAGTGCCCAGCCATTCCCTCTGTCCTGCCACTCCAGGCCCAAAGTCCCTCTCGGGGTTGTTGTTGGTTTTTTCTGGATTGTTTTTATATTTTGATATTTTTGTAAAAAAGTCAAACCTACCCAAGCCCAGAGCAGGTCCCTGGCACAGCTGTACCAGGGTGGGACCAAGGACTGGCACAGCACTGGAATTGCCTTCCAGGCCCAGCTGAGGCAGCTCAACACTCCTGTCTGTGCTGGAGGGCAGAGCAGAGCTGGGCATCCCCCAGGCTGCAGCTCCAGCTTTGCTGCAGCATCATTTTCCTTGTGCTGAACACTCCATTCCTTCTCCATCCCTTTGGATCTGGGGGCAAAACCTTTAAAAAGGAAAACCCCTCACTAGATCTGCCCATGATTTCTGTTTTGGAGTCTTTTTCTGTCTGTTCTTTCCTGCTGGAGCTGCTTTGTTGTCCCACCCCAACACGGACACACTCCTGACAGGATTGTCCAGACTAAATATTAGTGTTAGAGTGGATGTTTGGGTCACCTGCCCTGCCCTGGAAATCAGCATTCCCAGTGTGGCTGGGACTGCAACAGCCCCCCAAAACAAAGGACTCTGTTTCCAAAACACGAGGTGTTGTTTGCACACAGGAGACACTTCCCTGGTGTTTCCCCTCCTGTGACTGTCATTTAACAGCCAGTGGGAAAATGTGCAGCTGCATTTCCCACCTCCTGTTGGCAAAGACCTCAGCCCTGGCTTAGGTTGTTTGATCCATTCATCATTTCTCTCCCTGAGTCCAGGAATGATGTTTAAGAAGTCTATATAGTTATGGCTTTTGGGGGTAAATTGGTTTTCACGATGGTTTTATTCATTTCTACCTCGTTTTTCTGAGACCAATCTGCCCAACCATCATTTCCCACTGTTTCTTTCCACAGCTAATTGCAAAACTAAACTGGATATTCCCTGTGATCCCAAAGTGTTCTACTGGCTTCTTAAAAATTATTTTTACTTCACAGAGACTGAAAAAAAATGAACATGTCATGGAAATACTCAAAGTTCATTTCCAAGTCCAAGAACATCCAAACTGGTGCTGTTGCTGATTAGTTTTCTGGGGGGAAAAAGGTCTGTCAGCCTGTGAGATATCAGGTTATAGCACTGCTCTGTGCCTCCCTGCCATGAGCAGGGAGTAATGAACAGCCAAATTTATCAGCTCTTGAGATATTCAGTGGCTAAATCATTAGTTCATGTTGAAAATCTTCAGCTGTTTCAGTGGATTCCATCACAGAACATTCAGCCATTAAAAGAAAAAGCTGATATTAAAACCAGGAGCATCAGAAATGTAATATGAGAGATCTAAAATGAGTCTTGTAGAAATTAGATTATTCTTGTCTAGACACACATTCCACAAGTCCTTCAACATCCTTTCTAACATGAGACAGCAAAATGCATTTGAACAAATCAAGAACAGGTGGGGAATAACCCAGGAGCAAATGCTGGATACACAGTGAACAAAGATTTAACCAGTTCTGTGGAAAAACTGCTCTGTTCAATGGGAAGGGTGACAGGGAAGGGACAAGAAACACAGAAGGAAAACCAGGAAAACCCCAAAGTTCCCTTGCATTTGCTCTGGAAATAAAGGAGAATAACAGAATCCCAGACTGGTCTGGGCTGGAAGGGACCTTGAAACTCATCCAGTGTCACCCCCTGCTTTTGCTCCAGGAACTGCCTCAGAAGGAAAGTCCTGTTTTCCTGCTGAGCAGAGATGAGGCAAGAGGAGAAATGCAGGTTAGTTTAGAAATTCCCAGTGCTGTGGGTCCAGGAATGGATGGGGTGGTTCATTCCAGCAGCTGTCCTGGAACCAGGTACATCCCAAAGCCAAGGAGTGTGGGCTGGGGCTGGGGGAGCAGAGGGTCCTTTGTGCCAGCTCCCTCCCACGGGCCCTGGCAGAGCTTTGCATGGGCTCCTTTCCCACCAAGGGCAGGATTGTCCCATTCCCAGTGACCTGAAGTGATGGGGACACGACCATGATGGGAAAAGGGTCTACCTAAAATACTCACCAATGGTCTTTTTCAGGCAGGTAGGACCCTGACAAGCCCCTGAGTCCCTGTGGGAGCACACTGAGGGACCTGGGCACAGAATCATGGAGTCGTTTAGGTTGGAAAAACCCTCTGAGCCCATCGAGTCCAACCATCCCCAGCACTGCCAAGGCCACCACTGACCCTTGTTCCCAAGTGCCACATCCACACAGACTTCAAATCCCTCCAGGGCTGGGGACTCACCCCTGCCCTGGGCAGCTGTGCCAGGGCTGGACACCCTTTCCAGGAAGAAATTTTCCCCATATCCAACCCAAATCTCTCCTGGTGTAACTTGAGGCTGTTCCCTCTCCTCCTGTCCCTTGTTCCCTGGCATCAGAGCCCGACCCGCCCGAGCTCCCCCCTCCTGTCAGGGGGTTGCAGAGCCAGAAGGTCCCCCCTGAGCCTCCTTTTCTCCAGGCTGAGCCCCCCCAGCTCCCTCAGCTGCTCCTGCTGCTCCAGCCCCTTCCCAGCCCTGTCCATCCCCCCCATCCATGGGTTCCACACAGGTCCCAGCCAGCCCACAGCCCCTGTCCCCTGTGCAGGGCACAGCCAAGGGCTCAGCACCTTGGGCAGGAGCAGCTGAGGGCTGTGCCAGCACAGCACCAAAGGGGGTTGTGCCCCAGGTACCAGCACATGTCAGTGTGTTGGTACCAGCACAGGTAATCTGAATTCCCAGAGTTCTGCAAAATGGACATCCCCAGACTGGTCCTGATCTTACTTCTAACACTGAGCTCCATTTGCTCTCACAGGTAGGAAGTCAGAGGCCCAGATCTCCAGATTCTCTTTGGGTGATGGAAATATAAAGGAGAAAAACTGAATCCCCTCTGATTTTTAAAGGATGACGTTGCAAAATATTCATGAGCAACAGATTCAAACTAACCAATAGTAAGTCTAAATTAGATATATGGAAGGAGTTGTACCCTGTGAGGGTGGGGAGGCCCTGGCCCACGGTTGCCCAGAGAAGCTGTGGCTGCCCCTGGATCCCTAGAAGTGTCCAAGGCCAGGTTGGAGCAACCTGGGCTGGTGGAAGGTGTCCCTGCCCATGGCAGGGGATGGCACTGGGTGGACTTTGAGGTCCCTTCCCACCCAAAGCCTTTGATGGTTCTCTGATTCCACATGACCACCCTGGGCCAAGCCCAGCACTGGGGGTAGGCACAGTGGATCCTGTGGTTCAGAGCTGCCTGGGGACAGGGTGGGACCTCTTTGTCAATAATGCCAGGGGGAGGGGGCTGAACGAGGCAAATGCTGTAAATCCTCCCAATAAAAGACTGAAAACAGTAGTTCAGAGTCCCAGAATAGAATGGCCTTTCTGTTCATGCCCAGCAGGCTCCAGCAGAAGGAGGGTGAGGGGAGGGAGCCCCGGGAGCTCTGGTGCCCCAGCCCTGCCCACACCAATCCAGCAGGAGCACAAGGAGCCATCTGGACAGGGAGCCGGGGTCAGCCAGGCAGACCTGAGTCACGCTGCTCCACTGCCAGGACAAGGCAGCAGCCTCGCAGGACCTGAGCACTCCTTTTGTCACACGGATCAGCCTCACTTTGTCTCCCTGTGCCCGCGGTGCTGCTGCTGCTCTGCAGCGGCTCTGGCACTGCCAGCGAGGGACACAGGGTGACAGGGCACAGGGATCACCTGGGAGCTGCTTCCCCAGCGGGACCAAACCTCTGCTCCTGCCCAGATGGAGCAGAGCTGTGCTGCAGGGCAGGAACTGCCCTTGCCAGGTGCCCCAGGCCAGGCTCACACCCACTCCGGGGGGCTCCTTTCTGAGAGCAAAGCACCACTTGTTGATCACAGAAATCATGGAGTCCCACACTGGTTTGGATGGGAAGGGAACCTTAAAGCTCATCTCATTCCACCCCTTTCCATGGGCAGGGACACCTTCCACTATACCAGGTCACTCCAAGCCCCATCGAACTTGGCCTTGGACACTTCCAGGAATCCAGGGGTATCCCCACCCTCACAGGGAAGAATTCCTTCCAAATATCCCATCTAATCCTGCCCTCTGGCAGTGGGAAGCCATTCCCCCTTGTCCTGGCACTCCAACCCCTTGTAAAAAGTTCCTCTCCAACCTTGATGCCCACCCTGGAACACCAGGCAGAAAATGGAGCCCTATTTTGCTGAGTTCTGGGCAAATCCTCAGCCTGAGGTGACCTTGGCACCGTGACCCAACACACCCTGCAGGGCTGGGCCAGGGCACACCAGGCCCCACAGTGCTGGGCTGCAGCTCCAGCCCTTCCCAGCTCTCCTGGACTCTGCAGGACACTGCAGGAAGGCAGACACGGGCTGACAGCTGGCACATCCCAGCTGTGGGATCATCCCATGGAGCAGCTGCAGCCCCGGAGCACACCATGGGCACACCAACTCACCAGTGAACCCAGTCAGGGCTACTGGGCAGTTCAGAGGACCAGAAATTCCTCACTGATATTCTGATCATCAGCACTTCCCAGCCACCTGTGTATTCCCTGATAATTCCAGCCAACTTGCTTTAGCACATATCAGCACAGACCCCATGAGCTCCATCCCAACCCAATCCTGCCTCCTGATCCCTGGCAGAGCTGCAGGCACCCCAAACCCAGCTGTGCCTCTCCCTGAGGGACACAAGCCCCCACACCACTGTCACCCCAAGCAGATCCTGCAGTCTCCCTTTGGTAGCTCTTGTTTATTTTCAGCTTCCCCTTTTCCCAGGCTCCAAACACACCTTCCTCCCTACTCTGTATTCCTGCCTTCTTCCCTGTAATGGGCACTGGGACTCTGTGGCACAATGCTTCAGATAATTCCCTCTCCTACCTGCACTAAAGCTCTGGGAAGCAGAGGACTACTTCCAGCTTTAAAAATAACTCCCAGCTGCTCCCCAGCATTTCCAGGAGCAGCCCAGCGAGGGGAGGGAGAGTTTATTTCTGTGCAGCATCCAAAGCGTTCCCGGTCTGCAGCTGCATCCCGGTTCACTGCCAGGCATAATCCCGTTATGCCATTCCACGGCTGGGTACAACACTGGAACACGTGACGGGTGACACTGTGAGGTGTCTGTTGTTAAAAATAAAACCAGAAATCTCTCTCTGTGTCACGGGAAACTTCGGGGCCGTTCGGCTCCAGCTTCGGGAAACACGGGAGCGGGGAAGGGAAGCGCTGGGGGCACACGGAGATGCTGCTGCTCCGGCGCGGGGGGATGTGCGGGAATCAGGGACCGAGTGTGGGGCACAGACCCCGAGCTCGGGCAGCGCCAGGGCAGCGAGCGGGACCTGCTCTGCTCTGCCGGGAGCCGCTTCGCCTTCCCTGCATTGCCCTCTGCTGCAGGCGCGGGGCATGGCCGCTGACACTGCCACCGCTGACACTGCCACCAGAGCCACTGCTGGCACTGCCACCAGAGCCACTGCTGACACTGCCACCAGAGCCACTGCCACCGCTGACACTGCTGACACTGCCACCAGAGCCACTGGCACCGCTGACACTGCCACCGCTGACACTGCCACCAGAGCCACTGCTGGCACTGCCACCAGAGCCACTGCCACCGCTGACACTGCCACTGGTGACACTGCCACCAGAGCCACTGCCACCGCTGACACTGCTGACACTGCCACCAGAGCCACTGGCACCGCTGACACTGCCACTGGTGACACTGCCACCAGAGCCACTGCCACCGCTGACACTGCTGACACTGCCACCAGAGCCACTGGCACCGCTGACACTGCCACCGCTGACACTGCCACCAGAGCCACTGCTGGCACTGCCACCAGAACCACTGCCACCGCTGACACTGCCACTGCTGACACTGCCACCGCTGACACTGCCACCAGAGCCACTGCCACCGCTGACACTGCCACCAGAGCCACTGCTGGCACTGCCACCAGAGCCACTGCTGACACTGCCACCAGAGCCACTGCCACCGCTGACACTGCCACTGCTGGCACTGCCACCAGAGCCACTGCTGACACTGCCACCAGAGCCACTGCCACCGCTGACACTGCCACTGCTGACACTGCCACCAGAGCCACTGCTGGCACTGCCACCAGAGCCACTGCCACCGCTGACACTGCTGGCACTGCCACCAGAGCCACTGCCACCGCTGACACTGCCACCGCTGACACTGCCACCGCTGACACTGCCACCGCTGGCACCGCGGGCACTGCCAGCACAGCCACTGCCGCTGCTGTCACTGCCACAGTCACTGCCACAACTGGCACTGGCACTGCTGTCACCATTGTCACCATTGCCAGTGCCACAGTCACTGCCACCACTGTCACCATTGTCACAGCTGTCACCATTGTCACTGCCATCACTACCACTGCTGCCACTGTCACCACTGTCACCAACAGCACTGCTGCTGTCACCACGGCCACTATCACTGCCACCACTGCCAGTATCATTGTCCCCACTGTCACCATTGTCACTGTCAGCATTACCACTGTCACCATTGTCACTGTCAGCATTGTCACTGTCACCACTGCCACCAACAGCACTGCCACTATCATTGTCACCTCTGCCACTGCCACCACCACTGCCACCACCACTGCCACCACAACTCCCGCACCACCACCAGCACCACCAGTGCCACCAGTGCCACCAGTGCCAGGGCTGCCACTGCCACCCCCCCCAGTGCCACCTCTCCCTCCTCTGTGGTCCCTGCAGCAGCTCCCTGGGGTGGCAGCAGGAGCCCTGGGCTGCAGGGGAACACTTTTCTTTTGAAATGAAGAAATAATTGGGATATTTATAAAAGACAGTCAATTAAAGTCCGTGTTGTCCTTAAAATACAGGGCAGTGTCACCGGGAGTCAGGGCTGAACAGTCACAAGGAGAGAAAAAGAACCCTTTAAAATGAAAAACAAAAGCAGGTATAAATATTCCAAGGAGATTTTTACAGACAGACAGACCCTCAGGGTGAAATGTGTTGTTCCCCCCTTTGTTTTCCCATGGATTTTATCCTATGCCTTTGATCAGCACCATTCCCAGTTCCAGAGCCTGGCTGTGCTCTTGGTCACTGGGACAGTGCAGCCCAGGGACTCAGAACAGCAGATCCTGGCAGTGCTGCCCAGCACTGACTGTGATCAGAGCAGACATGGGAATATGGAGCAGAGATGAGAAGGAACTGCTGTTCCCTGTAATTTGATGGGAAGGACTTTTTCAAGTATTACCATGTTTTGTTCAGATTAACTTATCTCTGCTTTCCCACAGACACCCAAGAGCTGGAGGGAAGCGAGGAGGGAAGGGAGTAAATAAATAAGCGAGTAAACAAATAAATAAACCCAGGATGATGAAGGTTTTGCATTCAGATTTTACCAAGAGCAAAAACAAAGGGGTATTTGAAATGCTGTTATGCACAAACAATTCTGCTAAAATAGAGAATACTTTTTAAAATCCATATTTGTTGAAGGAGGGGGTTGAGGTCTGAGGCTCCAGCACTGCCCCAGCTCTTTGGGAAGGGGGTTGGCAGCATTCCCACGGCTGACACTGCCCTGGGGGGACCCCATGGAACCACAGACTGGTTTGGGTGGGAAGGGACCTTAAAGCTCATCTTGTTCCACCCCCTGCCATGGGCAGGGACACCTTCCACTCAGGGGACATGGGTTAGTGGTGCCTGGGCAGTGCTGGGGAACAGTTGGACTCAGTGATCTTGGAGGGTTTTTCCAACCTAAACAATTCTGTGATTCCAAGATGCGGAAATTACAGCAGTAAGTGTCCTCCTTGAGAGGCTCAAACCCCTGAAGATTACAAAACCCCCTCATGGTCTAACTCATGTTACATAACCAGGGTTTTTTTCCCCTCTACATCTGTTTAGAAAAACTTTTAAGTGCCTGTGAGACGCAGCTCGCAGCCCACGAAGAGGAACGATCCAGGGCTGTCAGAGCAATGCTGCAGCAGCTGGGAGCGAATTCAGACACAGCTTTGCAAAGCTCGCGGCACGGGAGCGGCCCCGCGGGCAGCGGGATCGGGACAGGATGGGACGGGGAAAGGGGAAACGGGAAAGGGGAAACGGGAAAGGGGAAAGGGCTCTCGGCAGCCGCGGGGGGGGGCGCCGGGCTCGGCTCGGCTCTGCCCCGCCCGCTGAGCCACGGGCTGGGAACACATCCTGGGAACACATCCCGGGAACACATCCCGAGATCACATCCCGGGAACACATCCCGAGATCACATCCTGGGAACACATCCCGGGAACACATCCCGGGAACACATCCTGGGAACACATCCCGGGAACACATCCCGAGATCACATCCCGGGAACACATCCCGAGATCACATCCTGGGAGCAAATCCCGAGAACACACCCTGAGAACACAACCCGAGAACACATCCTGAGATCACATCCCGAGAACACATCCTGGGAACACATCCCAAGATCACATCCCGGGAACACATCCTGGGAACACATCCCAAGATCACATCCCGGGAACACATCCCATGCTACCTGATGGCAGCAGCCAGAGCTGCACAACCTGCTTTGTGTTGAAGAATCAGAGCAGCAGCAGTGTGAGCCCCAGGAAGGGGGTCTGGGGGGTCATTCCTGAAGGATTGGGGTTTATATCTCCAGGGTGTGTCCAGCAGCCCCACTAATGGGAATACAGCCCAGGATCCCAGGGGTGAATCTGTCCCTATCTCAGACCTCCCACAGACCTTCCTCTCAGGAGGAATTTCTCCCTGGAAAGGGTGGTGAGGCCTTGGCAGGGGCTGCCCAGGGAGGTTTGGAGTGCCCAGCCCTGGAGGTGTCCCAGGAAGGCCTGGCCGTGGCACTCAGTGCTCTGGGCTGGGGGACAAGGTGGGCATGGGGCACAGGGGGGATCCATGGGCTGGGAGGGCTTTTCCAGCCTCAGGGATTTTGGGATTCAGGAATTGGTGTTTTGGCAGAGCCAACACTCAGCTCGTGCTCCCCAGGGTGAACACCAACCCCCCTCAGGGGTGACCCAGCACATCCCTCCTCCCCACAGAGGGGCCTCCCACCCCCTTGGGGCAGCAAACATCAGGGCTGGGCTCCGCCCCATCAGTGCAGCCCAATTTTTTGGGAAGGTTAACCTGAATGCTTGACTTTCCCACCCAAACATCCAGGACATACTTACTCACCTTCCCAGACTCCCACTGCCCCTTTCCCAGGGAACCAGCTGGATGCCCCTCTCCACCCCTGTACAAACACAACCCAAAAGCAATGACCAAGGCCAGGTTGGACGGGGCTTGGAGCAACCTGGGACAGTGGAAGGTGTCCCTGCCCATGGCAGGGGTGGCACTGGATGGGATTTAGGGTCCCTTCCAATCCAAACCAGTCTGGGATTCCATGACCACACCAACAGCTTTGGCCTGGGCTCCAGCTCTTTCCCCCTGAGCTCTGTGTGTGAAGCAGTGGTAGGATGACAGGACATGTATCACTGTGGCCTAGCACACAATAAATAAAGGCAGTGGTTTCCTTCCTGCTGCCTGGATTAAGTGGATCCATGCAGATATCAGCACATCTGCTCATCAATGTCAGCACAGGAACAGCTCCGTGACCCCAAACTCACCAGAAATCAGATGAAAGGAAATGTGAAGGATTAGTAAAACCCAGTAAGAGAACTGGACACTGGCAGAGAAGTACAGATGGAGATACCGTGTTTTTATAAAGGGATTATATTCTCCTCTATCCCGAGATATCCAGAACCCAAGCCATTTCTGGGCTGGCTCAGCATGGTAATCCTGAGGCTGATGGGGAGCAGAGCCTGCCTGCTCTCACAGCACAGGGATCTCTGCTCAGGTAAACATGAGGAGAGACCTTGGGTAACCCCCCAGGACCATCCAGTCCAACCTCTGGCCCTGCCCAGGACACCCCAACAATCCCCCCCTGTCCCTCAGAGCACTGTCCAAACCCTCCTGGAGCTCTGGCAGCCTTGGGGCCGTGCCCACTGCCCTGGGGAGCCTGGGCAGTGCCAACCACCCTCTGGGGGAAGAGCCTTGTCCTGAGATCCAACCTGACCCTGCCCTGGCACAGCTCCAGCAGCTCCTCAGGCCATGAGTCAACACAGCCCTTCACAGTGTGGTTCAGTGGGCAGGGTGGGATCAGGCAAAGGCTGGGGTTGATGACCTTGGAGGTCTCTTCCAGCCTCAGTGACCCCCTGATTCTCTGTCTGTGCCACCCCCCAGGCTCACAGAGGTGCTGCCCCTCCTGCACTTCTGGTGCTTGGTTTTGCCACAAACATTTCCATTTCCATCCACAGGCAGAGAAAAGGAGCCCATTCCCTGTCCCATGATGTGCTCCAGGCCCTAATCATCCCCCCCCCATAATTGCTCCAGCAGATTTCCCCTGCTGCATTCCCACCCTGCTCCTGATTAGCAGTCATGGAACACGAGCAATTTGCCGTAATATTCTGAGAGCGCTTAATTTTCTCTTTGATGAAAGAGCTGTAAATGGAGGCACCTGTACTCAACAGCTCCTCTGATTACTTACTTCATTATTGTCACACTTCCCTTTATTATTTGGTATTTGCAAACAGCACTATTAGAGCTGATCCTCTGCCTGGTGCCCACTGAAGGCAGCACAGGTGCTTTTTTCCTAATTATGCAGTAATATATGTTCCATAGATCCTCCCCACACCAGGGATTTACTGAAGATGAGCTGCACTGATGGGCAAGTACCCCTTGGAATGGGCTCCAGAGGGGCAAAGGGGAGCACAGAAGGTGCCAGGATTGCAGAGAGGTGACCTCAGTGGGATGTACAGGACTAAAGGGAAATAAAACTTTGCCCAGAGGAGCTGTGGCTGCCCCTGGATCCCTGGGAGTGTCCAAGGCCAGGTTGGAGCAACCTGGGCTAGGGGAAGGTGTCCCTGCCCATGGCAGGGGTGGCACTGGGTGGGCTTTAAGGTCCCTTCCAACCCAACCCAGTCTGGGATCCTATGGAATCCTCTGCAGGCCCATCCCTGTTCCTTGCAGAACAATCTCCACACCAGGAATCCTTTATTCTCATTTCCATTGTACCCAAACATTTTCCACCCAGAGCAGCCCAGCTGAGAGCCTTTCCCAACCCCTCTCCATGCCCTGTTCCCAACTGGGAGCCTTTCCCAACCCCTCTCCATGCCCTGTTCCCGTTCCCAGTGGCTGCTCCCCATGGAGGTTGCTCTGCACTGGCTCTGGCTCTCCCCCCACTGTCTATTTTCACCTCTTTAGCCTTTTGCCACCTTTTATTGACAGAAGAGCACACGGATATTTTAAATGTCTCCATTCCTATTGACTAAAACCTCAAGCTGAGTTATTTCAAAGCTGGAGCAGTTCAGGGAACATACAAAATTCATTCGGATGTCTCGCTTGCTTTTCTATTAAAAACATGCTCCAAAAGGGGAAAAAATTACATTATAAGAATATTCTCCCCCAATGTGGTTGTTGGTTACAGGCATTCAAGATAAATCTCAAGGTTTTGATGCTGGAGTTTTATGGGAAAACACCAACTAAAGCCCAGGGATATTCACCTGCTTCCAGCAGGCATTGATTCAGAGCTTAGAAAACTCTGTGAGAACTGCTCCAAATAAATACAGCACCACCCGAGGTTGTACAACATCATTGCATGGAAGGGTGTTTTCAGAAGGAATCCCATAAACCAAGACAGGCCCAAGCTGGGGTGTTCCCATTGCCTGAATATGGGGTTTCCCAAACTAACGAAATGAATTCTAAATGTAGAATTTCAATTGAAAATATTTATAGCATTCTATTTTTAAATTTAAATTACTTCTTTCATATATGTTACAAACAGAAGAGTCTCTTCAGGGGCACACTTTGTGTACACAGAGGTCCCAGCAGGTGCAGTGACTGGCAGTGGCTCTAAAAAGCCTGAGAGTAGAAGAAAATGCTCAACCCTGTGGGATTACAGCTTTGTCACAAGGCCCTGGACAAATCATCCATCTCCAGAAATATTCACTGTGCAAATCACAGAAAGGTTTGGGTTTCAAACTGAAGGAGGGTTGACTTAGAAAGAAATCCTTGGCTGGGAGGGTGGGCAGGCCCTGGCCCAGGCTGCCCAGAGAAGCTGTGGCTGCCCCTGGATCCCTGGGAGTGTCCAAGGCCAGGTTGGATGGGGCTTGGAGCAACCTGGGCTGGTGGAAGGTGTCCCTGCCCATGGCAGGGGGTGGAAAAAGGTGATCTCTCCTCTATATTCAGCTTTGCTTTGCTTTTGCCATTCACCTGAAACCTGCCAGTGCTTCCAAAAAGAGCTCCACTGTCAGCTGGTGGCCACTTAAGGCATCTCTTAACAATCAGGTGAAAAAGTACCAGTTCAAACAGCCCTGGGTGTGGCAGAAAGGCCCGAGGAGGAGTTTGGAAGGGTGAGTGTCACCACAGGCTCAGTCAGTGCCCAAGTGACTTCCACACCTCAGGGCCATTATCCCATAAGAGCAAACCACTGCCTTGTCGTGATTTCTTCCTGAAAAATCCCTGTGGGCTCTGCCTTATTACCTTAATATCCTCTCTGTACCCACAAACTGATTATTTAATCGTTCCCCAAGTACCTCCTCAGGGATTCAACCTCAGCTTCCAGCTCAGTAATTTTCCATCTGAGGGCAGGTGCTGGGTTTGTACCTCCAGAACCTGCCCTGTCCCTCACCCCCTGATATCCACCACTGATTTGGGGGCTTTCCATCCCAATTCAGCGAGTTCCCTGGTGTGGATTTCATCAGGCATCTGATCTATCTGAGCACACTTTAATCTTCTTTCCCTGTTAACCCCTTGTTAAGATAATTGAGTGAATGTCTGGTCACAGTTAACCTTTTCCTGAAGGCTGAAACAATAAGGCCCCAGCTTTCACTTGCTTCCCTTCCTTGTCTTTATCTTCCTCTTATTTCTGAGACATTTATGCCTTTTTGTCTTTTAAGTTCTTTGCCCATTTTTTGCCTTCTCCTCTCTGATTTTACATCTGTAGGGAAGAGTTTATTCCTTCGTGTTTATCCTTAGCCATCTGTCCCTGTTTCTGGTTTCCTGGGGGATTCTTTTAATTTCTCCATGTCCTCAGAGGGTGCAGGAGCAGACTCAGGAATGCCTGGCTCCCCTTTGCCACAGGAGGTTGTGGTTTGGAGCAGGTTCCTCGGGATCAGGCAGAGCTGCTGCAGTTCCCTTTGCCTTTGCCTCTCCCCCCAGGAGGCTCCTGCTGCTGCTTCCCTGGCTGAGCTGAAACCTGCTGTTCAGAGCCCTGATCCTGCTCCGCTGCTCTCCTTCCTTCCCTTCCTTAGAATGACAAATCCCCCCCCTTTGTGCTGCTTTGTGGTCATTATCACCCCAATTCCTCTCTGCCTGCAGCCCCTCCTGGGTAGGTATCAGAGATCAGCTCCAACACAGCCCTTGGTGCCCTTTCCCAGTGCTTTTCCAACACACCTTCAGGCACTTTTACCTCCCTGGGATCAGTGCCCGGCCCTTCCCAGCCCCAGGTACAATCCTGGGGGATCACCCATGGGATGGGACTGAAGGGAGGTGACACCATCACACCTGGACACACCAAGGGCCTCGTGGTCACCTGGCCGATAGTGACAGGGAGGGAGAGCACATGAGAGGGTGGGAATGGAGTAAATCCAGCCTTGCCAAATCCATCCACTGACTCCCAGTGCCAGAGAAACACATACAGTCAGAATCCCACAAGGGGTTGGGTGGGAAGGACCTTAAAGTCCAGTCCCACCCAGTGCCACCCCTGCCATGGGCAGGGACACCTTCCACTGGCCCAGGTTGCTCCAAGCCCCATCCAACCTGGTCTTGGACCCTTCCAGGGATCCACGGGCAGCCACAGCTTCTCTGGGTAACCTGGGCCAGGGCCTCCTCACCCTCCCAGCCAGGAATTCCTTCCCAATCTCCCATCTCTCCCTGCCCTCTGGCAGTGGGAAGCCATTCCCTGTGTCCTGTCCCTCCATGCCTTGTCCCCAGTCCGTCTCCAGCTCTCCTGGAGCCCCTTTAGGCCCTGGGAGGGGCTCTTTTGGCTCTGGAAGGTTCACCTGGAGCCTTCTCTTCTCCAGGTGAACCCCCCCTAGCTCTCCCAGCCTTTCCTCACAGAAGTGCTCCATCCCTCTAATCCCCCCTCCCACCCGGGAGATTGTGTGCAGGAGATTGTGTGCAGGAGATTGTGTGCAGGATGCTCAGGAAGGAGCAAACTCCCCCAGCCCCAGCAGAGCATCACCTGTGGCCACGAGAACGGCCCCTGTGTCCAGGGCCACATGCCAAGATGTCTTTGCCCTCTGCCCTGTGGGAGTCCATAAAGTGCTGAGGGGACCCCAAAGCCTCACCTGCCTTCAGCCACCAAAAGTGTTTTAAGACATTTCCCTGCGGGGCACAAATAAAGGGAAATGAGAATAAAGCCTGTTCTGCTCCTGCATGAGCTCTGCCCCACACGGAACCACTGCAGCACAGGGAGGGAATGTCACGGGAATCTCGGCCTCCTGAGCCCCCATGAGTCACTTCCCAGCTCGCAGGCAGTGCCTGGGCAGCCTCCCCTCATCAGAAATCAGCTCCATTCTCTGCAAATCAAGGCTCCTCCAGAAATAGCGCTCCCCGGGGCTGTGCCAGGTGACGCTGATGGCACCGTCGGTCCCTGGCACATCTGACTAATGCGGCTCTGTCTGGCCCTGATTGCTCATCGCGGCTCCATCAGCTCCCTGCCGAGCTCCCGGCTCCGGAGAAACCTCCCCCGGCAGGAACCTGTCCCTGGGCACTGAAACAGGGGGCAGAGCAACAGAACAGCCAGGGCAAAACACCCGACCAACTGAGTGACCTCCTGCGGGACACGTCCTAAGGACTCCAAAGGGAGCACGAGGGTCAAACAGGATGGAATTTCCCAGCTACTCAGACCTTAAGCCTGGCAGTTCCCTTGTGAAAGGGTCTTTTCACTCCAGCTCAAGGGGGAATGGTTCCCACTGCCAGAGGGCAGGGAGAGATGGGATATTGGGAAGCAATTCCTGGTTGGGAGGGTGGGGTGGCCCTGGCCCAGGTTGCCCAGAGAAGCTGTGGCTGCCCCTGGATCACAGGGAAGCGTCCAAGGCCAGGTTGGATGGGGCTTGGAGCAACCTGGGCTGGTGGAAGGTGTCCCTGCCCATGGCAGGGGTGGCACTGGATGGGCTTTAAGGCCTCTCCCAACCCAAAACATCCTGGGCTCTGTGATTTTCTGGGAACCTGTTCCCTGATCACCCAGCACTTCCCAGTGCCAGGGAGCGGGTGCTGCACATTCCTTTGGAAGGAATTAGTTCACACAGCTGGTTTGGATTCAATCATCTCAGCACATCCATGATCCCATTGGAATGATCCTCCAGGAGAAATGGCCTCAAAGCCACAAAGCACCTGCTTCAACTGGCCAACATTAAGCCAAACTCCCAAAGTAAACTCCCACCCCAAAAGCACCACCAAAAGGAAGCAGCTTTGCTCCAAGCTGCAGGCTGAGCTCCAGGCAGGTTCAGCTCTCAGCTCTGCAGGCTGAGCTCCAGGCAGGTTCAGCTGCCTGCTCTCCATCACTTGGGATTTACACAGCATCAGGAACGGCCACTCTGCTCCCAGAGTGCAAAGAGACTCTCTCACCCTCTCCCCCTCACCATGTTCCCATGGAAAAGCTGCCTGAGGGCTCACAGTTGGCTGACAGAAATTAAGGATTACCCCAGCATTCATTTGTTTTTTTGATTCCATTAGTAACCCTGGTCTTTAGTAATCAGGTACCCAGTGATCTATTCCAGCTTCATCCAAGGAGGATGAATCTGCCTCTGGAACAAAAATGGGCCCTTTTCTGGGTTTATTGCTTTATGTGACTGTTATTTAAAAATCTATTTTTATTCACCAGTGAAACCAAAACATGTTGATAGAATGAGGCAAAGGCCCTAATTTTTCAGCCAGCAATTGCCCAGCCAAAGCACTTCCCTGATGAATCCTGACAGGAAGGATGTATCACCCTGCACTGTTACTATTTATATGGGAAAAGAACTAATGAGAATGAAATAGGAATATAAAGCCATCTTTCTCTTTTGCCTCAAATGCTTCATTTGTATGATGTTATGGGGTCTTTGAGCACATGGCTGGGCACTGGCACCAGCCCTTATTTCCAGCTGATGCAAAAATCAGCGAAACTCCAGATCTGTGAACTTTGCACTTTGCAAAGCAGGGCTTTGCTCCCGTGGCTGCACAGATTGCAGGGCCAGGAGGGACCACCCCAACCATCTGCCCCAGCCTCCTGCACAACAGGGGCCCTGGAGCCTCTTGCTGAGATTCCTGCTCTAAACTCCTCACTCATGGAGCCTCTTGTCCTAATTCCTGCTCTAAACTCCTCACCCATGGACCCTCTTCCCATATCAAACTTCTGATAAACACCTTCCCCATCCCGTCATAATCTCATATTTTAACTGCCTTTTTTTTTTACCCCCAAATAATAGCCATGCACAGTAAAAATAAGTTCTATTTTCAATAATAATGAGAAATTAAACATTTTTACAGCAGCAAGTTGTCTTCGGTCACAAGACAATGAACCCCAGACTGCTGGAGAGACAAGTCTTAGAAGTAAAACCTGGAGCACTGTGGGAAAGTCAGGTTACTTGGATAATAATTCATTTTTTTCATCCAGGAAAGGCAAATGAGATCCACAGTAGCCCCCTGGAGCTTGTTGTACTGTTGTATGTTTTATAGAATCAGAGAAGCCCAGACTGGTTTGGGTTGGGAGGGACCTCAAAGCCCATCCAGTGCCACCCCTGCCATGGGCAGGGACACCTTCCACCAGCCCAGGTTGCTCCAAGCTCTGTCCAACCTGATCTCAGACACTTCCAGGGATCCAGGGGCAGCTACAGCTTCTCTGGGCAACCCATTTATTAGGATGCACTTAAATAAAAGCTGACTTTTGCTGGAGGAGCCCCAAGACTTCTCCAGGCATCCAGTTTTCACTTTGGGTCAGATAAGCCCCATAAGAGCTTTCTCAAACCCATTTTAGCCTTGTTTTGTCATCCACAGCACAGGGCCAAGCACAAAGGGGATACTCAGGAGGGTGATCTAGCCTCTAGGAGTTGGTCTCATTCAACAGGTACAAACTCTGAAGGAAGAGCTGGGAATGAGCAAAAAGAAACAAATTTAATTATCTGAGCTGCACAACAAGCCCTTGGTGGAGACGAGAACTTAACCTGAAGTCATCAGTCATGGTTCAGCTCCTCGATTCCAAAAATCCTCCTCCTTTATCAAGAAAAATGTGCCTGCTCTTCCTCCCATTTAGGTGCCATCTAATTCCTTACAGCTTAAGAAAATGCCACCCTTGTCTGCAGTTTTGTTAATAAAGAAAATAAACATTTCAGCACTTTCCAAATCTAATGTCACAGGATGTCTCACAGCTCGAAAACAAACCTATTTTCTGCGGTAATTTTATTTGTCTTTTGTTGATGTGAATCATGTGTCATCAGCGCCGGGAACAGGGGCAGGATGACACCCCGAGGTGCCCTTACGGGCTGGGCTGCCTGTGTGACCACACGGGTAACCTCACCCAGACCAGCAAACGCTGCTGTCCAGGGTCCTGATCCACAACTTCCTCTGGCACAAGGAAACCGGGAGCTGAGCGAAGTGGAGCCGTGTGAGTCAGCTCTGGCTGGCAGTGGCACCCAGAGGGGGGCCCAGGCTGGAGCAGAACTGTGTGTGCAGAACACGGCGTTAGCAGCACAGTAATTGTGTTTGCACAGCTCGGGGACAGGGGCTGCTCCCTTTGACATCCCGGTAACACACGGGCTGGGGCACCCCGCGGGAAACAGCGGGAAAGGCACAGGGAGACAAAGTCAGGCGGAGAGCAGAGGTGGGCAAACAGCTCCAGTGCCAGGAGGGACTGGGAGGGCACGGACAGAGCGGAGCCCTCGGGGCACTGCACGGCACGGGAGCACTCGGCATTCCAGGGATCCCTCACGGGTGTGCAGCACATCCACAGCTCTGTGGGGTGTGCTGGGAGCCAGGGACAGCTCCACACACACCCCCGGGGGCTGGCAAGGGAGGGAGGGACCTGCCATGCCCGGGAATCACACAGTGGTTTGGGGGGGAGGGACCTGGAGGGGACACCTTCCACTATTCCAGGTTGCTCCAACCTGGCCTTGGACACTTCCAGGGATCCAGGGGCAGCCACAACTTCTCTGGGAAACCTGGGCCAGGGCCTCCCCACCTTCCCAGTCAGGAATTCCTTCCCAATATCCATCTATCCCTCCCCTCTGGCAGTGGGAACCATTCCCCCTTGTCCCCTCTGGAGCCCTGCCTGTCCTGTCCTGCAGCACCTAGACACACGTGCGAGTTCCTCTCACTCCCTCAAGCCAACCTTAAGTCCCAGCTGTTCCCACACTGGTTGTGTTGTGTTTACTCAGAAACCACCCAAATCCTGCCTTCAGCATTTCTCCCCATCCTGGAAAACTGAACAAACCAACCCCCCGGTGCCTGAAGTCTGGTTGAGATGGGAGCTGAGATGGGAGCTGAGATGGGAGCTGAGATGGGAGCTGAGATGGGAGCTGAGATGGGAGCTGAGGCGGGAGCTGAGGCGGGAGCTGAGGCGGGAGCTGAGGCGGGAGCTGAGGCGGGAGCTGAGGCGGGAGCTCTTCCCTGTCACCTCTCACACAATATTTCCTCTGCCCTGCCCAGGAGCTGCACCTGCATTCCAGGGAATGCCAACTTCAATCAGGGCCAAGGGAAAAGCTGCACTGTAAACACATCCCAGGAACAGGCAGCACAGGAGTCACGCTGATATCCCTGGTCCCTGATATCCCTGCTCCTTGGTCCCTGATATCCCTGATCCTTAGTCCCTGATATCCATGGTCCCTGATATCCCTGCTCCTTAAACCACCCTGGAAAGGGAAGGGAACAAAATCTGGCTCACTAGAGATAAACCTGTGGCATCGAGCCAGTGCTTGAGGGACACCTGTTAGAGAGGTCCGACAATCCCAGGATCCCTGAGGCTGGAAAAGCCCTCCCAGCCCATGGATCCCCCCTGTGCCCGATGCCCACCTTGTCCCCCAGCCCAGAGCACTGAGTGCCATGGCCAGGCCTTCCTGGGACACCTCCAGGGCTGGGCACTCCAAACCTCCCTGGGCAGCCCCTGCCAAGGCCTCACCACCCTTTCCAGGCAGAAATTCCTCCTGATATCCAACCTGAGGCCCTTGGGAGTGCTGCCTCAGTGGGGGAAGAGGTAGATGAAATATTCTATCAAGAGATGGAAGAAGTCTCCTGATCACCAGCCCTTTTTCCCTTGTGGGACTTCACCTCCCCAGGAGTCTGCTGGGAACACAACACAGCAGAGAAGGAGAAGTTTTTAAAAGCCTTTGACAAATCAGAGAGAGGGCAGAGAAGAGCTGCAGAAATAATTTGACTGTTAGAGAAAGTTCTTTACCTGGAGAGATTTAAAGAGTTTAATCTGTTTGGTTCATCAGAAAGACGATTAGGAGAAGCCTTGATTACAGTGTGGAAGTGCCTTCCCAGGGAGAGGACAACAGGTAGGAAAGGTCTCTCTAATCTGGGCAAGGCAGGCAGGACAGGTAGCTGTGGACAGGAGCCGAATCCAGGCAGATTCCCAGAGAGCCAGCACTCAGCCTGAGGAGCTGTGGGGATGAACCTCTGCAGAGCAGACAGCAGGGAAAACACCACATTTACTCCTCTCTGCTTGAGAAGAAATCTCCAGGTGAAAGCCCAGAATGTCCAGCATTCCAGGGTTATTTTTCAGCTGTGGGTAGGCGAGGGCTTTGGAGGAGCTTCCACAAGGATGCAGTGGAATTCCTGCAACATCTGGGCTCTGCTGCCAGGGAACAAGGGACAGGAGGAGAGGGAATGGCCCCAAGCTGTGCCAGGGGAGGGTCAGGTGGGACAGGAGGAGGAATTTGTCCCTGGAAAGGGTGGTGAGGCCTTGTCAGGGGCTGCCCAGGGAGGTTTGGAGTGCCCAGCCCTGGAGGTGTCCCAGGAAGGCCTGGCTGTGGCACTGAGTGCTCTGGGCTGGGGGACAAGGTGGGGATGGGGCACGGGGGGGATCCATGGGCTGGGAGGGCTTTTCCAGCCTCAGGGATTCTGGATTCCCCAGCAGGAGGTTGTGACATGAACAGCACAAGGCCATTTCAGTCAAACCTTGTATTTCATTCCACTTCTGTTAAGAAAACTTATTAACAACCCAACACAATTAACTGGGGGTGGGAAAGCGTGGTTGTTTTCACAAAGAAATGACATTATATTCCAATTTTGCTCTATCAATGTTTAGTAAAATTAAGCTCTGAGGTACAAAACTCTATAAAGCTCAATCAGTGTTTTGGTTGCTCAGACAAATTTAAACATATTTATCAATGAAAATGTACTATCAGTTTGTTTTGGGTTTAATGATCCTGGCTAATAAAGAGAAAATTATGGAAGAGGGATGATGCTGCAGTTACAGCTGGGTGTGATGGAGCAGTTTATCAGCAGAGACTTCAGCCTGGGGGAGGTTAACAGATGGTTTTAGGGGGTAGGAGGTGGAGGGTGGGCTGATGGAGGGCACCTGGGAAACAGCCCTGCCAGGGCTGTACCTGAGCAATCCATGTCACGTGGGGCCCTATGGAAAGCTGGAATAAACTTGAAGGTGGAGATCAGATATCTCTTGAGTTGTGGGTAACTGGATACAGAGAGAGCCTTGGAAACATGTGAGGAAGGTAAAAACCACGGAATCACAGAGTATCCTGAGCTGGAAGGAACCCCCAAGAATCATCCATCCAACTCCTGGCTCTGCCCAGGACACCCCAACAATCCCTCCCTGTGCCCCAGAGGATCATCCAAACCCTCCTGGAGCTCTGGCAGCCTTGGGGCCGTGCCCACTGCCCTGGGGAGCCTGGGCAGTGCCAACCACCCTCTGGGGGAAGAGCCTTTCCCTGAGATCCAACCTGACCCTCCCTGGCACAGCTCCAGCCCTTCCCTGGGTCCTGTCCCTGCTCACTGGGAACAGAGACATCTCATCCCACAGGATGGGAGAGCCAGGAAAAGCAGGGAAGGGGCACAGACGTGCTGCAGGGCACCAGCCCCTGGCAGGGGTAGAGACAAATCCAGCCTCAAAACCCCACCTTGGTAGGAGCCAACTCTGGAAGAAGGAGAAGACAAAACCACGCTGGCACCTCTTGGGATATCAATAATTGCTTCTCTGTATTGTTATTTTCAGCCTATGTTTATGTTTTCCCATTTTTTAATCCTCTTTTCAACATTATCCTCTTTCATCCTGGTCCCCATTCCTGATGGCTCTGTGCACAGAAGGGGGACCCTCACAGTCCATTGCTCCAGACACATGTTCTCTGACAGCCTTTGTCACAACTACTTGGGAACACCCCCCAAAGCCAGTTGGAATTAGAATTATGTTTTCAGGAGTCCAGATCCCACAGAGCTTTTTTTTGTCTATTGACTGGTCAGAGAAACTTCCATCCTGTCAGTCTGGAAATGCTGCACATAATCCCAGACTGGGTTGGGTTGGAAGGACCTCAAAGCTCATCCAGTGCTACCCCTGCCATGGGCAGGGACACCTTCCACCAGCCCAGGTTGCTCCAACCTGGCCTTGGACACTTCCAGGGATCCAGGGGCAGCCACAGTTTCTCTGGGCAACCTGGGCCAGGGCCTCCCCACCCTCCCAGCCAGGAATTCCTTCCCAATATCCCATCTAACCCTGCCCTCTGGCAGTGGGAAGCCAGTAATATGTTCAAGGATCAGATTGCTTGTTCACAGTTATCCCAAAACAACTGGGATATCTGTGTTCTCCTCCACTTGTTCCAAAAGAAACAGCTCTCAGCTGGTGACACGAATGTATCAGGACTCCTAAACTGCCCAGTCCTCTATCTCCAATACCAACTTCCATCCTTTTCCTAATCCCTAACTTTTGTACACTCCTTACCATGGTGAAACCTCTCAGATTTCCCAGCTGGGACTGGGAAATCAGCACCCACAGGGCTCTGGGCAGCACCTCACAGGCACCATCCCCTGCCACCATCCCCAGACATCCATGATCTCACTGGCAGGAGGGGATTCTCCCGGATGATCCCGGGGTGCTGCTGCCATGGGAGCACATCCCATCCATCCCGGGGTGCTGCTGCCATGGGAGCACATCCCATCAAGCCCTGGCTGCACGGCGGGAGGTGGAGCAGCTTCCCCCGGCAGTTCCTGCAGGATTGATTAGTGCCTGGCTCATTAGCTCGATGGCAATCAATGGCTCCAGACAGCTCCCTGCCATTGTGGCACATCACGAGTGCATCATAAAACCCCGATGGCAGATCTGCTCAGAGCACATTCCCAGCACAGTGTTCCCGGCAGGGGCAGGACATGGAAGTGTTGAGGTCTTGGAGGAGTCGGAGGGAGCAGCTCAGCACCTTCCCTGCCCAAAGCCTCTGCTGCTCCTTCCCTGCCCAAAGCCTCTGCTGCTCCTTCCCTGCCCAAAGCCTCTGCTGCTCCTTCCCTGCCCAAAGCCTCTGCTGCTCCTTCCCTGCCCAAAGCCTCTGCTGCTCCTTCCCTGCCCAAACCTCTGCTGCTCCAGTTCCAACAAGCCCTGCACGTGTTGGTCCAAGCCACGTGGGCAGGACAGTCGCTCTTGCTCCAGAGAACACCCACAACATGTGCCTTTGGCTCAACCTGCTCCTGGAGTGGGCCAGGAAAACATGACCCACTGACTCAGACAAGTCCTTTTTAAAGAGGTTGATGTACTTAAAATAAAGTGGTTAGAGCTCAAGTGCTCCATGTTACACACCACAGTTCCTTTCCACACCATAGTTCCTGCTATGCATCATCACAGTCCTCATTAATTGTTAATTAGGTGTGAATTAACTTTTCCATTAATGTGGATGAATAAATTTTCTGTTTAGAAATCAAAATGTATTCCAAATATTTTTGAAAACATTAAACCAAGCCACAACCATTGTGAACAACTCTAAATTTTCACCTGCCCAGGGGAAAATTCTTGTCTCTACTAAAGAAAACTGGAGAATGAAATCCAAGGGCACTCCAATCTCACAGCTCACTCCCAGGACTGAGTGTCTCACAAGGTCCAGCAGAGAAGGAAGGAATATTTTGGAAAACAGGTTCAGAGGTAGAAGTAAATCCATACCTTGTCCCTGGAGGTGGTGGGGTCCTGCTGCCCATGGTACAGCCAGCACACAGGTGATCCCTGGAGGTCCCTTTGCACTGAAAATACCCTGCTCTGGTTTGTTCTTGCAGGTGGATCTGTCCCACCTCTGAAGGGGTTTGTCCAGAGGGGGGTGGGCTCAGCAGGAACACACCAAGTAAATAACCTGCTGGAAGGGGGCCCTGAAGGGGGGAAATACTCCCAAAGGAGGAGAAGAGCCCAAAGGGTGGCATGAAGAGAGAAGTCCAAGGACACCCCCAGGTCCCCCACGGAGTGGGGTAAGAGCAGGTCTGGAGAACATGGAGCCAGCACTGCTGGGACGGGCAGGGCCAGAGCACCAGGTGCCACAGGGAATAATTTAGGGCAAAACTGGTCTGTGGGGCCTGAGCAGGGCTGGACCTTCACAGGAAAAGCTTCATGGGAACAGCTCCTATGGGCTCTCACTCATGTCTGTCAGCCAGCCCGGGAAAGGAGGCTGCTAATGAACTTCTGAGCTGGGGGTGCTAATTGGGTGAGGGATTGAGCAGGAGGAGGGGAATTGGGTGAGGGATTGAGCAGGAGGAGGGGAATTGGGTGAGGGATTGAGCAGGAGGAGGGGAATTGGGTGAGGGATTGAGCAGGAGGAGGGGAATTGGGTGAGGGATTCAGCAGAAGGATGAGAGCTGGGTGAGGGATTCGGCAGAAGGAGGGGAATTGGGTGAGGGATTGAGCAGAAGGAGGGGAATTGGGTGAGGGATTCAGTAGAAGGATGAGAATTGGGTGAGGGATTGAGCAGGAGGAGGGGAATTGAGTGAGGGATTGAGTAGAAGGATAGGAATTGAGTGAGGGATTCAGTAGAAGGATGGGAATTGGGTGAGGGATTTGGCAGAAGGATGGGAATTGGGTGAGGGATTTGGCAGAAGGATGGGAATTGAGTGAGGGATTGAGCAGAAGGATGGGAATTGGGTGAGGGATTCAGTAGAAGGATGAGAATTGGGTGAGGGATTTGGCAGAAGGAGGAAATTGGGTGAGGGATTTGGCAGAAGGATGGGAATTGGGTGAGGGATGTGGCAGGAGGAAGTGAATTGGATGAGGGATTCAGCAGAAGGATGGGAATTGGGTGAGGGATTGAGCAGCAGGAGGTGGTGGTGGTGTGAAGGATTCATTAGCAAACACGGACCCAAAGGAGCCAGGAGAGCTCCTCTGCCAGAGCCCAAACCCTGGGTTTGCCCTTCTCTCAGTGCCACCACCCCGAGCTCGGAGGGGCTCAGGAATCTGCCCCTGCCCAGCCCTCCAGCCCCGCTCTGTGACACAGGAATGACACAGAGACCTGGCACGGAGACACGCGGGGGTCGGGGCATCGTTCCCGGGGCATCTTCCTTCCCCGTTTCCATGAGAAGGAGGGACCATCGGGAACAAAGCGAAGGAATTGCTCAGCCGCGGGAATCCCGCGGGTCCCGCGGGCTCGGGGAGCTGCCGGCCCCTGAGGAGCCCTTGATAAAGTGCCTGATAAGGGATTGAATTTGGCTGGTTCTGCTGATGAACAGCCCGGAGATAACGGAGATAACGAGCAGCACGACTTGAGGCAGCCCAGAAGACACTGCCCGTGAAAGCAACACAGGGAACCGTGTCCTTCCCAGGAACTCAGCAGAACACAAGGATATTTTGTCTCATCTACTACAGTTATGACCATTAAAATACTGACTTTAAAAAACAGCCAAAAATTCACATATACTTTAACTCCCTTGTTCTCATTCCCCTCTAAGAATTAGAACCTTATTTGTTTTGGATAATCAGCCTTTTGCTTATCAGCCTTATTTATTTTGAAAAATATCCCAGATTTCTTTGTAAATGTGTTTCTTGGAAAATACCCCCAATTTCTTTGCAAACGTGTTTGATGCTGAAAATTCATTTTCAGTCATTAAATCAAGAGACTATTAAAATATCAGTGGAATTCCAAGACAGATTGTATCAGGAAAAAAATTAAGTTTCCTTAATTGTTAATATCCTTAGATGTAAACAACATTTCATTTTGGAGCAATTACTTTATGAATCTCTAAGTCTTATTTAATTAATCAGTACACTTTGCATCAATGACAAACCACACATTCAGCAGATTTAAAGATGCATATTTTATTAGGGGAGCATTAAGTGCAGCTTTATCAGGGATTTCATAAATAACAGCAATATTCTCATATGAAAAACTCATCAAGAGCTGGGCTCAAGGGGGTATAAACTGTGACACAAGGGCATTTTTAAACCAGAGCATGCAGGTTTCTGAGGAGAAGAGGAGAAGTAGTGCCTAGTTTTGCTTTCTAAAGCCCAAAACTGCTTTGTTTTTCATAACTCAGGGTGGGACAGAAGGAGCCCCGGGAGGGCTCTCTCGGGGAAGGCACAAGAAGTGGAACTGGCGTCATGTTTTGACCTTGCCCTTCTGTACCTCCATGGAGGGCAGTGCCTGGCACTGCCCCGTGTCCCAAAAGCAATGAAAGGGCAGAAATGGCTCAAAAATGCAGAGTGGGAGCACTGGGAGCAGGTCGGGGCGGCAGCAAGGCCTTGGTGCAAATGAGGAACCTCATCCAACAAAGGGGATGGATCTGCAGGGAATCAAAGCAACGTCCTGAGGCAGGAGGGGCCCTGATCCCAGGGAGCAGGAGCAAAGGGACACTGAGGGAGCTCCCATCGAGGTGCTTTGACCAGCTCAGGCTCTCAGCGTGGGGCAAAGGCAAACTCAAACAGAACCCAGAAAGGAGTGTTCAACCCCCCCCAGCACTGTCACTCACCTCAGGGACAGGGATGGAGTCCAGAGCACGTGGCTGTGCAGGACCTGGAATCACACAGTCATGGAATGGATTGGGATGGAAGGGACCTCAAAGCCCACTCAGCTCCACCCCCTGCCATGGGCAGGGACACCTCCCACCAGCCCAGGTTGCTCCAACCTGGCCTTGGACAATTCCAGGGATCCAGGGGCAGCCACAGCTTCTCTGGGCAACCTGGGCCAGGGCCTCCCCCCCTCCCAGGGAAGATGCCCCACTCCAGATGTTGATGTCCAGCTGTGACAGACAGCACAGCACACAGTGTGTTCCCAGGACACCAAACCCCACAGCTCCAGAGGCTTTAGGACTGTCCTTCCCTGCTCCCTGAGCATCCCAGGATTGCAAACCCCTGTGTCTTGGGAGCTGAAGGCAGTGGTGTTTGACAGGAGAAATCGAGTTTATTTGGAATTTCCTGGCCATTGATGCTGGGCACGGCCACCAACCCCTCACCCAGAACACCTGGAATGGACTACAGCTAAAACAGGCACTAAATTTGATTTCTGGACAACGACCCAAGGCACACAATGTGGAACATGCACAGGATTTACTCCAACCACTCCTTGCCTGTCCTTGGCTTTCTGGGACTGGCCACTGCAGAGGAAACTCTGACAAACAGAATGCCCATCCCTTCCCTCCCTGCTACTCAAGGCACAGACAGTTGGGGCTGCAAAAGCAGATTAAGTGCTTTAATCAGCTCTGATCAGTCATAGCTGCTGATTTTTATAAATGGCATTAAAATAAGAGAATGTTTCAGCAATAATATCATATTATGACAAGCCATTGGTTTGACTGCTACCTCGTAAAATAATGCATGAATAACAAAAAGCATATGAAATGAAACCTCTAAATGACTGGAAATAATGCTTTAAGTTCTGAAAATGTTTAGAGGAAAATTTGAGAACTTAAGAATGGTGTTATTGTAGTTGGACGAGGCTCTCAGGGACAGGGAGGGATTGTTGGGGTGTCCTGTTCGGGGCCATGGGTTGGACTGGATGGTCCTTGGGGGTCACTTCAATTCAGGATACTCTGTGACTCCACGATTCCAGTCTCCTTGCAGCCTTGCAGGTCTCCTGTGAAGAAGGAAATAGAGATTTCCTTCAATCCACTGAACAGCTGCTGGGACACCAAAGCCATGACAGGGACCCTGGGTCACCTCCCCTGAAGGAGGGAGCAGCTACCCAAAATCTATGCCAAAAAATCCCCTGGGAAATGCCCCTGAGCTCCACCTGCACCCCAGGGGGTGCTGGGTGACCCCTCCAGGGCTGGGACAGTGTCCAGTGCCATCAGTGCCACCACCCCTCCCTGCAGAGAGGGAGGAACTACACAGGGATGCACATTCCCACATCCACCTTGGAGCTCTGAGTGAAACACTGTGGATTCCATCTGCTTCCCATCTGTGCCTCCCAGGCAGCATCACACCCTCAGCACAGCCTGGCCTCTCCTCTCCTCCCCAGCTGAGCAGGAGGGTTTGCCAGGGCTGGTCAGTGATCCCTGCTCAGCCCTCCCTGGGATCCAGCGTGGCCAGGGAGTCAAAGCTCCTCTGGATCTGGGATTTGGGATACAGGTGCCAGGCTCCCTCTCCCTGCAGTGCTCCCAGAGCACCGAGTGGCTGCAGGATGAGGCAGGAGCACCTCTGGGAGAGAGGAGACCTGGGAGCTGCAGGGCACAGCCATGGATGGATCCAGGTGCCACCTCACCAAACTGGGCACTGCTGTGCCATGGACACATCCAGGTGCCACCACACCAAAACCACACTGCCCAAAGCCATGGTGCAGTCACCAGGCAAGATTTCTATTACTGCTGGGCTTGGTTTTAAATTTGAAGTTCCTAAAGCAGAAGCTGTGGTTTGCTGTTAAAAAAAAAATCAATGTTTCCAGTGAAGATTGAGCACAAACAGGCCATGATCAGGTCCCTCCTGCTCCCTGCAAGAAGTTCAAACCAGTGCCAGCACATAGAGCATCCCAACAGCTGGATGGCTCCAGCTGCTTTTCCAGGGGCCAGATCCCAGTTGGATAGTTCAGCTAATCCTGTGCTAGTGCTGTCATGACAAACTGCCTCTCCCTGGGTGGCAGAGGGAGGCAGAGCTTGTGCTCCTCCTGCCAGGCACAAGACAAAGACATTGGTAACAGAGTCCAAGTAGCAGCGTTTCATCCCCACTGGCATTTCCAGGGCCTTTGGCTGGGTGGGAGCTGTTAAAAGGGTTATGGAGCCAGGCTGGGAGAGCTGGGGGGTTCACCTGGAGAAGAGAAGGCTCCAGGGAGAGCTGAGAGCCCCTTGCAGGGCCTAAAGGGGCTCCAGGAGAGCTGGAGAGGGACTGGGGACAAGGCATGGAGCGACAGGACACAGGGAATGGCTTCCCAGTGCCAGAGGGCAGGGATGGATGGGATATTGGGAAGGAATTCCTGGCTGGGAGGGTGGGGAGGCCCTGGCCCAGGTTGCCCAGAGAAGCTGTGGCTGCCCCTGGATCCCTGGGAGTGTCCAAGGCCAGGCTGGACCTCTGCAGTTACAAAGATTGTCCCAGAACAGATGCAGGAGGAGGAATGGGGCCTTGGTCTGTGGAATCTCTGGGACCATAAAACCAAGGAACAAACTGACTGTCACAGATGGGGCAGTAATGAGAAACGAGAGAAGCAGGTGACAAAATGACCTGGGTAATGGCATTAAGATCAGCAGCCACACCAGACATGTCACTAATCCAATTACAGTGGGACAGGGAGAGCAGCTCTGTTCACCAGGGAGCTTAATTGAAAGGGAAAGGCAGAGACACCTCACACAACAACCCAGGGACAGACATGGAGCTGTGCTGACAGCAACAGCAGTGTGCTGACCTGAGCCCAGACACCAGCACTGCCTGCAGGTGATGCCATTCCCAAAGCTGCCAGAGGCACCTGGAGGTGATGCCCATTCCCAAAGCTGCCAGCACCCTCCACCACAGCATCCTCAGGGAAGGGCTCACACGCCAAGTGCACAAGGGGATTTTTTTTTTTTTTTGTGTTAATGCAATTCACAGCCAAGGCACTGAAATGCTGATCCACAGGCAGGAGCTCCCTGATCTGCAGGATGGAACATCCTGATCCACAGGCAGGAGCTCCCTGACCTGCAGGATGGAACATCCTGATCCACAGGCAGGAGCACCCTCAGCTGCAGGCAGGAGCTCCCTGCCTGCCCCAGGATGAGGATGCCCAAACCACAGCGAGCACCCATCCCATGGTGCCAGTGTCTCCCTGGTTTACCCAGGCTTAGGTTGAGCTCTGTAGGGGCAGAGATGCTGCAGCTCTGCTGCCACCTCCCCTCATCCCTGCACTCAACCACTGCACGGAGCCCCTCCCGTGCCTCGGTGCTCTCGGTGCTCTCGGATCACCCCTGACAGCCAGTTATGACTTTGGGCTGCTTTAATTTCTCTGCATCGAAGTTTCTGCCTAACAAAAACCCAAACTGGCAACAACAAACCCGTGAGGATTTTGCTCAGGTCTCCTGTGCTGGGGGAGCCCCGATGGAAGCAGCAGGGCTGGGCTCCCACGCTGACTGCAGGGGCAGATGGGGGGAAAAGAAGTGTCCAAAAAACATGCAGGTGTGGCACTTGGGGACATTGGGACGTTGGCAGTGCTGGGAGGAGCATGTGCTGGTTGGACTCGATGGTCAGAGAGGGCCTTTCCAGCCTGAAGGACTCCAGGGTTTAAAAGCTTCCCCCAGCCTGCCGTAGTGAGGGAGAGGAAATCACTGTGATGTTTGCAAATGAAGAGCCCTCGGGCAGCAAGGTGAGAAATGTCCCCATTCCTGACATCAGCATGTGCACGGTAATGGGCTGGCAGGGAAAAAAGAAACATTTAAAGGGATTCCAGCTGGGCAAGGAGAGAAGGAATATCTTTCTTGGTAGGGCAGCAGGAGTTCTCCCTGCAGGCAGAGGAGAGGGCTGAGAATAGAGCCCAAGGAGGAAGGGCAGGGAGTGATGGAACTGCCTCCTGGATGGCAGCTGCTGCTGCTGCTTTTACGGTGGAAATGATTTTCCAAAGGGCTTTCAGACCTCCCTGATTTAATGAATTCCCGAGTTGTGTTTTGCTTTTCAGCGCGTGGTGAGGAGAGAGAACACACGAGTTCCAGCTTGTGGCAGGTCAGAGGGAACAGTTCCATGGTCATGGCTTTATATGAAGGGTTTCATCTACTTACAGCTCGAATGACTTTGACATTTTGGAACTCGAATAAAACTTCTCCCTGTACATTTGAATGTTTGTGTGATGCATCAACACACTCCCAGTGGGAACGGGGGTGGTTGTGACTGTGCCAAGACTCCTGTGCCAGGCTCCCCCCTCCTGTCGGGGGGTTGCAGAGCCAGAAGGTCCCCCCTGAGCCTCCTTTTCTCCAGGCTGAGCCCCCCCAGCCCCCTCAGCCCCTCCTGCTGCTCCAGCCCCTCCCCAGCTCCCTTCCCTTCCCTGCACACGCTCCAGCCCCTCCAGGTCCTTCCTGAACTGAGGGGCCAAGTAAGGTGGATATTCCTCCCCCTTGTTGCCTCCTCCTCAGCATCAGCTCAGTGTCAGCTGCACCACAGCTTTGGTAGATTTTCTATACATTTTAATCAACAGTAAAATCCTTCAGAAGGATTGACTCAAACACTGGAGAGGCCCTGCAGAGTCTCAGTGCAAACATTTCCACACAGAGATGATTTCCAACATGCAGCTATTCCCTCTCAGTACTCTTAATCCATTTAACTTCTGCTTTCAGAGCGTCTTACTCAATACACTGGAGGGTTTTATGGTGGAGTTAAAGCTTTTGAAAAGTCTCTGTGTATTACACAGGTCACTGGTGTTCTTCAGTTTTACAAACTTCTATAATATCTGCAGCCTTTATATTACTTTCTTGCACAAGGAAAGGTTAAAAACTCTGTAAACACTTCAGGACCTGGATCTGAGCCAAGTGCTGGTTTGCTTTAAAATCTCCACAGGCACAGGATCCACAAGAGCAGCAATTTAAAATTCCACAGTTTGTCATTCAGGAGTTATCCTGACTTTATTTCCTTTTTCTGTTGTTGTTTCTCTGTTTTTTTCTGCCGTTTTATTCCTTTGGCTGCTTTACCAAAATGGCTTCATTAAAGGACTTGTGGCCCTGGGAGCCCTGAACAGGAATCAACGTGGGAGCTGGGAGGGTCTGACAAGCACAGCAGAAAACCAGAAGCCAATGTTAAAAATACAGAACCCTGGAACCATTTAGGTTGGAAAATACTCAGATGTCAAGTCCAGCTGCTAACCCAGCACTGCCAACCCACCACTAACCTGTGGCCCCAAGTGCCACATCTACACAGCTGTGACATCCCTCCAGGGATGGGGACTTCACCCCTGCCCTGGGCAGCTCTGCCAGGGCTGGACAGCCCTTTCCATGGAGAAGAGTTTCCTGACATCCAATCTAACCCTCCCCTGGCACTGTTGGCACTGGCCAGGCAGTGCCAGTCCCCAAGGCTTTGCTGCTCTCAGACAGGAGGACACTTGTGATCCCAGTCCTGACCTGGGTATCTGCCTGTGATGCCCAAATCCCAGCACAAATCCCGCAGAATCACTGCTTGGAAAGGCCTTAAAGCCCACCCAGTGCCACCCCTGCCATGGGCAGGGACACCTTCCATTAGCCCAGGTTGCTCCAACCTGGCCTGGGACACTCCCAGGGATCCAGGGGCAGCCACAGCTTCTCTGGGCAACCTGGGCCAGGGCCTCCCCACCCTCCCAGCCAGGAATTCCTTCCCAATATCCCATCTAACCCTGCCCTTGGCAGTGCTCCACAAGGGGTAAGTGATGGGAATGGACAGCCCTGAGAGGAGTGGGAAGGGACACTCCATAGGGTGTCTGCTCTCCTGCAGGAACACCTTCCTCATGCAGACGTGGAAAACCCCTGGAAAAACCCCACACAGGCATTTTAACCAGCCTTTAACTCCCCCCAGCAGTGTCCTGCCACAGTCCCACAGTGACCCCCCTGCCACGGCCACCCCACATTCCCTGTCCAGCTGACAACCTTCCACACTCGGCTGTGTCACAAAGACACGCTGTGTGCTGAGACGAGGGCAGAGGACATGAGCTGGAGGGAAGGGAACGTGTCTGACAAACACAGCAGCAAAAAAAATCACTATTCCGAGGTTATTGTGTCTCCTCTTCCTGTTTTGTAATCCAGGGTTTGAGGCTGGTTTGTTTGTTTGTTTGTTTTTAATCATTTTAAAAAATGAAGTTTTCAACTAAACCTCTTTGGAGCCTGAAATGCTCCACACAAGGGGAAGGGGAAGAGAATTATTTTAAATGAGGGAATTTGTCTAAAAATCCTTGTGCTCCACAGAAATGTTGTGCCTGCACAGACTCAGAGGTTCTTCTGGTTTGTTTTACTTGTTGTAGCCCTAATTCCAGCAGGAAGTGCAGTGATCCTCCTACATACACCTGCATTGTTCTCTGCAAGGGGATTAGAACTTACTGGAGAAATATCCTTTTCTAAGGACCAGCTTTTGTCAGTAACACAAAGGAGAAATAAATATTTGTGAGTTCTACCCCCAGTGTAATTCTGGCTCTTCACGGTTCCTTTTCATTTCAGGAGTAATTAAAGCAGGGAGGTGGGAGCAGGAGCAGCATTAGCAGATCTGGGAATCACCCCACGGGAGGGATTGGAGCAGGGCAGAGCCCTGGGACGGGGCAGGGGGGACAGCAGGACACTCCCTTCCCTCCCTCCCCTGTCCCCTCCCCACCTTCATGATGTGGGACCACTTTCCACCAAGCCACCCCCTCGAGGGGGAGACCAGCCCCGATCCCAAAGGGAATTGGAAGCACAGGGAAGCCCCGAGCCCTCCCCCTGCCTGCAGCTCTCATGCACCTCCTGGTCCAACAGGGTCTGAAGCAGGAGCGAACCAGCTCCATCAAGGGGATAAAAGGGCCGGGTTAGAGCCCTTTGAACGGCCAGGATGCACTTTAATGGGGAGAGCTAATATCTCACAGTCTTAAAGTTACTGCTGTAATTGCTGCCAGCCCTAATTGGAGACCTGTAATTATCCCCTCTCTGCAGCACTTCAGCTGCCACAAGGTCAGTGCTGGCACGAGAAGCCTCCTGAGAGGGGTTGAGCTTTGAAGCTGCACATGGGGCTGTGAGCTCAACCCCCCATCCCTGCTCTCCATGAGAGCTTGAGCTCTCCAGCTCACACGGGGCTGTGAGCTCAGCCCCCATCCCTGCTCTCCATGAGGGGTTTGAGCTTTGAAGCTGCACATGGGGCTGTGAGCTCAGCACCCCATCCCTGCTCTCCATGAGAGGGGTTGAGCTCTCCAGCCGCACATGGAGAGCTCAGCCCCCATCCCTGCTCTCCAGGTGGAACACCCCCGGGAATTCCCAGCTCCTGGCTCTGGGCTGCTCCAGCAATTAAAGGAACCTCCCCTGCACTCTCCCCACTGTCGCTCCTTTGTCTTTAACACATTCCTGGGGTGTTTGAATTCATGGTTAATTAAAGCCTACAATCTGTTCAAGGCAGGGATTCTGCCCCTCTGCCCCCTCAGCTGAGACCCCACCTGCAGAGCTGCCTCCAGCCCTGGGGCATCAACACCACAGGGATGTGGAGCTGCTGGAGCCACTCCAGGAGACCATGGAGATGCTCCAAGGTCTGGGACCACTTGTACCATTTCAATTAAAAACTCTAACCCAAAGAATTCCCAAATCCTGATGGTCTTCATGGACAGAATGTGAACAGAATTCCTTAAGTGTTTCTATCTCAGGAAGCAAAAATAGCTGTAAAAACTAAAATGGGAAAGTAGAACAAGATACCTGCAGAGCCAAGGAGTTCTCAGTATAATTTAGAATAAAACCTTGCAAGCTAGACTTTAAAACTTCATTAATGTAATAAAGAGTAATCAAAAGAAAGCCTGGAGTCTATTGCATTAAAGATTACATTGTTTAAATCAGCTCTGAAATCCTCAGAGCAGCACCAACCTCTCTGCTCGGCAGTTCATGATCCTGGTGCTCGCGGGTCATTGAGCAGCTCAATTCATCACCACCGGCTCATCAAGGCCTCTCCATTCATCATCGTTTTACAAGTCTTTTAAAACCCAGTGCTCAGCAGAGCCCTCCCTCACCTCCCAGGAGCAGCAGGGGAAGGAGCATCGGTGCCATCTCGGGGATTCAGGGGGCACTTCCCCTGTGGGAGCTCTTGGGAGGCAGCAGTGGCAGTGCCGGGCTCTCTATGGATCGAAGTATTCTTTTAAAATCCTTATTGAAATCTGACTTTCTGTTTTTCAGTGAGCACAATTACTGTCTCTGCACCCATTGCAGAGATCCCTGTCCCCTCTGTCACTAGTTCCTGCAGATTCACCCCCAGGCCTCCAAGAGCTGCTGCCCTTTCAACCCAACAATTACCACATGGAATCACGAATCCCAGACTGCTTTGGGCTGGAAGGAACTTAAAGCCCATCCAATGCCACCCCCTGCCATGGGCAGGGACAGCTTCCACCAGCCCAGGTTGCTCCAACCTGGCCTTGGACACTTCCAGGGATCCAGGGGCAGCCACAGCTTCTCTGGGAATTCTATTCCAGGGCCTCCCCACCCTCCCAGCCAGCAATTCCTTTCCAATCCACTCCAAACTTTTGACTTTCAGCCTCCAATAGCACAAGGGCAAACCTGGTCCATTGGTTTTCCTGTTCCCCATTATTCCATTATGGAGGAGCTTTGATGTTAATAACTGACTGCTTTGTCTGTTTATATTGAGCCTCATATTTTCATCTGTAGGTGAGATCTCCCACCTCCCTCCCTCCCTGTGGCACTCTCCTTCCTCCTGCAATTCAAGTGTCCTTTCAAGTTCTTCTTAATGGATTTAGTAAATGAATCAATTAGGCAGAGAAAGAACACCGAGGTACTTGTGTGTAGATGAGTATTTTACGTTTGATATACTCAGGCAGAGCTGAGTAATTATTGCCATTTAATATTTATTTAATGTATATGATGTGCTGCTTCAGTGAGGAACTCGTGGAATAAAACATCCTTTTCTCATTTTCCCTCCAGCTACTTAATGAGGGAGCTCTGAACAGCCAGATGATGGAAAAGAACAGGAAAAAATTTGTCTCTAAATTCAGTAGTGTTGCCCCCCCGTCTCCTGAAGGAATGGCTGCCTCACACAGCTTCCCACTGCCATCCCCACGGGATCACCCCCGAGCCCTGAGGTGCTTCTGGACTCTCTCTGATCTTTGCAGAGGAAAGAGCTGCTCCTCAGCCCTGAGGGAGTCACTGCAAACACAGAGGAGATGGGACCTGTGAGCTGGGCTGGCCATGGCACCTCCTGTGCCCAGCCAGGACTGTCCCCCGTGCTGCAGGGAGGGCTTTGGCACATCGAGGACACAGGTTATGACAGATCTGTGGGGCTGGAGGGTCAGCCAGGCTTTGGACAATCACTGAATCACACACTCAGGGAGGTTGGAAGAGCCCTCAAAGAACATCGAGTCCAACCATCCCCAGCACTGCCAAGGCCACCCCTGACCCCTGTCCCCAAGTGCCACATCCACAGGGCTTGGAAATCCCTCCAGGGCTGGGCACTCCAAACCTCCCTGGGCAGCCCCTGCCAAGGCCTCACCACCCTTTCCAGGGACAAATTCCTCCTCCTGTCCCACCTGAGCCTCCCCTGGCACAGCTGGAGGCCGTTCCCTCTCCTCCTGTCCCTTGTGCCCTGGGAGCAGAGCCCAACCCCCCCCGGCTCCCCCCTCCTGTCAGGGGGTTGCAGAGCCAGAAGGTCCCCCCTGAGCCTCCTTTGCTCCAGGCTGAGCCCCCCCAGCTCCCTCAGCTGCTCCTGCTGCTCCAGCCCCTTCCCTGGATGTGCTGCAGCCCCCGAGGAGCCCAGAGCTGTGAGTGCAGATGGAGGGATGAGGACACACAGACACACAGACACACAACTCTCCCCATTTCCCCTCTGTGTCTCTGCCCTGTGCTGCTCCCCAGTGCAGCTCCTGAGCACCCCAGCCCTCCCTGCAGGGCTCCCCTCCCTCCTCCACCCACCTCCAGCACCACTGGCCCAAGGGACCCCTCGGGTGGCCAAGTCCTCCTCCTGCTCCACGGGCAGCCAGGCTGCAGCTCTCCCTGCAAAACTGCTCCTAAATCATCCATTTTCTGCTGTGCAATAGAAACTACCTCCTTACCCCTCTTTTCCAATAACCATCTCGCTGTTGAGGGTGTTGAATTCTGAGGGTCATCCTTTCAGGTGGAAAATAGCCCATGAAATCCATTTACTGCTCTGCAGGTCCATTATCAGCAGCACTGACAGGAATCTCTCCTGCACACGACAACATCCACAGGCTGCCTGGGGAGAGGCTCCAACACACCCCCAATTACAGACATTTCATTCCTTTTCCTTTATAGGCACCTTTAAAAATGATACTTGGGGCTGGTTCATTTATTTAAGTTGTGATTAATTTTAAAAGTATATTTTTTTTATCCCAGCCTAATGATACTGTGAGGGAAGGTCCAGGTTATCCAGAGCACAGGTCATCACAAGCCTCACAGCTATTTAACTTCACACCACAGAACCATTTATCTTGGAAAAGGCCTCCAAGATCAAGTCCTCCCCCTTCTTGAGTTGCATTCAGAACTTTAAACTGCAGTTTAAACCACAAATTAAATATTCAAGTGTTTAAAAAAATAATTTAACCAGTCAAAAAAAATTATAAGATATTAAAATTGTTGTCTGGTTGAGAAGCACCGGATTAGATGGGATTAGAAAGTTATTTTTAGTATTGATGTGTTTTTTTTCTCAAAATTCCCAGATTTGAAAACCTTTGCTTCTTATGGCACAGGCCAAATATTGAATCACTTAAAAATCAAGAGATGAACATGAGCCCTGTCTGCACTGCAGAGCCTTTGAGCTATTTTGCTCCAAGTGTCTGATGAGTTCCAGCAGAAAGGTGCTGTGAGGGACAGCATTGGTTCCCCCTCGCTGCAATTTTCAATAATCTGCCTGAGGTGGCAGCTACTTTTCCATAATTTTCCATTTTTTACACAGGCAGACAGCAATAGGACAAGGGGGAATGGTGTTGAGTGGAAGAGCAGAGATTCAGATGCTGGGAAGGAATTGCTGGCTGGGAGGGTGGGGAGGCCCTGGCCCAGGTTTCCCAGAGAAGCTGTGGCTGCTCTGGATCCCTGGAAGTGTCCAAGGCCAGGTTGGAGCAGCCTGGGCTGGTGGAAGGTGTCCCTGCCCATGGCAGGGGTGGCACTGGATGGGCTTTGAGGTCCTTCCATCCCAACCCATTCCATGATTTAACACCCACTACGAAACCCCAGCAGCCCAGGAAGGGGCTCTCACACGTGGCTGAGCTACACTGAGTGTCACACTTGGCTTGGCTGCTGCCTTTCCTTCATCTGTTCAGGCTGTTGTAGCTCAGATATGGTAAATGGCCACTGAAAAGGAAAGTTTGGGAAAAATCTCTCCATAGAGAGGTGAAATAATCTGCTCTCCCTCATCCATCAGTGGCACAAACTCAGAGGGGGCTGTGACCCACAGGGCACCTTCCCCTCATGTTCCAGCAGGGGGAATTCCCAAGGCACACTCCTAAGGGTGCAGGACACAAATCCAAAGGCACATCAGCAGCTGGGAAGGTCTGGGAAAAGCCCAGGGGCCCCAAAGCCAAATCCTGTTCACACTAGGAAATGTAAAACAACAGAAGGGAGTTCAGGTTAATTAACTCAAGGGTTAATTAACAGGGGGTGCAGTGAGAGGCAACCACGGCCCTGGAAGGGATTGGCACAGGGAACCTTGGGGGGTCCTGCTCCCACCCCCTCCCCAGGGCATGGTCAGAGCTGGGCTTGCACTCACACAACCAATTCCATGTCCTCTGTGTCCCTGGAGTTGTCACATCCAGCTCCCAGCCTGTCCCTGTCATACCTGCAACTACCAGAAAAAATAAAACCAAATAGAGGAGTTATTTTTGAAAACTACCTGGTCTGGGAAACCTGTAACTTCAAGCCTGGAACTAAAATTACTTTAATTCCCCCCAGCAGTCAGCAAAAAGGCAGATAATATCTGCTGTTCTTATCTGGCTCGTGGTGTTCACATGCTCATCAAACACCATTGGGGAGTGTTGGAGCAAAAAAAGGGAATATCAGCATCTTGCTCTGCCTAATTCCTGCTGCAGCACAGGGCAGAGGGCACCTCCCCCTGCCAGCTCCCACACAAAGCCTTTGAGGAGAGCCAGGGTGGACTGTTAGAGTGCACAAAATGCCTGCTGTTCTGAATCCCTGTTCATAGGAGTCACAAACACTTCTCCAGGCAGCTCTAATCCCTGCACAGCGATTCCAGAGCAGGTGCTCCGGCCCCTCTCCTGCTTGTGCATTCCCAGCAGGGCTCCAAAGGAGCTGGGAAATCAATCCAGGGCTGGCCCTGCTCTGACACTGAGCTGTGCAGCAGCATCCTGACAACAGGGGACAAGGTGAACAAAGAAAAGCCAAATATTGTCCTTGGACACATCCCAGGTGTGTCCTGTGCCCCGGGGATGGGAGACTCCTGGAGCTCCTCTCTCCATCCCAGCGTGGCTGGCTGAGGGATAACAACACAGAGAATCCTAGGGATTAAAAGGGATCTTAAGGACCATCCAGCCCCTGCCATGGGCAGGGACACCTTCCACCAGCCCAGGTTGCTCCAAGCCCTGCCCAACCTGGCCTTGGACACTCCCAGTGATCCAGGGGCAGCCACAGCCCCTCTGGATGACACATTTCTCTTTCCATAGAAGTCATAGGGGTTACAAAGAGTGAAAAGAATCACAGAAACCTGGAATAGTTTGGGTTGGAAAGGACCTTAAATCTCAGCTCATTCCAGCCCTGCCACGGGCAGGGACACCTTCCCCTGGAAATTCAGGATGAAGAAACTGGCACCTTCCAGAAACTCTGAGGAGCAATTCCTGGTTTTCAAATCTGCCTGACCTTCGGCTGGAGGACACTGCAGAGGCAGAGCAGCAGGAGTGGTGTCTCTGGTGACACAATGCCACCCTCAGAGCAGGACCCTGGCACTGCCTGTGCCACGACCATCCCGTGGGGAGCAGAGAGAAGGCTGGGCTGCAGCTCCCTGCTGTCCTGGGGGCTCAGGAGGAGCCTGTGCTGTCTCTAAGGATATCCATCAATCCAGTAGAGATGCCACCAGCTCTTCCTCACAACTGTCACTCCCCTATTCCACCCTCCCCAGCTGGGAGTGCTCCAGGACACCATGTCAGGAAAATTTGACAACAAAGCAAGAACGTTTTTCATCCCTTAGAAAATGCAGCTGGTTCAGAAAGACAGACTCAGCAAAAAAAATAAACCAAATACTTGAAAAGTTAATTTAGAAATGAGTCTAATCCCCCTCCCCTGTTCCTTTGGTCCACCCCATCAGTGGAGCTGTGCAAGATCTCCCCCCTCCCCATGAGCTCAACAGCTCCTCACTCATAAACCCAGAAAGGAGGACAAATGTTTCCTGCTGGAGCCTCAGTGAGAGGAGCTGCTTGGCAGTTCCAGGCTGTGCTTCCCACCCAGGCACTCCCAGGAATCCCTGAGGATGTTCCCACACTCCCACACCTCGGTTTAGGATGGGAATATCATTATCCTGTGTTTGAACTGGCTGTTGGTTAAAGGTACAACTTTGAGATCCACCAGAGCAACTGAAAAACGTCTGCCAGCACAATGTGCTTGTTCAGAAATATCCATTAGGGATCTGGAAAACCATGTTCATTAACATGCAGTCAGAAACAGCACAATTGTCAGCAAGACAAAAACTGGGATTACCATGGATTTCTCCTTAGTGTGTGAAAGGGGAGAGCTGTGCCCATACCAGGAGGAGGCTTCCTCCATTCCTGAGGGGGCTGCTCAACACCACCTATGAAAATAAAGTGATTTAAACCTGGGAGGAAATAATAATAATAAAAAAAAAAGGAATAGCAGGGAAATCAGAAAGAAAAAAAAATTGACCATCTACCATTATTTTAAAAGGATGGAAAGGATTGTCTAGAAAATGTAGCTTGTTGTTGATCTGAGTCAAATTGATTGCAGTAATGGAAAGGGTAAAAATGTAGGTAAATAAATATTTGGAGTAACACAATGAATGGCATTAAATGTGAGTTTGTGGGAGGCACTTACAGTCGAATAATGCACCAGCTTTCTGGGGGAAGGTGGTTACACCTTTTGGTGACAGATGAAACAGCCCTGACATAACACACTCCAGCTTGGAGTCAATACCACAGCTTCTTAACTAAGGAAGTAGGAAAATCCCAAATCAATGCCCAGGTCTTTAACCAATTAACCACTGTCACAGGAGCAACCCCTGCAGGGACTGATGGGCAGCTCCAGGGGCTGAGGGATTTAATGCTGCCCTTGGAGGAGAACAGAAAATCAGGGCTGATCACATTTGCAGAGGACAACAGGATGGCAATGGTGGGGAATAAGGAAAACTGACTCAGTAGGAACCTCAAAAATCATGAGGGGTTGGACCAGACAACCTTTAAAGGTCCTTCCAACCCAAACTAGTCCCTCATTCCAAGATCATTTCAGTAAGATTCCTTCCACCACTTTTAAACCTCTGGCCAGATTTCTGGGAATGAAAAGCACACATCAGAGAAAAGATGTTTTTAAGATTGTTTTCAATAAAGATGAGGAATTGCTCCCCGGAATCCTATTATTTGCAGCAGTAAAGACCTTGTAAGGGTGGGGTTGGCACCGTGATTTAAAGACCTGGGAAAGGCAGAGTTGGGGAAGGTCCTTGAAAGGAGCTTTGCCATGAATGATGGTCAGTGGGAAGGGAAACAGTGAGTTCATGGGAAGGACAGCCCTGGGAAAACAGGACAACCCTGAGCTGCAAGAGATGAGGGCAGGGACACCTTCCACTGGCCCAGGCTGCTCCAAGCCCCGTCCAACCTGGCCTTGGACACTTCCAGGGATCCAGGGGCACCCACAGCTTCTCTGGGCAACCTGGGCCAGGGCCTCCTCACCCTCCCAGCCAGGAATTCCTTCCCAATATCCAACATAAATCTCCCCTCTTTCAGCTTGATCCCATTCCCCCTTGTCCTATCACTCCACATCCTTACAAAAAGTCCCTCTCCTGTCTTCCTGTCTCCCCCTCAGGCACTGGAATGCCCAATTAAAACTGGAACATTTCCTGCTGTTGAAGACCCTCTGAAGGGCATTTCCAGCCCCATCAAGGCAGGTGTGACCAATCCAGCTTTTCCTTGGGCCAGGCAGTGGCTGAGCTCACCCCCTGCCCGGCTTTGGCTGCTCTGGGTTTGTCCCTCTGGGTTTATTTTCAGGTTTCTGTCTGTGCTGAACAGCAAGTGAAAAGGTCAACCCCCAACCCCAGTGGAGACAGGGAAGGCAAACCTCCAAGCACCAAGAATTCAGTTTGAATTGCCAGATTTGAAGGACACTTAGAAAGAAATTAAGGATAACGGGTTGGAACTGGATGATCTTTAAGGTCCCTCCCAGCCCAAACCATTCTGGAATCCATATGATGCTGGGATAATTATAGTTTTTGACTACAGATCACATTACAAAAGCAGCTTTCCTTGCTTACAAGCTCCCTTTACTTTTCAGCAGCTCCCAGCTCTAAAGCTGTGCTGTAAATAGCAGTGAAACCAGAGGGAATCTCCAGGAATGAGTTGCTGGCAGTGCCTGAGGTGCCCAGGGCAGGATGGCCCCACGTGCTCACAGAGCCCAGCGAGGCTCAGGGAGCTGCTGTTTGCAAACACAGATCTATTTTTTATTATTCTACTGACTAACCAGAATTACACGTCAACTTATGTCTTGAGCTGGGAGGAAGCCTGTCATCAACAAACCCCGACCCAGCCTTCCCCTGTTTGTAAATAATTCAGCTTGGAATTCGGAAATTAACTCCTGCAATGAACTCCTGCAGCACAAACCCAGTTCCCAGGCGTGTGCCCTGGAATCTCATTAACTCCAGACACAGCCAGAGCTCGGGGGAATCAAATCTCAAGAGTTCTTCCACAGTCTCAGGGATAAGGAGAAGTTTTGCCTGACAGGCAATTGCTTGACATCAATTCTCATCTCCATATTCTCCTCAAACAGCTCGTCCCTGAGGGAAAAGCTGGAACCCATCCAGAGCCTGTGGATGCCTCTTTTACCCCTTCCCTCCCTTTTATTCAGGGTGTCAATTATTTTCTCCAGCCTAATTGTGCCTCTGTCAGAACATGCTGACTAATTACATCCCAGCTCTGTTCCCATCCTGGCTCGGGGGGAATTGCTGGGGGGGCTTTGGGATTCTGACACTCACCAACAAACCCCAGGTGATTCCCCCTTGTGGTGTTCAGTGTCCTGTTTAGCACCCACTAACTGGCTATTTTTTGTTTCTTATTAGAAATCAAAAGGCTTCTGCGTGCCCTGCAGTGGCAGCTCTGCTGTTGGGAAGATCCCCAGCCTGGGCAGAGGGAGGGGGATCTGCCCCTCTGCCCCTCAGGTGAGACCCCCCTGCAGAGCTGCTCCAGCCCTGGGAACAGCACAGGGAGGACGTGGAGCTGCTGGAGAGAGTCCAGAGGAGCCATGGGATGCTCCAAGGGCTGGAGCCCCTCTGGAGCCAGGCTGGGAGAGCTGGGGGGGTTCCCCTGGAGAAGAGAAGGCTCCAGGGAGAGCTGAGAGCCCCTTGCAGGGCCTAAAGGGGCTCCAGGAGAGCTGGAGAGGGACTGGGGACAAGGCATGGAGAGACAGGACACAGGGAATGGCTTCCCACTGCCAGAGGGCAGGGAGACATGGGATAGTGGGAAGGAATTGCTGGCTGGGAGGGTGGGGAGGCCCTGGCCCAGGTTGCCCAGAGAAGCTGTGGCTGCCCCTGGATCCCTGGAAGTGTCCAAGGCCAGGCTGGAGCAACCTGGGCTGGTGGAAGGTGTCCCTGCCCATGGCAGGGGTGGCACTGGATGGGCTTTGAGGTCCTTCCATCCCAAACCATTCCAGGATTCTGCTCCTGCTCTGTTCTATCTACAAGGGCTGAAAGTGAAAAGAAAATGAGGATTTATTTTTCTGCCTGTCCAAGTGTTTTTGTCTGTGTTGATAAAACCTGGAGAAACATAGAGGCAGCTCCTGGTTGAACACTCTCTGCTCAGGAAAAAACCCACAGCCGGTGTTTTAATGGGCAATGAAGTCCCACATCATAAACCAGCCAAGAACAGAAGAACTGGGGTAATTAGTAATTAAATTCTCCATAAGGCAAAAAAAGAGAACATATTCCCTATTGATACTTCTGGGGAAGGAACAATTTAGAGCCAAACCTGTCATGAAATGAGCAGGAGCTGGAAGAGAGACCTGTGGGAAGCACCTGGTGTTTTCAATGGCAAAACTAACAAAAAAAAAAAAAAAAAAAGGGAAGCAGATTCACTTTGTTCAGTCCCACAATTCCACTGCTCAGGAAATATTTCCCTGTGTAAATGAAAAGTATTATAAAGTATTTTCCAGCAACCTGACAGGCTGGGGCAGGCAAAGAGCTCTCCCTGCAAGGATCCTGACATGACAACTGCTTCAGCACAGAGCATCCTCATGGGCACCACCCCAGCTCCTGATGGCTGAACAGCACTGTGAAGGGAAAGCAGAGGAAAAAGAGGGGGGAAAAAAGCAGGAAAAATCTAACAGAGGTGGGACCTGCCATGTCAGGCAGAGGGGTCTGGAGGTGGGTGGCCCAGAGCATCACTGCCACTAAATTACAGTGTTCCCAGCCCCAACAGCTGCTCTGCTCCAGCACCTTCCTGAACTTTAAGGCAGTAGCTTGTTACAGTTTTCATTCTGCAGGTGCTGTGGCATGTCCTGATACCCTGCAAGGGAGGAAGGAAGTGGCTTTTGGGGGATTGACAATGAAATCCCAGTTCTGCTTCAGCTGAAGGGATCAGGATGCAATGGAGCAGAAGGATCTGTAGAATCCTAGAATGGTTTGGGATGAAAGGGATCTTAAGGACCATCCAGCCCCTGCCATGGGCAGGGACACCTTCCACCAGCCCAGGTTGCTCCAACCTGGCCTTGGACACTTCTAGGGATACAGGGGCAGCCACAGCTTCTCTGGGAATTCTATTCCAGGGCCTCCCCACCCTCCCAGCCAGGAATTCCTTCCCAAAATCCCATTTCAACTTCCCCTTTTTCAGTTTAGGCCATTACTCCTTGTCTTGTACCTACAGTTCCTGATGAGAAAAGGTAAGATCTGCCCCAAAGCCCAGCCCTCCCTTGGATCTGCTTCTCTCTCAGGACAAGGGGGTAGGTAGGGTTGGGAAGCAGGGTTGGGAAGCAGGGCTCCATCTTCTGCCAGGGAAAAGCAGATGAAGGCACCTCCTCATTCCCTCCCAAAGAGGAAACTTCCCACGAGGAAGCTGCACAGAGCATTTGAAGGGCCAGGGATGTGCTGGAATGGAAGAACAGCCCAGCCCAGCCCCCCAGGGTGGGTGACATTAAATGTCTGTAAATCAGACATTATTGTGAGGAAAGCATTGTCACCGTGCAAAGTTTGCTGCCAACAGGGAACCAAAATAATGAGTGGTGTTTAGACATACCCAGGGCATCAATTATGGGAATCTTTAAGGGTCACCTTTCTCATTTTGTTTTTAGAAAACTGAAGTTTTGGAGCCAGTCAGGTCTTCTACACACACCCATCAATAAAGGGACAGCCCTGTAGCTCCGAAGCCATAGATGGGTTGGGCTAATGGAAGATTTCTGACTCCCTGAATGTGTTTTTAAACTCTTGCCACAAATTTTAAACATCGTATTTTAAAGTGCAAAACATTCCCAGTGACCAAACCACATATTTCAACCAAACATTGTGCACTTAGGGGAGAGTTACAGCTCGTTTACACCCTGAAACCAAAAACTCAAAATCCCCCTTTTAATTCAAAGGGCACTGTCTGGAGGTGTTGCCTGCAGAGATCACTCAGCCTTGGCATTTTGCTGCTGGCACAGAACAACATCCAGAGCCAAGAGTAATTAAATAAATTGCACTGTGGCCTCTGTCCCAACAACCTCCTGCAGTGCCAGGGGGGAGATCCCTCCCAGGAGGAGTCACAGCACAACCATGGAGGTCACAATCATGAATGGTTTGGGTGGGAAGGGAACGTAAAGCCCATCCAGTGCCACCTCTGCCATGGGCAGGGACACCTTCCACTGGCCCAGGTTGCTCCAACCTGGCCTTGGACACTTCCAGGGATCCAGGGGCAGCCACAGCTTCTCTGGCCAACCTGGGCCAGGGCCTCCCCACCCTCCCAGCCAGCAATTCCTTCCCAATATCCCATCTCTCCCTGCCCTCTGGCAGTGGGAAGCCATTCCCTGTGTCCTGTCCCTCCATCCCTTGTCCCCAGTCCCTCTCCAGCTCTCCTGGAGCCTTCTCTTCTCCAGGCTGAGAAAGCCAAACCAGACCAGCAACAAGTGGGTGTGTGTAGAGTCACCCTGAGAGCAGGGATGTCCTGGGACATCCAGGGGCCCAGAAAGATTTTGGGATCTCCCTCCTCATCAATCCCCCCCTGGCCAGGCAGACCCTGCTGGGGCAGGAGGGGACAGGGACACCCAGGAGCCCTCTCCCTGTGCACAGGGGGATGCTGCAGGTCTGGGCACTCCCCCAGAGGTTCTGACAGAACACGTGCTTGGGAGTGTCCTGTGCAAAGGAACCTTTAAAGCAGTAAAATATTTTGGGCAGGAATTACCCCAAAAAACTTCTCCAGCAGCCCAAAGCACAGCCTTGCCAGTGCAGCCCATGGCACAGAGAGGGCAGGAACAGGCCCTGGGCAGCCTGAGGGATTCCTTCACCTCCTGCCCCTTCCCAAGGAAATCCATCACAAATAAATTCCCCTTTTATGTTCCTGTGCACGGTAAAAACTCATTGCAGCCTGGGGAGGGCCCTGGAGGGGGGCACTGCAGCCCCTCCTCACACACTCGAGGAGCCTCCCCCTTCCTTCCCTGCCCTCTGCTCTGGGCAGGAACCCCCCAAGCCCAGCTCTGCCCCAGGAGATGCTGCTCAGGGTGCTCAGTCACCCCCCACCCACCTCACCAGGGCCACCCACCGCGGGGCAGGAGGGGGAACACCACTTGGGACACTCCAGGTGCTGCATCCCCAGCACAGGAATCGCTGGGAATTGCTAAATCCCTTGTCCTCCAGAGCCCCTGCCCGGACCGGCCCTGCCACGTGCCAGCTCTGCTGGCAGCAGGGTCAGTGGCACGGGGAGGAGACCAGCAGAGAAAACATCTGCCCGTGGCACCTCAGGGGAAAGACTTGCTCCCGTTTGGACGTTTTGGGCAAGGCGGCTTCGTTTGGGGCCATTAAAGCCCTGAAAATGAAAACCTGAAAATTCAACATTGGGGGGAAAAAAAAAAGTAAAATCCGTGTGCTTAACCAGGAAAACTGGGAAGGGACAGGACTCAGCTGGGGTCAGTCCCCTTCCAGCCCCGACCCCGGGCGAGCTCAGGGACCCCCTCCCGGGGCTCTCGGAGCTCCATCCCCAGCTCGCCCCGCTGGGTCACACCCGCGCTGGGGATAACTCGGAGCCGCATTCCCAGGACAACAACTCTCCAAGTGTTTGCTTGATCTATCGTTCAGCGCTCGAGGCTGAATTAGCCCCATTCCCGAGGCTAAATTAGCCCCAGCCCAGCTCCTCTCTGATGCTCCGGGAGCCAGAAAGTTTTTAATCAAACGCTGAGGAGCTGCAGAGGAATTAACACCGACTCACACCTCGCCCTGCCGGGAGGATCCAGCACGGTGCTTTAACGTCATTTCACAAACGAGGAAGCAGAAACTACCTGGTGGTTGGTTGGCTTTTCCCCCTCCCGCTGTACTTTGTTGCTTAGGAACCACTGTAGATGAGGGGTTTAGTTCATTTAAAATGAAAGAATAATAAGAAAATGACACCACAAACATTTTCCCACATCCAGTGAGGATACAAGTGTGAAGAACAGGAGTTTTACAAGCCTGAATCCCGCGGGCAGTGAGGTTAACCCAAAGAATTAAAGGATTTCCATTAGCAGGGAGAGATGATGGAGCAGGATCCAGGTGTCAAGAGCTTTATTACCACTGCTGGATTCTGAGCACAGGTTCTTTATTCTTTACAAAACCAAGATCTTGAGAACATCTTGACCTTTAGCCATCAGAAAACTCAGAGTGAAGCACAGAATGTACCTTTACAAGGCATCAGCATTTCACAGAGTCACAGAGCACCCTGAGCTGGAAGGGACCCCCCAGGGCCATGGAGTCCCACTCCTGGTCCTGCTCAGGACACCCCAACGATCCCACCCCAGGAAGGAAATCTTCCAGGTCCTGGAGCTGTGCCCATGGTGAGCAGTGGGAAAGCCCAGCCTGTCAGAACAGAGCTCTGGCTGGAAGTCAGAGAAAAGACATTCTCTGGAATCAAGGGCAGGTAACCCAGGAGGACCACAAGGATGTTGGGAGGTCAAAATTAGAATCCCAGAATGGTTTGGGCTTGAAGAACATTAAAGCCCATCTCATTCCATGGGCAGGGACACCTTCCACCATCCCAGGCTGCTCCAAGCCCTGGCCAACCTGGCCTTGGACACTTTCAGGGGTGGGAAGTCCACTCTGGGCAACCAGTTCTACAGGGGCCAAAGCCCAACTGGAACTTTCTGGCTGCTGCCATAAAAGACAATAACTTTTTTTCTTTAAATACATCAACAACAAAAAGAAGGCTGAGAACCTCCATCCTTTGTTAGCTGTGGGGAGGAACACGGTGACATTGTTGGGTGTATGACAGAGCCACCACTCCTGGAGGATTTCCAAGCCCTGTGGATGTGGCACTTGGGGACATGGGGCAGTGGTGGCCTGGGCAGTGCTGGGGATGGTTGGACTGGATGGTCTCAGAGGGCTTTTCCAGCCTTAATGATTCTGTGGTTCTATTCTCTGACTGATACAAGTGGAGGCAGATGGAGCCAGGAATGTCTGTTTTTCCTGATCCCTCTGAGATGGGCCAAGGACAGGGCACAGGGACTGGCACTGCTGCTCCCAGCTCATCCCCACTGCCCCGAACAAACAACAGGGCTGCAAACCTGTGTGGAGGAGGGAACAGCACTGCATTCAGGAGTGAATTGTACCTCGAGCCCAAGGCATTCAAACCAGCTCTTTGTAGAAATAAAAGCTTCACAACGTTGTTAGACAGGTGGGTATTATCCTCATTTCATATATGGGCAAATGGAGGCAAAAAGCATCAAACAACTTCTAAAGCCATGAAAATGGAAAGGAAAACAAACCCCAAAGGCCCAGAACGGTGCCTTGATAATAACAGCTTATTTTTCAGAACTGAAGAGGTTGAGACAGGTAGAGCAGGAGGCTCTGCAAACACACAGAGGCACAGGGAGCCAGCACCAAGAGAATTCTGGGCAGCACAGTTCTAAACCAAGGCAAGATTACCCAAAGTGGAGGGGGGTGATGGAAAAACAAGGTGTGGTTTCTATTGTCCCTGGGAGAAAGGAAGCCAAGAGACACAGCAGCTCTGGAGGTCACCATGGATCAATCCCAGACTGGTTTGGGTGGGAAGGGACCTCAAAGCCCACCCAGTGCCACCCCTGCCATGGGCAGGGACACCTTCCACCAGCCCAGGTTGATCCAACCTGGCCTTGGACACTTCCAGGGATCCAGGGGCAGCCACAGCTTCTCTGGGCAACCTGGGCCAGGGCCTCCCACCCTCACAGTCAGCAATTCCTTCCCAATATCCCAATAAACCTACTCTCAGTTCCCTTTTATGGTTCACAGTTCTGGTCCACTTGAGTGTGCAGCATCTTCTCCAAGCCTTGCCTGCCTGGGGAAGCTGCTCTCCTGTGGTTTTTGTGGAGACTATCCCAGTCTCCTTGTCTGAGAGTGTCACTTGCCTGCTCTGGCTCTGCCAACTTCATGCCATCCATGTGGCCTTCTGTGCACAGCCCATCATTCATGGATAGAACTGCATTTTCTTTTTGAAGCAGATTTTTAAGAATAGCAGATGTTGAGTAGGTGGCATAATCCTAGAAAATGGAGAAGTGAACTCTCAAGTGAGAAACAGGGAAATCTGTGGTGTCTGCCTTGCTCCTAAATTCATACTCTACTCCATCCCACACTCCCAGAAACAACTAATTCAAATTTTACTTGGGCTATACATTCCATTGCATTCTTCCCTCTTCTGGTCTATACTACCATCAGTTCTACCTGTTGAGAGTCTGTTCTCTTTCTGAACTTCCAAATTAATGCCCTCCAAGCTCCATCAGCTCTGGAGAAGGGTATCCCCAGGGCAGCCTTGCAGCTTGGGAGGCTCCCAGAGCAAGCTGAGGCCAAAGCTGCAGTGAGAAGGAAAGGGGGGCACATGGAGAAGGGATAACTCCTCATCACTGCTCACACACAGCCCCCAAACCCCCCCCAGGCATCAGGGAGAGACTGAGGGCCCTCACCAACAGTGTGGGTACGAGACAGCCCCACCCAACCCAGCCAGTTCTGGGCGATGATCCCAAAGGTCCATCCCAGGCTCTCTGGGCTCTCTGTGTTCCAGAGCTCCCAGTGGCTGTGGATGCTGGAGCAGCCCCTGAGGGCAGCACTGAGGGGGCTGGGGGAGCTCAGGGCTGAGGACATCACACAGCCAGGGCTCCTGTCCCGTGGAGTCGGGATCACTGCTCCTGCTCTGCCTCAGGGAACGGGCAGGGGGTTCAGCCCAGCCCACTGTGTCCCTCCTGGCTCCACCAGCACCAGGGAGAAAGGGCTCCCCAGCCAGTGGAAAAAGGCACCTCCATTCCCCCAATTCCAGTCTCCCCCCTCAAACACCACCGTGAGAAAAATCTCTCCCTTGAATTTAGAAAGATGGCAAAAACTCACGAAACAAAAAGGATTTATTTGGTGTGCTGGGTCTGGTCTCACACCAGGTTTTTGAGGAGAGGAGACCCCTTCGGTTTAAATTCCATACATTTTATAGTTTCACAAAATCCCCACCCTTTTCAGGTAAGTTTAATATATTCATTTTCACCTAAAAAGGTTTCTTTTCTCTGAAAAGGGGCTTTTCCCTTTATCCCAGTTGGCTGCAAGCCATCCCCTGTCAAAGGTGATGGATCTTCCTTTGTTCTCAGCCCAAAGAGGAAAGGAACCTCGTGTACAACGTGGCCCCAAAAGTTTTAATTTTTAAGAACTTTCACATTTCCCTTATCCGGCCAAAAAAGACCCTGATACTCAAGTTCAGTCTTTGGAACTTGGATATCTTACAACTTCACAATATGTATATATATATATATAAAATATATATAAATATATATAATATAGATAATATATTATATATATAATATATATATAAACCATATTTTTATTTCTCATATCACTGGTGCAAGAAAAGCCCCAATTCCAGCCCCTGTTGTGACACCCCCACCACAAGGGCTGTGGGAACCCTGTCCAACTTGAGTGGCTCTCTGTATCTTAAATCCTTTAAATCACAGAAAAATGCTTTCCTTCTGTACAGAGGGTTTGTTTTGTTTTTTTTTTTTTTTTTAATCCACAAAAAAGCCTCCAAAAAAAATAAATCCACAACCTTCAAATCAAACAGCAAACTATCTCAACAAAAGTTTACAGGACTTCTCTGGTCCATTGAAGCACCAGCAAGCTCCATCTCCCACGGCCCAAATCACAGCTCTGCCACTCACTGCACAATTCCCTCTGCTCTGCCTTCCTCTTTCAACAGAGAAATACAGGATGGAAGGAAAATAGGGCACTATTAACATCCAACAGCTCTTTGAGGGAGCAGAGGGATTCTGGTTTGTCAGCAAAAACCTTGACAGAGGATCCAAAGCTGTCAAAAATCACCTGTTGCTCCCTGACTATTCCACATTAATTCACCTTCTGAATTTATTATGGCAAGATAATTAAAGGGAATTATCCTGACAAGATAATTAAGGGGAAAAGCATCGCATGTACTACCAGAGAAGCCTCAGGACACACTTTTGCTAATTTATAGCTTGCTCTGTGTTATACCCTGCATTATTTATCTGTTTTATATTGTAGTCCACACCACAGTATTTTGGGAATTACAGAGTTAAGAAAAATTCCCTGTCTCTAACACAAAGCACACCTCCAGTAAATAAAGTAACATTAACAGACATGTCTGCAACACTCATGTATTATTTACAGCTGCTTTAACAAGCCACTGTATAAATATTTCTAAGTGGTTCTTTCTAAGCAGGAGGTACCACATCAAATGTACATGGACGGGTTTGGGGGGTTTTTGGGATGTTATTCAAGGGGCAAAACATTCTGAAGCTCAGAAATTCACTGCTAAACCTGGATTTTTGGTTACAGTCCTGCTCAGGTTCCCAGAGCAGCAGCAGGAGGTTCAGGGGAGCTGCTGAGGACCTAACCCAGAGAGCAAACTCCTTGAGCCCCAGCTCTGCCCCTGCCTCACCTCAACACTTCTTGGTTCTCCTTTCCACTGATTCCCATGGGGATCCAGTGAAGCCCCTGCCCTGGAGCAGAGTTTGACCAAACTGGAGCTACTCACATTTAAACCTGAAATTCTCAAAGATCCTGAGGCCTGTTTTCAGCTGGGTCAGCAAGCACGAAATAATACATTATTTATTCAACAGACAATGGTTCCTGACTCCCTGGGGAGACAGGGAGGGATGGAGGGGGCCCAGGACTTGTCCCCTGTAGCCTTGGGACACGTTCCAGAACCACAGAATCATTTAGGCTGGAAAAGACTTTTAGGATCATCAAGTCCAGCTGGAATCACAGAATGTTTTGTGTTCAAAGGCACCTCACAGACCTGCTGGAGCACAGAGCCATCAAGGTGGTGGCTGCAAGCAGGAGATTTCCAGGCAAAGCCCTGGATGATGGAGGAGATGCAGAGGAGCCTTGCCCAGGGCAGGAACCTGGGGGGTGTGACAGGCACTGTGCTCCTGGCTCAGGACAGGGGGTTCCATGTCTAAGGTTCAGGTGTAAAACTGAATCCCTCGTCTTCTGGATGGGGAGCATCCCTGGAACTGCACACTGAAAGCAGCTGAGCTCCCCAGAAAGGCTCTCATTTAATGGCATGAACTATTTAGCATGTGTGTAGTTGAATACAGGTTATTTTTAGCATTGCCATTCACAGAATCCCACACTGGTTTGGGTTGGAAGGGACGTTAAAGCTCATCCCATTCCACCCCCTGCCATGGGCAGGGACACCTTCCACCAGCCCAGACTTTCTTCTCACACTTTTAACCATTCATGTCCAGCAGCAGTGCTGTGTGGAGGAAGAGACAACTTCACACACCATCATGTCTGGGTGAAGCTTTCAGAGTCAGGAGCAGCAACAAATGGCACAAATCTATAAAAATCACTGAAGTTTGTCAGCCATGAATCTGGAAATGCTGGAAGGTGTGAACTAAAATATGAGCTTTATGACAAGCACAAACCAGAGCCCCCCAGAGTTGTTGGTGGGTTTTTTTGTGTTTGTTTGTTTGTTTTTTAAAAAACTTCAATTACTCTGTCTCCAGAACCATTAACAGTGGTTGCCTCTAACAGTCATTGCTCTTCCCAAAAAGTCTGTAACCACAGAGCAGTTTAGACACAATGAGGCAGACAAGCCCTAGAACCAGAAGGAGAAAGAAAGATCAAGTTTAAGAGTGACAGAATGATTCTGCCTTCGTGCCCACAGGGAAAGGGAAACAATCACTCCAGAGGAGCTGAACATGGGCGAGTTTCCATCCATGGATAGGCAGAGCTCAGTCAAAGCCAGGGAAAAGGGGATTTTCCAGTGGCAGCACTGACAGATGCTCAGAGAAAAGCCAGTGGGAGCTGCCCCAATGCACAGAGTGAAGGATAATGAAGGCAAGTGCAAAGAGCCTGGATATGGATTTACATTCTGCTTTTGAAAAGGAAGATTAGCAAGGGAGAAATAATTGGAGACAGGAACAATAATCCCACAAAGATGCCCTGGCAAGGAAGTGAAGGCAAGAACAGACATTATTGTTAACAGTTACTGGGTCATTTTATCCTCATGATCTTAATTTTTCTGCTTTGCTTTTCTGGGTTTTTTTTTCCCCTCCAGTTACAACTGGAAAAGATCCCAAGACTCACAGGACCAATGAACTGCAGTTTGACCTAACCCAGGATAAATTAGAACAGTAATTACCAAGTCCCTCCCAAAATTCTGAGTGAGACATTTCAGCCCAAGGACTGTGGGTCAAGGCTTCACCCAGAAAGAGTAAAGACAGGAAAAGCAGCACAACCAACCCCAGGACTGCACAGCAAAGGTGCAAACAGCATCCCAGCACTCCTGGGCTCAGTTCCATAAGGATGCCAAGTTCCCGAGATCAATTGGGCTTTCCAGTGACTCAAACATCAAAGCAGCTGAACCACAGAGATTTGGGACCTTTATTTCCCTCTGTGCCCACCTGCTCCAATGGGAACACACCTGGAAAGGGGGCATGGACACCCCAAGGTGGTTCCAAAAGAGTCCTCAGCCCTGGGTTGGGAAAACCACTGTCATTATATTGAGCCCCTGGGGCCAAACCAAACCCACTACCTACACATTTGGAATTAAAGTCATGGAATCCCAGACTGGTTTGGGTTGGAAGGGATGTCAAAGCCCACCCAGTGCCACCCCCTGCCCTGGGCAGGGACACCTTCCACTACTCCAACCTGGCCTTGGACACTTCCAGGGATCCAGGGGCAGCCACAGCTTCTCTGGGCAACCTGGGCCAGGGCCTCCCCACCCTCCCAGGGAAACAGTTTTCCCAATTTCTAATCTAACCCTTACCTCCATCATAAGGCCACTCCCCCTGTCCCTTCCCTCCGTGCCCTTGCAGAAGTTGGTGCACAGGAAAAGAATTTGCAACAACCCCCAGCTTTTGGTTCGGTTTGGTGTTTTGCTTTTCAGTCCCCAGCTGCAGCTGCTGGGCAGCCAGGCTGAGTGCTGAAGGTATTTATTCCTGTGAGGTGTCAGCAGGACACACAGATCTGTGCCCTGGGATGTTCTCTCTGCACTCTCAGATGTTCTCTCTGCACTCGTGTCCCTGCAGTGGCAGGGCCAGGACAGGAGTCAGGCATCTGTGACTCTCAGAGATTCAACAAGGGAAACAAGAGGCTTTAGGTTGTTCTTTAGCACAGCTGGGAGAGCCCCAGACATTTTACCATCCACATACAAACACTGCCCTGGCTTTCCAAAGCCCTCTGGAGCCTTGTTAAACACTGGCTCTGAGTATACACAGCAGCAGCTGCACACACAGGGAAGGGAAATGAGAGATTCAGAATGGGTTGGGTTGAAAAGGACCTTAAAGATCCTCTCCATGGGCAGGGACACTTTGATCTCTCCTTCACCCAGGTTGTCCCATCAGAGACCCCCAGCTCCACATTCAGCAGCATTAAGAACTTTCCCAGTTTAATGAAATCTTGCAGACTGAAACGTGTTCACAGCACAGGAAGATTCTGATGAGCAGAAAGTGCTTGACTCTCTTTTGGCAGATCTGGAGACAGCATTTGGTGACAGTGATGCACAGCTCCATGTCACAGGCAGCTGCCCATGTGATATCCCCTTCACAGGATGGGCCTGGAATCTGGATGGCGCTGACTGACATCACAGCAACATCCATTCCACCTGCCATTTTCTATAGAAAGTAGCTCACGTGTAATTTTTATAATGCAATTAAACCAGGACTCCCATTTATTGAACTGATTAAAAAGCATTTTTACAAGCTCTGCTAATGGCCCTTAAGTACCTCTAATTACAGCACTGGGCAGCATTGATTTCACTGCTCCAGACTCAGTCACAGCTGCTCCCGAGCCACAGGAAAGGCCAAACCACCCCCTCAGAGCAGCACCAGGGGCACTTCCCAGTCCTGCTGCCTGGGATCCACCAGAGCACCTGATCCCCTCCAAAACCATCATCAGCTCTACCCCCTGAGCACCCCTTGCTCCAGCTCCTTGTGTCTGGGCCTCAGGAATCCCCCCTGAGCTCCAGCAGTGACCTGAGCAGAGCCCAGGTACCTCACTGCAGAGGTGCCCCTGTCACCTGTCCCAGGGAGCAGCCAGCCCAGCACCCCCCACCAAAGCTGGAAATCTCCCTGTCCTGTCCTTTCTAACAGCCTGAGATCCCACCCCAGGGGCTCTCCCACATCCTGCACTTGCCCAGTTCCTTCAGTCCCCTGTTAAACACTCTCAGTTGTTCCCAGCAGCTCTTGCTCAGTTCCAGACACGTGTCAGTGATGCCACAGGACAGGGATGTGGTTGTACCTCCCCCTCCTGCTCCCAGAGCCCAGCCCACCTGAGCAGAGCTCCACTGATCCCTTGGCAAACATCCCACCCTGGCACATCCAAACCCCCCTCACCATGGAATCCCAGAATGGTTTGCGTTGGAAGGGACCTCAAAGCCCATCCTGTCCCACCCCTGCCATGGGCAGGGTCACCTCCCACTCTCCCAGGCTGCTCAGGTGTCCCTTGCTCCAGGGGTACATTCAGCACAGACAAACAGAGACCTGCCTGCTGTTCCCTGGGGCATTGGTAATACCCATCCCAAACCAGAGACCTGCCTGCTGTTCCCTGGAGCATGGCTAACACCCATCCCAAACCAGACACCTGCCTGATGTTCCCTGGGGCATTGGTAACACCCCATCCCAAACCACCACCTGCCTGCCGTTCCCTGGAGCGTGGCTAACACCCCATCCCAAACAAAACCAGAGCAGAAACCTGCCTGCTGTTCCCTGGAGTGTGGCTAACACCCTACTGCCAAACCAGGAGAGCACTGGCAGCTTGCAGGGAGAAGCAGGCTCAAGGTGCCCCCCAACACAGGGCATTTTGGGTGGTGATCCCAGCTCAGCTCTGGGCTCTCCCAGAGAGAAATCCCAGTCCCAGCCCTCCCAGGCTGTTGCTGGGCACCAAGGGTGGCTGTTCCACGTTTTCTCCTGCCAGCAGAGCAGAGCAATCAGCACCTCAGGGAAGGCTGCTGTGAGCTGGGTTATTGAGATCTCACCCTCCAAAGGCTGAGCTGAGCTAATGGAACAAGTGTGCAAGTATTTCCCTCAAATTTATGTGGCTTTGAGAGCCAGGCAGCCTATTGAGAGAGAAGTGCTCTGTGGTCATTAATCCTGCTCCTGTTCCAGCAAAGCCTGTCCCTCTGGCACTGGCAGGAGCCTCACCAGGCTCAGCTGTGTTAGACCAACAAGATTTCTCACATCTTGAACACTGTTTCCATATGAGTTTAGCAATAAAACCAACACCTTTTCAATCACATGCAATAAAGACTTTTCACTGGATAATTTTGCTCTTTCCAAGGTGGAACAAGCTCGGAGCAGAGAGGTGGAGGGACCTGAGTGTCCTCTGGCACCATGAGAGTCATTAACTTCAGCTCTAGAAACAGAGCCTGACTACTGCCCATCTTCCAGGGGAATCTGGAAGTGCTGATGCAGCTAAATAACAGCCTGAAGAGCCCATAATAAAGAAAGCAGGAGACTCCAGAAGCATCTCTTTAAAGGGGGCACTTGCCTGGGGCAGGAGTGGGAGGCTCCTGCTGGGACACCTCAAGGAAAACCTCACTAGAGTAAGGCCAGGCTGATGGAGATTGGAGCAACCTGGGCTAGTGGAAGGTGTCCCTGGCCATGGCAGGGGTGGCACTGGTTCATCTCTAAGGTCCTTCCAACCCAAACCACTCTGTGATGGACCAGGACTAACAAAATGCAGATGTCAGGGATGAGATTTCTCCAACACATTTGGTACCTCCTGCAGCTCAGTAACAGGAGACAGGCTCCTCACTTCCCCCTGTTCCTCCTCACCAGGCTAGAGAAGCATCTGCTTTTTCACCAGAGCCATCCACTTGCTAAGACAAGCAATTTTCAGTTGTACTTTTCACCCAGTGCATCCTCCTTGCAGAAGAAAACAGGTTCTTACAGCTCATTTTATTCCTGCCATCCATTCATTTGCTCTTAAAAGCCAACCCCCCGCTGAGCTGCCTCTGCTGAACATCACACTCCTGTTTTAATTGGGAGATGAGATCCTTTGTGGTGCCACAGGAACCTCCCCGGGCACTCGGGGCTGTTCCCACACTAATTCCACACTTGCCCAACTGCTCAGGTTCCAGAGGAGCAGCACAGTCGAGGTTCCACCCCAGCCCAGCACCCCCACAGTGGGATGGGGAGAGAAGTGGAGGGGGACAAGTGAGAAAACGGGTGGGTTCAGATAAAGGCAGTTGGACAGGTGAAGCCAAAGCCACACACAGAAGGAATGACAAGGAATTCACTCCCTGACCCCCCATCATGGAGGTGCTGAGCCATCCCTGGGCTCCAGGAAGACAAACACCATCAATCCAAGCATGTTCCCACTTCCTCCCCCCCAGCTGTGTGCTGAGCATGATGTCCTGTGCTCTGGGACATCCCTTGGGGCAGCTGGCTCAGCTGGCCTGGCTGTGACCCCCCAGCCCTCACTGGGGAGCAGAACAGCCCCTGGTGCTCTGACAGTCCTGCTTCCAGTGGGGACAGACTCCTGCAGGATCCACCCTGCTTCCAGCAGGGACCCATCCCTGTGGGATCCACCCTGCTGCCAGCAAGGACCCATCCCTGTGGGATCAATCCTGCTGCCAGCGGGGACCCATCCCTGTGGGATCCACCCTGCTGCCAGTGGGGATCCATCCCTGTGGGATCAATCCTGCTGCCAGCGGGGATCCATCCCTATGGGACCAACCCTGCTGCCAGTGGGGACCCATCCCTATGGGACCAACCCTGCTGCCAGTGGGGATCCATCCTGCTGCCAGCGGGGACCCCAAACACAGCCCCACACCAGCTACTGGGAAGAAGATTTGCTCCCCCCAGCCCAGGCAGCCCCAGGCTCTGGTGTGTCTGCAGGGGGTTTGGTGGATGTCCCAGTACCATGTTCCTACAGTCACACAGGGCACTGGGATTCTGGGCAATTTAAATATGGCAAGATCTCCCAAGGGAAGACATTTACACTCCATTCCCTACAGCATCCTGGAAGTGTCCAAGGCCAGGCTGGATGGGGCTTGGAGCAACCTGGGTTAGTGGAAAGGGTCCCTGCCCATGGCAGGGGTGGCAATGGAGGGACTTTAAGGTCCCTTCCCACCCAAACCATTCTGGAATTCCATGATTCTATGCCTGTCATTTCCCAGCACCACCAGATCTCTTGGTGACTGGTCAGACATGTGGGATCATGGATCCAATGGCTCTTTATGTTCCTTGCAGGGACAAAGTGATCAGACAGTTTTAGGTAAGAGCAGATAAAAAGCCACTGACAGGAACAGGGAAATTCATTCCTGGTTTGAGCAGCACAGGCCCTGAGCTGCACCCCCTGCACACAGGCAGAGCAGTCTCTGCTCGTTAGGGTCAAATAGCCACAAATCAGAGCAGACAGAAAGAAAATGGGCTGCAGAAGCATCAGACTGCAGAGAAGGGAGGTACAGTTCTGGCAAAACATGAAGACCAGGGATGGAAATAGGAATGAGAAGTTCACTGCTGGTCTCAGCCTCACACGGGCTCTTCAGGCAAGGGAGAAAGGGAATTTGCAGGATTTAGGATAAGCCAGACCTCCTGTCCACTCTGCTGCTCCTTAACATGAGATCTCTTAGTCTGCTGTGTCCCAGAGCAGTCCCCAGGTCCCCAGGCAGTGCTGGCTTTGGCAGAGGGGCAGCTCCTCCCAGTGCCTCCCCCAGAGCTCAGGGCTGCAGGGAGAGCAGGGATGGAAGTGCCCAAGCTGCTGCAGCATCCCCTTCACTGCAACCCTGCCCAGCTGAGCCTCTCCTGCCCTGCCCAGCCAGCAGAAGGGGTTGTTTTGCAGTCAATGAAGCCCTGCAGCTCAGGGACAGCAGTGACCCCCAGCCCTGGCAGCAGCAGCACTGAGGGCAGAGCTGTTCCCAGCCTGTCTGTCCCTCCAGCCTGGACAAACACCCCAAAAAACTGACACAGGGGATGGAGCTGCTCAGCTGGCACAACAGGGCACAGGGACAGCAGGGACACTGCCAGCACAGCAGCCAGGGCACGGGGGATCTGGTAGGAATACTTTTAAAGACCCCCTCAAAGAAGGCTCTTTAAAAAGAGCCACTGAAGGGTCTGGAGAGTCAATCACGTGAAGAGAGCTGAGGGAGCTGGGGGGGCTCAGCCTGGAGCAAAGGAGGCTCAGGGGGGACCTTCTGGCTCTGCAACCCCCTGACAGGAGGGGGGAGCCGGGGGGGGTCGGGCTCTGCTCCCAGGGAACAAGGGACAGGAGGAGAGGGAACGGCCTCCAGCTGGGCCAGGGGAGGCTCAGGTGGGACAGGAGGAGGAATTTCCTCCTGGAAAGGGTGGTGAGGCCTTGTCAGGGGCTGCCCAGGGAGGTTTGGAGTGCCCAGCCCTGGAGGTGTCCCAGGAAGGCCTGGCCATGGCACTCAGTGCTCTGGGCTGGGGGACAAGGTGGGCATGGGGCACAGGGGGGATCCATGGGCTGGGAGGGCTTTTCCAGCCCCAATGGATCCCATGTATTTGCATGGAATCCCACAGCTCTACCCTGTGCTATAGTTGTTACTACCCATCCTCACAAACACTTCTGGAACCAGACTCCATCCCTTTCCAAGCCCATTCCCAGTCTCCCATTAAATCACTGCTGTGTGGCTGCACATTCTCAGCCTCACTGGACCCACCTGGGCCTTGGGCATAAAACCCTGGCACCACATTCCTGCTCTCCCCCAGCCATCACCTGCAGCAATTTCTGCAGCAATTCCATGGTTCTTCTCTCTTCACAGTTACATCTCAGTAACTCTCATACACAACACTCACTCCTGTTCATTCTTTTTACTCTGGCAACACATCCATTCACCTTAAATACAGGTTAAACTGCTGCTTTTGTCCCTCTTAAAAACGTGCAGGACAAAAATTGTTACCAGTGTGCTGAACAACAAAACAGCCCTGGATCTTCTGTTTCTTTTTCCTTAGACAGCATTTAGGCTTTAATAAGTCCCCAAGCCTGACTTGAGGATGGAGATTTCTCCTCAAGTCACATCAGCAGCAGTAATTAAAATATAGCAGCAGCTCAAGCACATGGACACACTGAGCAGTGCAGCCACACCTCCCTCTGGGTCACTTGTCATCTTAGGAAAAGTACCCATCACAGAATCCCAGAATGGTCTGTGTTAGAAGGGACCTTAAAGCTCCTCCCATTCCATAGGCAGGGACACCTTCCACTAGCCCAGGTTGCTCCAAGCCCTGTCCAACCTGGCCTGGAACATTCCAGGGATGGGGATTTATGTCAGCACAACAGGGATTATGCAATTTTGAAGAGAAAAGGCACCTTGCAAATCAAACACTGCCCAGGGGGATGGAATCCCCTCTCCAGAGGGAGCCCAGGTGGGCACTGCCTGCCCACTGCAATGGATCCATGGGGAAGGGGCAAAGGAGCCAGAGCAGGAAGAGCAGTGGGAACCAAAGGCACCAGGTCAAGGAAAAAGTAAAACCAAAGAACAACAGCAACAATCTTTCTCATGGAGGGCAGGTTTCAACCCTGGAGCTGTGTTTCGTTTGGGGGGTCACTCACAGGCTGGAAAGACAATTTTCCCAGGCCTGGATCTGCTCAGGCCCCCCCAGGGCTCAGCTGAGCACGCAGCACTCAGCACCCAAACCAGTTCACACCTCAGTTAAAACATAAATCAACAGGAATCTGAGACAAACTCCACAGAAGGGACCATCCTCAGCGTTCCCCCCTTCCCAGCGCCACCTCTGGACACAGCAGCACACGCAGGACTCACTCCCAGGGCACAAGGAGAGGATTCCCCTTCCCAAGGTGCAGCCTCTGAGCAGCAGCAGAGAGGAAACATGAGGGGCCTTTCCTCCCTCCCTGCCAGCAGCCAAACCTGGCCTGGGGACCATCCTCAATCCAGAGAACCCTTGGATTCCAGGCAGGATGAGCCACAACATCCCAGCAGGTTTGGGGATTCCTTCACCTGCACTTTGCTGCCTTGAGCTCACAAAGCACAGCACCAGGTTCTAACCTGCCTTCAGCACAGGCACCCCCAAGGGCCACATTCTGGCTCAACCCAAAATCTGGGAGGTTTTACCCACTTTTGACAGCTTTGTGGGCTTTCACTTGCAATTGCACCCCCCCAGCCCAGCTCTCAAAGCCACATTAACCCAGAACAAACAAGTCGTGTTTCTACCAAATTCCACCATCATTATCAGACCAGAAAAACAGAAATAGGAACCCAAACTTCCACCCATCTACTGCTTAAAGACCTCTCTGTAGTGAATCACTCACCTCCCAGCCAGGAGCCATCAGCACATCCCCATGAGGATCCTGCCCAGGGAAAACTGAAAAGGTCTTCCAGTGCCTCCTTTAAAGGGCCCCCAGCCCTCCCACAGCTGGGAATGGTCAGTTTAGATTAGGCAGGGCCTAATTAAGACCAGCTGATCAACCACACTGGAATTATGGCAACCACAGACTTCTTTAAACTGAAATTAAGGGATTGAAATCCTGTTTTAAATCACTTGGGGAACTCCCTCCCAGAAATCACTGATTTCCACAAATTCTCAGCACCATTTGTACTTAAATGTAAGGAATCATAATTTGCATTTTATTTCAGAACATGTTTTAGTGGCCTTGCCCACCCCAGTTGTACCTTGCAGAGCCATGACAGGACGATATTTTCCCTAATTTAACATAATCCAAAGGAGCTGACTGGGGATGGTGGGAGGGAAACCAGAGATGGTTGTTTGGCTGGGCTGGTTTGTGATGAATGTTGCTGGTCCTGGAGCTGAAATCAGGGGGCAAATCCTGATAGAGCAAGGAAGGGATGGTTTTAAACTGAAAGAAGAGGGATTTAGATAAGATATTGGGAAGAAATTCTTTCCCTGTTGCAGTTTCCCCATCCCTGGAAGTGTCCCAGGCCAGGCTGGACGGAGCTTGGAGCAGCCTGGGCTGGTGGAAGGTGTCCCTGCCCAGGGCAGGGGGTAGAAGGAGATGAGCCTTAAGGTCCCTTCCCACCTGAGACAAACTCCACAATTCCATGATTTTATGAGATCCCCCCAACCCCAGAGCCCCTCAGTCCCAGAGCACCCTCAGGAGGGGTTTGCAGCTTGTGCACAAGCACTTCCCTACATGTGGGGCTCTTCAGTCAATTGTGTTTGAAAGAGAATTACAAAGATTAATTTAGGAACAAAGGGACGTGTTTTAATTGTCAGGAGATACTTCAAGGCATCTTTTGTGGGACTGTTAATAAAGTGCCCCCAGGGAATGAAGACACCAACCCATCACATCCAAGACAAGGATTAATGACCCCATAAAACACTCCCTGGTGTCCCCTAAAGCGAAACTGGCAATATTTATAAATTAAAAATTACCATTTCCAAGCCTCCTACCGGCAGCAGCTGGGTTGATGCAGGAACTCCTGACAGCCTTAACACAACACGACAAACCAGCCCCAAAACAAACAATAAACAACAGTCCCAGCACCGGCAAAATATTTTCTTCCTTATCAGTTGCAGCTCCTGATAAATGACAGATGTAAGTTGGTATTACCAGGCTGGCAGCAAACTTGTTATTTCTGAGCGTGTTCTCCAGATCCAGGATAATGTATTGTGGATATTGATGTTCTGGTGACAATCCTTTGACCTTGCAAAATTTCATGGAAGAAAAATGCCCAGGCCACGGACTGAGCTGCAATACTTTGTTAATGACAGGCCAGAGAAGATGGAAGGAGAAGGTCCCAGCCCTGTATCAATCACTATTTCTCACTGCCTGGAAAACTGAGAAGGAGTGTTTGATAAATGACAGTATTTCTAAATTTACCCAATCCAAATGGAGTTCAGCTTAAAACTCCCAATGTCAGGATCTCCCCTTTGTATCCCTGGTTCTGACAAGGGAAATCAGACATTCTGCAGGATCTGCTTCATCAAAATGAGGTTCCTTGGTTGGCAGAGTGAAAACTGGAGAGTCAGGGCTGGTTTGTGATAAAAACTGACCCGGGAGAGACCCTAATCCATGAACATGCTGATGCTGCAAATATTGGAAATGCTGCTCTGGGAACTCTCCACTGCCTCGGAATCCCAGACTGGTTTGGGTGGGAAGGAACCTTAAACCTCATCCTGTTCCACCCCTGCCGTGGGCAGGGACACCTCCCACTGGAAGGGTTTCATCCTGAGCCTCAGCTTCCCCATGGTGTAAATCCCTGCTAGGAAGGGACAGTGACACAAGTGAGGATCTTCCACACAGGTGGAATATAAAAAAAAACCCCAACCCAACCCAACCTGCCCCAAAACCCAAGAAGAACTAAATGTCCTGCTCTGGTTTTGTCAATATCGAATAATTGAACAGAAGTGACATGAATCAAACAGTTACAGGCCAAGGGGGAATGGCTTCCCACTGCCAGAGGGCAGGGATAGGTGGGATATTGGGAAGAAATTCCTGACTGGGAGGGTGGGGAGGCCCTGGCCCAGGTTGCCCAGAGAAGCTGTGGCTGCCCTTGGATCCCTGGAAGTGTCCCAGGCCAGGTTGGAGCAGCCTGGGCTGGTGGAAGGTGTCCCTGCCCATGGCAGGGGTGGCACTGGGTGGGCTTTGAGGTCCCTCCCAACCCAAACCATTCTGGGATTCCATGATTTATTTCATAAGGGGTTTTTTTGTTTGTTTGGGGTTTTTCTGTTTTGTTTTGTTTTACTCTTGAAACTGCATTAAAAACATGGATTTTCTTGCCTTGTCAGGGCTCCCTCTGTGCTGACACCTTCCCACCCTGTGTTGTTCCAGGAATCCCACCCAAGGGAAGCAGCTGTTCTGTTCCCACTGTCCCAGGGGCACAGCTGGCAGCTCAGTGCTGGCACAGCTCTGAGGGGGGTTGCTTGCACCCCTCCTCCTCTGCCCCCCAAAAGACACCTCTGCTTTGCCCCTCACTGCAGCAGGAGTGGGAAAGGCCCCTCCAAATCCCTTCCCAGCTGACAGATGCAAAATACTGTGTTTATGCTGCAGCACCACCTGCCTGTCCCCTCTGTGGTACAAATCCTACCCCGAGCACAGAGCTTGGATCCCGGATCTCCAGAGCCCACAGAGATCCCTGCACGTGCCAGCCAACCATCCTGCAGCACCTCCTGGCTCTGGCAGGAGGGGGGACCAGCAGCACAGGGAGATGCTGCCTAAAGTGGATTTTTTTACAGTTCAATATTTCCCCTCTTCAGGAAAGCTGCTGGAAATGTGGCAGCATTCCCCAGGCAGAGCTGGGACCTGGGGAGGAGGGAGAAAGGGGTGAAGGAGCCCTGGGTTCCAGCCCTGGATTTGTCTCCCCATCAAGGAGAGTCAGTCAGCACTCACTGACATCTCCATGACTGCACCACCTCCAGGCACACATTGAATTTTCCTCTGTAACTAAAGCAAGGGACAAAGGTCGGGGAAAAAATAGAAAAATTGATCTGCAGTCACAGCCCTGCATGTTCCCCTGCTTTAAAAATTATGGTGGCAATCAAAAGAATACGTGTAAAGCTTAAGAATGGTAATTTCCCTTGAACAGCTTCAAAGGGTTTTGCCCTTCGTGTTGTGAAATGAGAGAGAGGGCAGGGAGGGATCTGGAATTACCCACAGCACCAGGGATGTGGACATGGGAATCAATAAATCCAGGGATTCTGTGGCTATCAGCATTAACATACAAGGTGCTAACAGGCTACAAAAGACAGCTTTGAACTCCCTTCCTGAAGAACAGGAATGTTTGATCAAGCTGTGCTTCCAAAGAAAACCTGGCATTGGATTGTTAAACCCAAACCTGTGGGGTTACACAGCAAAGTGCTCGATGAGAATCAGAACCAGCCCAGCCTGGGGCTCCCCCTCTGCCCTCCCACAGCAGCTTTTCCCACTGACAGCACACGTGGAGGGTCTAGGGGGCAGTGGGAAGGAATTCCTGGCTGGGAGGGTGGGGAGGCCCTGGCCCAGGTTGCCCAGAGAAGCTGTGGCTGCCCCTGGATCCCTGGAAGTGTCCAAGGCCAGGTTGGGGCAACCTGGGCTGGTGGGAGGTGTCCCTGCCCATGGCAGGGGGTGGGATGGGCTGGATTTTAAGGTCCCTTCCAACCCAACCCATGCCATGATTTTATGATTCTATGGTTCTAAATTTATATAATTGACTAAACCCTTACCTTGCACCACCCTTTCCTTCCCTAAGCCCAGGCCTGGCCCAGCTCGGGGCTGAATTCCAGCTGTGACGTACAACAGAATTCCCAGATTCCAGCCTCCTCTCCATTCTGCTTTGTCACAGAGCTCCAGTGTAAATTTTTGCTGAAAGCTCTTGCACACTTGCCAGGGTCTGTGGTTTATATCACCCACTCACTGCTGGATTATTTATAGCCCTGAGGCAGCAGCCCCGGTGCCAGATGGTGCTGGGAGGGAAACAAACACACACAGCCAGAACTGGGAGGGGGATTTGGTGGAGAGAGGAATTATTGAGCTCTGAAGGAGGAATTGAGGCTTTCTTATCCTGTGTAGTCACCTTCTGGAAGTGGCTTCTCACCCACAGCTCATCGTGCACTGACCCAGGGAAACGAGTTCAAGCAAAGAGTAAAAACAGATCAATGAGGAAAATGTGAGTTGGCTGAGATGGGTTGTGAGAAAGGATCCAGGTAACAGAGAGATCAAAACAGGAAAAAACAAATTCACCCTGAAGGATACGAGGCAAACCCTTGCTGTGATGCTGAAGTGAGAATGTCCCCCAGCCTGGGGGAGCCCGGGCCCTGGCAGAGACCCTGCAGGGAGCACTCAGTGCTCACAGATGATTTGGTTTATTCCCAAGCAGTTTTAAGGGATGCCCTGCCCCTCCCTGTCCCCTGGGGATGTGCTGCCATCCCTCTGCAACCACACCAACCCCAGCACAGCCCTGCCAGCCCCTTGGTTGCTGCTCTGTGCCACAGCCACTGACTCATGGAATGGGTTGGGCTGGGAGGGACCTCAAAGCCCATCCAGTGCCACCCCTGCCATGGGCAGGGACACCTTCCACCAGCCCAGGTTGCTCCAACCTGGCCTTGGACACTCCCAGGGATCCAGGGGCAGCCACAGCTTCTCTGGAAAACCTGGGCCAGGGCCTCCCCACCCTCCCAGCCAGGAATTCCTTCCCAGTATCCCATCTAACCCTGCCCTCTGGCAGTGGGAAGCCATTCCCTGTGTCCTGTCCCTCCATCCCTTGTCCCCAGTCCCTCTCAGCTCTCTTGGAGCCCCTTTAGGACTGGAAGTTGTCCCCAGCCCTGAGCTGAGCCCTGGTGGCAGCACCCCAGGCCAATGTCCCTGTGTCACCCCAGCCCAGTGACCCCCCTCCATCAGGGTCAGAACTCCATGGGAGCACATTTCCCACCCTGTGGCCCCAAAGCCCTTGGCACACTCCTGGACATCCCTTCATTAAGGTCGAGTTGGCACCAAAAATTTGCACAGCCTGCAAAAACCATCCAAGTGACAGAGTCTTTACCACGAGGGGGGGAGGCCCTGGCACAGGGTGCCCAGAGAAGCTGTGGCTGCCCCTCGATCCCTGGAAGTGTCTGAGATCAGGTTGGATGGGGCTTGGAGCAACCTGGGCTGGTGGAAGGTGTCCCTGCCCATGGCAGGGGTGGCACTGGATGGGCTTTGAGGTCCTTCCAACCCAACCCATTCTCTGTTTCTGTGATAAATTGCTCTAAATAACCTAATCCCTCATTAACTGCCCCCAAACCATATTCTGTCACACACATTTCCATGATCTGAGTCCCTGCAGGTCACAAGCAGGAGGGGAGACAGAGGAGATCACACGGTCATTGAGCTGAGTCAATGAGCCGCTTCCAGGAGGGTCCCAGCCCTCGTTTTGCCTTTCCTGACCTTGAGGTGCTAATTTCCTGAGTGATAATGAGATGCAACCTACACGTTTAACAGCGGGAGTCTCTTCACCTCGGGAAGCTTTACTCGAATTTACTACATAACAACGAGTAAACCATTGTGGCTTTCACACCTTTTCTCCGGGCTGACACCTTTTCCCCAGGGCAGCAAACTCAAGCATCATTCTTCACTGGAGGGAACAAAGCTGCTTCTTAGTAAAAAAACACAGAACAAAACAAAGCAAACAAACAAAAAAAACCCCACACCAAAAACAAACAAAAAGCCAAACCAAAAACAAACAAATAAAAAAACCCCAAACCCATTTGACTCTATTTCATTTTATACATTTAATAAGATGATGTTGGTGCCTTTAAAGGAGGCAGAAAGCTGCATATTGATGTTCATTTGCAGCACATGCAAACCAAGCCCAGATGCACCTGAGCACTCAGTAAATACACAGGATTTTTTTTTTTTTAAAGAATCTTATTTTAAAATCAACATTTTAAGCTAATTTATCGATTTAACACTTTCACAAGAATAAAGTATCCTGTCTGGCCAGTGCTATCAAGACACACATTGGATACATTAGACACCACCTTCCCCATCTCTGCCACAGCCCTTGTGCTGAACCAAGGGCCTGTCACACCTCACACACCACTGCAGGGCTCCCAGCGTGGCACTGGCCACTGGCTGGCCCCAAAAACCCTCTAACCAGGAATGAACACGAGCTGCTGGTGGAATTATGGCCCCAGAGCAACCCCTGTTCCACCCCTGTTTGCTTGGAGCCTCTCCTTGCAGGGCTCTGCTCTGCCCAGCTGGCATCACCTCCCCACGAGAAGGAAGGGCTGTGGACATCTGCTCTGCCAGGGAGGAGCCATGGATACCTGCTCTGCCAAGGATATCTGCTCTTCCATGGACATCTGCTCTGCCATGGACATCTTTCTGCCATGGACATCTCTCTGCCATGGACATCTGCTCTGCCATGGACATCTGCTCTGCCAAGGACATCTGCTCTGCCATGGACATCTGCTCTGCCAAGAAAGAGCCATGGATACCTGCTCTGCCATGGACATCTGCTCTGCCAAGGATTAGCCATGGATACCCACTCTGCCATGGATACCTGCTCTGCCATGGATATCTGCTCTGCCATGGATATCTGCTCTGCCATGGATACCTGCTCTGCCATGGGTATCTGCTCTGCCATCAGCTGCTGCACGTGGGCACTGAGACCTCCCTGAGCTTCCAGCCAGATCTTCTCCAGCTCTGCTCTCCCCTCCCGCCCCGTGGGCTCTGTGGTCCCGGTGCTGACAGCACTGACAGACCCCACTGCTGGCCCCCACATTCCCAGGAAGCAGAGGAGGCAATCAGGAAGGGAACATCTCCATGGCTTTGCCACTCCTTCCCAAATTTCACGCCTCTCCCCGTCACAGAGCCTGCTGATCCGTGGAGCCTGTAAACCATCCACGGGCAGCGCTGGTGGCTTTTAGAGCCTGAGCTGCTGCCAAACCTTCCTGCTCTGCAAACTGCCATTGCCTTCAGCTGCTCAGCTCCAGCTGCCAAATCCAGGCTGTGCAGCTGTCAGGGCCATCCTGTCTCCCTGAATTGCAGCCCATCCCCGTTTGGAAGCAGCACATCACCAAGAACCAGGCTGGGGGAGGCTGCAGGCCAGCAAACCACTCCAGTTCAGCTCCAGCTCCAGCTGTGGCCGCAGTTCTCAAACTGCCTTCCCAGAAAAGCTGTCCTTGGAGTGCAGGGGTCATGGACTGGGTGAGGAATGCCCAAAGTCAGGTCCTTACAGGGGTGTTTTAATCAGGTGGCTTTTGTTGTGACCCTGCTGAGCACAGCAGGGAAGGGTGTTGGGCACTGCCCAGGGCCACAAGGACTTTGGAGATGGAATGAGAGGACAAGGGGGAATGGCTTCAAGCTGAACAAGGACAGAGTTAATTTAGATATTAGGAAGAAATCCTTCCCTGTGAGGGTGGGGAGGCCCTGGCCCAGGTTGCCCAGAGAAGCTGTGGCTGCCCCTGGATCCCTGGAAGTGTCCAAGGCCAGGTTGGAGCAGCCTGGGCTGGTGGAAGGTGTCCCTGCCCATGGAAGGGGTGGCACTCGATGGGCTTTGAGGTCCCTTCCAACCCAAACCACTCTGGGACTCTGCCCTGCCTACACCTCCTCCTCCAACAAGCCTCCCAGCCCTCCCCAGTTTTCTTGCCCAAACCCAAATTACAAGTGCTCCACACTTAAATGCAAATGTTCCAGTAATTTATGTCACATCCAAATTTTTAAACAGAGCTCCATAAACACTCCTCCCTCAGAAACATCAAATCATGATCCTCTGCCCTGGATCTGCTGGAGTAGAGATACAGGGATGGTTTCAATTCGGCTTCCAAAAAAAATCTCTCTTTCTAAAAACGTTTTCCAATGTTGGTTATACAGCCCAGAGCTTTCCTGCCAAGTGCTGGAGGTGGCAGCCCCTCCTGTCCCATCTCCAGCACTGACTCCCTCCATTCCCATGGGAACAGCAGGCAGGCAGGAGGCTGCTCTCAGGGACATTCCTGTTCCAAACCAGGAATGCAGGGAGCATTCCTGTTCCAAACCTCCGCATCAGGCTGGACACGGGACAGGTGTCACAGTGACATGGAAAACGCAGAGAGATGCTCTGGAAGAGGGATAGAGAGTGGAGGGATGGGAAACAGGGCTTGGATCTGCCTGGACTGCCCCACCTATAGAGTGAAAACGTGGCTGCACTTCTATGTGTGTACTTTAAATGTTAATAATTACATAGTTCTTGAGAACTGGCAGTTACTGTGTGGAGCCTGACAAGGCTTTTGCTCTGGGAATGCTCCATCCCTGTATGGACACACAAACCTCCTGATCCCTGCACATCCTCGTATCCCGAACATCCCTGCACCCCGCAGCACCCCTGCACCCCACACGTCCCTGCCCATCCCTGCATCCCGCACAGCTCCGGATTCCACATCATCCCCTGCATCCCACACACGTCCCTGCCCGTCCCTGCATCCCGCACAGCCCCGGATTCCCTGGATTCCGCAGCATCCCCCGCCCCGCAGAGGCCGGACGCGCTCAGCGCCGGGGTCGCGCTGTCGGACGGGCTGGGACGCGCTGGGGGGGCTGGAGCCGCACCAGTGGGATGCACAGGCTGAGCTGTACGTGCTCTCCAGCAGCCGAGCCCAATCCGCCCAGTGCCCACTCGGAGCTCCCAGTACCCAGCCGCAGTTCCCAGTACCCACCCGGAGTTCCCAGTGCCCACCGAGAGCTCCCAGTACCCACCCCCGGGTCCCAGTCTCCCCAGTCACCGGGCACAGGAGCTCTGGGGCCGCGTCCCCGCTCCGGCTGCGGGGCAGGTCTGTCCCACACGCCCCTGGTCTGTCCCACACGTCCCAGGTGTGTCCCACACGTCCCAGGTGTGTCCCACACGTCCCAAGTCTGTCCCACACGTCCCAGGTGTGTCCCACACGTCCCTGGTCTGTCCCACACGTCCCTGGTCTGTCCCACACGCCCCTGCTCTGTCCCACACGTCCCAGGTGTGTCCCACACGCCCCTGGTCTGTCCCACACGTCCCAGGTGTGTCCCACACGTCCCTGCTCTGTCCCACACGCCCCTGCTCTGTCCCACACGTCCCAGGTGTGTCCCACACGTCCTTGGTGTGTCCCACACATCCTTGGTGTGTCCCACACGTCCCTGGCCGCCCCCGGCCCGTCCCCCGCACACCCCCCTGTCCCGCCCCCACTCGCGGAGGGCGGCTCATCCCGGAGACCGGTGGCACCGCCTTCAGACCCTCCCTTTGCAGCCCCAACTCGTGCCCCTTCTTCCCCAAATCACCCCAATCCCTCTCCCCCCACGGTTTCTCCCCTAAACATTCCATAATAAGCCCCGGGTCAGCCCCACCTTCCCCATGCCCACATCCCACGGTGTGTCCCCCCTATGGGAGAGAGGCTCCCACGGGATGGGCACTGGGGCCAGGCAGTGATGGAGCAGCGGGGGGGGCCGTGCCCCATGTCCCTGTGTCCCTGTGTCCCTGTGTCCCTGTGTCCCTCTGTCTCTGTGTCCCTTTGTCCCTCTGTCTCTGTGTCCCTCTGTCCCTCTGCCCCTCTGTCCCTGTGTCCTCGTGTCCCTCTGTCCCTGTGTCCTCGTGTCCCTCTGTCCCTCTGCCCCTGCGTCCCTGTGTCCCTCTGTCCCCGTGTCCCTCTGTCCCTGTGTCCCTCTGTCTCTGTGTCCCTCTGTCCCTCTGCCCCTGCGTCCTTGTGTCCCTCTGTCCCCGTGTCCCTCTGTCCCTGTGTCCCTCTGTCCCTCTGTCTCTGTGTCCCTCTGTCCCTCTGCCCCTGTGTCCCTCTGTCCCTATGTCCCTCTGTCCCTCTGCCCCTCTGTCCCCATATCCCTCTGCCCCCATGTCCCTCTGTCCCCATGTCCCTCTGTCCCCGTGTCCCTCTGTCCCCGTGTCCCTCTGTCCCTGTGCCTGGGGGGGGCTCTGGGGATGGGCCTCAGTTTCCCAAAGTTTAAGAACCCATAGCAGCAAATCCAGGCAGAAACTCCAACAGCAGGAACAGCAGTGCCAACGATTTTGGGAGCTGCTGTCAGAGAGCAGCCACCTCAGAGCTCTGTGTTGTGAGCAGCTTGGGAGTGGCAGCTTCAGCCCATCCCTGCTCCCTCTCATCCCAGAGGATCCTTTCAGGCTGGGTTAAGTCTCTTAGTCCGAGGTGTCAGACAAAGGAGCAGCACTTCCCTTTGTGAGGAGAGGGATTAACAGACTGTTCCTTTCCAGCCTGAGCTGTTTGGTCCCTGCATCCCCCCTAGATCAGGGGGGGTGGCACTGGAGTGACTCAGCTGCCTGCTCGAACACAGCAGGTGTCTGCTGGGCTCACACTGGGTAAATCCCCTCCAAATATTCCTATTCTGTATCTCTTTCCTCTTTCCATTGAGCAAATCCGTTCATCACTGGCTCAGCTCTCAGACAGATGCACAGACATGTATTTCATTTCCTTGGGACACTTGCCTGCAAGATGGTAACAATTCTGTGCCAGGCACTCCTCCAGGTGCTTGAGATCATTAGAGTGCAACAGAATCAAAGTCCAGTTTTGGAAACCCCCCACTACACAGGCCCCGGGGTTTCTCTGAATATTCGTGCCTGGATGCAGCCTCTGGCATGAGAAATCTCCTCCTTGCTGTGAGAGGTGTTGGATTGTTGTGAGCTGGTGTTCAAAAGTAAAAAGGTACAAAAGACTGAGACGAGTCCAGGCTGTGCAGGGACTCCTTGACATCTCTGCTGTGACACTGCAGGACATAATTCATGGAATAAAATCCCAGGATCCCAGAGGTTGGAAAAGCCCTCCAAGGTCATGGAACTCAACCTGTGCCCATCCCCACCTTGTCCCCCAGCCCAGAGCACTGAGTGCCACGGCCAGGCCTTCCTGGGACACCTCCAGGGCTGGGCACTCCAAACCTCCCTGGGCAGCCTCTGCCAAGGCCTCACCACCCTTTCCAGGAACAAATTCCTCCTGATGTTCAGCCTGGACCTTCCATGGAACAGCTCAAGGCCTTTTCCTCTTGTCCTGTCGAAATTCTGGAGGTGATGGATGAGCATCCCCACCAGGGACTGAGCACAGGCTCCTGAGCCAAGCCTGTCTGGCCTTGGACAGAGGTACCCAGCACTCCCATCCCATCCTGCTGCAGGCCCACCAGGGTCCATCCCTCCAGTGTCAGGGAAAGATTTACACCTTGTTCACTCTCACTCAGTTCAGCCCAAGGTATGTCACAGAATCCCAGAATGGTTTGGGTTGAAAGGGACCCTGGGGCTCATCCTGTTCCATCCCCTGCCATGGGCAGGGGCACCTGCCACTAGCCCAGGCTGCTCAAATCAGGGCTATCCATTATATTTGTAAAACATCACATCTGTAAGTGTTTCTTTGAAGAGAAATGTTATCATTTATGTATCTGACACACTTGACATATTTAGAACAAACAAAAGGTCACGTTTGAGACAACAGACAGAGAGACTTCATTTCTCATTATACTTGATGTTTTAATGACCACAGTGATTTCACAGGTTTAGGGTAACCCAGTAAAGGTATCCTTGGGGGCAGGGTCCAGATCTTACACCCATGAGCTGTAAATTAGGGTGTCACGAGGCAAAAAAGTCTGTGCAGGGCAACATCAGCCACTTGTCAGCAAGCTGGGCTGTCCTTTAGCACTGAGCAGCTGTCAATAGCCTGACAAAAACCCTCCCAAACAGGGACACAACAGGGGTAAACGGAAATGAAAATGCCTCGGGGCACGAAGACATTCAGACTGTGAAGGAGGGACGTGCAAAGTGGAACAGCACCGTGAGGCACTCGGGCTGGGGCTGCAGATGGGAGGGGAAGGGAACCAGAGCGGGCAGGAGGGGCAGGGGGCACCAAGCTGGGACTGGGACAGCACGGCCTGGGTGGAGGGGACAGGCTGGCACTGCTGCTCTGGGAAGTGCAGCCTTGGGGATGGGACAGGCAGATGTGCAGGAGAGAGCAGAGCTCCTCACACTGCAAGGGCCACACCTCGGCAACAGCTCCTGTGCACAGCCCCAAAACCCCCCAGAGACCCTGCTCCCACCTCTGTGCACAGCCCCAAAACCCCCAGAGACCCTGCTCCCACCTCTGTGCACAGCCCCAAAACCCCCCAGAGACCCTGCTCCCACCTCTGTGCACAGCCCCAAAACCCCCCAGAGACCCTGCTCCCACCTCTGTGCACAGCCCCAAAATCCTCCAGTGACCCCTGCTCCCACCTCTGTGCACAGCCCCAAAACCCCCCAGAGACCCTGCTCCCACCTCTGTGCACAGCCCCAAAACCCCCCAGAGACCCTGCTCCCACCTCTGTGCACAGCCCCAAAATCCTCCAGTGACCCCTGCTCCCACCTCTGTGCACAGCCCCAAAATCCTCCAGTGACCCCTGCTCCCACCTCTGTGCACAGCCCCAAATCCTCCAGTGACCCCTGCTCCCACCTCTGTGCACAGCCCCAAAACCCCCAGTTCCCCCACCCCCCATGTGCCCCCCAGCTCTGTGGGGTGACCCCAGGAAGCCTCCCCCCCTGTGTTGGAGCCTTTAGGGCAGGAGATGCTGCTGAGCTGCAATCACACCTTGTGACACTGCAGATTTTTCATGTAATAGGTAAAAGTCAAGTGGAGAAATTTGTTGAAGTGCTTTTCAACACCATATTGACTCAAAGGAACAGGCTGGGAGGGTGAGGAGGCCCTGGCCCAGGTTGCCCAGAGAAGCTGTGGCTGCCCCTGGATCCCTGGAAGTGTCCAAGGCCAGGTTGGAGCAACCTGGGCCAGTGGAAGGTGTCCCTGCCCATGGCAGGGGTGGCACTGGATGGGCTTTGAGATCCCTTTCATCCCATATCATTCTGGGATTCTCTGCTTACAAATAAAAAAATAGAGAAATTTCAGTAACCACCTCAGGGCTGCAAGAGGTCATGGTCCTGCACACAAACCCAGGAGATCTACAGAAACTCTTCCGACCCCAGGGCCCCCCTCAGTGGAAGTCTGATGTCTTTTCGGGGCTGCAGAGAGCACAACAACCTCACATGAACCTTTACACCAATTACATGAACTTTCCTTGCCATCCTTATTTAAATGATACAATTATCTCCCAATTTGCTGCCTACTTAGCTGGTTGTGTTCTTCTCAGTTATTATTCTCATCGTATCTCTTTCCCTCTTTTTCTTTTCTCTTATTTTCCCAGCTCACAATCACTTCCACTGTATTCTCTGATTACTGCTGTATTTAATCTTTTTCTGTAACAAGCCAAGAAAAAACCCACATCCTCCATTGCTGCTGCAGCAGAGAACAGACCTTGCCCCTCATTATCCTGGACACACTTTGTTCCTTATTCCTGCACTGCAGCCACCCAGCTTTCCATGTGCCACTGACCTTCTGCTTTTCATGCCTCTGCAACCTTTGCTATCTCCTGTTCTGAGCTGCCCATGTTCCCTCTTGTCCCTGGCTCCTGGAGGGGGTTGTTTTGCTCACAGTGAGCAGCTTTCAGAGAGGTAATTCCGTGTCCAGGCCCTGCCTCCCCAACATTTGTGGGGAGTGAGCAGCCCCTGTGCTGGTCATGCTGTAGAGGAGACAGTTCTTCTCCTCTGCAATGGTTTTACCACTGTAGCCACAGAACAAAATGAATCAGCATCATCAAAAAGAAGAAAGGCCACGACCCAGGGCTGGAGGAGCCAGGACAAGAGGGGGGAGTGTGTCTGTGTGTCCCTGTGTGTCCCTGTGTGTCCCTGTGTGTCCACACACACTGTCACACAGGTACCACTGGGGAACCACAGAATGGTTTAGCCTGGAAAATCCCTCTGAGATCATTGGGTCCATCCATTCCCCCAGCACTGCCAAGGCCACCCCTGACCCCTGTCCCCAAGTGCCACATCCACAGGGCTTTGAAATCCCTTCAGGGATGGGGACTCCACCCCTGCCCTGGGCAGCTGTGCCAGGGCTGCACAGCCCTTTCCAGGAGGGAATTTTCCCACTATCCAACCTGAGCCTCCCCTGGCCCAGCTGGAGGCCGTTCCCTCTCCTCCTGTCCCTTGTTCCCTGGGAGCAGAGCCCGACCCCTCCCCGGCTCCCCCCTCCTGTCAGGGACCTGGAGATCCACAGAGTGCTGGGAATGCAGGAGCTGTCCCTGGGAGGGGTTTGCTGGGAGTGCTCAGAGCTGTGGGGATGAGGAGGGATCCCGGGGAGGGAGGAAGGCACTCCCAGCCAGCACAGATGGATGTTTGACCACGGAGCAGAGGAGTCAAAACTGTCCCTGAGTGCTGGGCTGAGTGCTGAGACCCTGCAGCTTCCCCTGAAGGCAGGGGTTTGCCCCAGCTCTGCCTGTGTGCCAGCAGGAGCCTGATGCCATTCCAGCAGCACTTCCCTGTCCATGATCCCAGCTCCCAGGCTGTAACTGTCCACAGTGGGATGGCACTGCTGGAACAAATCCCTCGGGATCACACTGTGTGTGCACGGCACAGCTTTTATCTGTTTATGCCTCTGCCAATATTTACTACCTTGAAATATTTATAGGGTCTCAAATACTGTACATCTCTCACACCAGAGGGTTGGGATGTTTCACAGAATCCCAGAATGTTTTGGGCTGGAAAGGACCTTACAGATCATCTTGTTCCGATCCCCTGGAAGGACAGGGACACCTCCCAGTAGCTGCCAGAAATAAATGTCTTCAGAGCAGGAAAGGCAGAAGTACCAGGACAAACTCCCAGGTCTGGTGGGAGTTTCCCTGTCCCTGGAATCAGCTGAGCCCCCCCAGCAGGGAAAGCCATCCCTGACTGAGCCTAGAGCCAGGTATTGCCACCCAGGAGGTGACAGCTTGCCAGGATGCTGCCCCAGCTGCTGTCCCAGCCCAACCCCTCTGCTCCTGGTGCCACGGGGCCATCCCAGTGTCCAGACTGGGTGTCCCCAGCCCAACCCCTCTGCTCCTGGTGCCATGGGGCCATCCCAGTGTCCCAGACTGGGTGTCCCAGCCGTGGCTCCCAGGGCAGGAGCATTGGCTGCAGCACCACATCAGTCACTCAGTAATCCAGCCCCCCACCCTCCCAACCCTCCTGCCTTTTGCTGCTGCTCCAGAGGCAGCAGAGCAGCCCATGAAGATATTTAATCATATATATATGACCATAACTGAGCTCAGCAGTGGCAGTGTGGTGTGATCCAGGGCAGGGGCTGTGCCTGTTCCCACGGGGGACACAGAGCAGGTCCCTGCAGCTCCAAGGGAAGGAGGATTGACCTGCCAGATCCAAAGCCCTCAGAGCTGCAGGAACAGGAGGTGCTGCTGCAGCCTCCAAACTGCAGCACAGGGGCAGCTGGGGAGGGATTTATGGGGGATTCATCTCGTTCACCTTGGCTTTGAATTATTCACTTCCCTCTCAGGACATGGAATTCGTTGGAGAGGTGGTTTCATGGGACTGTGCTCGCTCCCCTCACATCACTTCACACTTGAACCCTTCACCAGCAGCAGGGGTGGCCAGGGGGCAGCAGGAAGAGCCCCCAACAGCCTCCTCATGCCCTTCCACTTGCCCATGGCCAGGGAAGCACCTTCTTCCCAGGATAAGGGCACTGGGCACTCCCTCCTGCCAGAGCCACGGCTTTGGAGGCTTTGGCAGTGCAGGATCAATGAGAAAGACTCAGCTGCCCATCAGCATCCAGAAGTGTGGGAGCCCCTGGAGCCATCTGTCATTTGTGCAGGAGTGTTTGCACATGAATAAGAAGTTTCTCCCAACTCATTTACACACCTTGTAATTCTGGGCTTAAAATCAGGACCCATTTCACGGGGGTTATTTGTACCTACCCTGGCTGCTGCACTGCTCTCAACAGTCTGAAACAACAGAAAGGCAGCCTCTCAGTTCTGAATGGACTCAGTGAAAACTCACTGTGAACGCGAGCTGGGACTCCCCTGTGCTGTTTTGGGGGAGTCTCAGCCCAACACTCCCAGCAGTCAGACCTGCCTGGCCACGGAGCCCCCCTGCACCCCCAGCCCTGCGCCCCCATCGTGGCTCTGCTTTGAGCCACCATCCTTCCATCCCACCCTGGGGACAGTCCCCTCCACTTCAAGGTCAGGAGGAGCTCCTGCCGTGCCAGCCCTGCCTGCTTCCCATCGGCTGGGAATGCAGGGGAGCACATTATCCAAAGGCACTCACCTGTCACTTCGTGCCACCCCAGAGCCTTTAACGAGGGCCCGGGGCGGGCAGGGAGAGGTGGCACAGACAGGGCAGGCAGGGAGAGGTGGCACAGACAGGGCAGGCAGGGAGAGGTGGCACAGACAGGGCAGGCAGGGAGAGGTGGCACAGACAGGGCGGGCAGGTAGAGGTGGCACAGACAGGGCAGGCAGGGAGAGGTGGCACAGACAGGGCAGGCAGGGAGAGGTGGCACAGACAGGGCAGGCAGGGAGCGGTGGCACAGACAGGGCAGGCAGGGAGCGGTGGCACGTCTGTGCCAGGGGCTGCTGCACCTCCGCTGTGCAGAGGCTGTGAAATGACCCCCGGGCACAACAGCCAAGGCTTTTGTTGTCTCGGAGCTTCACAGCCCAGGTTGGACAAACAACTGCCATCAGCCCATTTACAGCATTTACAGGGCTGAAAGTAAGAGCCACTAAACCCCTGCTGGATTGTACTTAAATGCAAAGGACCTTGACATTTGGTGAATTTAATTGAATACCTTTGTAGAGAGAAGCAATTACAGTTCCATCATTATGTGCAATAACCATGACTGGAGCCTCACTCTAACCAAGCATGAAAGGATATTATTTGGGAATCCTTTCCTGTTTCAGTGTCTTTTAACCTTCCCCTCCCTCCCCCATTCCTGCTCCCCACTGCAAACCCCCAGAGCTTTGCTGTCCCTGTGCTCTGCAGAGAACAGCCAGGGAAGCCCAGAGAGGACTGCAAAGCAGGATCCCCTTCCCTCTGCCCCGGGCACCAGTCCTGCCTCAGCCTTTCCAGAACCCATTGCCATCGTTCCCTGCAGCCTCTGGCCCTGCAGGACATCCCATGGCCTTGTTTAACCACTGCCATGCCATGAGCTGTGTGTTCCCACAGCCTCTTCCCAGTGCTCCGGGATTTGTGGCAAAGAGCAGACAAACAAACCCACGAGGTTTGCAGCTCCTGGAGATCCCTGGCCATTTGTTAAGGAACTCAGACACAAACTGTGGGGCCCTGCTGGCTCAGAAATGGGTACCAGTTGCTCTTTAACATCCCCCCCAGTTACAGAGGGAATAGAAAGCATTTCATTATCACAGTCAGACGTGAATAAATCATCCTGATCCTTCCCACACAGACAGTGTGAGCACAATTCAGGGCTCCCGACCTCTCTGTGTCCCAGTATATCTGGTCTTTGCCCAAGAGCAGGGCAGTGACACTGCTGGGGGTTTATTTATTCAGAGACAATCCCTCCCCATCCTGCATCACCCCACTGCCCATCCCTTCCTGCTGACACAGAGCTCCTCTCATCCCTTGTTCTGAATTCCCAGCTGTGCATTTGCACATTTCCCTATATTCTACTTTTGCCTGGTTTTTTTTAATTGCTGTTTTTTTCTTCTCTCCTAAACCCAGGTGGAGATTTGGTTTTGCTTTCCAATCACAGACACCTCCTCTCTCTGCAGGATCTGCAAGAGAGATTTTAAAAGATAGCAGAGAAAGATGCGTGGCCATGTCTCAGGTTTTAGGAATAAATGCAGCTTTAGATTACCTGGGATGATGAGATCTGCTGGGAATATCCAAGCTATCCACGAGAGGAGCTGCTGGGACCTGCCTGCCCTGCCCCTGCCCCAGGCAGCCGTGATTCCAGCCGGGAGCCCTTTTCCAGCTGCCCCGTTCCTGCCCCACCATCCCTGTCCTTGACTCGGCTCTTTGGAGTAACAGAAACTCCTGAGCTGGAAGGGACCCCCCAGGACCATCCAGTCCAAGCCCTGGCCCTGCCCAGGACACCCCAACAATCCCCCCTGTCCCTCAGGGCATTGTCCAAACCCTCCTGGAGCTCTGGCAGTTTGTGTGGCCAGAGGGTGAACTGGGTCAAGGACCTGGAGCAGGTGGGAAAGGAAAAGGAAAAAAAAATCTACATTTCCTTACATTTGTTCCTTTTTTTCCCCATTCCTCCAAACAATCTGCTGTGTTGGAGCAGCAGCAGGGGTGGCAGCTCACTGAGAGAGGCTGGGCAGGGGCAGAAGGAGCCCTGGGGATGGACATGGGGTGTCCCCAAGACCAGCTGCAGGTCTTGGGATCACAGAGGAGGAGGAATCACTGTTATTTCCAAGCAAATAATGAAATGTTTATTAAGATTCTCCAGGACTTTGTGCACTTCAGCCTTTCATAAGGCATAAATGCATAAATGCATTTCTCTTCCCAGGTAATGAACTCACTGCACTTGGTTGTGACAGCAAAAAAAAACAAACAGGGCAGAAAAGGGCTTGAAGCTGGAACCTGATGAGATCTGTCTCTAATCCAAACAAAAATAGGAAGTTTTAGAATGAGAGCATTTGATGGGAGATGAATATTTGGGTGTTGTTAGGAGGAGAGAAAACTCTGAGTTATTGTGCCTTGGAAGTGCCTCTTTCTCTTGTTTGCAATGGGAAAGAAGCAGAAAACAAACCAGGTTATTCACCCTCCATTTGAGTTGAGAAAAATTCCCTCCTCTGAGATCTGGGTGGGCTTTTGTTCTTATTTTAAATTTTAGGGTGAAAGGAAGGACAAAAAGATGCCCCGCTTTTCTCCTACCCTGCAGCCAAGTCCTCAATCTTAAACCCCATCAGTATTTTTTATATGCAAACATCTTGCAGAACAGAAAATTAACATTGTGGCTTTGCAAGAAATAAGACATAAAAATCTGATGCAAGGGAAAAAATGAAGACAAAGGACACCCTAGGTTGGTTGGCAAGTGAGATTCCCAACACAGACCTAGGGGGAAGAGTTTCCCTGAGAAACAGTTGCATCAGAAACATCCCAAATTTCCTCCAGTGAAAAGCTGACAACCTCCTTCTCCAATTATCAAAAAACAAACAAGACAAGATTTTATATTCTCGATTTTGTTGCCAGCCTAAGAGCAAAAAACCTAAGGTAGATTAGATGTACCCACCCCAAGGAACAGTAATTTTATTTTAAGCCTCTGTACACCATCAAGCAGGAAAAAAATGTCTCTTTCCTTTCCAGATAATTCCTAATTAATAAAGTTATATTTATTACATGCAATTAAAAATATAACCTCAGGGCATGAGCAACAATAGAGACATTCAGGCTGAGAGTTACTTATCAAAATTATTTTCATTACTATTTTACCCAAGTATTCTGCATATGAAAATTCATTTCTGGAAGCTACAGTATCCTGTTTCATTAAAATAGTGTTTTCTAATTAAATTAATTTAACAAAGGCAAAAAAGTATGTTAGAATGCTCCACATCTGAGAATAAAGCTAATTGAACCCAATCAGCTCTTCTGTAATGGCAGCAGCTCTGATCTCATCTAATTAAAAAAAGGAATGGGCCCTATTTCATTATGTTATTTATTCACACCCAAGACAGTTGTCTGCTTGCACTTCCCAGGGATTTGGTCTGGCTGGGGGAGTGAAGAGAAATGATGGATTGATCCCAGAGATAAATGAGGTGTGGCAGTCCCAGCAGGTCCTGAGCTCTGGGTGGGGTGACAGGGTGGGACTGGGCACAGGGTGGGACTGGGCACAGGGTGGGCTCCGTGGGCTGGGTGACAGGGTGGGGACTGGGCACAGGGTGGGGACTGTTGACAGGGTGGGGACTGGGCACAGCTTGGGCTCCACGGGCTGGGAGAGCTTTTCCAACCCCAACAATTCCATGAGTGAGTCCTGATTCCTCCCAGTCCCTCACTACCACTCTTGACCTTAAATACAGAGGGACACCACTGAATCCCGGGGCTCCCTGACCCCCATCCCCAGCATTCCCGCAGGGAAGAGGAGCCCCAGCAGCTGCACTGACCTGGGAGGAGCCAAGTGATGCTTCCCTGCCCTGTGCAGTCGCTGGCAGGACAAACCCAGGCAGTGTGGGGGGATTTATAGCCCTCATGGCACTGGGGTGGCTTTGGGCTCTGGGACTGCTGCACCAGCCACTGGGAGCCACAGGACTGGCCCTGAGCCCTGGTTACCAAACCCTGCAGTCAGTGGCCAGGAGGAAGCACAGCCCCACATTGTCTGGAGCCACAGAACTGGTCCTGAGCCCTGGTTGTCAAACCCTGCAGTCAGTGGCCAGGAGGAAGCACAGCCCCACGTTGTCTGGAGCCTGCAGGGGCCCAGCCCACCGGGATGCCCAGGGGGAGGTGGGACAGCAGAGCTCCCCAGGCTGTTGTTCAGCTGGGACATGAAAGCCCTGAGAGCCCTTATAAAATGGAATTTAACAGCCCAGTTCCAGGGTGGGGCACTGAGGGCACTCCTGTGGGGGGGGGGGGGTGTCCTGTGGGCACCGTGGCTCCAAAGGCAACTTTGGGTCCATGGCAGGGGAACATCAACAGTGGCTTGCAACCAGCAATAGGGGCAGCTCTGGGACTGTGGAGAGAGGCAACAGGGCTGGGAGAGAATTCTGGAATGGCTTGGGTTGGAAGGGACCTTAAGGATCACTCAGTGCCACCCCTGCCACAGGCAGGGACACCTTCCATCAGCCCAGGTTGCTCCAACCTGGCCTTGGACACTTCCAGGGATCCAGGGGCAGCCACAGCTTCTCTGGGCAAGAAGCCCAGGAAGCTCCTGCACTCATCACTCCTGCAGGGCATTGGATCCCTGTAAGTCACCAGGGACACCCATGGAGTGGGAAGGGTCCCCAAGGCCATGTGGCCACGGAGACAGGTCTACACACTCAGCTCTGGGACACCTTGGCTGGGAGAGGAAAGGATGAAAACTCCTTTCTCTCCTTTTATTTTTAATACATTTGTCACCTTAAACCCGTGAGCACTGTTTGGAGTCAATGCCACCAGTAATCCAAAGTCCAAACTGGACTCTTTTTTTTTTCCTTAAAAGCCATTCTCTAGTTAAAACTGAAGCTAAATCAGGGAGGCTTCCTGGCTGGGGTCAAGCAGAAGTTCCTTGTGGCTTTATAAGTGACTGATCTGCTGCACGTGGAGCCCCAGGACCTAGGGTTTGAACCCGGTGCAATAAACATTGAAGGCCATTTAAATGGAAAAGGGAATCACAATTTCGCTGCTTTGTGTTATATAAGCAAGGTTTGAAATGAAATTACTGCTCCTGGAGATGAAAGGAGTTAAAATCTGCTCGTGCTTTTTACCCTTAGGTTTAAAAAGCAAATAAATGCATAAACAAATAAATCAAGAATATTAAATTTCATCTAATCTGCTTTAACCAGAAAATCTACAAATATGCTTTTCCTATTCTGCAGCTGCAGGAGTTGGGCATGTGAATCCTTCCCAAGGAAAGCTTTGCTTCTGGTGAGTGTTCAGAATGTGAATGAGATTGGTGTTAACAGAGCCAACTTTCTGTTTTCAATCTGGATTATGAACCAGATTGTTTTAAATGTCCCCTTCTTGTCCCTTGTGGTACCAAACCCTTATTTTTCCAGTTTTCTGCAGAAGTCCTCCACGAAAAGCAACCAAAACGTGGGAGTGGCCGCGTTTTTGGGCACTTTATCCATCAGCCATTTCTCTCCTTCCTCAGCCCTTACAGACGGGGCTGGAAAGGAACCACGGGAGACCTGGCGTGTCTCCTGTGAGACGGGAATCCCCCGATGTTCCCGGGGGCCGCCAGCCCGGCCTTTCCTCCCGCTATTTACACCCTTCCCGTGGCTGCTTTTCCCGGAGGAAGACTCGTCGAGCAGCACCATTTAGGCTGAGGACAATAAAGCTGCCTCCTAAAGTGCTCCGTGCCTTTGTGTGTGTCCCCCGGCGCTGCCCGGGTAAATACCGACCGTAAATATTCAGGACTGCGCGTCCTCCCTTCCCCGCCGTCCCAGCGGGGAGCGGGGGGTGATTAACGCCGAGCTAATTGTGCAGGGGGTGATTAACGCCGAGCTAATCGTGCCAGGAGGACGCGGAGCTCGGCAATGATCTGTGTCCTTCCCCGGGTCACATCCTACGGATGGCTCCCACTTGACCAACGAGTGTAAAAACAACCCCAGAGTCTTCATCGCCGCAGCTGTTTTCTGATCCTCAGTGCCTGAAACGCGCCGAAACTTGCCCTCCGTGGATGTCCTGCTTCTAAACCCCCTCCCAGCCGCTCCTGCCTGGCATTGCCCCCAAGGATCCTCTGCTCCAGCCTTCTCCTGCTCCTCCTCTGATGATGCTGCCCCTCAGGCTCGTACCCTGTGCTCTTCCCCTCCCCACCCACACCACAAACCCCAGCGTCCCGAGCGACCTGGGACAGTGGGAGGTGTCCCTGCCCAGGGCAGGGGCTGGAACAAGATGGTCTGGAAGGTCCCTCCCAACCCAACCAGTCCGGGGTTCTCTGACAAACACCCCCTGCTCTCACCTGAGCACCCCTCTGGTGACAGACCCCACTGCTGTCCCCTCTCTCTCCAGGAACCAAACACTCCGGGGCCTTTTCACACCAGCCCTCCTCCCCAGTGTTCCCAAGAAGCCCAGCTCTGGTCCTTACCCTCAGATCTCCCCCCTCTGCCAGCCCACAAAAGCAGGTGATTTAAAGGTTTCATCCCTTCCAAACGAGCAGGAACACGTTGAGCTCACACGATGTGCTCACCCAGCCCCAAAGGAACAGGTTGAGCTCACACGATGTGCTCACCCAGCCCCAAAGGAACACCTGAACAACACAGACACAGCCCTTGGAGTCACCACCCCTGGAAGTGTTCAAAAAGCAGATATACGAGTGCTATGATTTGGTGGCCGTGGTGGTGTGAGGTCAAAAGCTGGACTTGGTAACCTTGGAGGTCTTTTCCAACCTTAATGATTCAGTTATTCCTTACCTAGGACTCAACCCGCTCCTGTGAACTTTCCTAAACTTTATTTTCCCACCCTGCAGCCCCTTGGGAAAGCCCAGTGCCCCTCTGGAAAATCCCCACTCCCCTCAGCTCCCCTTGGGGCTCGTTCTGTTCTCCCTTCAGCTGCTCCACCCCCAGCACGAGCACTTTGGCTCCAGTGGGATGAACAAACACTGTTGGAGTATTTGGGAGCAGACAGGGATTATTTCCCAGCTGAGGGTTCCCTGTGCTTTCCCTCAAGGTCTGATGCATTTGCTATTCCGATGCCGTTGGTTTCCTCTGTCGAGAGGATCCTCCCCCTAATTAACTCTCCACTCAGGCAGGACCGCTCCACACCCCGGCAATTCCTGCTCCTGCTTTTCAATTCCTGAGCCAGCAGAAGGACAAAATTCTCATGTAAACTGAATCCAAACATCCCAGCCACAGTTCCTCCTTGCCCAGCAGCACCTCCTGCTCCAGGTTCCCCCATTCCCAGCCCCAGCCCAGCCCTGTGCTGGAATTGCCTCAGTCCTGCTCTGCTCCTGGGCCCCTCTGGAATTCTCCTGGGAATTCCTTCCATTCTGATTCTGCACCTCCTGACACTGTGAGCGGTGCCTGGCTCTTAAATCTTCCCAGGAGGCTGGTTAAGCTCCCTGGGGGATGGATGTCTGTCCTCTCCAGCTCATGGAAAGAGCTCAACTGCACCGATGGGCTGGGGAGGGGAAGCTCTTTCCATATTATGAATTCCAGAGATTGGAAGCAACCCCCTCTTTATCTGGGCGTTAAACCTCTCCAGCTGCAAGTGAATTCCAAAGTAAACAAATATTAGTGAATAAATAAGATTTCAATAAGTGTCAAATATGATTCCAATAAACCCTGATCACTGGGCAAGTGTATTTTGGGGGAAAAAACCCCACTTTTCTGAAGCTTCCTTGACCTTCAGCCACACATGATGTGATACAAGACTGGCATCTCACTTCTGCCTCGTAAGAGCCACAGACAGTTAACAAGCTCTATGAAAATCTTGTCTTCTCTGGCAATCAGCAGGATGAAATAAAAAATCAGATAGAAAAATAGACAATTATATAGCACAGACAATCCTCACCCAGCATGGACATGGCACAGTGCTCATAAAATCATGTAGTGAGTGTTCTCCCGTCACGCTGAGCTTTGGGTGATGGAGATAAAACAATTCCAGCAGCAGCTCTGCACTCTGGCATAAATTAGTTAAAATAATTTGCCTCCTTGCACTACAAAACATGAGCATTGAATAGAAAATGATATTAAAAATTTATATAGTGTTTCCTCGCTAAGCTTTACATGCATTACAATCGTATCATGAGATCCTCTCTGATAACACTGTGAGACAAAAGCAGGGATGACTCATCTGGCACAGGGAAAGCTGCTGCTCTGTGATTATTGCAGTGTTTAGAAGTTGCTGCTTCCCATCACAAATGGAAGCAACGTCTGCAGCATAAATGCAGGCCCTGAAATGTAGGATGTAATTTCCAGGGCTGGTGCTGTAGGTGGACTTCCACTAAAATATTCATGATTTAGGTGTTAGCAGCTCAAATTAATTGCCATCCATAATTAATCTGCCCCGTAGAAAGCAGCTATTTTCTAAACACAGGATTTATTGGACATGCCCCCTTAATTTGTACCATAGGCTTTGTTTATTTGCCAGTCAGGAACACAAAACCAGTACCTGTCATAGGGCAGGATCAATACTGAGCCTGCTGTGCCTGCTGGCTGATGCCCCCCAGCACCAGCCCCCTCAGTTGTGCCCTGCTGGGGCACTCCCGGGGCACCCAGAGCTCCTCAGGAGGGCAGGGAAAGGTGTTACACAGCCTGGGAGCACAGGACAAGGGGCTGGGGCCCCGGGGGAGCTGGTTTGCAGCAGGACAGGGCTCATTCCCAAGGATAAAGTGGGGAACTGACCTGGGACAACGTGTCTGGGGTGTTGGGGGACCTGCTCCTGCCCTGGCACCAGCACAGACTGACAGCACAGGGCTCATACAGCTCCAGGTGTATCAGAAACAGCAATTAACTACAAAATATCGTGTCAAATAAATAATAAAAGGATTTTTTACATCGAAACCTACCAATGAGAAGTTCCTACAAGATCCAGCAATAAAACAATTAGATATTACCCAGTTTTTTACAGCGTTTGGCCTTGGTTTAACAAGCTGTTCTGCTGTCAGCAAGAAAGAGTACCCAGGATTGGCTGTGCTGGGTTAACAGTTGGATTTGATGGTCTGAAAGGCCTTTTCCAACCTCAATGATTCTGTGATTCCATGATTCCTCAGCTCCCCAGGTGACCAGGGGCATCTCCCCCACCATGGAAAACCAAACCCTCCCTGGCAGGGTCAGAATCAGGAGCCACAGCAGCAGTTGGGGAGGGTTTAGACAAATGCTGGGGGGACACCTGTGGGAGAAGCACCCAGAGCTGGTGCAGCCTCCATCCCTGGGCACTGCCAGTGTTATCCAGACAAAGCCACAGCTGACCTGCTCTGGTGCTCTGGGAGAAACTTGGGTGGGATGACCCCCAGTGGTCCTTCCCAAGCCGTATTTCCATGGCTCGTGGCACTGCTGGTAGTTCCACACCGAAGTTTTCCAAGTGATTCTGCCCTGCCTGAGCTGTACCCCCAGCACTGAGCTTTCCTTCTGTCACCTTGTTGGTCCCTTGGTTTCATGGAGGTCCCTTCAGAGCCCCGAGCTGCAGCTCTGCTGGTGGGAGTGACTGTTATCTGCAGTAAGCACAGCAATAATCACTGCTGCTAATTAACGTGGCACACAGAGCAGTGCCCCTGTGGGGATCTCTGCACACCCCCTGCTGACCTTCTGCCACACTCCAGTGGCTGGTTGTTCCCTGCCTGTGCTCCGGGGCTGGCAGAGGACGCTGAGAGCCCCGGGAAGGTGTCAGGTGGAGCTCAGGGTGAGACAGGGGCTGGTCCTCCTGGCACAGCCCCCACACAGCACAGGTTACTGCCAGGGCTCAGGGCAGGCTGGGAGAACCCTGCTGCTGGTGGCTGCCCTGTGCTCATCCCCCGGGTTCCCAGAGCTTTTGGGATGTGTTCCTTCCCCGGGTTCCCAGAGCTTTTGGGATGTGTTCCTCCCCCCTCCTGTTGCTATCCCTGTGCCACTGACTGGGGAGAGGAGTTAAAAATAAACCTGTGGCATTAACTGAGGAAAACACTCATTTAAGTGCTATTTATACACCTGTTCTTGGAAATGCTCCACCAGCTCCAACTGTACCCACTCACCCAGAGGAGACACTCCTCAGCTGCTGGATGTTATTTACACCAGGGCCACACTTCTGGTGCCAATGTAGGAGCCCTTTTTCCACACTGAGAACAAGAAATGCAAGAAACATGTCCCAGGATCCTGCACTGCCTCCTTGCCAGACCCAGGGCAATCAGACCTCAGAATCCCAGGATCCCTGAGGTTGGAAAAGCCCTCCCAGCCCATGGATCCCCCCTGTGCCCAATGCCCACCTTGTCCCCCAGCCCAGAGCACTGAGTGCCACGGCCAGGCCTTCCTGGGACACCTCCAGGGCTGGGCACTCCAAACCTCCCTGGGCAGCCCCTGCCAAGGCCTCACCACCCTTTCCAGGGGGAAATTCCTCCTCCTGTCCCACCTGAGCCTCCCCTGGCACAGCTGGAGGCCGTTCCCTCTCCTCCTGTCCCTTGTTCCCTGGGAGCAGAGCCCGATCCCCCCCAGCTCCCCCCTCCTGTCAGGGGGTTGCAGAGCCAGAAGGTCCCCCCTGAGCCTCCTTTGCTCCAGGCTGAGCCCCCCCAGCTCCCTCAGCCGCTCCTCACATGACTGACTCTCCAGACCCTAAAAGAGAAGGTCTCTGGTGTCCAATGCTGGATTAAATCACCTTAAACCAGCAGCCTCAGTGTCACAGAACCAAGGAACTGCTTAGGTTGGAAAAGGCATCCAAGATCATCCAGTCCAACCATCAACCCAGCACCATGTTCACCACTGCCCCAGGTCCCCAGGTGCCACATCCACATGTTTTTTGAACACTTCCAGGGGTGGGGACTCCACCACTGCCCTGGGCAGCTGTGCCAGGGCTGGACAGCCCTTTCAATGAAGAAATTCTTCCTAATAACTCATCTGAACATCCAAGGGTTTCATTCTTATTTTGAATTTGCCCACGTTCCTGGTAAGGAGAACGTTTTCTCCTGGGGAGGTTGAGGAAACCCAACAAGCACTGCCAGGTGCTGCACAGAGGCTGAAACCACGGGGGCAGTTTGGGTTATTTGGAATTACAGAATCCTGGAATGGTTTGGGTTGGAAGGGGCCTTAAAGTCCATTGTGTTCCACCCCCTGCCATGGCAGGGACACCTTCCACTAGCCCAGGTTGCTCCAAGCCCTGTCCAACCTGGCCTGGGACACTTCCAGGGATGGAGAGTCCACAACCTCTGTGGGCAATGAAGATTTAGGACACTTGGAACAGGGCCCCTGGTTATGGAAGATCAGCACCACGGAGAGCAACACGCTCATCACAGTCTGGTTCAACCACCCTTCCTGAAAGTGTGGCCCCCTCAAGGTCTCCCTGCCTTCCCTGGGAGAGGAACACAAGTCCCAGGAGCCCTCAGCAGTGTGGGAGAAGTGGTGCCAGTGCTGAGACAGGGCAGAGCAGGAGCAGGGATGGGGAGCAGGCACGATGACCCAGCAAGGATGAGCTGTGCCAGGGCCCAGGCACTGTCCACCCCTGAGAGCAGGAACAGTGAGCACCATAAATCACTTGCAATTAATCCCATGCCCAGCTCCAGTCCCAAAGCTTGTTTAGATCCATCACAGGCTCGTTACCAGAGAGGGAAAAACAAACTCACTAAAACATATTCCAATTAAGTGCTTGTAGCTCAATGAGGCTTCGGATCATATTTTAGTTCTCCTGAACTGTGAGAGTGCCAATGGAAACCTTTTGAAGTAGTCAATGATTATTTTAACAATTCAACTTATTTTCAAGTGATTTACCCAGGAAAATAGCAATTTCTGACTTCCCTGGATTCATTGAACCAAAGTGCTCTAATCTGTCATATAATTAAACTAGTCATTAAGACTTTTACTGGATGGAAGAATCAAATCTCCGAGGCATCTGACCTTTGGGCATTGCAGCCTTTCACACTTCACTTACCCAGTTGTCTTAAAATTGCCTATTAGTGACTGCTTGGCTTTATGGGCTTTCTGGAGAGTATTTTAAAGAGAAAATGTAATACTAAATAAATCTAATTACTAATGGCTTCTCTTCTTTTTAATACCAGACCCTGGCAGAGGATGCAGCCATCCTTCTCTGGAAGGTGTGCTTTGCCATCTTAATTAATTCCTCCCTGCTAAAGCCTGACAAATGCACCACTTGCTTTTTGTTTTCAAGAAATGCTTGTGCCCAGGGAGGCCTGGGAGAGGATGAGGAGATTCTTCCAAACCATTCCCACCATATTCTGCTGAGTGGATGTGAACACGAGCCTCAAAAAGAGGGGGACTCATAAATGGAGTTTGCAGATATGTCACAGTCTTTCTTTCTGTGACCTTTAGTTTTGCTTTAAGAGTGTATCCCACGTGATAGACATCAAAAATAGGTGAAAAAGTCTTCCTGGGCTCTGCCATGCACTTGTAAAGACTTTGTGAATAACACCAGTATGAATATTGATGTGATAGGCACAGACAGGATGAGCCAAACTACAGGAATTACAGCAAATTAAAGGAAGATCAGCTGAAGGACTGCCTGGACACAGCAAGGCACAGGAATAAACACACCAGCATCCACCCAGGGGTTTCTATTCCCGTGGGATTTATATCAGTTCTACCAGTTTATATTAAAAAATAGTTCAGATTTTGTATTGGTCCTACACTAAGTGACAGAAACACGGGGAGAACAAAGCCCCAGGCCTGGAGGAGTTCATCTGCAGCACATTCCAGGGCCATTTCCAACACACTGGGACATCAGGGCTTTTTTAGTTTAAAAATAGGCAGGTTTAAAATGCACCCAACAGGAAATTCCTCTACAGCTTCCTGCTTGGAAATGGGTCACAGTGGTGCCAGGGCAGGAGGGGGCTCCAGGGTGGGCAGTGCTGGGCTCTGGTTGTGCAGGGAGATCTCAGAGCAGAGCTCTAAGGAAAGGTGTGAGAGAGCAGATCAGCCTGCACAGCCTGGGGGAACCCTCCCAGCTCAGATCCTGCACTGGCACAGCCAGGGTCACACAGGGAATGGCTCCAACCACTGGCTGAGCTCCTGCCATTCCAGGGGTTCTCACTGTATTTAATGATTAGGGACAGGACACAGGGAATGGCTTCCCACTGCCACAGGGCAGGGAGAGATGGGAGATTGGGAAGGAATTGCTGGCTGGGAGGGTGGGGAGGCCCTGGCCCAGGTTGCCCAGAGAAGCTGTGGCTGCCCCTGGATCCCTGGAAGTGTCCAAGGCCAGGTTGGAGCAGCCTGGGCTGGTGGAAGGTGTCCCTGCCCATGGCAGGGGGTGGTGCTGGATCGTCCTGGAACTCCCAACCCAAACCATCCTGGGATTCTGTGACTCCCACACCAACCATCCCTCCAGCAGGTGAGGCAGAAGCAGAGGAATCAATGGGGTGCTGGACACAGTTCATTGCCAGCACTGCCCACCCAGCCCCATTCCCTGCAGAGCCCCCGCTCTGCCCCATCCCAGGGGTGGGAAACCCACGCCCGGGAATCATCCCTCCAGAGGCCTTCCTGCCTTTCTGCACTGGTGCAGAGTGACTGATCTAAATCTTTCTCTTGATTAACCTGTCTCTGCAGCGCTGCCTAACGAAGCAGAGGAGAGGAGGGAGCCCGGGAAACAAAAGTGAGCCTGGGAAACAAAAGGCTCCATCACTCACAGGGAGCAGCTCCCAGAAAGGTCAGCACGACTCAGGCTGCAATTAAAGGGGAGAACAACGAGCTCTGCTACTCCTACTGTCATTCCAACCTCGTTATTTCCCAGGATCCTGGTGCCAGGCCACCTCACAAGCATGGATTTAGGTGCCACTATTAAATTATATTTAAATTGTCCTGGGCTCATAACAACCGCTGTTTGTTTTGGTGGCTGGAGAGATTCGTGTTCCTGCTGCCTGACTGCTCCTGACACAATCATTTCAGGGAACTAATCAGAGGAAAATACTGTAATAGAGGATGTGATTTTCACACAATTTTAACAAAAGAAGTTAAAAAAAACCCACCAAAATTCGAGGGCATGGCTGTCTCTGACAGACATTATTTATACCCATATTTAGTTTTAGTACATCATTAGGCACCTCAGAGTATTCAAAAGGGAAAAGATCATTAAGAAAAATAATATGCAGAACCATTAGTTTGATTTTTGAAAAGAGTAAAAGGATGTTCTAGCACAGCAAAGATGAGCTACCCAAATAAACAGTGAGGTGAGATTCCAGTTGAAAGCTCACAGTCAGAAGTGCTGGATAAAATAACAAGGATTTCTTGTGAAATCTTAACATTTTTTAGTCTGACATGAAGAAAAAAGAAAAGGCAACTGGTCAACCACAGGATGAGTACGAATCACCAGTGAGAGGCATCCTGAGAGCAGAAAAGCCAGAGGTAGAGCAGGAAAGGCACATTTCCTGCTGCCAGGAAGAGCTTTGACTGTTAACTCCTGAAGTTTGAGGTGTTCATGTCGTTTCCAGGGACACGACTCCAGCTTTTCCTGCCCTTGTCACACACGTGGATTGAGGCTTTGAGCTGTGGGGAAGCCCAGACCTGGCCCAACAGGAGCCACAGGAGCAGGAGGTAAGTGGGGAGGAGGGAGAGGTTTGCAGGTGTGACCCCAGGCAGGGCTGGGAGAGGACCCTGCACCTCATCTCGGGGCTCATCTCATCATCTGCCACGGCCAGAGAGAAGGACCTGGGACAAGGTATGGAGGGACAGGACACAGGGAATGGCTTCCCACTGCCAGAGGGCAGGGACAGGTGGGATATTGGGAAGGAATTCCTGGCTGGGAGGGTGGGGAGGGACTGGAATGGATATCCCAGAGAAGCTGTGGCTGCCCCTGGATCCCTGGAAGTGTCCAAGGCCAGGTTGGAGCAACCTGGGCTGGTGGAAGGTGTCCCTGCCCAGGGCAGGGGTGGCACTGGATGGGCTTTAAGGTCCTTCCAACCCAAACCACTCCATAATTTCCACTGGTGAAGAGACAAATACAACACATGAAAGGCAGAGGTGGCTGGACTCCAGAGGAGGTGGAGTTCAGTCCCAAGGAGGCTGGAGGTGGTCGCAGGGTGAGGTGAACCCCTGATCCTGCAGCAGAGAGCACCAGGACAGCAAATCCCCCAGCCCTGGCAGGGGAAGGTGCTGCTCTGCAGGCACCACCAGCCTCCTCCAAGCCCTGGAGCTCAGCGTGGCTCTCCCAGGAGGTTGGGAAGGGCTCCCACCAGCTGCAGGCTCAGGGTCTGTGGCAGAGCAGGGCAGCAGGTCCTGCAGCACTGCAGGTCTCTGCAGCAGGGGGGTGATGAGCTCTGATGGATTTGTCAGCCCAAAGGACGGTCACTGCCAGGTGGGCCACAGGGAGACCACTTGCAGGGGGATTAAAACCTAAGAAGGTCAACTAAAAAAATCTGAAATACGAGAAATTTCAGGGTCTGATTACCAAATCTGAACGAGGAATGCAGAAGAATTAAGAGCCAGATTTCTTTCTTTTTTACTTATTCCAGCTATGTTTTGCCAAGGGCTTATACTTAGTGAAACATCAGAGGGAAGCACAGAAAAATGAATATTAACATCACCAGTAGATGCACATTACTTTTGCAGGAGACAAAGATGAAAGAAATACAGTTATTTCCCTTTATCTTCAATGCTACCAAGAGCCAGACCCTACATTTGGATCGGGCGGATTCGATGGAGCTACAAAAGTCAAAACACTTCAAAGAAATCAAGAAAATCTGCTGCAGTGTCAGGACATATCCTGATGGAGAACCTGCTCCCTCTGGAGCTGTCCCAGCCCAGGGGTGCCCACTGCTGGTCCTCAGAGGGGTGGGGTGGGCACAGCACAGCTCTGTTCCCAAATACAGAGTCACAGAACCGTTTGGGTTGGAAAAGCCCTCTGAGACCATGAGTTCTTCCATCCCCCAGCACTGCCCCGGTCACCCCGACCTCCAGCTGCTCCATCTGAGTGCCCAAAGGACCGGAGACATGGATTGCCAAAGCCCCACGTGCCAGCACAACCCTGGCTGAGCTCTGCTCCCCCTGCCCACACCCTCCAAACCCTTGCCTCGGTCTGTGATGCCTTTTTACCAAACCAGGGCCCAGCTGTATTAGCTTTTATCTAATAAGCTGCTGCCCTTTCAGTTGTTTATCTCCTTACAAAAATAAACAGACTACCAGCCTCTCACTTTGGTACTTGTGTAAAGAACAATCATGAGGCCTCACATCCCCCCCTGAGCCCCTGTTGTGCTGCAGGAACCAGCACTAAAAATCCATTACCCGCCAAAAACACACTTGAAAAAGATCTCACTGCGAGACTTTGCTACTGAAGCAAAGGCATTTGAGAGGGTTTGTCTGCCAAAACCCAGCCTGTGCAGGGCCATGAGCGATGCCCACCCCGTGGATGTGAAATGTGCCCCTGTGAGATAACTGGGCTGTTCCACAGCAGACAATCACCAAATGCTGCAGCACTGTTGGGTTTTTTTCCCTCCTGCAATTTGCCTGTGTCACACAGCTAAAGCAAAACCAGGATCAAACAGCCCTTTGAATCTAACAGAAATTGGAGTTGTTAGGAATACAGGCAGGAGCAGCAGGGGGGCAATGCGAGCAGCCTGGAATTACCGGGAGCATCCCGGAGCACTGGGGCTTTGCACCGTACGAGCTGTTGACAGTGATTAACGGCCCCGCCGAGATCCATCACACACACAAGTGGCTGTTCAGGGGCACTGCCCGCCGACAGAGAGCTGGAGGGGCTGACACAGCCCCAGCTCCACAACTGGCTGCTCTCTTGATGCGCTCAAAGAGAATGAAGTGGGGTTTTAAATGCTTATTTGGGGCTCGAGTGGCAAAGATCCAGTTCCCTTTGAGGGAGCAGACAAGCAGCAGAGCCCACAGGTGGGCACAGGCTGGGCCAGCACTGGAGGCTTGGACTGGGACTGGGAGAGGTGGTGGGACCACAGGAGTGCTGGGACACCTGAGAGAAGCATCATCTCCACCCCACGGGTCTCCAGCCCCTGCCCTTCCCCACAGCAGCACTTCTGCAGCCTCCTGGTGTCACCATGGTCCTCCCCAAGGGTGATGTGGCTGCAGCAGCTTTCTTTCCAGGCCATTCCCACCTAAAATCTCTTAGAGCATGAATTTCACCTCCTAGAGGGAAATGGAAATGGGAAGTCAAAGGTCTGAACACATAAAAATAGGTCACTCCAAGAAAGGTGCTTTCAGAGAGAACAAGTCCCCCCTGAGGGCTCACAGGCCACAGGAAGGAACTCAGAGTTTCCAGGACCTGTAAAGGTGCTCTGAAGGTTTTCCTTCTCTTCTGCAGCAGCCTGGGCTAGTGGAAGGTGTCCCTGCCCATGGTTTTTAAGGTCCCTCCCACCCAAACCATCCTGGGATTCCATGATAATATTTATGGGACATGAGGAAGACAAAAAAAAAAAACAAAATCTACAAAAACTCATGAGTGCTTTTCAGGTCCCCCTTCCCAAACTATTGCATTCTGTGGAGCGCTGACAACACCCTGAAATCCAGATTGATCCTGGCAGGTCACTCCTCAGCCTTTGCCAGCTGAAGGCAGCCCTGTGATTGCCTGTGAGACACAAAGAGAAGCTGCAAACCCAGATATTTCCGAGAGAAAGGACCTGTACATTCTGCGTTATCTAATTTTCCCTTTAAAATGTCTCAAAAAGGTCACACTAATGATGTTTACCATCAAGTAATAAATGTTAACACTTCTCCCCTCAGCAGACAGTGCTGGAGCCCGGAGAGGAGCCACTGTTTGTTTTCCAGCTCAGCAAATGCACCAACCCAAGTTGGGCCCAACACGGGCTGTTTCAAAACACTGACATTTGCAAACATATTTTTCCTGATGACTGTTTTCTGAAACCTGCCACGGGAAATGGCATTTTAAACCTTTTCTGGTGGCTGGTTTTGTGGCTGTAACAAACCCCCAGCACCCAGGCCCCTCACTGTCCATCCCCACAGCGACGCTCTGGAGCCATTCAGGGAACAGGAACCCCGTGGAAAGGAGAAGCTATTAGCCAAGTAATTAAGGTTTTTTCCTGAATCCAGATCAGATTGCAGGCAGGAATAATTAAACTAAACCTCCTAACCCCCTGCATTCAGGTGCCTGGATTGTTAATGAACATGTGCAGGTCTGGGGAGCTCCGAGCTCGGGGTGCCGGGGTCATCAACAAGGGATTTGAAGCACTTTGGGGCAGGAGCACCCTCATCCTTCCAAATCCCACTGAGCTGGGTCACACTGGGCTGCTCCAGGCTTGAAATGTGGACAGGCATTAAATGGAGAGGCAAAGGCAGTGACCTCTGATGCTGGCCCTGGGTTTATCCCTGGGGCTTCCAGGAGGGGTTGCACTGTTCCCCGGAGCTGGGAAAAGCAGGGGCCAGCCTGGGATGGATGGGAGGAGCAAACCCTGGGTCTTGTCAGCTGCTTTATTCATTACAGGGGGCAATCAACTCCTAATCAAGGAAATTTTCCTGGTGGAGCACCTTTCCAAGGGAAACCACAAGTTTTGGCTTCCCAACTGTGCTTTGGAAGCAGGAACTGTGCTGCTGTAGTGATGGGGAGGCCCTGGCACAGCTGCCCCATCCCTGGGAGCGTCCAAGGCCAGGTTGGATGGGGCTTGGAGCAACCTGGGCCAGTGGAAGGTGTCCCTGCCCATGGCAGGGGGTGGCACTGGATGAAGTTTAAGGTCCCTTCCAACCCAACCCATTCCGTGATTCCTGGGAGGCTCTTTCAGATCTTTCAGAAGGTGCTCTGAGGTCTCCACACAACCTTTTCTTCTCCAGGCTGAGCAGCCCCAGCTTTCTCAACCTGTTCATTTCCTTACAGTTGAGAGTTCCTTGGGTTCAAGGGCTCATAACACAACTCCAAGAAGCAAAGGGTGGGAAGAAGGGAAGGAAGACGGCACAAACATAAGTGAACAAGTAACTCATCTGAAATCTCCTGCCACTTCACATTGCTTTCCTGGCCATTCTCCTCAGCAGAGAGAAGTGCTGTAATATACCAGGAGAAGAAGGAAAAAAATACATTTACAGCCTGAAAATGAAATCCCTGGCAGGGCAGAGGAACTGGAAGGTACATATGTTCCATAACTACTCTCCAAAACCAGTTAGCAATGAAACAGCACGTGTGGAAAAACACTGCAAAGGAGATTTTCCGGAGAACCCTGATTTGGCAGAGGCACGTCCTTTACATTTACAGCAATTAGTTCAATAGCAAAACACAGCAATTCTCTGCAGGCAGGAATACCTGTGCCATCAAAGCCCCCCTGCAGGGCTCTCCTGCCGAGGTGCAGCTGCAGAGCTCTTGTACTTCCCACTGGCTCCGGGCTCGGCTCTGGGGGGGGCTGCTAGGGTTCCAAATATGGGTGATGCTCAGCCCCACCTCTCCCACAGACAATTAACACCTTGGCAATTAAATCAGTGCAGGTGGTAACACTCCCTGCTGAGGGGAGGGAGAGACCTTCACTGGCAGCTGCTCCTGCAGCGCTACTGTTTTCACACCCGGGACCATTTGCCTTTTGTGCACAATCCCACCCAACCTGCAGCCTTCCATAGAAACCAGGGATGTGGGACAACCTCTTCTATGTGGCAATGGAAGTTATTCCAAAGGCTGGATCTCAGGAAGCAATTAAATCCGATCCTGGTTCTGTTTTCCCTTTTCTTTTTTGTCACAGGAAGTTTCTCCATTTCCACAGTTATTTATAGAACAGCTTTGCTTGTCTCCAGCATCAGCCTGGTGGAGCCAGTCCAGGGAGGCACCAGGATGATCAGAGGATGGAGCAGCTCTGCTGGGAGGAAAGGCTGGGAGAGCTGAGATTGTTCAGCCTGGAGAGGAGAAGCTTTAGAGTGACCTGATTGTGGCCTTGCAGGACCTGAAGGGGCTACAGGAAACATGGAGAGAGACTGTGGACAAGGGATGGAGGGACAGGACACAGGGAATGGCTTCCCAGTGCCAGAGGGCAGGGAGAGATGGGAGATTGGGAAGGAATTGCTGGCTGGGAGGGTGGGGAGGCCCTGGCCCAGGTTGCCCAGAGAAGCTGTGGCTGCCCCTGGATCCCTGGAAGTGCCCAAGGCCAGGTTGGATGGGGCTTGGAGCAACCTGGGCTGGTGGGAGGTGTCCCTGCCCATGGCAGGGGTGGCACTGGATGGGCTTTGAGGTCCCTTCCAGCCCAAACCATTCTGGGATTCTGTGATTATGATGCTGTTAAATGGATAGGATGGGATGGGATGGGATATGATAGAATAGGATGGATGGGATGGGAAGCAGAGCCCTGCCTGGTGTGTCAGGACTGCAGGAAGCCTGCAGTGATGGAGAACATCCCCAAGGCACAGCCTGGGGGTGACCCCAGGGACTAACCCCAAACACTTGGATATTTGGGATCTCTACCAGAACTTTGCAGCCCATTCCAAGTTTCCCTCGTTTTGATGTGCTGGGCTTGGTCCGAGCCGGGGTTTTCTCTCCCAGCCTCAATTTCCCGAGGCACAGACATGGCTGGATTGGATGGGCTTGAGCTGAAACCTCTGTTATCTGCTCATGCACAGCAAGGGCAAGCAGCAATTCAGCTTCTCCCCTGGGAATTAGAGCTGACAAGACAGAACTGAGCTTTAAATTACCAGCTCCTACCCAGGGCAGCTGCTCACCACCGTGCTCAGATTTACAGAGTTTAAGCCCAGACAGGACCATTAAATCCTTCTCACCTGCCCCTGACTGTCACAAAGGCTTGGAGTTCATTAATTTCTCCCCCAGTCTGAGCCCAGAAACGGGACAAAGCACAGCCCCTGTGCCTGGCTCTGGGATCACAGGACACTGGAGCTGCCACCTAAGGCTGCTCTGGGCTGGTTTTGTGGTTTCCCATTCCCACACCTGGTGAGCTGGCAGCCCATCAGTCACAGAACATCCTGAGCTGGAAGGGACCCCCAAGGACCATCCAGTCCAACCCCTGGCCCTGCCCAGACACCCCAACAATCCCCCCCGTGCCCCAGAGCATTGTCCAAACCCTCCCTGAGCTCTGGCAGCCTTGGGGCCGTGCCCACTGCCCTGGGGAGCCTGGGCAGTGCCAACCACCCTCTGGGGGAAGAACCTTTCCCTGAGATCCAACCTGAGCCTGCCCTGGCACAGCTCCAGCCATTCCCTGTCCCTGTCACAGGGAGCAGAGATCAGAGCTACCCCTGTGCTGCCCCTCGTGAGGAGCTGCAGCATAACCACAGACAATTACATAGAGACAACACCCAGAGCATCCCACACCCCCCTGAGAGGGGCCAGGGCTGCAGGAGGAGCAGGACATGGGGGCTGCAGCAGAGCCCTGGGGATGGAGCAGGACCAGCACTGAAGCTGAACTAACTGGGGAGTCTCTTCTCCACACCCCTGGCCCCACAGTGTACTGTTTGGGCAGGTGTGACCCCATCCCTGTCCCTCAGGGGCCAGCACAGCAGAGTGTCCTGCAGACTGACCCCCACCCCTCTCTCAGGAGCTCTGGGGGAGGCCCCTCAGTGCCCAGCTCCCTCCCACCCACCTTGGGCTGGGGGCTGCCATCCATTGGGGGCCCTTTGCCATGAGGGTGTCTGTCTGTCTGTCTGCTCCAGTGGCACTGAGTGCCCAGGAGGACGTTTGGGAGCCAGGGTGCCCTCAGAGCAGCCCCCCAGCACAGCCCACGCTGGATGATGCCAGCACAGGGGGTGAGGTGACACTCAGGCCAAGCCTGAGTTCCTCCAACAACTCTTTGCAGGGGATCTGGCAGCGACTCCAACCTCCCCACCTTTTCCAAGCACTGATTTTTCCTTTCTGGGAGCCAGGGCTGCAGAGCTCAGTAATTAAACTGCTGAGCTCCTTCCCCAGCCTGTGGCCCTTGGTACTGCACAGGTGATAAAAAGTGACTTAGTTACAGGGCCCAGGGCTGCAGAATAAACCCTGCCCAGCCACCCATCCCACCTGGAACAGATGGAACTATACATTAAACATAAGATAATATATGGACAGGGAGTCATTTCACAGCCATAATTCAAACAGAGGAACCTTGTAACCTAATAAATGGGATGAGTGATGGCCCTCTCCAAAATACATTTCATTATTTCTGTCTGCTTTACAACCTGTGAATACCTGCTTAATGGTTTTAGGGGACTTCAATTATGGTGTGAGAGGACGTGAGGGCAGAGCTGTGGGACAGGTGGCCTTTCTGCCCTGCCCAGGGGGTTTGGGTGCAGCCCTCCCAGATCCCAGGATCCCTGAGGCTGGAAAAGCCCTCCCAGCCCATGGATCCCCCCTGTGCCCGATGCCCACCTTGTCCCCCAGCCCAGAGCACTGAGTGCCACGGCCAGGCCTTCCTGGGACACCTCCAGGGCTGGGCACTCCAAACCTCCCTGGGCAGCCCCTACCAGTGCTCCCAGTGCTCCCAGTGCTCTGTGGCAGAGCCAAGGTTGCCCTTCAGTTGGGTCGTTCCCAACTGAACGTTCTGTTCTATTCTCTTCCCACCTTCAGCTTCCCTCATCCTGTATGACATTATGGAATTATTACAGAGCTGCTGATACAGGTGAGTACAGTTTAAAAACCATAAATCTCCCCTTCTAAAGAGGTTTTCCCTCTCTCCTCCTCACTTTTTCCTTCTTGCAATTTAGTTTTCCTTTATTCTTTCTCTGCGCAGAGAGTGATGGAATAGTTTGGGTTGGAAGGGACCTTCAGAGGTCACCTGGTCCCAGCCCCCTGCCACGGGCAGGGACAATTTCAGCATGGCAGAGGTTAGAGATTCCTGTCAAGCTTGTCACAAGCCTTGAAAAATTTCTGTTTAATTTTTTCACCTGATGGCTTCTGAGGAGTTTGGTGTCTGGGAGGAAGCTGAGCCCCAGGCTCACTGTCACTCATGGGCTGGACCTGAGAGAGTAGGTCAGGACCTTTTAAAAAAACCACCTTTTTTCATTTGAAAAATGAGAATTCATTGAATCAAAAGTATCAGAGAGTATAAATTATTTCAGCAAAGTTGGGTTTTTAATAGAAAAAGACGCTCTGAAGTTTGAAATTACCATTTTGACCCCATAACCCCCCCAGACTTCATTTTCATTCTGTTTGGAAGGCAAGTGTGAGGGCAGAGCCACAGTGACCTACTTGTGGTGCAGGTGTGAGAGCCCAGCCTGGCTCTCTGTGCCCAGCCCTTCCAAGCCCTGCCCTCTCCAGATGCCACTTCCCTTCCAGTGCAATTTTGGGGCCATCCCACTGAGGCACAGCAGCCACGGGAACACAGGGCATCTGTCAGCAGGGAATCCTCCTTGGAATTCACTTGCACCTCAAGCCAAAAGGGTAAAACACAAGAAAACGGGATTTTTGCCATGTTCAAGGAAGAGTTACCGGAGAAGGTCAGATCTGTGGGGAGTGGTGGCAGCACAGAGGGTGTCACAGCAGTGCCCACACTGCCAAAATCCGGGGCAGCTGCTGGCACAGGGCTCCTGTGCCATCAGCAGGAGTGGAATGGGAATGTTTTCCTGGGGAACAGGAGCACTGTCATCAGTGAGGATCATCCCCAGCACCTGGGAAGGAATTGGACTTGAAAAGTGATGGTGTGGAAATAGAAATCACAAGAATCCTGGAATGGTTTGGGTGGGAAGGGACATTAAAGCCCATCCAGTGCCACCCCTGCCATGGGCAGGGACACCTTCCACCAGCCCAGGTTGCTCCAACCTGGCCTTGGACACTTCCAGGGATCCAGGGGCAGCCACAGCTTCTCTGGGCAACCTGGGCCAGGGCCTCCCCACCCTCCTAGCCAGGAATTCCTTCCCACTATCCCATCTCTCCCTGCCCTCTGGCAGTGGGAAGCCATTCTCTGTGTCCTGTCCCTCCATCCCTTGTCCCCAGTCCCTCTCCAGCTCTCCTGGAGCCCCTTTAGGCACTGGAAAGCTGCTCCTCTCAGCAGCCACACACCCAGGGACAGATGCCCAGGGCTGCTCCTGAGCTCAGGGGGTCCAACAGGACTCCTGGGACCTTCATCCAGGCACCCCAGAGGAACACAGTGCCCAGCATCCCAAATTCCCCCCCTCCCAGCTTCCCCTCCCTCAGGCTGCAGCAAGATGTGGCTTCCCCACTCCACATTCCCTTAATTTGCAGAGTTGTTTTTCCCCACGAACGCTGAGCAGGGCTGGGAAAAGCAAACCTGCTTCCAAGCTCCTTTTGGATAACAGCTTTCCCTGTTTCCTCTGCCCCTTTCATCCCCCCAGCCCTGCCCCCTCCAGTGAGCACCAGTTTGCACTCACACCCTGCCACTGGGCAGCATTGGCACCGCTGGGATGAAGGAGCTGCCTTAGCCCCGTGCTCTCAGTCAGCTCGCGGGGAAGTCGAGACGCAGCCGGGAGCGGAGTGGAAATGAGCTGTGGGGTGAGGGGGTTTGATGTGCAGGGGCTGAGCACAAAGCAGGGGAAGGACGCGCTGGAATCCTCCTACAAAGGAACGGCAGCGTCTGCTCTGTTCTCCCGAGCCCTCCGTGGTAAACTCAGCAAACAGGAGGCAGATTAATGGCTGTTGTTCCTTACAAATGGGTAATCAGGAAGCAAATAACTCAGGCCCTCGTAGCTAAATTTAATTTAAGGGTATACAAATCCACGCCTAATGATGTGCTGGCAAATGTACTGCATGGTTAAATAAGAGATCTGCTGCCAGGGAGGGGATCTGCACCCACTCAGGCAGCAGGAGAGGGAAGGGATATTTATCCCTGGGTTGTTATTCCACAGGGCACGGAGGTGCTGGCTGGGCAGGGGGCACGGGGCAGCAGCCCCTCCTGCAGCAGGGCACGGACCTGGGGTGAGGGTTTGCCTTTTAACTCCCATCTTTGAGGAAACAGATGGATCCAGGCTCAGAGGACACGGAGAAATGTCTCAGCTCAAGCTTCCCCCAGAGGGTGGTTGGCACTGCCCAGGCTCCCCAGGGCAGTGGGCACGGCCCCAAGGCTGCCAGAGCTCCAGGAGGGTTTGGATGATCCTCTGGGGCACAGGGGGTGACCCTTGGGGATGGGCCTGGGCAGGGCCAGGAGTTGGGCTCGATGGTCCCTGTGGGTCCCTTCCAGCTCCGCAGATTCCCTGATCCTGGGTAAGGCTGGCAGGGCATGGGCGCTCCACCTGCCGGGCAGGGACAGTGGTCCTGTCACTCAGGTTTATCCTCCCTGGAGCAGCAAACAAGCCATGAGCTGACAGCAGTTCTCCCCTAACACAGCTCTGACTGTCTGATGGAACATTTGATCCCCACAGCACCGACCCCTCAGCCCGGGCAGCTCTTGGATCTCTCACTCATGAATTTTTGTCTTCCTGCAGCCCAAGGTCTTCCCACTGGCACAGGGATCTCTGGGAAAGAAAGGACAATAATGCTTTGGTTTTCAGCCCTACTGACACAGGGATCTCTGGGAAAGAAAGGACAATAATGCTTTGGTTTTCAGCCCTGGGGGTGCCTTGTGCAGCTTCCAACCTGCAGCATCCTTGTGGTGGGGCTGGTGGTGCCTCCGTGCTGGGAGGGAGCTCGAGGGACCAGCAAGGGAGCAGCCAAAGGGAGAGTTTATGGGGGGTCCAAGAGAGCTGGAGAGGAACTTTGGACAATGGGTTTAAGCTGCAAGAGGGTAGATTTAGATTGGATATTGGGAAAAAATTCTTCCCTGTGAGGGTGGGGAGGCCCTGGCCCAGGTTGCCCAGAGAAGCTGTGGCTGCCCCTGGATCCCTAGAAGTGTCCAAGGCCAGGCTGGAGCAACCTGGGCCAGTGGAAGGTGTCCCTGCCCATGGCAGGGGGTGGGTCTGGAAGGGCTTTGAGGTCCCTTCCACCCAATCCATTCCAGGCTGATGTTGTTAATGCAACAGTAACTGGGCGCTGCTGCTTCTGTGGGTGCTGGGAGGCAATTCCTGAGCACAGCCTTCAGTGAGCTCCCAACCAGGACCCTGCCCTGGGCACCAGGAGCCTGCCCTGGGCACCAGGAGCCTGCCCTGGGCAACGTGTTTTCCCTGACAGTGTCCCCTCTCCAGCATCCCAGTCCTTGCTGAGCTGGTGATGCTGTGCCATCAGCACCCAATGCTCACCCGAGGGCAGTGCCTGGCCCAGCCCAGCAGGACAAACAGCCCAGACCATCCAAACTTCTGCACAGACACAAGCAGACACAAGAGGGGCTATTTCCCCTGCCTTTGATGTCTCCCTCCCGTGCTGGCCAGCAGCAGGAGCTCTGAGGGGCTCCTGGCACAGCTCCCTGTGGGCACCAGGGTGTTGTCCTGGAGAACAGCGTGGGCACTCTCACTGCAGGCTGAGCCCAGCCTGGGATCACAGCACTCAGGGGGTGAAGTTCAAAGCCAGAGCAGGAGCTGTGCCTCTGTAATGTGCTTCTGAAGCCAAAGGACAAAATGCAATATCAAGGGAGTAGTTAAATGAGTGAGCTTTGATCTAGGACATAAAAAGAGAAGAAAAAGCTTTTTTTTTTTTGCCCTCCAGAAAAGGTTAAGTCTTAGCTCTCAGTAAACCCAACCTGTGAATTTTCCCAGTCAAGGCACTCCACAAAGGGCAGGTTGGATGGGGCTGGGATAGGGGAAGGTGTCCCTGCCCATGGCAGGGGAGGGGGGGAGCAAGGGGAGCTCTGAGGTCCCTCCCAACCCAAACTAGTCTGGAAATCTGGGATTTTATACCCACGAGGCACTGGGCAAACGCAGCTGTAGCACATCAGGTCAGACAGACAGGGAATGTGGGATGCAGGAGAGCGTTCAGGGAACAGCCCAGGACAGCAGGAGAGGATTCCCCTTGGGAATCCAACTCCTCAGCACGTGGACACTGAGGTTTGTGAGGATAAATGCGCTGAACACCTGGAGCTGCAGAGCCAGGGTGGGCCAGGAAATGGTACAAATCCAAGGGAAGCACAGAATGCCAAGGCTGCTCGGAATTCCACTGGCACCCAGCAGGCAGGATCACCCACAAAGGCTCAGTTTATCAGGGCTGCAGAGGAATTACCCACATCCAAACCATCCTCTTCTTGATGCTCTGCAGAAGGAGCAGGAGGAGCTGCTCTTCAGACCCCACAAGGATCCGGCAACGCTGGCTTTTGAGTGAAAATGCTCCGTAGCAGGCACAAATTAAACTTTTTCAACACATGACCTTCTTCCCCAAAAGATAAAAAAATCCTGTTTTTCATTTTTCTTTCTGTGTTAAGTAACCCCTCAGACCCAATTGATAAAATAACAGCTATTGGCAGTCATCCTGCAGTTATTTAGAATGCTTTTGTCAAGGGACTCCACTAAAGGCCGTGGCACAGAGCTGGGAATTAGGCAGGAAATGTCAAAAGCCTGGCCTAAAGCCCGTTAAACTTTCGTTTTGTGGAGCTGAATTTCAGCTTTTCGCAATAAAGTGTTCCCTTGAAGTTCTTAACTTGTCTGATAATTCCTGAGAAAAGCTGAAATAAACTACAAAAGTATTTTCTGTGTTCTTTTTTTCCTGTATTCTCAGGCAAAAACTGCCCAGAATTGCACTGGAACTACCTGACCCTGTCACTTAAAAATTAAGCAAGCCTCAGAAAGAGCTAGAAACAAGCTGGAAAAGCTGTATTTTTAATAATCTTATAAATAATTTCATAAATTAATAATGTTGCAGAGGCAAAGCCTCTGCCCTGGTGTGAACTGACGGTGTGGAAGGAACACCCCCGCCCAGGAGGGAGGCCCAGGGGAGCAGCTGAGTGTGGATGGAGCCCTGGGCTCCAATGAGGGGCTACTCCCCTCAGCTGGGAGTGCTTGTGGGTGCCCCCAGAAACCACCCCAGCCACCCTGGCACTCCTTCCCCACCTTCCTGCCTGGACAGACCTGAGCAAGACCCTGATGCCACAACCACCAGGTACCAGCACACTCAAACTTCCCTGGTGCAGCCCCACGGGCAGTGTCAGCCTGCAGGGGTTGTGTGTGCATTGCTCCATCAAGGAATCATGGAATGCTTTGGGTTGGGATCCTAAAAACCATCCAGTGCCACCCCTGCCATGGGCAGGGACACCTTCCACCAGCCCAGGCTGCTCCAACCTGGCCTTGGACACTTCCAGGGATCCAGGGGCAGCCACAGCTTCTCTGGGCAACCTGGGCCAGGGCCTCCCCACCCTCCCAGCCAGGAATTCCTTCCTGTTATCCCATCTAAATCCACCCTCCTTCAGCTCAAACCTGTCCACCTTGTCCCATCTACCTCGATTTCATTTTGCTTCCATCAGCTGCATTTTTCAAATTTGCCAGCACGGGATGATTTGGGCATGGCTTTGTTTATTTGTTTGTTTTTAACAGAGGAAAATACACTTAAACTTTAAGTTCCAGAGACCCCAAAGCCCTTTCCTCCCTGCTGTGCCTGATGCACCACAGCCCATTTCCCCACCCCCTTCCTCCCCCAGCCAGCTCTGGGGGTGGCAACAGCCGAAGGCATCAGCATAAATCAAAAACCCAAAATATGCATCACAAGCCACAGTCCATGACCTAAAGATGTTGTCTTCAAGTCAATCCTGGTTTTGCATTAAGAAAAGAACCTCCCAGCCCCATGAAAGACAAAGGTGTGGCTCAGGGTGGAGCCTCCTCAGTTACCCTGTGATGGAGTGAATGAAACCGGAATGTGCCCAGTCTGGTCACTTCCCCTGCATTTCGTGATCCAGGGGAGCAATAACCCTTCTCCAGCCTCAGCCTGCTTGTCATCCAACCAGGCAAACTCCTTCCCATAACCCTCCAGGCAACTGTTCCAGGAGTTATTCAAACAGTGAAGTCATCAGCTCTTCATTACAAAACACCCGTCCGCAAATTACTCAGTGTTCATGGATGAACGTGCTAAAGCTGAGTAGCTTTACCTCCCTGCACACTCACCTTTGCCATCAGAGCAAACCTCTGGCTCCTCAGGAGCTGCTGGTGCTGGACAGGAGGGTTTGGTTCCCTGGGTCACTCGTGGTGTGGAATGGACAGAGCCCTCTCAGCTGACAATGAAAACACTCTGCTTTCCAGGCAAAATATTCCCTATTTATTCCCTCAAGTTCTCTGGCACAACTGAGACAATGCCCAGTTCTCTGCACATGGACAACCCGAGGCAGGACCAGCTCTCCAGACACATCCTGTCCCAGAAATTTCCCCTCATGTCCAATCTAAACCCCTTCTGGTACAACCTGATGGTTCTCATCCTGTCTCTTGTCACCTGGGAGGAGATTCCCCCCAGCTCCAACCTCCTGTCAGGGAGCTGGAGAGAGCAATGGATTAGAAAAATAAATAAAAAAAAGATTATAATGGAGTTATAAATGGAAAAAAGAATGGATTATAAACAGAAAAAAAAGGAAACAATTCCTCTCTGTGCACATGGATTAAGAGTGCACTGAGATGGAAATAAATCCTTTATGTCCTCACAAGGTGTGAGATGTCACAGCCCCCTCAGGGCGCGGCTGGGAGCAGCTCTGGGCTCTGCTACATGTCATAACCTGGATCCAGCACACAGCTGCCATGGATTGGGATGTTTACTATGGCAAAGGACAGCTGGAGGAGCAGGAATTTGTGTCTGAGGGTCTCACCCCAGAGCTGCCTCCCAGCGAGGCTCTGCCCCAGCCCCAACACGGCTTTGGGAAGCACAAAGTCACACCCCAGAGTGGCATTCCAGTGTCTCACCAGCACCACCAGGGATGGAATTCACCCCACCTGGGGTGATTGCAGCTTGTTTGGGAGCAGGATCCTGCTTTGGGGTTGATTTGTGTGCTGCAGTGCCCAGGCAGTGCCCTGCAAGGCTCAGCCCTCTCCTGCCAGCACAGCTCCCATTGCAGCCCTGCAGCTACTTCAGGAAGGGCTTTCTCCTCCCTTTCCATCGTTTCCTTCTGCACCATCACACAGTCACCCCTGGCACTCACAGTCACCCCTGGCACTCACACAGTCACCTCTGGGACTCACACAGTCACCCCTGGCACTCACAGTCACCCCTGGGACTCACACAGTCACCCCTGGCACTCACAGTTACCCCTGGGACTCACAATCACCCCTGGGACTCACACAGTCACCCCTGGGACTCACACAGTCACCCTGGCACTCACAGTTACCCCTGGGACTCACACAGTCACCTCTGGGACTCACACAGTCACCCTGGGACTCACAGTCACCCCTGGGACTCACACAGTCACCTCTGGGACTCACACAGTCACCCCTGGCACTCACAGTCACCCTAGGACTCACAGTCACCCCTGGCACTCACACAGTCACCCCTGGGACTCACACAGTCACCTCTGGGACTCACAGTCACCCCTGGGACTCACACAGTCACCTCTGGGACTCACAGTCACCCCTGGGACTCACAATCACCCCTGGGACTCACACAGTCACCCCTGGGACTCACACAGTCACCCCTGGCACTCACACAGTCACCCCTGGGACTCACAGTCACCCCTGGCACTCACAGTCACCCCTGGCACTCACAGTCACCCCTGGGACCCACACAGTCACCCCTGGCACTCACAGTCACCCCTGGCACTCACAGTCACCCCTGGCACTCACAGTCACCCCTGGGACCCACACAGTCACCCCTGGCACTCACAGTCACCCCTGGCACTCACAGTCACCCCTGGGACCCACACAGTCACCCTGGCACTCACACAGTCACTCCTGACACTCACACAGTCACTCCTGGCACTCACACAGTCACCCCTGGGACTTACAATCACCCCTGGCATTCACACAGTCACCCCTGGCACTCACACAGTCACCTCTGGACACAAGGACTGTGCCTCAGGGGATGCATGGCTGGGCAGGAGCAGCAGGAATCCAAAATTCCAAGATTAAGGCACAAACAGGAGGAACAGCAAAGCATAAATTATCCATTAGCACAGAAGCTGCACATCAAATGCCAGGGAAAAGGCTGAGGGTGTTTTTCCATCTGGGACCGAGAGGTCACTGTCAGTGATCCAAATTTATCACAAAATACTAATTTAACCAAACAATTGTCTGAAGCTGTTGTGAGAAGCCACAAACAGGCAAAAAGCTGCTGCAAAGGATTCCCTGGCAAAGGACACGGGAAACACTCCGGAGCAGGGACCCGACTGGCTGTGCTTCCATTAAATATTAACAAATTCAGCAACACAGGGAGGGAACAGCGAGTGACACCAGTGGGGGGATGATTGCAAGGGCCTTGGCAGACAGCATTGGGATTCAAAGCCATCCTGGTAAATTGGAAAATGGTCGGAAATCAAAGAGACAAAATTCAATGGAGACAAGAGCACACACAAACGAGAGGAAAACAAATACTCAGCTGTGGGATGGGGGAAGGAGCCCTGTGACAGCTGCAAACAAACTGAACAGGAGTTAATGATGTCACCCTGTCACCAAACTCCTACTCAGGGATCCCAGTGATGTCACCCTGTCACCAAACTCGTACCCAGGGATCCCTGGGAGCTGCAGGGACATGTCAGATGTGCAGAGGAGCACCCCAGCCCTTGGGAGGGGTGTGTGCACCTTGGGAGGCTGGGCTGAGGAATTCCAGGAGGGCTGGAGGAGGTTGGGAAGGCAGAGAGGGCTGGTGGAGGGCTGGAGGAGCACAGAGGTGCTGCTGGTTAACCCCAAGGTCAGGGCTCAGGGGGGAAAAGCTGTAACTCTGCAGGAAAAGATGGGAGAATTAATTAGGGAGGGAATGGAGACACTGTCCCTTGTGAATTTTGGGACAGGTGGGACATGGTTTGGTACCTGTTGGACAGGTCTAACTCCAGCCAGCCCTGCCCCAGAGAGCACAAGGGACACAGGACTCCTGCAGTGCTTTGGAGCTTCCCAGCCCCCTCTCATTGCCTGACACTGGCTGTGTGACAGCACACGTGTGGCCAGGCTGGAAAAGGAAACCCAAGAGAGCCCTAAAACTGGTCAGGATCCTAAAATTATCCCTCACCAATTTGTTTCCCCTTAAACTTTCCATTTGTGGTGCCCAAGTGTCCTGGGCATCAAATCCATGTTACTGAAGGGTGCAGAAGGTTCAGCCCACCAGAACAATCCAACTGAAAGCAAAAGGAATTTCCACCTTCTGTGGAAACATTTACAGTTTTCTTTGTGGATTAACTTAGGGAGTTTCTTTCATTTATTTAATTTTTAATTTTGATTATGGAACCCCAGAATGGTTCAGGGTGGAAGGGACCTTAAAGCTCATCTAGCTCCAAACCCCAGCTCCGGGTGTTATGGAATAAGGATGCTGGGATTTGGGGCCCTTGTGGCACCCCAAGAGAGCAACTGCAGGTAAGTGGTGAGCTGCCAGCTCTGAGAGCAAGAAGTGAATTGGCCCAGAGAAGTTTCCTGAACAGCTGGGAAGGACAGAAAATAGAAAGGGCAGAATTAGGAGTGTGCAGTGAGAGAATCTAAGAACTAAGGATTAGCTGATCCAGTGGAATTCCCACATATCCCCTGTCTAATCACTGGAGGTGCCAGGGCAGGGCTGGTCAGAGAAGCTGTGGCTGCCCCTGGATCCCTGGGAGTGTCCAAGGGCAGGTTGGAGCAACCTGGGACAGTGGAAGGTGTGCCTGCCCATGGCAGGGGTGGCACTGGATGAGCTTTAAGCTCCCTTCCCACCCAATCCAGCCTGTGATTCCATGATTAGTCTTCCTATCACAGCCTGGAAATCCAATTTGAGCTTCTTTTATCACGAAGTTCAGGCTAACACACAAATTGCACTTTTCCCCCAAGTAACCTGCAGGGGAACATTTAAAGTTCATGGTTCACAGGGATCATCCAGACACATCTCCCTGGAAAATCAGGTTTCAGTGCAGCAGAGCTGGGCCTGAACCAGGACAGACAGAGCAGAGTTTCCTGCCTCCATTCCAGCATTTGCATAAGAGATCTCTTCCTTCACCTTTGCAAACAGGGGACGATGGCAATTTGTTATGTGCATGAAAATCATAACAACCCTTTTCCCTGCCATCAGGATTATATTAGGAAGCTCTGTGTTCCCAGAGGGAAGATTAAAGTGCAAGTCTAATAGCGTGAATTGTTCTTCAGCAGAGCGCTCTGCTGCAGCTTGGAACTAAATATTCCCAGCAGAAAACATCCAAAAGAACCAGGGAGAGCAGCTCCTTTCCTGATCCTGTTCTGAGAGAAGGAAGGAGAAAGCTGCATCTTCTATTTTGTTGATGAGTTTTCTTGAACACTGGAGAGGGTTGAATCTGTAGGGGGGTGACCTGTAGCACGGGATAAGAGGACAGAGCCAGGTCTGAGATGGCATTTTTAGGGTCCCTGGGAGCACCATCTGCCCTGTCAACTGCCCAGGACAGCAGCAAAGGCAATGCTCCATGCCAGGGGTCATTCAGAACTAATAATAATAATATTAAGAACAGATGGTCAGGCCTGGGCAGCAGCACAGCAACCACCCCAGCCCTGCAGCTCCCAGGAGGTGCTGGGTGAGCTCCTCTGGAGCATCCCGGCTGTGCCTGCTGGGACAGGATAAGATTCATGCCTGTAAAGATGTTCTGAATCCAGAAATACACAAATACAGCTCCTGCTGGGTCTGCTCAGAGCACAACCTCACCCAAAGCAGCCCTGTGTTCACTGCAGCCTCTGCTCCTCAGCTGGACCCTCTGCACAGCCCCCTGAACTGGGGGAGACAAGGGTGAGACACGGGGAAGGTGGGAATGATCCATCCCAGCCCCCACAGAGGGCTTGGGGGAATAAAGGACTGGGACAGAACACTTTGTTAGGAAAATTTAGATGGGCCCAGAGAGGCAGAGCCCACCCAAGTGATGATGTAGTGAACATTACACAGCCACCAAACACAGCAGAATTTCCAATTTCCCTAAGAAGTCCAAGTGCTTTGTCTAAAGGAACTCCAGGAGAACTGGAGAGGGACTATGGACAAGGGCCTGGAGAGGCAGGACAAGGGGGAATGGCTTCCCACTGCCAGAGGGCAGAGACAGATGGGAGATTGGGAAGGAATTGCTGGCTGGGAGGGTGGGGAGGCCCTGGCCCAGGTTGCCCAGAGAAGCTGTGGCTGCCCCTGGATCTCTGGAAGTGTCCAAGGCCAGGTTGGAGCAACCTGGGCTGGTGGAAGGTGTCCCTGCCCAGGGCTGTGCCAGGGGGTCCCTGTGCTCACAGAGCTGTTCCTGGGTCATGTCCCATCCCCTCCCTCTCCCCAGCACAGCCAGGGTTCAATGACAGGCACAACCAGGTCCCACAGAGAGACCCACCAGGGGCTGAGGTCAGTCCAACCTCGTCCCTTGGCACAGTTGCATCCAACCCCAGGGAACACCTTGGGAGGAGCTGCACCAGCCTCCAGCTGGGCACTGCCCACAGAGAGCTGAATACACCTGGAAATGACTGAAAACTGGGCTCACCTTCTCTGAGCTCTGAAGCTCCTCGTTTGTTCTGCTGGGAGATGAATCACACAACCTTTTGCTGACTCTGCTGTTGCACTTCCCACCAAGCCCCAAACCAACACCTTGAGTTTGTTGTGAAAATCCCCAGAGAGTGCAGGAGGCCCAAGAACACACAGCTCTGCCACGCCAGGCTGCACACCATGGGCTGACTGACAGCTCCTGTGTCAACAGGTCCCATTTGCAAGATAAATTATAGATATCACACTATGAAACTTGATGTGCTGTTGGGATGTGCTGCTGATTCTTTAAACAAAATAGGTTTTTGCCTTCTTCCTCAACTCTTTTTATATTTTCAAGAGTTGCTTTCCCTGTACTGGACCACTTCCATTTTTAATCTTAATTAGCAGAGAAACCAAACTCCTGTCAAACTCGATGCTGCTTCATTATGGAGCTGAAAATTCATTGGGAATATTTGTGTAACACCAGAACCACTTATTTTTCTTTTTTTTCTACCACCACAAAAAAAGATGGAAAGGAACAGAAAATGAGAATTGCAGACACCTGGCAGGAGAAGGCCCAGAGAAGGGCTGGAAGCTGCCATGGAGCTGTGGATGGCTGGTGCACAGCTCAGCTCCTCTGCAGAGTTTGAACACTCTCAGACCTTTTTCAGCTCCTATTCCCATAAAAGACAGGCATAAAGAGGCAGGGAGATGGCAGCAGTGCTCCCAGCAGGATTCAGAGGGCAGAGAGCTCAGCACGGAGAGAGCGATTAAAGGGCCAATTAACACCCGAGCAATCCATCTCCTGAGCAGCCCAAAGGATGCTGCTCAAAGGGAACTGCATTGACTCAGCTTTTTCCCGGCTGATTTATTTTGCAGAGAAAATAAGGTACATCTGTTTTTTCCTCCCAGATTTACCCTCTTTGTATCGTGTGGCAGCTTATTGACCGGCTCCCTATTACTGTGTCCACTTAAAGCACAAAGTTACACCAACCACCAATGCAGCATTTTTCCTCCTAAAAATACTTCACATCCACAAGCAGGAACTGCAGAGGCACCAGCAGCAGGATGGGTTTTGCTGCCCTGTCCCCCTGGCCTGGCCAGCAGAGCAGACCTGGATGTGGGAAGAGCTGGAGGGGGAGAGGTGGAACTTCTACCAACAGATGGGAGGGGCCCTGAAAGGGCATCAAAGTGGTCAGAGCAAGAGTGAGGAGTGTTTTCATATCATAAATGACACAATCACAGAATGCTTGGGGTGGGAAGGGACCTTAAAGCCCACCCAGTGCCACCCCTGCCCTGGGCAGGGACACCTTCCACCAGCCCAGGTTGCTCCAACCCGGCCTGGGACACTTCCAGGGATCCAGGGGCAGCCACAGCTTCTCTGCCCAACCTGTGCCAATGTATTCACATTTCCATCTTTAGTTTTGTGTGTTTATCTCCAGTGGCCTGAAGATCCAAAGGTAATCACCTCCTGTTCTGGCATATTTCTAAATAAAGGTTGCTTTTCTTTGTATCTTTAAACTTTAAGCTGTTAAACCCATGGATGTTCTCTCAGTGCCAGACCTTGACTGGGACACCCACCATGACCAGATGAAAACACATCCTACACATGTCTAAGAAAAATAACAACCTAAAAATGGGTCTAAAGAATAGGAAGAGGGAGCGCAAATAAATGAGAAAATCACTTAATCAAAAAGATGATAAACTTAGGGCAATAAAACGAATATTTTCCCTAAAAGATGTCACTAATACTTTGCTGCACAAATGGATTGAAATCAGGGACATGTCATGTTTAAAAATTTAGCAAAAAATATCTAAAACTACTGGGGAGAGGAGTCTGCCTTCCAGACACTCCCCAAAGCACCAGACACTGGGATTAAAAGGGATAAAATCTGCCAAAGCTCGGGTAAAATCACCCTCCTGCTCAGCACCTGCAGGTCCTGGTGAGCCCTGGGTTGGGGCCAAGGGCCCTGCATGGCTCATCCTCCTCTCCTGAGCTGCAGCAGGGACAGAACCCCTGGACTTTCCACCCAAGAGCAGCTTTGCAGAGCAGGAGGCCGTGGGTCAGCCCCTCAATTAACTGCTCTGAGCAGCTCTGGAAAACACTCACAGGGAACTCAAATGAATCAACCTGTGGCTGTTGTGTCGGGATGGATCTAATCAGGACTGGATTGCATAAATATTCTAATCAGGGCTCTCATCCTACCCCTCTCCTCACAGGCAGGGATGAAGCTCTGCTTTCCTCAGGAAATTATTCCTGCTGTTTATTCATGATGCTGCTCTGCTGGGGGAGCTGTGAGGCACGGGGTGAGCCCTGTGCCAGACAGGATGGGTGCCTGGCACTGGGGAGAGATGCAGGGAAGGGATGCCAAGGAAGCAGGACTGGGATTGATTTACTAAAATTACACATCCAACTCTGGGGCAGGATGCAGCCTGATACAGTTCAGAGACTCACAGGAGTGATGCCATCAAATCCCAGACTGACTGGGTGGGAAGGACCTTAAAGCCACCCCTGCCGTGGGCAGGGACACCTTCCACCAGCCCAGGGTGCTCCAAGCCCTGTCCAGGGATCCAGGGGCAGCCACAGCTTCTCTGGGCAACCTGGGCCAGGGCCTCCCCACCCTCCCAGCCAGGAATTCCTTCCCAATATCCCACCTATCCCTGCCCTCTGGCAGTGGGAAGCCATTCCCTGTGTCCTGTCCCTCCATGCCTTGTCCCCAGTCCCTCTCCAGCTCTCCTGGAGCCCCTTTAGGCCCTGCAAGGGGCTCTCAGCTCTCCCTGGAGCCTTCTCTTCTCCAGGGGAACCCCCCCAGCTCTCCCAGCCTGGTTCCAGAGCAGAGGGGCTCCAGCCCTTGGAGCATCTCCGTGGCCTCCTCTGGAGGTCCCTCCTTTAAGCCAATTTTATACAGCAAGCTGGGTTATGGGCACTTGACCTTTTTAATTTATCCAAGGGAAGAGGAAGAGCCACTTTCTCCGTGTTCTTTAGTGCCATCACAGGGAGGTGATTCTGGTAGTCTGGAGCTCTTTAATTTAGTTAAAAAAGTAATAATGAGAGCCAAAGGCTGCAAGGTGAAACTAAACAAATGTAGAGTAGGGGTAAAGTTAATTAAGCAGTGAAGCCTCTAACCTAATGTGGAGCAGATTCTCTATCATTTGAAGACTTAATTAACTGATTATCCTTGAAGAGATGCCTGAGCTCAGAGGCTGCAGGTTTCAGGGGGGCCCTGGGTGGGGCCAGCACAGCCCCCCTTGGGTGCCCTATGGTGGGACTGGGAATTGGGCTCAGTTCTCCTCCCCAGTAAATTTGCCCTTGTCACTTTTCTGGGTGACACAGGGAAGTTCAGGCTGAGGTTTTGCAGGTCTTTACAGACTGATTTGCAACTTTACCCTGGAGAAAAGGAGGCTCAGGGGGGACCTTCTGGCTCTGCAACCCCCTGACAGGAGGGGGGAGCCGGTGGGGAGGCTCAGGTGGGACAGGAGGAAGAATTTCCTCCTGGAAAGGGTGGTGAGGCCTTGTCAGGGGCTGCCCAGGGAGGTTTGGAGTGCCCAGCCCTGGAGGTGTCCCAGGAAGGCCTGGCCGTGGCACTCAGTGCTCTGGGCTGGGGAACAAGGTGGGCATCGGGCACAGGGGGGATCCATGGGCTGGGAGGGCTTTTCCAGACTCTGGGATTCTGGAATTCCACAAAGTCACATTTGAAAGCAGGTCTGAGCCATCCAAACCGTTTATGTACCATTCCTGCCTGGAGCTGCATCCAAAGGACTTCTCACAGCTTTGGGTTGCTCAGTGCTGTGGTGAAGGTCACGACATCCCCCCATGCAGGGACCAGACTCTGTGCCCTCTGCAGCTCGTCCCAGCTCTGGGCAGCAGGTGAGATGCCAGGTAGGCAGGAGGATGCCTCTGCAGGCATCCTCTCCATCCTCAGCACAGGGATAACTGCATCCCACACTCATTTTGCCAAGCTCTGACAGCTGCCAGGGACACAGATCTCTCACACAGCCCGTGGCCACCCCAGCTTCCCAAAATAGCCCAGACAGGGAGCTACAAACCTGGAATAGGGAGAGCTCCCAAAAGCAGAAATGTTTCAGAAATGCATCTGAAAACCAGAGCAGCCTGACAGAGTTCCTGTCACTGAGGGGCTGTGTGGGACCACACTGCACATTCTCTGGGAGAAAAGGCACAGTAGGAGGCAATGAAGCACCCAGGGAAAGCTCACCTTGGCAGCAGAGGAGGGTGGTCCCTTCTCCCTGCCCTCTTTCCAACAACAGAGGAGCCCTCGGGCATCCTGAGCATCCCCTCAGGATCAGTGGGATTGAAGGCCCTGTGGAGAGTCCCACCTGCTCTGATGGACCAACAGCTCTGGCACTGGTGGGGGAGTTTATGGAAGGGGATTACAAAAGAGCTGGGGAGGGGCTTGGACAGGGGATAGAGGGACAGGACACAGGGAATGGCTTCCCACTGCCAGAGGGCAGGGATAGGTGGGATATTGGGAAGGAATTCCTGGCTGGGAGGGTGGGGAGGCCCTGGCCCAGGTTGCCCAGAGAAGCTGTGGCTGCCCCTGGATCCCTGGAAGTGTCCAAGGCCGGGTTGGACGGGGCTTGGAGCAACCTGGGCTGGTGGAAGGTGTCCCTGCCCATGGCAGGGGGTGGAATGAGATGGGATTTAAGGTCCCTCCCAATCCAAACCAATCTGGGATTTGATGACTCACATTCCACCAGGAGCTCTGTTGCTTCCTGCTCCAAAAACATCCTTTCCCTGCTGGGCTTTGCTTTCTCTGCCCTTCCCAGGCTGCTCCTCCCCAGCCCTGCTCGTGCTGCGTCACCCACACAGCTCAGCTCCTGCCCACAGCTCTCCCAGTGCTGCTGTGGTTGCTGCTCACTGTTACCCACCCCTCAGGCTGTCTGATGGTGCTGCTCCCCCTTGCCAGCTCTGCCAGCCCTGCCAGCCCTGAACTGATCCTGCTCCTCTTTGGGTCTGTTTTCCGCAGCACTCAGGGCTGGGATTCCTCTAAGTGCCTCTGCACAGGTGAACTCCCTCCCTGTTACTGCAGCTCAATCCCTGCTAAGTTGCTTTAAGATCATGAAGAACTTCACTGGGGCTGAGAATAATCAAAAAATGCCACGTAGGAAACTCCCGAGAGGACGATGAGAAAACTGCAGCCCAAACAGGGTCCTGATCAAAGCCTGGAAATTCGAGAGCATTTGACACACTGGAACTGCACTTTTATGCTGCTGGCAGGTAATAGCTGTCTGCTCAGGCTGAAAAATGCTTGAAGAAAACACATTTTCCAGAATTTACAGACATTCTCTCTTAGAGGAGTTCCATGAATAAGCACCTACTCAGAAAACATAATTACCAGAAGTAGGGCAAGGGGAGGAGGAGCGGCCCAAGGTCCCCCCAAGGGTCACAACCCATATTCCTGGGTTTATATATAGACGTCCTAAATAGCAAAGAGAATTAAGCTCCATTTGTCCTTCCCCACAGCCCGACTGGGGGGAGCCACGGCCGCGGAACAGTAGGAAAATTGGACCCTCAGCTCTCCTGTGGAACCAGATCCCACGGAACACTAATTAATCTCAGATTTGACTTTGGAAATAACTTCCCTCTTGCCTTGTAGCATCACTCCCAGGAGGTGTTCCTGAGCCCTGTTCCCTCTCCCAGTCGCTGGCTCATTATCTGTTGGTGCAGTGTTCCTGTGCCATCAGCACGAGCATTTAAGCCAATTTACTTGGCTCAAGGAAAAATTGTATTTATTTCATATCTGCTTTCGTGGACGTGCCGTGAAATGACTCGAGCCGAGGCTTTGTTAGGAAAAATTTCCTCCCAAATCCAAGTCTGTCAATGAAAAGCTGTTTCTAACTGGCCTCTCACAGCGGCACCTCCAGAGATCCGTCAGGAATCGCTGCCTCCATGGGCTTTCCAAAGGACTTCCCTCTAATAAAAAGGGAATTTATTGACAAGCTTTCTTGGCTGTTCTTTCCAAAGCTTTTGTGAAGACATAATTGTCAAGAAGGTATAGATTTATTTGGCATCCCCAGCCAGGCCTGAGAGATTACAGCTCCACCTTTCTGTCAAACACGCTCCTTCAGCCAAATTGGTCTGAAATTGGGGGTGATGTTTATATGGAAAACTGCAGGAGACAGCATTTCCAGGGCCTTCTCACTGAGGGGGAGAGGAAAAAAGAAGAAAGAAAATTTATGTTTAGAGTCAGAAAGAAGAAAACAAAAAAAAAAAATCCTCAAATCCTCTTTTCCTTGGAAAGTTGTGTAGGATCAGAAAGATCTGACTTACCAGACATGTCTGGTGGTAAAACACTGGCACAGGTTGCCCAGAGAAGCTGTGGCTGCCCCATCCCTGGGGGTGTTCAAGGTTGGATGGGGCTTGGAGCAACCTGGTGGGTGGGATGAGATGAGTTTCAAGGTCCCTCCCAGCCCCAGCCATTCTGGGATTTATGATCTCCATGGGGCTTGGTTTTTCTGATTTTCTTCTTCCAAATCCACTCAGCCTTTCTGATGCCCAAGAGCAGGGGGTTCCACAGGTTCCACACGTGCATTATGTAAAGGATAGTTCCATTTAAAAAGAACAAGTTCTAAAATGTGCTCCTCTGACTAAAGGGAGAGCCTGGCCCTACCAGGATGGAACTGCAGTCCCACTGTGTCAGGAGCATCACAGTGCATGGGCTGTCCCCTGAAATCCAAAGTATTGCCTTTGCTTCCACATCTATCAGTATTTTGATTAGTGCTACAGGCATGGCATCTTTATCTCCACCCACAAATATCCCTATTTTTAGTATATTTTTAGTGCCAACTCATTCCAGCTGCTCCAGCACAGTGACCCCCCAGAGGTGGTGGGACCACAGTGACCCCCCCAGAGGTGGTGGGTTATGGACATACTTGGACTTGAAGAAAAGAATAACTGAACAATCCCATGTTTTAGACCATAGAATGGTCCCATGGAGTTCTCACCCTCGGCACCTGATCCAGCAAAGGTCCAAGGACTCGGGTGAGGGGTGGAATCAGCACCAACACACCCATCCAAGCACAGCCCACCTCAGGAACCCTCACACACCTACAGATCCCACTAAAATGGTGAAGCTGGGGGGGAATCCCCCCGGATCACAGATGTACATCCTGCAGCAGTTCTTTTTAAAGTCATAATCAGGATTTGCATATGAAAGCAACATTGATTTGGGTACCCCCTGGGAACCTTTCAGAGAGCTGAGAACATCTTCATGCTCTGCTTCTGCCTGAGCTTGAGAAACCTGCAGTTCAGTCACTTGTAGTGATTCCACAAAACTTGGTGTAAGTGGGAAAGAAGGAATCCCATCCCCTGCCTCCCTTGCTCTCCATCTGATTTTTCTGTCATTTTTTTAAGCACTACCCCAGGCAGTTCCCTGCAAACCCAATCCTGCACAAAAGCTGCTTGAAATTCTTTGCTGTTACTGAGGAATTGTGCAGCACCTGGGAGCCTGGGAATTTGAAGCATCTGAGGTATTTGTTGTGAGAAGAAATGCAGAGCACTTGAAGCTCCTACAGCATGGCCATGGCTGGCTGCTCCTGGGGCAGGATCTGCTCCTTCCCTGCTCCAGCACTGGAAGTTCCAGCACGTTAATTGTGACCTTGCTCCTTACCTCACACGGGCCTGGGGGCACAGCCTGAATGCATCACACACTGTTAGAAATAAGGATATTTTTAATGGGTTTGTGTGTCCATATCCAGCTCCACTGGAAAGGGAAGTGCATGGATCACCTCCAGCTGGCTGGGGGAGAAGGCAGAGTGGTCAGGATAGGTGGGATCACTCAGCTTTGGTGGAGTTGGTTGTATTAGGTCAGTTCAGCTTCTTGACCTCAGCATCTCATCAAGAGATGCTTTATAGAGGGATGGGTTTTATATATATATATATATATATAAATATAAGATCCTTTATATGTTATATAAGGGACACTGATTCTGTGATTCCAGGTATAGGTTCCAAACACACATCCCTGAGCTTTGAGGAGTCCAAGTGAACTGTGCTCTTCTAAAACGAGGCAGATAAATCAGACACAGGTCATAAAGTGAGCACCAATTTCTTAAAGACTAATCCTAATCTCAAGCAGTAAAGTAATAAAAGGGTTTTTTTCCCTCTCTGTGTAAAATAATATTTAAAAAAATCAAATAAAGATTTCTCATAAAACAGAAGAATGATAATGGTGAAACAGTAAAATGTCTAAGGATTTTATCTTGCAGGTCAGAAAGAAACACTGGGAACACTGTGCTACTCACCTTTGGTTCCAGATGTGCAGCTGTGTCACATCCTGGGGGAACAGCAGAGGGGACAGCACTGGGATGGCACCTGGGGACAGGGCAGAGAAGATGGATCCTTTATTCAGGAGCAGGACCAGCACTTCCTTCCCCACGAACAGGAGGACACTGAAGGACACTGAGAGCTGGAGTGTCTCTGTGTGTGTTGTGCACCCTCAGCACCACCAGAACCCTCCAGGCTGGAGAAGGGAAGGATCCAGGGTGACCTGTTGTGGCTTTCCAGGATGTGAAGGGACCCTGCAGGAAAGATGGAGACTTGATATGAGGAGTCTGGAGAGACAGGACCCAGGGAATGGCTTCCCACTGCCAGAGGGCAGGGCTTCCAGGACCTGAAGGAGCTACAGGAAACATGGGGAGGGACTGGGGACAAGGGATGGAGGGACAGGACACAGGGAATGGCTTCCCAGTGCCAGAGGGCAGGGAGAGATGGGATATTGGGAAGGAATTGCTGGCTGGGAGGGTGGGGAGGCCCTGGCCCAGGTTTTCCAGAGAAGCTGTGGCTGCCCCTGGATCCCTGGGAGTGTCCAAGGCCAGGTTGGAGCAACCTGGGCTGGTGGAAGGTGTCCCTGCCCATGGCAGGGGGTGGGATGGGCTGGACTTTAGGGTCCCTTCCAACCCAACCTATTCCATGGTATTGCTCAGTTTTCCCTCTGGAAGGACACTGCTTTTCTGGCCAGCTCTGGAAAATTGTCCTGAGGGTTAGTGGAGTGAATCTCTGAGCCCAGGAGCCCCTTCAGCCCCTGCTGAGTTCAGTGTCTCATCCCTCAGAGCTGTGTGGCAGTGCAGGCTCAGCCTCACGTGCTGGGCTCAGCCCGAGCCGTGTCCTGGCTGAGCAGTGTCCCTGCAGCAGGGCAGGGAAAACCTGAGACTGGGGCATTTATCACTTCAAACTAATCCTTCTCCAAGTGAAAATGCCTCTGCTTCCCAATTAGGCTGCTGTGAGCAATGGAAACAAAGGAAAATTGCTCACCCTAATGAGTCCCTTTGCAGAGCTTTTTGCAAAGTCATCTCTCATCCCCAGCTCACCAGGGCTGATCCGCTGGCACTGACAGGGGGGATCCACAGGGAAAGCTCCCCTGCTCCCCCCCAGGGCAGCCCACCCTGCCCGAGGCTCTCCCAGACAGTGGGAGCAGTGCCAAGGCTGGTAGGGGGGTGTGAGCACCCACTGGGCAGAGGGAGACACTGACTCATCCTTTCACTGCTCAACAGCCCAAATCAGAGCTGGAAAATGAAAAACAAATGTGAGGAAGTTGTTATCTAGAAAGTGTCACACTTCTGGTGATCCTTGTGCAAAGCATTCTTCAAAGTTCTTCTTTGAAGACAAAAAGCTTAAGAACTTCTCCCTTCTGTTGCTGTCACATTTTACAGATGTTAGGAAGTTTGAATCAGGCAGGCTTTTAACCCTTCATAGTGTCTAAAAACATGGAGTAAAACCTGTGTAATAGCCCATTCTCAAGATTTACTCTACCTAACTGCTTAACTACACCTTTACTTCACATCCAGCCCCCATCCAGCCCCCCATGCCAAACCCAAATGCTTTAAACACTCTTTCAGATTCTGCGGGACTTAGAAAAGCAGTTGCAAGTTGTGCTGGACAGGGATAAACCTGGGTACTCATGGGAAACTAAAAGTGCAGGTAAGTGCATCATCAGACTGGGGCCATGAACCTCTGAAAATGCAAGGAAAGACATTTTAACCCCAGCATTCTGGAGCCCATGAAAATGCAGGTGCAGCAGCCCTGTTTTCATGGCCCTACAGACTGGCTCACACCCCAGTTCCAGTTCTCTTCAGCTCATTAAATGGAAAGGGAGTTTGTTGTCATCTTACCTCGTAAACAACTTGAACATTCATAATTGGGAAAAAAACTTACAGCAGCTTCCATTTCCATTCCTACTTCTTCCACGAGAAAAAAAATTAAACCATTGCTCACTGTTGCCTTCCAGAAGCTGGTTCCTAATTCCACTGTCAGCTCTGCCAGGGGAGCTCATTTCTCATACCCAGCATGGGTGTGACCGTGTTTAATTGTAGATCAATCCAGTCAGCACTAAAACATGCAAAAAGGCTCTCAGGACCCCCACCCTGCACAGTTGTTCCACGCAACAAATGCAAACACATGAGTCCAGAGGTGTGACAAAGCAGAATCAGAGTCACAGGATCAACTAGGTTGGAATAGACCTCTGAGATCGAGCCAACCAGTTGTCCAGGCTGGTTCTGGAGGGTCTTGGAGGGGGCTGGGAGCTGCAGCTGGGAAATTCTGCACTTAAATTCCCAAATATGATGCTCCACAGGGAATATTTTTTGTTTTCTCCACGGAGGTGGCTGGTCCTGTCACACCTTCAGGGTAGTTTGACATCACTTCACCCAGCCAAGGTGTTTTGGGCAGCAGGTATGAGCTGTCTGCTGGTAAAGGAGCTGCCTGGGCCTGAGAAAGGTTCTGAATATCAGAAGCTGCTGCAGCCTCAGCCAGCACTTCATTAGCAGGAGACTAATCAGTGACATCCTAATCGATTCAATTATCAGAGCAGGAATTTGCAGAAGGCCCTCAGGAGGTATTTGCACACCCAGAGAGCCCCAGTGGGGAGGGAGGTCCAAGCAGCCCATCTTTGCTGAGGTGGAGCTCTGGGACACGGCTGGTCTGAGACCTCAGGTGATGGATTCAGTCAGCTTTGAACCCGGGGGACACTTGGGGAATCAGCCCCAGTACAGCTCAGGAGAGATGTGAGAGCAAAGATACTTTGCTTCCCTACATCTGCTCCCCAAACCCAGCTTCTCAGCTTTGGGTCTCAGGTCAAAAAAGGCTCAATTCCAATCAAAATTTGACCTTGATTCATGAGAAATTCCGGGAGGGAATCCTTCAGTCCATGGAGGTGACCAGAGACCCTCCAATGTAGTTGTTTAGCTGGAGGGAACAGGTGATGCATTGCTGCTGGTGTCATGTCTCAAAAACCCTCCAGAAACAGGAGCAGCTTCACAGGGTGTTATAAAAATATCACTTAAACTCACTGTCACTGAAATCCGTTCCACTGTTGTTCCCTACACTGGAGACAGGGACTGGAGCCAGGAATAGAAACATCTCTGGAGCTGGAGAGGAGACAGTGCATGATCCCACTTGGAGAACGACCGAGAGCTGCAGCAGGAGCTCTCCCATCATCACCCCCAAAGAAAGGCAATCATCTCATCTCCTCCCCCACAACGTGTGCAAATTAATAAGGCTGTAATTCCATTGTTGAATTCTGATAATAACGTCTCAAACCACGAGAGTAAAGCAATTACAGAGTTGTATATTCCAAAATTACCCTCCTAACTGAGCCCTGCCTGACCCCCTCTCCAATTAGCTGCAGACACTGCGGGGGAAGGAGGCTCAGGGTGCAGATCTGTGGATCTCAGAGCTCTCTGACTCCACAGGCAGCTTTCTGAGGAGCTGATCCATTATTCATTTCAGTCCCTCTAGCTGGGAGCTGAACTGGGAGCCCAGCTCAGCCTCAGCACTGCTCCCCTGGGCTGGGGAACCTTTCTCCTCTCCTGGTTCCAGAGCCCAGACCAGCAGAGCCGAGTTGCTGCCCACCAAAGGGGTGAGGAGGATGGGGGCTGAACCTCTCCAGGTCCTCCTGCTCCTGGAGGAGCTCCTGCACTCCCCAGAACCCCCCACACTGCACACTGCATCCCCCTGGGCCTGGCCCTGCAGCCCTGGGGAATTTACATCAGATGTTGGGAGCAAATTCTTGTCTGTGAGGGGGGTGAGGCCCAAGTTCAGCCTCCCAAACCCCACCCCTCTGCAGATGCTTCAGACTTGACCAGGGCTCCCCCAGGCTGATCCATGGGTGATTCCCAAGAGCTGTGTCCCATCTGGGGAGCACTCCCACATTGGGAGACAAGGACACAACAGCCTGAGCCCCCCGTCCTGGCATTCCTCTGGGCCACAACAGACCCCACAGACCAAAGGGGAATGGAAGGACCATCCTCCCCACCAAGGACAGACAACTGGAAGAGTTCCACAACCCCCCAGGCTCCCAAGTCCCAGCTGTTGCCAGAGCTCCAGGACAGACATTTCTCCCTGCACAAGGTCAGTGCTGGGTCTGGCACTGCCTCCCAGCCACTCCCACAGGTCAGAGTTTGAGGGCAGAGCAGCAGGAGATGGAAGTGCTCATTCCAACATTTCATCTCCACATTGTTGGTGGCTCTGCCTGTCCCAGCCTGACCAAACCCCCCTCAGCCAGAGCAAGCCCTGACCAGCTGCACGTGGATCCTGGGGGCTGGAACTCTGGAGTATTTAGACCCTTAGCTGATGAAAGGCAGTGTTTGCTTCATTCCTTGCCAAATTTTTGGGTGGATCATGAAGTGGAATATTTCCCCCCAGCCCAACTGTGCTTTCCTGTGTCACTTGGGCTTTTCATGTCAGTGGTGCAGTGACATCAGTGAAACACAAGTGGATTTATTTGCCTTTTCTTCTAATGGATGTGCTGCTTCCAGCTGAGTCAGACAATGCACTTCCATCCCAGCACAGAAAATGTGCTCAGCAAAGATAAAGGTACTTCAGTTCTCCCTGTTCTGCTCTTTGGTTGTTCCCAGACACGGGATCACTTTCCACAGAAACAGAGAATTGGAGCATTTCTGGGAGGAGTTTGCAGCACCAGGGCATTGTGTTCCCAACAGGTCATGGAAAACCCTTAGGAAGTTCAGTCTCACCCCACTGTATTTTAAGACACACAGGAGCTGTGAGAAGAGTCACCATCATCACCCTCTTCCACCTGAAAATTAACAAACAGCCACAGCAGCAAAACCCACCTCCCCGAGCCAGCTCCTCTGCAAACCTTCCCATTCTCCACAGGGTGGACAGACACGAGGACTCCCCTCCAGAGCAGCCCCTCAGCAGCCCCAGTAGAGGTAGTTGGTCCCCACTCCTGCTCCTGGAACATGTGTTGCCTCCTGGCCTGGAGCCTAAAGCAACACAAAACATCATCCACTTGCAACACATTTCCCAGCACAATAGAATCCCAGACTGGTTTGGGCTGGAAGGGACCTCAAAGTCCACGCAGTGCCACCCCCTGCCATGGGCAGGGACACCTTCCACTGGCCCAGGTTGCTCCAAGCCCCATCCAACCCTGCCTTGGACACTTCCAGGCATCCAGGGGCAGCCACAGCTTCCCTGGGTGACACACAGAGGATTTAGGTGGAGGCTCCTGGGGAGCACAAGGGTTTCATCCCTGCTGGGTGGTGCCCTGTCTCCCTTACTTTCTCCATGGCAACAGGAGCAGGATGGATCCAGCAGCAGAAGACACCAGTAGCTCAATGTGCTCTCCCAAAGCCCCTCTGTGCCCTGGGTGCCCCCCTGCCCCTCCTGCCCCCAGCTGAGGCTCAGAGCAGACCCTGCTCACACAGAGCCCTCACGAGGTGGCTCAGGCTGCCAGAACACTGAGACCTTCCCACAGCCCTGGGTGGGGGTGGGAAACGGGTCCAAGCCCCTGCCCAACCCCACCAGCACCAGAGAGCATCACCCACCTCCTGCAGCACATCCCAGAGCCAGGAACCCCGGGGTACAAACACCAGCTGGGCCTGCCCCTGCTCTCCTTGTGTATCAACATTTCCCTCTTTAAACACTTCCACAAAAATTCTGTCCAATCTCAGCCATTGTCTGATGATTTCCTGCTACACACAAAGTATAAAATATTCCAAAGACACAGAAACCACGCAGAATTCTGGGGGTGTATTTCAATTTTAAGAGCCTGGTGCCATTGGCTAAGCAGATGCAGGATGTATTCACTGCAGGGCTTTACTCTGACACACAATCTCTTTAAAATCCTGAGGGAGTCCCATTTTAATTTACAGAAATTTAATGACAGTATTACTTGGGAAATTAGAGTTAACTTTTTAATGCTGTGTATTCCTCCATCTGACAAGGAGGAAGTGTGCTTGCAATAATAATCATTTAATAGGGACATGTGGGTAAATAGCGAAGAATTTGTAGCAGTTTATTCATGATACATTCACAAAACAGTTCAATCACCTTTTTTATCTCATCTGAATTTCCAGTGCATTTTCTCAGCATGACATGGTAGAATGGTCAGCCAAAGCATTTGCAGCCCTGCCATTCCTCATTTAAATGAGGAGCTTCATTCCAGTTCTCAGGACCACAAAAAGTGGTTGAAGACCTCTGAGAAGGGCTTGAACACAGCCCAGTGAGGAGCATCTTGGATAGCACCTCACTGAATCAATCTCCAAGGAAAAAAGAGGTGCTTGGAGTTGCCAAAAGGCAAAGATTCTTCTCCATGTGCACTTTGAGGATCAGCACTCCTGGGATGTTCCATCTCCAAACCCTGTTCAGCCCCACATCCATCACCTGTAGCTCCAACAACCACACCTCTCCCATTTCTTTCCTCACTGTACTGAGAGCTCACCTGGAAGCATCTTCTGAGCTCCTGCAGGTTTTCAGGCCTCCATCCCTCACATAAATTCAGATATTTATCTGCTCAGGAGGCATTTCCCCCTTGGGCTGTGCTCAAACACCCATATTTTCCCAATAAGCTCATCCCATGGTCTGATCCATGCCCATGATCCACGTCCCCCTGTCCCTCTGACCTGGCCCCAGCCTGAGTTACTTTGATCATCTGCAGGTAAATCCCAGCCCAGCAGAGCCAAGGCATCACCAAACCCAGGGCATCCACTTGGAAATGTCCTCTGGCCTTTCCAGAGACCAGAAATTTGAGGAATTCAAATCTAATCCTGAGCATGAAGCACTTTCCCTGTGGTTGCAGCACCCAGAGGAGCTGACACTGTGATCTGGGGCCTCAGCAGTGCAGGATGAGCTCCTGTTTGGAGGGTCCCATCCACACTCTTGGCTCACACACAGTGAAGCTGCACCAGAGACAGCGTGTTCCATAAATATCCCATAGAATCCCAGACTGGTTTGGTTTGGAAGGGACCTTGAAGCCCATCTCATGCCACCCCCTGCCATGGGCAGGGACACCTTCCACCAGCCCAGCTGGTTCAACCTTTCATCCTTAAGTTTTCCTCCCTGGTTTAGTCCCTGCCTGTGGCTCAGCTCCTCGTGCCAGCTGCAATCCCCTCGTGCAGCATCCCACCCCTTCATCCCAGTCCATGGGGAAGGGTGGAACTGCAGGAGCAACCCCTACAGAGCCTCCACTTCCCCCAAATATTTGATGTTTTAGGAAAAATCCCAGAGACAGCCCAGATATAATATATTTAAATGAAATCCAAAGGTTTGAACAAGTGTATTTTTAGCAAAGCCAAGCTGTGGTTTGAAATTTCAATTTCAAGGGAAATCCTGCACAAAGCAAGGAATGAGGGGAGGAATATAAATCACAAAGGAAAGTTGCCTTTCAGGAGTTTCCTACTAGACAAATAATTTGGGGGAAAATTGGGTGGTATCAAAACATCAGGAACTGTTTCCATTTCAGTGTTGTTTTAACTTATACAACCAGTGGTATTTAATAAAGAATTATTGCAGTATAATGAAATTAAACAGATCATTTGGCACAGAATGGTCTGAGTGAAGACACAACATTAAAAGGTTTTAAAATATAACATCAGAAATTCCCTTTGCACCTCCCAAGAAGTTTGTGTCCTGTTTTCCATGGATAACTTCCCCCTGCCCCCAGCCTGCTCCTGCTGGCAGAGCTGTGACATCAGCAACCTCAGAGTACTCATGAACAAAAGCAAAGCAAAAAGGAAATGTTCTCTTTCTAGAACCTTCTGATCTCTAGAGTTGCCCACAGATATTCCATGTTTGGACCCCCCTGCACTGGCACAGGTAAAACATCAGCACAAACTGGGAGAAACTCCAAGTGTTTGTGACCAAACTCTCTCCTGGCCAAGGGCATTATTTTTATTTTATTCTTGAGATGTCAAATCCGAACATCCCTCATCATTACCACTCATCTCCTCTGCTTCCTGGTTTTATTTTGACTTTCTTCAGAAGAGACAATTATTTCTGAGGCATCCTCATTCCTGCTCTAAAGGTGGGCAGTGCCAGGAGAGGAGCTCCCAGGGGCTCTTTCTGCTCCCTTTGCCTCCCTGCAGAGCATCAATGAGTCTATTCAGGGCCTCCCACTTCTTTAGGGAGGGAAAAGGAAAACCTTAAGGCTTGTAATACTCATTTGAAAGCCTTCTTCAACAGCCAGTGACCTAAATAAAGCTGAATTTCCTGGATTTATCCTGATGCTGCTGCTCCCCAGAGATGTGTGAGCAGAGATTTGGGTCTTGCTTGTCCTTGTGGTAACAGGAGGGGGCTCAAAGGCACTGACTGAAGTGATGCACGAAGACAAAACTGTGTTTTAGGAGTCCTTAAAAAATTAATTACAGCTCTGCCTTTAGCCAACATCTCTGCTAAGGATCCCTGGAATGCTGAGGATCCCTGGAATGCTGAGGGGCCATTTCCTGCTGCCACTGCAAGTGCAGGAGAGGGAGCAGCGCTCACACTGCCCTGGGAGCAGGGCTGGGACCACTCCTGGGAATCAAACACATCCCAGGCTCATCTCATTTTCTTTTTGGGAAGAAAAGGAGCCGGAGGAAATCGGGGCTGCAGCTGGTGACAGCTCCCAGAGGAGCAGCTGATGGAATGAGCTCCGACTGCGCCCCGAGCTGATCCCTGGGAATCCTGCCATCAGCTCGTTGGGGAAAATTAATTTAATTCATTACTGGCACCACATCAGCTGCCTCCACACCCACCCTGGATGTGTTTGCAGTGACTCCTGACAAGGGCAGCCTCCCTGCCAAGGCCAGGAGTGACACGAGGCAACAACGAACTGATGGGAAAATCCCCTCCTTCCCTTCAGCTGTTGGGATTGCAGAGAACAGCAACTGTGAACCCCCAGGCACCCAACAAGGGATAAAAGCAACCAATAATCACTTCTCACTTTTACCCCTCAGCTCTGGTGGAGAATCAGCTGTGAATGGTGTGAGAACAAGCCATGGTAACATGGGCTGTTTGTCCTGCAGCCTGGGCTTTGTCAGGAGGAAACTCTGTGCAGGAGGGTGAAAAAACTGTGCAGAGGAGACAAGAACAACTTTCAGTGCCTAAAGGGGGAGAGGGACCCTGGCCAATGGCTTGGAGGGCCAGGACAAGGGGGAATGGCTTCCCAGTGCCAGAGAGCAGTTAGAGACCCAACATCCCTGCTCAATCCACACTCAGGGAAACATGGACATGTCCAGGAAAACATGGACAGCTCTGCAGAAGAAGACACTGGTCACCCACTGGTCATCACGAGTAGAAGGGAAATATGGACAAGTGAAACATTCTATCCACTCCCTCTTATAACTTTCCAATAGGGAAACTTTCCTGTGGGAATCATCACAACCAAACAAAGCAGCTGTTTTGTGCATTCCCACTGTAATTCCCAAGGCAATTAACAGTAACACCATTTACTGAGGGTCCAGTTGAATCCCTGATCCTTAAAACCTTTGAACAGAGAAGTCCTAAGACAGGCTTTTGCTTTAACCTCCAGTGAGCTGGAGGCGTGTCCATCTCTTCTCTGCCAGGAAAGGGCTCAAAGAACAGCAGAGCCAACAACTTTTGCCTTAAAATCAGCACATCAGGGAATGCAAGTCTTGGAAAAACCCCTGGCTGAGGGAGCCCTTCTCTGTCTGGTGCTCCCTGACCCTTGGCTTTGCATTTTCCCTTGGGAAATCTCATGCCAACCAAGGGTTAATGCACATTCCTACCTATTTATGCTGCTGAACTGTGTCAGAACAGAGGAAGATTTGGAGTGTATTAACAAGCTGAGCATAACAGAGTGTTATTACTGCACTTCTGAATGCCCTGTTGTGGGGAAGACACGGGGAGACGCTCACAGCATCCAAAGCTCTGGGAGGAAACAGAGTCCCCACGTTGGTGGCAATTCCAGACATAACTGATGCCTTCCCACAGGTTCTGACTGTGCCCAAGGGAGGGAAATGATGGTGGAGCAAGGCTCTGGAACAGTGATGTAAAGATGAAGCTTTTTCAAGTTATGTTTGCTTTAAGAAGAACAATAGTCTCATCTGCCACATTTGGAACATAAAAATATCATCCTGGTTGAAGTTTTCCATGGTGAACTTCCCTGTGTGAGCTGTTGTAGGAAACAAATGGGTCTTCCTACCCACACATACCTAAGTTCTCGGTGCAGCCCCTTGAAATATAATGATCTGCTGCCAGAGGGCTGAATTTTAAATAGAATTAGACAGAATCCCTAAGGTTGGAAAGCACTTCCATGATCACAGATTCCCCCCTGTGCCCCATGCCCACCTTGTCCCCCAGCCCAGAGCACTGAGTGCCACGGCCAGGCCTTCCTGGGACACCCCCAGGGCTGGGGAATTCACTAAAGACTCCTGAGTGTCTGAACGGAAACTGTTCCATGATTTGCTCAGGCATTTTGAACATCCTTCATCCCTGGGAGAAAAGCTTCCCACAAAACTTGAGCCCCCAGGGCTCTGAGACGGCTCCAGGTCTCCCTGCACTGAAGTTTGGAGTTGGCAAAGGGTGGCAAGTGTTACATTTTCGTGGCTCCCACACTACAGCAGGAGGAGAAGCAAAGGATAAGTGAGAATAAATTAAAACATTCTTGCCAATATACTGAAATAAATTGTAAAGAAAATTTTTCCACATCTGGTTACAACTCACCCGAGGGACTAATTTGACAGATGACTGTGGAGAAGAGGAGGTGAGGAACATCTCCCTACATCTGCTTGAACTACTATTCCTAAAGCCTGGGAAGTTTTTGCCTTCTGCTCATCCATAACCCAGGGCAAGGACATGACAAAAACAGTCCCTCCTGGCTCATATACCAGGCACAAAGATGTGCCTTTCCCCTCGCAGCAGCATTTTCATTCAGCACACATTCCCAGTGCTTGGAGAGAGGAGCCAGCCCTGTCCCTCTTCCCACCAGTGCTCTTGCACAAGGAACGAGCTCCAGGCCAATTAAGCAGTCACACAACGTCCTGCATGGGTTTGCAGCAGAACTGAAGAGTGAATTCTGATTCTCTGAGGCTGCTCTGCTGCCTGAACTCCTCATTTAGTAACTTGCTGCTGCTTAAAATGCTTAATACATTATTAAGAGCTTCTTGGGGTTCTGGAGAGCACCGAAATTCGGGTGCCCAGGGAGGAGCTGAAGGTCCTGCTCTGCCTGCTCAGGGAAACCACGAACTCCTGAACTCAGCCAGCCTTCCCCCAGCACCTGCCCTGCAGTGGCAAAACACAAACTGACTGCAAAGAGAACTCCAGCCTTGTAAAAATACACCACAGAGCATTTACTGCTCCCCTGCCTTCACCTGGGGACGTGGCATTTGGGGACAGGGGTGGCCTGGGCAGTGCTGGGGGACGGTTGGACTCCATGGTCCCCGAGGGCTTTCCCAACCTCAGTGACTCCACGATTCTGTTATTTCCTGATGCATTATTGACATGTCCATGCACTGCTGGCACCTCTGGAGCCAGTGTCCCTGCTGCCACCAGCCTGCCAGGGCTGCCCACCCTCACTGGGTGCCTGAGGGCTCCCCAGCAGCACGGGGGGTGAAAGCACATCTCCCACAGGACGTAAAAGGACATCAGCCTGCCCAGGCCCAGAGCAGCCCCTCTGCAGGGTGTGGCACAGCCCAGGTGACACGTGGCCTCCAGCACTGTCACCTCCATCCAGCACCCCCAGACACCCCTGTCCCACCTTGGCTGCCCCTCCTTCCCTGCAGAGCTCTGTTCCCACTCACTCCATCTCCTTCCCCACACCTCAACAAGTCCCTCCACCTGTCCAGAGCTTCCCAGCCTGAGGAGATCTCCAGCCACCCCCCTGGAGAGGACCCCCAGTGCCACGGTGGGAACTCCCTGCTCAAAGCCACCTCAGAAAGCTCAGATTTGGTCAGTTTATGCAGCTCATCCCTCCCCACCCACAGCAGAGCTCCTGCAGCCCCCAGGGAACCAGAGCAATGTTTAATTTGTTCGAGGTCATCAGTGCTTTGATAATGAAGCTCCAGTGCCTTTTAAAAATAGAATTTAAAACAATCCAGCCTGACCTCACTGATAAACTCTGAACCAAGCAAGAGCTCAAGTTAATTATTCTTTGGAACGCAGATTTTTGTGCGTGTGCTTTGAACTATCTCTGCCATCCCCACACAGATCTTTGATAATATTAATGAGCTCCAGAATCTGCTGAGGAATCGGTTGGTTGTGTCAAAATACACGTGGTGGGGAAAACTATGTGGAAGTGACAAAGGAGGGGAGCAGCTGGTATCTCCCTGCCAGTACCAAGGGCCTTAAATCGAGTTCCAAGGAGATCATCAGAAGTTATGCAGCCTAAAATGCAAATCAGTAACTGTTGAACTGTAAACTGGTCTAAGGTTTAAGGTAAATTCCAGGGAAATCCGGGCTTGTAACATGGATCCTTTCTGCCTGTGCTGGATGCTTCCCCAGCTGGTAGTTTATAGAATTGTTGAGGTTGGAAAAGACCTCCAAGATCAACAAGTGCAACTGTCCCCACATTCACCCCTGAACCGTGTCCCCAAGGGCCACATCCAGGGGTTTGGGAACACTTCCAGGGATGGAGACTCCACCCCTACCCTGGGCAGCTGTGCCAGGGCTGGACAGCACTTCTTGTGAAGAAATATTTGCTACTACTGAATATAATGGAATCCTGGAATGGTTTGGGTGGAAAGGGACCTCAAAGCCCATCCAGTGCCACCCCTGCCATGGGCAGGGACACCTTCCACCAGCCCAGGTTGCTCCAACCTGGCCTTGGACACTTCCAGGGATCCAGGGGCAGCCACAGCCTCTCTGCCCAACCTGGGCCAGGGCCTCCCCACCCTCCCAGTCAGGAATTCCTTCCCTCTGGCACAACTTGAGGCCGTTTGAAGCCTGTTCTGAGTATTTCCCCTTTTTTGAACAATACTTTTAACTAACGTAACTTTCAAGACTTTTCACTACAAAAGGGTGTTCCAGGAGCAAAAAGCTTTCCACAAATCCCACAAAGGAAGCAAGCTTTTTTTTCCTTGGTGACTTTGAGACTTTCACTTTGCTTTTGGAGAACTAAAACATCAGTGAAATTTAAGATTTCCCCCTTCCCTTCTCCTTTCACTACTGAACTCCACCTTTTCTCCAACCTTTGAAAGCAAAATCCCAGGTTTTATTCAGTTGCTGTGTGGTGTAAATCCCATATTCCCAAAATTCTGAAGGTACACTCTAGCCAGAGGCCTGGAACACCTCCCAGCATCATCTTGCCTAATCCACTTTCTGCAAAAACAATCCCATACTCTAAAAAACCTCTTAAGAGAACTCCCCAAGGTTCCTCAGGGCCAAGCCACCACTCCAAAAATTCACCAGGAAAAATGATTCTGACCTTTCCTGGTCTGTAATACTTTCCAAACCTCCCATTATTAGTGCTGGGTTTTTTTAGTTCTGCAGGATCCTTATAATTTTTATTCTTTTTTGCAGTTTAGTTCTCCAAATTAGAGGCAGCATGTTAAGATTAAATACATCAGAGCCCCCTAATGATATGCAAATCCTCAGAGCTCTCTCCTATTAATATCTCCCAGAATATTGATTATTTGGGGCTGATATTTGCTGGGATCTATAATTGTCCAATTGTTTCCATCACCCTGCTGAGCTGAGTTAGAGACAGACAGGACCACCCAGGGCAAGGTATGGAACTTCTGCCCTGGCATCAGGTGGGAAATGTCCTCCTAAATCATTTTATACAGTTGGAATCCCAGAATCCCAGAGTCTGGAAAAGCCCTCCCAGCCCATGGATCCCCCCTGTGCCCGATGCCCACCTTGTCCCCCAGCCCAGAGCACTGAGTGCCACGGCCAGGCCTTCCTGGGACACCTCCAGGGCTGGGCACTCCAAACCTCCCTGGGCACTCAGATCCAATGCTTGACTGCAGAAATTCTGCAAGGAAGACAGAACCTCTGCCTGTGCTGATTTTCAGGAAAACAAGTTGCTTTTTCTGTGCTCAGGTCTCTTGAATTTGTGTGCAATAAAAAGGGACTGATCAATAACTAAATTATTATACTGAGCCATTTACATAATCTGCCCATGCACTGTCTGTATTATGTATTTCTGATATTTTCAGGATAAACTTCTTTTAAGAATCTGTTAAAATATGAAAATGTGCTGGAGTAAATATTGTTGCTTGATGCTTCCCATAAAAATTAGGAAGATTTCCTGGGGGTTTTTTGCCTCATAAAACATCACAGATTGTTTGTAGCTGCCCATGAGGTGCCCACAGACACAGGGGAAGGACTGAGGTGCTCCCAGTCAGGCCAAACCCTGCTGGACTCCAATCCAGCCCTTGGGAACACCCTTTTCCCCCAGCGGGCTCCATCCTCCTCCCACACCCCGAGGTCGGGACCGAGCCCCGAGTGTGGCTGGGGGCAAGCACAGTAACGAAAGCCCACATTTCCCACATGGAGTGAACAACCTGGCACAAGCCAAGCCCCTTCCCCAGGCTGGAAATCTGCCCCTTTCTGTGCCAGGGCCCCCCCAGTGCTGCCCCTGCAGGGCCCATCCCAGCCCCGGAGCAGGCAGATGTTCCCTTCCCAAACCTTCCCAAACCTTCCCTTCCCTCCAGGAGGGAGGCAGTGCCTGGAATGCTGAGCCTGGAATGCTGAGCCATGTGTTCCTCTCAGCTACAGGAAGACATGGAGATGAAGTTATCAGAAAGGGAGGCAAAAGCTCCAGGAGCAGATTGAAAAAGGGGAAAGCACACAAAGTGACAGCTGTGGAAGGGCTGGACAAGCCCCCCCAGCTCCAGCCACCCCCGAGGCCGTGGCTCCTCCAGCAGCACAGGAATGGCCCAGCCACTGCTGGACACCCCTGCTGGCAAACAGTCTCCTTTGTTCTTTTTCCATGGACAACTTAATGTGGAAAAAACGAGGAGAAAAGCACATTTTGAAATGAAGCTCATTTCCCAAAAGTGTCCTCCTGTGCAAGATACCCGTGTAAGTGACCCAGGAACGTGGAGCCTTCCCCTCCCACCCCCATCAAATACAACCCTTCCTCTGCAGTTCAGCACAAAGCCTCTCTGAGTCTCTCCCTAACCAAGGAGCAGTTTGGGAGTTGGGGTTTGTTTGCCCTGCAGGTCTCAGAGGGTTGATTTTCTGTGGGGCCCTGGGAGGGTGACCCAGCCCAGGTGGGATGGAGCACTGGAACAGCCCAGGCCTCTATGAAGTGGTCACTTAGTCTGGGAAGAAATCTCCTTCCAAAGAGATTTTTCTTCAAAAAAAAGCAGATCCAGGAGATCCCAGCACTCTGCTCCAGCAGTGGGAACAGGAAGGTTTCATTCTTGCCTTTTTCCTTATTTTCTGCACTTGCTCTGTCCCACTTGTGTACAGGCTCACTCTGATTTGGATGGGTGGGAATGCACAGCTCTGCCTGATTCAGACCCACCTTTTCATCTGAGACAACAGCAGAAGGCAGGACAGGCTGCTGAACTGCTCTTCCAGCTGGACACAGAGTGTCACATCAGGGCAGACATTATTTACTCATCCCCAAACCAGGCAAATAAAAGAGTTGTGAAGCCACAGGAAGGCACTTGGCACTCCTGACATTTAAGAAGAGCAAAACAAATCTTGAACATCATGCTCCCAGTGACCCAGGTGTAAGTGCTGCAGACACAATACCCCTTCCCAAAGGAGCTCTGCTACAACCCAGTCACTATTTACTTTAATAAGTGTCCTTTCTCATACTCTTGATTTCTCTTTTCACCCTTAAAAAATAGTTTTCAGAAAACAAAACTTAATATAGACAACAGAGTAACTTATTAATAAATTTTCCCTCAGGAACTAGCCAGTGAGACAGAACATATTTAAACATATAAAAATATGTTAGAGCTGCTCAGAAGGTGGAGGTTTTTTTGGAATTTGTGTGGTTGGACTCTCATCACTGATATTATCACTGCAGTACTGGAGGGTTGGCTTTCTATCCATCACAGATCAATCACAGCCACATCAGCACATCACTGGGCTAATACTGAATATAGGAGAGAGATCTGTAGGACCTTAGAAAGTTTTTATCTGGGCAAACAATGGTTCTCCATAGAATGGCCTGGGTTGGGAGGGACCTTAAGGACCATCTTGTTCCACCCCCTGCCATGGGCAGGGACACCTCCCACCAGCCCAGGTTGCTCCAACCTGGCCTTGGACACTTCCAGGGATCCAGGGGCAGCCACAGCTTCTCTGGGCAACCTGGACCAGGGCCTCCCCACCCTCTCAGCCAGGAATTCCTTCCCAATATCCCATCTATCCCTGCCCTCCGGCACTTGTCTCTAAATCCTGGGCTTTGCCATGTGAGACAAACGGAGCTGCCTCCAGCTGGGAATCCAGCCAAGCTGAGGGGGCTCCCAGTGGGGACCAGGACATGCTTTGTGCTCTTTCCAGGTGCCACAACCGTGTCCCACTGCCCAGGGCCAGCCTGGGCCCCTCTGTGTTTGCCTCAGAGTGTCTCCCACTCCCCTCCCTCGGGGCAGGAGCAGAGCAGGGGGGTCGGGGAGCAGATAAACCCAAGCTGTCAGAGCTGGGGTGAGGAACACCCTGGGAGCAGAAATCCATGGATACCCAGGCACTGGTGCCAAGGTCTCCATGAGGAGGGGGAATCTCAGGACTCCTCACAGAGACACATCCCCCAGCCTCACCCCCTGCCCTGCCAGGCTCTTACACACCAGGGAACGATCTGGGAATGATCCAGGCTCTGCTCCAGCACAGGCTGGGCACTGCACACACCAACTCCCTGGCACAGCAGCTCTGGCTGTGCTGCTGATCCACAAAACAAACGGGGATGGGGATCTGTGCAGTGTCTGGGGCTGAACAGGGACAGCGCGGAGCTGAAAAGCAAAATAACCCTCCCTGGCTGTGCTGGGCCAGGCAGCCAACCTGTCCCCAGCCCTGCAGCTGGACTGGAATGTTCTCTGCAAACAGCAGATATACACAAGTGGTTTGATCCTCTCAAGTGCTACATAACTGTGGTAATTCAAGTTCAAAAGCTGCAAAAGGCAGTTTTCATCTCCAAACAGTTTCTCTGGCACTTTCTCCACATACAAACACAGAATCATTGGGGCTGAAAAAGAGCTCCAAGATCTCCAAGTCTGACCTTTGAGCAAACACCACCATGTCCCTCTCCCTACAGATCTCCCCATTCACCCCCATCCCAGGGTGCACTTGGAAGATTGTACAACCAGAAAAGGGTTCAGTTTTTACTGAACACATTAGACAAAACCACCAGCAATCTGCAAGCTGAATTCACTCAGAGCCAACAAAAGGAACCATCCTGTTCTCTGAGGACATAAAGGACAGATTAAATATCTCCATTCCCATTCTTAACCCGTTTTGTTGCTTTCTTTAAATAAAAAAATCCCTCTCTGCCCGCTGGCAGTCTGCTCCTAAACCCCTGCAATAATGCTTTAACAGCAGCATTTAACAGAGACCTTGCATGACACCCAGACTCTGGGTTTTCATTTCTTTTCCAACCTCGTCTGCCCCAGATTTAAGCAGTTCCCTAAAGAACTTGAGAATTAATGCAGAGATGCAGTTTGGCTGGAGCTTCACAGTAATTCTGCTGATTTAACATCCACAATTCCAGGGAATAAATGCCAGGGAGACCTGCAAGGGTGAGGATTTTCAGGCAGCTCCTGCAGTCCCTGCTAAGCTGCAGGAGTGGTTCATTCTGCCTGTGCAGGCAGAGCATTTCAAACTGTGCCCGTGGACAGAGGGATGGAGGGAAGAGAGAGGAGCTGAAGGCGTAGATTCCCTCTCCAAACTTCCATTGTGTAGAAATACAAAGAGTTTCTGGTCCTTGACACCAGGAAATGGCTCCACTGATCCCCAGAGTGTTAAAAGAGACAACAGAGGGATGTTCTGCACAGATACCTCGTGGTAACACCACTCCTCCAAATCTCTTGAGCATTATCCAAGTTAAAGCCTGGAACTGGGAGGCTTCACTCCCACAACAGGAATTGCTCTTAATGGATGCTCTGGAGTTCTGCTGATCGATACCAGAAGTACCTCCAGTGGCAGTTGTGCATCCCAGTCCCCCTGGCCAAGGAAAACAAGGATATTTGCCATTTTCCTCCTGGGTGGGCTGGTTCCAAGGCCCCCCAGGCAGATCAGAGCCCCACGGAAGATCATGGAATCCTGGAATTGTTTAGGTGGAAAGGGACCTTAAAACCCACCCTGCCATGGGCAGGGACACCTTCCACTAGCCCAGGTTGCTCCAACCTGGCCTTGGACACTTCCAGGGATCCAGGAGCAGCCACAGCTTCTCTGGGCAACCTGGGCCAGGGCCTCCCTACCTTCCCAGCCAGGAATTCCTTCCCAATATCCCATCAACACTGACCCTCTCTTAGTTTAAAGCCATTCCCCCTCATGGTGTTTCCAGGTATAAAGCACCAGCTTTTAGAAGCACATGGAGCAACCCCCCCAGGGCAGGAGCTGAGCTCACCTGCATTGGCCACATGCTCCCAGGCAGGTGGGAGCCAGGGCTGCTCCACAGGGACTGGATCCTTGTGTTGCCCATCGTGGAGCACCTCAGCAGAGCCAAAGCTGTCCTTGGAGAACAGAGGAATGGAGAAAGCTGGAGGAAAGGTCCCTGCTGGGAGTGAGATGCTGCTCCCCACACACACAGAGCTGCCCCTCCCTCCCTGAAGGGCCAGCAGGGAAACAAACATTCCCAGAGATCAGCCACAGCTGGGAGCTGCACTGGGAGCTGCTCTGGGAGCTGCTCTCCTCCCAGTCCCTGGGCTGCTCAGGCCCAGCAGCATTCGCAGATTGGGTTTGGGTCGAGTCAGGTGGTTTTACAATGTCCCCATCACAGATATCGGGGTCTGTGAGCTCCCATCTATCGCTCCAACCATCCATCCATCCATCCATGCATCCATCCCTCCCTCCATCCATCCATCTATCCATCCATCCCTCCATCCATCCATCCATGCATCCATCCATGCATCCATCCATCCATGCATCCATGCATCCATCCATCCATCCGTCCACCCATCCATCCCTCCATCCATCTATCCATCCATCCATCCATCTATCCATCCATCCATCCACCCCTTCATCCACTCATCCATCCACCCACCCTTCCATCATCCCTACATCCACCCACCCATCCATCGACCCATCCATCCATCCATCCATCCCTTACTGCCTCTGCAGTGTTACACCCTCTCCCTCTCTGATTTTCCCTCCTCCCTCTCCCAGCTCCAGCCCATCTGAGTTCATGGAATTTTTTCAGAAGATAACTAAACTCTTAATTTTCCTTGTCCTGGTCCTTCCTCCCTGCCCCAAAAAGGGAGGTTATTTCTCTTGATATTCTTCCCAAATCAATAATTTTATTCAGCCCATCTGCTCTGACTTCAGCTCTCGCTCCTTTAATTTGCAACTATTTGTTAAAATACCAGGAATGTAATTATTCCAGCCATGCCACAGGTGTGAGAGATACTTAACATTAAGAAAAAAATAAAAATTAATCAAGGCAATGTTTGAATAGTTTAAAATCAAAGTTTACCTCGGTAAAGTGAAAAAAGACAGAGAAGGGGCCTGCCAAGGTTAGGTGAAGGTGTGGCAGACGGTGTTGGCACGGAGGGGCTCAGCCTGGGTGGGTGGGATTGCAGGAGGAGCGGGCACAGGGCAGGGGAGACCTCCCGGGCAGGCTGGGGTGAGCAGGCTCTGCCAAGAGCAGCTGTAACTGCAGCTCCAGGGGTGTGGTGGCAGAACCTGGAGTGGAGTCATCAATATTTAGGGGATGAACACTAAACAACTGGAGGAACACGAAACAACTCCCCAAAGGGCCAGAGGGAGCTCCTCCCCACCCTGGGGGGCTGAACTGAGAGTTTTCCTCCCTGAGGTGCTGAATCACCACGAAATACAAACCAGTTCATTGAAGGGGTGCACTGTCTCATGGGTAACATTAATTCTCCAGGGCCAGAGGACTGGCAGTTCATTATTTGTTATTTCCAGGGCAGTTCATTAATGTCTCCTTTGCTGGTTCTGGCTGTGCGGGTGCTGTAACTGAGCATCTGCAGCCCCTTGGTGTGAGCAGAGCTCATCATCACCCCCCAGGGACAGGGCCTGGAGCTGCACAGAGGCTGCAGGGACATGGGGGGACCCTCCTCTTCCTCACCCTTTCCCTAAACACCCACCCACCCTTGGACCTGCCAGGAGGGGGAGCTGGGGGGTGTCGGGCTCTGCTCCCAGGGAACAAGGGACAGGAGGAGAGGGAACGGCCTCCAGCTGGGCCAGGGGAGGCTCAGGTGGGACAGGAGGAGGAATTTCCTCCTGGAAAGGGTGGTGAGGCCTTGGCAGGGGCTGCCCAGGGAGGTTTGGAGTGCCCAGCCCTGGAGGTGTCCCAGGAAGGCCTGGCCGTGGCACTCAGTGCTCTGGGCTGGGGGACAAGGTGGGCATGGGGCACAGGGGGGATCCATGGGCTGGGAGGGCTTTTCCAGCCTGAAAAATTCTGTGACCTTTCCCAGACCCTGACCCTTCCCAAACCACGCTGCTCCACGTTTCCATGCTCACACCCAAGCAAAGCTGCAGAGGAGTTAAACACGGGCAGTAGCACAGCGGGAAAAACCCTCACTGCCAAATTCCACAGCTCTGCACTTTCTCACTGATTTCTCACTGATACCCCAGAGCAGCACGAGCAGTTTGTGCCCCTGCTCCTTCCCTGAGTCCTGAGCTGTGCCTGCTGCTCCAGGGGCTCTGGAATCACTTCCATGCAGACGTTATTTCTACAGACACAACTTCTGGCATTCCGAGCAAACATCAGCTGGAGCACAGCCTGAGCAGAGTGCTGATTCCTCCGCCTCACTCACTGTGCTTTCCTGGTCCTCAGAGCAAAGCTCTGCCTCTGCTCCTGAATAAAACAGCTGCATTTAGATCAGGCTCAGTTCCCCTTCCAGCACACAAATTCTCATGAACAGGGGTTTTGTTCTGCTGGGGAGAAGACTGGATTTACATACACTTTGAAAATCGATATTTGAGGATTCCTCCCCAAACACGGAGGAGGAAGGTAAAAGGTCCCCTCAGTCACCTGCCAAAAAGTGAATATTGATTAGGAAAGGGAAGATTCTGAAGCAGAAAGAGGAGTTCCCATCAAGGAGGGGGAGAGACCCAGTGAAATGCCAGAGGGCAGGGTTAGGTGGGATCTTGGGAAGGAATTGCTGGCTGGGAGGGTGGGGAGGCCCTGGCCCAGGTTGCCCAGAGAAGCTGTGGCTGCCCCTGGATCCCTGGAAGTGTCCAAGGCCAGGTTGGAGCAGCCTGGTCTAACGGAAGGTGTCCCTGCCCATGGCAGGGGTGGCACTGGATGAGTTTTAAGGTCCTTTCCAACCCAAACCATTCCAGGATTCCACAAAAGCTGACTCTGCATCACATCTCTGCTGCATTAACATCAGCAAAGCCCGCAGAGAATTGTCCCCCCAGGGAACAGGAAATCTCAGGGTGATGTCAGGGAGCACTGGAATTGTGCCCTTCCCTGCAGCTCTCCTGGGGATCAACTTCCCAAATTTACTTCCTGCTTTTCATCCTGACCTTCCACTGCTGTTCCTGAGCGGGTTTATTTTCAAGGAATGTCTGCAGCCCACCCCAAACAGGCATTTAGCAGCATTTAGCCCTTCTCAACAAGAGGCTGAAATTCCCCCTGAGGTGCAGAAGGAGAAACGAAAACTGCAAACAGATTCCAGCCCAGTACCCAGGCTGGGGCTCATGCATAATTAAATCCTGAATTCCAACGTTAAAATGATCTTAATGCAAAATTAAAGGTCCCATTTTAATAATGCCATCAATATTTTGCAGCTCTGGGGCTTGGCATTTCTGTGCCATTCAGAGAGAGGAGGAGCTCTGGCTCAGGGAGGGTTTCAGTTCAGTGGCTCCTCTTCTCTTCACTGGATCCACATCAATATTTATGTTCACTCTGGTGTGCTCATGGAAATGTCCACAGGCAGGAACAAGGGGCTGACAGCATTCCTTGGTGCTGACAGCATTTCTTGGTGCTTTAATCCCTGGGATTGAAGTGCTGACTGAGCCCTGGGAGGAGGGATGAGCCCACAGAGCAGCACCCTGGTGCTGGATGTGATTCCCGTGGGAATCCTGAGGGATGTGGGGGCTCAGCACGGCCAGAGGGATGGGAGGGATGATGGGCTGACCCAGATCCGTGTGTTTCCCACTGCTGGGATCAATCCCTGCCTGTGTGGAGCTCATTTTAACCTCGAGTTCACCCAGTTCCCAGCGATGTTTTGTTGTCCAGGGAGTTTGGGGGCTCCCCATCCCTGGAAGTGTCCCAGGCCAGGTTGGACAGGACTTGGAGCAACCTGGGCTCCTGGAAGGTGTCTCTGCCCATGGGACTGGATGATCTGTGAAATCCCTTCCAACCCAAGCCCCTCTGGGACTCTGGGTTTGCCAAAATCAGCTATTTTTTAACCAATATCAGCAGCTGCCCTCCGCTGCCCTTCCCTCTCTTCCCCCCCAGTGTTTGAAGCTGGTTCTCCTCCCCGGGGCTGTTTCCATGGTTTTCCAACATCCTGCAGCTTTTACATGACAAAGTTGCTGGTTTGCTGTGCTGAGCATGAGATTCCTGAGAGTTGGGGCTTTGCAGAGCACCTCAAACCCCTCCTGTTGCTCCTTCTGCCACCCCTTGTTTCAGTGCTGCTCATTCTCCTCACACAATTTACCCCCATCCCAGAAAACTGGTCAGGAGCTTCTGGGGAGATGAGAAAAAGGGAAAAGAAGGGAATGAAATGTGATTCTTTTGTGTGTGGTTCCATTCCCAGCTGCTGCTGCTGCTGGAGCCTGGCACTGCAGCCCTAAATCCCTGAGTGCAGGGCAGTAACTCTTCTTCACCAGGAAAGCTCCCAAATCTGCTCCACCAGGGATGTTGCAGAACCTCAGGAATGTATTTCTGAAGGGGTGAGGGGTTGGAAAGGCTTAAAGGAGCAGCTCTGTGAGGTGGGAGGGCTGAGAGAATTCCTCAGGGACACCAGCCCCTGGCACTGGGCTGACTTCCCCCATTTTAAAACACTTTATTTTTAGTTTATTGATTTTATTTTAATATTTTTGTTTTAATAATTTTAAATTTTAAATGGTACATGGAAAAGGTTATAAAATAGTGTATATAATATATAATGATAATACACGACAAACATAACATTCACATGTAAAAGTAATCATCATAAATAGCACGTGAATAATATATACTCTGTATTAAATATATCTGTAGCACATACACATGTATATACACTATGCTCTGTATTACATATGTCTATAATACATATATATACACTCCTTTTTTCTTTGCAATGCATATTCTAACATGGTTTTTTTATATATACACATATTTCTTTATACCAAGAAGTAGGAATATATTTCTGTTATTTCTAGTAGAAATCCATTTCTATTGCTTTATATTTAAATATAAATACACATTATATATACATATAAAAATATGTGATGCATGAGACACACAATAATGCAGAGCCATTATTCACATATTACTAAATATTTATGTACAATATGTGGGTTATATATGGTAGAAAACTGATAGATACTCTCTGTATAATTATACATATATAAAAATAATGCAGACTCAGTTTGAGGTTATCTATATTAAATACATACATTTCAGCTGCTGAAAGTACTTTTTTCTCCTAAAAAATATTACTTGCATTCCTTCCATTCAGAGAAGTCCATTTTAAAAATCGAGGTACATAAGATGTTCTCCCTCTGAACCCTTAAACGGGATTTCTCTGTCCATGTGGTGCATTCCTGGTGCCCTGGGATGAGCATGGGACTGACATTTTATTGGATTTATCTGGGGGCCCGAGACACTTGGAAGACTTCTCTCCCTTCTTACCATGGACTCAGCCCAAAAAAGTGAATTAAAAAACTTGTGGAGAGGAATTAGGAAAGGAGTTGACTTGGAGGGTCTTTTCCACCCTCGAGGATTCCGTGAGCTGCCTGTAGGTGGTATTTTTTCTCCCAGGTGCTCATCAAAATGTGGACACCACTTACTCGGGAGCAAAAGCACCTGTGCTGTTTTTCATTCTGTCTGCCATTGCTGGGGATGGGCTTCACACCCTGAGAGACTTCAAAGCATCTTAAATCCCTCTAAACTCTCGGCTTTGTTCCTCGCTGCAACGAGGCCCAGCAACAAACCCAGGGATGATCAAGGTGTGCTGGGGGACTTTCAGCTGCTTTACATATTCCACTGCTTCTTATCCCTCTGCATTCCACTGCAGACAGGGCCCCCCTCCCTGCCTTCTGAGCTGGGAAAACCCCGAGATCTTTTTGGGCACAGCTGGGATTAATAATACATGAAGGAACACGGCGAGAATCCCAAAAACGCCATAAAAGAGATGCTATTTTAAGATGTGCCGTGGAAGAACGATGCAGGTACAATCCCTCACAAGCCTTTAAGCCTGGGAAATGCTCCTCCTCCCCCCCTGTGGCTCCTTCCCTGCTTTCTCCAAACAAGCAGAGTTTTGCTGTGCTTATTTTCCCCTCCCTTTCTTTTCCAGAGGGGCAAACACTCATCTTTACTCCAATATCCATGAATTTCGCAGCGAGGCTCAGATTAAACTCCCGAGCAGCTCAGCAGCAGGGAGAGCCACAGCCGGGCTGGGAAAAGGCCAGAGACTGAAAAATAAACACCCAAACTGCAGAGCAGGGTGTGAGGAACCAAAAGTGACAGAAATGTGTCAGGAGGAAATCACGAGGCTGCCCCTTGTTCCTCAGATTGGTGGGTCTGTGTGGGAATTATGGAATGATGGAATCCCAGCCTGTTTGGGTGGGAAGGGACCTCAAAGCCCATCCAGTGCCACCCCTGCCATGGGCAGGGACACCTCCCACCAGCCCAGGTTGCTCCAAGCCCCATCCAACCGGGCCTTGAACACTTCCAGGGATGAAGGGAAGGAATTGTGTTTGCTGTCACCCTGATTGTCACCTCATCTGCTCTGGGAAGGCATTGGCTTGTCCTCTGTGCACCCTCCACCCTTCACCTCCCACAGTCCCCAGCCCATCACAGATATTTCCCTGTGCTCACGTTTTGCCTGGGAAAAGGTATGGAACAGCTCCATGTGATCCCACTTCCCTGGTGCTGTCAGAAATCTTTATTTATTTCGGTGACAGCAGCAGCTGTCTGTCTGTGGAAATGGCAATATACACTCTAAAAGCCACACATGTTATTTATCCATTGTTGGATATTATTTTCAGACAAATAACAGCATTGAAAGGCTGTTGAAATATGTCCTTGGAGGAGCTGTTGTTCCACACACCTGGAAAAAGAAACTTTCATAGAATCGTGGAATGGTTTGGGGTGGGAAAGACCTCAAAGCCCATCCAGTGCCACCCCTGCCATGGGCAGGGACACCTTCCACCAGCCCAGGGTGCTCCAACCTGTCCTTGGACACTTCCAGGGATCCAGGGGCAGCCACAGCTTCTCTGGGCAAAGGGGAAGTGCCCCGAGCTGGGACAGCCCTGTCAGGCCCCCCTGGGGTGTCTTTATTTGCAGCTCTCGCTGCAGTTTTAATTTTCAAGGTGACAAGGAGTGGAACACCACTCCCCTTTCAACTGTAGCCAGAGAATTCCCAGAGCTGAATCTCCAAACTATTACAGCAGCAGCCTGCCATTATCTAACAGGCTTTCCAGCATAATTACTGTTTCTTTAGCAACTTGTTCCCCAGAACGATCAGAAAACAAGATACCACGTTCCTCAGTAAGGAAATAATTGCTGGGGGAGTTCAAAGAGGTGCTTCTGGGGATGATGAAAATATACAGCAACTCCCCAAAAATTCAGATTTTAGCAGCTTCTTATAAAAGCCCTGGTAATTAGTTCAGATTTCTGCAGTTTCCAGCTGATAAAGCTGCTGTTTTAGGATAGGATAAGGTTGGGTTGGATAGGATTGGATGATAGGATCATGGGATCATAGGATCATAGAATGGTTTGGGTTGGAAGGCACCTTAAAGATCATCCAGTTCCAGCCACCCCATGTTGGCCCCAGGTCTTATCCTTCTTGGCTTGAGTTGGTCACAAATGTTCCCTTTTTAAACCTGTTTTCCCCCTGCCTGTTTCTCCTTGGCCTCCCCCCATGGCTGGAACATTCCTCATTTATGAGGCTGCTCAGGGGTTTTCTTCCCTCTCCTCCTGCCCTGTTCACTCCTCTCTTCTCCTCTCTGCAGCTCTGGAAGCTGCTCCTCTTCTCCCAGCAAAGCCTCCTCAGCCTTTCTGACCCACCAAGCAGCCCAGTGGGAGTTCTGGGAGCCCAGGAGCGCTGGGATGTCCAGCTCCCAGTGTGCTGTCAGGCTTCCAGAACATTCCTGGGGCTGGGAGGGCTTTGTGCTGGGGGAACAGCTCAGCTTGAGCCCTTTCCACCCCGTACTTGGGGGTCCCAGGGGTTTTTGGAGACCCTTTTTTACCCCTAACCTGGGGACTCCAGGTGTTTTTGGAGACCCTTTTCACCCCAGTTTGGGGGCCCCGAGTGTTTTTAGGGACCCTTTTGAACCCTCAGTTTTGCGATCTCAGGAGTTTTGGGGGACCCTTTTTCACACCCCAATCTGGGGACTCCAGGTGTTTTTTTGGAGACTCTTTTCACCCCAGTTTGAAGGTCCCAGGAGCTTTTGGGGACCTCTTCAGCCCCAGTTTGGGGTCTCCACGAGGCACTGATCCCCCTCTCAGCCAGAGCATGACCCTGCAGGTCCAGGCCCAGCTTGAACGTGCCAAGCAGAAGGTCCAGCCAGCTGAGAGAGGTCATTTCCATGATTAATGACTCTTGATTGCTGGAGAGCAGGAGCATTAATCACCCTTTGTGCTGCCTCCCTCCATCCCCTTTCCACCACTATCTACAGCAGACCAGAGCCCTCTGGGGGAGCAGGACAGGGCTGGGGCACAGGGGAGCAGCAGGAGATGGATCATGTCCTCTTATCCTGCCTAAAACATCTCCTGTCCTGCCCCAGGAAAAGGGAAGGGAGAGTCTGGGTCAACAAGAGCCAACAGCATCACTGTGGGGAGGCAAAGGAAAGGAGGAGCTCCATGGGAGCAGCTGCAGCCCCCCAGGAGCAGAGGATGGGGCTGGGGGTCGTGGAGCAAACACACAGAGGGTGCAACACCTTGTGGGCCTCAAATGATTGCATCTTTTCAAGATACACAAATAAAACCTGCATGCTTATTAATATATTATATATATATATATTCATGTGCATGCATAAGTATACAGGCCATGCATATTTATAAAACCTTCAGCCTAATGGTCACTAATTTACTGATTATTTTTCTTACTGCAATGAAAGAAGAACCGCCTTTTGTGGCGCTTGCACAGATCAAATGCAAAATTATTCAGCTTAATCAGAGTTATAGCTGAATGTTAAGTGCTGCAGAAGGCTCTGATGACACTGAATCTTCTGCAATGAAATGGCTGATGGGATTTCATTTAGCAGTAAACAGTGGTGCCCAGGAGAACAGAAATACCCTTCGTTGGACATCAGCAGTGATGGGCTCCAGGTAATGTTATGCACAACAGGATCCTTCCTGCATAGAAAAACAAGCCTTTTCCCTGGGAGCCAGTGGTGCTGTAACACCAGGAATGGTTCTGGTCACCACAGCCCCAGGAGAGGTAAAGCCTGGGCAGGGAGGGACAGCACAGCCCACCACGGCTGGTTGGACAGGGCAAGAGGAATCCTGAGCTGCTCCTGTTGGGAAGGAAGGAGAGGGAAGCAAGGTTGGTCTAAAATTCCTCTGGAACAGCTCCAGAGGGAGAAGCCCATCCTGCCAGGTGCTGGAGGCCGTGGCAGTGCCCAGGACAGACCAAGGAGCTGACAGAGAGGGAGCAGCAGGAATCAGTTATTCCCCCATGGAGCATTTCTCCCACAGTTCTGGGCTGGAGTGGGAGCTCAGCTCCATGGGACATCTGCAGTTCAATGCTCCAAAGGTGCAAATTCCTGGGCCAGCCCCTGGCTCCCAAAGCTCTGCAGACCTCTCTCCTGCTGGGGGCCATCCCCTTTTCCAGGACCTCCCAAACCTCCATTCTCCTCCATGCCATTAATCATTGCTATTGATTCCTGTCCTGCTGTTTAGTTAAAGGTCTGGGGCTTTGGGGATGTTCCTGGAGGAGTTTCATAGAATCCCAGGATGGGTGGGGTTGGGAGGGACCTTCAAGCCCATCCCATTCCACCCCCTGCCTTGGGCAGGGACACTTCCCACTGGACTGGGTTGCTCCAAGCCCCGTTGCATGGAGGCCTCAAAAACTGGATTTGAGGCAGTTGTTCCTGCCATGGAAATCTGTCAGCAGGGGTGGAAGGGTGGATTGAACAGGAGCCAGGAGCCTGCTTTGCCCCCTCCTCCCAGTGCTGCTCTGTCCTGGGTGGTGGGGTGAACTGGGATGCCATGGGATGCTCTGAGGGACACTTGGAGAGCCCCCAGCACGAGGGAAGAGCCACAGGTGGCTCAGGAACTGCTGTTAGGCAAGGATGGGGCTCGAGTGCTGAACAGAGAGAGAAGGAAATTCCTGAATTACAAAGCAGGGGAGAAGCCTGATAAAGGGTAGCTGGGCTGGGGGATGTGGGCACTCAGTGCCACACTCCGCTGGCTCCAGGGACCCCCCTGGCTCATCTGTCCCTGTCCCAGGGGAAAACAGCAGCATCCTGCAGGTGCTCCAGGAGTGTTTGGTATCTGGACAACACTTAAAGCTTTGTACCTTTTAAGCAGAGACCTGTTTAGTAACAGGTACAGGAAGAACAGCCCCACCACAAGGTACAGCTGGGAGCAGGCACTGTCACAGCCACGGCCATGGCACCTTGTTCCCTCCTGATTCCCTGCTCCTGCTGCCTGCAGGTATGGGAAGGGATGAAGTCAAGACTTACCAGCTCTCTGGAAACACCAATCTCTGAAGGAACTTCCAGTGTGCTCGGTCACCAAGAGGGGTTTCAGTCCAGGCACCACCTGTAGGGCCAGAGGCAGGTTCGTGTCACCTGCATGTCCCTGCAGTGGGCACAGCAAGGTGGTAAGGCCACCCTCAGCTCATGGCATGTGGCTCCACTGCCGTCTGCTCAGCTCAGCACAGCTTCTCCCAGAGAGATGTTTCACCCAGCCCTGTGCTCAAACACGATGTGCATTTACAGCCATTTATTTCTTAACTGGTGCAAACTCGCAGCAGACTTTTATGACCTGAAATTTATGGTGCAGCTGTTGGATGGTTTAATCCCAGGGGGAATTACTCCAGGTGGGAATGCAGGCTTTTTGTGCCATCATAAAACCCGTGGTGGCAGATGTGAGCGAGGAGGGTGGGTGTGGGTGAGGAACACCCCGATCTTCACACCCACATCACTGAGTCCTTCCAGGAAAGCACTTCAGGGAATGAACTGGTCATCAGCCAGGAGTGCCAGAGTAACCTGAAATAAAGGATTCACTGGGCACACAGAACATCCCTGCCCGAGTTTCCTTCCTGTTAGTAAAATATTGACTCCCAACTGTGACTCCTCACACTTCTACTGGGGAATTTGAGGGGCTGGAGGGAAGGGAGCTGGGAAGGGGCTGGAGCAGCAGGAGCAGCAGGAGGGGCTGAGGGAGCTCAGCCTGGAGCAAAGGAGGCTCAGGGGGGACCTTCTGGCTCTGCAACCCCCTGACAGGAGGGGGGAGCCGGGGGGGTCTGTTCTTTCAGGGAATAAGGGACAGGAGGAGGGGGAACAGACTCCAGCTGTGCCAGGGGAGGCTCAGGTGGGACAGGAGGAGGAATTTGTCCCTGGAAAGGGTGGTGAGGCCTTGTCAGGGGCTGCCCAGGGAGGTTTGGAGTGCCCAGCCCTGGAGGTGTCCCAGGAAGGCCTGGCCGTGGCACTCAGTGCTCTGGGCTGGGGGACAAGGTGGGCATCGGGCACAGGGGGGATCCATGGGCTGGGAGGGCTTTTCCAGCCTCAGGGATTCTGGGAATTGAGTAGAGGCTGCAGAGGGTATTCCAGAGGGTGTTCCAGCCTCATGGGAGGCAGCATTCCCAGGGCATTCCCAGCGCTTCACTTCAGCTGCTCAGGGGTCTCCACTGTCATCCCTTGTGCTCATCACAGCCCCTGCTCAGTGAGAAATGTGGAATCCAGATGAAATCAGTGGCAAAAGGTTTCCCGTCTTAGCCAGTCCCACTCCCACTCTGGGGTAGCTCCTGCCCGTGGTGATTTGTGCACAGATACAGGAGGGGGGAATTGCACAAAGCCCAGAAGCAGAGCTGGAAAGAGATAGAACAAGCTAATAAATGTATTCCAAATTAGTTTTCATTTTCCTGGTTCTCAGATTAACGTCACCATTTGCTCTTCCTTTTTCACATAATGAAACAGCAGGCTTGATCAACAAGATAAAATTTCAACTTTGATTTTCTCCCACTCTTCCAGTTCAGTCCTAACAGAGATGTGTGGGATAAAGAAGGGGAAGAAAAGATTGGGAAGTGATGTCCACACTGATAAAAAATGAGCACAAAAGAATCCTTGTTTTCATATTAAAAATTCTAATAGAAGGACAATATCTTTCTTTAGGTAAGGAAGAACCCGAGAGAGAGAGAGTGGGAATGGTTTAAGGTCTATACCAGCTTTTAAAATAGCCCAATAAAATGCTTTTATCCTAGTTGTCCTGGACACTGATCCTGTGATTGGAGGGGGGATACAGAGGGTCTCAAAATAGCATACGGGTAGAGATGTAATTTTACTTATTTTTAATGTCCCAAATGCATCCTGAGACACCAGCACAGCAGTTTTCCCATTCCAGGGGGAGGAGCTGTGGTTAAGAAACAAACAACATTTGAAGTGACTTCTCTTCAGGAAGTTCAAAGGCTCTGAACCTGAAGCCCAGGCTCGATGGTGCATCACAGCTGAACAAGGGCTGGGCTTTCCAAACCTGTCACCACCAATGAAGCAGCACCAAACCAGGAGCCCTCTTGCCCCGGTGCTGGAATATTTGTGTGTCCACCACCATCATTATCTGCATTAGTTTGTTCAGCTGAAGCCAAGTGGCTGCTGCATCCCCAGCAGAGAGAATAAACCTGGGCTGTTAATGGCATTCTTTGGTTCACTCCAATTTATAACAACTTCCCACAGTTGGAGATTCCCCAGAATTTCTCCTTCCCCTTCCCAGAGAGCAGTGACTGCAGAACTGGAGGAACCCAAGAGGCCACTGCCCAGCCCCTTGTTCAGAAGTGATAGATGCATCCACTGTGTCTTTTTCTCCAGTGAAATTAAAATTAATACACTGAGAAATGCTATAACAAACTGCTTGGCATAATTGATTTCCCCAGCAGAGTTATTGTTCCCGTGCAAATTCACGAGAGGCTGCCATAAACAATCCTGGGGAGATTTAAACTACTCTCTATTACTGGCTCCTCACTTCTCCAGCACATTCTGAAGGGTCTTTTAGAAGTTGTCACAAGAATTCTGCCATGATATATGGAAATAGATAGAACAGCACACGGGGGGAGGAATGGGGGGTCAGCTCTGCCCCAGTGCCCAGTGAGGGAGGGACCCCCCTCAGCTCCTCTCAGGTTGGATACCAGGGAAAATTTCTTCACTGGGAAGGGTTCACAGAGTCAGGGAATGTACTGAGCTGGAAGGGACCCCCAAGGACCATCCAGTCCAACCCCTGGCCCTACCCAGGACACCCCAACAATCCCCCCCCTGTGCCTCAGAGCGTTGTCCAAACCCTCCTGGAGCTCTGGCAGCCTTGGGGCCGTGCCCACTGCCCTGGGGAGCCTGGGCAGTGCCAACCACCCTCTGGGGGAAGAACCTTGTGCTGAGATCCAACCTGATCCTGCCCTGGCACAGCTCCAGCCATTGAGGTTGTCAAGTCCTGGCATGGGCTGCTCAGGAATCACCATCCCTGGAAGTGCCTGAAAAATGAATGGAGGTGGCACCTGGGGACACAGTTCAGTGGGCATGGTGGGGTTGGTTCTAGGTTGGACTTAATGACCCTGGAGGTCTTTTCCAGTCTTAATGATTGTGTGATTGAATGCAGGAACACGTGCCAGCATCCAATGGGATGCCCTCACTCCACTTGGGAACACTCCCCCCCTCCAGCTTTGTCTTCAGTTAGAGGACAAAATTACATCACAGAATCACAGGATATTGTGAGCTGGAAGGGACCCACAAGGGTCTCTGAGTCAGCTCTTTAGTGGATGGCCTATCCAGGGATCAAATCCATGTCTTGGCTCCAGGAGACACCTCTCCTGAGCAGCACATCCCATGGCAGCCCCATTCCTTGGGAGCCAAAGCTGCTCCTGAGCACAGAGCTCCGTGTCAGCCCAGCCAGGGAGTTTGCAGAGGCTGTCAGGAGGCAGAAGAAGTTTATCCTGCTCTACCTTTGGGCAGGATGCCAGAGCCTCATCATTGCCATGCCACACATCATTACCCCGTGAAAAACAACATATGGCACCGTCTCCTAAATGTCAGCAAACAGACTGGGAGAAGAGGAACAGGAACACACACTCCTCTGAACACCTCATGCTGCTGCAGGAGCCTCCAGGAGCTGCTGCCCGGGCTCAGTCCTCTCATTCCTGGGCCAAACAGCACGGGCTGAGGACATGCTGCACCCAGACCCCACTGGGGGTCATGGCCAGGGGTGTCCTGGGAGCAGGGCCACAGGACCATGGAATAATTTAGCTTGGAAATGACCCCCAAGTTAAACTGTTAACCCAGCACTGCCAAGGCCATCACTGCCCCCTGCCCCCCAGTGCCACATCCACACAGCTTTTAAATTCCTCCGGGGATGGGGACTCCACCACTGCCCTGGGCAGCTGTGCCAGGGTTGGACAGCGCTTTGGGGGAAGAAATCTTTCCTAATATCCCACCTAAAACTCCCCTGGCAGCCCCTGGCAGAGAGCCCTGAGCCCCTCTCCTTCCACCAGGGCACAGGGAAGCCCATTCCCCCCATCACATGCCAGAACCTCGGTGCTGAAAATACACTTCAATGCTTTTCTATCCCACTCATCCACATCCTGGTATCACCCTCGTGTCTTTTCCCTCCTTCCAAAGCAGCAGTACCTGCAGAGCAGCTGCTCCCAGCAGAGGCACAGCTGCTGCATGGCACAGAGCTGCCTGCACCTCCCTCCGGGGAGGAGCTCTTATTTTCCTTGGAAAACGTGGCCAGCTGAGCGATAGATCACAGCCCTCAAGCACTCGAGTTTTAGCTGCACCTGGGGATGTCCTCTCGAGGATCTTTTTGTGCTGGTGGTGTGTTTTAATCTGGTTTGCAGGGGCACAGGGGAGAGGCCTTTTCATGGCTTACACACACGAGTCTGGCAAAATGCTCCCCTCCACAAAGAGCTGACAGGCTCCCCTGGAAGGTATTATGTGCTCTAAGAGGGCTCTGTGAACATACAGGCTCTGTGCTCAGCAGAAATCACAAAAGCCAAAGCAGTGTTTTAAAAAAGGCAGGAAAGGAGTGGAAAAGAAAGGCAAAAAACATCAGGTCACTGCACAAAGCCGAAGGTGACATCAGAGCCTTGTCACTGCCCTCAGCTACAAAAGGGTGCAGGGAGGAGCTGAAAAGCCACAGGGGATGAAGCACAGGATGGCTTTTACACCTGGGATTAAACAGCCTGTGTGCAAACCCCGAGCTCTGGTTCCAGACAAGCCCCTGAGCGTGGGGTGAGTGCCCTGTGCCCAGCCCCAGGAGAGCAGGGGGGGCTCTGGGGACACTCAGACCACCAGTGGCCTCTCCCTGTCATCACCCAACAGTCAGCAAGGTCACCTGATGGGGATACATCCGTGCCCTGATGGCCCTGGCTCAGTCACATCACGCGAGTTCTGCTGTTGACTTCAGTGGCACCGCGACAGTGAGGGAGGTTTGATCTGTCTTCTGGAGGCTGAGCTGAAACTTCTTCCTCAAAGAAGAAATATCAAGCCAGAGGGATGATTTATAATACTAAATACACTGATATTATCCTGCCCAAAGCAATATCCTACAGAGAAAGAGGACAAGCGATGGCAATCGTTTGTTCATGTGTCACTGGGCATTAGAAACAAGTCAGCATTAAAAATAAATCCAATTCATTTGCTCTGGGCTTATCTTTGAAAAATATGTTCATTCAGCCGTGATTTAAGTGCATTTGAGATCAGCCAGGGAAAGTCAACGAGTCTGGAGCCTGTAATATAATGTAGAGTAACACTTCAAATTACTGGTTGCCACCAGAGCAGTGGCTGGAGTTGTACATTCCATGGGCTTATCTGTGACACACAGTGGGAAAATTAACCTGGGAAGGCAATTCTGGACCTGCAGGATGAGACACTGCTGACAGCAAACACCCACAGGGCACGTGGGAACCTGCCAAGAGCACAGATCCAGTCCCACCACAAAGGGCCACAGCCCTGAGCCACCACTCTGAGGGCTGGGAAACCAACTGACTATCATAAAATCATAAAATCATGGAAGGAATTAGGTTGGAAGGGACCTTAAAGCTCATCTCATTCCACCCCCTGCCATGGGCAAGGACACTTTTTTTCCACTAGCCCAGGTTGCTCCAAGCCCCGTCCAGCCTGGCCTTGGACACTCCCAGGGATCCAGGGGCAGCCACAGCTCCTCTGGGAAATAAGAGTGCATCCATCGGTGTTGGAAAGGGTGTCCCTATAAATCACCCTTTCATTTCACGTGGCTGCTTTATTACTTAATAAGTTTATTATTTCCTTTCTTGCAAACGAACCTCAGATTCACAGCAGAGTTCCTGCTGCCCCCCTGACTGTGCTGTGCCATCACCAGCACTGCTTCAAACACACCCAGTGGGGGGAAAGCGGGGAAAAAAATATTAAAATATTTTCTGTGGATTTGAGGATTGCTTTAAAAAGAAAAAAAAAATGTGTCTCTCAGTGGTTTTATTCTTATTTACACGTGGTTTTATTCTTATTTACACCACCTGCAGAGCCCCAGGTCCCAGCAGAGTGCCCGGGTGAGAACGTGGCCAAGTCTGGTCACACAGCAGCTCCTCTCCAGCCAGCCCTCCAAAACACCTCCCTGGAGCTGATCAACGAGCTGCAGATGTTTTAGTCCAGCTGGAGCAACTCAGAGATAAGAGAGGAGATGGTGGAGAGACACAAATCCAGCTCTCCAGAGCATGTGACAAAGGCAGAGGCAGCCGTGGCACCAAACCCGAGCCTGGGCAGCTCACTGACTAATGAGGATCCATTGATTAAATATTTCATTAGGGCACTAATGGTAAATTACCAGGTTCTCACAGCAATTCCACCTTCAGTACAACATAGCCAGAGGGCCAGTTCCCAGCACAGCCAGATGGTGATGAGATTTTAACTCCCATTTATTTATGGGATTCTGAGTGGGATGCCTACCAGGAGAACTGGAATAAATGGAAGCAGGAGAACAATTAATTATTTCCTGGGCCATTCCTTTTCTGAATAAATACTATTTATGTGGCCAGAAAACCATCATGAATTGAGAGAAAACGTAGAATTTGGGGGCAGTTCAGGTAGAGCTGCGGAGTCAGGTAGAGGATACCGAGGGAAAGGCAAAGCAGAAGAGATGGGAAGAAGATCCAGAGCTTCTACCCTGGAGTTCTGAAGGGTTAAAGAAGCGTGAAATGTGTTAAAGCCATGATGTGGCAGCTCAAAGCCCTGTTTGAACCATGAACACATCACCCTCCCTGCAGATCCCTCGACTGCAGCCACCCAGGCAGCAGAGCTCCCTCACTGCTGCCCTTCAGCCCCTCCCTCAGAGCTGGGGGTTTGCAGGGACATCATTCCAGGGAGGACACAGCCACCTCCAGCTGCAGGAGGCCCTTCCCTCCCAGCAGGGCACAGAGACACTGCCCTGGTGCCCTCTCACCTCGGGCACGGGGGACGTGGGGCACCTTTGCCGAGGCATCGAGGCCAATCCTGGGAGCAAACCTGTTTCTACCACCACTGCTCTGCAGAGCTGCCAAGGTTTGGGCTTTAACCCCCAGACTGGGAACCAGGAAAATCCAGCCCCACCAGCCAGGGGCTCCCCCAGTCCTGCCTGCTGGGTTTGTTTTCAGGACACAGCAAATTCACAGCAAATTCATCTGGAAGAGCAGCAGCTCACCGAGAAGGGGTGGCACACAGGGCATGGTTATCCCACATAAGGGGGACAAGGGAGGTTATCCCTTGGCTTTGGGCTCTCCTGCTCAGTTCAGCTCTGGAAATGCCCATGAAGCTCCTCTTCCTCTGTGTAGTACCATGTGAGCTGTGTCATGCAAACATCCCCCCTCACTGAGCCCAGACCCCCCTCAGCCCAAAACCTTCCTGCAGTGATTTACCAGGCTGGGAGCAGTCCCAGGCCAGCTGCCCCCACTCCACCAACCCTCACATCTTCACTTGGAGCAATTATACTGTTAGATTTTTTTTCTAACACGCAGCTTATTGGAATTAATCCAGTCATGGGTTCCTCATTTCCAGTGTACATTGAATGGGAATCAAAATGGGAACTGACGTGAAGATGAAATGGAATAAATGGATTTAAGTTTGAGTTGGTCATTATCCAATAACAATTCACAGCATCACAGAGGATCCCTGAGGTTGGAAAAGCCCTCCCAGCCCATGGATCCCCCCTGTGCCCGATACCCACCTTGTCCCCCAGCCCAGAGCACTGAGTGCCACGTCCAGGCCTTCCTGGGACACCTCCAGGGCTGGGCACTCCAAACCTCCCTGGGCAGCCCTTTCCAATGCTTAATTTCTCCCTTACAGTTTGGTGTGATGAGAAACCCGGAGCAAAAGGGAATGTGACTTTTGTTTCCGTGTGGAAAGGTCAGAGTGAGGTGGCCTTTGGGAAAGGTCAGGGCAGGCCCAGGAGCTGCCCCAGGGACTCGGTGCCAGAGCCAGGCAGCTCTGCAAGGCTGGGACCAGCAGCAGAGGGACTGGTGACCTCTTTGCTTCCCCCAGCACCACACACCAGAGGTTGGGCCCTGATGGGACATAACAGTGGCTTTAAACTGCCAGAGGGCAGGGTTAGGTGGGATATTAGGAAGAAATCCTTCCCTGGGAGGGTGGGGAGGCCCTGGCCCAGGTTGCCCAGAGAAGCTGTGGCTGCCCCTGGATCCCTGGGAGTGTCCAGGTTGGAGCAACCTGGGCTGGTGGAAGGTGTCCCTGCCCATGGCAGGGGTGGCACTGGATGGGCTTTGAGGTCCCTCCCAACCCAAACCAGCCTGGGATTATATGAACCTGACTGAGATAAAGGACTTTTCCCCTTCAACCAGCTCCATCCTAGAGCTGGGGAGGCACAGTAGGCTGGGAAAAGAGGAAGGGAGCCTGATCAGACCCTGCAGCAGGACATGGCCTGTCCCAAACCAGCTTCCAGCCCTCGTCACACTGCCTGGGACTGCAGAGACTGGCACGTCCCTGTGAGCTGAGCTGATGCTCCGGTGCCAGGAGAGCCCCAGCCCCGAGGCAGCAGGAGAGGCAGCGATGCCCTGCAGGGGAGGGCTGGCAGCACAGAGCCACAGCACCCCAGGGCTGCAGGGGAGGGCTCTGATCTGACCCCCCCACAGTTCCAGCCCAGCCAGCTGAGTGTTGCTTTGGTTTTGTTCCTGCTCTCCAGGGCAGAGCAGAGGGGGCTGTGGGATGGAGCCACAGGCACCCCTGGGACATCCTAATAGAGGCACAGTACCAGGGCAGCATGAAATGAGAGTCCTCAGTTCTTTGGGTGTTCAACTGACCAGGAAAGGTCAATTGGAGATAAGAGGTGGCTAATAATGCATAGCTCTCATCTGGTACTTATAATTTCATAGATAGAGCTCAAATTGCTTTGCAATGTTGACCAAGCATTATTCCTTAACCTCTCCATGTGCTGGAGAGCCCATTTTCCTCCTGTAGGTTACTGGAGATGATTTGAGCACAGTGATTAAGGGAGCTGTGTCATGAAAAAAGCACTGCAGTGTTACTGGTGCTTGGAGAATCAGACAGGAGTTTGTAATGGAAGAGGTAAAGGAATGAAAATCATTATTGTTCCATTAGAGACATCAGGAAACAGAGCTTTGGATACATGTGAAGGTCCAAAGCCAGACACAGTGCAGGAGATAAGAGCTCAGAGTGTGACCCTGCTGCACCCAGGTGCTGCTGCAAACACCAGCACGAGCAGTGCCACGAGGAAAACTGAGGAAAGTGGAGCCAAAGTAGCTCTCCTGGGCTTTTCCAAGCACAAAGACACAAACTCAGCAGGCTTTGGGACATTTGGATCTTGGTAACTCACTCTGAGAATCCCCCAGTATCAGAACTCCCAGTGCAGGCCCCTGTCCCAAACCAGGAGCCCAGCACAGTGACACAGCTCTACCAGCTGGGACTGTGAGCTAGGAAAGGCCTTTGTCCTTGGATCTGCTGCTTGGACACGGGGACAGGAGGTCAAATGGCAGCAGGAGCAGTGGGGACCACAAAGGAATATTCTTGTCATCAGTGTGCTGGGGGAGGAGGAGATGGTGGGGAGGAGCAGGGAGGGTTCCAGGGGCTGGAGAAGATGCACCTTGAGCTCCTGAGGGCAGGAGGAAGGAGGTGAACAGAGGTCACTGAAGGCCCAGACCTTGGCTTGCATTTCCATACCTATCCCTCAAACAACATCCACATGCACCACAGTTCCTGGGACAGGCAGAACTGTCCTCCTGTGCCTCTCCCTGTCCCTCACTTCACTCGGGGAAGGCACAGCCCGACCTTGTCCTGCCCTCCCCCTCAGCACCCTCCTCCTACCAGGGGCTGGGGTGGCACCACAACATGTTCCTGGTGTGTGGTCACCTGCCATGTCACATCTGGGAACACATGTCAGCCAGAGCCAGGACCATGGCAGGGGGGTGGGATCCAGCCAGAGCCAGGACCATGGCAGGGGGGTGGGATCCACTCAAACTGGGACCAGTGGCATGTCCATGGGTCAGTGCTCCCACCACCACCAGACAAACCTGCCAGGTCTCCAGTGGTGCTGGTACCCATGGCCAGCATGGTTTGGGGCCCTTGCAGTGCCAGACTGACTCATCCAGCACTGCCTCCTTCACCTCACATCCTGCATTTTGGTCAAACTCCAGCAAATCAGACACTTCCCAAGCCACAAAGCAGCTGTGCTGCTGAAAGAGTCCCAGTGGTCCAGCTGCAGCACCTGACACCCCCACAGCCTGGGAGAACATCCCTCTTACCCTTCTTGCTCCAGAGACACCCTCAGGGACCAATAACCCAGACAGGCAGAGAGATGTGGGGTGACCTCCCACCCTCCTGCACTCCCTGCTCCGGCTGCACTCCCAGCACTGCTGAAAACTGCTCTGCTCTGGCTGGGAAGAGTTGAGGTCCCTTAAAGCTCATCTTGTTCCATGGGCAGGGACACCTTCCACTATCCCAGGTTGCTCCAAGCCCCGTCCAGCCTGGCCTTGGACACTTCCAGGGATCCAGGGGCAGCCACAACTTCTCTGGGCAACCTGTGCCAGGGCCTCCCCACCCTCCCAACCAGCAATTCCTTCCCAATATCCCACCTAAATCTCCCCTTTTCCAGTATGAGGCCATTCCCTGTGTCCTGTCCCTCCATGCCTTGTCCCCAGTCCCTCTCCAGCTCTCCTGGAGCCCCTTTAGGCCCTGGCAAACCCATGGCAGAGGCACCTTTGGAACAGGTACCTGGTAAAGGTAGACCCTGGTAAAAGAAGAGCTGCCAAACACCCAGAGCTGCAGCAGAAAGAACCAGGAGCTGCAACAGGAAATTGTTTTAAGGCAACACAGGGAAAACTCTGTCTGAGCACGACTTGGTGCCAGGAGCAATTGCAGCACCTTTGTAAGCACTCCTGTTAACACAGAGCCAGCTCAGCTTTACAGACGTGCAGTCTGTTCACCTGACACACTGAATGGGAGAATAATTTGTCAGGGAAATTAGATTTTCAGATGCAGCAATGCAGACAGCCATTAGAATATACTTAAATGCAAAAAAATCACTATGAAGATTTAAATAAAGCTGACATTGCTGAGCAAAATACATTTTATACAGGCCTTTATTACACTCTGAGTAGCCTGCAATTACTTCCTTTCCCAGTCGGTTGTACAAACAACAGGCTGGGTTTTTTCCCTTGAAAAAATGTCCCTGAGGTGTAATTTGCAGAGCTGCCCTTCCTCAGGTGAATCAAAGCACTGGGTTAAACCAGGAAGTACAGAAATTCGAGTTCTCAGGGTATCAAAAACATGCCAATATGTGAACAGAATCATTCCCCCAGCACTGCTTGTTCCTGCTCCGAAGTTTTGTGCTGAAGGGTCCTCCAGAAATGTCAATCTGCAGCTTTCCCCTAAAATAATCTCCTCTTGAGCTCTGAGCACAATAAGCTCCTTTACAGGGCGTTAAGGCTTGAGGCAGAAGCTCTTACCAGGAGGCAGTGCCAACATCAGGCTGCAGGAGCTGAGGCAGATCGTGGCTGTTGTGGAGGGCAGGGCAGGGCTGGGTGGTCCCAGGGCTGTGGGACCCCTGTCCTGAGGGAGGGCAGGGGACAATCCCGGGCTCACCATGTGGGCAGGACCGGGATTGGCAGGGGAAAACCAGGCACAAGTGATGGATCCTCCAAAAATTAAAATTGGGATACTCCAAGCCATGAAATTCAGCACAGGGGGTTTGATTGCCAGAGGAATGAGTTTCTGGAGCAGGTTCCCAGAAGGGAGAGGCAGCAAAGCCCCAGGTGAGGCTGTGGGGGTAGGGGGCACAGACACAGCACAGGGGAGCTGGGTCCATTGCCACAGAATCCTGGAATGGGTTGGGTTGGAAGGACCTCAAAGCCCATCCAGTGCCACCCCCTGCCATGGGCAGGGACACCTTCCACCAGCCCAGGTTGCTCCAACCTGGCCTTGGACACTTCCAGGGATCCAGGGGCAGCCACAGCTTCTCTGGGCAACCTGGGCCAGGGCCTCCCCACCCTCCCAGCCAGCAATTCCTTCCCAATATCCCATCTATCCCTGCCCTCTGACAGTGGGAAGCCACTACCTCTCATCCTGTCCTTCCATCCCTTGTCCAAAGTCCTTCTCCAGCTTCCAAATCCAGTCCCAGGGTTGCAGAAGATGCAGTTTTACCTTGTGAACCAGCAGCCCTCCTTCTAATTAATTCCAAATGCACATGAACCCCCCAGAACCCCCTGTGGGTGAGCTGTGCTGCCTCACACCTCCCTGGGAGGGAGTCCCTGGGCCATTCCCAGGCTGCATCCCAGGCCCTGCTCTCCTCCAGCAGGAAACTGCAGTGCTGTATCCCAGGCCCTGCTCTCCTCCAGCAGGGAAGCTGCAGCTCCTTTGCCATCAGCATCAGGTCGTGCTGCAGCAGCTCTGCATGGCACTGCCATGGAACCTGAGCTGGCAGCACGAGGACAAACCCCAACCACATCAGCTGCTGGAGAGGCTCCTGCATCCCTTATCTTCTGTCAGCCTCGTTTATTCTGAATAATCCTCACAGGGGCATGGAGCCAGGCATACAACAGAAATACATTCATAAATCATCAATTCATCAGCTGACAGGGGAAAAAAAATAAATCCACCTCTTTGTGAACATTATTCAGAGCAGCCTGAGCAGAGTCTGGGGACATCACTGCTGCTGGAGTGGCTGTCCCTGCTGTCCCAGGCTCCCCAGCCCTTGGAGAGGAGCCTTCTCGGGTACCAGGGGCTGCAAACAAGCAAAGCCAAACCAACACCTTGGTTTGTGCTGCCTGAGGTGCAGCCTGACCATGCCCAGCCTGGCCACTTTAGTTTTCTATTTGGTTTTGGTTAAAGGGCTGGAGCACCTCTGCTGTGAGGTGAGGAAAGGCTGGGAGAGCTGGGGGGGTTCACCTGGAGAAGAGGAGGCTCCAGGGAGACCTGAGAGCCCCTTGCAGGGCCTGAAGGGGCATGAGCCACCTGCCTCTTGCTTCATTCTCACTGTACAGCTCCAGGAGTTGAGGTAATCTCTATGGAAAACCTCCCCCCACTGCTCTACCACATCCAGAGCAGTTGGAGCAGATGCCTTCTGAAGTGGAATTCTCCAAAAGCAGCTGCTCACACTGAGACATCACTTTGGGAGCAATCTGCCATCAGCCAGACACTCACAGAGCCCTCTCCTCTTCTTGGGCATTGAGGAAGGAGGGGATTTGGAGGAATCCTTCCTTCTCCACAGTCACATATTTGTTTTGCTTTCTCCCAAGATGAGGAAGAGCTGCTCTCCCAAACAGGGCTGCCAAAAGCTCATTACAGTAATTACAGCACTCCTGACACAGACCAGGCTGCTGCTCCCAAGAAAGCCCAATATCATACATTTTGCAGCAGTAATCTGTTAAGAGGTTTATTTCTCGTCCCAGATAATGGTTTCCAAAGCTGTGCAAGGGGTTGGGCAGCCATGGTAATTCCAGAGCCATCACAAACCTGCAGCTCCCACCCCATCCCAGCTCCAGCAATGCCCACTGGGAAGGGGCTCCCTGGGGTTGGGGCTGTGTCCCAGGGGAGCTCCCAGCACCCAGCACAGGCAGCAGGGACATTCTTCACTTTAATATCCCCCTTTCCTCCCAGCACAAGGAGATGTTGCCTTTCCTTCCCCTGTCACAGCCCTTGGGGGTTGTGTGAGACCCCCTGACCCACCCACGGCACCTGCTGGGGGGAACAGCCAAATTCCTCAGGGAATTACAAAATCTGCTGCAGCTGAGGGATGGCCCCTCCTGTAGGGCTGCCCCCAGCCCTGGGGCCTCCAGTGTTAGGAGGACATGGAGCTGCTGGAGAGAGTCCAGAGGAGGCCACGGAGCTGCTCCCAGGGCTGGAGCCCCTCTGCTCTGGAGCCAGGCTGGGAGAGCTGGGGGGGTTCACCTGGAGAAGAGAAGGCTCCAGGGAGAGCTGAGAGCCCCTTGCAGGGCCTAAAGGGGCTCCAGGAGAGCTGGAGAGGGACTGGGGACAAGGCATGGAGGGACAGGACACAGGGAATGGCTTCCCACTGCCAGAGGGCAGGGAGAGATGGGAGATTGGGAAGGAATTGCTGATTCCCATCACTGTGACCTTGGGGTGACATTCAGCCTCCGTGGGCAGCAGGGCAGCCCTAAAAGCTGGGGGGAAGAGATATGGGCAGTTTTAGTCCCCCAGCACAGCTCTGTCCCCTCAGCCCTCCCCACAACACCCAGAGCTCCCACAGGCACCCCAGAGCTTTTATCACCAGAACAACCTTCACCTTCCCCACTCCTTTGAAAGCAGAGTGATGATTTCCTTAACTGAGAGGTCCCTTGTTGGGAGGGGGAGCAGCAGGACCCCAGTGCCACCCCCCAGTCCATCCCTGGGGGCTGTGCATCCAGGACAGGGCTGGGGGCAGTGCCAAGGCTGGGCAGGACCTCAGTTACCCGAATATTTCTAAGCAAAACCATTTCTGAAGGCAGAAACTACAGTGCCCAGCAGCCCTGGGGCTCTGCAGAAAGACACAGGATCCGTGCTGAGTTTTCCACTCTTTTCCTTCCCTGTCATGTCTCTGGATAACCCACAGATGTAAGAGCCACAGAAGGTGACTTCAAAGCACAGCACAACTCCCACCACAGCCCAGGTTGCCGATGTCCCTGAGACATCAGGAGATGAGAAAGTTTCCCTCCCCAGCTCAGCCAGCCCCCGTGGCAATCAACCCTTTGGAAGGGGATGAGAGTTTTTAACTGGCAAACCAATTTACTGTGTTTTAATATCCACGAGTTGCCAGTGATTGGGAACCTGCTGCTGCCAGGAAGGAGAGCAGCAGTCACAGCACTCAGATAAGCCTTTAATAAATGGCTCAGTGCAATTAAAAAGACTCTAATCAATATTACAATAATTTCATTGACAGCAGTGGTTGCTGCAGTTTTGCTCCGTGGCAGAGGGGGTGCACCCGTGCAGCACAAACACCTCAGCACAACAGGGGGCTGGGTTTGGCCCCAGTTTGGCTCAGCCCACAGCAGGGTAAGGACAGTCCAAAGCAGTAAGAGCAGAGTAAGTGCAGCTGTTCTCAAGGGTGGAGCATTTTGGTAGATTTTTAATGGATAAAATAAAAACTGAAGCCAACAGTGGCATCACCTCTGCCTGTGCTGCCCTGAACATGTGCCCAGCGCTGCCTCAGCTGCTCTCAGCTCTCCTGCTGCGCTGGCATCGCTCTTGTCCATGGGAAAATCCCTCCCGTCCCGCTTGGATGGGTGGGATCCAGCCCCTCAGCAGCACCTCTGTGCCCCTGGTGAGCAGCACCTCTGTGTCCAGGAGCTCTGTGTCCCTGGTGAGCAGCACCTCTGTGTCCCTTGTGAGCAGCAGCTCTGTGCCCTTGGTGACAGCTGCTCTGTGCCCCTGGTGGGCAGCAGCTCTGTGCCCTTGGTGACAGCAGCTCTGTGCCCCTGGTGAGCAGCAGCTCTGTGCCCTTGGTAACAGCAGCTCTGTGTCCCTTGTGAGCAGCACCTCTGTGTCCCTGGTGAGCAGGAGCTCTGTGACCCTGGTGAGCAGGAGCTCTGGTGAGCAGCACCTCTGTGTCCCTAGTGAGCAGGAGCTCTGTGACCCTGGTGAGCAGCAGCTCTGTGTCCAGAAGCTCTGTGTCCCTGGTGGGCAGCAGCCCCAGCTCCAGGAGCAGGAGCCGATCCCACCGGAGCCATGGCCAGCAGGGAGGGCACTGCTGTGGCCCCAGGCTCTCCAGGCATCCTCAGGAGTGACCCTGCCCTGGATCCATGGATGCCCATCCCTTCCATCCCGTGGGCACAGAGCTCACCAGAACTGCTGCCCCTTCACTCCTGGCTTCAGGTCCTTCCACCAGCAGAGGAGGAGTTGGGAAGAGGCAGGACATGGGGAGTGTTTCACTGGCTGAGACCACACCTTTCTGGGCAGGACACCTCCTGTCAGGGTCCCCCTAACCCAGAGCAGATTTCAGGCTGGTTTTGGGGCAGCCACAGAGTCAGGTCCATGTGGTGTCAAACCCACCTGAGGACAAGCACTGCCGGTCATGGAGCAGCATTTCCAAGCTTTTCGGTGTCTTCCTTCTCCTTCTCACATCAGGAGAAAGTGGTTTGAGTACAAGGAAAGCCAGTCTGGGAAGCACCTGAGCATCAAAGTTCCCCGTGTCGCAGAGGGGAGTGAACACTCAACACTCCTTCCACCCCACGTTCAGAGGGAAGGGGCTCCTCGTTCACATCCACAGCCACTCCGAACGCTGGAAGAGAGGAGGGAACACCGAGAAAATGCTACCACCAAGTGGAAGGAAGTGTGCAGGTGAAGCCACGGCCGCGGGGGAAGGCAGAGCAGCACAAACGTCTCCTGTAAATCCCCGCAAGTGCTCCCAGTGATTTCCTGGGGAAGAGAAGCACCACATGATATTTTCTGCTTATCTTCAATTCCGAAGAAATAGATTTTGATGCCTCTGACTTACAGATATTCCTACATTCAGCAGCACCATCCTGAGCCCCAGGATTACGCTCAGGAGCTGGATGGATTCACGGAGCAGTCGGATGGAGCAGCATTTGTCTGCCCCAAGGTACTTCCTCAGTCACTTTGCCAGATGTCAACTTGCTGCTTCAGTGTTCTGGCTCCCTTGCCTGGACATTTCCAGTGCAAGGAGCATTATTATCTGGCAAGGAGAGAACAGGCCTTCCCAGAGCAGAAACAGCCTGTGGCAGCAGAAATGCAGCACAGAGGACACAGCCCCGGGGTCCTGCTGGAGATTCCTAACTCAGACTCAGAAGATTAATTTGTTTTTCAAATCTCACCTATAATTTGAGCATTCATGTGTTTAATAACAGACTCTTTCAAATATTTTTTTATTTCCTATTTTGCCAAACACAGATGGAGTCACAAAATCCCAGGATGGGTCAGGCTGGAAGGACCCACAGTGTCCCAACTGGTGCCACCTCCCTGCTCCAGCAGGGCCACCCCAGAGCACAGGGATTGTGTCCAGAGGGCTCTGGAATATCCCCAGGGAGGAGACTCCCCCCTCTCTGGCCAATCTGCTCAGGGCTGGGTCACTGCCCAGCCAAGAAGTTCTTCCTCCTGTGCAGGTGGCACTTGCTGGGCATCAGTTCCTGCCCGTTCCTGCTGTGCCATTGCTGGGCCCCCCCGAGCAGAGCCTGGGCCATCCTCTGCCCCCTCCCTGCAGGCCCTGCCAGCCCTTGGGGAGGCCCCCTCTGGGTGTCCCTTCTGGAGGCTGAACAGCCCCAGCTCCCTCAGACTAAAACAGGGAGCACCATCAGCAGGGAGTGACCTAGAAATGACATTATTGCTCTTCAAGTAAGAGCTTACAGGAACCTGGACCTTGTGGGTGACCAGAACAGCTCTGCTCAGATTGATTTTTTTTAGCTTGTGACTTTTCTTTCACCCCAAGCATCTCCTGGAGCCCTAAGAACCAGCAGTTGTGTTGGCTGCACCACTCCAGCCCCACCTCAGCCGGGGTGGGGTGTCCTGCCAGCCCTCCAGCTCAGCAGGAGCAGGGGACAAGGCAGAGAGCCCCAAAGGGTTTAATAAATGGAGGGGTTCATCCCTGAACTGCCACTGTGAAAGGACAGCAGACCAGAGCAAAGAGGAGGCTGCAGGGTGGCCATTGCAATGCAGAGCTTTCAAAGGCCCCATTTACCACGCTGGCAACTAAATGTGCTGTTGAGACTTTCCAAAACGCTCCTTTTCGGCACCGCTGCTGATTGTACCAGAGAAACGCTGCTTTTAGGCAGCTTTCCAACCTGTTTGAGTAGATGTCACTCTAGAAAAGAGAGGCTGGGAAGGCTGAGGTGCAGCCAAAGCCCCAGGTCTGAGAGGAGGAGCCATCGGGGGCTGCAGAGAGGAACGGCCCTGGCGGTGGCCAGGCTGGAAGGGCCCAAAGCCAAAGCAGACGATGGTCATCAGCAAGGGGCTGGAGTTTGGAGAGCAAAAGGATGGAGATGGGGCAGTAGCCGAGGGGCTGTTTGTATCCAAACCACAAAACGCTCCCTGGGAGCTGCAGGACCCCCCTCAGCGGGGCAGGAGGAGGGTGGGAGGGGGGCCGGGCTCCCCACGGGGCTCCTCCTGCAGCTCCTTCCCTGGAAAAGTCTCCGGGTTTCTCTCTCCCTAAATAATTCTGACAAAATGTCTGTCGCCATGGCAACAAGGGAAAACAAATTGATTCGAGAGGTGTCTGATATTCGTAATGCATAGAAATTATTGTTGCCATGGCAACGGGGTTTAGAAAGGGATCAGGGTATTTAAGAAACAATTAGCAGTGAAGCTCCTTGGGCTGCAGGTGAGTCTCAGGTGGCTCCAAGCACCAGCAGCCCTGCAGAGGCTCCTCACCTGCCCAGCCTCAGGTACTCGGGCACTGAGCTCCAGGAGCTTCGAGCTCAGTGACCTCCTCAGAACGGGTGAGTCAGGAATTTGTCATGGACTTCAGGGGAAAACACCAAAGGAGGCGGATGGGAGCGACAGGATGGCCAGGGCGAAGTGACAGGACAGCTGGTGGCAGCTCTGCCACCCACACACCATCCCCTGGGCTGTCACCACCCACGGACACGTCCCAGCTCTCCCAGCCTGGGCTTGAGCAAACCCTGCTCTGTTCTTCAGCCTGAGCAGCAGAACAGCCCGGCTGGAGGGGGCCAAGGGGAGGATGGGAGAGGCACATCCAGCCATCCCTGCCCTGGGGACACGGGCCACAAGCACAGAAGAGACAGAGGGGGGCACGGTGCAGCACCTCCACCCCTTGGAAGAGCAGCTGGACTCACAGAATCGTGGAATGGTTTGGGCTGGAAGGGACCTCAAAGCCCATCCAGTGCCAGCCCCTGCCATGAGCAGGGACACCTTCCACTAGCCCAGGTTGCTCCAACCTGGCCTTGGACACTTCCAGCTTCTCTGGGCAGCCTGGACTCCAGTCTGAATCTTTCCCAGCAGGAGCAAAGCCCCATCCTGCACCACTCACCAGCCAAACACAAACCTTGTGTCTCCAGATACAAGACCTTCCTCTTTCCCAGGAGTTTGTCTGTCAGAAACCACCTGTCAGTGGAAGCTTTACATGCTGTTGCAAGAGGTGTCACTGCAGAAATCCCTGGAGATCATTTCCCAGTAGTACTGGTGCCTCTTTGGAAGCTTTCCATCACCCTCTGTCTGCACTCCTCCTGGCACCAACCACAATGGGCTCACCAGGAATCCTTCCATCGTTGCTCAGGGCTACCCAGGCTCCAAGCTGGGCTGACATGGAATGTGGATCCAGTTCCCTGGGTTGGACATCCTACTCTTCCTTCAGCACTGCTGGGAGCTGCTGCCAAGGGGGATTCAGCCCAGGAGGGTCTTTGGTCAGACCTGGTACAAACTTGGCTCTCAAGGTGTGAGGGGGACCCCCAGCAAACCCCCTGGATTTGAGTCACAGGTCCAGCACAGCAACACCCAGGAAACAAAATCCCTTCCCAGAGTCTCTCTGCCATTGAGCAGTTGGTTTTGGGAAGATGCATCCCCAAGGATCTGCTCTGCAGTTCTCCTTTCATTCCACCTATGTCTTGTATTTCCTCCCTCCGAGGCAGGTCAGCTGGCAAATAACATCTTTTCCACATTATTCCTACAACAGCCTAATGAAAGCTTCACCTGCTCAAAATAGGGCCTTTTGCACAGGCAAAGCCCAGCGAAGTGAGGAGTGCTGGTCCTGCTCTCACAGGCAGCAGCCAGGAGAGCACTCAGCAGAATCCAGCCCGGTAAATGCATCTAAATGCATCCCTGAGCACTGCCTGGGGAAGCACTTCAGGGCTTTAGGAATCTGCTAATTGGAGGGAATCCACACAGTGCTTAGTCAGTGCTGCTGACACCCAGTGCCAGGTCACCCAGTGCCAGGACATTGTCCTCACCCGATGTGCCGGTACCGATTTTGTAAAAATGTTCCATTTTCTGACCCTCCAGGTTTTCAGTCAACTCAATTCATTCCCTGTTTCACAGGTGTAATTACAAGGAGCAGAACTTCCTCCTGGATCCCAGGGTGGGCTCCTCCAGCCTGGAGAGCACTGCAGAAGACCCAAGGGAAGGGCTGGAGCTGTGCCAGGGCAGGCTCAGGTTGGATCTCAGGGAAAGGTTCTTCCCCCAGAGGGTGGTTGGCACTGCCCAGGCTCCCCAGGGCAGTGGGCACGGCCCCAAGGCTGCCAGAGCTCCAGGAGGGTTTGGATGATCCTCTGGGGCACAGGGGGGGATTGTTGGGGTGTCCTGGGCAGGGCCAGGGGTTGCACTGGATGATCCTTGTGGGTCCCTTCCATGATTCCCCACAGACACCTTTCCCAGGAAGACCTGGATGTCCTGCCCCAGCACTGGGAATGTGCCAGGGTACCTTTGCTCTGCTTCAGCAAAGCCATTCTGGTCTGTATGACATGGGTGGAAACGAGGATTAACCCCAAATCTCCAACCTGAGACCAACACCTGAGTCAGAAAAAAAGACCTTTTTGCTAAATCAGCAAGAGGGACTTTGATCATTGGCTGGAATCAATGATTTTAGAGGCCTTTTCCAACCTAAAGGGTTCTTTGATAGAAACCAGAGATCACATACCTCCTGTTTTATGAAACTGCTCTGGGAAAGACCTGGCCCAGAGGAAATTTCCATGAGGTACAGACCATCAGGCTTACACTCCTACAGCAGGTTAACTTACAAATAGAGAACCTTTTTAGATTATTGTCTCAGCCTTGTCATCTGAATACAGGGCACCCAACGCCACACAGAAAAACTGAGAGCAATTTGGTGGGAGAACGTGATATAAAATAAAATTAAATCAACACGACAAAGATGTAAGTCCCCAATAAGGCCTTTTTATGCACCAGTGAGCAAACAGGGCCCTCCTTCACAAAACTGAGGGGCCTGCATTTATTATCTCCTCTATTATCTTTTGGTTAACAGTAAGAAATTTAGCAGAAAGCTTCAGGCTTAGAGAAGCACAGAAAACATCCAGGTTTGCATTCACAGGAACAACAGAGAAGCTGAAAATCACACCTTAATTTCCAATTCCTCATATCCCCTAAAACTCCAAGTTCTGTTCCTCTTGGGCAGACCTTCCACAACCACACACGATTTTTTCGTTTGAATGTTGTGTTTCTTTCTCTGCAAGAAAAATAAAACATTTTACCATTCAAGGGTCACAGCAATAAATGACCCAAAGAAACCCTCTGGGAATATTTAAGTGGAAAACAGCCACTCAGTCAGGTACAAACATTTCAGTCCTACCATCAGATTGTGGGCATGTACACATATAATCAAACCTATCAGAGCAACCAGTTTGTACCAAGCAACCCAGTGACTCTTGCTGAATATCCATGATCAGGAAAATGCCTTTTTCCCAGGAATTTCCCAGTTGTTAGATGGGTATTTAAAAGCTGTGCTCTGCTCCCTGGCTCAGGGGAAGTTGTGTGGTGCCTGCTGCAATGATTGGACAAACTGGTAAACTCCTCTGACAGCAGTGGTTGTGCCCATGCATTTAGAAACCCATTTTCTCAGGTTTTTCACCCAGTTGTGTCATTTGTTTTCTGAGTGAAACCCACTGTTGCATGCAAAGCCTGTTCTGAAGCAGCTGGGGGTGAATTTGAATATCAGAGGGAGCAGATAAGGAACTCTGGCACCTACAAAAGTTGGCAAATGCAGAGTGATCACAGATCATATTATCCAGAAAGATGGATTTAAATGTTCTAATGCAGTTACAGCTTGGCATTCACTTCACAGAAATTAATAACAGTTTCTGCTCACTGACAGATGTAAGGACAGTGGCTTTTTATCCAACTGGTTCAGTGAAACAGCAGATGACTTCATGTACAGAGAGGCTCACCCAAACCACCAGGGATCCAGGAATTCCATGAGCTGCTGTGTCAGAGACAAATGTGTGTCTGCGTAGAAGGAACTGAGGGATTCAGGGAATTCCACAGCCCAGAGCCTGGGCAGATGTCTCAGGTACTGGGGGTACACAATCCCAGTTCCACTCCCTAAACAACCCAGAGGCAAGGAAACCCCCCAGTTCAGTGTGACTGCATCAGCTCCAGGCTGTAAAACTAAAGGTTAAGGTTTCCTCTGTGCTTGGGGCACTGCAGCAGGAAGGGATTTCCCCCTCCAAACATCCACCCTCAGGGTGCTGGGCACCCTCTCCACTGAAAAATGTGTGAGGTGAGTCAGAGATAAACAAAGAAAAAGGAAAATGCTTTAGTGGGGAGGAGCAGCCCCTGCAGCCCCCAGGACAACACCAGTGCTGTGGGGTGGGGAGTGGGGGGCAAAAACCTGGCACTGAACCCAAACCACGAGATCAGAGAGTCACGGACTCCCCTCCTCCCACAGGGAGAGCAGGGACTGTCAGCCTGGAGAGGAGAAGCTTGGGGGGGACCTACTTGCACCCTCCAGTGCCTGAGGGAGCTGACAAAAAACATGGAGAGAGACTGTTTCCAAGGGATGGAGGGACAGGACACAGGGAATGGCTTCCCACTGCCAGAGGGCAGGGAGAGATGGGATCTTGGGAAGGAGTTCCTGGCTGGGAGGGTGGGGAGGCCCTGGAATAGAATTCCCAGAGAAGCTGTGGCTGCCCCTGGATCCCTGGAAGTGTCCAAGGCCAGCTTGGAGCAACCTGGGCTGGTGGAAGGTGTCCCTGCCCATGGCAGGGGTGGCACTGGGTGGGCTTTGAGGTCCCTCCCAACCCAAACCATTCCATGATTCTGTGTTACAGATGGATCCCCTAAATTCCACATTTCCCATCCCTAAGGCAGGAAAGTGGGGCAGCCCCAACAAGGACACCAAACTCAGCCTCTCCCCCTTGCCACAGGCCTGGGCATCAAACCCCTGCAAGGTGCATTTCCTGGGTATGGATGTGCCTTCCCCAGGCAACAAAGCCTCCTGGTGCACCCCTCAGAGGAGAGAAACGTGTCTCCTTCAGATGAGAGGGAGTCTCTTGAAAGGGAGACAGGGTTTGAAGCCCAAATGCTTTGAGGAATTCATTAAAGGAGAGAAGGAGCAGGAAAAAACAGAAACAAACAGAAAGAGGAGCGGAAGCATCTCAAAGGGTTTCAAAGCAACTCAAGGCTTGGGAAGGGATTCAGGGTGCAGGTGAGAGCTCCCACCGAGCTGCACACAGAGGGACTGGGAAAGGGAGACCCAGGGGAGAAAAGGTGGGAGGTGGGAGCTCCCTCGGGAGTGCTGGGGGGCTAAAGGGGTCTCATCCTTACAGAGGAGCTTTGCCCGGGGTCACCGTGCCCTGCACACCCTAAAACACACCCCAGGGCACCCCGGGGCACTGGCTGTGCCACAGCAGGCTCTGCTCTGGGCAGGAAGGTGCTGGATCAACCACTCTGGGCTGGGAACATCCCCCAGCCCTGGGGTGATGCCCAGTTATGGTTTATCAGACAACAGAACTTCCAACCTGAATGAGTGACCCTGCAGGGGTTACAGGTCCTTTCACTGAATTTACCTGAATTCCCCAATTTTACCTCAATTTCTCGTGGGCCACAAAAGCTTATTCTGTTGGCTTAAGTTTCGGTCATGAATTATATAATTATTCTTCAATAATATTTTCCTTTTGTCTTTCTGGTTATGTTCCTCGTTACCTCCCCAGCCTGGTGGCTGAAATGCTGAACCTTTCTATCAGTTCCTGCCAATTCCATGATAGAACACCCCAAAATTCCACATAAATACCCTAAAGGACCAGGGCTCATTCCAGGGGCTACAAGGGACACCCAGCAGGTCCCAGACACAGGGAGGGGGGAGGCTCAGTTCTCTGAAAGATCCTGGGGGTTTTGGTTTCACCCTTAATTAGAGCAAAACACAAAAAATGCAAATTCCTCGAAGAGTAATGTTCAGAAAAAAATGTCAGTTTGGGGCTGGGGAGAGACAAATTGGAACGTGTTGTTTCTGTGAAACGTGTCTGTTATAGCAGAGCACACAAAATTCTGTTGTGAAAAGCACACCCTGAAGATGTCAAAAGAGAAAACTGATCCCGACTCAGTTTTCAGACTGGTTTTCTTTCCAAATGAAATCTGCTCGGTTCTGCAGGTTTCAGGGGTTTGTTGGGTTCGTCTTTTTTAGAAATGCAGACTCAAATTTAGGATCATTCTGCTGCTTCTTCCAGGAGAACTGTCAGCCATCAGATTTTCCCACAAACAGCTGGAGACACAATGATTCTTCTGGGTTTTTTGTGGCTCACAGCTGGCTGATCATCCAGAAATTATTTCCAAAAATTCACAAGGTTATGGTGATCAAACCCAAGGAGCAAAGTTTCCTTGTGATGCCACTGAAATTGAGGAAGTATTTAGTTTTAAATTTGAAAACCTCTTACCAGTTTGTTCCACTGACGATCCTTTGATGTGCAGAGCAGCAGGATGAGCCCTTGGTACGAGTGCTGCTTGGGAGGAAGCTCTGAATTGCTCTTTTAAATCTCAAATAATTTTCATTCTGCATTCATTTAAAACCATATGTGGTCACATATCCGTGGAGGATCCTTAATTCCATTCATCCACTTTTCATCTCTCCCCTATTAAGTAGAAATCACTCTCAGCAGGTTGTCAGGGAGTTTACAAGTGTCAGAAAGGAATGATGGGTGTTGTTGCAGCTGTCACTGCCCTGACTGATGCACAGGAACCTGCAACATTCCACCCCAAGGTGTTCAAGGCCAGCCCTGAACACACACTTTCACTGCCTCACCCCGTCACATCTCATACAAAACCACTTGTAAAACACTTGTTGTGCAGCAAACTGCAATCCTCATGTGCTTTGCACAGCACTGCTCCCTCCACCCTTCCTCACAGCCTCAGGAACCTGTCAGACATTCGTTTCATTTAAAAGAAAAAAAAAAAAGAACCACAAGGTTTTATTACTCCTTTTTTATTTTCTCCTGTAAATAATAACGACATGCCAGGAGCACAATGATTTAACATTAGAAACAGCTATGAAATGGAGCTGAAAAACAGTTCAAGTAGAACCTTTAATTCAACATTTTCCTTCTCTACCTACTTCGTACAAATTGTGGGGGTTTAGGTTTGTCTGTTTTTTAAAAGAGAAGGGTGTGCAGATACATAAAGGCTTTGGCAGCTTCTCAAGGTGCATTGTCTGCACCACAACTCCCTTAGGGCCACCAGGAAACATTCAGGGAATCATGGAAGGGTTTGGGTTGGGAGGGACCTCAAAGCCCACCCAGTGCCACCCCTGCCCTGGGCAGGGACACCTCCCACCAGCCCAGGTTGCTCCAACCTGGCCTTGGACACTTCCAGGGATCCAGGGGCAGCCACAGCTTCTCTGGGCAACCTGGGCCAGGGCCTCTCCACCCTCCCAGTAAATCAGAATTTCTCTCAGAGAATCTTCTACAGTGCAAAACTGGTTCATGGGAAAAGTGAATTCCCACCCATCCCAAAAGCACAGGCGAGAAAACCCCTCTGATTAAAAAACCTCCTCAACATTTCAAGCATTTCCACGTGCAGCAGAATTACACTTTTGAAATGTTGGTCACATCCCTGGAGGTTGTTACCGGACTGAAGTGTTCAAAGAGGTACCAAGGACTAATAACACACCACTATTCAGGCTGCAAACTCTCCCATTTTTCTCCTGCCACTGTGGTGACCTCGGGGCAAACGGTGACAAGGGAGGAGAAACTCCCTCTTTCTGCCACAAAATGCCCACTGGACCATCCCAGGAGGATTGGGATGCCAAACCTGCTCTTACCTCGCCAGGGTTTGTCCATTTTAAGTTAAAGGAGACAACTCCTGGTTCAGCCATGTGGTATTTGTGAGTGTTTTGGACCGAGCACAGGATGTGGCATCGGGGAGCCATGGGGGTGTTTTGTGTGAGGAACGAGCAGGCTGTGAGAGCACCCGCTGCACAAAGGACATGTGCTCCTGGCTCATCTATTTTTATATTTTTTTTTTTTTCAATTTTCAGTTCAGAAAAGGCTTTGAAAAAAAAAAAAGGATTCCTAGTGTAGGAAAACACCCACGGGCATGCAAATGGGAGCTGAGCTACAGCTGCCACTGGAGCTCCTGCACAGCCAGCCCAGCTCTCATTTATTACAGAGCTGGGGGATAAAGCTTCTGACAGAGAAGGCACTGCAGATACAGATTTAAAATTCACTTGCTAAATACATGCTTAGCTGTAGTGAAAATGTGATTTAGTCCTGCTAGGGCAGTTATGGTCCTGAACTAGCACTGACTCCTGATTAGAAAAGCACTGCAGGACTTTATTATGGTGAGTTGGTTTTCCCGACCCGAAGAGTTTGGGATTGTTCTGTTTGGTGAAAAATTGAGGCCATGAAACGTATCTTTGAAAACTTCTTAAACAAACCAGATTCCAACTGTTTGCCTTCAATTCCACAGAGGAAAACAGGAAAAAAAAAGAAAAAGAAAAAAAAAGAGAAATGAAGGAAAAAAAGGGGGGGAGGAAAGCTGGAAAAAAAAAAAAAAAAGAGGAAAAAAAAGAGGGGGAAAAAGAGGAAAAAAGATAAAAAAAAGAGGGGGAAAAGGACATAAAGGCAGACCAGAGCTGTGAGCCTGGACCATGAACCTGTTGAACTCTGGACACCAGGACACTGCCCCTCGTACCTGCAAGACAAAGAGCAGGGCCCAGGGTCCATTGTCTGACCTCCCTTTATTATCTGTGCAGCTCCAATCTGCAAACATCCCCCCAGATTCCAGGGGGTGGAGCTGGATGAGCTGCAAGGTCCCTTCCAACCCAAACCATCCTGGGATTCCACGAGCCAGGGCTGGTAACTGGAATGATGGGGAGTCCCCTGAAGGGGAAAGAGGCACATCTTCAGGTGCAAAGGGCCAGCACTGGAGCTGCAGGGACACCCCCAGCTGTGGGTACTCCCTTCCAGCAGGAACTGGGGTCTTTTCACTCCCTGATTCTTTGGCTGCGAGTTCCTGTTTCCCTGTGCTGAGAGACACAGGGAAGCACAGACGTGGCTGCACTGCCCAGGGACTGCTCTGTGTGCTGGGGCTTCACACCCTGGGGAAGCAGAGACGCTGGTTTTCCCAAAAGAGGTGATTTTCTGTGCCCCAGCAGATGCTCTGCCCAGGCTGGAGGGCAGCACACAGGCACACTCCAGAGGCTTTCAGGAAGAAGGGCTGGCTGTGACTGGAATGGGAAGCACAGCCCAGCCTGCAGCCTCCTCCCTGCTCTCCCCACGTCCAGAGACCTCCCAAAATCAGCATTTCCAAACCACCCCCTTTGCAAATCAGGCTTTTTCTTTGGGATTTAGCACTGTGAATGTTTACTTTGCGAGTCCCAGTCCCCTGGATGCTCTGCCAGGTTTTCCTCTCCCTTGGGAATTTCCCCTGTGATCGAGGCAGCCAAATCCAATCCTGTGCAGCACAGAGGGAACAGGAGACTGGGAGAGGCACAGCCAGGCAATTTGCATCATTACCTTTTGCTTATGTAAGAGACTGACAGCCCAAACTGGGCCAGGGCTGCGTCCATGGGATGCTCAGGGGTGTTCCCAGGAGGAAGATTCCCCAAGGAGGAGCAGGATCCACCTCACTGCATCACCCATGTGGTGCTGCTGGAGGCACCACCCTGTGCTGCCCCACACTCTTCACAGCACCACAACACGTGGAGAGCAAGAGCAGCCCCAAACCAGGCACAGAATGAGCAAATATTAAACCTGGTGTAAAATAGTTTCCAATAAATAAAACCCCAGTGTCCAACGTACAGACCCAGCACTGCAGGTCAGACAGGACAGGTCACACACTCCCAGAGTGGGTTGGGTGGGAAGGGACCTCAAAGCCCACCCAGTGCCACCCCCTGCCATGGGCAGGGACACCTTCCACCAGCCCAGGTTGCTCCAACCTGGCCTTGGACACTTCCAGGGATCCAGGGGCAGCCACAGCTTCTCTGGGCAACCTGAGATCCCCAGAACGGTTTGGAAATCAGCTGAAAGCACCAACAAACTTTCACATACCAATCAAATTACTGGAAAGATGTCTTTCACCAGAGACACCAAGGGCAGCCAATGGGAAATGCTACACCTTTGGGAAGCAGCAGAAACGGGTCCAAAGGGACTCACTACCATCAAAAGCACGTGGGGAATTATCTCTCCTAACGTAGGAGCACTTGCATATCTGTCCACAATTGTGGACCCTGAAATATAGCAGCAATCTACAGCCATAAGGTGAGATTTCCATCTTTATATGACATGAAAAATGTGCCAGACACAGGTTTGCCCATAAACAAAATTGCTTTTTTTTCAGGTCTCCCTTTAATGTGAAATATCAATCTTTTGGTGGCTTTTATTACCCAGAATTTAGCTTTTGTTTTTGACAGATGGCTCACATTCAGTCTCGAGTACAACTGTATATCATCCCCATTATATACACACCTGAATTTCAGAACATATATTTTAAAAAGGCAGTAATAAATGGCAAAAAAATACCTGGTGAAGTGAGGGCAGAGAGAGCCCACTGGACTGTGGATTTAAAAGTGAAAAGGTTTGTGAGCTCGAAGCCTCTCGCAGTGCTTTGTGCCTGTGTTACAGTGTCTGCTCTTCTGGCAACCAGACACTTCCCCATCACAGCACAACAAAATTGAAGAGAAGAATAATTTAAGACCAGGTTGCAGGGGCTGAGTGGGAGGAAACCACATAAATTTAAATGACTGTGGATTTTCTTTGAGTTTTATCAATTTTTTCTGAAGTTCTCCAAAAAACTATTCTAAAACTGAGCCCAACCTTCCTTATCCTTCCTGTCTTGGTTCCCACCCTCCCCATAATTTTACCCTAAAAGCATTTGAAACTATTTACTCAAAACCAGCTTTATTTAATCTTTTGAAACCAGAAATCAGTAATTTAATGAAAAGATCTGTTAATGAGATTTTCCATCCCATTTAACTCATCTGCCTCTTGCAGTCACAGTTCCCTCCTCACCCCACCCACTGCAGAGCTCAGATGTTCCTCCCAGCACCTGCAGGGGATGTATTTCCCACTCTTTAGGTGGGATACTGGGAAGGAATTCCTGGCTGGGAGGGTGAGGAGGGGCTGGAATAGAATTCCCAGAGAAGCTATGGCTGCCCCTGGATCCTTGGAAGTGTCCAAGGCCAGGTTGGAGCAACCTGGGCTGGTGGGAGGTGCCAGGGGTTGGAATGGGATGGGCTTTGAGGTCTCTTCCAACCCAAACCATTCCATGGTGATTCTGTGATTTGGGAAACACTGCTCAAGGAGCTGAGTGGACTCCAGAGTGTCCATGTCCCAGGGGAGGAGGCAGCAGGGAGAGGAGGAGAACACCTCAGAACTGTGCAGCAGGGCCGACATAAATCACTGTCTGCAGGTTTATTGCTGCCAAAACAGGCAAAATAAGGAACGTAAATTCGCCAGGCTCAGTCAATAAAATTATTGATTGAAGAGGACAGACAGAAATCAGGGATGCAGCTGCCAGAGCTGCTCCTGTCGTGTTTGCTCAGCACTGCACAGCAGAGCCCTGCTCGTGCTCTGCAACACTCCAGAAATCCCTGTTCCAGCCCCATCCCCTGCTGCTGCCATGACACATAATCAACTTTTATTATCAAGGCAGAGCAACCTCTATAATCAGTCCCAGAATTTACAATTTCCCAGATTCTTGCACAAGAATAGTAAGTACAGCAAAGGCTCTATTTGAAATAACAAAACCAATTGCTTAAAAAAAAAAAAGTGGCATTAAAAACCTTTACATTCCTCTTACAACCCGAGGCAGTCACGGTGGAGAATGAGTATTTAGAACATAAATGGCTCTGATGAACCCATCAGGAATGATTCATTCCCTTTCCTATTCAGAACAGAGGTTCAGTTCTGTGCATTCCAATCAAATAACCCCCGTTCCATACGTTGCTCTTTGGCTCTTTGCCCCAGCAAAGTCCCCCTCACATCTCCAACTTGCCTGCTCTGTGTTAAGGAGCAGGGCACAGTTCTGATGTCATGAGCACCCAGCACAGGCTCCCAAATCCCAGGGAGCCCTTCCCACAGCCAACAGCAGCTGCTGCCCCTCGGAGCACATGGAAAACCTGCAGAGGTTCCCTGGGGATGCCAATGGGCAGGGAGACACTGGCACATCTGAGATCCCCCAGAAAGAGGATATGAGGCAGGACACCATATCCAGAGCTCCAGGAGGGTTTGGACAACACTCTGAAGGACAGGGGGGATTGTTGGGGTGTCCTGGGCAGGGCCAGGGGTTGGACTGGATGGTCCTTGGGGGTCCCTTCCAGCTCAGGTATTCTATGATCCCTGCCTGCCAAAGTTACCAGGCCATGATGAGACAGGAGTCTCCATAATTCACAGTTTGCAAAGAAAATGGAAGGAGTTCAGGTGAAAATAAGAAAAAAATTGTGCTGGATTCTTGAGCAGGAGTTGAGAAATTCACCCTCCAGAAAAGCTGCCCAGGTAGTGATGGGAAAAGGGGGAATGGCCTGAAGCTGAAGGAGGGCAGGGATAGATGGCATACTGGGAAGGAATTGCTGGCTGGGAGGGTGGGGAGGCCCTGGCCCAGGTTGCCCAGAGAAGCTGTGGCTGCCCCTGGATCCCTGGACAGGGCTTGGAGCACCCTGGGCTGGTGGAAGGTGTTCCTGCCCACGGCAGGGGTGGCACTGGATGATCCTTAAAGGTCCCTTCCCTCCCAAGACATTCCACAGTTCTATGATTCCCAAAGTGCACCACCAGCTGCTTTCCAGGGATTAACCACAGGATTTCTCCCAGGTTTAAGGAAATATCTGTGCTGCATGTGCTGAACTCTGAGGTCCTTAATTTTGGGCTAAGTGTTAAGGGCATGGGAGAGCAAGTGCCAGCAGAGGCTCAGGATACTGAGCAGGATTACTTTTGTTATAATGTTCGTGTTTTAATGAAACCCTGTGTGTGCCAGGGCAAAGGCAGAGCAACCACAGGATGGGCCTCCAGAGACAGAATGAAGAATGGGAGAACTGTCTGCATTACCTTTCTGACACTGCTGAACAAACCAAACAGGTTAGAGAATCATGTAAGCTGTATTTAGGAGAATAAATATCCCTGCATGCACACTGAGCCCGTGCTGCAAAAGCTGCTGCAGTACTGAGTGGGTTCATAAGGACTTTATTCTTACAACAAGAAGAATTTCTTCCCAACATCTCATCCAAAGAGCAGCATTTCCTCCCTCCCAGACCGACTGGGACTCGCTCCATCTCTCCCACCTGCAGCCTCCATTCCCAACCCAACCTCCCAGGGCAAACCCAGGGCCAGAGGCTGCACAGAACCCTGGGGTTCATTGCAGGCCAAGAAGGAAAATCTGAACCTACACAACGATGGAGCTGAAAAGCACAAAGGGAAAGCCAAAAACACCCCCAGGCTTTCCATTTATTGACCTGTGATTTGCTGATATCTGGGCTGAAATGAGCACACATCAACTAAGATATAAGTCCCTTCATATGGAGATTGACTTATTTCCACAATAAATTTGAGCAAAACACTTCCCCTGGATCCCTCCAGCCCCGGTTTCCCAGCTGCCAGCAGAGGTAATTGAATTTCAGCTCTGCACAGTGGACAGGCAGCAAAGGCTTTAGCAGGGAGAGGAAATCATTTCTGGATAAAATTTTAAATGGTGTGGTGTGATCTCGGGTTTAATGAGGGGAGAGGCCAACATACATTACACAGAATAAAAAAAGTTCCAGATTGTTGCTGTCTTCAGGGGCACAATATGGAAAAATCCATGTTCAGAAATTATTCGATTGGGGTTAATTAAACAGGCTGGTGCCCTAAATCCCTCTGCAGCAGCCAGCCCTGAGCACTCACCCAGAATTCCACTTCCAGGCAGGAAATAACACTTTTTCATGTATAATTTCACCCCAAGCTTTCCCTTTAGTGTAGCAGCCCCTTCCTCTCAGTTGTATTTAAATGCATTACCCACCTTTGCATCCTCTTCCCTTGAGAGAGGAGGTGCATCTGCTTCCTTCTCGAACATTCCAGCTCCAGCTTTCTGTTGCTCTGCCCCAGCCTCTCATCCCAGCAGATCTCCAGCCTACAGACAAAACCAAACAGGGGTTAAGAGGGGCCTCCAAAGCAGGGGGGTTCTGTGAGGGCTTTGCCTGGGGGTTTGAGGATAGATTGGAATAAATCAGATTATCTGTTGTCCCAGCCCAGTGAAAGCAAACATCAGGGGCCTTCTCCTCTCGGGGAGGAATCAGGAGCTGAGGTGTCACCCTCAGGCATCACCTACTCTTGTAAAAACAAGTCAAATTTAATGTCAAATGGAAAGTTTAATCAAAACAAACAAATGAAAAACAGTCCTGATCTGTGTGCAGTGACACAGGGTAAGCAAAGAGAACGGGGGACCAAAAACCTCTGCAGAGAGCTGAGGTGACAAAAATTTTAGTTTAATTGGTAGAGGAAAACAGCACCAGGCTGCACTGCTCTGTCCCAGCTCCCCTGGTTATTAGCAGGTAGTACCAGCACAAAGACAGCTGGAGAGGATTTGTTTTGGCACCACAGTTGTTTGTCCTGTTCCAGTGTGAAACCTCAAAACTTCACCTGACATCAGCTGGGTCTCCATCAGAGGGAGCAGGAGGTGCTGCAGACACCCCCTGTCCCAGGGTCACTGCCCTCAGCCCTGCAGGGCACATCTACCTCCCTTCACACTCCCCTCTCTGGTTATTTGCCCAACTCCAAGAGATTTTTGCTCTATTTTTTTCCTTATTTGCAACCTTTGTCTACGAGGCAGTGAAACACAAACTCAGCCCCCCTAACCCGGAGCAGAAAAGTGTCTCACTGCTTGTGGGGCAAACCTGGCACATCTCTGGGAATGGTCAGCGTGGGGTCAACCTTGGAATCGTCCTCCTGCTCCAGGAGGGAGCCAAATATCAGGTGCAGACAAAGATATAGCTATTTTAGGGGGAAATGCAGCCCCTGACCTCTCAGCCCTCACTTTGCCACAGTGCCAGGGTTCAGCTTTGGGAGGAAGGAACTGAACTCCAGCACTGGGGTCAGGCTGCCAGCCCACCTCAGGGGAGCTGCTTCCTTCTCCAAAAGGCAGAGAAATTCCTTTCTGAAGCTTTCTCCATCTCCAAAGAAAGGGAACACAGGGTTTTAGGCCGAAAGCTTAATTTATTTCCAGGGCTGGGGCAGCCGCAGCCTCTCTGGGCACCCTGTGCCAGGGCCTGTCCACCCTCCCAGCCAAGAATTCCCTCTGTAGAATTCCACAGAAAGAGTTTCTTCTTCTCAAAGACATGCAAATACACTTACACAGCCCATTGCCCTTTCCGCTTCACACCACACTTCACAGCTCCAAGTTGATGGCTGATTTTCTCAATAATACGACTTAATACTCCAGCTCAATAGTCTGGGGTTTTTTAAGTCATGTAATCCTCTCAGCTTAGCTATTTAATTAAAAAAAAGAAGAAAGCAAATAGCTGAGCGCCAATAGGCAGCAGCTCCAGTGGCTCTGTGTAGAAATGGTGTTACCTTTGGAAAAGGCAGGGAATTCTCTGTACCACTCAGGCTCTGATTTGAAATATTTCACCTCCTGCCAGGCCCATCCTCTAATGGAAAAGGACTTGAGGTAAAATTCAGAACAGCTGAAAAATTAATGCACCTGAAACACATCAAACAGCAGCTGCAAAAGGCAGATGGGGTCTCTGAGTGGGGAAAAGCAGAGATTTATGGAAAACTGCAGATTTATGGCCTCGTGCATCACCACTGGGGGGGAGCTGAGCCCCTCAGCACCACCACGGTAAAGTTGCTCAGGTATAATTATTTGAGGTGCCACTGCCCTTCTAAACTGCACATGGCCTTCCCCTATTTGTCACTAAAAAGCCAAGAGCATTTTCCTGAGGAATACATCAAAGACAAGTTAATGTGAGGCAGAGTGATGTATCATCACTCAGGGATGGAGACCTGCTGCTGGGGATGGGGCTCCTCAGGCATGGGGGGGGTCCTTCCTGCCTTCCAAACCCTACATATTGTGTGCTGAAAATAAAAGGTGATAAACAGATCCAAAAGTGTGAGCCTGCTTTGCTGGACCACTTCTGTAACTCCAACCAGCTCCCAGATCTTGGAGCAGGACTCCTGTAGGTGTTCCTGCCCCACAGGGAGTGACCAGGGCAGCTGGGGCTGTTCAGTGCTGTGAGGGCACAGCCTGGATGCCCGTGGGGGCAGGACCTTCGTTCCATCTCCTGCCCGCTGTGTGCCAGCCTCACAGACCCCTGGGCAGCGTTCTGGGGGAAGGAGGAATGTGAGGAGGACAAGGAAAGGCACACGGTCCCCTTCCTCCTGCCCACAGCCACCAGAAACACAACAGGGAGGGTGCCAGGTCACCCACAGGGAACAAGAAATATGGATTTATGCCCTCATTCGACACCCCCACACAACACCAGCCAGGACTTTCAGTGTTAAGGACCTTTCTCCAGCCCACCCAAAAAGGTGATCAGCCCAAGGTCAGACTCGAGGACCTTGCAGTCCTTTTCCAACCAAAATGATTCTGTGAAGATCTTGTGCCTCTTTCCTCTTCCACGGCAAATTATTCCAATCCTTGCTTTCAAATGCTGCAAACCAAAAAGTGTTGGAGTCCAGGAGAGGGTTCAGAGACAACACATCAAGCTCAATTTAGAGATTTAATTATAAACACTTTGTGCTCTGCACTTTGGACGCTCTCTAAGTCTCTTTTTAAGGCTCCAACACCAGCAGCACGTTCCTGTGCCATCTGCTGCAGGTCACTCCCAGCCTGGCTGTGCAAAATAAAACCCTGCTTCCCTGCAACATCTCCTTTCTAATGAGAAGGAACACTCCAAGGGTCTCCTGGGAAATGCATCCTCTGGCACCTTCTCACACGTGCAGCTGCATCCAGGACCCGAGTGACAAAGACTTGTCATTAAAGAAAGTGAGACTTAAAGCCAAATACTGTCAATGCAGTGAAATTGGGAATGTTCCTGTTGGATGAATATACCATTAAGGTTGTAAAGTGCATTTGGGGCTGTCTGGGTGCATCCTTACTGAATCCAGAGGTGGGAAGCTGAGCTGGACCATCACACACATCCCAGAGCCCTGGGGATCTCTGTGTTTGTGACCACCACGGCAGGAGTGCTCTGTTATTTATGAAGGAGGAAGTGCTCAGATGTGTTCTGAAGCCCACACAGCCTGACCACTCCCTCTGATCCTTCTGTCATGGATTCTCTGCAGATAAGAAAAGAATCCATGAATGCAGATGCTGAAATTCCTTAAACTGTGATCCCGTTGCATCATCAGCTCGGTGGGTTTGAGTCTCTGCATCCATTTAAAGGCTAAACCCATTCCCAAGATTAAAGAGGAAAATAAAAATAACTCAATACCTCCCAGCCAGGAGAAAAATATATTATTCCCTTCATTAATCAGAATCTGGGTCAATCACCACACACACACATACTATGAAGGAAGACAAATTAAAATTTTCTCTTGGTAAAATTTCAGGGACTTGGTTCCATGCTGGAAAGCTGAGCTGCAAAACATTCAGTACCAGCAGCCAACTTTGGCACATTGCTGACAATTGAACCTCTTGCTGTCCTTTAGACATGGATGTAACAACAGGAAAAGCCTTTTCCCTCAAGATGCCCAGGCTGGTGCTGCTCTCCCAGAGGTGTAACAGGGGTGAAGCCCCACGGAGTCACCACTGATGGAACAGGTCTGACTGGAGCAGGAGGTGGGAAGGGAGTGACACCCCCTCATCAGGGAATCACGGAATCCCAGACTGGTTTGGGTTGGAAGGGACCTCAAAGCCCATCCAGTGCCACCCCTGCCATGGGCAGGGACACCTTCCACCGGCCCAGGTTGCTCCAACCTGGCCTTGGACACTTCCAGGGATCCAGGGGCAGCCACAGCTTCTCTGGGAAATCCGTTCCAGCCCCTCCCCATCCTCCCAGCCAGAAATTCCTTCCCAATAGCCCATCTAACCCTGCTCTGTTTCAGTTTAAAGCCGTTCCCTGTGTCCTGTCCCTCCATCCCTTGTCCCCAGTCCCTCTCCAGCTCTCCTGGAGCCCCTTTAGGCCCTGGAAGGGGCTCTCAGCTCTCCCTGGAACCTTTTCTCCTCCAGGTGAACCCCCCCAGCTTTCTTTTCCAGGGAATCAGCTGCTGAGGGGCCTCTCAGCCTCTCACAGTCCCAACCCCCTGGGTCTGGCCCAGCAGAGCTCCGGGATCCGTGTCACACACAGCACCAGATGGATCCACTCTGAGCCTTCTGGGGCTTGTTTTTCCCAATATGTTCCCTGAAGTTCAGGCCTATGGAATGGTCTAGGGCTGCAGGGAACAGGAGGAGTGAGCACCAGAAGGAGGGGGAGCAAAGCAGATGCATTTCTTTCCCTGCTCATGGAAAACACGTTTTCCCACGAAGGGAAAAAATGCCCACGTGGTGCCTCTGGGCATCCCCTGCCCGGGCCAAGGCAGTTCAACACCCAGGAGATGCAACAGGTGAACCAAACCCTACCCTGCTGCCACCCAAGAATCCTCCTCCCTGATTTCCTTTAGTGAATCTGAAACCTTGCACTACAAATCTCAATCACATCCACATTTTTCAACATTCAGGTGTGTTCCCAGAAAATTCCCAGCCGGTCCTTCCACGGGAGCACCGAGAAGCTTTTTAAGTTTTAACATTTCTCTTCCGTTTTCACTCTCAAAAGATGCTTTGTGTCTTTTATTCTTTCAGATTTAGCCTCAGAAAAAAAACAGCCATAATTTAAAAGTTTCTGGTTTTCCCTCAACCCTTGTTTTCCTCAGCTGTCTCCCGGGCCGGCTGTGCTTTTTAATGCAAATTTCCTGCGATTATGCAAAAGAAAGATCTAATTAGATTGATTGATAGTGTCATATCAGCAGAGCCCAGACCTGCTCTGCAGTGCCCACGGGCTGGGGGTGCCAGGCAGGCTCAGTGTGCCAGCCCCCGGGGACCCTGCCCTGCCTGGGTGGTTGTTTCCCGAGCAGGGCTGGCTCCTCACACCTCCCTGCCCGAGGATCACATTCCTCACAGCCCTGCTGGCTCTGGGAATCTCCAGGTTTTCCAGCGGCTTTGTGCTGGTTTAAAGGGAAACCAGCAGGGGAAACGAACTCAACTCAAAGGAGAGATTATAAATCAGAATAACAGTTTAATAAAATAATACAATAAGTACGATTTTACAGACAAAGAGTTAGGTTTAACCCACAAAACCCAAATGTATAACCCAGCACCCTGGGGCATGAACAGAGTGGTGTTCATTGGGCCCCCTGAGTCCAAAGGAAAAGGAGAGGGGAAAACCTGTTGGTGAGAGTGCTGGTGCAGTCTGGTCAAGAGTGGTGATTGTAGTCTGGTTGACAGTGGTGGTCACAGTCTGGTCGAGAGTGGTGGTCTGCATTCTTCCTCTGGATCCCACGAATGGTTAAAAAAGCCCCAAGACTCCAAGATTATCTATCCTCCAGTTCAGGCAGGAATGCCCAGTCCCTCCCTCAGGGTGGGAGTTCCACAAAGGGTGTGAGGACAGGAGCACACTCCTATCTCACAGTTCCACACTGGGGGTGAGGACAGGAGCACCCTCCTGTCTCACAGGCCTCTGAACACCCAGTTTACAGCCTGAGGAGTCAGGGCTGCTGTGGGCAGAGGGTGTAAATGGTCTATTGATAACAGTTTCTGGGCAATGGCATGGAAGGCTCTAGAATACCCAGTTCTGAGTTACACCCATCCAGTGATGAGCTGGGCCCAGCTGTTCTAACCAGGACAGGCTTTGATGCTGCCAAGGGGAGGAGGAGGGTGTTGGGCAGTTCTGTGTGCACAGGGACAGCTGCACTGCCACAGCACCCCAGGCCAGAGAGGAGCGTGGCCAGAATTCTACTTGGAAATAGGAGTCCTGGGGGTCACACACTGAGGTCAGTCTGGATTCCCAGAGGAACAGGAGCTGGCTGTTCCCCAGATCACAGCCATGCATCTTGTGGCTCCAAAATGGTGTTTTCCTGGGTGGAAGGAGCTGGAAGCACCAGACAAATACAGGCTCAGGGATGGCTGGTGGATCCCCCATGTGAAGAGCCATCAAGACAAAAGAGGAGCTTCTCTTATCAGGGAATCATGGAATGGTTTGGGTTGGAAGGGACCTTAAAGCTCATCCAGTCCCACTCCCTGCCGTGGGCAGGGACACCTTCCTGACACAGCCAGGAATTTTTTGTCTGGCTTATATTTTGAGAGGAAGAAGAAGGTGGGAGAAGAAAGAGAGAGAGAAAGAAAAGGGAGACAGAAAGTAGATAGTCTCCCCCCAGGAGCCAGCGGGGTCTTGTCCACAACATCAGATTTGTTCCCCTGCATGGAACAGGCCAATAATGACACACTAATTACTTATCTCAGAGCTGCACAATCCCGGGTGCTCAGGGGGACTCCACAAATCAAACCCCCAGCTATTGAAACTTTTTACTGGTTATACATTTTAGCAAACAAAGGAGTTGGTGTTCACTGGCTCCAGGTGACACAGGTCTCTTGTCAGGCAGAGTTCTATCTTCCCCTGGTTGATGACTCTCTCACTCCTCCTGCTAATTAGTGTTAATTAGTCTCTCTCTTCTTTGGGGTCGGGGGGTTTCTGGGGTTGCTGGTTGGGGTCTGCCCCTGCCAGAATCACCTTTTATCCACTCAGAGCTGGTTTCAGCACAGTTGCTGAGTTGCATTTTTTGGTTTCTTCCTTGCCTTAGGAGCTCTGCCAGGTGTCCCCGTGGCCCATAAATCCTTGTGGCACTGGCCATGGTCCATCCTTCTTCCCAAGCTTTGGTGACTTCCCCCAGGTCTGAGGTCACTGAAGCACGTCCAGCCCCAATCCTTAACAAGGCAATTCCACCAACAATTTGCTTTTCCTACACCTGGACATCCCTTAGAGCTTATGAATTAAATAATGGATTCAATCTCCCTTCTTGATGATTAGGTTTGAAAGTAAACAAAGATCAAGCAGCAAAGAACAACCTTTCTTAAGAATATTTCACATATTCCTCATTTTACAACATTCCCCCCTGGCTGTTTTGAGCCACTCAACCCTTCCCCTGGTCTCCTACCCCCCCTCACCTTGCTGGAGACTTGGAATCCTCCGAGGCCCCTGCCAGGACAGGGACTTTACTCCTCCCTTCATTGCCAGAGCATTTGCTTTTTCCTTTTCCACAGTTCCTCCCTGACCACATTCCAGCTGAATCCAGCAGTGCTGGCACCACCTTCCCAGTGTCTGGGCTGCACACACAGCTGTGCTGGGGACCCAGGGCTGTGTCCCTGGCTCTGTGCTGCCCACAGGGTGATGGTTTAGCTCCCAGGAGGCTCCACACCCAGAGGAGCAGCATTCCTGACTGCTCCCAGCCCTGTCACTGTCTCTGCAGCACAGACACATCACTGACACCTCTGTGCTGCCTCTTCCCCCTGCAAAGCAAGGGAGAGAGGTGCTAATATTGATAGAACTCCTCAGAGAGGCTTGGAAATCCATGGATGGAGAGTGACCATGTCAGCATTGCCATGAAGAGATTTCCCTGTTAATCCACACAAGGGGAAAGATTCCCCAGGGACGGAGCAGTGGAACACTGAAATCACCCTGCAACTCACTGGCTTCAGAGCTGCACTCCAGGATCATTGTGGGTCCCTTCCAGCTCAGAACATCTGGGAAGTCTCTGTGAGTCGAGGCACTGGGACAAACCTGCTCAAACAAACCCCAGAAGTGCTGGGTGAGCCAGTCCAGCTGCACCTCAGCCCTTCTCTGACCATTTAATTCCTGTATTTTAATGTATCACAGTTAAACACTTGTGTCTGACAGTGCAAAGAATAAAGAGGCCAAAAGAAGTTGTTTCCTCTCAGCTTTGCTCTGGGAGTGAGAGCTGGGGGGGCCCAGGGATGGGATGTCCTGGGATCTCAGGAGGGATGAGAGGAGGGGACAGGCCAGGACTGACAAAGGACCACGGGAGGTTAAGAGAGAAACTCCTGATTTCCAGAGAGAATAACAAACACAGGAGGCCTACAGGAATAAGAAAAATTAAATATTATCCAGCTTGGAAAGCTGCTTGTCACCTCCCTGAGGAAATAAGGAGAATAAAGATAAATATGCTGCATAAGGAAAACTTGTGTCTTTTAGGAGAGCTGGCATTTTCCCAGCCAAAGCAGGAGGAAAAACTCAGGGGACAAGAAACTGTCTAGTTAAAGTGTCTCTAGCTCAAAGCTACATTTCTTAGTAGCTCCTATTATTGCTCCTTAAGATCCTCATATTTTACTCCATTGCTGCAATCCCAGTGCTGAAGATCACCCAGCTCTTCCTCTATAAAAAGGATGTTTCCAGCTCACTATTCCCAACTTACTTCTCATTGCTGTACCAGCATTGCTATGAAAATATTAAATAAAATTGGTGCCCACTCTTGTTTTTCAGGAAACCCACAGGTAAGTCCCTCCAGCCTGTGACTTCCACCAGCAGGATTCTTTCCCCTCTCCTCCAGGCAATTATTCATCTCCTTGGTCAGATTATGGCTCCCATTATTATCCATCCTGTCCTATTTAAGTAGTAATATCCCATCTGGTGCAGTGATAACCATTTCATTCCCTTGGTCCCTGTGTTTAACACAAACCATCCACTCAGAAAACAGAGATATTCCCTGTACTTGGCTTTGGCCAGTGTGTGCAAATGACCTTTCAGTTCTGTCCATCATCTCCACTCCTTCCTTTATTCCTTTCTGCCCTTATGAACCCTGAACATTCAGTGTTTAATGTCCTTTAGGAAGCCCAGCCTGCCCTGGGGCTGCCAGAATTTCTCTCCACATTTCCTGCTGGGTTTGATGATCAGTTCCTTCATTTATTCATTGAAGTCTTACCCTTAATCCCTTTCTGGGTGGATTTGCATTTGTTACCTGGAGCCCCAGCTCTGCAGAGTTCTGGCCCTGTGGATTCACACAGGTTGGGGGTTTATCCATATTCAGCTCCCTGAGCAATTCCAGCTTTGCTGAGAAACCCTCTGAGCTCCTCAGTTTGTGCCTTTGAAATTCCAGCCCTGGCTGAGGACGTGGCTCTTCTTTGGCAGCCTCTCTCCAACCTGCCTTTGCAAATCCCCCAAACTCTGCCATTTGAACTGGAGTGAACTGTAAGTGTTCAGTTCAGGGCATTTTCTCAGAAAAAACATAAGACAATTCTCTACAATTTTCCTCTCCCTGCTTACCCAAACACTCAAAATATCATTAGCTCCTATTGATCAACTGGCTGCCAGGTAAATAAATCATTTGACTGCTCTGCTCTCAAGTGCTATTGACTTGCCATTATTGCTGCAACTTTTTCTGTCTTATTTATCCGTGGGAAGAAAAGTCTCTCCTCCTGGTTTGATCCTCATTTACCCCTGTGAGGACAATAAATGGGTGTATTTCCACCCAGCTCCATTCCCTCCCCGAGGGCCAAGATTCCCCTGATATTTCACAAAATCATTTTATCCACTTTAACAGCTTTTTTTTTTTTTAAACCTCATCATTCAACTACTCACCCTCTTTTCTTTAGCCATTGCTGTTTGTTATTATGGTTTGATTATCCTGTCTCTGGACCATGAAATCAGAGTGATACAACACCAAACAGAAATATGACAAGGGAGAATGTTAAAATATAAAATGCTTAATGCTCCTTAAATATTTTAAAGAGACTATTCTGACTGGAGGGAGCAGAGGCCTCTGGCAATGCTCCTTTGAATTAATGCTGCTTAAATATGCCAAATTTTGCTTTGATCTCATTAATTCCAATCACAAACGAAGCACAGCTTTCACTCTGGGTGGTTTTTTTTTCCCCTGCAAAAGATCAAAATATATCTTGTGTCCAGCAATTAAACAGTTTGTTTCTGAACTCCACCAAGTTTAATATTCCACTTGAAACGCAAGGGCAGGAAGAGTGCTAATAAGAAGTATGTCAACCATGGTTTGTGCTGAGCTTAAACACTTTGCAGTGATGCTTTAATGGGATTTTGACTTATTCAGTGGTTTGGGAGAAGTTGGGAAGGCAGGGTAGTGCTGCCCCACCGAGGGAGGAGGGTCCAGAGCTTCATCCAAACAGTCTGCAGGACGTAGTTCTAAAACCTAAAATACAAAACAGAGCCTTGCAGAGCAGCTCTCCTGGGGTGGTGTTTACCTGTGCTTTAATCACGTCCCCAGTGCTTTGTGCAGCTCCAGGTGCTGCCCTGTGGAAATGCCCTCGTTACAACTCTCACATGGAAAAGCCTTTCCCTGGGCAGGTTTCCCTGGAAAAGCCTTTCCCTGGGCAGGTTTCCCCGGGATGCAGCTGAGCCCAGCTCAGCCTCTGCCCTCAGAGCTGCTGCTTTGCTGCTTTCCTTGGACTTGCCCTTTAGAAAAAAAAAAAAAAACAAGTGGAGCCCTTTGTGGGCTGGGAGAACATGAAATCAAAGAATATTAGTTTACTTCACAGACCCAAAGCCAGGAGGGAATGGTGGGTGATTTATCCCTGCTCTATTCAGAGGCTGTAATTTGTCTCTTTTCTGGAGCCCTTCGATAAGCTGAGCTCAAACAGCCTCTCTGGAGGTGTTCCCACACCACAGAGAAGGAGCAGGGACCCATTTTAGCAGGGTTTGTCCCAATAAACAACAGGTTATCAGCAGGAAAACCCCATGTTCACCTGGAGATCCTTTATGTGCCAGGGTGAGGAATGTGCTCTGGATTTGCTTGGCTTGTCCTCCAAACAGCTTTTCTCCGAGGCAACAGCACAGCAGCAGCACCTGGGAGGAGTTCAGGGGCTTTTTGGGGGACTTTGAATTATTATGCAGGAAAACCAACAATGGGGTCCTGCTCCTGCTGCTCTCCTGGAGTGCCAGGCAGGAGATCCCCTGGGATACCACACCTGCAGTCACAGAATTAGGGAATCCCTGAGGCTGGAAAAGCCCTCCCAGCCCATGGATCCCCCCTGTGCCCGATGCCCACCTTGTCCCCAGCCCAGAGCACTGAGTGCCACGGCCAGGCCTTCCTGGGACACCTCCAGGGCTGGGCACTCCAAACCTCCCTGGACAGCCCCTGCCAAGGCCTCACCACCCTTTCCAGGCAGAAATTCCTCCTCCTGTCCCACCTGAGCCTCCCCTGGCACAGCTGGAGGCCGTTCCCTCTCCTCCTGTCCCTTGTTCCCTGGGAGCAGAGCCCGACCCCCCCCCGGCTCCCCCCTCCTGTCAGGGGGTTGCAGAGCCAGAAGGTCCCCCCTGAGCCTCCTTTGCTCCAGGCTGAGCCCCCCCAGCTCCCTCAGGAGTTCTCCAGCCCCTTCCCAGCTCCCTTCCCTTCCCTGCACACGCTCCAGCCCCTTAGTGTCTCTCTTTGAGGGGCCCAGAACTGGACACAGGATCTGAGGTGAAACAGGACCTGCCTGGTTCCCATTTCTTATCCCTATATCCCCAGTGGAAACACATCCAGCAGATCCAGCCACCACCAGATGATCCTGCCCTGTTCCAGCAGGCAGCTCCCTCGCCCCACACTACACCAGACCAGCTCTATCCAGCACCTGTCACATCCAAATACACACATTCATTCTTTAATAAAGTTCAGCAGAAAGTGGTATTTGCTTTCTGTGTCGGTGTTTCATCTCACCGCTGACTTTTATGGCCTTCTCATAAAGCTTGAAAGCTCATCTTGTGGTGTAATCAAGCTAAAAAGCCATGTTATCACAACAGTGTGATTGTTTATGCAATATGTCAGAGGCCTTTTAAAAAAAGCCTCTGTTCAGGTTGCTCTAGAAGAGCAACAGGATGCTGGAAAGTTGATGCCTGTCATAAACTGTAATATTTTATTTAACTCCAAATAAAACTCAACTGACAAAAATACTTTATGGTTGCCTATTAATGTGAACAGGAGCCATGGATCATCCCCAACACAGGGAACAAATCATGGGGGGCAGCTGTTTAACAGGAAACGTCTTTTGTGCTGTATTTCTGTTTGCCTTCCAACCCAACAGCTTCAGCCTGGGTGAAGGTTCTTGTTTGCACTGAAGGTTTGATGTCACTGCTGAATATAATATTTTGTGTTGGAAAAAATCACAGAGTCCTGGAATGGTTTGGGTGGGAAAGGACCTTAAAGCCCATCCAGTGCCACCCTGGACACCTAGCTCGGTGTGAGGCTGTGCTGGGACCCCCAGGACATAAAGAGAGGGGCAGCTTGGGCAGAGCCTGGCTGGGAGCAGGGGGAGGTGGGAGTGGGTCAGGCTGGGCAGGAGCAGCTCCTGGGGACAGAGGGGACACTCCACCAGCCACCCTGACAGAGCCCCTTGGTCTCCAAGGCACTTCTGCTCCTGTAGCAGGAGCATTTCAGTCTGAACAAGGTTGGCTTTCCTTCCCAAGGTGTCCCTAGTGCAGAGCTCCTCAGCTCCCTGGGATGGGTCCTGCCTGTCACTCCCTAGTGCAGAGCTCCTCCAGTTCCCTGGGATGGGTCCTGCCTGTCACTCCCTAGTGCAGAGCTCCTCCAGTTCCCTGGGATGGGTCCTGCCTGTCACTCCTTAGTGCAGAGCTCCTCCAGTTCCCTGGGATGGGTCCTGCCTGTCACTCCCTAGTGCAGAGCTCCTCCAGTTCCCTGGGATGGGTCCTACCTGTCACTCCCTAGTGCAGAGCCCCTCAGCTCCCTGGGATGGGTCCTGCCTGTCACACTCCTCCCTCCTCGGGAGATTTTGGGCTCTGAGCTCAGAGCAAAGCCTGTCCCTGCCAGTCCTTCCCAACTGCTTCCCACAAGGCTTTGCTTCTTCCAGCTGGACGTTTTTGCACAACTTGAGAGCACCGGGAGATCACAGACTGTCCTTTCCTCTTCGGGGTTTTTAATTAACATTTCTATTATCGAGCTTAATTAGCACATCTCTGGCTTCCATCTGCTTTCCCCCGTTCCAGCCTGGTAAAGACACTTTGCTACGACGTTATGGATCACATCATGGGGAATAACAAACGAGCACCTCTGTGTGCAGATCCCACAGCCTGAGCTGGAAGGCCCTGGGGTCGAGGGGCAGCCGCTCCTTTTAGCCCCTGGTTTATTCCCGTGGTTATTCCTGGCAGGGTGCCCACAGAAATCCCGTGTGCTGTGAGAACTGGTCCACCCCGGGGCTGGGAGGAGAGGTGCTCGGCTGTCCCTTGAGCCTTGTCCAGGCCATTCCCAGTGGACGTGCAGGGATTGCAGGGATCCCTCCGTTCCTGCCGGCCACGCCCGGCGCTGCAGCTCCATGGGCAGCGGTGCCGCTGCACACGGGAGGGGACCAGCAGCTGATGTGCAGCGACCTTTTCAGCCTCTGAGGAGCGATGGGAGCTGCCAGCCGGGCCTCTTTGAGCCTGGTAGGTTCTGACAGGTGACGTGGTGTGACCTCAGCTCCCCTTCCACCTCCCGTCAGTGGCAATCACTCCCTGTGTGCCCCGGGCACCGTCCCCTCATCTCCATCCCGTGCCCGCTGACAGCACAGCCCCCCCACAGCTCCACTGGCAGCTCCCAGCTTGGTTCTCCACACTGGCTCTGTCCAGAGCAGCTCTGGAGGCTCCTCAGGGCTCCAGGTCCTTCTGCAGCATCAGCTCTGCTGAAACCTCTGCTGACAATTCCTGGGGAACCCATCAAGGGATGCCCTGGACATCAGGGATAGAAAAATAGGTTTGGGTTGGGAGGGACCTCAAAGCCCATCCAGTGCCACCCCCTGCCATGGGCAAGGACACCTTCCACCAGCCCAGGTTGCTCCAACCTGGCCTTGGACACTTCCAGGGATCCAGGGGCAGCCACAGCTTCTCTGGCCAACCTGGGCCAGGGCCTCCCCACCCTCCCAGCCAGCAATTCCTTCCCAATATCCCATCTCTCCCTGCCCTCTGGCACTGGGAAGCCACTCCCTGTGTCCTGTCCTTCCATGCCTTGTCCCCAGTCCCTCTCCAGCTCTCCTGGAGCCCCTTTAGGCCCTGCAAGGGGCTCTCAGCTCTCCCTGGAGCCTTCTCTTCTCCAGGGGAACCCCCCCAGCTCTCCCAGCCTGGCTCCAGAGCAGAGGGGCTCCAGCCCTGGGAAAATCTCCAGGGCCTCCTCTGGACTCTCTCCAGCAGCTCCACACCCATCCTGTGCTGTTCCCAGGGCTGGAGCAGCTCTGCAGGGGGGTCTCGGCTGAGGGGGCAGAGGATCCCCCCTCACTCTGTGGGATCAGCCCAGGGCAGGGGGGTTGGTGCCAGAGCACATGGGTGGGTCATGCCCAGCTTTTCATCCACTAAAACCCCAGGCAAGGAAACTTCTAGAAGGAGACTTTAGTTCAAACATAAACCAGTGAGTGCAACTGAGAGACACAGCAGGATCATTACAGGACCTCTCTGAAAGCACCAAACCCCCTCAGGCTCCTGGTGCCTGAGCTCTGCTGTCACAGATGTAGAAAGGAGGTGATATTTGTTCTGGCCCAAATCCACCAGGAGCAACCAGGCATCCCTGGGGAGGTTTGGGGGCCAGAGAAGATTGATGGCATTCCCTGGACAAATTACTGAGCTCTGTGCAAAGGCAGTTGGTTATTGTGCTCATTAGCTGGAGTGGAGCAGGAGCTGTCTGAGAGGCACATCAATTAGCAGGGACCAGAGATACTTCAAAGATCCTCTATAATTTATCAGAGCTGGATTAAACCAGGGAGGAGAAATTAGCTGAGCAAGCAAATCCTGCGTTATCTCAGTGCCTCTCCAAGGTGAACAGCAAACCCTTTCCTGGGCTGCTTCAGAAGGAGTTCAGCTAAAACCCTGCTGGGTGAAACCACATTGCCACCAGGAATGGGCATGTCAGGGAAACACTGGGATTGTGCACGAAGCTGCTTTTAATTGCAGGTAATTAAGGCCTGGTGCCTGGGCTGGTGGAGAGAGGGGCAGATGCCATGTCCACTCTTCCTCACTGACCAGCCTTTGCCTCTCCTCTGCTCCCCCCTCTGCTGGGGGAGCTCCTCTGGCTCCTCAGCACCCTGGTCACCTCCATCTCCCACCCTGTTTGCTCAGCAGCTGAGGAGTCACTGACACACTCAGAAAGCCACACCAGCCCTTCCCACCCCAATCTCACCCCAATTTAACATCCCAGGTGCCCCAGGGGTCTGTCAGGGACACACACTCGGTTATGTGGTCTGGGGAGAACAATCACCACTTCAATCACAGTGCCCAGAGGAGCACAGAGAGCACAGACCTGACAACTGCCTGCCATTAATTCTCCTGGAGCTCTGGAACAAGCACCCCATCCAGACTGTATTAATTCCCAGTGATGGACAATCCATTACAGCTCTTGTTAAGATGCAGTACTTCATTACCTGCAGTGATTTCTTGCTTCTGATGTGAACTTGCCTTGTTTCAGCCTCAGTCCCCAGATCTCATTAGGGGTTTGTCTCCTGGGTGGAAACATCTGTGTTGTCAGTGATGCTGCACCTCTGCAGGGCTTGGGGCAAGGAGCAGGTTATGTCTGAACTCTGTCCTGAACCAACCATCCTTTCATAAAATCATGGAACAACAGAATCATGGAATGATTGGAAGGGACCTCAAAGCCCATCCAGTGCCACCCCCTGCCACGGGCAGGGACACCTTCCACCGGCAAGTAATAAACTACGTGTCACTGTGTTGCCATGAAGTAGTTTATGTGCTAAAAGCTCACAGATGGCTTTAACCGTGCTCAGAGTTTTATTTTTTGTAGCCTCTGTCCTGAGTGCCCGGTGCCTGTTCCCCCTGTGCCCAGGGCTGGATGTTCCTGCTCTGCTGCTGCAGGTTCAGGAGGTTGGGGCCATCTGGGTGGGATCTGGCTCAGGGTGGGGGGCACGGCCTATAAGAGACCTATTAAGCCTTATTTAGGAGTTTATTAATCTTGGATCTTATAGAATCATATAGAATTCCAGAGTGGTTTGGGTTGGGAGGAACCTTAAAGCCCATCCAGTGCCACCCCTGCCATGGGCAGGGACACCTTCCTCTATCCCAGGCTGCTCCAAGCTGGCCTTGGACACTTCCAGGGATCCAGGGGCAGCCACAGCTTCTCTGGGCAACCTGGGCCAGGGCCTCCCCACCCTCCCAACCAGTAATTCCTTTCCAATATCCCACCTAAATACCCCCTCCTTCCTTTCCTAAAAGACATACTCCCACCCCCTTTTCCTTCTGCCACCTCTCTTCTGAGCCAGGGTCTTTCCTGACTTTCTGACTGACATCAGAGCTGGACCTCCCGTGCCAACAACAGCCCAGCTTAGCACAATGTGATCTCCAGAACTCCATCCATTCCTTCCCAGCTGCTTCATTATTTACAGAGGAAGGTGTTCATTCTGGTTCCAGGTACCAAAAGAGGACCCTTACTGAGAAATGATGCATTGATATGCCTTTAAATTCTATTTACAAACCATTCAATGTCTCTTTCTCTGTTTCTGTCCTTACAGCACTGCCCTGAGCAGACACAGCCCTGTCACTCAGGAGCCCTTGCATGTCATGTTGACACCAGTGCTCCAGGTTCTGCTTTTCTCCTTTGCAGCCTCTCAGCAGGTCCATGTCCCTGTCGCCTCCCCCAGCACCAGCAACCAGGGGCCAGTCTGTGGTGTGGTGACTCCCCTTCCTAAAGACACCAGGAGCATTTCCCTGTGGCTCCAGGGATGGAGAGTGTACAAAGCACAGCTTTGGGAGGGACCACTGGGATGAGAGTCCTGGGATGGAGAGAATCTGGGCTGATCAGGAGCACAAACCCCAGTGGATGGGATTCCCTGGAGGAGGAGCAGTGCCAGGCAGGGCAGCTGTGCTGGGATCAGTCCTGCATGGAGTGCTCTGCCCTCACCAGGAGGGCCCAGGCAGAGCTGGGGATGCTCTGCCTCACCAATTCCCACCAGGCAGGACATTCCAGATGTGCCCTCTGGGATCTCAGGGGGTAAGAATGACCCAACCCCCTTCCCCAGGGCACATGTGCCCCCCAGTGTGTGCCCAGACAGGGCTGGCAGCAGGACATGGGCAGAAATCTCACCCCCCAGTGTGTGCCCAGACAGGGCTGGCAGCAGGACATGGGCACAAATCCCACCCCCCAGTGTGTGCCCAGACAGGGCTGGCAGCAGGACATGGGCACAAATCCCACCCCCCCAGTGCTCTCTCCCCTCTCCATTGGTGCCTCAGTGAGCACTGAAGCTGCTGCCTGCTTTTCCAGATCTCCATGGCAACCATCCAGGCTCCAATTAGCTAATGGCAGAGATAAACTGGAGGATGCTCAGGAAATTCTTATAAAATCATTACTGCTGTTCCAGTTTGCTTCGTTTCACAGCATAAAAACATCCCCCTGCTCGTGCAGGAGCGACAGGGAGACGTGTGGCAAAGGGTCTGTGGCTTGGCTGACTTCCCCCAGCAAACCTGGATGGATTCTGAAAACACAGAGTGCTCCCAGGCACAAGAAATTGAAGTTTTATTTAGGTCATTACAGAAAGCCTCTATTAACTCACCTGGAGAAAAGTGCATATTAAAATGTAAATATGTCCCTTAGCCGCCTGTACCTGCTCACTCCACGGGCTATTTTTCATGCCATATATTATTATCAGTGAAATAAGTTGTTTAAAATGTTTCTTATTGCTTATTGTTTGTCTTGTAGCTCCCAGAAAGGCAGAGTCCAGCACACATCAAATGTGCAGTGGGAATTTTGGGCTCTCCCACACGGAGACAGAGGCTCAAGCTGGATGACATCCCACGGCCATTGTTCCTGTGGTGCTTGAGATTTATAGAATCCTGGAATCATTGGGGTTGGAAAAGCCCTCAAAGATCATCAAGTCCAACCACATCCCCAGGCCACCACAAACCACATCCCCAAGTGCCACGTGAAGATCTTCAGCTCCTGACCCTGCGACCACCTCCTTCCTTGCTGGGTTCTGGATTCCCTTTTCCAACTGTTGTTACTTGAAGCATCAAACCCACGGAATATTCCTTCATATCTCCTTCCCCTCTGGGTAATTCCATCTCCCAAAGGCTGGAGACCTTTCCTGGGAGCACACGAGGTCTCACCCCGGTGTCCTGTGCCACCAACCCACCCAAGGATTGGTGCTTCTCTCTCCTGTGGGAGGTGAAGCCCAGCAGTCCCAGAGCAGGCAAATCTGAGTTCAATTTTCTGTTTATTGATGCCTGGCTTGCTTTGATTTGTGCCTTGCTGAGACAATCGACAACCAGCAACCTCCTCCAGCTTTGGAACAGCTGGTGGGAAGTGCTGGAGCAGGACAAGGGCGGGCAGCACGTGGAGAAAGTGTCTTCAGCCAGCCAGGTGGCTGCAGGTCCATCTTCCAAATCACCCCTCTGCAAACTCCAAACCCCCCCAGGTTACCTGAAGGCAGAAGAAATGAAATATCTGTTAAAACCTGCAGCTTTGGGAAGGGCAATGAATGGATGCTCTGGATTCCTCCCTGTGGAAGGAGGATGAGGCTCATCCCGAGCTCTCCCTCAGGCCAACCTGGTGCTTCACACGTGGAAGCAACATCAAAAGAGATAAAACTCATAAATAGAAGCCATGGGGAGGTTTAGGTGGGATACTGGGGAAAAATTCTCCATGAAGAGAGTGGTCAGGCATTGGCACAGCTGCCCAGGGAGGTTTGGAGTCCCCATCCCTGGAGGGATTTCAAAGCCCTGTGCATGTGGCACTTGGGGACACGGGGCAGTGGTGGCCCTTGGCAGTGCTGGGGAACAACTGGACTTGATCTTGGAGGGCTTTTCCAACCTGAATTATTCCATGATTCCTTGATTCCATAAATCTCAAGGGCCATAAGAATAATGGCGTTGGGATGTCCCTGGAGCTTTGCTGAGGATGCTCCCCAGGGTCCAGCTGTAGCATCCAGCCTGTGTCCCCAAAACACAGCGTGGGGAGCAAGCAGGAACACTCCTGGGCTCAGGGGGAATGCTGAGAGCTGCTCCAAGCCTCTCACAGTCAGGATGGTCTTTTCATGGACCGTGGGAAAAGCAGAGCAGCTCCAGAGCTGGAATATTCACTCCAGGCAAGAAAAGGCACCGCTGAGGGATTTTATTGCTGTCAGAGCATAAAAGAAATAAACAGCATTCATTGCTACAGCATGCTGGAGAGAAAACAACTCTTTAAGCCTGAAGTGATCTTTTCTACACCCTATTGGGGTTTTTTTCCTGCTTTTTAACCCTGTGACACGCAGATGGAATGAGAGGGACCTCGGGGTGGTGCTCAGCCTCCAAGCAGCACAGCGAGCTCCACATCGAGGTGCTTTGAGCACATTTCCTGTGAATTTTAGAGGAGTAAAAGGGAGAACTGCTCCCTTTTTAAGCTTCCTTTCAGTGCTTTCATGTGAGGACTCACCTTTCACTCAGAGTTTTCCCCATATCCGATGGGATAAGCCAGGGGGGCTGAGGAGCAGGGGCTGTGCCCAGGCTCAGCCACCTGTGGAAATGTTATTAAATTGTTCTCTTTCTTCTCCTTTTGGAGTTTGCTGATCCTGAAAGCAAAGCTGACAGATTTAGTGCAGCTTGTGCATCCCAGGATGCTGTACAGGGAATTCCACTCTTGGTCCAGGACACATGAGCCCCAGCAGATCCAAGGAATGGGTGAGTGCTGGGTCAGGAAAGGCAACTCCCCCCTGTGCTGGGCTTCCACAGCCTTGGAAAACTCACTTAATGCTCGTGGTGAACTGCGGTGGATCTCAGCCTGCAGGTGCTGCTGTACTGAGGGAGCCTCAGGGAGGGGTTCGTGGGGTTTATTCCTCACTGGATATTTTTCTTTGCCTTAAAAGCAGGAATTTATTACCCCTAACGAACAGAAAAATAGCAAGCAGGAGAGGTATCCATCATTCGTCCATCACCTCTCTTTAAAACCCATTCTTTTCTCATTCACAGTAAATAACCTGCAAAATTATGGGAAAGTAAAATCCCATCATAATCAAAATGACTTTTTAGACAGTTGGCAAAGCAAATTTCAAAGCAAGAAAAATAGAAGATTGAGAAATAACTCAATATTCAGGATATCAGCCTATCTTCATCAACCTGTGTTACGAGATTAACTTGTCAATGGAAAATCTTGATTTAGGGTTTTTTGCAGAAGTGCTGTGACTTAGATATTTAAATTTCCCAGCAAATAAAGGAGAACACACAGACAAATCAACCCCTTCTCTCAAAACATTTGCTCAGGGATTTAATTTGAAAGCTCAATAGCTTATGGCATTTATTAACAGATCATTGAATGACAAGTTTAAACTTCAGTTAAATATTCAGTCTGTTTTTAATATGGCCCTTTCGCTGTTTATGTGCTGCAAAGTCTATTTATTATTCAAAGAATAAAGTTCAAATATGGGAACACAAGCACAGGAAGAAGAAGTGTAATATTGAGAGCACTGAGTGTGTTTGAACTGCACTGCCAGAAGAAAAATTCCTCACTAACATACTGTCTTTGGGAAAATTTCGCCTACTTGGATCCATTTGTGATGGATTCCAGTTTCCCTGGGCCCCCATGAGCACTCCTGGCAGATGCCCAGTCAATGTCCTGTGTGAAAACATGGGATCCATCCAGAACATTCAGTGTGTTCCCATGGGATCACATCGTGTGATTGTTTTCATAAACTGTTAAACTTCATCTTAAAATAAATACATCCTTTTTTCCCCTTCTTTTCCTATCAGGAGCTATTCTATAATTATTTTTTTCTGAATCTCAGGAACTTTTTTCTACTTTCCAGCCTAAACTTACCCATGGGCATTTGAAATCCCCTTGTCCCTGTGCCAGCACTGCCCTTCAGGATAACACATCCCTTTGTCCCTGGTGTCCAGCCCCCCATGGATTTCTCCAAGGTGCTCATCTCCCCTTTCAAGCCCAGCTTGGCTCATCTAATTAAACCTTTAGTTTCCTGTCAGGGGACAAGCTCTGAGTCTGGACTTGGTTTAGGCAGAATTAACTTTTCCTGGACACAGGGAGGACTCTCTGGTGGTCCAGGTCAGCACCGACCTCCTCCCACCTCAGGACCTGCACAGGGTTTCCATAGAATCCCGGAATGGATTGGGCTGGAAGGGACCTTGGAAAACAACCCATTCCAACCCTCTGCCATGACAGGAACACCTTCCACTGGACCAGGTTGCTGCAGCCTGGCCTTGGACACTCCCAGGGATGGGGCAGCCCCTCCTCGGTGACCCCACGACTCCCCCACTCTGATTGAGCCTTTTCCTCTGCACTGAGCAGTGAACAGAGCCCAGCACACCCCCACTGTCCTGAACACAGCAAACAAATACATTACTGAGGAGGGAACAAGCTGACTGTGCTCAGAGTTCATCACTTTGAGTGCAGATTGTGCCTCTCCAAGGCTCCTTCCCTTCCCTTCTAATGGGACCCGCTGAACTCCTCCGTGTTATCTCACAATACACGTGTACAGAAACCAAAATAAGCCCAGGGAGCCAGGCTGGGAGCATTTAAATAGAAATCTGTAAGCCTTTTACTGAAGCAAGCCTATGAATAAAACCCATTCCAGCTCCCAGGAAAGAAGTGTTATCGTTGGAAATGAACTTCTCCAGCTGACAAGCTCCAAGAGGCCCTCGCTGAGCAAAGCAGAACAGCACCAACACTGACATGGAGAGCCCAGGGAAGGCTGTACTTGGAATTAGAGGTGCTGTTCATCTGTCAGAGGTGTGCAACAGTGAAGCAATCCAAGCCTGAATTTCAAGCTCATGTTGGTTCTCTTTGCTGTTGAAAAGCAGTTTATCTGTCTCTCTCAGGCCCCAGTTCCCTCCCGGTGCATCCTCAGGGACAACGTGCTGTGCTCCCCAGCACAGCCAGGCTGTTGTTCCCTGAGGATGCAGCCTGGCAGCTCTGGAAACCATCAGCAGGATGGGGCATCCCTGGTCCTGCCAGCTGGATGTGAGGTGGACAAGGTGGTTTCTCCCAAATTCACTGTTCCCGTCATGGGATGAACGCTCTGGGGTGCTCCGGGGAGAAAGCACTGGGATAAGGAGCTCATTCCTTTCTTCCACTGTCTTTCATCTGAAGAGTTTAAAAAAAATAAAGCTTGGAGATGTTAATTATCCTCCCCAGCCCTGGGAGGCTGATAGGGATCAGCTCCTCAGCTCACATGCACCAGTCCAGGGCTGCAGCTCAGCCAGAGTCCCACGGGGTGCCCAGGAGTCACAGCAGGAGCCCCAGTGCCAAGTTCATCCTTTAATCATCAGACAACTCATTAAAACATGCAATTACTTCTACAAAATGAATAAAAATGCAGCCTGTGACTGGTGCACCAGCTCGTGGTTTGTGTCATGACCACCCCAGGGTGCTGCTCTAGAGAACCCATCCTCAGACAACCTGTGTCCATGGGTTTCTGATCCCAGGGCTTTGCTGGCCCCTGGAGCAGCTGGAGGAGCAGAAAGCTCCCCAGATTACAGCACCAGGGCATGGTCAGGTATCCATGAGGTGGTTTCTTATCCCCAGCCCCTGGTAACCACCTCCCTCAGGAAACGCTGCACAACGGGGAAGAGGATAAAGTAGATTTTCTGTTTAAACCACAGGGATTCAAAGCAGTTGGAGCAAATCCAAAGAAAAATGAATCAGTATCCTCTGCACAGAGAAAGGGGGGCACAGCTCACCCCCTTGAAGCCGTGATGGATGAATGGTTTTTAGATTGTAGGAATCAACCCTATCACTAAATGTATCTGTAACACAACCCCGGTTCCTGCCACACATTGGAACAGTGTGTGAGTTTAAAGCCAAGTATATTTAGAGTGCAGCAAGAAAATGAGTGAAATAACAGCAAAACATCTTTGACATCAGCACCTGCACAGCCTGAGTGCCACCAGACCCGGGAGCCCCTGCACTGACAGGACTGCTTCAGGCCATAACCTTGCCCAGCCCTCCCCTGTGCTCTTGCCCAGTAAATTCATTTTTCTCAGGTCTCTGCCCCTGGAACTCCCCTGCCCCATCCCCGGTGTGCCTGAGCCCCCCACATCCCTCATCCCCCTGCAGGAGGGCAGCATGTGGCCCGTTGCCTCTGCAGTTTCCCCACGAAACAAAGCCGTTTCCCTCACGAGGATGCCACCATTAAAAAAAAAATGGTTTTCTCCGCGGAGGGCTTTGAAGATGGAAATTTCCTAGTGTGGTAATTTATATTACTTAATTACACCAGGACTGAAATTTAAATTAGAGCCAGGTTTATCCTTCAGCGCGGTGTTTAATGAGCTCGACGTGTTTCCTTCCGAGCTCCCTCCGGCTCAGCCCCTCCCTGCTCACCCACCCACCCAGCCCGGGGGCAGAGGGGACATCCCTGCCCTGCCCTCCCGGTCCCCAGCGCTGCGGGTTCCGCTGCTCCACCCGCGGCTCACGAGGGTGAGGAGGGCAGGTGGAGCAGAGAAACCAGCGGGTTGGCAGCACCTTTGGAGCCGGGGGCTGTCGGGAGCTCGGCGGAAAGCTGAGGCTGCGCTGGACCCGAGCGGGGCCCCGGTTTGACACGGCAGCGCCCTGGGATGGCACCGGGACCACCACGGCAGGAGCAGCTGGGCAGGGATCGCTGGGCAGGGATCGCTGGGCAGGGATCGCTGGGCACTCCCGGGCTGGCTCAGCTGGGCAGGGATCGCTGGGCAAGGATCGCTGGGCACTCCCGGGCTGGCTCAGCTGGGCAAGGGTTGCTCGGCACTCCCGGGCTGGCTGTGGGAGGGACTCAAAAAGGAGGGAAAAATATGGAACAGGCACCAGGAGTCATGGAATCATAGAAAGGTTTGGGTGGGAAAGGACTTCAAACCCCATCTCATCCCACCCCCTGCCATGCGCAGGGACACCTTCCACCAGCTCATGTTGCTCCAAGCCCCATCCAGCCCGGCTCAGGCACAGATATATATCTAAATTCCGCCCAAACGGATTCAAAGTGCAGCTTTCTCTCTCCTCAGCTCCTCTTTTCACTGTGCTGACACCCGAAAGCACAACCCAAGCCCTGCCTTCCAAAAGCAGCAAAGAAATGTCTCGGTGTCTGAGGCAGCGCTGCTTTGAGCCAATGTCCCTGTCCTGGTGTGGGGACAAAGGAAAAAAGAGAGGGATTGGGTGCCCCCATCCCAGCTGGTGGCACATTCCCAGCAGTGCCTGCACCAGCTCCCAGTGGGCAGCAAGGGGTTTGTGGCACCGCTCACGCTCACTCACTGTAATCTCAATTCTACATCACTTGTGTTTTCTAAACAAAAAAAAAAAAATCAGGCTGACTATTAAAGCTGAAATGAGGCATTTTGAGAGCTTTTAGATTTATATAGCCAATGCCTCAAAAGAAATGGATGGCTCCATTATAATGAGAAAGAAAGAGAAACCTTTCCCAGAGCCCATTACAAAAAAATAAAGTCATTGATGTTGCCTGCTCTACAAAAAAATCTAATTTAAGGTTTATGACAAACATGACAAAACAAGCGCTCATGTCTCAGAATCATTCACAAAACACAGCAATGGACTGGATAAACAGCCATAAGTAATGCAGTAAAAATTTGTTAATTAAACATTTAATGTGAGGGAGCTCAGGAGCTGGCGGGGGGGTTCTGCAGCTCTATTTTTAGTGCTCACTGAGCTGAGCAGCTCCTCTGCCCACACACAGAAATTATGGACCTGCAGGTAATTATGGGTTTGGAAGTGCTACCTGAGGCACAGGGGGTTAGCAGAGCAAAGGGATCCGGGGGGGTGTGCTGGGGTGGGATTGTTTTCTTCCCTGTAGCCGGTGTGGGGCTGTTTGGGATCGGTGCTGGAAGCAGGGCTGGTCCCACAGGGATGTGTCAGTCGGGTTGGTCCCACAGGGATGTCTCAGTCAGGTTGGTCCCACAGGGATGTGTCAGTTGGGTTGGTCCCACAGGGATGTCTCAGTCAGGTTGGTCCCACAGGGATGTGTCAGTCGGGTTGGTCCCACAGGGGTGTGTCAGTTGGGTTGGTCCCACAGGGATGTGTCAGTTGGGTTGGTCCCACAGGGATGTGTCAGTCGGGTTGGTCACACAGGGATGTGTCAGTCAGGTTGGTCCCACAGGGATGTGTCAGTCAGGTTGGTCCCACAGGGATGTCTCAGTCGGGTTGGTCCCACAGGGGTGTGTCAGTCAGGTTGGTCCCACAGGGATGTGTCAGTCGGGTTGGTCACACAGGGATGTGTCAGTCAGGTTGGTCCCACAGGGATGTCTCAGTCGGGTTGGTCCCACAGGGATGTGTCAGTCGGGTTGGTCCCACAGGGATGTGTCAGTCGGGTTGGTCCCACAGGGATGTGTCAGTCAGGTTGGTCCCACAGGGATGTGTCAGTCAGGTTGGTCCCACAGGGGTGTGTCAGTTGGGTTGGTCCCACAGGGATGTGTCAGTCGGGTTGGTCCCACAGGGGTGTGTCAGTTGGGTTGGTCCCACAGGGATGTGTCAGTCGGGTTGGTCCCACAGGGATGTGTCAGTCGGGTTGGTCACACAGGGATGTGTCAGTCGGGTTGGTCACACAGGGATGTGTCAGTTGGGTTGGTCCCACAGGGATGTGTCAGTCGGGTTGGTCCCACAGGGGTGTGTCAGTTGGGTTGGTCCCACAGGGATGTGTCAGTTGGGTTGGTCCCACAGGGATGTGTCAGTCGGGTTGGTCCCACAGGGATGTCTCAGTCAGGTTGGTCCCACAGGGATGTGTCAGTCGGGTTGGTCCCACAGGGATGTGTCAGTCGGGTTGGTCCCACAGGGATGTCTCAGTCAGGTTGGTCCCACAGGGATGTGTCAGTCGGGTTGGTCCCACAGGGGTGTGTCAGTTGGGTTGGTCCCACAGGGATGTGTCAGTTGGGTTGGTCCCACAGGGATGTCTCAGTCGGGTTGGTCCCACAGGGATGTGTCAGTTGGGTTGGTCCCACAGGGATGTCTCAGTCGGGTTGGTCCCACAGGGGTGTGTCAGTGCCCGCCAGGCAGGGCTGGCACAGCACCAGGGGCTGCTCTGCTCCTCAGCATGAGGATCTGGGGGGACACAGCCAGGACAGCTGACCCCAACTGCCCCAGGGGATGTCCCAGAGCACTCCCGTGTCCCTCAGCACACAGAGGGATGTTCAGGGACAGTGTTTCCTTCCCGAGTCGTTGTCACATGTGCTGTCCTGGGCATGGCTGAGCACCGGGGGAGGTGGGGAGTGCATTCCTTGGTTTGCTTCTCCTACCAAACTGTCTGCTCAACCCACGAGCTCCCTCACTTCTCCCCTCCCAAACCTCTCCCCATCCCACGGGGGCAGAGAGGGACTGGCTGTGGTTGGTAGATGGGCTCGAACCACTCCAGGAGCCAAAGGACAAGCCCTGCTCCTGCACACCAGCAGCTTCCTGGGGACGGGCCTGTGCAGGGCTAAGGGCTGGATCCTCATGGGTCCCTTCCAACTCTCCATATCCCGTGGAGAAATAAACCCCTGGCCCCTTCTCCTCCTCTCCTCCCCCTGAAAGGCACCACCTACCATCGGCAATTGGTCTTGTTTGAAGTGGCAACCCCGAGGAAGAACAAAATCAAGTCTCCTTCTCCATGTGACAGCCTTATTAGTATGTATGTGCACATGCATCAACCTAATGAGGCCGTACTGGTGCAGCAAACTGCTGCCTGGAGGATTGGGGGAGCCTCAGAACATCACAGGAATTTTGGGGGGGAAGAGAAGGGCCGTTAGTTAAACACAAATAGTCGCAAAGTAATAGTGAAGGCTGCCAAAAAATACATTGCTCTCACTAATAACTGCTGCACCAAACATAAAGGGGAGGATTTAAACACGCCCATATTTTATTTGGAGGCATGAATAGCTCCAAGCTGCTCTCAGGGCAGCACAGACTGTGCAGCACTCGCACAGCACAGGCAGGATCTATCACAGCTCCCAGACAGGAGTGTCTGAACCACACTGAAACCAGGCAGGGTGAGAAAAGGCACGCTATTCTAAATGCTAGAGACACTCAGCTCCCTGTTCCCTCCAGCATTCAGCCACTTATTGAGACCAGGCTGCAGCTGGACGGGGCTACAGTGAGGAAAAATGGGCACTGCCAGCAGGGAGGGGGCAGGGACACCTCCACACGTCCCAGCCCAGGGAGTTTGGGGTCAGAAATATTAGAGGGATATTTGAAAATATCTGTCTCTACTAAGCTTTAAGCATCTTTGTTGTTTTTGTGATTAGGAACTGGAGCCTGGGTGAAGTGGGGTCTGTCCCTGGGGCTGGGGAACAGCAGGGACTGTGTCTCCAGCAGCTCCTCCACGAGACTTAGGGGGAACCACTGCTCTCTGCCTGCAAGCCACGTTTGCATCTTCCCAAGAAGGAGGTAAATGGGTATTTATTATCTTATAATTGAGCACGATCATAATTACAGTGAGTTATAGCCCAGCCAAGCAAGAAAATGCTCAAGAACCATGGAGGTGGGAGAGTAAAGTGACATATTTGTCTGCTTATCTGTGAAAGAAGCCTCCGCCTCCCCCCCACCTGTACAAGCCAGGGATTTGTGGAGCCAAGTCCAGTCCCCAGGTGTGTCAGGAATAAATTTTGTCACACAAGTAAACAGCAGTGGCAAGGACACCACCCTGGCCCCTTTCCAACAGCCACCAAAACATCTCCTAAAACCATCACTGCCTGCAAATGCTTCAGTAAAGCAATAAGTTTTTAATAAGATCTGTAAGATTTACAAGATATTGGGCAGGAATTGCTGGCTGGGAAGGTGGGGAGGCCCTGGCCCAGGTTGCCCAGAGAAGCTGTGGCTGCCCCTGGATCCCTGGAAATGTCCAAGGCCAGCTTGGAGCCACCTGGGATAGAGGAAGGTGTCCCTGCCCATGGCAGGGGTGGCACTGGATGGGCTTTGAGGTCCCTCCCAACCCAAACCACTCTGGAATTCTACATGATTCTATAAGATCCAAGATTAATAAACTCCTAAATAAGGCTTAATAGGTCTCTTATAGGCCGTGTCCTCCCCCCTGAGCCAGATCCCACCCAGATGGCCCCAACCTCCTGAACCAGCTGCTTCCAGCAGCAGCAGAGCAGGAACATCCAGCCCTGGGCACAGGGGGAACAGGTACCGGGCACTCAGGACAGAGGCTACAAAAAATAAAACTCTGAGCACGGTTAAAACCATCTGTGAGCTTTTAGCACATAAACTACTTCATGGCAACACAGTGACACGTAGTTTATTACTTGCCAAACCCTTTGAAGTGCTGTTAATAAAATATCTTACATAACAGCAGTTTATTTTTTGAGGAGCTCGAGCCTTTTGCTGCAGAAACCACAACGAGTCATCTTTTCAAGTCCAAAATGCATTCAGAAGCATCCCTGCTGTGCATTGAACAGTCTGTTTGGGGCTGATACTGCTGCAAAACTGCTGAGGAGCACTTTACCCCGTGTGAGGATCTCCTGGCAGGGCTGGCAGGGGTTGTCTGTCCCTGCTCCACAGCCGGGACAAAGGACAGGGAAAAGGCAGTTTTGACTTTCCCACTCTGAATCCTCCATGTGATTTCTTAGTTTGGTTTGCTTTTTGGTTTTTTTGGGTTTTTTTCCCTTTGGAAAGGCTTCCCCAGGTTTCCAGGCAGGCAGCCCCTCTCCCTGCTCCTTCCCAGGGACGAGCAGCCCAGGCAGGGTGTGAGCTGCAGGGGTGGGGGCTCAGCTGTGGCCTCAGCAACAGGATTGTGGTGCCTGAGCAGAGCACCCCGAGCACTCCAGCACTGCTACCACCCCAGAAATGTCACCGGGGTCCCTCTCCTGGGCAGTCCCTTTGCTGCCAGCTCACCCCATGGAGTTGGGGGATTCTCTTTTCCCCCCCTTGGCAGGCTCTGAGCAGTGGAGAGAGCCAGAGCTCTGGGCTCCAGGGTTTGTGACACCTCCCTTTGCTTCCAGGGGGCTCTGGGACACCTCCCCTTGGTTCCAGGTGTCCTGGGTCCATCCCACAGCCCCAACAAGCAGCAGCAGCTGCAGACTTTGCCAGCGAGGATTGAATCTTGAGACAGTTCCCTCGGGGGCCCAGCAGGTAGGATCTCCTCCGTGGTTTAATTACTCATTCTAATGCTGCAGATAAACACCCCGGAAATCTATTTAACAGATATGGAGAGAAGCTTTTCCACCTGCAAAATGGCACTTGGCTGCCTTCAGGAGTGGCTTAAAGAGGAGGATTTACGTCTGTGAGTTAAAGGGGGCAGGGTGCCAGGTACAGCTTTCAGTCTTACCCATGGGAACACAGGAAAGGAGGGCAGGGTTAGGTTAGAAATTAGGAAGAAAATCTTCCCTGGGAGGGTGGGGAGGCCCTGGCCCAGGTTGCCCAGAGAAGCTGTGGCTGCCCCTGCATCCCTGGAAGTGTCCGAGGCCAGGTTGGAGCAACCTGGGCTGGTGGAAGGTGTCCCTGCCCATGGCAGGGGGTGGAACAAGATGAGCTTTAAAGTACTTCCCAATCCAAACTATTCTGTGAGTTTTTTATCTTAAATAAAAGCTTTCCCTGGCACATGAGTAGAAAGGCTGCATGAATGGCTTTGTTGAAGTACCACAGCCAGTTCCTGGGTTTAGAGTCCCAGGGTTCAGAAGCACCTTTTTCCCAGTTTGTGCAGCAATCCCTGTGCCCTGGCCCAGCTCCTGGAGCTGCTGTTTGTCCACCAAGAGCCCCCTGCCCTCACTGAGAGCATCTCATCCCTTGGAATCCACCCAGCCCACAGGAATCAGGAGCAGCAGAGCTGGGCACCCCTGGAGGAGGTGAGAGTGGCTGGGGGGGATACAGGACCATGTTTGGGGGGCAGACATTTCATCCCTCTGGTGGGGGGCTCCAGGGTCACAGAATCACAGGATATGCTGAGCTGGAAGGGACCCACAGGGGTCATGGAGTCCAACTCCTGGCCCTGCACATCCCCAAGAGTCCCCCCCTGTGCCCCAGAGGATCATCCAAACCCTCCTGGAGCTCTGGCAGCCTTGGGGCCATGCCCACTGCCCTGGGGAGCCTGGGCAGTGCCAACCACCCTCTGGGGGAAGAACCTTGTCCTGAGATCCAACCTGACCCTGCCCTGGCACAGCTCCAGCCCTTCCCTGGGTCCTGTCCCATGAGGGGTGGGAGGGCAGCAGCAAAGCCCTCCCTGTGGGCAAAGGGCTGTCCCCTCCTGTCCTGAACCCTGTCCCCTCCTGTCCCACGGGGTGTGGAGCAGGGAATGCTGCTCCTTGCCCAGGGAATGTGCTCCTTGCCCAGGGAATGCTGCTCCTTACCCAGGGAATGCTCCTCCTTGCCCAGGGAATGCTCCTCCTTGCCCAGGGAATGCTCCTCCTTACCTGGCAGTTGGGAGCACAAGGGCAGGCTTTGATTCATCCTGACATCTTCCAGAGGCAGGGATCCATGGCAGAGCTGGGAGAGCCCTGGACTTGGAGCAGCCTTGGGGCTTTCCCTGAACCTCCTCCACAAACAATTGTCTGGTCCTCGCTCAGAAACCGAGGCAGGAAGGTGAGAAATCAAGGAAAGATAACGAACCACCAAAATGGAATAAATCTACCTGAATTATTTAACAACCTCGATGAGCAAACCACTCCAGTTCATTGTAGAGAGCCTGGATCATCCTCCCGTAGTGCCTAATGCAGAATCCCAGAATCTCTGAGGCTGGAAAAGCCCTCCCAGCCCATAGATCCCCCTGTGCCCGATGCCCGCCTTGTCCCCCAGCCCAGAGCACTGAGTGTCACATCCAGTCTTTCCTGGAACCCCTTCCAAGAGGCCCATTTCCACCTTCCTTCTGCTGCCAAGCATTGCCCAGCCGTGGCAGAGGAACTGAGGGCTTTCCCAGTGACAGTGGAGATTTAGGAATTGCAGGTGCATTCGGGATTCTGCATTTGGTCTGTTTGGAAATAGGAGGGGAAACAAGTAATTCCCACCCTCCCTGCTGAGCTGCTGCCTGAAATATCCTGAACAGCAAACCAACCTTCCTTCCCCTGCTCCCAACACACAGTGATTGCTCTCCCACTTCCAGGGAAGGTTCAGGGGTGGGCAATGGAGGTGCCAGGGCTCTGTGCTGGCACTCGGCTCACGGGAGAAAATTGCAGGAGCTGCATAAATTGGCAAAAGCTCGGTGCCTTTCTGCTGCATCCTCAATTACAACAATCAGCCAGAAAGCCTTGCTCTGCAAACAGATTGTTGTTCTGCTGCAAGTCTGGGGAGGTTTGATGTGCAGTTGCATGAGCCGTGTTTTCCAAGGAAACAGAGACAGATCATTCCCATTCCCTTAAGTGTCCTGTGAAGGTAACCAGGAAAATGCAAACAGCTGCCTCGCCAAAATAGACCTAAATTCCTAAGTTTGAATTTAAATAAAGGCAGTAGAGCAGTAAATTGTCTGCTGTACCTTGCTGGCTCCTCAGCACTCTCAGGCACAGGGTGTGACTCTTGGGGATGGGCCTGTGCAGGGATAAGGGTTGGACTCCATGGTCCTGGGGGGTCCCTTCCAGCTCAGCACATTCTGGGGATCAAGACCAGGGAAGGATTTACACAAATAGACACAAGACTCAAGCAACCCTCCCTTGGCAGAGCTCCCCCATGTCTCCAGGCAAACACACTTCCCTGGAACCTGTCCCCTCTCCATTCCTCCTGCCACTCCAGGGCTCCTCAGGAAACATCTCCCAGAGGAAGAAACACAGAGCTCCTGCTCTAATTACCAACAAGTGGTTTGCTTTTTGTTTGGCTTGTTTAGTACCAGACCTTCGGCTATTCTGGCAGAGGGATTTAATAAAATGAACAACCCTCCAGAAGCATTTTTAGAAAAAACTAATTTTTTAAAAGCTGTTCCAAAGGGACAATATGAAATCACTCACCACACAGAATAATGTAAACTCCACCCTGACCTGGGAGGTTGCTGATGCACAGTTCTGAACCTGAACAGATATTTATTTTTATCCATGCCCCCAGGAACACTCAGCTCCTGGCCAGCACCAACCACACAGCTCAGACTCAGCAGGGCAAGCAGCTCCTCCTGCACCAGAGCCCCTGATGGTTGTGAATGCAGAGGGTGCTGCCCTGAGCACCCCTCTCACCTCGGCAGCAGCAGGGCTGGGGGGCACAGAGGGGCTGGGGGTGCTCAGAGGAGTCAGGGTGTTGGCAGAGGGCACTTACAGGAACGAGAAGGAAGGGATTCACCATCCTGTGTGTCTTGTCCCTGTGGTGACCAGCAGACACAACACACCCCCATTTCTTCTGCAGAAATCCCCCTTTTCAACTCCCATTTCAACTTCAGCTGGAGAACCTGGGGGAGATTTCAGCTGTGAGAGGCTCCTGCAGTTGATGTGCCTCAGGTGTCCAGGGTAACCCCAGGGGTACTTTAACACATCCCTCTTTATTTGGCTGAGCCTGAGTTATTTTCTTTGCAAGTCAATCACCAGGAAATATCCCAGCCTGTATTATCCCACAGAAAATGCAGGAGATTTTGCCAAAGGCAGAAATGCTCAGTTCTTCCCTTTGCTGGTTTGGAGCTACTCCATGTGTTTGGGGTATGTGACCATTTGACACAGATTTTCTTTGAACAGCTGAGGCTTCTCTGCTCCAGCAGTGGTTTGGGGAGTATAAAAGATGAGCATGAAAGAAGAGAGGGTGAAAAAAAGGTGAGGAAAAGTGATGAGGGAAAAGGGTGAGCAGGTTGTGCCACATTGTCACCTCCCACTGCCATGGGAAGGCAACCAGCTTCCCTGTCTGCCAGCAAAGTGTCTGCTGACGAATGGGAGACTCCGGGAGACACCTGAGAATGTCGTTTTCAAAGAGGAATTTTAGCTTGAAAGTTTCCCCTGATTTATAAAACAAGTTTCCCCATTATTTATAAAACAAGTTTCCCCATTATTTAGAAAACAACTTTCCCAGTTATTTATAAAACATGTTTCCCAGTTATCAAGTTTCCCTATTATTTACAAAACAAGGGATCCATTAGTGCACAGACAGCAGCAAATGCTGTTTTTATCTAAACCTGCCAATTCTCTGCACATTGTGTGGGTCTCTCTCCTTCCATTCCCCAGGCAGGGCAGTCCCACAGCTGGATCTGATGGGCTGCATCTCCAGCCAGAGGGGACAGGGAGTGGGAACAAGGGGCAAAGAGGAGATGAGAACACTGAGACATCCAGAGAGGCAGATGCAGCTCTTCCCTGTGCCTCTGAAATCCTTCCATGGCATTTGAGCCACACCTGAAAATAAAAATGGAAACACATAATCAAGGCATCTGGGATAAATGACAGTGGATTCCTGGCTTTACATACAGTCACAGAATCCCAGGATGGTTTGGGTTGGGAGGGACCTCAAAGCCCACCCAGTGCCACCCCCTCCATGGGCAGGGACACCTCCCACCAGCCCAGGTTGCTCCAAGCCCCGTCCAACCCGAAGCTCTGGGATTTGGGGGCTTCACCACTTTGCATCTTTGCAGCTGGGCTGGAAGAGATTTCTCCAAGGAGATGCTGATTTCCTGAAGCCCCTCTGGCACCTGTGCAGGTGGGTTGGTGGTTCCCACCCCGGATGAAGGGTCAGGAACACGGGGAAAGCTGGAAAACAGCAGAGGTTCCAGCAGCAAACGTGTGCTGAGGGACATGAGGGCTGAGAGGCAGCCAAGTGCTTGTGATAAACATTAACTCCCTGCACTTTCAGCGTTACCCTAAGCCCCACGAGACCTTTTTACACCAATATTTTGGGGAGGACTGTGCAGGACACTGCTCAGGCACCGTTGTTGTTTGAAAAAAAGCCAGTTTTATGGGATCTGCATGGAAGCACTGGCTCCCACACACACCAGGAGCCCACAAAACCTCCTTAGGGGGTCAATAGCTGGAGCAAACTGCCCCATAAAGGCAGAGCTCAGCTGGGAGCTGGGGGACTGGGCTGCAGCAGAGGCAGCTCCTGGCACCTGGAAGATTGGCAGTAACCCAGGGAGCCGGGAGCCCTCGTTAAGGAATCCTTTTGTCCTTTATTCCTGCAATTTCTGCTTCAGATTTGTGTATCTTCCTATTTGCTTTCATGTCCTGCTGCAGGTTTCTAACGTGTTGTCTTTTGTAGCTCTTCAAAACATCAAACGGACTCGAATTTTAGAGCGGGATGCAGATTTCCAGCACAAACTCTACTTTTATGCTCCCTTCTCCCCGAATCCCCCGCTTCAAAAAGCAATGGCTTAGTGCTGCTGTAAATTTCCTTTAGAATCCCTAAAAATATAAAAATTCAGGTTCAATGGAGGCAACCAAAAGCACCGTGTAGCCCTTCAGAAATAAATCAGATATAAAACCACAACTGAGTGCATGAAATGAAGTCAAAAGGCTGCCCCTGTTCGTGAAATTGGCTCCAACTCGTGGGATGTGAAAAACCCTCTGGAGCTCCTGGGACTCGGTGTTTTCTTTCTGGAATCTAAATCCTCAGGATTTGTGTTCTCAGGTTCGATGGTACAAGCAGAGGCTTTGCTGTGGATTTAGAGCAACCTGTGAAAAGTGGTGTTGCAGGGTCACAGAGCTCCCGACAGCTGAAAAATTGGGGAGCTGGTGCCTCGGGAAAGAACTAAATCCTGCAGGAGCACAGGGGGAAAGGAGAGCAAGGGAAAAAGACCTTTTGTATAACAAAGGGGTGATTTATACCAGATATGAGGAAGAGGGCTGGGGGGGGGAGGCCCTGGCACAGGTTGCCCAGAGGAGCTGTGGCTGCCCCTGGATCCCTGGAAGTGTCCAAGGCCAGGTTGGATGGGGCTTGGAGCAACCTGGGACAGTGGAAGGTGTGTAGGGGAGGGACTGGATGGGCTTTAAGGTCCCTTCCAACCCAAACCATCCTGGGTTTCTGTATGGAATGGAATGGAATGGAATGGAATGGAATGGAATGGATTGGAATGGAATATTTCCTCATGCCTGGTGTGAGTCCAGCTCCATGCCGCTTTCCCACACTGCCCTCCATGCCCAGTACCCCCATCCCGTGCACCCCAATCATCCCCCCCACTGCCCCAAACCTTCCCTTTCCCTCCCTGCAATCCCTTCCCTGCTTCCAGCCCCAAACCTTCATTAATAACCTGCTGCTTTTTTTCCTCAGCATTCCAGAATTACAACATTAACTCGGGTCTAAAAGTCCTTCAGCCCCTTGCCCGGCTGGTTTGCTTTGCTCCTCTTATCCCAACAGAACCTTTGCTGTGGAGTGTCCCAACAGAACCTGTGCTGTGGATTATCCCAGCAGAGCTGCCTTCTCCCAGCCTGCAGCTGAGGGGGGGCTGGAATTCCTGAGCCAACACGGCGCCGTAACAACCTCACCCTCTTCCGTGCATAATCTAAAATAAAAACATTGAGAAGCCCCTGGCTGCCTACAAAGATCTGCATGAACTGGGAGCCTCGTTGGTGCTGCGTGTGTAACCCTGAAAATCCCTTTTTAATTTGCTCTGTCCCAGTTAAATGTGATTGTTCACACAGAACATCTTCTGCGGCGGCGAGACAGAAAACATAATTTGGATAAAGGAAGTGGGGAGACAAATTCCCACCCAGATCTCAGGGCAAACGAAATCCCACTCCTGGTTCACGGTACATAATCAAGGTTTTATTAGTTCTAAATCAGCACGTAGGAATAGAGGGATAATGCAACCACTGGGTAAAAATAGCTTTGGTGGTGAATTAGCAACGTGAGAACACAGAAAAGAAAAATGCCCAAGGAAGGGAATGAAATCCTAGAGAGGCAAAACCTCTGGGCTGCAGCTCCTGGGATATGAACCAACACAAACCTGAGCTCTCCATGAACCCAGTCTGAAGTGACAGGACATGGCCTGGATAAAACAACCTGGAATCCATGGGGCTTCCCAGGCAGCAGCAGGAAAGGCACAGTAAGTGGTGCCCTGCCCTCACCCTTCCCATGGAGTTGGGAAGAGGGGGAATGGTTTTAAACTACAGAAGGGTTCATTTAAATGGGATATTGGGAAGGAATTCCTGGCTGGGAGGGTGGGGAGGCCCTGGAATAGAATTCCCAGAGAAGCTGTGGCTGCCCCTGGATCCCTGGAAGTGTCCAAGGCCAGGTTGGAGCAACCTGGGCTGGTGGAAGGTGTCCCTGCCCATGGCAGGGGTGGCACTGGATGGGCTTTGAGGTCCCTTCCAACCCAAACCCTTCCAGGATTCTTCCTCTCTCTCTGTTTTCATCCCTCTGTGACCCTCTTGCTTCAGCGTGGTCAAAGGACATTGAAATTCAGACTGAGAGCAACCAAATCCTCTGTTCTCCAAATGCTAAGGAATAACAGCCCTTTTTTTCTGTATTTGTTTCCCAGGTGCCAGTTTTCCATGTGCCACCAGGGCTGCAGACAGCCCGACACAGGAGGGGACTCACATCAGCAGAAAGGTGGGGGTTGCAATCAGTGCTTTTCTTCCAAACCTCATGAGATTCTTTGGCTCTTTTCAATTTCCTTGTAAAAAAATTATATTTTTCAAAGGTTTTAGTTTAAAGATGCAATTGCCTTTGGTTGTGCAGGTCTTGTCAGGCCTTCCCAAGCAAAATTCCCAAATGTTCTGTCCACGCCGAGCGCGCTCCAGGGATGGAAGATCCCTCCCCCTGTCCCTGAGCCCACTCTGCTCCTCTGTTTACCCCTTATTCCAAATTCCAGCCCTCTGGGGGAGGCAGCATCTCCTTGTTTGACACTTTGTGGAAACCAGTTGGTATTTTCCAAGCACTGAATCTCCATCCCTCGGGTTGGGAACTCGGAAAAGTGCTTTTGCTGGGGACTGCAGACCTCGGGTTGGATTTTCTCCCTCTAGAAAAAAAATAACAGCAAGAGAATCATCTTCTCTCTTTCTCTTCTCCTTTGAGTCATTGCTATTGCCTGTTGCAGGTTAGAGTTAGATATCTGTGTATGTACATATATATGTATATAAATATATATATTTATGTATGTATATAAATATATATATATATATATACATAAAATACCTATCAATCACTTTGGAATTCTGTTCTTTGAAAGCAGGCCAACAGCAGGAATCATTTTCCTCACCTGCTTATGGAATAACTCCAAGGTAAAGGTTCTCAAGATGACAATATTTTCCTGCCAAGAAGGCAAAATTGAATGTTCAAAACAGCTGTTTGGGTCCTCACTTCCACGGGCTCAGGAGAAATCCACACCTGTGTGGGTTAGACAGGGGCTTTTTTGGGTTGGCTGGGTGGTTTGGTTTGGGATTTTGGCCTAACATGTTTCCCAAAACCATCTGGAAAGAGTGTTAGGCTTGCACATGGATAGTTAAAAAAGAGCAACCTCAGTGATGTTCTGTGGCAGCAGAAGGAAGATGCCAATATTTATATTGAAATAAAAATGCAGCCAAACCTCTGTTTCCCTCTTTAGGTCCTTTCTCATGGGATTTAGGCACCCAGACTGGATGTATTCCAATGCACCCAGGGCTCAAAAGACAAAAAAATCCTTGAATTTTCACCAGGAAATCTCATTTTTGCATCACAGGGACGTGTTTCAGTGACAGACTTGGCAGGGCTGGGTTGGTTGGTGCCCCAGAGAGGAGGCAAAGGGGGATGGAGAGGGACATGAGAGCAGCCTGGGGAAGAACTGCTGTGGGAATGGGATGTGACAGAGCAGGGACACAAGTGCTGGGGCTTGGGATTCACAAAGAGTGAGAATGGCCTTTCACTGCTCAGGTTACAGGTTACCCTGTGAAATTATGAGCCATCAAAGTGGAAATAAAGCTTAAGGGGGAGTTAATCACGGAGTCCATAATTAAGCTGTAGAACTCACTCCTCCACAGAGCGTTGCAGAAACCAAATTGCAAGTAGGTTCAAAATCCCCACTGATGGATATTAAGCGTGATGGGATTGCCTTGGAATTCCGGGAAGCTGTGAAGAAATGCCAGAGGAAAGAACCTCTGCATTTTGTTGTCCCCTCTGCAGCCCGTGGGGCTTGTGGGGCCTGTGGGGTTGATGGGGCCAATGTAACCCTGTGTGGGTTACAGTTTTCCTGATTTTTTTTTGAGCTGCTCCCTGTCTGAGGACGTGGCCTTCGCAGGATCTTGGCTGGAAATATCCCTCAGAGGAGATTTTCTCACACTGGCAGCAGAGGAGCCTCTCCCCAGGGATGCTGCAGGATCCCACACAAATCACAGCAACCATTAGTGTTTCCTATGGAAAATATTGTTGTTGCTCATTCAGACTGATCCTTCTGTCTTCGAAATCCAGGCTCTGTAAACTGCGGTTGCCCATTTAAATAGTGAAAATGAAGTGTTTTCCTGTAATTGATGACTTGGTGTGTTTGGTACCTTTGCTTTCTGGTCTCGAGTGAATTTTGCTTTGGCCAACGTTAAGTAGCAGGGGTTTGAGTGAAAAATGCCAAATGCAAACAATATGAGGTTCAATTAATTATTCCAGCATAAAAACATAGAGTCATTAAGGCTGGAAAAGACCTCCAAGGTCATCAAATCCCACCTTGTGCCCCAGCCCAGAGCACTGAGTGCCACGTCCAGTCCTTCCTTGGACACCTCCAGGGGTGGGGACTCCAAACCTCCCTGAGCAGCCCCTGCCAGTGCTTCCAGTCGATCTCAACATTAAAAGAACTTTTTTTTTTTCCAGGCACATTCCTATTTTCAATGGGAATTATGTGGGACCAAAGGCAGAGTGCAGAGTTCTTAAAGAGACACATCCATAGGTGATGGACACGTCACTTCTTCCCTTCATGGTGCCTGAATTTTTAGTAACAGATGGAGCACAAATAACATTAAAAATAGGGATTTTTTTTTTTTTTCAACCCAAAGTGATTGTTTGGTACAAAAGGCTTTGACAAGCCAGTCCCAGCTCGAATGAGTGGAATTCAGGTAGAGGTGGAAAACTTTGATTCCCACCTATATATTTGAATCTGCTAATTGTGCCCTCTGGGAGCTGAGCTTTTTGAAAGCTGCCTTTCTTTATGCATGCACGAAATAATTTCTGACTGCTTCAAACGTGGTCTTTAAGGATAAAGTAAACATATGTTGATCAGTTATTTCTAGAATAATGCACCATCTGCTATTTGCCAACACGTTCCTCCGAGTGTGGTGATTAGTGATGGGTGAAAGGGAAAAAAAAAAAAACATTTTTACGAAATTTTTCTCACTTGCAGACATCTTGTGCGAGTTAGAAACTAGAAATATAGATCTTAAAAAACGATCTGGTGGTTATCTAATGTGACCCATGGCACTGAGGAAAGAACACCCTGACAGATGTTTTGTAACCTGATGACCTGGAGCCTGGCATTGCCAGCACCTGTCTGAAGGGAAAATTTTGATTTTGAAAGGTTTAGGTAAAAAAATCACTTCGGTTTTCCCTGGAATAAGCCCCGGAGAAGCCCCTGATGTCTTCCCCAGCAAGAAGTGCCTGTGCCTTCAGAGCAGGCTGAGAGAGATGGAGATAAAACACCCTCAGTCTTGACAAAGATACAGCCCAGCGTGTCGGGAGATCATGGAAATGGGGTGAAAACTTCCCTCAGACCTGCAGGGGAGCACTCTCCTTGTTCTTCAACTACAAAGAAGCTCGAGCAGCACCTGAAAAGCTCCTCTGATCCTGTTCATCCTGTGGTTGATTGGGAACAAAGCAGGAAGGGCCGTGAACCCGGAGCACACCACGGAAAGCCCGGGATAAAAGTGCTTTTCTTGTGTCAGACTCGGGGCTTTCAGCAAGGGGAAGATGAAGAAAAACATCTGAGGAGCATCTCCCAGCCCTCCCTGTACCTCTAATGATGTCGATGTGGGATCTGTTCTTCATTCCCAGCCGGATCCCATCTCCTCTGCCAGCAGCTGCCCGGGCTCTGAGTGGAGCTGGGTGGCAGCAGACACCAGCTGCAAACCTCCTGTGACACAAATGCTGCTCCTGTCACACACAGGTCGTGTCAAAGCTTGTGTGAGATGAGAAGGGGAGGCAGAAAGGAAGAGACTGTGAGCAGATCATGTGTCTGAGCTCATCATTCCATGTGTCTGAGCTCATCATTCCCTACTCTCCATTAGGAGACTGGGTTTGCTCACCTGCAGAGCCTTCCCAGAATCCCAGAACCTGCTGAACTGGAAGGGATCCCCAAGGATCATCCAGTCCAACCCTCAGCCCTGCACAGGCCCATCCCCAACAATCCCCCCCTGTGCCCCAGAGGATCATCCAAACCCTCCTGGAGCTCTGGCAGCCTTGGGGCTGTGCCCACTGCCCTGGGGAGCCTGGGCAGTGCCAACCACCCTCTGGGGGAAGAACTTCTTCCTAATATCCAGCCTAAACTTCCCCTGACACAGCTCCAGACCTTCCCCGGGGTCCTGTCCCTGGTCCCCCAGAGCAGAGCTCATTGTGGCTCTGGGTGTGAAACACAAACTCCAGTTCTGGTGATGGAGCTGAGATTCCTCTTCCCCTCCATCCCTGCCTTCTTTCCCAGTCCCTCTTGTCTTTGCCCACATCCCTCACCCAGCACTGACCCTGGACCCTCTCCAGCATCATCCTCACTCTATCCCTCAAGCCAAAGGGACACACACAGAGCAGCAATCAAAGGATTTGATTGAATTTCGTTTTACATTTTTTTATATGAAGAGATGTTCATCTGTGGGTTGGTTCATCCTTAAAACACTTTTCCACTTTATGTGTGCTGGGAACACCAGCCTACATTACCCTAACTCCCTCTTCCCCGAGGAAGCACCAGTGTGTGCTGTGGAAATGCTGCACTGCCTTATCCTAGTCATTTTTAACCTTTGCAGGGCTGATTATTCCTTTCCATGCCCCTCAGGTTTGCCCAAACACCTGCAGTTGGCAGGTGCAGAAATCACTGACCCTGTCCTTGTAAGTCCTCCCTTCCCTCACCTCCCTCCTTGTCATCAGTGAGAACACATGCATTATATTTATATTTAAGGCACTGCAGTCCTTCCCTGGCTCATTTTTCTCCATATTAGCATATTTTGGAAAATATGCTCACAAATGTCTCTGATCCACATTCATTAATGCTCAGCCAAATTCCTTAAACAGAATTAATTAATTTAAATAAGCAAACCTTTTTTTCATAGAGAGGTTTGGGTTGGAAGGGACCTTAAAAAACATCCATTCCAACCCCCTGCCATGGGTAGGGACACCTTCCACCAGCCCAGGTTGCTCCAACCTGGCCTTGGACACTCACAGGGATCCAGGGGCAGCCACAGCTTCTCTGGGAATTCTATTCCAGGGCCTCTCCACCCTCCCAGCCGGGAATTCCTTCCCAATTGAAATTTCTTGTAACCCAAACCATTCTGTGATTCCATGATGCCAGAAGATAAGCAAGGGGCACCTGCAGCCCAGCTGCAGCTCCCAGATCCACGGCTGGTGTTGTTTCAGGGTTAGGGAAGAGCAGCACAAACCCTCCTGGTGCCCCTCAGTGCCCCCTTGGCATCGCGGGCCGGGCACCCCCAGTCCAGCAGGGAATTACCTCCCAGACACAAGGGCTGAGGGTTCTCCCCTGAATGAAAACAGAGGGTGCAGGGATTGGAAAAATCAGCAAAGCAGAAAAAAAGGCATTTTCTGGTTGTTTTTCCAGATGGTTACACAGGGACTGGGGGGGAGGATTGGTTCAGGAGGGGCCAGCCCGGAGACTGCAGGGAAATGGGAACACTTCCAGAGTCAGGAGAAGGGAAGGATGGTCCTTTCCCCCTCAGGTAGCTGGGGAGATCTCCTGTATCCACTCAGCCTCTCCTCAACCCCACAACTCCTCTCTAAGTTCAAATGGACAATACTGAGCAGAGTCTCTCCCTGGGTGAGCTGTGCACGGGCACGTTTCGTGTGAGCACAGACCTGGATGATTGAATGTGCACTTTCACACACATCAGATTGTCAGAAAACTATCCCAAACACACAGATATATTTTTTTAAATAGGATACTTTGGTGGGAAGGGACCTACAAGGACCTGATAAGGCCGGGTTGGACGGGGCTTGGAGCAACTTGGGCCAGTGGAAGATGTCCCTGCCCATGGCAGGGGGTGGCACTGGGTCGGCTTTGAGGTCCCTTCCCACCCAAACCATTCCGGGATTCTACAATCCTACAGAGATCATCTGGTCCCACTGCCTGAGCTGTCCAAAAGTTAAGGGCACGTGGTGGGATTGCCCCGTGCAGGGCCGGGACTTGGACTCAATCCATGTGGGTCCCTCCAGCTCGGGATGTTTTGTGATTCTGTGTCCCAATGTCTCTGCAACACTGGCAGGTTTGGGGCAACAACCACCTCTATAGGAAGCCATTCCAGTGTTTGACCACCCTCTCCAAGCCCTAAAACTGAGGTACCATGGAGAAAAGCAGGTGCCATCAGCGTGGGAGCTGTGGGATTTTTGGGTAGTCTCACAATAAATGTGACCAAGAGAACAGAAGTGATTCAGCAGGTGCACATCTACCACAGCAGTGTTTAGAGCTCAAAACATGAGTCATGTGGCCATAGAATCATGGAGCCATTTAGGCTGGAGAAGGCCATAAATTACACAGGAAAACAACAAACTTGAAGAGTGTGTCATGGCAAAATCGGGATGAAAGTATATCAAGACTTTATATATTCCAAGAGTGGGCAGAGCATACATTAATTATAGTCCCAAAAGATTCCTGTGAGTTACTGAGATGACGGAATAAAGTATTAATAATTCCTTAGATATTATTTTGCTGGGTTTAGTTGTTTCCACGAGACAGAGATGTTCTGGTTGAACACTTAATAACCCTCTCACGGAAATACCTGAGCAGCACTTTCCCCTGCAATAATGACACTTCTCAGGTTCCTTGTGGCCATCAGCCTGCAGCTGAAGAAAGACTGGAATAATCACATTATATATTACAGACATTTAGTTGTAGAAATGAAGCATGAAATAAACACTTTAGTTCATTAGCCCTGGTGAAGTAGCACAGCGAGAGCCTGCTCAGCCTAATCACCACTAATCCCAGCTTAACCTGCTGCCACACTCTGTTACCGAGCCCATGGAGCAGGAGCTCACCCTGGAAGTGCCACACGTGGCCCTGGGAACTCCTTTTGGGAGGAAAGGAAGCCATTTGTTCCACATCCATCTCCGTTTCTCCTTTCCCCCTGTTTTTCCCATCTCTGCGTGGCCACGAGGGCTGGCAGAGCACCCCAGGTCCCCCATGGGAGAGAAGGTGACAAAACACCTCCACCAGATCTGAGTGAAGAGCTAATCCAACCTGAAAGCTCTGTCTTCCTTTTTTATCATCTCTTTTCAACAATAATCTGGCAATAATGAGAAAATTCTATTTTTCCACAGGGTAACAGAAGGCTGTTGCAGGCACTCCAGGACAAGGGAATGCTTCAGAATGAATTCAGTAAAATATATGCATATTAACAGCAGAAAAAACTCTGTGGCTCAAAGTGTTCTGTTTTCCTGGGGGGAAAAATGGGATGGTTGTTTGTGTCTCCCCCAAACCCACTGTGAGTTGGATTCAGCCACCACGACCAGACCCATCGTGACACCCACTGGTGGCTCTCACTGGAGCAGGGTTTTGGGAAATAAAGGTCAGGCTGGGGGGAACACACTGTCACAGGCAGGAACTGCATCTCCTTCAGTGATTTCAGACCAAACCACACAAAATGTGACCCCTGTTCCTGTGCTGGTTCCAAACCTGTGCCCCGCAGAGCAGTGAAGGACCGAAAAAAAAAGGTGTTCAGAAGAACTCATTTTCATGCTCTGCAGGCTCCAACCTTGTCTCCAAAAGCCAAGGTTGATGTGTCCCATGCCAAATTAAGTGGAAGATGTCTGCAATAATGGAAAGGGTAGCATTCCATGAAAATGCCCACTTTGGAGTTAAAGACACCGTGGTTTATCAGCTATGCAAAAATGACAATGTCAAGGTAACTTTGCAAGGGAAGCTTTTTTTTTCCCTTAAATGCTCAAAGAAGACCTGGCTGGAGGTTTTCATAATTTATTACCTGGCTACCCCGTTTCAATTAAAAATAGCTCCAGCAAAAAATAAACCATTTCTCCTAAAATGTGAGGGCAGCATCTGCCAGTGGGGGGACGGGGCAGGGAGGGGTCCCCACAGCAGCAGAGACACCCATGGTTACATGGGAGGCAGCAGCTGAAATTTCCCCAAGATTTTGCTTCCTGACACAGAATAAAGGATCTTCCAGATCTGCTTGTGATGTTTGACCTATTTCCAGGAATTCCCATCCCTTTGGTAGGTTCCAGCCGAGGACAGGAGCTCAGGAGCTCATTTCCAACATGCCTGGCCAGAGGAGCAGCCAGGGCAGGGCCGGGGAGACGAGACCCCCAGGGCAGGGGGAAGCAGGAGTTGAGTGCAGTCCCTGAGTTATTTGGGGTGAATCCCAAAGGGAGCAGTCCCAGTCCCAGCCCATCCCTGTGCAGACCCACTTCAGAGCACAGGGAAGAAGAAAGGAAAGGGCAAATGATATTTTAGTGCACATTTAAAGTGAAATTGTGCACGAGGAAACAGTGAAGGGGAGCAGAGTCAAGCTCATTGCCAACCACAGTGATCTGCACAGGACGTTGGATCATGATCTCCCTTCCAGAGGGAGAACAGTATTAGAAATCTGGGAGGCCTGAGATTTGCCTCTGAGGCCGATCTGCTTCCCCTTCCCCATCTCCATTCCCCTAAATCTTTTATAGGGTTCATTAAAAAATGTTGCTCACCACCAGAGTCACAACAAATAAACTCCTGCCCGTGAACGAGTGCCTGGAGCAGAGCAGGAGTCAGGCAGACCCGTCAGAACCCTCGTGCAGAACAGATCTGCTGCCAGTGGGAGCTGGGCTGTCTGCTCAGCCCGGGCTGGGGAAGGAATTCCACCCTCTCTCTCCGAAAAAACAACCTTGTTCTTCCACGTGTTCCATGCTGCTCCCACAGCTCAGCCCCATCAGCTCTTTCACTCCTCAACAACTGCATCAAAAAACTAATTAGAGCACAGTGTCCAGAGCAGGTGAGAGGAATCACAGAATCCTGGAATGCTTTGGGCACAAAGGGACCTCAAAGCCCATCCAGTGCCACCCCTGCCATGGGCAGGGACACCTTCCACCAGCCCAGGCTGCTCCAAGCCCCGTCCAGCCTGACCTTGGACACATGGGTCTCCAGCCCACGGGCTGCACCTGGAGCATGGGATATTCCCAGAGGAATTTATGAGCCACCACAGGTTGCTACAAACCCTGATTCTCCTGCCAAAGCCCACCAGGGGCTCTGGGCCTGCTTTGACCTGAGCTGCCCCCAGAGAGGCAGGGGAAGCACTGCTGTGATTTATTCCCATCCCAGCAAACGAGTCTTCATTAGCTACCAAAATGTGGGAAAGCATGTTCTGCCTCGTGCTGGTTAATGAAATGAGGCAGCCACCAATTCCACGGCACAGCCAGGGCTCAGTGCCTTCCCTCCCTGGGCACTGGTGCCTCCTTCCATCACTGAGCAGGGTTTGGGATTCCTGCAGCACCTCCCTCCTGCTACTCATGGAATCAGGGAATGTCCTGATTGGAAGAGACCCCCAAGGACCATCCAGTCCAACCCCTGGCCCTTCCCAGGACACCCCAACAATCCCCCCCTGTGCCCCAGAGGATCATCCAAACCCTCCTGGAGCTCTGGCAGCCTTGGGGCCGTGCCCACTGCCCTGGGGAGCCTGGGCAGTGCCAACCACCCTCTGGGGGAAGAACCTTGTCCTGGTGAAGGATCCTCTCACAGCCTTGTCCAGAGCTGTTCCAGGTGATGCCCACCAGCCCCAGGGGCTTTGGGTTATTCCTGAAGTTCCATGGTCACATCCCCCCGGGCCGGGCTGTGCCTCAGCGCAGATCCCGGGGCTGTTGGCACCTCTGGCTCAGCTCCTGAGGACAGTTAAAGCCCAGGTTTTGAGCCAGCTTAGCATCCATCACTGGGGATAAAGCAAAACCCCTGGCATTATCTTTGCCTTATTTCCTGTGCAGTCGACAAGAGCCATTTCTCTGCTCCGGGCCAAGCAAATTACACACGATACAGGATTGCAGATAAAATATTGGGCTGCATTCAAAACTCACTTTCAATTTTAATGCATTTGAGGCTGAGCTGGCTGTTCATGGGGAAAGAAATAATAGAGCCAGGCAGCCTGGTTAGATGTGCTTAGAGCAAAGCAGGAGCCTGAAGGGCAAACAGATTTGTCTGGGGGCTTCTCCTGCTCCCCTGAGCTTTCCCATGTAGGAAGGGAAAGTTCCAAGGGCTGGAGCCCCTCTGCTCTGGAGCCAGGCTGGGAGAGCTGGGGGGGTTCCCCTGGAGAAGAGAAGGCTCCAGGGAGAGCTGAGAGCCCCTTGCAGGGCCTGAAGGGGCTCCAGGAGAGCTGGAGAGGGACTGGGGACAAGGGATGGAGGGACAGGACACAGGGAATGGCTTTAAGCTAGAAAAGGGTAGATTTAGGTGGGATATTGGGAAAGAATTCCTTGCTGGGAGGGAGGGGAGGCCCTGGCCCAGGTTGGCCAGAGAAGCTGTGGCTGCCCCTGGATCCCTGGAAGTGTCCAAGGCCAGGTTGGAGCAACCTGGGGTAGTTGGGAGGTGTCCCTGCCCATGGCAGGGGTGGCACTGGATGGGTTTTAAGGTCTGTTCCAACACAAACCACCCTGGGATGATGATTCTCTGATGACCTCTGTGGCCAGCAGAGGTACAAGAACCACACTCTGGTGGAGATGTAGTAAGAAGCAGACTTTGAGGTTTAAACTGTCCAGGTTGGAGGACCCCAGGCCAGGCTGGAATGTTTCTTCATGGACAAGATAAACTGGTTCCTCCAAAGAGTCCCAGAATCCCAGGATAGTTTGGGTTGGAAGGGACCTTAAAGCCCATCCAGTGCCACCCCCTGCCATGGGCAGGGACACCTTCCACTAGCCCAGGTTTCTCCAAGCCCTGTCCAGCCTGGCCTTGGACACTTCCAGGGATGGAATAATACAGGAATGGTGGGATCCCCACAGCTGGGAGGATCTTCCAGCCTGTCCCACCACCAGCTGCTGGCAATGGGCAGGCTCTGAGCAGCCTCCCCTGCCTGCACACACCAGCCCTGTGCCACCCTTTGGGTTCAGCTTCCCATAATTTTAATTGAAAGCCTCCTCCTGCCTGCTCACACACCCCTTCCAGAGCCCTGATATTTATCTAACATATTGAAAAATTATTTCAATTTTCAGGATTTTTTTTTTCCCCCCTCCCTCCCTCCCTGGCAACCTGGCACAGATAACAAAGCCATGAACAATTCTCATTCATTTCATGCATTTCTGAACATCGTGGCAACCACTGTCAGAAAATTTAATCATGTTGCTTTCATAACATTTATTTTGCATATTCCCGCAGTGGCTCCTCCGAGCGTGGCCGTGGCAAACACGACTTGCCTGAAGTCATCTGCAGCAGATAGCCCAGCACTCCATCAACAGCTGGGACCAAAAGGACCTGCAGAAATAAAAGCTGAGAGTATAAAAAGGGAAGCAGTCATTGCACCCTTCTGGTGCACTTAATTTAAAGTTTGCTTGCGGGAAACAGGTTGGGATCTGCTTCTTCTGGTTGTGGGCAAGGGAATCTCAAAAGGATCTTGGAACACAGGATGGTTTGGGTTGGAGGGACCACAAAGCCCATCCAGTGCCACCCCTGCCATGGGCAGGGACACCTCCCACCAGCCCAGGTTGCTCCAACCTGGCCTTGGACACTTCCAGGGATCCAGGGGAAGCCACAGCTTCTCTGGGAATTCCATTCCAGCCCCTCCCCACCCTCCCAGCCAGGAATTCCTTCCCAATATCCCATCTGTCCCTGCCCTCTTGCAGTGGGAAGCCATTCCCTGTGCCCTGTCCCTCCAGGCCCTTGCAAACAGTCTCTCTCTGCAGTTCATGTGATAAAACTTATCTTTAAATTGATTCCACTCATATCAGGTGTGAAGCTGCCTCTGGGTCCATAACCAGCTTCGCTTCCCCGCATTCAGCAGGTAATAACAAAGGGAATATTGCAGACCTCCAGCACCATCTGTGCACCTTCACTGCTCAGCACCACTAATTAATTCCATCTTGAAGAGCCTTCTGGACTGGCCATGGGGCCGTGCAGGTACCAGTGACAGTCCCAGACCACTTTTCCTTCGAGGCAATTCATTTGGGTTTGACATTTCAGAGCTCTCCGGCTTCGGAAAATTTATTTCTGACTCGTTTCATGTAAATCAAATTGCATGAGACTTCTGCCTTCAGATTATAAATGATCACATTAAGCCAGAAGATGCTCTTGGCCACAGCCAGTCGAAAAATGTGATTTTGTACAGTTGATGCTCTTTTTCCCTAATTTTTTTTTTTTTTTTTTTTTTTTTTGGTGAGCAGACAGCTTTGTATATTCCCAAATCAAGCCATTTGCACACAGTGTTCTGGTGAGATCCCACTTGGAATATGGCATCCAGCTTTGGGGTCCAACAGCAGAAGGACATGGAGTTGTTGGAGATGCTCCCAGAGCTGGGGGCCCTCTGCTCTGGAGCCAGGCTGGGGGAGCTGGGGGGGTCACCTGGAGAAGAGAAGGCTCCAGGGAGAGCTGAGAGCCCCTTGCAGGGCCTAAAGGGGCTCCAGGAGAGCTGGAGAGGGACTGGGGACAAGGGATGGAGGGACAGGACACAGGGAATGGCTTCCCACTGCCAGAGGGCAGGGAGAGATGGGAGATTGGGAAGGAATTGCTGCTCGTAACCACCATCTCCCTTCATTTCCATAAGAAATGGGATTTTTGGAGTAAAACCAATCCCCAGCAGCTGGATGAGCAATGACAAGAAGGTTTTTGCTCCCTCTTTCTATTTTCCTTTTTCCCTCCCCCCGGGCTGGACCTGGTACAAAGCCCAAGTGCCCATCACAGGGGGCTCAGGCTGTGCTGGCACCCGGGCAGTGCCCACCCACCCAGTGATGCCTGCAGATGGTTTTCCTGACAATGTTAAGGTTCAGGAAGGGCAGATGTGGGTGGGATTCACAGGGCTGGCCGGTGATCTCCTCCCAAATGCCACGGCTGGGACAGGAAACGCTCCAAAACAATCCCAGCAGCCGGGAAGGGCTTTGGGAGTTCGAACCATGGGGACAAGTCAGTGCTCGGGTCACAGCAGGGACCTGAGTGATGTCTGTGTCCTTCCCCACCGTCATCCGGGTGGGATCACCCTCGGAGAGGGTCTCCAGGGACAGTGGGCACCGGTCCAGCCCCTGCAGCCCCCTGGAAGGCAGGAAAGGTGGGAAAACCCTGCTGCCCCTGCCCCCCTCCCTCTGCTCCGGTCCGGGGGCTGCCTCGGGCTGCTGCGTTATTTCCTTTAATTACCCTGGAAAATCTCTCCCTGAGCTGGAGGTAATTGGCAGAGCAGCCTGGGCACTCAGGAACGGGGTAGGAATAAATGCAGGAGGCGAAATTAGTTTCAGCATTTTTAAGTAGTAGAAGTGCAAAGGCAAAAAAAAAAAAAAAAAAAAAAACACCAACCCAACAGCAGCAACCACAAATATTCCCAGTGAGCCCTGTTTGCTGAGGAGGAGGGAGGGAGGAGGGAAGCTGGAGCAGCACCTCAGGCTGGGTGGTTCTGGATCCACAGCTCCCTGCCAGGCCATCCAGAGCCAGATCCCAAACTCCAGCACCAGCTGTGCCCGTGGGCACCCACAGCTCTGGTCCCACCTGCCCTTGGGACACGTCCTGTCCAGGACTGACCAGAGTTTGGGCACAAAACTCATTGTTTGGGTGGGTTTGTGTCCCAGGAAGGCCTGGCTGTGGCACTCAGTGCTCTGGGCTGGGGGACAAGGTGGGCACAGGGGGGATCCATGGGCTGGGAGGGCTTTTCCAGCTCCAGGGATTCCAGGATTCTGTCTTGGTTCCTCCTCTTCGAGAGCTCCCAGGGAGGATTCCAAGCAGATGGTGCTCCATGGAAAACTGGGACATCCAGGGCAATATTTGGGCATCTCCCCTGGGGTGGCAGGACCATGGTGGCAGCTCTGGGCCACCAGAGCCATCCCTGGGGGAGGACAGGGAGCTGTGACCAGCCCTGCCCAACCTCTGGCAAATCCCACAGTGCCAGGAACCCGGAACTGGGAGCAGCTGATCCCCAGGATGGGATTCCAGCAGCACTGCCCTTCCCAGGGGCAGCTCCAGCCAGGAAAAGCACGGTCCTGGTGTGACACAGGAGAGGTGGGAACGAGGGAACAGCAGCTCCTGCACAGGAACAGCAGGACTGTGCAGGCAGAGCTGTATAAATATGCATGTATTGATTATATAATATGATCAGTGACACAAATCATATTTTTACTTTGTCTTACTAATATTTTGGGGGAAGAAACTCCAAACACCAGCCTAGATGGGTGACTCTGACTGTGAAATCCCAGTGCTGAGCATCCCCTCAGCCCTGGCACTGGGGGGGTTCAGTGGCAGAGTCCCCTCCCTCACCCACGGGCAGGGGCACCCCCCCAAACACGGGGTGTCTGTTGGGGGGCACAGCCAAGCCAGGGGGGAGCTGCTGGGTTGGTATTTAACCACTTAACTCTGCTTTCAACGAGCCTGAAGCAAAGGAGTCTGTGTTGTGCCTGTTTGTCAGAGACCACAAAGGTTTCTCTCCCTCAATCAGGCTCTTCCAGCAACACGATTTAATTGTTTCCTGGGACTGGTTTCCCCTGCAGGTAAATAAAATCCCAGAATGGTTTGGGTTGGAAGGGACCTTAAAGATCATCCAATTCCAACCCTCTGCCCTGGCAGGGACACCTTCCCCTGTAAGGCAGAAAACACAGAATTTCAACCTAAACTCATATTATTTCCTGATAAAACTCTTGTTTCTTTCTTGAGGGCAACATTTAGGTGCCCACTCGGAGCAGGATAAAATGTCACCCGAGGTCCCTGGGTGGGCAGGAATCCTCAGCAGCCAGACTGGGAATCAGACAGGATTCCCCATGTCCTGCAGAGTCTCCCATCCCACTCTGCCTGGTTTAAAGCATTTATTTAAAATGAAGTTCCGTGTGTGAGCTTATTAAAAAAGTGTGGTTTATGGATTTAATTAAAGTCCTGCATGTGAGACCTTGCTAATCCTGTTTGTGCTGCAACTGTATTAACGTGCTAAAAATCAATATATTTGAGTTTAAATATTTTATTGTGGCAAGCTGTTAAATATTAATGATGTAACAAGTAATCATTGTCACTGCTTCTGTCTGTTCTGGGGAGAATCTGCAGGAAATGCCTGTTCAGTTGGATGGCTGGGCAGCCCTTTGTTTCTCCAGGAATCAAAGGTTCTTGGTGGATTTGGGAAGTCATGAGAGCACCTTCCCAGGGCTGCAGAGGGAATTTTTGCAAGGGCAAGCAGTGACAGGACAGGGGAGTGGGTTTAAGTTGAAAGAGAGGGAATTGAGATGGGATTTTGGGAAGGAATTCCTGGCTGGGAGGGTGGGGAGGCCCTGGCCCAGGTTGCCCAGAGAAGCTGTGGCTGCCCCTGGATCCCTGGAAGTGTCCAAGGCCAGGTTGGAGCACCCTGGGCTGGTGGGAGGTGTCCCTGCCCAGGGCAGGGGTGGAATGAGATGGGTTTTAGGGTCCCTTCCCACCCAAACCATTCCAGGATTCCATGATTCTCCACCTCACCACACAAGGAGGGAAAGGCTTCTGAGTGATGATGCCTGTGTGCACCAATTCCCATGATCCAAGCCAAGACTGTGTCACCTGCTGGGCCCTCTGGGTGTTGGATCCTCCTCCACCATCCCCATGGCTCCAGGGACATTCCCAGCTCTCATCCCCCTGCTTGCTCTGGCAGTGAAAATGTACATTTTCTGCCTGTCTTGGAATTTTTTCCTGCCTTGCCCCCACCAGTGGAAGCTGGAGGAACATCCCAGAACACCCAGATATTTGAGCAGGCACTCAAACAAAACCATTAACCTTTTTGGGAAGGTAAAGGGCTGTTTTTCACCCCTGCATTTGCCCAGGGCAGGAATTTGTGACCTGACGGACCCCGAGGTCACATCCAGCTGCCGAGGGGCTTTGCCAAGAAGTTTCCCACCCAAACCTTGTCTCTGGAAATGCCCAGTTCTTGACGGTTTTCCTGCTCTGAGAATGTCAAATTATGCAGCACCAAGTGAATCCCAAGCAGGGGGTTTGTGATCACGCTGGGGAGAGATCCGGGTTTATTAATAAACATGATGCTGTAAACGCGGCTCCCACCGACAGGACACGGAGGAGCCAATTTGTTTGCCATCAAATCCTGATCCTGCTGCAAGTCAATCTTGTTTGCTGTCCTGCCACCTCCCAGGCAGCACGTGGGGGGGGGGGTCCCTGCCCGGAATATTCCTGGGAAAGGGCAGCAGGAGCTGATGTGCCCAAGGAAGGGTGGGGAGTGTTGGGAGAAGGGACATCCCAGCTCTTGGTCTGGAGCCTTTGGAGCCCTTCCCGTGGCTGATCATTGTCATCCCTGCTTTTGAAAGGTCCATCCTGAGCACAACTACAACTTTTTACAGCTCCCTGACAGGGTTGGGAGCCAGGGAGGTCGGGCTCTGCTCCCAGGGAACAAGGGACAGGAGGAGAGGGAACAGACTCCAGCTGTGCCAGGGGAGGCTCAGGTGGGACAGGAGGAGGAATTTCTCCCTGGAAAAGGTTGTCCAGCCCATGGTGGGTGGGGTGAGCACATCCCTCAAATCCCTTAATTCCTGTCTCACTTCTCACTGATCCAGGAATCTTATTTCTCCTCTTCAGTTTGTGGTTTCCAGGTTTTTTTTCTTTTTCTAAGAAAACAAAAGACTGGGGGAAAAGACCTTTTGAGTTTTAGATGTTCCGGAAAGGAAAAAAAAAAAAACAACTAAGTGATTCTGCTTTAAAAGTCATTAAAATGTTCCAATGGAGACAAGTGGAGGATCTGTAATTATTACACTGGCAGGGGTTATTTTTCCTATTCTCGTTAGAACCTCCTTTCAAACTAATAACATCCTTCCTGCCAAATGAGATCCTCTTCCACTACCCTAATATTTTTGCTGTAAGGAGAATCCCAGTCTTTGTAATTGCAATGGAATCCAATGCCCACATTCCTGATGGGCACAGACACTCCTCCAGGAAGCCAATGCCCACATTCCTGATGGGCACAGACACTCCCCCAGCTCTGGGTGCATCCCAGCTCCCATGGGTGTCCCGGTGAGGATGAAGGAGGGACCCACCTGATGGGACCTCCAGCACCACCCCTGGGGAGGTTTCATGGTTTTCCATGTGGTTTTCTCCCAGCTTGGCTCTTGGCTCTTGGTGTTCCCCTGGGGCAGCAGCTTGAACCCCCACCTGATCTGAGCCCCCAGGGATGCTCCAAGTGGGAGCATTGCCAGGAAATCCAGGGCTGGCTGAGCTCACTGCTGGCTTAGGTCTGTCCCTACCCCTGCAAATCCAACCCCTGCTGCAGCCAGCCCTGCTCTGTGCAGCTCCCTGCCAGCACTGGGATATCAAATCCCAAACAACCCCTCAGTAATGCTGTTGAAAACAGGCAGGGGGAGTCACCTGCTCCTGGAAATGCCTTCTCCTCTCCCAGCGCTTCTCACTGTGGGAAATACTCGCAGTGCTCAGCTGCTCAGCTGTAAATCTGCTCTGGCTGGGTCTGAGGGACTTCAGGAGTTGTCACTGAAAACCCTGAGTGACCCCTTCAGGTCAATCCTGGCTGCTCCTCAGCAGCTGTGTCACCAATCCCGGGTCTAGGCCAGGGATCTTCACCTCTGTCAGTCCAAGTTCCCTGCCATGGACCTGCTCCCTCATCCTGCTCCACCAGTCCAGGGTCCATGACACAAACCTGCTTCCTCAGTTCCATCAATCCAGGGACCACACCATGGAACTCCTTCCTTGGCCCTGCTCTATCCATCCAGGTTCCCTGTCATGGACCTGCTTCCTCAGTCCTGCTCCAGCAACCCAGGGCCTCCTTCCTTGGTCCCTCTCCATCAGTCTGGGGTCTGGGCCAGGAGCTCCTTCCTCAGTCCTGCTCCATCCATCCGGCACCAGGACCTGCTCCCCGCATCCCGCTGGGAAGTGCAGCACGGGGAGCACACTCTGCCGGGCAGGAGCGAGCAAAGGCACCTTTTCCCTGCTGGAAAGACGAGCCAGAGGCACATGTGGGAGCGGTTCAATCCCGGGCCGGGCGCTGCTGTGCTGCAGTGGAGCTCTGCTACCACCTGCAGGGCTCCCGCCAGGCTGCTGCGCATCCCCAGCGCCCGGGCCCGAGGGCGGAGGAAGGGAGGCTTTAGTTATCCCTTGCTTCATTCCCAAAGGCAGAGCCCAGCTCCTCCCAGCGGAGGGTCACACACATCACAGGCAGCTTCCCGAATCCCTCTGACCTGGTTCTAACAGGACACGAGCACCAGCAATCCGAGGAAATGTTTTATTGACGCCCGACAAAGCAAACACCGGTCCCACAAACCGCGTGAAATAAATAACTCCCTGGCTCTGCCCCTTGCAGGAGGCACCTTCCAGCTCCAGGACCCTCAGCCTCCAGAATCCTCCAGCTTCAGAACCCTCCAGGACCCTCCAGCTCCAGGACCCTCTTGCTCCAGGACTTTCCACCTGCAGGACTTTCCACCTCCAGGAGCCTCCAGGGTACCTGAGGAGGTACAGGAATACCTTCCTGTATTCCCTGATTTCCTGGGAGCATCAGCAGGTCCCAGCCAGGTCCTTTTCCTTCCCATCTCCAGGGGTTGGCAGCGGCAGGACCGAGTGCTGCAGGAACAGCCCCCCTGCAGCAGCTGTCCCGTGCTCGGGAGGGTTCTGGGAGCCACAGGCTCCTTCCCGAGGAGCTTCCCTGCCGGAACTCCATGCCCTGCTTCCCGCGGCTGTTCCCACGTGGCTCAGGACAGACCTCACCCTCCTGCTCGCACGGAGCCCCCCGGCCCCACGCCAGAGCAGTGACGGGCACGGGGTGCTGCCACTCTGGCGGATCCATCAGGGGATCCAGGGTGATGCCAAGGGTGGATGGGAACACCCGTGATCCCAAGAGGAAGTTTTCCTGGCTCGGAGCCGGAGCGGCACCACGAGGGTCCCGGCTCGGCGGGGTTTTTTCCCGAGCGCTCCCCCGTGAGCCCATCCCATCCCATCCCATCCCATCCCATCCCATCCCATCCCATCCCATCCCATCCCATCCCATCCCATCCCATCCCATTCCTGCCGCCTGCCCGCACCGGCAATTCCCATGGGAACGCGCTGCCGCCGCGCAGACGCCGGATAAACTGGAATGGGAATGACTAAAAGCAAATTCCGTGGCTGCTCCGGCGGCAGAGCCAATGTCGGCGCCCGCCTGCCGGTGTTATCCCCGGGAATTGGGGGCGGGGGGAGAGGGAGGGAGAAGGGAAGCACAGGGCGAGAGCGCAGTTACCGAACTGATTCGCCCGGAAACCACCGTTCCCTGCACCCGCCTCCCGCCCGCCCCCCGCGTCCTGCATCCCACCCCCTGCACCCCACATCCCACATCCTGCATCCTGCATCCCACCCCCTGCACCCCACATCCCACCCCCTGCACCCCACATCCCACATCCACACCCCGCATCCCGCATCCCGTATCCCACTCCACCATCCCGCATCCTGCATCCCAGTCCCACATCCCATATCCCGTATCCCGCCCCCCACATCCCACCCCCCGCATCCCGCATCCCAATCCCCTACCTCAAACCCCCCATCCCGCATCCCGCGTCCCATTTCACCATCCCACATCCCAATCCCCCATCCCACATCCCGCATCCCACATCCCACATCACATCCCAATCCCCCATCCCACTCCCCCATCCTCCATCCCACACCCCACATCCCGCCCTGTTTCCCTGCTGAGGGCGGTGATCCCTCGGCCGTAGGAAGGACCCCAGCCCACGGTGCTCCCCAGGGTGATCCCCCCCATCCATCCCCCCATCCCGGGGTGGGTTCGGGTGTCCCTCGGGATTCCCCGGCTCTTCCCACGTGTTGCAGCATCGCAGGCGGGAGCTGATCCCGCTCCCCCGCGCCCTGGAGCTGCTCCAAAGCCTGTGCAGCACCGGGGGCAGGATCCGGGCTTCCCTCCCGCTCCTCATCGCTTCCCCCTGTCAATCCAGCGCCGGATCCCGGAGAAATCCCGCGGTTTCATTATTATTCAGCACAATCTCATCAGCTTTTATCCCCCAGCACTGACCTTCTGATCGGGAGTTAAGCCTACAGAAATAGCATTTGTAATTAATCCATTTCCATAAGATTAGCATGTCAAATGTCACCGGGATACATGTAAGATCCCTCCGGAGCCTCCAATCCTTTTGTCCCAGCGGCTTTAAACCCGGGACAGTCTCACCGGGGAACGAACAGGGCCGGGGGGGCTCCCCCAGGACCCCTCCCCCGACACCGAGATCATGGAGCTGCCAAAATCCTCCCGCTGCTCGAGCGGGGACGGTGCCAGGGAGCTGCTGGGGGAGCGGGGCAGCCCCTGCCCGGCCGAGGGGGGAGCGGGACCTCCCCCTCTCCTGCTCCCATTCCCACCGTGCCAGCCCCGGCACCGGGGGGGGTCGGTGCCACCACCGGCCTCTCCCTCTGCCCCACGGATGCCCCGTTCAAACACCAGCAGCACGGTAATGCCGGGGGGCTGCAGGGATTTATGGGGTCTTTCTCCCACCCGAGAACACCGTGTACAAAGTCCTTCTCACCTGCAGGGAAAATCCCCATCTCCTTCCAGCACAAGAACGTTTTTCAAGTTTAATGCTGTGAATTGTCCTGAGGTTGTTACAAAACACCCCAAATCCCCCCCAGGGCTCTACTGTCACTCCCTGGAACTCTACTCATCACAACTTTACAGTTCAGCTCTGCCACAGCTTCTCTGGGCAACCTGGGCCAGGGCCTCCCCACCCTCCCAGCCAGGAATTCCTTCCCAATATCCCACCTATCCCTGCCCTCTGGCAGTGGGAAGCCATTCCCTGTGTCCTGTCCCTCCATGCCTTGTCCCCAGTCCCTCTCCAGCTCTCCTGGAGCCCCTTTAGGCCCTGCAAGGGGCTCTCAGCTCTCCCTGGATCCTTCTCTTCTCCAGGGGAATCCCCCCAGCTCTCCCAGCCTGGCTCCAGAGCAGAGGGGCTCCAGCCCTTGGAGCATCTCCGTGGCCTCCTCTGGACAAGGTGATGGAAGTTTTCTTTTGTAAAACGAGGAAAACTCATCTGTTTACTAAGCACAGTTTTCCTCCCTCTCAAAAATTTCCACCTTTAATCAAGTTCTCTGTTGAGTGAGAAGGGCCTTTCTTCTCTACTGATTAAAAAATAGAACTTTCATTAATTAAATTTAATAATTAAAAAGCAATTTAAAAAGGATATTCCTCAAATAAGATTACTTATTTCTTTTCTTCCTGCAGAACAACGTCAGTTTTCTGCCATCAGATCCCCCCTGAAGGCGATTCCCTGGAGGAAACACTCCCCTCTCACGGCAGGAGGGGGCTGATCATCAACCCTGGGTTCTGTCCCCCCAGCACAGGCCCTGGGAGCTCCTCACCCAGCCTTGGGCACCCACCAGAACAGCTTTCACCCCCTGTGCCCCCCACCCTGCTACTCCCCCTCCCCAAATCCCCCGTCTCCATCCCTTTGGTTCCTCCCTGAACATCTCAGAGTAAATCATGTGTGAGTCCCACATCCCACCCCCCAGCATGTCCGTGCCCCAGGGCTGTCCCAAAGTTGTTCCAGGGTGGTGCAGACCCCCTCTGCTCCCTCCCAGGGGGTCCCCAAGGCGTGGGGGACACCGGGCTCAGCCCCCATCTGCTCCCCCAGCCATCACTTCCCAGTGACCCCACAACTCCTGGGACTGCCAGAGCCACTGGAGATCCCACTGCCCCCCATCCCCAGTCCCTGCAGATCCCTGCTGGGCTGTCCCAGCTGGAATCCCCCAGAGCTGGGCCAGGGGAGCTCAGTGTTGAGCAGAGCTGGGTGCTAAGCTGAGCTGGGTGCTGAGCTGAGCTGGGTGCTGAGCTGAGCTGGGTGCTGAGCTGAGCTGGGTGTTGAGCAGAGCTGGGTGCTGAGCAGAGCCCAGCACTGGCTCCACGTGTCCCAGACTCCCCTTGTATCACAGCTCATCTTACAGCCTCTCCAGGGAGTATTAAAATGCTTTTTTCCCCCCATTTCCTCACTCTGTTTCTCTTCCTCCTGCTGGAAATTCGGGATGACACTGTGCAGTGGGGTCTGTCACTTCGAATTAGAGCAGCTGGGCTGGTTTTCACCCGGTGATAATGTGAGAGCAGATAAAATGGGATGTCCCTGGGCAGGAAGGAGCCGTGGGAAGGCAGAGAGGGACTCAGAACAGGATCACTGGACACTTCCCAGGATTAACTGTGGGCTCTTCATCTCCACATTCTCCCGGCAGCTTTTTAGGAACGACACAGAAATCAGACTCTGTCGGCTTCAAATCCTCACATATTTGGGGGTTCCTGTGCAGGACCATTGAGACTGGGGGGTTTGGGGGCAGGTAGAGGGTCCTGCCAGCCCCAATCCCACCTGTCAGAGCTAGAGTGGGCAACAGCACCTCTCCATCCCCAGCAGCACGTTTGGCTCTTCAGAGAGCCACTGCCAACCTTCCTGAGGATTTGGGATGGCCACGGAATGGGGATGGAGCATCTAAGCCTTCCCTACTCACCCGAGGAGCTGCTCATGCAAATTTTGGGATGGGTTTGGGAAAACCCAGCTTTGAGTCATAAATCCACGAGACCAGGTTGCTCCAAAGCCCATCCAACCTGGCCCTGAACCCTTCCAGGGATGGGCACTTCCTGGGTGGATTCATCCTGTCAAAGGCAGTATTTTAACATTGAAGTGATTCCTGGGAATTAGAGAAACTCCTGCAAATGTTCATTGCACACTCAGGCATGGGATGGTCATAGGAAGGGTTTTGGGAAAGAAGGATGCTTTATCCCAGAAGCCAAGATGAGGCACCACAGGGACCAGACCCCACAAGGATCAGACCCCACAGGGACCAGACCCCACAGGGATCATCCTGCTCCCCTTTCACTCCTCCCCTCCCTCCCATTCCCACCCTGCCAGTGAGGGGGACCCAAATCCAACCCCTTGGGTCTGGACACATCCAGCCTGCAGAACCTCCCTCTCCCAGGATTTCCCCATCCTTCACTGGATTTATCATTTTTCCAGCTTCCTCCCTGCACCGAGTGAGGACTTGGGAGAAGACAAAAAAAAAAAGCCTGTGTTTGTTTCTGGTTGGGCATCAGCCTGAGCTGAATTAGTTTAATCTGAATCACCACAAACCCTTTGGGAAATTCAGGGAAAATTTAAAAAGTGTTATTATCTCCAGCTCTCCAAATTAATCTGCACTAGTAGGTAAAGTACTTTTTCATTTAGGATTTAAAATAAACAGGAAGGCAGAGAAAGCTCAGCACATGCCTTGTGTATGCACAGGCATACACAAGTTCAGGCATCCAAGTGTTCCATGGGATTTCCAGTGCTGGATGGGTGGAATAGAAGTTCAAATGGAAGTAGAGGCCCTGGCCCAGGTTGCCCAGAGAAGCTGTGGCTGCCCCTGGATCCCTGGAAGTGTCCAAGGCCAGGCTGGATGGGGCTTGGAGCAACCTGGGCTAGTGGGAGGTGTCTGGGCCACTGAGGAGCCTCTTGGCCAGCGTGTGCCTGAGATGGTGGTGACACCTCATCTCCCAGGGAACAAGGGACAGGACAAGAGGAAATGGCCTCAGGTTGCACCAGGGGAGGTTTAGATTGGATATTGGGAAAATTTTTACCTGGAAAGGGTGTCCAGCCCTGGCACAGCTGCCCAGGGCAGGGGGGGAGTCCCCATCCCTGGTGGGATTTCAAAGCCCTGTGGATGTGGCACTTGGGGACAGGGGGCAGTGGTGGCCCTGGCAGTGCTGGGTTAACTCCAAAACCTTGGAGAGTTTTTCCAACCTAAATGATTCCATGATTCCATGACAGGGGTATCCACCATCAATGCCCACGGGCTCAAGGGAGAATTGCCAAGCAAGTGTGGTGTTGGTTGTGTTTGTTGCACTCACATCAGGAGGAATTTCCTCCTGGAAAGGGTGGTGAGGCCTTGGCAGGGGCTGCCCAGGGAGGTTTGGAGTGCCCAGCCCTGGAGGTGTCCCAGGAAGGCCTGGCCGTGGCACTCAGTGCTCTGGGCTGGGGAACAAGGGGGGCATCGGGCACAGGGGGGATCCATGGGCTGGGAGGGCTTTTCCAGCCTTAGTGACTCTGGGATTCTGGGATTCAGCCTCAGGCAGGGGGCTCTCGGGGTCTTGGAGTGTCAGGGCAGCCGGGGGGGGACAGAACCCCCGTGCCCATCCCCGATCCCACACTGACCCCAGTGCCCATCCCCGATCCCACAGTGACCCCCGTGCCCATCCCCGATCCCACACTGACCCCCGTGCCCATCCCCGATCCCACACTGACCCCAGTGCCCATCCCCGATCCCACACTGACCCCAGTGCCCATCCCCGATCCCACAGTGACCCCAGTGCCCATCCCCGATCCCACACTGACCCCCGTGCCCATCCCCGATCCCACACTGATCCTCAGTGCCCATCCCCGATCCCACACTGACCCCAGTGCCCATCCCCAATCCCACAGTGACCCCAGTGCCCATCCCCGATCCCACAGTGACCCCCGTGCTCATCCCCGATCCCACACTGATCCCCAGTGCCCATCCCCGATCCCACAGTGACCCCCGTGCCCATCCCCGATCCCACACTGATCCCCAGTGCCCATCCCCGATCCCACACTGACCCCAGTGCCCATCCCCGATCCCACACTGACCCCAGTGCCCATCCCCGATCCCACAGTGACCCCAGTGCCCATCCCCGATCCCACACTGACCCCAGTGCCCATCCCCGATCCCACACTGACCCCAGTGCCCATCCCCGATCCCACACTGACCCCAGTGCCCATCCCCGATCCCACACTGACCCCAGTGCCCATCCCCGATCCCACAGTGACCCCAGTGCTCATCCCCGATCCCACACTGACCCCAGTGCCCATCCCCGATCCCACACTGACACCCAGTGCCCGCCCGGCCCCACTGCAGCTCCGCTCCCGGAGCGCCGCCGGAGCCGGGAATTACACCGGGAATTACACCGGGAAAGAGCGGCTTTGCATCTGCCCGACAGCCGCCCGGGAAAGCCCGTTCCTCGAGGAATGTTCGCGCCGGCTCCGCTCTCCCCAGATCCCCGGAATGGGAGGACGAGGCAGCGCTGCGACCTCTCGGCAGCTCCAGCGGCCCCGGGAGCGACCCCCGGCCCGGGGCAGGGACAGCCCGGCAAGGACGGGACTGTCCCCACAGCCGGGGGGGGCTGGAGCAGCACCAGCGGGATGTCCGGGCGTGGGGGCACTGCCAGGCTCTGCCCAGTCTCCCTCCCCTGGGGATGGAGCAGCTGAATCTCCCTTCTCCTGTAGGAAAGGCTGGGAGAGCTGGGGGGGTTCCCCTGGAGAAGAGAAGGCTCCAGGGAGAGCTGAGAGCCCCTTGCAGGGCCTAAAGGGGCTCCAGGAGAGCTGGAGAGGGACTGGGGACAAGGCATGGAGGGACAGGACACAGGGAATGGCTTCCCACTGCCAGAGGGCAGGGCTAGGTGGGATATTGGGAAGGAATTCCTGGCTGGGAGGGGGGTATAACATCCTGATCTGCTCCCCTGCCCACAGCTCTTCAGTGTGACTGAGCAGAGGGGACACACGTGGGTGTCACTGAGCAGCCCTTCCAGTAGTGCCTGGGAAAAGGGGGAAAAAAGGAAAAATTAATTGGAGAAGAAATCTCTCTGCCTGTGTTGCTGCTGTTGGGCTGAATAAGCCCCTTGGTGCCCAGAGCACCCCAGGGAGGTGGGTAAGGGGTTGTGGGACCCCTCCTGCCTGACCTGGGATCAGCAGCACCATGGGATGGGCAGGAGTGCTGGGAGGGGGATCCCAAAGCCAGCCCAGCCTCTTCCCTCACACCACAAACCAGAGTTTTTCAACTTTCATTTAAAAACTCGGTACAGTGGAGCCATTTGTGAATTCATTGTTTGTTTGGGATGTGCCTGTGGAATTTTGATGTAGAGGAAGGAATGGGGTTGCAGAGCACAGCGCCCCCAAATCCCCCCATGACTGAGCTGCCCATGGAAACGTGGTCCCCCTGCTTCCATGAGCAGGGCCCTGGCTGTGCCTGCTCCCCTCGGGCTGGGGGCTGGCCCCCAAATCCCAGTCAGGGCAGTGCAAGGTGCTCAGAGCCTCCAGGGCCCAACCTCTGGGGGGTTTTCCTGTGGGCACACAGACCCATCCTGGCTGGCACAGCACCCTCAAGGCACAGGATGAGTCTCCCTCAGGAAAAGTATTTGTAGGTGTGAATAAAAGGGGTAAAAACCTTTCCCTGAGTGCCCCAAATAAAGCACTGGAGGGCTGGTTTGGGTTTGCTGACAGGGCAATGCAGGGCCTGTCTGACCTCCAACAGGCACCTCTTTGTCTCCTGGGTTGTAAAACACAAAATATGCCTCAAAAGTGCAATTTGAATGTCTCTGTACAGCAGGAGCTGGACACAGCACAGTGTACTTGTCCCCTCCAGCAGCCAACGTCCCTGTGGATCCATCTGGGAGGCAGCAGCTTCCCAGGGGATTTGTGGAACACAGCTCACCATGGTCTCTGCTCAGCAGCAGATGGATGCCCTGAGCCACAGAGAGGGGAGAGGTGGAGGGAGAACGTTTTATACTCATTTTTACACTCTCATATTCTCAGAGAGGCACCCAAACCCCCCCTGAGCTTCAGACTGTGACCTGCAGCATCAAGGATGCTGAGAGAGTCACAAACCATGGAATGGGTTGGGTGGGAAAGGACCTTAAAGCCCATCCAGTCCCACCCCCTGCCATGGGCAGGGACACCTCCCAGTATCCCAGGTTGCTCCAATCTGGCTTTGGACACTTCCAGGGATAGGGCAGCCACAGTTTCTCTGGGCAACTTCACCCCCAGAGCTGCAGATCCAGCCTGGATGGGCATGACCCAGGCAGGGACAGTGGGAAAGCCAGGTTTATCCATCCCACTTGTCTCAGTTCCCAGCCTCAGCCTCTCTCTCCTGCCCATCACTCCCAGCCTCTCTTCCCGTGGCTTTTTAGCAGTGATGCTGCCACAAAGGAGCAGGATTTCCATGGATTTTCCATCTGCTGCTACACAGTTCATGTCTGATGCCCTGCAGGGCGTTATCAGCTGCTGGATTTCATCATCAGGCTCCCCGCAGTCAGCCTGGGCCTCCCCAGAGAAAGACGGGATTCCCATGGGAATGGCATCCCGGGCTGTGCTGTCCATGGTGCTGGAGCTCGGTGACTCCAGCCATGGGATGTGCTTTGACTTTTGCAACTGGAAGATGTTTCTATAAATAATCACCTGACCAAAGGATTTTTTATTCTGATCCATCCCTGGAAGTGTCCCAGGCCAGGCTGGATGGGGCTTGGAGCAACCTGGTCCAGTGGGAGGTGTTCCTGCCCATGGCAGGGGGGTTGGAATTAGGGTTTCAGGCTGGTTTAGGTGAGAGGCTGAAGGGGGCTGAGCTCAGTTTTATGGTTAGAAAATGCACCTGAAGCCTCAGCCATCCCTCCCTCCCCCGTCTGTCTCAGGGATGAACAGATGGATGTATTTCCCTAAACACCCTAAATAAAAACTTAATATCTTCAAATTCCTAATATGTGCATTGCCAGGAAATGCATAATGAGTTGAAGTGTTTGCTTTGCTCTGCTCCCAGCACGGAGAAATGTTGGAGTCATCAGGGGATGCTGGAAACCCCCATCCCTCAGCTCCAAACCACCCGTGGTGTGGAAGCAGGAACATGGGAGAGCACAGACCACCTTCCAGGCAGGGAGGGTGAGAGGAGAGGGAGATGAAGAGTGTTCTATATCATGTTCATACTTCTTACACTCAAAGCCTCAGGTGCCCAAAGTGCCCCTGGAGCTTTGGGCTCTGCTGCAATTGCTGTGGGGGTCACAGAATTCCAGGCTGAACACCCCCAGCTCTTCCAGGCTCCAGCTTGTCCCTGCTCTGCTCACAGCCCTGTAAAACCCTGGGAATCAACATGTTCCATGGATCCCAGTGGGATACCCACTCACAGGCAGCTTCTCCCCTGGCTGGCACATTCCTTGGAACCCTGTGCTGATGGCAAGGACAGTGTGGTGCCTCCCTTGGGACACAGGGAGAGAGATTTAACGGCACTTCCCATTCTCTTGGGGTGGTCCCCTTACTGCCCACAGCAGCTGAGCAGTCCAGGGTGTTTCCTTTAATCCCCCAGGAATCTTAAACCACACCTTTAACGTGCAGAGAGGGATCTCTTGGCTCTGCTTTGTCCTTCAAGGGTGGGGGGCTCTGCCAGGCAAACCCAGGCCCACCTCAGAACAAAATCCCTGCTGCATCCTAAAATTGGCAAAGGGCTGAGCAACCCCTCTGCAGGCTGGAGCTGCCAGAGCCAAAACATGGCCCCACCTGTGCAGCTCTGAGCTCTTGGTGTCTGCACTCCCTCTCCAGTTACACAGAGCTCTCAGCCTGCACTCAGCTCCAGCTCTCAAGTAACAGCACGGAGAGAAATATAATTTCCCTGCTTCAAAGCACACAGGACTGGAATTCCTAATGGCACCACCTAAGAACACAACCTGCCAGACACGGAACTTGTCCTCTCCTCTGGAGAACTGAAGGGAAAGGCTGTTTCTGTTCTCCTTAAACACTCTTCTACTTGTTCTGAACAACTCGACTTGGCATGGGAAGGATTGTCCCTTTCCCCTTCCCCAGGTCCTGTGGGCCCTTCAGTCCCCAGCTGTAACATCCCAACACATCCTTTCCCAGAGAAGCTGTGGCTGCCCCTGGATCCCTGGAAGTGTCCAAGGCCAGGTTGGAGCAACCTGGGCTTGGAGCAACCTGGGCTGGTGGAAGGTGTCCCTGCCCATTTGCATATTTTCATGAAAATATTCAAGTGTAGAATTCTATAAAAACCAAATAGCAATGACAAATACTCACAGAATCATGGAATGGTTTGGGTTGGGAAGGGACCTTAAAAAACACCCAGTTCCACCCCCTGCCATGGGCAGGGACACCTCCCACCAGCCCAGGTTGCTCCAACCTGGCCTTGGACACTTCCAGGGATCCAGGGGCAGCCACAGCTTCTCTGGGAAACCTGGGCCAGGGCCTCCCCACCCTCCCAGCCAGCAATTCCTTCCCAATATCCCACCTAACCCTGCCCTCTGGCAGTGGGAAGCCATTCCATGTCCTGTCCCTCCAGACCCTTGTAAACAGTCTCTCTCCATCTTTGCTGTAGCTCCTTCAGGACCTGGAAGGCCACAGTCAGGAACCTTGAAGCCTCTCCCCAGGCTGGACAATCCCAGCTCTCCCAGCCTTTCCTCAGCATGGGAATGTCTCATTCTGCAGAGCAACAATCCACCTTACAGTCAGTGTGCTCTGATCCTGTGAGTGCTGGAGCTTGTGGAAGTGCATAAATAGTAAATTAAAGCAGTGTGTGGGTAAAAAAAAAGGAAAAAGAGATTTGATCACAAACTGCCTGGAAAAACAGGGGGGAGAAGGGCCAGGAAGCATGGAAGTGTGGCAGGGATGGAGGTGGGAGCTCCACGACCAACCATCAGACAAGTGAGTTTTTCCCCAGGTTTATTTACTAAATGGCTTCACATTCAATGAAATAGTTACAACAAATACTTACAGAGCACAAGAGCAACACCTTGGGAACTACCAAAGACCCCAAAACACCTCACAGTTCTTTTCCCGTGGGACTCAAATGCCACTTTTGTAAACAAGAACAAACTCGGGACGTTGCTGCTGAAGAAAAAGAAATGAGGTGCACAGGTAAAACCACTCCATGGGCACAGACCACAGGGATCAGCTCTGACTCCCAGGGAAAGCCCTCGGGGCGAGGCCGAGTCCCATTTGGTACATTATTCTCTGTACAGTTATTAAATCCTGCTAAAAATCCTTGGGTTTAAAATACAGCACAGCTCATAAGGCAAAAAAGTAGGAATTATCATCCAGTTCTCTGCATTTCAGGTCAAGAGGAAGAATTTAAGGCAAGTTGGGGCGTTTTGCATTGTTTCATACAGTGGACGGGGACTTAGGGATGGGAACTCCATGGAAATAACACGTTACCCCCCCAGAAAAAAACCTGTTTGGAATGTGGACTGGACACATTTACCCCTCGAGAAATTCCAACTAGGCTTCCTGAAAGGAAAGCATTCCTAGGAAGAGAGACTGTCAAGCAGCTTACAGATGAATATCTTAAAAAAAGCAGAAGTTCAGGAGCTGTATGTGCACGTATAAACTCACTGCAACCCGTTGTAAAGTGCTTTACAGATAAATGGAGAGAGTCAGAACTGGAACTGGATGATAATTTGGAGTTGTTGTGACATCTTAGTTGAAAGTCCTTAATTTTTAACCTGCAGACAGACATTCCCATGAGATTATTGATCTTTAAAAGCAGATTTACACTGATTGTTGTGTCTGATCCTCCTCTACCCAAAGCACTTCAGGGACAGGACAAGCAGCACCTGGATGGGAAATGGGGATGGCATGATTTTAAGGGACAGGATTCCCTAAGAACTGCCCCTGGCAGAAGGTGGGGTGAGATGGGCTTTAAGGTCCCTTCCAACCCAAACCATTCAGGGATTTAACAGTCCCACTGCCTGGGGAATGAGCATAAAACATCTTTGCAGCTTTAAGTGCTTTGAATGCTGCCATTGAAAGATGTTTATACAAATAACCACCTGACCCACGGGTTTTTCATTCTGGTCCATCCCTGGAAGTGTCCAAGGCCAGGTTGGAGCAACCTGGGCCAGTGGAAGGTGTCCCTGCCCATGGCAGGGGGTGGCACTGGGTGGGCTTTAAGGTCCCTTCAACCCAAACCATTCCATGATTCCGTGATTTCTTCTCCACTCCACACACAGACATGCAAATACAGCCATGCAGCTCCTCGTGTCCTACCAAGAGATGCCCTGGAATAACTAAATCAGGTTATTATTGCTATAACTGGAATCCTTAGTGGGTTAAATCAACAGTTTCAGCGTTTTCAATGCAGTTTACCTTATATACATTTGAAGTCCTGCTTAATTCTATCAAATCTGAAGAAGACCTGAAGGATTTTATAGTCTCTGCAAAAACCTGTTATTTATGAGCAATGTTTTATGGTCAAACAGCCTCCTTGAGCAGTTCAATCTGAGTGTCCAGGATGGAAGAACAGGACCAGCACTGCTTCCCTGGCTGCAAGCAGCTCCACAGGAACTCAGGATAAATCTAGTGCACTCAACACCCCCCCAGCTCAGCAGAATTATAAAGAAATGGCTTTTAAAGCAACTATTTCAAATATTATTGCACTGTCAAAAATAATACTACGTGGGCTTGAAAACCAAGGGGAAACAAACATTAATTTAACATGTTACAACAAAGGGAAAGGAACTCTGGAGGCAGAAAAACTCCTCAGTACCAGGCCTGGCAACAGGCAGACAGAGAGCAACACAAATCCAAGGTAACCGTGGTCAGAGGACAACCCAAAATAGTCTAAATTAGCTAAAATTCGATTTTAATTCTATTTTAAATAAAGGTTTTAACTCACAGCGTTGGGTTCTATCCCTCTGGCCCAATTTTCACCGAGTTCTGGGCTGTCACACAGTGACACTGTGGTTAATCCCAGGGATGACCTTCGGCCTCAGCAGGACACAGGTTTGGGATGAGCCCTGGGCTTTGAACTCACTGCACTGGTGCTAAAGGCAAAACTGTGTGAAGAACCCGAGCTGGGATCTCCCTGTTTGTGAGAATGGGAACAACAAACAGATGTGAAATAAAACCCCACTGAAGCAGCCAGGGAGGAGCTCGCTGTGTGATCCGGGACAGCTCCGCAGGCACGGGGGGATGGAGCAGAGAAGGAACTGGAACAACCCAAACGTGTTCCTGAAGCCAGGAACAGCCCCCTTGCCAACCCCACATTTAGCACCATTTGTAGATGGGAACACTCTGAGGAAGCAGATCATACATTCTTTAAAAAAGGAGGTCCCAGGGAACACGGACACGAGTGCGCTCGGGGGGAGGAGGGGACGGGCTGGGCTCCGGGGGTTGTTGTGCATCATGCTGGGAATGCTGCTGCTGGGATTTTTCCTTGTATTCCAACCAAAAACACGCAGCAAGATGAAGTCAGACCATCTAGCAGTCGTTTCTCCACAGAAAGAAAACGGGAGGGAAAGTTAAAAATGCAATTTCTCATCATCAGACCCAAAAACGCTGTGAAGAGGCAAGAAACTTGCCCTGTAAATGTCCCTAAGGAGTTCCTAATGATCCTCCCAGCCCTCCTACCAGCGAGCAGGTAACAAAGGAGAGTGTACAGGCAACATCCTATGGCATTTATTATTTACAAACCTTGAGATACAGAAACAAGGCAGCCCTTGAGTTACTGGTCATAAAAAACCCATGAAGCACTGGCGCTTCCTCGGTGTGCAGCCACAGCCAGGCACCGCTCAGCAAACCCTGCACTCACACACACACTCACACAGCTCTCACCCCAAGCACAGTAAACTTCATATTCCAGAGGAGGCAGGAGGAAGAGAGGAAAGCTCTAGAAAGGGTTAGATGGACAAGTTTCCAACCGGATCCCAGGCGTGGACAGTCCTCCCTAAACCCCACTGCCGCGGACAGGGGGCCAGCTAAAGCCAGCTGGTGAAGCAGCTTTCCATCCCTTCGCTGCTGAAAGAACAAAGGCCAATTATGGGAAGAAAACAAATCCTCATTTTAATCCCAACCTCGGCAGGTTCCTCAGCTGGCAGCTCCGGGCCCGCAGCACGGATCGTTTCCAAGCAGCTCCGGCTCCGTCTCGGCAGCGGTGAGGGGGCGGGTGCTGCCCTCCATCAAAGCGCGGTGAGGCCGAAGTTGCAGCGGCAGTACAGCATCCCCGCAGAGTCCAGCCACGTGTCCGAGATGGGCTCGTACCTCTGCACCGTGTTCAGGTAGGAGGAGCCCGAGTGCCCCCCCACCACGTACAGGCAGTTATCGATCACCGCCGCCCCGACCCCTGCGGGGGGAAACGCCGTGAGACAGGGCTGGCATGGGCACCTCTGCCCCTGAGACAGGGCTGGCATGGGCACCTCTCAGACAGGGCTGGCATGGGCACCTCTGCCCCTGAGACAGGGCTGGCATGGGCACCTCTCAGACAGGGCTGGCATGGGCACCTCTGCTCCTGAGACAGGGCTGGCATGGGCACCTCTGCTCCTGGCTGCAACCACCCTCCCTCCACCTCAACAGGGGGGCCCTCACAGCCTCCTCTCTGGGGTGTCCCTAAAGAAAATGGGTGTCAGGGAAGAGCCCTTTCTGCCCAGGTCAGACACTCTGTTTTTACTGCTCTCGTGTCCTTTTCTGTGATAAAACAATGTTCTCCTGTCCCACAACACCTTGGCAGGGAGGCAGAAGAGACTGGAGAATAGAACCATGGAATACCCTGAGCGGGAAGGGACCCCCAAGGACCATCCAGTCCAACCCTCAGCCCTGTACAGGAACATCCCCAAGGGTCCCCCCCTGTGCCCCAGAGGATCATCCAAACCCTCCTGGAGCTCTGGCCTTGGGGCCGTGCCCACTGCCCTGGGGAGCCTGGGCAGTGCCAACCACCCTCTGGGGGAAGAACCGTGTCCTGAGATCCAACCTGACCCTGCCCTGGCACAGCTCCTGCTGCTCCCTGAGTCCTGTCCCTGCTCACAGGGAGCAGAGATTGAGCTGCCCCTCAGGAGGAGCTGCAGCTGCACCACAGCAATACACCTCTGAGTGTCCTCATCAAACACAGCAGGACAGTGACCACAGAACTGCTGAAACAGCCTCAAAATCAATGCAGATGCAGGAGGTAGAATAGAAATATTACTCCATGTTTTTTTTTCTACAGCTCAGTATTAATAAGCTGGATTTAGAGGTAAATAAAGATTCTTTCCCAGAGCTGACTAAGTGACCTTCACCCCCAGATGAAGTGCAGTGCTCTGCAGACTAACTGCAGGTTCTATCAGCTGAGACAGGTCATCCCTGACAGGACCCCTGAGTTCCCCCGCATGTCCCACCTGTCCTGGGCTCCTTCATGGGCCGGCACACCGTCCACTGGTTCTGGTGGGGGTCGTATCTCTCGATGCTGGACAGGTGGGACACCCCGTTGTGTCCCCCCACCACGAAGATGAAGCCCAGCATGACCCCCACGCCGAAGTTGATCCTCTTGTCAGCCATGGAGGCCACGGTCTCCCAGGAGTTCTTGCTTGGATCGTAGCGCTCCATGCTGCAGGGACAAACACAGCCTGTGAGCCAGGCTTTGGGGACAGAAACCTGCCTCTGTCACAGGCACAGCCAGTCCTGGTCAGCACAGGAACAGTGAAACACAAAGGCAGGTGCTGGAGCTGATGGCAAATCCCCTGGTGCAGCTGCTTTGCAGCACCAACAGACTGTGTGTTACCACCTCAGAAGCACCAATCCTGTCCCAGGGTCCTTCCACAACCAAAGCGGGTGGAGGGTCCCAACAGGGTTGCCAAAAAACAGTTTTTTAACATATTTTTATAACATCTTCAGTCTAAGTTTGGACTCCATGATCTCAGAGGCCTTTTCCCACCTAAAGGATTCTGTGATGTTTCCCCCTGACACACTGACTGCAGCTCAGCCTCTCTGATGTCCTCGTGCCCCTACCCTGGACCTTCAGGTCACACCCTGAAACCACCCAAGCTCCCTCAGAGGTGAAAGTTCTTTCCAGGATGTCTGGTGTTAATTTTTTTAAAAATCAACTAATGGAAAACTGAACACAATGCAGATCCACAATGCATCTATTTGGGTAACACAGCAAATCAAAAACTTCCTTGAGGTTTGCCTGAAAATAACATTCAGAGGGGAAAGTAGAGAGTGTATTTATATTCCTCAGGAAAAGCAGTAAAGAGGCTGCTGATCAAGCACTGAGGGTAGTAGAGGGATTGAATGGAAATGAATTGTCATCATTATTAATTTTTGTGATCACTGGAGCTGCTCAGATGGTCAGTCATTAACACACTTGTGGCACTGAGCTGTTCCCTGTCCAAGTGCAGCTCCAGGAGCACAACGGGGCAAAAAAAAGGGGGAGAGAAGATCAGCAGCAGCACAGAGTTGGGAGAAAAGGTGGTTAATTACCCAGCACTGAGCTTGGTTTAATGCCAGAGCTTGTAGGAGCCTGCAAGGTGTAGGATTCACTCCTTGAATAACTAATCCAAATTATTCACAGAATCATGGAATATCCTGAGTTGGAAGGGACCCACAAGGACCATCCAGTCCAACTCCTGGCCCTGCACAGGCTCATCCCCAAGGGTCACACCCTGTGCCTGAGGGGATCATCCAAACCCTCCTGGAGCTCTGGCAGCCTTGGGGCCGTGCCCACTGCCCTGGGGAGCCTGGGCAGTGCCAACCACCCTCTGGGGGAAGCACCTTGTCCTGAGATCCACCCTGACCCTGCCCTGGCACAGCTCCAGCCGTGGCACTCGGTGCTCTGCCGTGGAGCACCGGGCACCTTCCCAAGGATTTCCAAAAGAACCCAAACCCCCGAGTGAGTCAAAACACGCCTTCCCAGCTGAACCACGAGGCTGACACAGCAGAGGGAGGGTTTATGACGCCCCCAGGGTACTGAGGCTGGTTTAAGTGGAGCTGGCAGGGCTGTCCCGGGAGCAGGTACCTGTTCATGTGCGCGGGCCCGTAGCCCCCGATGGCGTAGATCATCCCGTCCAGCACGGCCGCCGCGAAGCAGCTCCGCGTCTTCGTCATGGGGGCCACCAGCTGCCACTCCTTCACCTTGGGCAGGTACTTCTCCACCGTGCGCAGGTAGGACTGCCCGTCGTAGCCGCCCAGGGCGTAGAGCTCCCCGGCCAGCACCACCACGGCCAGCGTGCTGCGGCTCTCGAACATGCGCTCCAGCGAGCTCCACGTGTTGGTGTCGGGGTCCCAGCACTCCACCGAGCTCTCGTGCTTCCTGTAGCTGATGCCCTGGCACACGTGCGTGGCGATCCCGCCCACCACGTAGATCTTCTGCTCCAGGGCGCAGATCCCGAACTCGTAGCGCGGGATGCTCAGCGGGGCCAGGCCGATCCACGAGTCGTTCTGCGGGAAGTACATCTCCATGCTGGAATGGGAACACAGGGATCACGTGAGGAAACCCAGCTAGATCATCCCGGAGAAGTACATCTCCATGCTGGAACGGGAACACAGAGATCACGTGAGGAAACCCAAATACATCATCCTGGAGAAGTACATCTCCATGCTGGAACGGGAACACAGGGATCACGTGAGGAAACCCAGCTAGATCATCCTGGAGAAGTACATCTCCATGCTGGAACGGGAAAACAGGGATCAGGTGGGAAAACCTAATTGGAGTCATCCTGAGGGAAGTACATCTCCATGCTGGGACAGGAACACAGGGATCATTTGAGAAAATCCAACTAGACTGTCCTGGGGGAAATACATCTCCATGCTGGAAAACAGGGATCACATGAGAAAACCCAACTAGCTAATTCTGGAGAAGTACATCTCCATGCTGGAAAACAGGGATCATGTGAGAAAACCCAAGCAGATCATTCTGGAGAGGTACATCTCCATGCTGGGACAGGAAAACAGGGATCATTTGAGAAAATCCAACTAGATTGTCCTGGGGGAAATACATCTCCAAGCTGGAAAACAGGGATCACATGAGAAAACCCAACTAGCTAATTCTGGAGAAGTACATCTCCATGCTGGGACAGGAACACAGGAATCACGTGAGGAAACTCAGCTAGATCATTCTGGAGAAGTACATCTCCATGCTGGAAAACAGGGATCATGGGAGAAAACCCGACTAGATCGTTCTGGAGAAGTACATCTCCATGCTGGGACAGGAAAACAGGGATCAGGTGGGAAAACCTAATTGGAGTTGTCCTGGGGGAAGTACATCTCCATGCTGGAATGGGAAAACAGGGATCACATGAGGAAACCTAACTGGAGTTGTCCTGGGGGAACTACATCTCCATGCTGGGACAGGAAAACTGGGATCACGTGAGGAAACCCAGCTAGATCATTCTAGGGAAGTACATGTCCATGCTGGAAAACAGAGATCATGTGAGAAAACCCAACTAGATTGTTCTGGAGAAGTACATCTCCATGCTGGGACAGGAAAACGGGGATCAGGTGGGAAAACCTAATTGGAGTCATCCTGGGGGAAGTACATCTCCATACTGGAAAACAGGGATCACATGAGAAAACCCAACTAGCTAATTCTGGAGAAGTACATCTCCATGCTGGAACAGGAAAACAGGGATCAGGTGGGAAAACCTAATTGGAGTCATCCTGGGGGAAGTACATCTCCATACTGGAAAACAGGGATCACATGAGAAAACCCAACTAGCTAATTCTGGAGAAGTACATCTCCATGCTGGAAAACAGGGATCATTTGAGAAAACCCAAGTAGATCATTCTGGAGAGGTACATCTCCATGATGGGACAGGAAAACAGGGATCATTTGAGAAAATCCAACTAGATTGTCCTGGGGGAAATACATCTCCATGCTGGAAAACAGGGATCACATGAGAAAACCCAACTAGCTAATTCTGGAGAAGTACATCTCCATGCTGGGACAGGAAAACAGGGATCAGGTGAGAAAACCTAGCTGGAGTCATCCTGGGGGAAGTACATCTCCATGCTGGCATAGGAACACAGGGATCAGGTAAGAAAACCTAATTGGAGTCATCCTGGGGGAAGTACATCTCCATGCTGGAACGGGAAAACAGGGATCACATGAGAAAACCCAACTAAAAACCCAAGGGACGAGAAGGGTAAGTTTAAAGAAAAAAAAAAAAAAAAGAACAGCCACCAAGATCAAAGAGAGAAGAGAAGAGAAAATTAGAGAGGAGGAGACACGTTCTATATTTATGCACAAACATACACTTGGAAAGTATAATTTGCAGTTTTATAAACACATTTTACGTGCGCTCTATAATTTCAACAAAATGTCAGCGGAGAACAAAGTAACCTGAAAATGTGTCTTTAAAATGCATTTCCTTCTAATTATACTCAGAACACGGTGGCCTGAGCCTACTCGATATAAAGTCTAGTCAATCCACCTAAATCGTTTAATTAATAAATGACTTCAATAATTAAGAGGCTCTCCAGTAGAGAGGAAATGTGAACCATCCAGGAGCATGAGGTCCCTGGAGAGCTGACAGGCACTAAAAACCCAGAAGCAGGAGCTGCTGCTGAAACACCAGGCTGGTGTTAGAGAATGTAGACTAAATACATTCTCAGGAATTTTGTTATGAAGAAGCAAAAAAGAAATCAAAATAATCCAAATTGCACTGCTAGGTAACACTGTTACAGTCACTGAAGGGGCTGGGAGAGAAGCAGAGCTGAAGAATATCAGAGGACAAGTTTATTCACTCAAACAGATTTTTTTATGAAGCACAAAACCCCCTTTATTTTTTAAATCTATAAACCTAACATGTAGTTTAATGTTGGTCCCTATAAATTAACTGAAAAACCTTAAAAATTAAATAATTTCGACAATCTCTCTGAACACAGGGAAAAGGAACATATGGTTCTTCCCAAGTTTTTAAGAGTATATTCATATCAGCAAATGTGGAACTGTCATGGAAAAGAGTATCTTGGAGTAAATGAACATTCCAGAATCCAGCTGGGGAACCAGTTCAGGCAGTCCCTGAGCACAGGGAACATTCATGGAGCTGATAAGGGCACTCAACATCAAAGCACTTTGTGTGTATGCATATATGTATATATGTATATTTGTATAAATGGATATAAGCAGACACACAGACAGTTTAACTCCCAGTTCTGGAAATGTTAATGCCATGTTAAAGCAAACCCAGCCACACCAGTTTGGGGAAACAAAATTATTCTTCTCTCTGTTACAAATCCTTCTGCTCCCATGCTGAGCCTCAGGGATCTCCCCAGTGATGGAACAGGAGGTTCCTTCTGGAATCCAGGGAAGAGAGGATGGGCACTTAACCTGCTCCTGCCAGCACAGACAGGGCACCTACAGGCTGAAATCAGGATTGTATCATGATCAAGAGCCCCTTCCCAGGATCCCTGAGGCTGGAAAAGCCCTCCCAGCCCGTGGATCCCCCCTGTGCCCGATGCCCACCTTGTCCCCCAGCCCAGAGCACTGAGTGCCACGGCCAGGCCTTCCTGGGACACCTCCAGGGCTGGGCACTCCAAACCTCCCTGGGCAGCCCCTGACAAGGCCTCACCACCCTTTCCAGGGAGAAATTCCTCCTCCTGTCCCACCTGAGCCTCCCCTGGCACAGCTGGAGGCCGTTCCCTCTCCTCCTGTCCCTTGTTCCCTGGCAGCAGAGCCTGATTCCCCCCAGTTACCCCCTCTTGTCAGGGGGTTGTGAGACCAGAAGGTCCCCTCTGAGCCTCCTTTTCTTCTCCTTTGCTCTCCTCTGAATAAGTCTGTTTAAATTCCAAGGATTTTTGAGTTATCAGGAAGCATATTAAGTTAATTTTTGTGATTTTTTTTTTGAATAATAATAAATCAGGGGAAAATCACATAAAATGAAAATACCTGAAACGATAAAGAAGCAAGACACAAACTTCAATTAACCATGTTATTAACTCAATCAACAGAATGAAAATGATTCCACAGCTATGTGTGTTGGCACAAGCAAAACCCTGCAGCACTTCAGGTTACTCATGAAATACAAAAGCATTTTGAATTGTGCTTGTGCTTGTTAAAAAAACCAACCCTGCTTAAGAGTTCTCATGAAGGAAAGCAGCAACTACACCCTGCAAATATGGGGGGACTTGAAGGTCTTTTCCAGCTGTGAGTACTCTGAAATCACAGCTGTCCAAGGAGTGTGTTACCCTGACCTGGGGTGATCACAGTCACACATGGCCATCACCCCCTTGCCACTCCTCACCCTTCCAGGAAGGCAAAGAGCCCTGGGGTGATCCCAGACACCATGACCATCCCTCTACATGGCCATTCCTTACCCTTCTAGGCAGACAAGGAGCCCTGGGGTTACCACAACCACCATGGCCACCCCTCCCTGCATCCCTTCCTTACCTCTCCAGGCAAACAAGGAGCCCTGGGGTGACCACAACCACCATGGCACCCCTCCCTGCATCCCTTCCTTACCCTTCTAGGTAGGCAAAGAGCCCTGGGGTGATCACAGACACCATGACCATCCTTCCACATGGCCATTCCTTACCCTTCCAGGCAGACAAGGAGCCCTGGGGTGATCCCAGACACCATGGCCATCTCTTCCTGTATCCACTCCTTACCCTTCCAGGAAGGCAAAGAGCCCTGGGGTGATCCCAGACCCCATGGCCACCCCTCCCTGCATCCCTTCCTTACCTCTCCAGGCAGACAAGGAGCCCTGGGGTGACCACAACCACCATGGCCACCCCTCCCTGCATCCCTTCCTTACCTCTCCAGGCAGGCGAAGAGCCCGGCCTTGCCCCCCACGGCACAGAGCACTTTGGGGGCGCAGCGGGGCCGCGTCATCAGCATGGTCTGGTGGGACAGTCTGTGCTCGGGCATGAAGTGGTACTTGAGGGCCTCGTTGAGCAGGTGCTTGCAGGTGTGGTCGTCCCGGATGAGGTGGTTGGCCTCGTAGAGGCGCGTGAGGAACTTGACGCTGAGCAGGGGCAGGCGCACGCAGTGCAGCAGCTGCGCCAGGTGCTTCTGGCGCTCCTGCACGTCGTACTTGATCCAGGACTCCAGCGCGTAGAACACGCTCTCCTCCGTCACCACGTTGAGGCAGTCGTTGGACACGATCTCGTCCAGCTCGGCGTGCGTGAGCTCCAGGAACTCCTCGGTCTGGCACACGTCCTCGAAGTTCTGGCAGATGTACTTGTTGGCCGCCAGGTACAGGTCGTGGCAGCCGTAGGTCTCGGCGAAGCGCGAGATGCCGATGCAGTTGCCGGGGTCCAGCTGGCTCTCCAGGAAGGCGCAGCACTCCTTGACCACCAGCTTCACCTGGAGCAGGTTGGCGGCGGGCAGCAGCGACTCCACGGTGTCCTGGGAGATGAAGACGGTGCCGGTGTAGGCGTACTCCACGATGGCCTGCAGCGCCGCCTCGGCCACGCACTGGAACTCCACCTCGGCGTTCTCCTTCTCCGACAGGTTCCCGGTGAACATGGCCTTGAAGTAGGGGCTGATGCTGGCCAGCACCACCTTGTGGGCGTGGATCTTGGCGTCGCCCACGCGCAGCACGACGTCGCAGAGCTCGCGGTGCTGCCGCAGCACGTTGAGGCCCTGCAGGAGCTGCTCCGAGTGCAGCGGGGTCAGCTTGGCCAGCAGGTACGGCGGGGACGACGGGTCCATCTGAGGGACACAGGGACGGTCACTGGGGCTCCACCCACACACACACACACGTGCCACATGTAACATTTAACAAGCGCTACCATTTCTGCTTTTATCTGACCAGGTTTATTGATCCCCAGCTCACCTTTTCAACCCTCACGTGCGATGCTGTTTCACGCGAGTTAAATCCAGGACCTTAACAGCCTGTGCCAGATCCATCTCCACATCAAAAACACAACTCAACCATCACTTTTTTTTGTTATGGAGTAAAATGCCTGTTATCTGACACATGGACTACGTGACAGGATTCTACTGGGGCAGCCTCAGTTTTGGGTACCACAATATCAGAAGGATCTAAAGCTGCTGGAGGGTGTCCAAAGGAGGGACATGAGGACAGTGAAGAGCTTGGAGGGGCCATACAAGGAGCAGCTGAGGGCACTTGGGCTGTTCAGCTGCAGAACAGGAGACTGAGGGCAGAGCTCAGCGGGGGCTGCGGCTCCTCCCGAGGGGCAGCTCAATCTCTGCTCCCTGTGACAGGGACAGCACCCAGGGAATGGCCTGGAATTGTGTCAGGGCAGGGTCAGGTTGGATCTCAAGGAAAGGTTCTTCCCCCAGAGGGTGGTTGGCACTGCCCAGGCTCCCCAGGGCAGTGGGCACGGCCCCAAGGCTGCCAGAGCTCCAGGAGGGTTTGGACAATGCTCTGAGGGACAGGGGGGGATTGTTGGGGTGTCCTGGGCAGGGCCAGGGGTTGGACTGGATGGTCCTTGGGGGTCCCTTCCAGCTCAGGGCATTCCATGGCTCTACATCAGGGATTTGAGAGAACTGAACAGTGACTAAAATAAAAATAAAGAGATAACTGAAGAATAGAACTGGCTTAATTTAGACCAAGTTTTAAAAGTTCTAAGACTCCTTTGTGCAGCCCAACTCCTGCCTGCTCAGTGCTCCTGGGGAGCAGCCCAGCCCTGCTGTGACCCCCTCTCCCAGGCTGTGGCAGGGCCCCCCCTCTCAGGGCCCAGCTCTCCATTCCCATTCCATGCCTTCCCTCTGCAAACCAGCCCCACAGAGCCAGGGGGGCAGGAAAAGCAGGAGCAGAGGCTCCTGTGTCCTGGATGCATGGAGCTCAGGAGAGCCTCACCTCACCTCACCTCACGGCTTCCACTGCCACAAAATCCCTGTGGAAGTGGCAGAGACCAGAGCTGGGGAACGATGGGAGCTGGGGAGCACTGGGAGCTGGGGAACACTGGGAGCTGGGGAACACTAGGAGCTGGGGAACACTGGGAGCTGGGGAACACTAGGAGCTGGGGAACACTGGGAGCTGGGGAACACTGGGAGCTGGGGAACACTGGGAGCTGGGGAACACTGGGAGCTGGGGAACACTGGGAGCTGGGGAACACTGGGAGCTGGGGAACACTGGGAGCTGGGGAACACTGGGAGCTGGGGAACACTGGGAGCTGGGCCTGCCTCCTCCTACAGGAGATAATGGTGGGAGCTGCTGAGGAGCTTCCCAGAGCTTCTGAGGGAGCAGGACCCAGGTGGACACCCTGGAGTTACCAGCACTTCACCCCCTCCCAGTCCTGAGAGCCACCCACACTCCCACCATCACCGGGGGTGCAGAGGGAAGGGTCCTGCTCCTCCCCACAGCTCCACAAAACCCTCCTTCCCAAAGGTTTCACTGGAAGCACTTGGATACCTGCTCTAATTGCAGCAGCATTACAATTCCAAGGTGCTGCCCACCACTTTGTTCAGCCCCATCCCTGCACAGAGGTGGAGGGGGGGATGTGTCAGCTCCTGGACCACGAGAAACAGCCCCACTGTTCCCCCCCAGCCCTCACTGAGCACCTGATTTCATGGCAATTTGATAAATGAGCTCTCAGCTCTCACTCCTTCTCTCTCAACAATAAGTTCATCATTTTTAGAGCTCCTTAACTGACACCTCCCTTGCAGGGAGCCCACTTAGAAGTGCTTCATCTGAAAGAACAAAAGGGGTTGCCAAGGTTTAAATGCAGAGTAGAAAGCACTGACAGGGATGTAAAGGATCACAGGCAGGGAGGGAAACCTCCTACCTATGGAAAGATACAGAAGCTCTCCTATTATAGTGCTACAGTAGAAAAAAATAACTGAAAGGAAGTATTTTAAGCACACCTGTAAAAGGCATGATAATATACAATGTTTTCCCTATCAGAGTTTTGCAACACAAAGTGGAGGAATTAAAAAAATAAATTAAAAAAAAGAGCTGTTCAGCAGCCAAAACACTTTATTTCCCCTTTGTGTCTGTGCTCTGGTCAAAACTTGATTGCACAAACACAGACACGTGGCAGGGAAAAGGAATGGTCACAGCTCAGCTTTATAACTATATAAATAACTATATTTAAGTCTCTCTACAGCAATAGAAGTTTTTGTAGCACCCTGGTAGAACCTCTCACACCCCCTGCACACCTACACCACAGTTTGCTGGTATTTATTCCACTGCTCAGCAAGAACCAGCAGCTGGAACACGACCCAGCCCTGGACTGTACCCCAGTACAGGGGTTTGTGCTCCCAGCTCACATCAGTGGTCACCCCGGGGCTCTGAGCTGTCAGATTCTCCCAGGTTGGGCTTAAAACTCATCCTGAACAGCAAGTTATTGGAAATAAGGAGGTTACCCGGCAGAGCTGGCTCACTGAGGGATCTGACTCTGCCAAAACGCAACGTGTGTGCAGAGCAGGAAACAGCAGCGAGAGCTCCGGGCACTTCTGTGCCCCGAGGGGGAATTTCAGTGCCTGCCAAACCCCGATTTAGAGGCCGGAATTCGCGGGGCAGCAAAGCCACTGGGCTGGTTCTGGGAGTCCCGAGACAGCACAAAGCTCAACCACACCCTGAGAACCGGGCTGGGTTCGGGTCCAACACCCCGCACACAAAAAGGGCAAGAAAAAAGCAATACAAACAGAGAGCGCCCTGCTCACGGAATTGACGCTCTCCGTGTGTTCGTGCTCAGCGCTGGTGCCCAAATCCAACCCAGCCTGCGCCGGGGCTGAGAGAGCAGGGTTGGGACAGTCCCCGCAGGGAGGACGGGGCTGGGAGCACCTATGGAAGGTGTCGCCCCTGCAGCGGGTGGAACGGGACGGGATCCAAGCCCCTTCCAACCCGAAACATCCCGTGATTCCATGAAAACGCCACCGGCTCTTGTGCCCTCATCCCTGCCCCTTATCCCCGGCAGCGCCAGGCTGGACCAGGAGCAACCTGTGGCAGGTGTCCCTGAACACGGCAGGGGGTGGAACGGGACGGGATTTATGTCCCTTCCAACCCAAACCCTTCCGGGATTGCCGGGCTCCGCCGCTGCCGGCGCACACGGGGGTCTCCCCAGGGCGGGTCCCCCGAGCACCCGAGCCCGCTCCCGCTGCACCCCGCGCCAGGAGGCGGCGCTGCCCGCTGTACCGCGGCTCTCCCGGTGCTCTATCCCAGAGATTTCTCCCGGTGCTCTATCCCGGTCCCACCTGTCCCGGTGCCGGCCCGGCCCGGCCCGGCCGCAGCGCCGCTCGCTCCGCTCCTCACCGCCCGCAACGTCACTTCCGCCCGGCCCGCCCCGCCAATCAGCGCCCGGGACGCCGCTCACACCCACCCCTGCCCCTTCCCGGCCGGGATCACCTGCACCGCGCGCGGGGGGGATGCATTATTGGTTGGCTTCCCCACCGCTCCCTAGCGGTGCCCCGTCCTCGTCGCTCCCTCAGAACCGCTTTGCACTCCATCACCAGTGCAGTCGCGCCCCGTTTCACCCTCCGCGACGTGAGGAGACGGCGCGGAGATATGTGCGTGTCCCCCCCCCGGGTGGCCCCGGTGTGGTGCGCGCCGCGTCGGCGCGGTGCGCGGCGCCCCCTGGCGACGGCGGCGTTGCCGGGCGGGGCCTGAGGGGCCCCATGGCCGCGGGCCGGGGACATGGGCGAGCCCGGCGGGCACGGGCCGGGACACGGACCGGCATCGGCACCGGGATCCAGCGCACACGGACCGCGGGGCCGCGCCCGCGCCTGGGAGCGCGGCGCTCCCGCTGAGGAGGCTCCCGGCACGGAGCCCCCCGGCCCCGCTGAGGAGGGTGCGGAGCCCCCCGACCCGCGTGAGGGCTCGGGGCACACGGAGCCCCCCGGCCCCGCTCGGGAGGGCCCCGGCACGGTGCCGCTCCACCCGCGGGGGGACGCGAAGGACACGGAGCCCCCCGGCCCGGCCGCCCCGCGGCAGGACCCGGGCTCGGCGCCGCCCGGCCCGCGGGAGGGCTCGGGGCACGCGGAGCCCCCCGGCCCCGCGCAGGGCGAGCCGGGCTCGGAGCCGCTCGACCCGCAGCAGGACGGGGATGACTCGCCCCCGCCCGGCCGTGCGGAGCTGCCGCTGGTGCCCGCCGAGCTCCGCGCGCGGCTGCTGGACCCGCGGGACTACCGGCGGCGCGCCCAGGCGGTGGAGCAGCTGCGGCGGGCGCTGGAGGGCTGCAGCCCGGCCGCGCTGAGCGCCGCGCCCGCCGCCGCCCTGCGCGGGCTCATCGCGCTGCTGGACGCGCTGCTGCGCGACCCCAACTTCGCGGTGGCGCGGGGCGCGCTGGAGGCCACGCGGCTGCTGGCGCTGCGGCTCGGCCGGAGGGTGCCCGCCGTGCTCGCCCCGCTGGTGGCCGCGGCCGCGCGGGCGCTCGGGGACACGCAGCCCGCGATGCGCCGGGACAGCGCCCGGCTGCTGCTGCGCCTCATGGGCGCCGCGGGGCCGCGGGCCGTGCTGCGGCTGCTGCTGCAGGAGCGGCTGCTGCGCCACCGCAGCGCCCGGCTCCGCGAGGAGCTGCTCAACACGTGCACGGCCGCGCTGCTCACCTACCCCGGCGAGCAGCTGGACCTGCCGCAGCTGGCGGCCGCGCTGGCGCCCGCGCTGCTGGACGCGAAGCGCAGGGTCCGGCACGCCGCGCTGGAGGCGCTGGCGGCGCTGGCCGCGGCCATGGGCGCCGGCGGGACCCAGGCGCTCTTCAGCGCCGTGGGTGCCCTGGAGCTGCGGGCGGGCGGCGCGGGGGCCGTGCGGGCCGTGCGGGCGCGGCTGGCCAGGAAGGCGCTGCCCAGGCTGGGCGAGCAGGGATTCGTGGAGTACGGCCTGCCCCTGCCCTCCGCCGGGCACTGCCGCGGGCGCTGCCACCCCCCCGGCGCCGACACCGAGTGGCTGCTGATGGGCGGCAGGACGCAGAGCGCTCGCTGCGGGTGCCCCGGCGGGGAAGAGGCGCCGCACGGCCCCGGCTGCAAGTGTGCCGAGCGAGGGATGAGCCCCAGGAGAGTCCTGAGCGCCGGGAGAGGGAAGAACAAGCTGCCGTGGGAATCCGAGCTGGCTGGAGACAGGGAAGGTGGCTCGGGAGTCAGGATGCCGTTCCCGAAGGGTGTGGAGCAGGTATGTAACTCCCTGGCATCCTTCATCCTAAGGCATTTCCAAGGGGAGGTTGGAAAGTTGTCAGAGGCTTGTTAAGTGGCAGCTATTTGGGAGGGATGGCCGATGTTTTACGTGCAAGGATTTGTACCCTCGCATCGGTCTGGGAGGGCGTGTTTGGGAATTCCTTGTGTCAGATTTAACCAAACAACTTATCACTTAATAAACGTAATTTTTGATGTTACTGGGCTCCCCGAGGCACTTCTTAGGCCTGACCATAGTGACATGTGCCTGGCATGTCAGCAGTGACAGGTGAACCCCAGGGAATGAGCACAAGAGTGGGGAAAACACAGCCTTTGTTTGTATATTAGTGTTTGAGAGCACCTGCCTGACTGCTGAGAGTGTCCTGAAGCTGTCTGGGGGAGAACTGACCCATTCCTTCAGCTGCAGGCAGAGCTCTGGAGTGGGGCTGAGCCAGGGCTCTTTGACTGCCCTGGGATAAACCTGGAGACTGCCAAGTGCCTGGGTGGCTCTTGCTGCTCAGGCTGATCTCACTAGGAAAAATGTAGGTCAGGCTGGAACAGAAATTCTGACTGAGCTTTGATTTTATCACTTACCCAGTCAGCAGCTGGAAAGGGAAGGAATCTCTGGAATATTGTCCAGGTCGTTTTGCCTTTGGCAGTGGTGCTGTGACACGTGTTTTGGATACAACCCCCACGTGTGGTATTGCTGTGTGGTGGGTTTTCTGTACTGTTTGGGGTTTTTATAAGTGGACATGTTTGATTTATCATGTCTCAATCTCCTGTGATTGAGCTGAAGCAAAGAGATCCCAGAAAATCAAAGGCTGTGCAGAGGAGATTCCTCCTGCCACGTTTACGTAGTGAGAATTTAATTCCCAGTTGCTTGGTAACTTGTTGCTGTGCTGGATGAGGTCATGGACAGTGAGTGCTCCTCTGCAGCCAGGCTGTTGGGAAACTCAGAGCATAAATAAATGTGAGTTCATGTTTCTGTACTGTAAAACCCCAAAGTTCATGTCTAGGCCTGAATGCAGATGTGCTCATCCCTTCCTTGGTGTCTGTGTTACCTTTAACTCAGGCCCCTAAAGAGATCTGTGTCTTTTGGAGTTGATGAATCAGGCAGCTGAGTTCCTTTGGGATACCTACAAACAGGCTCTGGACACCAAGATATGTAGGAAACACCTCCAGAGCAAGAAGGGTTTTCTTTTTGAAGCAGTTTTGCAGTATAAACTAAGACAGCTTGTAGAAATATCAGTTGCCAGTGCTCTCCAGGCAGGTTGGGCTGAGCCCTGTGCTGCTGCTCTGTGTGGTTTTCTGAACACCAAGCAAGTTAATACAGGCACCAAAGCCTGGCTGGAGCTTGGAATGGGGGAAGGTGCTCTGGAGATGGTCCTTTTCTAAAAGGAACTAACCTTTTGTGCACGTGGTTGTGTTTATCCCTGTAAAGTGGGAGGAGTGCCCGAGGTTTCCAACCCTGGAGAGAGGGAGAGAAAGCAGTTCACTTATGGATTCTGTTTTGTTGATATGCAAAGTGCATTTAGAGATGGTGTCAATCACAGAATCGTGGAATGTTTGGGTTGGAAGGGATCTTAAAGATCACATTTCAAACCCCTGCCATGGGCAGGGACACCTTCCACTAGCCCAGGTTGCTCCAAGCCCTGTCCAGCCTGGCCTTGGACACTCCCAGGGATCCAGGGGCAGCCACAGTTTCTCTGGACAACCTGGGCCAGGGCCTCCCCACCCCCAACCAAGATTTCCTTCCCAAGAATTTCCCATCCTTGGGGCAGCCCTTCTGAACTGAGATTGCCATGAGCTGTATAAATAAAGCTCCTGTGCTGGGGGCATCCTGAAATCAGTGTGTGTGTGGGAAGGCAGCCCTGGATCTCCCCTTAACACCCTCCAGTGAGGTAAATTCATTTATCATGCATGGAATTCTGGTACTCGACTTGACATTTAAAATATTAATTATTAATTCAGACATTCCTTTTGAAATGAATTTGCTTAAAAATTAACTTCTGGAGTCATTCCGTGGCTGAAGGGATGCATGGAAGGAGCTTAATGTTTAAAGCAGTTTTCCTGCCAGGATTTTTAGGGTCATGTTACACAGTGGCTGTCCAAGGCCATGTCTAGACTTTCCTGATCAGATAAGATGTGAAGTAAAACATGTGTAAGTTAATGTGTACTAAAAATAAAAGGTAGATAAAGCACAGTGACTCCAAGGGCTTGGCAGCTTCTCCAGAGAGTTGTGGATTCTCCATCCCTGGAAGTGTCCAAGGCCAGGTTGGACGGGGCTTGGATCAGCCTGGGGATAGTGGAGGTGTCCCTGCCCATGGCAGGGGGTGGAATGAGATGGGATTTAAGGTCCTTTCAACCCAAAGCATTCCATGATTCTGTCAGTGCTGGTTAATTGGGTTCTTGATGAAACATTTCTCAAGTAGTTGAACTCAGCCTGCTGTGACCAAACCTCCTGGTTCTCCAGTGTTTTCCCAGCCTTGCCATCCATGAGGGGTCACACTAGTGAGTCCAGGAATGCTGCAAGCAATCCCACATTCCCTTTTGAACTCCCATCTTCTCTGACTCTGTAACGTGAAGGACAAGGTGGTTACCCCAGAATGAGCTAACAGAGTTCTCCCTGACGTATTGGTAGCTGAGCCTTCCCGTGTTTTCCTTGGAAATTCAGTGTGCTGTATGGAAAACACCATGCCTAGGGATTATTGTAGGGCAAGAGTTACCCCCTGTGAAACACAGACCCTGCATCTGCTGTTGGAGGTGCCTTTTGGGGGAAACAAGAGCACTTGAACACCTCTCCGATGTTTCCAGCCCTGTCACAAAGTACTTGTGACCTCTGTGATCTCCCATAACTGAGGTGTTGGGCAACACTGTGGAATTCTCCTCATTTCCATCCTGATCCCATAACAGAGAACCTCAGAGCTGGGCTTTGTGGGGACCTCAGTGGGTGTGCAAGTGTGAAATCAGGTTTATGGAACAACAGCTCTCTGTTTTAGCAAGGATCAGAGGGACACAGAGTCAGTGGGATAAGGCTGCCTGTTCTTGGGAACTTGGGGTGGCACTGGCACGGGAGCTCTGGTGTTTCTGGAGGCTGCAGGAGTATTTTGGGGAGATATCATTCTGTCTTTGTGTATTGTAGGTCTTTTCCCTGGGAGCCTGTGGTTGATACTGCTGGATGTTGGATCAGGAGAACCTTTTGTCTGGCTGGGTCTGGAACAACTGGGCTAGTGGAAGGTGTCCACCCATGGCAGGGGTGGAACTGGGTGATGTTTAAGGTCCATTCCACCCAAACCACCCTGTGATTCCATGATGGGTCACTCTCAAGTGCTTTGGTAACCAAGTTAATAATTCCTTTGGTGGATGGATTCAAATATTACCTGACAATGGTGGTACTGGTGGAATCTATAGGAACCCTTCTGAGAAATCCCTTTGCTGGGATCTGTCATCTACTCCACTGGAACATCTGGCAGCTTTGGGTTTGCCTTTACTTCCCACTGCCCTCAAGCCCATGCTTAGCAAATTAGTAATGCTGTAATTATAATTTGTGCACAGGGGAGCAGAGTTTTTATCCCTGTAGCTGGGACTGGAACAGCTGAGTGGAGTTGTACAATAATGGCAGTGTTTTACTTTACTCCTTCTGCATAAATTGCTTTGTCCATGTGGAAAAATGGGGCCTAAGTTTGTCCTGCACCAGCTACTGAGGGGAAAATTAACTCCATCCCAGCTGAAACCAGGCCACAGGAACTCAGACAAGTGACATTTAATTGTGGACTGGAAGGTCCATGGATGGGAAATGCTGTTTGCTGATCCCAGGGGCAGGAATGCCGAGGTTTCATCTCTTTTATCCCATCTGGGATAACCCAGAACCAACCCTTCACCGTTTTCCTGCTGCTCTTTGTCCCCCTGTGTGAAGGGCCCCTGGTGTCCCTCAGGGCCTGCTTGCTGTGGAGGCCCCATCAGTTTTCCCCCACCGTGCTGTGCTTTAAGCACTTGTCCTAAAATACTTCAGTGAGAGTCTAATCCCTGCAGGCTGATTAAGCAGCTTTAGCCCCGGCTCTCAGGGAGGAGATTTTCATGGGGAGTGTTGAGCTTTGGGGCATTTTGGTGGCTTTGCTGAGGGTGCCTCAGGCTGGAGACTTGGACACGAATCCCATCGGAGCCTGGGAAATGCCAACAGGAAATCACAGCATGGTTTTGGAAGGGAGGATAAAATTTTGGCCATTTTTGTTAACTACAACCCCCCCCCTCCCAGGCTCAGGGAAGGGTTTCCCCCTAGAACCAGTGTCCACATGGCTGTGGACCTTGGAGCTCAGCTCCCTCTGGGAACTGCTTGGCTTTCAAAGCACTGAATGGAAAACCAGGCTTCACTTATTTATTTTCTGCCAACAGGTACCTCATGTGACTTCATTTTCCATTTATAATGGGAACAGTCTCAGGAGAATTAGGAATATGTAATTAAAAAGTTTGAATTATGAGGTTTATTTTTTTCCTTGTTGGCAAGATATGGGGCTGGAATTTCTCTTGGCTTAGGTGTGTATGTTGTGTCTCTTCTTTACTTGGAAAGGACCCAAAGGTTTTGTTCAAACTTCATTATTTAACTACTTATTTAATATTGTCTATATTCCATAACCAATCCTATTTTTCTGTGTGATAGATTAAATATTATAAGGACTTTAAACCAATTAGTGTGTGCTCGTGGTCATGGTTCTCCTCCCAGGTTTGAAGTTCTGCGCTTTCCTTTGTGATATTTTTGTGAAACCCCATTTCAACAATAATTAAACCCTTTAAAGATACTGAACCAGAGCATTTGGCTGCTGTTTGTCTGACCCAGACACGGAACTTGGAGGACAATCTGTGGAGTCACCCCGAGGTTTCTCCTGGAGCAGGGAGGGTTTGGCAGAGCTGGGAGCTGTTCTGGGGGTCTCTCACTGTCCGAAACAACTTGGATTGTGTGGGCCAGGCTGTGGACTGGGGAGATCATGGAATTAGGGAGAACTGCACTTTGATATTCCGAGAGTTTCTGTGAAGTTCCCAGTCAGAGGATCCCATTTGTGTGGTGAACTGAGGCGTTCAGTGAAATGAAAAATAACTATTTTTATAAATCAATGTATTATGTAGTTGTTAGACTACAAATGCCCCATTCACACAGCAGGATGTGAATAAAGGGGTTTTCAGGCTGAACATGGTGCTTTTCTTTCCAATACTGAATAAATATTTCCATTTCTGCTCAGACTTCTCCTTGTGCAGCCTTGTCTGTGAAAGGGGAGAGCGGAGGAAATGCAGCCTGGAGATGATGCAAATCACTGATTTCACTAATTAAATCAGGAAACTTCATTTAAAGCATGACCTTTTCTTTGCTAAATACTGCTATTAGTGAGATTTTCCCCTAACCTTTGCCCAGTTCTCAGTACAAGCTGCTGATATCCTCAGCTCCAGCTTTTTGACTAAACCTGAAGTTTGCCCAGCTCAAGTAGCTGTTCCGTTCTGGGATTTTGTTGTCTATTTAAACACTCCCACATCTAATGGACATAATTCAAAATGTCAAAATTTATGGTAAAAAAAAAAGTAAAAAAAAAAGCCCTCAAAATTTAATTTTTAAGAGATTTAATTTTTAAGAGATTTAATTTTTAAGAGATTTAATTTTTGAGAGATTTAATTTTTGAGAGATTTAATTTTTGAGAGATTTAATTTTTGAGAGATTTAATTTTTGAGAGATTTAATTTTTGAGAGATTTAATTTTTGAGAGATTTAATTTTTGAGAGATTTAATTTTTGAGAGATTTAATTTTTGAGAGATTTAATTTTGAGAGATTTAATTTTTGAGAGATTTAATTTTTGAGAGATTTAATTTTTGAGAGATTTAATTTTTGAGAGATTTAATTTTTGAGAGATTTAATTTTTGAGAGATTTAATTTTTGAGAGATTTAATTTTTGAGAGATTTAATTTTTGAGAGATTTAATTTTTGAGAGATTTAATTTTTGAGAGATTTAATTTTTGAGAGATTTAATTTTTGAGAGATTTAATTTTTGAGAGATTTAATTTTTGAGAGATTTAATTTTTGAGAGATTTAATTTTTGAGATTTAATTCTACTTAAAATTTAATTCTTAAAATTTAATTCTACTTAAAATTTAATTCCTAAAATTTAATTCCTAAAATTTAATTCCTAAAATTTAATTCCTAAAATTTAATTCCTAAAATTTAATTCTTAAAATAGTACAATTCTCGACCAGTTTATTTTGCTGGGTTTTTTTCCCCCTCAATGTGTGAATAGTGCTAACCTGTGTTATTTTAAGACCTGGAAAACGACTGAAATGCTTTCTAATGCTTCAAATATTTGAATATCTGGGAGAAGACAACCCTTACCAAGGTGTTTTCAGTGCTGTCTGTGCCCCTGCTGTTTGCCCAGGGCAGGGAAATGTGCTTTCCTTTCACCCACAGCTTGTTTTCCTCTTGCCCACAGTTCTCTGCATCCAGTGATTTCCTTCACTCCCCGAAGCTCCAGCCCTCCCAAGGAGTCCCAGCCAGCCAGGAGTTATTTTTTAGTAGAAAAAGGGCTTCCAGGACTTTATTCCAGACCGGTGTGGAAGTGAACTCTGGGAATTCTACCGTTTGTGCTGGTGAGTGTGAGCAGGGCAGGGTTCGAGCTGCCCTGACAGAACAGACACATTTTGGTGCTTCAGGAGCCAAAGGGCTCCTCAAGAGCCTGGGCAAGACCAGACCTGATTTGTTCTGTCCCCGTGGCCTTTGTGAGCAGCCCTGAGGCCTTGCCAAGTCTGCTCCCTCGCTGTGTTTTGGGGTTTTTGGGTGTTTATTTCCCTTTATTGTCACACGCTCAAAGAGGGGATTGTTCCGGGGTTTCTTTTGCCCCCCTACAATTCCTGGTTGGAGCAGGGCCCTGGAGGAACTGCCAGTCCTTTCCCTTTTTCCCTCTGAGCTGTATTAGGGGGTTGCTTAGAGACTCTGGAATTAAATACTCTCAGTGTATTTGGATTTTACACTCAGAGCTGCACAGAGTCCTAATTCCCCAGGAAATGTTGTTGTGCATTCTTTGCTGAACAGCACGTGTTTCTGAGCCACTCATTTGTGTTTGCTCTTGGAAGGTGCTATGGGCTCTCACCAGCCCCAAATTTCAGGGAAGTGTGGGACACTTGGATACCCACAGGCACGTGGGAAGAGTGGCAGTGTGGACTCGGAGTTACAGTTTTTGGGACTGAACAACTGTCAGCAGGACAAAGGTATGTGGGTTGTGACAGTGTCCTAAGTCAGTGCATGGCACTCTGGAATTATCTCTTTATTTCTTTGCTACCTTAAGAAATAACAAGTGTTACTGAAAGGCTTTCCAGTCCCTGGTCAGACACATTTGTGCCTCCTCCTGTATATTTTCATTAGTGGTTAATTTACAGCTCCCACCTTTGATATTTGACTCTATCAGGGTGTTACAGCACCACCCTTTCTGTAAGAGAATCAGAACTGTGTTTGACCTACTCGTGTCATCCTTTTATTTTAAACATAGTTCTCCAAAACAAGCCTGAGAAATAGTTTAAGGCTTGAACTCATGTTTGGATGGGCAATGCAAAGTACAAAATGAAGGTACCTGATTTGCCTGCTTGGGTACAACCTTTAGGCTCTGACAGTCTAGATGGTGTATTACTGCATTGCAAATTATGATTATGGTGTATTATTTAATTATTTCTATGATGTATTCTTTTATTATAAATTACTGTAGTGTATTATTTAATTGCAAATTTTTATGGTGTGTTGTTTCCTTGTAAATTGTTACGGTGTGACATTTCACTGTGATTTATTTTTGTGGTGCATTATTTGATTGTAAATTATTATTATAAGAGCTTATTATCACAAATACTGTTCTGTTTTCCTTTGCCCAGTTTCTTCCAGCCTAAATTTTCCCAGCAAGACCCAGAGAGGGTTTTGCACTCAGGCAGAGCCCACCATGTCCTTCCAAGGCCTCAGTGCCAGCCAGGGCACCTTCATCCTGCCCTGCTACCCCCTGTCCTCCCCCAGGACCAGCCCCAAGCACCTCTCCTCTCCAGCTGCATCTCCAAGGAGGGCCCAGGACAATGCCATGAACCTCTCCAACTCCTGGCCTCGCAAAAGCTTCGAGGGGCTGCCTAAGCCTGGCTCCCAGAAGCAGCTGCTCAGCCCAAAGTCAGGAGACAACACAGGTAGGAACGTTCTCAGTGTAACAAAAAGGCACTTTGGGGTTGGATTTTGAGGGGTTTCAAACAGTGGGCAGAAAACCCACAGTGGCAGGTGAGAGGGAGCTGGGCAGTGCCAGGAATGGGAGGGGTTTCCAGCTGCCCTGCTCACAGCCCTGCAGGCTCCTCCTAAAAAGTGAAGCCTTTGCCATAAAGCACCACTGTGTGCTTCAGCTCTGCTCTCCTCCCCAGTGATGTCCCAGGGAAAGGGCTGTCCTCAGAGGAAAAGGAAACCAACCCCCAAAATGGAGCACTTCCAGAGAAAGCCAATAAGAAATACCTGTATTGTTAATGCTCTAATTAATGCACGTGCAAGGAAAGTGTTGCTCCTGCACTTTGTCTTTTATTTGAATCGTGGAATCACAGAGGGGTTTGGGTTGGAGGGGATCTTAAAGCTCAGCCAGTTCCAGCCCCTGCCTTGGGCAGGGACACCTTCCACAAGCAGGAATTGCATTTGGGAGTGGACACATCAGATTGTCCCCACTCAGAACAGCTTGTTAAAACCTGGCTACAAACAGCTGTGTCCCTCATGAGCAGAATTGGTGCTGATCTCACACTGAGGTGGCACAAACTGCTGTCTGTGCTCTGATTTCCTGTCTGAAATCCTCCTGTACACATTAGTGAACCTTAATAATAACCTTGAATAGTTTTAACATTATTTAATTACAGTTACTTAAACAATTCAGCTGATTTCTTTCAAACACTCACTAAAGGCAATCTTATTTTGGGTCTCTACTCTTTGTTTAGTTCAAATTGATTCCTAATCACTCAGGAGGCTCCTATAAACAAAATGACAGCTTCCACATCAAATGAAAGAAATCTGTTTGAAATTTCATCTTCTTTGAGACCCATATTTTGTGCACATGTAGCAAATCTCTAACTGAATGCTTTGGGAGTCACCTGTCCCTGGAACATGCCTTTATTATGTAGATGTGGTTGTCACTTGCTGATTTTCTCTGTGTTTTCCACATGCATTGCAATTTTTTTGTGTGTGTTTTGGAGTAACTTTGTTGTTACAGAATTACAGGGGAGTTTGTTAGGCTGTGAGTCTTTCTTTTCTTCATTAAGAAAGGTAATTACTTTTTAAAGGGACTTATTAAGCTTTTAAAGAGCTTATTATCACAAATACTGTTCTGTTTTTTCCTGTGGGGCCAGGAGTTGGACTTGGATGATCCCTGTGGGTCCCTTCCAGCTCGGGCTGTTCTGTGATTCTATGTCGGTATGCACAGGCATGAAACACTAATTTTTATTTTCTTTAAGGAAGGAGGCAGTAGGAGTGGAATAAATTGGTAACTGAGGCTGCACAGGTGTGTTTTGAGCACTCCTTTCGTGGCAGCAGCAGTTCTGTGGTGTGACCCAGAACCGAGGCGGGCAGTTTGTCCTGGGGCTGTTCGTGCCGCCCCTCCAGAGCCCTGACACCTGGCTGTGTGTTCCCCAGGGGAGAACGTGCTGGAGAAGCCCTCCCTGCAGCTGAAGCCCACGGTGGTGAGACCCCCCCTGCCCCGGCGGGGCCTGCCCGGGGCCCGGCCCGTGCCCCCCATCCCGCGCCTGGGCAGGGCCGGGGCCAGCGAGGACGCCTGGCTGGGGCAGCTGGGCAGGGAGCTGGCAGCGGGGCTGGCACAGCTGCACGTGGATGCCGAGGAGGTGGACCAGGAAGAGGTGGGTCTAAATGTGGTAAAACACACTTTGAACGGCGCTGCCCCATCCCTGGAAGTGTTTGAACACCCCTGGATCCCTGGAAGTGTCCAAGGCCGGGTTGGACGGGGCTTGGAGCAGCCTGGGCTGGTGGAAGGTGTCCCTGCCCATGGTAGGGGGTGGAACAAGATGAGCTTTAAGGTCCCTTCCTGCCCAAACCATCCTGGGATTCTGCGACTCCATGGCTTTGCCTTTCTGTTTCTGTACCTTCCATCCTCTGGTCCCCACTGAGAGGAAGCTGAGGTGGGAGACAGCCAGAGGAGGAATTTTTTAATGTGAAATATATTGAGCAAAAAAGGAGGGAGGACATGCAATAGCATCAAACTCTAGTAATTGTAGGTTTCCCTGCTTATTTGAGTAGGATCTTGTGCTTGCTGGGCACTGATTGCAGCATTTACTTCTGCATGTAAGAGAATAGGTTTAAATGGGATATATGGAAAAAATTCCTCCCTGGAAGGGTGGGGAGGCCCTGGCCCAGGTTGCCCAGAGAAGCTGTGGCTGCCCCTGGATCCCTGGAAGTGTCCAAGGCCAGGTTGGACAGGGCTTGGAGCAACCTGGGCCAGTGGAAGGTGTCCCTGTCCCTGGAACTGGAAGGGCTTTAAGGTCCTTCCAGCCCAAACCATTCCATGGTTCTGGGACTGTGTGTTGTGCAGATTTGCTGGGGAAAGCCTGGGGTCCCTCTGTGTGTGCTGTGAGCCCTCACACCCTCCCTTCAGTCTGTCAGAAAACATACAGCAGTTGATGTACTTTTGCAAGTCTGTCCTGGTGCTTTGGGAAGTGGAGCTGGGATACAGCATCCTTGGGAAGCTGCATTTGCTTGCAGGATAATTCCTCTCGTGAAGTAAAACAAGGGAAGGGATTGTTTTAATGTGATAACCCGAGTGAATGATGGTCACATTGCCCAGCAGGGACTTGAGAATTGGACTGAACGCTCAGAAATGTACTTTATTTAGCTTAACACGGTTTCTCCCTGTGCACTGACTGCCCCCTGTCCCTTTTCCCTCCTGGGCAGATGCAGAACTCCCTGCGCTCCCTGCGGAGCAGCGCGGCCAAGAAGAGGGCCAAGCTGAGCAGCAGCATCGCAGACCTGGAGAGCCCCGACCCTGCAGTTAAACTGGATGGCTCCGGGGACTGCCCCTCCCAGGGCTCCTCCCCCAGGGAGAGTGGCATTTACAGCCAGGAATCCCTGCCCTCCCCCGTGCCCACCCTGCCCCGAAGGAGGAGAGTGATGTGAGTGCCCCTCTGTGTTCCCTCACACGGGCCCTGCTGCTCTTGCTTAAATGATAGTATTAAATTATATTCCTTTTATGTAAAATTGTTTTGCTTAACAGCTTGATTTTTTTTTCCTTTGTGAATAATTTTAATATCTAAAAATGCAAGAGTTGCATGATTACGTTATTCCAGGTTTTTTCTGGCTTGTAAGGTGAAGGAGTTCCCTTAGAGCCCAGGGCAGGGAGGCACTGCCAGGGGAAGTAAATATTTGATGAAGACTTTACAGGAGGGACATGACCCGTGGCTGAGCAGGGGAGGGAGGGGGAGAATGAGTTAAGAGCAAGGATAAGGTTGGCTTATTATGGCCTGGAAATTGAAGAAGGAAGGGGTTGGCTTCTGTGAGAAGGGCAAGACAATGTGGATGTTTCTTATTGTGAACAAGAACTCTTTCCATTTTATTGCTGACAGATAATTGTTAGTTTAAAATGCCTTCACAGAGCTCTTCTGAATAGGAGTTGTCTGATAGCACCCTGTAAAGGGCAATAACCCAGTTGGTTATGAGCACTATAAACTGTTTTTTAATGAAATAAAGAAGTTTTTCAGGAATTTGCCGGTCTCAGGGCCAATGATAAAGCTGTTTGTAGCTCTGATCCGAAGATACCTTTTATTTTTGTGTGTACTAAATACATCTTTATATAGAATCATAGAATCCTGGAATGGTTTGGGTTGGATGGGACCTTAAAGATCACCCATTTCCAACCCTCCCTTCCATATGGCTGGCATACAACTGTATTAATAGAACAGAAGGAAGGAGAGGGAATAAAAAAGGAAAGGTTTTTGAGACTGGAATGATTCACAAACAGAAGGTTTTCACAGTTGTGCAGCTCAGAACCACTTTATATTCACATCCCTTCCCTATATACATCACTGCTGAGTCACAGTTTTATAAATAGCATTTAAAATACCACAGTAAAGTGCTGGAATACCTAAAAAGTCAGGGCTCTAAACTCCTGAGTGTCCTGCTGTGCCAGGCCAGGCCATGCCCTGTCCAACATGCCATGGCCATCAGGCTGAGCTTAATGTTTTACAGGATCCACAGAGCCAGGGATTCTGACCCAGCAAGGAGGAGAGGCAGTGAGGCTGACTTTGGAGAAGTGACAGAATCCATCCCAGATGACACTGAAAGCCTTGGAATGTTCATAAAAATGCCAGAGAGTTTAGCTCAGATGGTGGTTTGTGAGCACTGGAATAAATTGGCCTTGTCTGTTCACAAAATATCTGTGGTTGGGCAGCAAGAATGTGGGGTTTGGGTGTGTTTGCTCTTGGAATGATTTGGTTTATCTGCTGATAAACTGCCATGGGAGCTGGATACTGGTATTAGTGATGTTCTTGGAGCATGGACCTTCTTTTGGATCTTAAAGAGTGTTTATTTGTGTGTATTTTAGCCCTAGTGAGACATGGAGCAGCTCCTGTTTCCCTGTGCCCTCACCCAACTGGGCACAGAGCTCTGGGCTGAATCATCTTTAATATTCAGAGAATCATTAAAAAAAAAGAAATATTGGTTGTTCTTGTAGATAACAGCATTTTCCTGGTGAACAGGAACAGCTGGGAACAGCTCATGCCTGGGAGTGACAGATGGATTTGGTCACTCTGCTGTGCCAGGCTGGAACCAGTGTCATCAGTCCCCAGGCCAAGCAATTCCTTCCCTTTTGAATGTATCCCAAATTTATTCCTGGTGTAAGGTTTCCTCATAAGGGTTGTCTTTATGTTGTTCTTCATAATGGACCTGCTCATCAAATAATTCCTCCTGGATTCATTTTCCTCTCCAACTCAGTGTGGGCATTTGTGGAAATACTGGAAATATTTGTCCAGGGAGAAACTGAAATCTGTTGTTGTTGTTGTTGTTGCTGTAAAGTGTTCTTAGCTGGGTTCTGACTAGAATTGTACCTATAAACTGTGTTTATTTGAACAGGTCAGACACCTTTCCACTGCTTGGCAGCAAATCCCATGCTGCAGAAGGATCTCCAGGGAGGAGCAGAGAGCCAGGTGTGGCAGAGCATCCCTGCAGCACAGGTGTGTTCCTGGCAGAGCACACCCTGGTCACTGAGGGCACAGAATGGCCACTGGAGGTGGCTGTTCTCACGTGTTCCGTGAGCTCACGTCCCTTCAGCACTGAAAAAAAGGTCATTTCTGGGTGCTTTGGGGTCCAACTGGGGTTTTAGTGGTGCTCAGGTGAGAAGGAGCTCCAGGCTTGCAAGCAGTTCAGTTCCTGGTGGGAAACTGAGGTTCAGTGGTGCTGGTGAGTTTTACCCTTACAGTGAATTCTGCAGATTCCTGTAATGGGCAGAAACTTGTGATTATTTGTGTTTAATCAGCTTGGATTCAGCTGGCTGGAGGAAAGGAGCTGGGGGAGCTGTGTGCACATGATGGATTAGGCCATGGGATTCCCAAGGAACAGCATAATGAGAGAGCAAATCCTGCCTGTCCATGGCAGCCCATGGTGTGGGTAATGGTTTGGCATTCCTTGCATGAAAAGACCTTTGTGAGGAGTTGACCTTCAGTGTAAAATAATGAGCAGCACATTTATTTTGCTTATTGAGCCCGTTAATCAGGCCCTGGCCCTGCTGGGAGTGAAGAGCTGAGAGCCTGGTAAGGTCATGGAATCCCAGGATGGTTTGGGTTGGAGGGACCTCAAAGCCCATCCAGTGCCACCCCTGCCATGGGCAGGGACACCTTCCACTGGCCCAGGTGGTTCCAACCTGGCCTTGGACCCTTCCAGGGATCCAGGGGCAGCCACAGCTTCTCTGGGCAACCTGGGCCAGGGCCTCCCCACCCTCCCAGCCAGGAATTCCTTCCCAATATCCCATCTCTCCCTGCCCTCTGGCAGTGGGAAGCCATTCCCTGTGTCCTGTCCCTCCATGCCTTGTCCCCAGTCCCTCTCCAGCTCTCCTGGAGCCCCTTTAGGCCCTGCAAGGGGCTCTCAGCTCTCCCTGGAGCCTTCTCTTCTCCAGGGGAACCCCCCCAGCTCTCCCAGCCTGGCTCCAGAGGGCTCATGTCAGTGTGATGTGAAGATCCTTCAGAGGAGTATTTAATAAATTCTGTTGGCTTCAGTAACTTGACAATACACTGGTTCAAGAGAGTGATCAACTAAGATATTGTATTCTTCCAAAATGTCACAAAACAAGTCCCAGAGCATATCCATGACTTACACTGGGTGATGTTTGTCCCTCCAGGCCTTGCAGAGCCCGTGTCTGGTTTTGCACCGATGGATGATCTGGGTTTCCTGTCTGGAGACACCGTGGTGGTTGTTGGTAAAGGTATTACAGACCCAAAATTACCTCCTGTATCTCACTGAGCTTTTGAACTGAGGGAAAACATGCCTTTATAGAGTGGGAGAAGAAAAATAAACTGCATACAAGGTTTTAGATGGTGAACAATTCCCAGTTTAATGGGAATATGAAGAAATGTACTTGAAAGGGTTGTAGTTCCTGGATAGACAATTCCATTCATGACAGGGGAATTGAACTGGATGAACTTTTAAGGTCCCTTCCAAGCCAACCCATCTGTGATCCCCTGCTCTGCCTTGCAGGTGTTTTTGGGAGCCCCCCTGCCCGTGCTCACAGCCAGTCCCTGCCGTGTGTGGCCAATGGAGATGACCAGGGGGTCAGGGAGGAGACTGAGCCATCCCCAGGGATCCCTGGGAGGAGCTTCCAGCAGAACTGTGCTTCCCATTTCCATGCTGACAATGACAGAGAGGTGAGAACTGCGGGGCTCTGATCCCATCTCATCCTGCTCTTGGAGCTGTGAGTCCAGCTGGACACAGTCACAGGCTCTGTGTCAGGGGAACAAGAGCTGGATTAAACAGCCCAGGCCATCCAGCTGCTGCTCCCTGATTTTCCTTTTGGTTCCATCTGGATATTTTACAATGGCAAATTGCCCCATCAGAAGCTTCCCACTTAGAAAGAGTCTCTGGACAAGGGCTGCAGGAGGGGATGGAGCTGGAAAACATGCTCTGTGACTCCCCCAGCACATGGAGGTGTGGCAGGAGGGATGGGCTGGGTTGGATCATGTCTTGTTTTCTCCAGGGGTTTATTAAACTCCATTCTTAAGATATTTTACAAACCATCTGAATATCTGCCCATAATCTGCTGTTTCTTAAATACTGTTTACAGCTGTGAATGGAGTGAGATTTACCTGAGTGAAGTGTGACATGAAACTCAGAAGTTGTTCTGCAAGCCTTTAAAATAACATTTTACCATGACTAAAACTTGAAGTTAATGATAAAAAGTGTCTGAATTTTCCCATTTCCACTGAAGATGTGAATCCTTGGGGGGGGTCAAATTGAAAGGAGTAAAGGGAGGGATGTATTAAAAGTTGCTGAGGCTCCTAAGGAGCAAAAAGTGTCAAACACAAGAGAGGGAGTAGGGTCTGATCCCACTGGTGAAAATGCAGATTTTCCATGCTGACCTTGCCAACATCAGGAACTGGGGGATGAGTTATTGGGTAACTTGTGCATGAATTTTTTGCAGATAAAAGTGACCATGTCAAAATCTGCCCAGGATAAGCTGAGGAGGAAGAGAAAAGAAGAAAAAGAACTCAATCACAAAGAGCATCAGGAAGGCAAAGACCTGGAAGGGAAGGAAGAGATCCCTTGGGAAGGGCTTAGACTGAGTATGAGTGAACCAGAGAGACTGACAGCAGAAAGTGAGGATGAGGGTTTGTCTCAAATGAATATCCACTGTTAAATGCTGCTGGAAGGGGCATTAGGAGTGGAAATGCTGGTTTTTAACTGTGTTCTGATTTGTTGTTGTTGTGATCTGGACGTTTCTAGGGTTTAATCTCTGTGGGGATATTTTAACATCGCCAAGAAACGGATCTTTGTCCTTAGAAAATGTGGCCTTGAATCCTTCTCTGAGAAGAACATCCAGTTTGAAGAGGTCAAAGTGTTCACCCTTGCTGGATTCTGGTAAGCTGGGACAGTAAAATTTGGGTATGTGGAGTGGGAGAGCACCAAAATGCAATTTATTTGTGCAAGGGACAGTCCTGAGGTGCTCTGGAGCACCAATACTGTGGTGGTGGAGGGGATTTAATTCATCACTGGGGATTCAATTAATCATTTTTCACCTATAATCTGTTAGGAAGGTGTTTTAAACATCAGAGGGTTTTTATTTGTTCTGCAACTTGAATAATGTAATATATTAATGACAAATGGAGTCCCTTCTGTCCCCAGAAACATCATTTCTTGGTCGGTTTGGGCACTGAGTTGCCTTTAAAATGTGCAGTAGAAAGACTTTGAGAATAGCAGCCCCTACTGATGGTGGTCCAAGGTCTCCAGAATTTCTCAAGAGGCTCTTAAAGATTGTGTTTTAGGACACTGTGCCTCATTTTTTACATTAAACAACCCACTGCATTTGTGTTTGTGACTCTTTATAGCGGTGGTTGTGTGCAAAAAAAATTAATTTATATATGAATGAAACCAAATCACTGCGGATATCCCACCCCTGGAGGTGTTCAAGGCCAGGCTGGAGCAACCCGGGCTGGTGGAAGGTGTGCCAGGGGTGGCACTGGGTGGGCTTTAAGCCCTTTCCCACCCAAACCATTCCACGACTCCGTGTCTCTTGGAAAACCCGCTCCCTGTAGCAGCCCTCTCTGCCTCAAGCTTCTCCTCTCTCGTGTTTTTGCCCCCCTGGAGCCCCGGGGGTGCTGTCACTGCTGTGGATGTTGTGCCCGCAGATGAGGCGGCGCCGGGCGCGCGGGGCCGGCCCAAGGAGCAGGTGACGCACAGCCCCGAGGTGCTGGACCCCGCGGAGCTGCAGCCCTTCCCCAGGCCCCACACAGCCCTGGCAGAGGCCCTGGCACTGCTGGCTGACGACGACTGGTGGGTGCACCCCGAGCTCGGGGGGCTCTGCGAGCTGCTGCCGGGGGGAAAATGTCACACACAGTGAGGGGGGCTGGCAGGGACACGGGGGAAAGGGGGGTTTGCAGCCCAGCCTGGGGTTAAACTGAGCTTGCAGAGACCTGCAGAGATGTCTGAGCTTAAGGACTGTTCTGGAGAGGCCCCACCAACACCTTCCTGGTGCTCTCTGTGGAACAGAAGCACCTTCCTGGTGCTTTCTCACTCTGGAATGTGGTTCCAGTGCTGCTGCCTTCAATTTGGGGGAGGAAAGAGATCCTTTCATTGCCACTGGTGCAAGCTGGGAACAGAACTGTGGGGCACAGCTGAGAGCCTGCTGGGCTGAAACAGTCCCACATTAAAGGAAAGGCTCACTTGGAAAAGCATTTTCCTGCATTATTTCTTCCCTGGAGGGTGGGGAGGCCCTGGCACAGGTTGCCCAGAGAAGCTGTGGCTGCCCCTGGATCCCCGCAAGTGTCCAAGGCCAGGTTGGATGGGGCTTGGAGCAACCTGGGCTAGTGGAAGGTGTCCCTGCCCATGGCAGGGGTTTGAAATATGATCTTTGAGGTCCCCTCCAAGCCAAACCATTCCATAACTCCATGAGTGTCATTGCTTCATTTTACAATCCCAGTTTGTTTGCTGTTTGATTTCTTAGAATTTTAATATTGTCATGAAAATTTGCAAGTGGTTTGGACTTGAAATATTGTTTTTTTGCACCCAGGGAGAAGAAAATTGAGGGTCTGAACTTTGTCAGGTGCTTGTCTGCCTACCATGCCCCTGTTCTGACTGCAAAGCTCCACGAAACAAGTTTGGCTGTGGCTCAAGAGGTTAAATTTTCCTATCAGAACATTCCACTGGCTATATGTGTGTATACATGTATTCTGTAGCTCTCTGAAGTGAATTGTTATGTTCAACTGTGGTGAGTTTTCCTCAAAAAAAGTCTCTCAAAAGAGACTGAAAACACGTAGATTGTAACTTTATAACATTTTTATGAGTATCTGTTTTAATTCTCACCCTTTGTGAATCGAGTTAAAAATTTATTTCTCCGTTGCTTTTAACGTTTCTTAAAAAATGACAAAGGGAAACATGAAGCTTTGTTTATTTTGAAGTCTATTTTATCACCATTATTCACTGTTTTTTGGGTCTTTCCTGTGTGCAGGTCAAGAATTTACGCTCAGGTGTTTCTCGAGCTGCTGTGGTGTGTTTAGGGGATTTGTTCACCCACCTGAAAAAGAGCATGGACCAAGAACTAGATAATGCAGTAAAAGTCCTTTTGCACAAAGCTGGGGAATCCAACACTTTTATAAGGGAAGAGGTAGACAAGGCACTGAAGGCCATGGTTAATAATGTGACTCCAGCACGTGCACTTTGTTCTCTTATAAATGGAGGGCAAAGGTAATTCCTATACAGATTTTGTGAAGAAATAACTTGTGAATAGAGTCAATTTATTATGGGCTTTCTGAAGGAAAATCAAAAATACAAGGACAGAAATTGGAAAAGCCAGCTTTGCTAAATCTCTACCCAGGGCAATGTTTGCTGGGATAAAAGCCCCCCCTGTTCCTTTCTGTGCTTTATGTAAGAAGTCGATTTTGGAGCTTGGTGTATTTTCTGGCCATTTTACACCACTTCAGTAACTTTATTTGCTGTCGCTGCAGTGTTTCTTAGGAAACTGTTGTATTGCTTTGCCTAGTAAAGCTCATGTAACACTCCTTTCTCATTTGCTCTGCAATCAAATGCTGCTTTGCCCAGATTTCAGCACCCCTCTTTATTCAGAAAGCTGATTTACAATTTACAAATCTCTAGCTGCAAGTACTTTGCTTTGTTTCCTGTTCCTCTCTGGACTGAGCTGGTTCATACCTTTGTGTCTGCATTTCAATCTCCTTTCCAGGGCTGGTGGCTGTTATTTTCTGGAGTCCCTCAGACACGAGCCTCCCTTTCTGGCTGCCTGCTCTGGTTCTGGTCTGAGCTCCCCTCAGGCAGTAGCAGGAGTTAATTCCCTTCTTTCCATGCCCTCTTGAGTCTGTTTTCCCTTTCCTTCCTCATTCACTGTCCATCAGTACTTAAATCAAGCTCTGGTGCTTCCTCTCTTCTCTGTCACCACTTGGTGACTTTTCACAGGCTGCATTTCTCCTCATGACACATTTCAGGTGCTCTATTCTGAATCAGTCCTTGGGCTTCCTGCACAGCTCCAAACCCTCACACTTAGTCCTGGTTCAAAATGTTTTCTTTCCTCTTCTGTTTCCTGGGAAGCTGGTGGTTGTGGAATGTATGGATTCAGTCTCCTGACAGCCCCACTGCAGTTCCCTGGGCTTTAAACTGAAAGGCAAAACTCAGCCTTGGGATGGGTGTCCCCTCCCTGGAAGTGCCCAAGGCCAGGCTGGACAGGGCTTGGAGCAACCTGGGCCAGTGGAAGGTGTCCCTGCCCATGGAAAAAGCACTGGATGGGCTTTAAGGTCCTTCCCAACCCAAACCAGTGTGGCATTCCATGATTCTGTGAATATAGAAGCAGCAGGCAGTGACCACCCCTGGCTTTAATTCAGAAGCCAGTGTTTGAGCAGGGATTAATCTGTTCACAGCTAAGAAGCCTTTCCTAACTCATGGAATATAATATGTTTTAATGGACAACACATCAGGGATTGGCCTAAAGGTGCAGCTTTGCTGGTCCTGACTTCAGGAAACTCTGGCCGTGCCAGCAGCAAAGGCCCTGCAGCGCATGGGAGCTTCAGCTCTGGAGGCTGTGGCAGGGAATATGGGAATAATTCCAGTGGGAGGTGTCCCTGCCCATGGCAGGGGGTGGAACCAGATGGGCTTTAAGGTCCCTCCCAACCCAAACCAGTCTGGGATTCTGTAATTTTTATAATAATTTTTAATTATTCCATGAATAATTAAGCCCATTGTTGTTTGCTTTTGGGAGGTGCTGCTCTAAAGACACTGCACCACTGCTGGGAACTCACCTCTGAGCAGGTGCCTGATCCAGGAGCATGATTCCAGGGCTAGAGCTGAAAGGGATTTTACTTCAGGAATTTACAATCCTATTTCTTGCCTGTATGAGCTGTGTTTAAGGTGTTCTGTGCTCACAAAAAGCTTTCCAGCTGGTTTCCATGGGCAGGGCCATTCCTGGGGAGCAGGGGCTTGTTTGTTACGTGGAGTGAGGTCTCAGCCTCACAGCTCTTGTTCTCCCCTCAGAATGTGCAACAGGAGTTAGAAACTCCTCGAAGGAGGATTTGCAATCCAAACATAAAACTGGAGAGGTTTGAATTTGCAGACTTGTGTTCTTGAGCACAAGTGGGATCAGCAGGGACAGCAGCATTTACATAAAAGACTTGTTTGCTGCACGAGTTTGAAAGCTGATTCTGGCATTTTTTCTGGTTTTCATCAGCACAGCTGTTTATTTTTGGCAAAACAGGGGCCATTAGACTTGTGGAGGATCTTTAGAAGTCAGTAGAACTAGAATAGCCAATGCTTTATTCAGTTTTACAGTGATATGAAGTCCACAGGATGTGTCTCTGAGCACAGGGACTTGTTTTCCTTAGAGCTGATGGAAAGAACACAAAGTCATGTGCTTTCTAAAATACTGTACAGTTGTTTAAGGAAAAGTAGCAATTAAATTCTAAAATTCCCCTGCCCACATCCCTGCCCCAGGTGTCCCTGGCCGGGGGTGGCACGAGAGGGGCTCCGAGGTCCCTCCCAGCCCACGCCAGGGGATGATTCCCGGGGTGATTCCCGGGGTGATTCCCGGTGTGATTCCCGGGGTGATTCCCGGGGTGATTCCCGGGGTGATTCCCGGGGTGATTCCCGGTGCGGTGGGCAGGGAGTGCTGTGTGCAGCCCCCACCCCGAGCTGTCCCTCAGCTGTCCCTGTTGTCCCCCAGCCACCTGCACTCTGCCGTGAGGAGATGCACAGCCCAGCACCTGTCGGAGCTGGTGGAGCGCCTGGGCCCCGAGCGCGTCCTGGGGGGCCCCAGACCCGCGGCCGAGCGGCTGCTCCCGGCCAGTGCCAGGTTTGCACAGGACAGCTCCCAGCAAACACGGTGAGTCACCCCAGGGACAGGCACCTTCCGGGGGGCTGGAAGCTGGGAATGGCTCCCTGTGTGTTCCCAGAGAGGCACGGGATCCTTAAGGGTGGAAAAGATCCTTAAGATCATTAAGGATCATAGTCTCAAGTTGTGCCAAGGGAGGGTTAGGTTGGAGATTAGAAAGAATTTCTTTACAGAGGGGGTGGTCAGACATTGGAATGGGTTGCCCAGGGAAGTAGTGGATTCTCCATCCCTGGAGGCTTTTAAAAAGAGACTGGATGTGGCATCAGTGCCATGGTCTAGTAACTGCAGCGGGGTTGGATCAAGGGTTGGACTTGATTTTGGAGGTCCCTTCCAACCCAGCTGATTCTGTGAGTCTATGATAAGGGCTGGATGGGGCTTCGAGAAACGTGGTCTAGTGGAAGGTGTCTCTTCCTTGGTGGAACTAGATGGCCTTTAAGGTCCCTTCCAACCAAAGCTTTGAGTCCAGCTGTTATCCCAGCACTGCCAGGACTGTTAGGATAGTGGATGTGGCGGGAATTTCCTGTGTACCTGGTGCTGCTGGACACACCCTGGCTGCAGGAAGAAGAGGAGCTGACAGGACATGCTCTGCTGGGCACAGAGGAGATACAGGCCACAGAGGGAGTCATGGCACTGAGATCCACACTTGGATCTGATCCAGACTGTGATGGACAAGGCTGGACCATCCCATTTAAAGGCAGCTGCAGGGGAAGGCTCTTCTCATTAATTTGCTCAGTTGTTGGTTAAACAGTGATCCTTGAGCACAGTATCTTTGTGGGAGCTTGAGAAGGGTCTGGTTACACATATCAACAGCAATACTGTAATCATGGAATTGTTAAGGCTGGAAAAGCCCTCCCAGCCCATGGATCCCCCCTGTGCCCCTCCAGGGCTGGGCACTCCAAACCTCCCTGGGCAGCCCCTGCCAAGGCCTCACCACCCTTTCCAGGCAGAAATTCCTCCTCCTGTCCCACCTGAGCCTCCCCTGGCACAGCTGGAGGCCGTTCCCTCTCCTCCTGTCCCTTGTTCCCTGGCAGCAGAGCCTGACCCCCCCTGGCTCCCCCCTCCTGTCAGGGGGTTGCAGAGCCAGAAGGTCCCCCCTGAGCCTCCTTTGCTCCAGGATGAGCCCCCCCAGCTGCTCCTGCTGCTCCAGCCCCTCCCCAGCTCCATTCCCTTCCCTGGACCCAATCTTCCTGCCCTTTTATATTTAGGAATTACATGGCATAATGCCCAAGTTCCAGAGCCAGTCCCTGTTTGTGGGCACGGATGTCCTGCTCTGCTCCCTGCAGGTACTATGGTCGGAGGATGCTCTTCAGCATGATGGCCCACCCCGAGTTTGAGAAAGCCCTGGAGAGGTACATCCCAGCCAAGGACTTGCCTTACATTAAGGACTGTGTTGGCAGCCTACGTGAGAAGGTGTGTGGGAAAGCTCTTGTTTAACAGCTGGGACAGGTGAAGGTGTTCTGGGGGCTTTAGTTATAGACAGTCTCCAGCACTGCAGCCACGAGAATTCCCTGTGATTCTATGATTCCCTGAATTAATGTTGTACCTCTGTGCAGGGTCTGGGGGAGATGCCACTGGACACACCTTCAGCCAAAGGAAGACGTTCCCAGACTGGCAGTGTTGGACATTTGAGGTCGTCCCCCACTTCCAGAGATGCTCTCAGTGTCCCGGACAGGTAACGACCTCCAGTGGTTTATCCTGGGAGGAACTGACCAGGAAGAGAGTATGGAAACATCCACACAGGGCTGGGAAAATTCAGCATTCCTGTGGGAAAAGGAAAACCCTGACCTGTCCCAGTTAAAGTCTTAAATACAGTGACTGGTAATTTTGAAGTTAATTTGTCTCTTGACCACCTGTGAAATACACACAGCACACAAACCTCTTGGAATTCACAGTATGGAATCAAGAATCAGGGAATGGTTTGGGTCAGAAGGGAGCTTAAAGCCCATCCAGTGCCACCCCCTGCCATGGGCAGGGACACCTTCCATGTTGCTCCAAGCCCCGTCCAGCCTGGCCTTGGACACTGGGATCAGTTTTCAGAGTACTTTGACAATAAAGAGTTAAGCTACAGTAAGTTTTGGGGGCTTTTGACCCGTTGATGGGAGGGAAGTTCCCAGCTCTTACTGGTCACAAAACCAGCTGCATTTGGAGCAGAATGGATATGGGACTTCAGGAACAACAGTTACTATTGGGTGGTTTATTTTTAAATCACTATATTTAAAGCGAAAGATTTTCTGTTCCCTTCTGATATTTGCACTTAGATGGGAAGAGAATGTCTGGGATGAGACTCCTGTTCCAACTTGCTCCTGTGCTCACTGAGTAACGTGTTCCTTCCCCACAGGGACACCACAGAGGCCCGTGAGGTCCCAAGGAGAGCAGCTCCTCGTAGTGCCCTGGAAAGTGAAGAGTATGTTAAAGATATTGTGGGTTTGTTGAATGCCAAAGACTTCAGAGAGAGGATAACTGGCATCAGGCAGCTGCTGCTGGATACAGAGAACAGTCCAGGCCTGGTGGTTGCAAACCTTGTGAAGGTAACTGTAGGAAAAGGTTGGATTTCAAAGGTCTTTAAGGTCACGAAGATTTCTGATAAAAATCTTGGCTCCCTCTTTGAACAGGAATGATTAACAGAGAGCTTTGAGGAGCAGGGGAGCTCTGGGGGAGCTACAAAGGGATAAGGGAAGTAAATAGGAGGAAAAATTTGGAAGTTTTCACTCAGAGAAAGCACTTTTGAACTACTGCCCAGAGAAGCTGTGGCTGCCCCTGGATCCCTGGAAGTGTCCAAGACCAGGCTGGACAGGGCTTGGAGCAACCTGGGCTGGTGGAAGGTGTCCCTGCCCATGGCAGGGGGTGGCACTGGGTGGGCTTTGAGGTCCCTCCCAACCCAAACCATCCTGTGATTCCATGATTTCTGCAGTCCTGTCTGCTGTTTTCATGCCACTTCTGGGTAAATATCAAAATATTGGACTAGGTTGTAAAAAGAGCAGCGAGGATTAATCAAGATCTGAAAAACTCTCTCTGAAGTTGAGTTGTGGGTTGGTTTGTGTGGGAGAAGCTCAGGGTGAGGATCCTGTCTGATAGGAAAGGAGACCTTTCTTTGGGAGAAAAAAGAGATCCAGCAGCTGTAAATTAAACAGATACAAGGAAAGGAAACCCAAGCTTATCCTCCAGCAGTGCCGTGTCTTTGTGTGGAATTCTGCTGTGGAACTTCCCAGTATCTGAGCTGTGAATGGTTTGAAACCTTTCAAGCACTGTCTGTGCTAAACAGAGCCACGTCTTCCCAAAAATCCTGGCTTGCAGGAAATTTTAATCCTAGAGAGTTACAGGTGGCTGGTTTACCTGCAGTCCATTGCACAGGAGGGATTCAGATCAGATGAGGTGAGAGATGGTTGAGTAATTAAAGTATTAATATATCAAATGCTGCTTTATTTGCTCAAAAAATGATCTTGGGTATTTGCACGTCACAGAATCCCAGAATGGTTTGGGTTGGAAGGGACCTTACAGACCATCCAGTTCCAGCCCCTGGAGATGTCAGAGCCCTGTTTTGCCAAGATGGACAATTGAAGTGTAACAATAACTCGGGAAATGTACTGTCCATCCCAGACATTAGTTCCTCATTCCAAGAGTGCTGTCTGGATGCTTTTCCAGATCTTTGATGCTTTCAAGTCTCGCCTACACGACTCCAACAGCAAAGTGAACCAGGTGGCTTTGGAGACGATGCACAAGATGATTCCACTGCTCAAGGACAATTTGTCACCTGTGATCAACATGTTAATTCCTGCCATAGTAGACAACAACCTCAACTCCAAAAATCCAGGGATTTACGCAGCTGCCACAAATGTTATCCAGGCTCTGTGTCAGCACTTAGGTGAGTAATTTACTCTCTCTTAACTTCAAAGAGTTTCAAGTGTTTTAATTACCTTCTAATTTGAAGGTGTTACTCTTTCCAAGGGTTTCACAGGATTGTTACTCTGTGTAACAAATCATTGGGTTTAAGCCACACAAGTCGTCCTGTATTTTGTCAGTAGGTGGTCTGGCTTTTTTCCCAGAGCTGCTGTTTTTTGTGGTGAAGGTGCACAGGCTGCCCAGAGAAGCTGCCCCTGGATCCCTGGACGTGTCCAAGGCCAGCTTGGAACAACCTGGGCTGGTGGAAGGTGTCCCTGCCCATGGCAGGGGTGGCACTGGGTGGGCTTTAAGGCCCCTTCCAATGATTCTATTAATAATATGTTTTTATGCTTTTACTCCTCTAAATCCATCACTGTGATTTTTGAAGTTGGTATCAGTAAGATTCTTATTTACATTTTCCCACACTGTGCTGAATTTTCCATTTAAGGATTGTAACCCTGTTTTGTTCTTTGCCTTCAGACACCTCTCTGCTCCTCCAGCCCTTCTGCACAAAGGCCCAGTTCCTGAATGGGAAAGCCAAGCAAGACCTGACAGAAAAGCTGGCTGGTAAAGGGGTGTTTGCTTTGCATGTTTGTCTGCTACCATCTTAATTAGGGGAATTAATTGCAGGAGGGTGGTGGTTTATATCTTCCCCTCTGTCACAGTAGATTGGGGGCATAAGATGCAGCAGTTGTCAAACTTCACCTCTTTAATGTAAATTGAAGCTATTGCTGACAAAACAAAGGATGGTAATAATAAAAATAATAATTATTTATTTTATTTATTCGTTTATTATAATTGAAACATGTGCTTTGTTATATATTTATTGTATATATTTTATTACACACAATATATAATATAAATATATATCATATATGATAGACATATATGATAGACATATATATTTTATATTTTTATATATTACATAAAGATATATAATATCTTCATTATATACTTTTGGCCTAGCCCAAACCACCACAACTTTATATATGGATATTATATTTTCATTATGCATGTAAAAATAATACAATAACAATTATTAATTATTAATTTAAATTATAATAATTCAACTAATAAATTATTGTTATTATTGTGTTGTTACTGTTTCAGGTAGAATATTTATAAATACCTGGGATGTATAAATATGTATCAATACCTTAAGGGTTTAATTTGCACTTAAATACCTTATGTATTTAAGTATCTTAAGGATTAAGATGTATAAATTGCTTAAGCGTATTATAATTGTAATAGGGAATTGCATTCCCTCTGCCAGTGATAATTCTTTCATGCTCTTTCCAGGAATCCCAGACTGGTTTGGGTTGGAAGGGACCTCAAAGCCCATCCAGTGCCACCCCTGCCACACCTCCCACCAGCCCAGGTTGCTCCAACCTGCCCTTGGACACTTCCAGGGATCCAGGGGCAGCCACAGCTTCTCTGGGAATTCTATTCCAGGGCCTCCCCACCCTCCCAGCCAGGAATTTCTTGAAAAATGCTAATTTTTTGTGTTTTAAGTAGACAAGGAGTGTCCTTATGGGAAATACTCTTGACCCAAACGTGTTCCTTGGCTTCCTTTCAGAGGAGTTCTGTGTGAAATGGAACTAAAGAACACACTGGGCAGTCTGTGCTTGAAATATCCCTACATTTCATTCCCCAGGGTGTTCATCAGCAGCCTTTAAACCCTTCCTCTATTACTGGGATTTTTTTGGAGTTATTTGTATAATGTCAGAAAAATCTGTTCTGGCAGAGGGGAAACATTTACAAATGAAACACTGAATTCATACCTGAGGATCTTACAGGTCTTTTCCAACCTAGATAATTCTGGGATGTAATTGTGCAAGTGAAAAAAATGCTTCATCTTTTATATATATAAATAAAATATGTATTTATATATATATATATATATATATATATATATATATATATATATGTATGTATTTATATATATATATATATATATATATATAAATATTTTTTATACATATCCTGTGCAGGACAGGATTTGGACTCAGTGGTCCTGGTGGGTCCCTTCCAGCTCAGGATATTTTGTCATTCTATGATTCTGTATTTACAATACAGAGCTACTTTTTTCCTTTAACTCCAATACCTACTGCTTATTTCTGAGATAGAGGGGAAATTGGAAATACCAGATGTTCCTCTGAGAGAAATTAAGGCCCTTTTGAGAATCCTAACTAAAAAAAAAACTTGAAAAAAACCTTTATTTCATTTACTTGTTTTAGTTTAATGGAAAATGGTAATTGTCAGCAGCACTAGTGCTAGGATGTGAACTTCTGGAAGAGGATAAAAGGGGTGTCTGAATGGAAATCTGGAATTTTTTAGGGGAACACTGATGATGTTGCAACACCAAGCTTTTGTGTAGAGCGGCAAGGAGTCATCTACGTTGTATTCTAAGTGAGTGCTTAAGTTCTGAAAGCCTCCCTGCTGTGTTGCAGACCTGGTGCTGGAGCTGTACCCACGGAAGCCCTGCGCTGTGGAGCAGAAGGTCCTGGCTGTGCTCTGGCACCTCCTGGGGAACACGTCCAACAGCGGCTCCGTGCCCGGCGCCTGCGGGAGCCTCCGGACAGCCACGGCCAGACTGGCCAAAGCACTGTTTGCACAGATGGGGCCCAGCCTGCTGGCCCACGCTGCAGCCCAGCCAGCCCACATCAGGAAGGGTTTGGAAGAGCTTCTGGAGACAGGAACATAAAATCACCGGCGCTGAGGGTGAAACTCCACCGGCCGCCTGACCCGGGCACGCGGACGGGGCTGCGGGACAAGGCGGGAACATCCCTGTGTCGCTGATCCACAGGGCTGGAGGGAGCTGCTGGGAGAGCCCACGGAGCTGGGCTGGGACAGCCTGTAGGCTGAACTGGGCTGTGCTGGGACAGTCTGTGGGGCTGAACTGGGCTGTGCTGGGACAGTCTGTGGGGCTGAACTGGGCTGTGCTGGGACAGCCTGGCTGAACAGGGCAGTGTGGGGCCGGCTCCCTCCCTGCCACCGGCACGGCCATGGAGGAGTCGCTCCAGCCCATCTGTGCTTTCTTTTGGATGATCCAGCCCAGGCCCCTGGATTGCTGGTGAATAACTACACACGGTCACATCAGCACTGTGCTTTGCACAGATGAGTGGAGGAGAACCCTGGGCACAGGGATGCAGAACCACAGCGTTCTGTGTGCTGTTTGTGAAGAACACGTATTTTTGTACCCCCTCAGGCAGTTGTGCAGTATTGGCTGGGCAGGAGGCACCACTCTGGTGGTCCCTTCTCCTTCCCCATCACAAGCTCTGTACGCGTTGGACATGGGACCTGACGGGATAAATAAATAAAGGGATTTATTTCTGTAAAGGGGTGTATTTCTCTGAAGGAATGGGTTGGAGTGGCTGCTGGCAGAACTGGGATTGGGGGTGCTGGTGACAGCAGATGAATGTGAGCACAGGTGGGCAAGAAGGCCAGTGACATTCTGGCTTGGATGAGCGACAGTGGGACCAGAGCAGTGACTGTCCCCTGTGCTGGCACTGGTGTGGCCACACCTCAAATCCTGTGTCCAGTTCTGGGCCCCCCAATTCAGGAAGGACATTGAGGGGCTGGAGCATGTGCAGGGAAGGGAACGGATCTGGGAAGGGGCTGGAGCAGCAGGAGCAGCTGAGGGAGCTGGGGGGGCTCAGCCTGGAGCAAAGGAGGCTCAGGGGGGACCTTCTGTCAACTCCCTGACAGGACATTGTAGTGAGGTGGAGTGCCTGCAGAGAGAGGAGCAGAGGAATGGCCTTATTTTTGAGGCAGGGGAGGTTCAGATTAGACATTAGAAAAAACGTCTTCACTGAAAGGGCGTTCAGGCACTGGAAGGGGCTGCTCAGGGAGGTTTGGAGTCCCCACCTTGGAGGTGTTTGGGGCTGGGATGTGGCGCTGGGCGCTGGTTTCAGGGTTACGGTCTTGGTACTGAGGGGAGGGTTGAGCTGAATGATCCTAAAGGTCTCTTGCATCCTTGACTATTCTCTGCCTCTGTGGTGTGTTTCGGTACAGCGCTGTATTTATTTCCCTACAGGGATGTGTTTAATTTCCGTTCAGTTCCGCGTCCCCGCTGCTGAGGGGAGCGGCGCCATTTGGCGGGAAGGGGCTGAGGTGGGGGGGTGGTTGTGTGGGGCGGTAGCGGTTGGTGCGCAGGCGCGGCGGGAGGCGGTGCGCGTGCGCGGTGCGAGAGGCCCGGCGGTGGCTGCGGAGGCGCCGGCAGGTACCGCTGAGGGAGCGGGGCTGAGGGAGCGGGAGGCTGGGGGCTGAGGGAGGCTGGGGGCTGAGAGCGGGGCCCGGAGAGGGGCTGGGCGGGAGGAGCCGCGGGCCGGCGGGCCGGGGACAGCTGGGCCGTAGAGAGCCGGGCCGGGGGGGCGCGGGGGCCGGGCCGGGCCGGGCCATGCGCCCCGTGGGCCTCGCCGCCTCCCGCGGCCGGGCCTCGGGTCCGCCTTAGGGGGAACCCTGTCGTGGGGTGTGTCCCTGGTGTGTCCCCGTGTCCCCGCTCGCTGCGCTGGAAGAGCCGCCGCGCGGTGCCGGCCCCGCTCGGGTGTGTGACGTTATCTCGAGCTCGGGCCCAGAGGGGCCGAGGGCGGGAGGGAACGGCCCCAACCGCGCCAGCAGGGACATCGGGGGGATTTATCCGTGGGGAGGGTGGTGAGGCCTTGTCAGGGGCTGCCCAGGGAGGTTTGGAGTGCCCAGCCCTGGAGGTGTCCCAGGAAGGCCTGGCCGTGGCACTCAGTGCTCTGGGCTGGGGGACAAGGGGGGCATCGGGCACAGGGGGGATCCATGGGCTGGGAGGGCTTTTCCAACCTCAGTGGCTTTGGGATTCCGTGATTCAAACCCGGTCCTGGCACGGCCGCGCGGGTCCGGGCACTCCCGGCCCTGCCCCGGGTGGTTCCAGCAGCGCCTTCCTTATCAGCGCCGGGAACGGGCAGAGCTCAGATGAGGCTCCGCGTTCCCGCTCCTGCCCCTTTCAGCCTTTCCTGCCTCTTTCCCGTTGGTTCATTCCCGTTTATAAGCGGCAGTTCTGCGTGCAATAGTCCTTTGCTGGAAACAGGGTTAATGAAACACGCTGGTATGAATTATTTAATACCGATGTGTGTAGGTGTCTGATACGCCAGTTCGGTTATTTAGCCTGAGTGGTGTAAAAACTCCTGGAATTACGATAAAAGCCCAGAATAAGGGTGAGAAACCCTGGAATTAAGGTAAAAAACCCCCTGGAATTAGGTTTCCCTGGTGTGCCCCTGCCCTGTGCCCACCCACGGAGCTCCCTGGGCTGGAGCAGTTGGTGGCCCCGGGCATGGCCTGTCCCGTTGGCTGGTTCAAACCATGGATTGCTATCAGATTTTTGGGATAGGCCCCAGCTCCAGGGACGGGACTGGAACAGCTGTCAGGCAGACTTGGAGTCAGTTTGTAACCTCGTGTGCAGCTCAGACCACGTGTGGTGATCTTGTGCTGCTTCTCCCTCTTCCTTTTTTCCCCTCCTAATCTGGCAATATGTGGATTGTTTTTTTAAGGTGGAATACATTTTCTGAATCAGCTGGAGGGGGAAGACATCTGTTACACATCAGAATAAGTTTAGGCCCTGTATTATTCCATGTTAAAAACTCTTGCATTTGTTCCTAGAATCATGGAATCGTGAAGGTTGGTCACCAAGTCCAGCCATCCCCCAGCACTGCCCTGGGCAGCCTGTTCCAACACCTGACCACCCTTTCCATGAAAAAATGTCTCCTAATATCCAACCTAAATCTCCCCTGGCACAGCATGGGGCTGTTTCCTCTCATCCTGTCACTAGTTACCTCTGTCACTAGTTACCTCAAATTTTAGAGCTGTAAACATCCTCTAAACTGTGTTTCCAAGTGCTGAGGCTGCTGTTTGTGTCACACCCTCCTCTTACCCTCGATTTTATGACCCTTCCCAGGTAAGCTCTGAACAGCAGTGGCTGTTTGAGTGATTCAGCCCTGTGCATGTTGCACTGGTAAAGGCACAGATACTGCTCTGATATGTAATGTATTAACTTAGAAATGTTGTTCATTGTCAAAGTAATAGAATCCCAGAATGGTTTGGATGGAAGTTTATCCCATTCCACTCCCTGCCATGGGCAGGGACACCTTCCCCTATCCCAGGTTGCTCCAAGCCCGTGGTTCCCACCTGGTGTATCCAATGGAGAACAGAAATACTTTGAGAAACCAGTTATTAGAAAATAGCAGAGTACACCACATGGAGCCTTTAACATTGTGCTGGAGTTCCTTGGCTTGGTGAACTCCTGGGAAAACGTGAACTGTCATCCCAGATGTTGAAGCTGCCGAAGATAAAGGAGAGAGATTTTTCCTTTCTGTAAAGGATTTTCCTCCCGCTGTTTCACTGGTGGTTTATCAATGTGTTTGTTGAAGTGAAAGCAGGGGTCTGGCTGTTCTCTGTCCAGGCTTTCAATAGGAAAGAGCTCTGGAGAGATGTGGGATGAAGACTTCTCTTTTCTCCTTTAAATGCAAAATGTGTTTGCCGCCTCCTCCGAGGAAAGCAAAGGAACAGGAGTGGTGCAGTGTGTTTGGGGTGTCAGTCTCCCACTGTCCTTATCCCAGCTGGACTCCCAGCTCTGAGCTGTTGTGCCCTGGGTGTTGTTGTTCCCTAGGATCCATTAGCCATGGTGGGCACGGAGAAGGCTGGGCTGAGTGCCCCCTGCTCCAGGCAGGCTGGCACACAGCCAGGTCAGGCTGGCCTGGCACTGCTGCAGGAGGGCAGGGCTGGGCAGTGGCTCCTGGCAGGGAGATCAAAAGCAGGAGTGGGAGGAAGGAGGAGTCTGTCCTGAGGGACTGGAGGAAGAAGGAGTCTGTCCCAAGGGGTGGGAGGAAATGCCTGGCACTGGGTGTGGGTGGGATCAAGGAGCTGTGTGTCAGGGACAACCTGAGCATTTCTGTGGCCCTCTGGTGCTGGTTGGCTCATTTGGACTTCACCAAGGGGAACTGAGTCTGGTGCTGACAGTAATTCTTGTCTTTACAGAGTCGTCACTTAACCCAAGCACTGAAGATACATTTTACCACCTATTTATTTTGCAAAGAAATTACTGATTTTTACTAAGTAGGAGAACTGAATGAATTTAGGGACATGGGTTAGTGGTGGCCTTGGCAGGGGTAACTTGGATTTTACGGTCTCAGAGGGCTTTTTCAACCTGAATGATTCTCTGGGATTTGAACATAATTATTTAGAATAAACTTCCACTGGACTCCTACAGGGAAACTGTAATTGATTCACTTTTACACCTCAGTAGCTCCCTGTGATAGTTTTTTATAAAACCCACACCAATTTGGATGAGCAGATGTACAAATCTCTGACTGCTATAACATTTCTTTGGTGGTGAATGAGGCTGGTGCCCGAAGGGATGCAGTGAGGGTTGTGGTGCAGTACAGGGTGCCCGGAGCGCTTGATTGGCTCTGAGCTGCTCCCTCCCAGCCAGCTCTGGGCCAGTCCTCGCTCCAGGAGTGCTGAGCTGTTTGCTTTGCACAGGCTCTGGTATCACCCCCTGCGCCATGGAGAGCGCCGAGGGCACGGAGGAGGAGCAGCCCACAGTGAGCAGTGATGGCCCCGAGCCCGGCGCCGAGCCCGCGGCCCAGGAGCAGCACATGGACTTCAGCACCGAGATCATGAGTGTGACCGAGATGGAGCAGTCCCCGGACAGCTCCCCGGACCTCCACGAGGAGAGCACGCAGGAGAGCGAAATTCCAAACATTGAGAGCTTACAGACCACGGACATTGAGGCCGGCTTCCCTCCGGATTTTGACAAGTTCTGGAAAGTAGTAGACGACAATCCCCAGGATTTCACAGGATGGGTGTATCTACTGCAGTATGTAGAGCAGGAGGTTAGTACCTGCCCCTTTCTCCTCAGCCTTCCAAAATAAACACACCAAACTAAATCAAGTCGTGGGCTTCCAGTGGCAAATGTAGAACTGGTCACCGGGCTGTCACGGATGCTGCCTTAAGGCAGCTGCCCTTGCCAGCGTTGTCACAGAACCGTCAAATCCCAGACTGGTTTGGGTGGGAGGGGACCTTAAAGCCCGTCTTGTTCCACCCCGTGCCTTGGCAGGGACACCTTCCATAGCCCAGGTTGCTGGCTGTCAGCAGAGATCACAAAGCACGAGCGGTGTTTTAAGGCAGTGTTAATGGTTGCTGTGTGAATAACGGGCAGGTGTGCTGGAAGGAAGGGCTGATGGCCGTCCCTGTGCCTTCCCCACAGAACCACTTGCCGGCGGCCAGGAAGGCCTTTGACCGGTTTTTCACGCACTACCCGTACTGCTACGGGTACTGGAAGAAGTACGCGGACCTGGAGAAGCGGCACGACAACGTGAAGCAGTCTGACGAGGTACGTAGGGCAGCACCACGTAGGGCCTGCCAGTCCTGCCAGCCTGGCACCGGGCTGCCTGTGCCTGCCCCGTGTGTGCCCGTGTCACACTGTGCCATCCGGAGCTAATGTTCTCTCTCTTTGTTGGCAGGTGCGTTAAACCTCTACAGTTTGTCAAGCTTTGCAGTGCAAGCCTCTGTATTACACTGCAGCTTAACAAGTAGGGCAGGGCTTTTCTGTCACTTCCGTTTGTTACTCATTTTCAAAGCAATATAGTTGGTTTGCTGGTCACAATTGCTCCGTCTTATTGCATTTTTGGTCAGACGCTGTCAATGATGCTCTAATGGGTCTGTGCCCTATGGTCTGTACCCCAAAGCCTGCCCACACAACCTGGTCAGAATGCAGGGACCGCTGCGCTTTGAAGATCAAGACTCTGCACGTGGAGATCAGAACATTGCCATGTTCTATCCAACCTCCACCCGAATGGTAATGGTAGATTATTTAAACAAAATTCCAGTAATTAGTATTTCTAAGGTTCACCGGATAACACAGTGTTGCCTCTCTCTTAGGACACCACTAAGGATTTGAAGTACAGCTCATGTTCTCTTCATAGGTGTATCGCCGAGGGCTTCAGGCAATTCCTCTTAGTGTTGATCTATGGATACATTATATAAATTTCCTAAAGGAGACCTTGGACCCTGCTGATCCCGAAACTAACAGTACCATCCGGGGGTGAGTTGGGAGCAGGCTGAGATCCACAGTTACACAGCACTGGGAGCAGATTAATGTATTTAGATAAGGGGAAAACTAACAACAGCCTGGTGGTACCTTAAGAACTGTCAGGAGATGACGGAGCCAAATTCCATGTGAAGGGGGAGACAGCACAGTGTGCTACAAGGGGCAAAAGTTGTGGCTTGAGAGCTTCAGACTAGATGTTCAGAAATACTTGGTGCAGCACTGGAACCCATCAGATTTTTGGAATTTAATTCCTTGGAGGTTTTCAGTGGCTGGGATGTGTCTGAGTGCTGTGCCTGGCAGAGGTGCTGGTTAGAGTAAGAGTCTGGGCTAAGGTTTGATCAGAAACCTTACTTGAACTGGAACTGAACCGAGCTGCAGGGTTGCTGCACGGCTTTTGGGTGTTAAACTGCTGCAGTAGTGGGTTTAGAGTCTGCACAAGAGAGAAGTGGTAAAGACTGTGAATTTTCCCAATACCTCGTGTTCCTGCAAGTGGCTTTTGCCATTGCCTTTGTTTGTGCTGTTGTGGCAGTGCTGGAGGGGAAAAAAATAAGTGTGAGCTTTCTGACTCTTTAGAGACTTTGCTGCAGATAGCTGGAAAATACTTGGAAGAACTTAAATTATTAGTACAAGTGTAGTTTCAAGTAAATGAGGATACTCATTTAGTAAGAGCCAGAACTTTCCTTCTTTGTTCTGTCACCGCATCCAGAAACAAGTGATTTCCTTTTCCAGAGCCTATGAACATGCAGTCCTGGCTGCTGGGACAGATTTCCGTTCTGACAGACTCTGGGAAATGTATATAAACTGGGAAAATGACCAGGGAAACCTAAGGGAAGTTACCTCCATCTATGACCGCATCCTGGGAATCCCCACGCAGCTCTACAGTCACCACTTCCAGAGGTAAAGGGAAAGCAAAGACTTGGTTAATGCCATGGATTTCCTAAGCACACCTTAACCTACCTCTGAGAGGTGGGAGTGTTCACTCAGCACGAGAACTTGGAAAGGTTACTCAGCTTTATGTAGTTACTGATGTGCTCAGCTGGTTGGACTGACTGGTTTAAAGTACTGATGCACATTTTAGGAATTTGGTTTCAGGTAAATTCACAGGTTCTGCTGTGGAATAAGGACAGGCCTTCGAATTGTGAGGAAGAAGAGAGGAAGTCTTTGAGAAATCAGAATAAGTGGTTTTGAGCTTTAATTCCTCATGCAATGCCCACGTGTGGTGAAACATTAATTAAATTGACCAAAGAGAAATACTGGTGAAGTTTGAGATAGTGGAATTCTGCTTTGGTAGGGAGAGGTGAGCGGGGAACCAGCAACCTCAGTTAAATTACACACAGTCTTACCTGTTATTTCTACAGATCTTTCTTGTCCTTTGCTGTCTGTTTTCCTTGGCAAGGGCTTTCCAAGTGCCCCACGCTGCTGTTTCTCTTTGCAGCCTGACCCCTTTGTGGTTGACGGGTGGTGACAGTTGTGTTTGGGGTGTGAGTTGGCAGCAGGGGCACTCCTGGTGTTGCTCTGGAGCGGCAGAGCAGAACCCCCCTGGGATTTATTGCTGTGCCCTGGTCGGGCAGAGAGTGGCACCACGAACTCCAAGTTGGTGCTGACTCGTTTGTGGCTGCCCTTAGGTTTAAGGAGCACATCCAGAACAACCTCCCCCGGGACTTCCTGACCACGGAGCAGTTTGTGCAGCTGCGGCGGGAGCTGGCGGCGGCCAACGGGCACAGCGGGGAGGAACAGCCTGCTGAGGAGCTGCCCTGCGGCACCGAGGACATCACCGACCCCGCCAAGGTAACGCCCTGCAGGGCATCAAACGGGGCTGGCACACGGGGCACTGCACAGCTCCCCTGGGTGTCCATGGGGCTGGCACACGGGGCACTGCACAGCTCTGCTGGGTGTCCATAGGGCTGGCACACGGGGCACTGCCTCAGCTCTGCTGGGCTCCCTGGGCTGGCACACGGGGCACTGCCTCAGCTCTGCTGGGTGTCCATGGGGCTGGCACACGGGGCACTGCCTCAGCTCCCCTGGGTGTCCCTGGGGCTGGCACACAGGGCGCTGCCTCAGCTCTGCTGGGCTCCCCTGGGCTGGCACACGGGGCACTGCACAGCTCTGCTGGGTGTCCATGGGGCTGGCACACGGGGCACTGCACAGCTCTGCTGGGTGTCCATGGGGCTGGCACACGGGGCACTGCCTCAGCTCTGCTGGGTGTCCATGGGGCTGGCACACGGGGCACTGCCTCAGCTCTGCTGGGTGTCCATAGGGCTGGCACACGGGGCACTGCCTCAGCTCCCCTGGATGTGCATGGGGCTGGCACATGGGGCACTGCCTCAGCTCTGCTGGGTGTCCCTGGGGCTGGCACACAGGGCACTGCCTCAGCTCTGCTGGGCTCCCTGGGCTGGCACACGGGGCACTGCCTCAGCTCCCCTGGGCATCCCCTGCACACCGTGCCCTCCGACTCGGCTGCTAACGGGGCCATGGGTGTTGGAGGAGTGGAGATAGGAAAGCAAAGGGGTGATGCACAGAACTTCAGGGATGAATGTTAATTGTTGCAGGTTGACAGATCACGATCTGGGGTGTAAGAAAGCTCAGCAGTGTCTGGGCAGGGTCAGGGCTGTCACAGGCACATGAAGGCCTGGAGCTGTCTGAAGGAACTGCTGATGGAGAAAACACAGACATGCTGAATCCAAGGTTGACATCCAGATTCGTCTTTAATCTCAGATCAGCTTTAGCATTAGAGAGAAAACCAATTTAGTTGTGTGTGCCAAGGGCCAAGGCTCCATCAGGCATTATCCCAGCCCTTCCCGGCTGCTCAGGGCAACATTTCATGGATCTGGGAGGATTGCTGCGCAGCTCTGACAGACAGTGCAGTTACAAAGGGGATACTGTGTCTGCCTGTGTTACATTCTTAACAATTCTGTTCTAGCTGGTCACTGAGATAGAGAACATGAGGCACAGAATCATTGAGATCCACCAGGAGATCTTTAACCACAATGAACATGAAGTCAGTAAGAGGTGGACCTTTGAGGAAGCGGTAAGTTGGGGTTTGTGGGAGCCAACGTGAGCAAGAGGTTTGGACACGAGACTGGGAGCTGGGAATTGTGTGCAACTGTTGGGCCTTAGCTTAAACTGCTGGGAGGCTTTGAACAGACTCAGTTGGAACAGAGTTTCACTTCTCTGCCGCTTTTCCTGTGAAGAGGCAGCTGTCAGCTGATTTAGAAACCTTTAAGTGGTGTTTGGAAAGAGGCAATGTGGAGTATTGTTTACTGAGCCAGTAAGTCCTGTGAGTTAGTGCTGCCTCATTCTTCTGGGGTGTTGCACAGTCATAAGGGGATGAAGTGATTCCAATTGAAAGGTAAGCCTGTGCTAAAAGGAGAATGGAATTTGTATGGTTTTGTGTTTTAACATTACACACTTAACCCTGAAATCAGGCAACTTTTGTTTTCCAGCAGTAGCCAGCTCAACACGTACCTCCTACATGTAATATATTAAAAATAATTAATTAAACTAATCATTTCATCACAGCAAATATACAACTTTTTAGATTTAAGCTGGATTACATTTGAAAAAAACAACCTGAGGTTTTCATCCTCAGTCTTTATGTTCTTCTTGACAAACATGGTTCTCGTTTTAAATTTACTTTCTCTATTAAAGAGTACATTGCATTACCCAGTTGGGACAGATTTACAGAGACTCCTTAATGTGTCAGGTGATGTCAGAACTGGGGGGTGGTTTGCTACACTTGGTTGCACTGGGCCAGATGCCTCATCAGCCCCAGGAAGTCCAAACCACAGTAGGGATCCCATCATCAGTGACTTGTGTGCCAGTTCCCTGTGGCAGAGGGGAGCAGAGCAGGCAGAGCGTGTCCTGAGGTTCCTGCCTTGGGGAACCTTGAGCTACAAATTTGTGGAACCTGGGAGAAAGCTGAAACTGTGGGCTTAGGGCAGGAAATGTGTGAGAAGCTGGGTGTCCTCTTGCTCCTGGCCACAAGCAATGCTCCCCTACCAAGAGAGCATCTGCTCTGCAGCACCGACGTACTGCGTCTGTGGGGAGCTGGAAGTGGAAGGTTCAGCGTGTCTGTAAAGAACAGAAGTGAGGTGGGTGAGCAGAGATGTCACCAAAGGTTTGGGGACAGCTCAGACCTGTTTTATTTAGCAGGAACAAGGTGCCTGTGAGCTGGTCAAAATGGCAAGAGGGTGCTGGGTTCTGTAGCAAAGGTCAGCGAGGAGCAGGAAGGGGGGATTGGCTTTAAATTTCAGGTGGCCCTGAAGAACCCGATGTTTCTCCTTGGTTTTTGTAAGTCCTTCATCCATTTGTGTGGGTTTGGATCTGGGAGGGGATTGCAGTACAGGGGAGACATAATCAGGTGAAATTAAAGATGGTGAGGAAGAGCCAAGGATCTCTGGCAGGGTGCCAGACAAAGCCATTTAAATTCAAGCAGAGCAGTGTTTAAATTGTCTGTTCTGGGCTCTGTCCCACCGTTGTAGCCATCAATGACAACATGATCTTGCCAAACTCATGGACTTGGCATAACCAGCTTGACATAAATGTTGAATGGGAAGTTCAGTTCAGTGCTCTGTCATTTCTTGTCATGATTCTCAGCCTGGTTTGGAGTTTGATTTGCGGGCTGGATGTGTGACAGTGCTTCACTTGTATGGGTGGCCATGGAGAATATTCACTGTTGTTTATAATGTCACTGTTAGAGGTTGGCAAGGGATTACCCACTTGGGGTTCTTTCCCAGCACCTGTAAACCCTGCCACTCAAAAAGCTTTCTAGGAAAGCAGTGTTCCAGTGGGCTGTCCCTGTCAGTGAATCCCTGGGTCCATGCTGGGGTGACCCTGGTGTGAGCAGCTGGTGGGGTGTCACCGGAGCCCTGATCAGTAGCTGGTGTTGGCTGAGTGCTGTGTGGCTGTCGTTGTGTGAGTGCCCCTGGTGTGTGTCCCTAAGTCACCTGTTGGTCCTGTGACTCTTGCAGATCAAGAGGCCTTACTTTCATGTAAAACCTCTGGAGAAAATTCAGCTGAAAAACTGGAAAGAGTACTTAGAGTTTGAGATAGAGAATGGCACTCACGAGCGAGTCGTGGTCCTCTTTGAGAGATGTGTCATTTCATGTGCCCTCTATGAGGACTTCTGGATCAAGGTAAGGGAAGCAGCTCACAGCTGTCCTGAGTGCACACCTGACCTGGTGACTAACCCTTGTACCCTGTGGAACGTTGTTCATCTATAACTATATCTGTTGCATTAGGAGATGGTCTGCTTGCAACCAGATTTGACTGCTGCATTTGCCAACTGCGTTGCCTCTCTACGTCCTTCCTTACAGAAACTAGTCTAGTGGTTCCATAAAGGTGCTGAATGGGTTTAAACAAAAGAATTTTATCGTTCTGGCATGTTTTTAGAGGCAAATGCAAGCTTTAAATTGGGCTGTCTCTGCTCTGTTTCCAACTCTAGTATGCCAAATACATGGAGAACCACAGCATTGAGGGCGTGAGGCACGTGTACAGCAGGGCCTGCACCATCCACCTGCCCAAGAAGCCCATGGTGCACATGCTGTGGGCGGCCTTCGAGGAGCAGCAGGGTAAGGGCAGCCTCAGCCTGGGCAGGGGGGGCTGCTGCTGGCAGCCTTTGGGGTCTCTCGTTTCTGAAACCATCTCTGCTGGTGTTGCAGGCAACATTGAGGAGGCCAGGAGGATCCTGAAGACCTTTGAGGAGTGTATCCTGGGGCTGGCCATGATCCGCCTGCGCAGGGTGAGCCTGGAGCGCAGGCACGGCAACATGGAGGAGGCCGAGCTCCTGCTGGAGGACGCTGTCAGGAACGCCAAGTCCATCACTGAGGCCTCCTTCTATGCCATCAAACTGGCCAGGCACCTCTTCAAAGTGCAGAAGAACCTGCCAAAGGCAAGAAAAGTGCTGTCAGAAGCCATAGAACTTGACAAAGTATGTGTTCCCTCTTGCTGTCTTACCAAAAACCCAACCCACCCCGCTGCTTTTCTCTCTTTCTGAACCGTGTTTTAAAATCATGGCAACGGTGATGACAGGAGTTGTAACTGTATGTAATGTCCCATTACTGCATGGAGACAACAGTCCCTCTAAACTGATGTTGCCACGTTCCCAAATCTGAAGTTTGCACTCTTTTCTCCCATCAGAAGCACAGTGTGCCTCATCCCTCATCCTCCTTAGAATCTTAGCTGTTGTCAGTGTGTTCACCTCTCAGGGTGAACAGGACTGGTGTGGGCAGTACTGGGGGTGGGTTTGTGGGGGCACAGGAATACCTGGCACTGCAGGTGCTGTGAGCAAAGTGCCACCCCTGGGTTTGTGCTGTAGATCACCTCTGCTTGTCTGTGACACAAACCAGCCCAGGGGGGAAGGGAAAGCTCTTTAGTGCCTGTCGTTGTGTGTATTTGTGCTGTGGGTGTTGTGGTGTGTGACTGGTGACACACACTGAGTGTGGAATACCTGCTGGGCCAGGGGTGCACCTTCTGACACACCCTTTGCACAGGAAAACACCAAACTGTACCTGAACCTGCTGGAGATGGAGTACAGTGGGGACCTGAAGCAGAACGAGGAGAACATCCTGAGCTGCTTTGACAAGGCTGTCCATGGAGCCTTGTCTATCAAAATGAGGATCACCTTCTCCCAGAGAAAAGTGGAGTTCCTGGAAGATTTTGGGTCTGATGTGAACAAGTAAGATGTGCTGTGTGCAGTGGGGTCACTGAGACAGTGCTGGGAGGAGTTGGGCAGGGGTGGCTTGGTGGCATCTCTTAAATGATTTCCTTTGTGCTCTTGGCTAAGGAACAGTGGCTTTTCTAAACCAAATTCCAGGTTTTAAATAGGAGTAGATTTTTGAATAGGAATAGATTTTTAAACAGGAATCTCTTTTCAGAAAATTATCCCTTGTTTTCTGAAATGCTCAACACCTCACAGAGCAAAGTCTTACTGCCTGTCAGGTCTTACTGTAGCTTCCCCTTGCTAAACCCTGTGAAGGCAGGTGCTCCCCAAAGAGGAGGTGAACATGTCTGTGACACAGGTGTCATTTGAGACTGTTCCCTGGGAGCTGCTGCTTGAGGTTTCCAAAACTGCCCTGGTGGGATTTTTCTGTGTTCAGCCCTATTTACACTTATGTGGGAGGACACACCAGCAATGCATGTTTTTAGTTCAACACTATACTTTTTCCTCTGTAAAACAAGCTCCTGTTTTTATTTACATTTTGCAGCTCAGTAACTCGTCAGGACTAACCATGAGTTAAGTTTTTCTGCTCTGTATGTTTTTAACAGCATCTGTCCTTAAATCCTGCTGCCTCTGCATGGCAGCCACTCACTGCAGGTTTGGGATCTGGGACAGGCCAGACCCAGTGAGCTTTGCAGCTCCCAAATAACCCCAGAGCACAGAATGAGCACGAGACACTGTTTTCACCCAGAGCAGTATTGACAGAAGCAGCAGGTTTTGTGGGGAAATCTGGATGCAGCAGAGGAAAGGGTATCTGACTATTTGTGGGAATTTTAGCCAGGACTGTTTTGTGCAGCATTGAACATACTTGTTCTTCCCATGCTGGATGGCAAAAGGCTGCAGGTGGTGCTCTGGAATTGGAATAGTTTTACACAATACTAATTTCTGGTGTTGAAATGTTGATTCCCACATCTCAGTCCTGCTGTGGGTCGTGAGCAGGCACTGAAGGAGCAGCAGAATCACAAGTAACTTCTGGAAAACTCCTCTGTAAAAGAACTTCATAAAAACTGCATCGAGTGTGAGGAACGTTGAGCAAGTTGGGAATTTGAGCTGCTGTGGAATCAAACTGAGCCTTTTGGCTTTCCCATCTCGTGGTGGATCACTCCTTGAAATTTGTGGTGGAGTTTGGTTTAGAATGTTGTACTTCTGCAGTTTGAAGCAGAGATTTTAAGCTGATTGCTCAGGGGTGGGAAATGTTGTGATGACAGTGGTGAGCAGGGTTTGATCCTCCTCTCCCCCCAGGCTCCTGGATGCTTATGATGAACACCAGGCACTGCTGAAGGAGCAGGAGACGCTGAAGAGACGGGCAGAGAACGGGTAGGGGGGACAGCCCTGGGGACAGGACACACTGGGACAGCCCTGGGGACACACTGGGACAGCCCTGGGGACAGGACACACTGGGACAGCCCTGGGGACACACTGGGACAGCCCTGGGGACAGGACACACTGGGACAGCCCTGGGGACAACACACAGACTGTGACACCCCTGGGGACACACTGGGACAGCCCTGGGGACAACACACACACTGTTACACCCCTGGGAACACACAGCCCCCCCCCAGGCTGCAGCTGGGACACAGCAATGGAGTGCTCTGGAAGAGTCCAGGGAACAACCTCAGACACCAGGGGGGTTATTTAGTCTCTGTTCCTGCACCAGTGGGGTTAAAGCCTCAAAATACCTGTATATCCATTCAAAATCACTTTTTAAAATCATTTAAAGTGTGCACTAATTAGAGCTGTGCTGCTGGATTAAATACTCACAGAATCATGGAGTGGGTTGGGTTGGAAGGGGCCTCAAAGCCCATCCAGTGCCACCCCCTGCCACGGGCAGGGACACCTTCCACCAGCCCAGGTTGCTCCAAGCCCCGTCCAACCTGGCCTTGGACACTTCAGAGATGGAAACATTTACTGGAAAATAATTTTTCGAGTTGTATTTCACAGGAGAGCTAAACAGGGCTGGTAAATAACTGGGTCTCTGAGCAGACACCTGCATTGCTGTCCCAGTGGGGGGACCAGAACAGTTTAAACCCAGGCTGTTCTGAGGCACCGCTGCCCTTCCCTAAACAATGCCATGTCCCTGCTTGGACAGGGCGCCCAGCTGGGAAATGCTGTTTAATGTGATGTAACACTTCTCACGTGGAGAATTCCCCAGAGTTTATCCAGGATGCCAATTCCAAGCTGTTATTCCCCCCCAGCTCCGAGGAGCCGGACGAGAAGAAGATGCTGACGGAGGACCCGGCCCTGGCGTCGGCGCAGCTGATGGACGGGGACATGCAGGTGAACCAGGCGGCCTACAACTACAACGCCTGGTACCAGGTACACGGGAGCGGGGCTGGCACGGGACCTGCTGCCAGGGCAGGGGCAGGGAGAGCCCGGGGGAACATGGAGCTCGCTGTTCCTCCATGGCATGGCAGTTTGGAATAGAATGGTTGAGGTTGGACCAACCACCCCCAGCACTGCCACGGCCACCACTAACCCATGTCCCCACGTGCCACATCCACGTGTCTTTTAGATCCATGGAGGTTGTGTTGAAGTGGTTTAGTGAAAACTGGTGTTTAGACTGGGCAGGGCAGGGATGGAGCTGAGGCACAAACCACCAGCCCCTGTGGTTTGGGAATGGATTGGATGCCTAAATCCCATCGAGGTCCAGTGCTCTTCCCAGAGTCTCATCCAGCCGGGAAGCTGTCCAGCACTAGGCAGGAAAAATGCCCCAAATGCTCACACACAGAACTGCAGGAATGGCAGACTTGGAGCTGTGCCAGGGAGGGTCAGGGTGGATCTCAGGGAAAGGCTCTTCCCCCAGAGGGTGGTTGGCACTGCCCAGGTGGGCATGGCCCCAAGGCTGCCAGAGCTCCAGGAGGGTTTGGATGATCCTCTGGGGCACAGGGGGGATTGTTGGGGTGTCCTGGGCAGGGCCAGGGGTTGCACTGGATGATCCTTGGGGGTCCCTTCCAGGTCAGGGCATTCCATGATCACTGTGATCACAGCTCCCTGCCTGCCCTCCACACCCTGCTCCAGGAAGCAGACAGACCCCTCCCGGGGGAGCGGGGCCGTTGTCCCTCGTTGCCAAGGGTGCTGTGCCCAGCTGGGAGCAGTGGGAGCTGTGTGGGGTGGTCTGTGCTGGCTCAGGGACACTGGCTGAGCCCCTCCCGCTGTGTTTGCAGTACAACTACCAGAACGCCTGGAACTACGGACAGTATTACCACACCACCTGAGCCTGTGCACTGTGCTGCAGATCGACAGAGATGGAATAAAAAAAGATATATTTTTCTAACTTTGGGCTGTGAAAGAACTGTTGTGCCACCTGCTGCGGGTCCTCTGCATGTGACCCGAGCTGCTGCTCACGGGGTACGTGTGAAGAGTTGTGTGCTGGTAACCGATAAATGGTCTCTGTACAATTCTCATTTACCATAAATGCGTTTTTTTAATTCCCTGCACTAATTTATGGAGCTTTCGGAGGAATTCCCATCGGTCCCACGATTCCATGCATTGGGTGGGTGAAGCTGGGGCCCTTTGGGTTGGTTTTGCCCCAGAGCTGGAGCCAAGGCCGTCCTGCTCCCACCCCAACTGCCACCACAGCTTTCCCAAGCTGGGCACTGTGCTGGGATTGACCCCGGAGCGGGGCTGGAGGCCTTGGCAGAGCTGTGGGGTCAGGAATTCACCCGTGGGACAAAACCCCCTTGGTTTTCTAAAAAGCACAAACTGTGTTTGGGATGGTTTTTGTATTTGGAGTTTTTCATGTACACGGTGTGAGCAAAACTTTTTTCATTTTGATCAAAGTGATCATTCCCATTTTTGTAATAAAAGCAAGGAATTCAGCCGTGCTCTGAGCCTTCTTGGATTGCCTCGGTGGTCAAGCCAGGAGTAGGAACACGAGGTGTTCCGAGGAAGGGCTGTGGCACAGGGACACCCTGGGAATGCGTGGATCTCTGGGAGCAGAGTGCCTGACACTGGTGTTGATACCTCTGAAGAGGAGTGGGAATGCTGTGGAATTCCACAGGATCCCTGTGGCCCTGCAGCCCTCCCAGGGGAGGGTGGGGGAGCTCAGACACAAAGAAGGGACGGCACCGAGGGTACAAACTGGTTTAGTGGTGTCACTGTACAGAGGGGCAGGGACAGCGCTCCCTTTCCACAGGGCCAGGCTGGAACTGGAGCCCCGAGTTCCAAGGCCCATCCCTGGGTTCCCAGCAGCAGAGGGAATTCACTCCTCACTCGATGTCCACCAGCTCCACTTCAAAGAAGAGCTTTGCGTTCGGGGGAATCCTGGGGGGGCACGTTAAGGAAGCCAAAAACACCCCAAATCCTCCAGCTCCCCCGTCCCTCCCCGGGCAGGGAGTCACAGCCACTCTCCTGTGTCCCTGTGATGTCACTGACCTTGGGACATCCTGGATCCAGCACGGGGCTGGATCCTGCACTGCTGCCCAGCACGAGCTGTCAGGGACACGCAGGGCCAGTTCCTTGGCTGCACCTCCACTCACACACCCTGCTCCTCATTCCCTAAGCCTGGTCTCCAGGTCTGGGAGTCTGTCCTGCTGTGCTACAGGGGAGAACAGTGTCCAGGCAGCCCTTGGGATTACAGGATTCCAGCACCAGGGAACCACCTCTTCCTCCCAAAGCACTGGGAAAAAGGAACATGAATGTGTAAAACACTGCAGGATCCCCCCTCCATCCCGTACTCCAGTTGTATCCCAGAACCAAATTTAACTGCTGTTACCCTACAGGTCACTCCTCCTGCCTCCCTACTCCACTGGTTTGTATCCCTGTCACTAATAAACATTTGGAAGCTCAGCTGGACTAAAAATGCAGGTGGAAAACAGCAGCAAGTTCTCCCTGCACAAGGTTTAGTTCCAAACAAAAGGACAACCCACCCTCCAAGTGCACTGAATTTCCTCAGAGTGGGAATATTCTGAGCCTGCTGTAATGAGTGAACCCCCCCATTTCACCCCTGTCCCAGCACTTCACCCCACCCAGCATTCCCAGCTTTCTGTACAAGGATACTTGGCATCAGGCTGCCCTTTCTTGCCGTAGGCCCACTCGGGCTCGATCTCCAGCTGGGCCTTCTCTCCTTTGCTCATGGTCAGCAGGGCTTCATCCCACTGCAAGGACAGCACAGCAGGGTGTCACAACAGCTGCACTTCCCAGCCTTTCCATGTGCTCCCAGGGATTCCCACAATCCCACACCTCCACGAGCCCAGGCTGCTCCAAGCCCTGTCCAACCCAGCCTCCCTGGCAGCCTGGATCAGTGGATCCGTGCTTGTTCAAGGCTGTTCCAGACCCGGATCCCTCCCCAGGACTCGCTCCCTTCCCAGTGTCCCCACGAGCGGCTCCTGCAGCACCAGATCCCGGCTCAGGGAGACAGGGATAAACCTGGACAGCTGCAGCTCCTGCAGCGCTGGACACAGGCCAGGGACACTGCCCAGGGACACTGCCCCCTTCCCAGGGCCAGTCCCGGCCCTCAGAAAGGCCTTTTTCCTGCTCCTGGAGCAAAGGAGGCTCAGGGGGGACCTTCTGGCTCTGCAACCCCCTGACAGGAGGGGGGAGCCGGGGGGGGGTCGGGCTCTGCTCCCAGGGAACAGGGACAGGAGAGGAATCCCGGCAGCCTCAGAGCAGACTGACAGGAGCAGGAGGCTGGGCTTGTCCCAAGGAACACAGAGTGTTTTCCACAGGCTGCTACCCAGGGGAATGACACAGGATAATGGGACATCCTGCCCATGTAAACCCTTGCAAGTTGCATTTTTACCTCCACGAGGAACAGAACAGCAGCTCAAAAACTGCACCCCGGTCATAAATCCCAGGGAAGGAAACTCCTTTGGAATTCTGAGGGAGCTGTCAATGCTGTACTTACACCTCGGATCACTTTTCCTACGCCAACCTTGAAACTCAAGGGCTTGGCTGCTTTTTTCTTCTTTGAGCCTGGAAGAGAGTTTTGTGTTGCTTTGCTTTAACATCATTCCAGCACACACCACACTGCTGTCTACAATTATAAATACATAGGAGAAATAAATATACATTCTTATCATTTTATTATATTTTTTTTAGTATTTATGTTATTATAATGTTATAATATTATTTTAATATTCAGTGCTGTGCACCAAAGCCATCGTTCACTGTTCAAGCTGCACCAAGAGCTAAAGCTGATGAGCATCTTTCAAACCCCAAAGACTCATTTCTGAATTAATAAAGGTGACAGTACAAGTCACAAACACATTAAGGAACCAGAAGTCAAAAGGGAACATAAAACAAGTATGAGGAGTCCCAGACAGCATTCCAGTGACTCTGGAATACTGTTCCTCTGAGTGTGGGACACACTGGAAAAGCCTTTCTAGTACTGCAGGATTTCATATTCCTAGCCCCTCTGATCTGTCACAAAAACACCAGAGTACTCAAATCCCTCTCATTCCAGTGCCTCCATGTTTAAGGATTTACTAGAGAAGGACACCAAGATGTTTATTTAGAGAAACTCAGAACACTGCTGGTGCTCGAGTTCATCTCTCCCCTCAAGTATTTGCAGCCCTGATTAACTCCCTGCTTTTCACATTCCCAGGCCTGGAGAATGCCAGAAGGGAGGGCTGGCAGGATGCAGCAGTGTCACTTGACACCAGCCAGTCCTAAAATACTGCCCTGCCTTACCTCATGGAAAATCAGGATCCGGGAGGGGGCTCAGGGACATCCCGGCAGCTCAACAACAAAGCAGTTTGTCAGGAATCCCACAGGGACACTTCCAGAGGCAAACACCTGCCCAGATCTGCTCCAGGAGCCCAGCTAATGCACTCTACGAGTGCCTGCAGCAAACCCCAGACAGTTTCTCTGTGCACCCATCCGTGTATGACCTTACTTGATTGAATATTGGTATCGAAGACTGTCCCGTCCTGCAGCTTTCCCGTGTACCAGCAGTGCACAGTGTCTCCTTTCTTCGGGAAGTTGGTTTTATCGCCCTTCTTTAAAATGGATTTTGTATACTTTGGTGGCCCCTGAGGTTGTAAAAATAAGCGTTGTGACGGGTGGGTTAAATAGCTTCAGATCAACTATGTTCGAGATGGAACAAGCACTTAGTTTAAGGCATCAAAGAAGACATGCACTGTTAGTGAAGGGCGTGTTCGTGGGTAACTGCAGGGCTGCAATGTATGGGGAAAATGCAGCAGACTAAGGTTAAGGCAGGGTGCAAACACCAGAGGTCTTGCTGTAACCAGGTCTTTGGAGAATCCGGGGTTGGAAGGGATCCACAAGGATCATCCAGGCCAATCCCTGGACACCCCAAGAGTCACACCCTGTGCCTGAGAGGATCATCCAAACCCTCCTGGAGCTCTGGCTCCCTTAGGGCTGTGCCCACTGCCCCGGGGAGCCTGTTCAGTGCCCCACCACCCTCTGGGGGAAGAACCTTTCCCTGATACCCAGCCTAACCCTCATCCTGAGACAGGGGACGTGGTTAATTTGGTTTCCCACACGACAAACACGAGGTGGGAGTGTCGCACAAACCTCCTCCGCAGCCTCCTCAGCCTTCACCGCCTTCCCCTTGGCCTCCTCCGCCTTGGCCGGCTTCGCCTTCTCCGCCGCCTTCTCCGCGCCGTCCGTGCCCTTGAACCGCTGAGGGGGGAGGATGAAGAGCCGCATCCATCAACCACCAACCCCCACAGGACCACCCCCGGCTCCGTTCCCCCCTCCTCGTCCCCTCACCTGCGTGTGGAAAAGCTGCGTGTAAGCCGCGATGAGCTGCTCCTTATTCGCCGTCTTCGCCACGTTCTTCACCTGCCCCAGCAGCTTGTGCTCTGCCAGGAACTGCCAGACACACGAGTGCGAGCCGTGAAACACACCCCCCCCTCTCCAGACGCGCGCAATACGCGCTCCAAACTATTTAGACTTCCCCGCGAACTCACCGCCTGCGCCGCGTGCTCCTGCAGGAATTTGATGATCTCCTTCTTGGCCAGCGCCTCGCTCCGCAGCTCCTCCGCGCTCCAGGGCTGCGCCGGACCCGCGGCCGCCGCCATTTTCCCACCCGCCTCCTACTCCTCCTCCGAAGAGGAGGGCTGGGAAGCGACCCAGGAGGCAGGAGGGGATAAACGCCCAGGGGGAAGGGGAGGGCCGGGAGGCGCCTCCAGACCCTCCCCTAGGCCCTCGGGCGGAGGCTCCCGAGGCGGGTTGAGGCGGCCGCGCTGAGGGAGGGACAAAATGGCGCCGCCTCAGGGAAGAGGGGGAACGCCCTGAGGGAGAAGCGAGGCGGGAGGAGCAGCGGGATTTACCTCAGGCTTGGCGGCCGCCCGAGGGGGAAAGGGCGGGCCAGGCACCCGCCGAGGGCGAAGGGGAGGGACGGGAGGCGGCCAAGCCGCCTCCCGTCCCTCCCCTTCGTCCTCGGCGGCGTTTTCAAGCGGCGGCGTTGAGGAAGCGACAAAATGGCGGCGGGCGCGCCGCTCCCTGAGGGAGGATGAGCGGCGGGCGGCAGCGCACTTTGCCTCAGGTCTGGCGGGCGCCTGAGGGTAAAACCGAAGAGGAGGGCGCGGACAACGACGGCGACGATGACTTGCTGCTGGCAGCCGCCGCCGCGGCGGACCCCGTGCCCGTGGAGGGTTTCAGCGAGGCGGCGGGATCCATATGGATCTACCCCACCAACCTGCCGGTGCGGCCGTACCAGGAGCGCATGGCGGGCGCCGCGCTGCTGGCCAACACCCTCGTGTGCCTGCCCACGGGGCTGGGCAAGACCTTCGTGGCCGCCGTGGTCATGTATAACTTCTACCGCTGGTTCCCCTCCGGGAAGGTGCTGTTCCTCGCCCCGACCAAGCCGCTGGTGGCTCAGCAGATGGAGGCGTGTGCCCGAGTCATGGGCATCCCGGCGCGGGACATGGCGGAGATGACAGGTACGGGCTGCGGCGACATCCCGGAGGGTTTGAAGGGCGGAGTGTGAAGAGACGCAGCGGAGGAGGGGGTGATAAAGAGGTGTTTGAAAGGGTTAACTGTTGGTTTTGCAGAAGTTAAAGCCCCCGTGTAAAGGGTGGTGGAGCGCTGCGGTGCAGCCCTGTGGGTCGCAGCCTGTGGGTGTTCACACGCAATGTGCTCTGCGTGAAGCTTAAGCCAAAGAATAATGGCTCTTTTTTCCTGTTTTTTTTTGGTTTTTTTTTGTTTTTTTTTGTTTTTTTTTTAATTTTTGTTGTTGGGGTTTTTTTTGTTGATGTTGTTGTTTGTTTGGTTTTTTTGCTTTTCCCCTCCCCTTTCCTACCGCCGCTTCCTTTCCCCTTCCCACATTCCCCTTTATCCCTTCCCCTCCCTCTCCCCTTTCCCTTTCCCCCTCTTTTTCCTTTTTCACCATTTTAATAAAGTTTTTGCAGACCCCCCCGAGCTGCAGCTTATTGCTCACTGCAGCAATAGCCTTAATGACCAAATCCATAAGCCGTTTTTAGGCACAAACCTTTCCCGGAGGTGCTGTAGGGTGAGGTTTAGGGCTGTGGGCAGCTGTGGGGCATCTTGAGCTCCCCAGCCTTCATTTCCGTGGTTCTGGATTTAGTGTTTTAATGCAATAAATTCATCCTCGTTGTTGTATTCAATGAGGGTGGGGAGGCCCTGGCACAGGGTGCCCAGAGGAGCTGTGGCTGCCCCTGGATCCCTGGAAGTGTCCAAGGCCAGGTTGGAGCAACCTGGGCTGGTGGAAGGTGTCCCTGCCCATGGCAATGTTTGGAATAAGATGGTTTTTAAGGTCCCTTCCAACCCAAACCAGTCTGGGATTCTCTGTGTCTGCCAGCCCTGCTGGCTTCTGCTGTCCCTCTCAGCTCATGGGCTGTGTTTTACTCTGAGCAGAACAGCTCCCTGATGTTATTTCCTTTATTTCCAGGAGGAACCCAAGCTCTGGGCCGCCGGGAACTGTGGAATACCAAAAGAGTCCTTTTCCTTACCCCTCAGATAATGGTCAATGACCTTTCTCGTGGCACCTGTCCCGCTGTGGACATTAAATGTTTGGTTATTGACGAAGCCCACAAAGCCCTTGGGAATCATGCCTACTGCCAGGTAATGCTGGAGACACCCCTTTTTCTCTCCCAGTGACAAAAACCCCAAAGTCAGAATCTCCATAAAGTGTCACTGTCACTGCTGTGGGGATGTTGTTCTTGAGGTCCTTAACTTTGAAAGAGATCAAACACTCCTGTACATTGTCAGTGCCTTGTTATTAAGTAGTAGCTGTAAGGTATTTTTTTCATGCCTGAATTAAATTGTAATTTTTGTTTCGAAATATCTTTTTGGCTGAGGCAATTAAAAAAAAAAAAAGCGTGGGCTCTTTTTGTAAGGTTTTTTAACTGAGTAAAATCAGTTCAAGTTTTGTTTTTTAAATTGAGGTTTGTGTTGATCAACAAAGACTTTGTTGCATTATTGTGGGTTAATCTCATAACAATGGGTGATCTCAAAAGTAAATTTTATATACTGGAGAAATTGAGTGGAATATGTGTGTAATACCTGTGGAGATCAGATTTCATGGGACTTATTATCCATGATTTACTTTTTCTAAGAGTTGTTCTTCAGACTTCTTGGCAGCTCTCCTGAGTTAGTGTGCTGTTAACCTTTCTGTTAAATCAAGTGAGAGATCATTTCATAATTTACCAAGGTTGTTCTTGGTACACTTCCAGGATGTCCCATCCCTGGAAGTGCTCCAGTGCAGGTTGCACGAGGCTTGGAGCACCGTGGGATAGTGGGAGGTGTCCCTGCCCATGGCAGGGGGTGGGATGGGGTGATCCTTAATGTCCCTTCCCACCCAAACCCTACCACGATTCTATGATCGAATATTTTCAGGGTGTTTTGTTAAGCTTTTCCTTCTTGGTGGGTGTTTTCCTTGGTATAGTTTGTGTAAGGAAATAATCTCCTTTAAAGGTATTAACAGCAACTTCCCTGTTGGTAGGTTGTGAGGGAGCTGAGCAAATACACGAGCCAGTTTCGGGTCCTGGCCCTGAGTGCCACCCCAGGCAGTGACACCAAGGTGAGCCAACCCCACCTGTGTGCTTCAGATAATCACATGGGAGTAGAAACTCTGTTTAATACCAGTTTGAACACTGTGCAAGGTACTGGAGTATGTTACAGTTCCACATCAAAACTGAATGTATTTACAGTCTTGGCTTGAGGTGTCTAAGTGGAGAGTCTTTTGTTTTCCCTCATGGGCAGTGGGTACCTTTTCCTTACAAATGTGTTCAAGCCCTGCTAAACTATGGGAATAGTAATTTTTCTTTTTTTGCCTCTCTGCCAGGCTGTGCAGCAGGTTATCTCCAACTTACTGATCGCTCGGATAGAGGTGTGTGCTGAGGATTCCCCAGAAATCCAGCCTTATTCTCACGAGAGACAAGTGGAAAAAATTGTGGTGCCACTTGGGGAAGAGCTGGTAGGAATTCAGAACACTTACATCCAGGTGAGTTTGTTTTTGCTTTGTTGGTCACTGGCCAGTGACAGGAGATACATGAATATCTCTGCCTAACTTGCTGTAGATCATAAAAGCAACACCTTCCTATGCAGTTAACTTTGAGCACAAGGCAAAGAAAAAACATGGTCTCAACTCCACTGTGACCTTAAAAAGCTTAGGTGAAAAACTGAGAATGGAATTACTTTCCTTATCCTTCTTCAGGAGTCTTTGCAGAATTGGCACCAGACTTAAACTGAGGGTTTCTGCATTTGGCTGAATTTAGTAGGATTAAAGTATTCAGATGTTGGGAATGCCTTATGAAGTCTGTATGTGGATTTTCTGAAACATTTTCTGTGTTAGAGAATATTCTTTAGGGTTTTAAGTCATCTGTAAGTGCAATTAGTTCCCTTGATTATTTTTGATCTTTTTTTGTTTGTTTGTTTGGAGTTTTGTTTGGGGTTTTTTTGTTTTGTTTTGTTTGTGGGTTTGGTTTTTTTTGGGTTGGTTGATTTTCTTTTCTTATTATTCTGAGAGCTTTTTCCTTTTTCTTTTTTTTCCCCTTTTTTTTTTTTACCAATCTGTAATGTTCAAATAAGGAAGAGATTTTCAGGCAAATGGTGTTACATAAGATACAGCTTTGAAAAGTTCAAGATGTGTTCTCTGTGTTCAGTAAGAGGCATAAAAAACCCTGGGATTAATTTAGTATCAGACTGTTGGCCTCAGAGTGTGGTTTTGCTTAAACTTTAATGATCTGGGTGTAGTTATGTGGAGACCACTGGAAGGCAAACCTGTGAGTGCATCAGCTGTTTTCAAACCAGTGACCTGAGAGCTATTTCAATGAGGAAGTTCCACTCATAAGCTTTAAAGGGAAACTTTAAAGGTGGTTTTGCATCACTGCAGGTGCCTCTGAGTGCTCTGGTGAGTGCAGGGGTTTATTTTGAGATTTGTTTGGCTGCACAGACCTTGCCTGAGTTGGCACTGTGGCTTCAGTGGTTGCTGTTTCCTTGCTTTGATCTGGTATTTGCATTTGAATTGCTCCTGATTTTCTTAGAAGGTACAGTTTGTACCAAGGCAGAGGGTGTGAAAGGATGATTTGTGTTGTCTGGACAAGCCAAGCCTTAGCCTTGGAGGCCTCAGCACTTTGGGAAGTGGTTCCTGTTCCTCAGTTTCTCAAAGTGACAATTTCCAATCCGGGGCTGAGGTGGCTTTGGTAAAATCAGCACAGCAGCTTGTGCCTCCTGCTGCTCCCACCCAAAGGTGTGTCTGCTCCAGGAGTGAGAGCCAGGGCTGCTCTGCACAAGGAAATCAGGATCTTTAATGCTGACAGACAGGACCAGTGAACAGGACATGTCAGGGGGGATGAAGGCCAGTGTCAAACAGCACAGTGCACCAATGCCACAGAAACTCTGTTTATGTGTGTTTACATACAGTAAGCAAGGCCCTGAGTATCACAACAGCTGGAATAAACATTTTAGGCACTAATGCTTGTTTGGAAAATACACAGTATGCAGGACAACACTCATCTGTTAAGGCTACATCGTTTAATCTTCCAAAAATGGGGGTGAATGCTGTTTTATTACCTCCTTTGGACAGGGGAAATCTAACAGCTTCAAATTAAAAATGAAAATCCACGAGTGGCTTCCAAAGGAGAGCCACGGATGGATAATAAAATACCTGTTCCCAGGTGATCATTCTTGACATGATGTTTTGAAATGGGAGTCATAGTAATGTTTGCTTGGCATTCACTGGTGCAACAACTAAATAAACCTTGTTGTGTGCCAGTTAAAAGCTGGGATTCTTGGTCCCTGTGCTCAGGAGGGCCAGTCACAGCCCCCTTCCACGTTCCACAGCCATAAAGTGTATCTTCAAACGGGAGGTGAAGTAGTTTTCTTTCTCAGCAGCAGAAGCCATCTAACACGAGTCAAAATAAATAAATCCTATGTGGGAGTTCACAGTCTGCCAGAAACAGCGGGAAGGCTTGGCTGCAGTGGGAGATCAGCACACTCAGACACACTGCTCCTGTCTCAGGGACAGGGAGGTTTGTAGGACCAGGAGTCACAGCAGGGCTTGGGCTGCCCATGGGAAGGGACACCAGACACAGCAAGTGCTTTTTGCAGCAGAGGTTTAAATGTAAACTATGTACAAACTGGAGCTGTATGGTGGGAGGATTTCACTGCTTCCAAGGACTGTTCAGCATCTGTTGTGCCAAAGCAGTAAGATAATTTCTCTAACTGGCAAAAGCAATCAGACTGTAGAAACCTCTTTAATTTGGCATAAAATCTTGCCAAAGGGGAAAATTACTTGTATTTGCTCTTTTAAAAATCTTGGTGGGGGAAGGAGGGGATTGAGGACAAAACCTTCCTCCCTGGGCCCTCTATTCAACTGAACTTTTAAAAGCTTTGTATTGTTTTCTGTTAGCTAAGAGCTTTTAGTTTAATGCTAGCTGGCATTTTTTAATTTTCCCAGGCTGAGATCCTTCATTGCATTTTTGTTGGTTTGGGGTTTTTTTTTTTCCTCCCCATGAGGACTGTTGGTTTGTTTGTGTTAAAACTGAGGCTTTTCTCTCTCTTTTTATTTTCTTTTTCCATTTTCCCCTTCTCCTTGCTGTGTCCCAAGGTATCTCCATGCCCAGCAAGCACCAGAGGGCACCTTGGTCCCACTTAAGCCAGGGCCAGCTGCACTCTGATCCTGCTGCTCAGGGAGAGGCTTTGGGTTAAGCTTAAAGCCAGTGGGAACAGGAGGCTTCAGGTTCTTCCAGAAGTACTCCATAAATCCATGCCTGGAGTTATTTTTTCACTCTGCTGGGACTTAGCAGCCACTGGCTCTGGTTGCTGGTCTGTAGGTTGTGATTAAAGAGCACAAAAGCTCTGTTTAAACCTCAGATCCTGCAATCAATAAATAATGCTGGTGATATACTCAATAAATTTTATATAAAAAGACACTTACTTCTATTAAGCATAAACTCTGCCTTCATATCAGTAGGGGGAGACATTCAGGAGGGATTTTTTGAGAGCAAAACTGTTTGCTACCCCAGTTCTAAAGTGCAGTAGGTGCCCTTGGACCGTGTGAAACAGTGGGAATGCTGCTCTCAGCCCCTCTGCCAGGCAGGCAGCTGTCTACCTGCAGGATTATCCTGGGGGTGAAGGGCAAAAGAAACCAGAAGCTGGATATTAGGAAGAAAAAATTCTCACAGTGAGGGTGGTCAAACTGCAGCAGGGCCCAGAGGGGCTGTGGGCTCCTCATCCCTGGAGCTGCTCAAACTCCAGGCACGTGAGAGCCAGAGCAGCCGGCTCTGCCTGGCCCTTCTCTCTGCAGAGGTCACTTCTAGCTGGGATTTTTAATGTGATTCTGTGAATATTTGTGTCAGTTATTACATTAATGGTGTGGCAAAAGGACTGAACAAATTAATTACCTCGCTGCAGTGTTTTAGCATCCAGCAAAGTCATGAGGAAAAAAGTGTTCAGAAAACTGGAGTTAAAAATAACCAGCGGCTATTTAGGAATGCCAGAGACAGTCACGGGATTCCTGGGAGTGTGGGATTAAGGTAACCTGTAACTCTTGCTATCAAAACTTCAATGAACATTAGGATTGTGGTGCCTTTTTGGTCTCTTCTCCAGACTGAAAGTCCTTTGGTTGGGTGCTTTGTGAGGTAAGCATTAGGAATTTGTGTCACGGATGAGGACATCCAAAGCAGTCGGCATTGGCCTACTCTGACTCCTTGGGTCAATCCCAGGGGGCTAAATCTGGTAGTTCCCTTCAGGAACTACGACCTGGACATTCTTTTTCTGCGTGTTGAGGTGGGTTTGGTGTGTTCCCACTGACTGCCCCAGCGGGGTCTTTGTGCAGCACCGGGTGCCCAGAGCAGGAGCTCCAGGGTCTCCCCAGGGACCATCCCAAGCCACAAGCAGCCTAGGGATGCCAGCAAGTGGATGAGGGGAGAGGTCTCTGCCTGCCTTATCTTGTAAACAAAAGATAAGGTCAACTAACTTATAAAGTGCTAAAACCCTCATTAAAATTGTGTAGAGACTGTCCAAGGTGACACAGGGGACTGTGTTGGGGTGACCTGGGTGTGGTGACTGAGCTGGGGGATTGCCTCCCTACAGGGGCTCGAAGCCCCGCTGCTGAACTCTCTGGGGTCGGGCACCCAGTGTGTGTGTGCCCTGGGAGCTGTGCCTGGGGGAGCAGGGCAGCAGGGGCGGGTCAGGGCAGCACGGGCGGGTCAGGGCCGCTGCAGGAACCAGATCTCGTTGTGGCGGTTGGCGGCGGCGGGGTTGGTGTAGCCGGCGATGATGAAGGTGTCCTGCAGGCACAGCTCGGGGCTCTCCAGGATGGCTGCCAGCACGCTGATCTCTCTCATGATCGAGTCTTCGTTGGTGATGCCCCTGAAGCTCCTGCAACAATCAGCTTCACGTCAGGTTCTTTTTAACATCCAGGTTTTCTGGAGCCTTCTAAACGATTTGGCTGTGTGTCACCAGTGATGCTGTGGTAGATCTTAGCTTTGTCCCTACCATGGCAGATTCTTTGCTTCCAACTACACAGAACACCCTGATGCTGTTTTACCACACATTTACAGATGCACTGGTATACCAATTAATTCATGGGATTGTGGAATATCCCAAGTTGGAATGGACCCCCAAGGCCCATCCAGTCCGACCCCTGGCCCTGCCCAGGACACCCCAACAATCCCCCCCTGTGCCCCAGAGGATCATCCAAACCCTCCTGGAGCTCTGGCAGCCTTGGGGCCGTGCCCACTGCCCTGGGGAGCCTGGGCAGTGCCAACCACCCTCTGGGGGAAGAGCCTTTGTCTCATATAAATTGGTCACCATTATTTCCAGGCAGCTTTTACAAGTTTTGCCACTTGCTACCTTTTATAACTTGGTTTAAAAGACGTGCCATGCCCGGATTGAGAGCTGCCCGTGTTCCCAGTGTTCCCAGGGCAGAGCCTGCCGTGCCTGACCTGCTGTAGACGATGGTGGAAGGCCACTCCTCGATGATGATGTCCGAGTCGAAGGGGTGCGGGGGCTCGTCCTGCAGCACCTCAGGCAGGTAGTAGGCGACTGTCACCGCCTGGGTCATGGCCGACTGCGACTCGTCGGTGTGCACGATGGTCACGATGGGGATGGTGATGCCCAGGTACAGCCCTGGGGGACACAGGGGGTTGTAGGAGTGTTTCTGTGCCGGGCTGGGCTGCTGAACTCACACCGAGTCCTACAAACCCCCCAGGGTTACTAATGGGATGTTTTAGGCACTGGGGCCGGGTATTCCAAGTTGGAAGCAGCAGTGAGGCCCTGGCACAGGTTGCCCAGAGAAGCTGTGGCTGCCCTGGAAGTGTCCCAGGCCAGGTTGGACGGGGCTTGGAGCAACCTGGGCTAGTGGGAGGTGTCCCTGCCCATGGCAGGGGGTGGCACTGGGTGAGCTTTAAGGTCCCTGCCAACCCAAACCATTCCATGATTTCTATGATCCTTCTGGAAAGGCTAGAGCCAGGGTGGTGGATTTGGGAAAGCTAATAAAAGCACCTCCCCAACTAGGGAACTAAGTGCCTAAATCTAATTGTACAAGTGCAGTGCAGAATCGTGGTGCCCATTACCTGAGGAGTTCTGCTCACAGATGTACCTCATGAGCTTCATGAAGCCCAGGCAGATGCTCTGCTCGTACTGCTTCTCCTTCATTTTTATGCAGGCCCACTTGGCCTTCCCGTACTGCCTTTTTTCATAGAGCAGATCTCCCAGCTGCAGTCACAAAGGGAAGGATTAGGATTTCAGTATCAGCAGCTAGAAACCCCCCACAAACAAATACACCTTTAGCACTAGAACAACTGCATCTTTTCTCAGCTGTCAGGGATGTGATCTTGAAAGGAACCTGAATTTCACTCCTTCCTCAATATATCAACATATACCCATCCTTTATTCACTATAAACACAGGAAGGGATACACTGCTGACCTTGGACCACAACTTATTTCAGCAGATTTCTGGGTAGTTCTCCTTCAAAATAAGGAACTGACATTTCTTGGAACTGTATTAACCACTTATTTGCAATTAACACCGAACAACCTTATTTTTCAGCTACATTTGTTACAGTAGGTACTGAGAATTTGCTTTTCATTGCAACATAAAACAGTCAGGAGTCCCAAACTGTTCAGATGAAACACGCTCCAATTATGATATTTATAAATGTGACTTATTATTTACAAGAAATGTGACAAAGAGTCTTCATAGGTGGTTAGTAAAGGTTTTCTGGGTTTACTGATTTAAGGTTAGACCCTTGTTTGCACATTTCCTGAGCTGGAAGCAATTTGCTCCCATCCATTTCAGATTTTTATTAGAGGAGGAGATGGGTTTGCAAATTGCTGCTTTGTTTGGTAATGATCTGTGAGATAAAAGTACATCTTTGGTTTGAAATTCAGATATTAATCTCTTTCAGGTACTCTTTGCTAAGGTTTTATTCACATGACTATGCAAAGAAGCAGATTTAAAGAACCAATTTAAATGAAGAAGACGGGCATTTTATTTCAAATGTCAAAATATGGGATGTTTTTTGTTAAATCAGTTATAAAATGTCACAAAGGCTGTAATTCTTGGCTGTCTTCTGAGTTGCCTGAGAGTTTTGACTTTACAAAAAGGAAAAGTCACTTGTTAAAGGGGTGAGATGTTCCAAATGAAATGAGTTAAACAGTTACAATGCTTTGCACTTGGGGTGCAAAAAAACCAGTTAGAAATCCTGACTGGTTAAAAGGGTCAGATAAGGAGCCAGATTTCTGGAAATCCTGACTGGTTAAAAGGGTTGGATAAGGAGCCATATTTGTGGAAATCCTGAGTGGTTAAAGGGTGGATAAGGAGCCATGTTTGTGGCAGTCCTGAGTGGTTAAAAGGGTTGGATAAGGAGCCATATTTGTGGAAATCCTGACTGGTTAAAAGGGTTTGATAAGGAGCCATATTTCTGGAAATCCTAACTGGTTAAAAGGATTGGATAAGGAGCCATATTTGTGGCAATCCTGAGTGGTTGAAGGGTGGATAAGGAGCCATGTTTGTGGAAATCCTGAGTGGTTAAAGGGTTGGATAAGGAGCCATATTTGTGGAAATCCTGAGTGGTTAAAAGGGTTGGATAAGGAGCCATGTTTGTGGAAATCCTGAGTGGTTAAAAGGGTTGGATAAGGAGCCATGTTTGTGGCAATCCTGAGTGGTTAAAGGGTGGATAAGGAGCCATGTTTGTGGCAGTGAGGTGTGGGTGCCCAGCCCAGCTGGGAGGGCAGCAGTACCTTTTCCTTGCGCTGGATCAGGGTGAAGGGGATGGTCTGTCTCTCCTGGGGGTTGTTATTCCTGGTCAGCTGCTGGATTGGCTCTGCCATGTCTGCAACACAAGGACACAGATCCCACTTCAGACTTAGAGATGCAAAAATTAGACTGAGATGTGTTGATTCCTCGTTTTAGTTAAGCTCTGGGGACTTTGGAACCAGTTTCATTTGCTCTTCACTAGGAAAGGAAAGAACTTCTCTTAGGAAAGGTTCCCTGGCTCCTGCCTCTGTACCCTTAGGAAAAGGTCTCCCTCTCCCACTCCTCATGTTTGCAATTCCCCAAGTTTTCTGGGCCAGTTTCTGGCTCTGTGCAGGTGACATTCCCAGCTCTGGTAACTCTCCTGGTGTTGGAATCCTGTGGATCCACACGAGGTAAATTGGCTTGGCTGCTCCTGGTCACAGGCTCAAGGGAATAGTGCTGTGGAAACTCATTTCCTACAGGTGTTTAATGTCTAATATTTTACCTCAGAGTTTGATGTTTCTGCATTTACTTTTTGTATCTATCTATATCTCTCTATATAGATAAAAATATAAGTATTAATAGTTCTTAAAAGAAGTAAAATGCATCTCTTTGATACCTCTCTGTTTCAGTGCATTATCAGTCAGGACATATGTTGAGTGCAAGGCCTGTGTTGTTGCTGTTTCCAGCCCAGCTCCAGTGGATAAAAGGAGCAAATAAATGATAGTTCCATAAATAAAACTGGCATTTTCTAGGACTTCTGTTCTCCTACAGTTCAGCCATTTCAGTGTGGTTGGATTGGGTGTATTTGTAACTGTGGTTGCCCTGACATCAATCCTGGCTGAAGTTCCTAAATAAACTCTGCTTAGGAGTTGATCCCTGACAGACAGGCTTGGAAGCTGTGGATATAAGGTTAGTCTGAGGTGTGGGAAGCCTCTCTTCCAGAGGACTTGGTCCCTTGCCTTCCAAAGCTGAAGTGAGAAAGGCATTTGTGTGCTTTGATAGAGGATTAGAAATTCAGTTTTCTGTGCTTTGAAAGCCTGGGTGTGGATTTCTGCCCTGCTCCCTCATGGTGTGTGCTGGACATGCAGGAAAAGGACACATTCCAGCTGGAAGAGCTCTTTTCCTGGGTGTTTTAAGTGCCTCAGGATCTTAAGTGGAAAAGGCAGGATAATGGGGGAAGAGAGCATTATCCATGTTTCAGGGAAGAGGAGAATTAAGATGCAGGAGAATTAACTTGGCCGAGGTCACTTGGTAAATCTGTAGCTGAGCTGGGAATCAAACCTCTGTGTCCTGACATCCAGTGCAGGGCTTTAGCTTTAAGACTATTTGGAACAGTAAAGATCTTTAAACAAAGGAGAGGGAAAAAATAAAGGTGAGGAAGCTACATTAGAGATAATGTGAAACATTTTTTTTAAAGTATGTAATTGAGAAACATTGAAAATGTAACTAATAACTGACATATAAAATTGATCTCTTTGGAGGCTGAGGAAAAACTAAAAAGTAGATTAGCCTTCAGCACTTAATTTTCCAAGAATTAGGAAGCATTTTAGGACTCAAGAAAAGTTAACTCTATTTTTAGATCACTTTACTGATAAATGGGTGGGTTGTACTTTTTCCCTCCATATGAATGCACAGGATAGGGATTACAGTTAAAGTCCTTCTGGGAGTTTTCTCCCTTAGCTGGTGAATTTGTGCCTCCTGTTGCCTGGATGTGGAGGGCTCTGCCTGCCCTGGGCCAGGCTGGCAGGCAGCAGTGGGACAGGAAAGCTGGGTTTGCTGGGGCCAGGCTGGCAGGGAGCAGTGGGACAGGAAAGCTGGGTTTGCTGCAGTCAGGGCTGCAGTGACCCCAGGGACCATCCAGTCCAACCCCTGGCCCTGCCCAGGACACCCCAACAATCCCCCCTGTGCCCCAGAGGATCATCCAAACCCTCCTGGAGCTCTGGCAGCCTTGGGGCCGTGCCCACTGCCCTGGGGAGCCTGGGCAGTGCCAACCACACTCTGGGGGAAGAGCCTTTCCCTGAGATCCAACCTGACCCTGCCCTGTCCCAGCTCCAGCCCTTCCCTGGGTCCTGTCCCTGCTCACAGGGAGCAGAGAGTGAAGAGAGGTGGCCTCTCCCAGTGCCAGGGGGATTCCTCCTCCTGGAAAGTCACCTCCATTGCCTCCACAGGGCCCTGGGCAGGACCTGAACAAAGACCTTCTATTACTCTAGATTACTTTTTATAACATTTGCTGAGTGTCACAGAGCAACCCTTCTATGACACAGTAACTGAAATGTGGTCAAATGCTACTTTGGACGTATTTCCTGGACTCTGTATCCTTCCTGGTGGACCTTAGGAATTTCAGTGCAGGGTTTCACAATGTATCACACCACCAGGGAATTCTGTGGGAAGGAATCGAGTTTGCTGCTGCCCTTTGGCCTCCAGCTGTTGATGCTGCACTCGGGGTGTTAAATGGGGATCTCCCTCCTCTCCCCCTCCCTCCTGCCCTGTGGATTTGATGTGCTGATTCCAGACACAGCCCCGGGGCTGCTGGAGTGTGTGTTGAAACTATGGGATGGCACTGCTGGCACAGGGCATCCAGAGACCCCTCTGAGGGCACTGAGAACAAGGCAAGGCAGAGAACTGTTCAGGCTCATCTTACCCTTCTTTTAGCACGTTAATTTTCAGTGTTAAACCATTACGAAGTTAAGATGAGACTTCAAGGTATGAATTGAAAAGGAGCTTGGACTCTCTTTGCTGCACTGGATTACAGGAAGAGTTTTTAAATAGCAGTAATTTCATTTTGGTGGTGTCTAGAGCAGTCTGTTGTTCAGGGTTTTCTGGTTCCCACCTCGGGGAAGGTGAGTTACCTGGACAGCAGAGATGGTTCAGATCTCTCTGCTTCTCTGAGCAATTACAGTTTCTGGTTGAGCTGAATTTGCAGTGACTCTGCTGCTTGTTTGGAGTTACCTGACTTGTTACAGTCTTTCAGATTCTCCAGTCTTTCTTAAAACTGAAAATGAGCGATTTGTGACTAAGATAAGCCTGGGAGGCTCGCTGTCAAAAAAGCAAAGTTGATCCTTTTACTTGTTTACTCTGTGCCATCTTTAAATACAACCATCTTTTTTGAAGCACTGACAGGAGCTATTACAAACAAGAATGCTTTTGCAGGTAGCAAATATTCAATATTTAATTAGGACTGCAAACTCGCCTTGATGCGTTCTAGTACGAATAGGGCAGAATAGGTCAGCCCGGTGCCGCTACAGCCGCCTCTGAGTTCTGGGAACCTCTGCATCGCCCCGGGCGAAGCTTTAGCTCTCTTAGTCCCAGACTCGGGGTGTCCCAGAGCTGCAGAAGTTCCCCGGGTGCTCTGGCCGTGCCCTGTGCTGTCTCCGCGCTCCCAGCCCGTTCTGCGGGGGCTGTCTGTCCCGCCCGCCCGGTCCGGAGCAGCCCGGCTCCCTCCCGCTCCCTAAGCGGCTTATCCCGCTTACCGCGGGGCACGTCCACCTGGTGCCCCCTGCCCACGCTCTGCCAGTAGCTCAGCAGCCGCTCCTGCTCCTCGTCGTCCATGCGCTCGGCCGCCTCCTCCTCCAGGGAGCTGCCGTGGCTGTGGTACGCCGAGTCGGGGCTCTCCTCCAGCCCGTCCAGCTCCTCCAGCGTGATCGCGGCGGGCCCCGCGCCGCCCATGCGGCACCCGCCCGTCTCCATGGCCTCAGCCGGGATGGCACCGCTGACAGCGCCCGCGGCTTTATCAGGGGATCGCCCTGCCCAGGGATTTGGGGGCGGGAGCACCCGCCTCTGCCCGCCCAGCGCCGGGGCAGGGCCGCCCCGACCGTGCGGGGATGGAGGGATGGATGGATGGAGAATAGGTACATGGATGGAGGGGTGGACACCCGCTCCCTGCGCACGGCCGCTTTCCTCGGCGGCCCTGCGGCTCCGTAGCTTCTCCCACCACGTGCTGTAGGGTCTGAGCAGTGCAGAACTTAAAGAACTTTGTGTCGTGTGTGTTTTTTCACTCATTCCCTCTTTCCCAGCTATTCTCTTCATCGTTTATTTTCCCCACTGCTCTGCATGTGCCGTTTGTCCTCCTCTGTCGTGATTTTATTTTACTGCTTTCAAACCGCGCTTTAAAGACAGATCTCTCGTTTTGTTCAGGAGGTCTCTGAACCGAATAAAACGATTCCAAACTCATTCCAGTTAGGAGTGCAAAAGCCACGGGATATTTTGTTACCGAAGTCCAGCTCTGGAAGTTTTCAGCTGCACAACGTTGCCCTTGCTGAGAGCGAGGGGGATGAGCAGCCCCGCTCTGGGGTGGTTGTGGCAATTAAGGCAGGAGCTGGGTGTCAGTCGGGGGTCTGTGTGCAGCACGTGGCTCTGAGTTGCCTTTCATTCCAAATTGAAGGTGAAAGGAGTGTTGTGGCCCTTTGTGTGCAGGCAGGGAAGGGGAATCTCGGGGCATTTAGAGTTTTAGAACAGTAGGAAACAGTCCTCTCCTGTGCTCTGTTGTGCCTACAGGAAAAGCCAGAGGTTAGGGATGGGACTGTGGGGATGGGACTGCTGACTCTGATGTGATGCTTAATCTACCTCCCTCCTTTTTCCCCCATTTCTGGTCAGTACCTTTCCCCAGGCTCGCCTTTGGTTACCCCAGCCCAGGGCTGAGCTTGCTGTTACAATGAACTGTGAATTGCTTCAGAAGCTCAGACTGCAAGTCCTGACTGTGCTCCTGACAGCACAGACCACAGTCCTGCCGTTCCTATGGAGTTCTCCTTTGGGAATTTGCAAAGGGAGGAGCAGCTGCTGGTGGGAACATCCCGGGAGAGGGTTTTTTCAGAGCAGTGGTTGCAGTGAGTGAAGCTCAGCCCCACTGGGGGGGGGTTTGATCTCTTGGTTGTGGGCAGTGAATCAGCCTCACAGACGGAGCTGAAATCCCTGGGAAGGCAAATCCTTGAGGAGGGTTGGATGTGGTGCTTGTCTGAGTGTCTGGCTGTGAGCTGATGTGATTTCACGGTCAGTGCAGAGCACAGGGTTCAGTGCAGAGCACAGGGTTCACTGACCGTGTGCTGGAGGGGGTTTGTGGCAGTGCCCAGGTTCTCCTCTCACATCCAGCTGAGCTTCCAGTGGGGAGCAGCTGCTGTGGGCAGGGACCCCCAGGGGAGGCACAGTGGGATCCATCCATCCATCCATCCACAGGTAACTCCACCTCACACAGCTGCAGTGCTGTGGGTAAGGAATTTTCCACAGAATTCTGGAAGCTGGGTTGTTCCTAACAAGTTAGGGCATTCTGGCTCTGGGAGGTTTTTTTTCCAGGAAACTGTTTTTCCTGAGAAGACAGCACTGTTTGAGGCAAGGTGTGGAGGTTTTTCCTCTGCCTGTCCTGCCTAAGTAATTCCAGCACTTTCTCAGGGAAAACAGTCCCAACTCGTTTGTTCAAGTTATAATGAAAATTAGTTGCTTAAGCTAAGTTATTTCTGTTTGGAGGATTGTTAATCATCATTACTGGAGATGAGAGAAAAGAAAATGAAAAAATAACCTGAAAAATTGTTTAAAATCACAGCTAAATTTCCCTGTATGTGAGACGTGCCACAGAACACTGGCTATGAGAAAAGAGGCTGGGAGGAGTTTAAAATTCTGTTTTAAAGATCTCTATATTCAATTTGTCTTTGGTTTTGATGAGTTAGTAATTACTGCATTTGATAGAGTACTGAAGAAGTGTCATGATCTGTCTGGACACTGCTCAGATAACAGAGTAACTCACTGTTACTAGAGATGAACAAAGCTGATTTTTGCTGTATTTGCTGTTTTGTCCCCAAAGTTGTTAATTCTGTGTATGACTGCTGGCTAATAAACAGCCACTCTGGAGGTAACATGGGTTTGGTAGTGCTGTGTTCTCTGTGCATTCCTGGCAGTTACACCTCTGAATAGAACAGAAAAACTAATATTCAGCCTTAAAAACTACGGATTTGAAACATCCTCAGTGGGATGCTCCCTTCTGTCCCGTGGCAAAGGGCTGACAGTCACTCTCACCGAGTGGCAGGTTGACGTAGAAAAGCCACTTTTTTCTTATAACTTCTTAAGTGACAGGGTAAAATTGTTCTTTGTGAAATTGGTTGAAAAGTAGATCTTCTTGTTTTATAACCTTTAAGAACTGAAAACTGCTGTACCAGCAGAAAAGTCAGATGGTGGAAGAGGACAAAGTATTGGATGTTTTTGATGGATCCCGGCTCCCAGGGAAGAACAGTGTGTACTCAGGGTGTAACACATCCCTGGGACACTGTGGAGGGTCTGAACCAGTTAATGGGAACTTAGCCCAAAACTTTGAGCAGTGCCAAGATCATTACTGGGCTGATCAGTATTGGGTTTGGAGAACGACAAGATCAGCTTAAAAACAGCCTGTCCTGCTGTGTCCCTGTTGTTTTCCTTTCCTTCCTGGCAAGGTGAGAAATGTCAGGAGGAAGCTTGAACAAAATAGCACTTTTCTCCCTCAGTTTGGTTGTCACAACTGAAGTTTTACGGGGAGAAGAACTAAAACTGAGCTCTGGATTTGTTCTGGAGCTGCTTGTGCTAATTCCCTGCTCCTGGGCTGAGTGACCCCACTAAGGCAGAGCAGAGTGTTGGGGCCATGTGGACATTCCCACAGAACTGGGGGGGTGGTGGGACCTCATGGACACCCAGTATGGACTCATTTCCTTCACACCAGTTCAGCACCTGCCCCAGTGTGCTGGGGAGGGTCTGGGGAAGTGTCCAAGGCCAGGTTGGAGCAACCTGGGCTGGTGGAAGGTGTCCCTGCCCACAGCAGGGGTGGCACTGGGTGGGCTTTGATGTCTCTGCCAACCCAAACCAGTCTGGGATTCCATGCTGGGCACTGAAAATGCTGGAGCTGTGGGAGTTGGAAGTGCAGGGGAAGGGGCTGAAGGGAGGGGCAGCTCTATTTAAGACCAGAAAGATTTTTAAAACCCAGCCAGGTCTGTCAGTGAAGCCTGGGAGTGCTGGAAACCCTTGGAGTCCTCGATCTGGGAAGGTACAACCTCCATAGCAGCTGGTTTCTCCCAGCCCTCCTTCTCTACTGGGAAAGAAGTGCTACAAACCCAGCTTTTTATGTGTTTTTCTCTGGTAAAGAACCCTTCAAATCTGCAGTAAAATAGTTAGGCCAGGGCATTAGTTTAGAGCCTTTGTTTTTTATTGTGCCAACAGAAAACAGATTAAAAGCAGTTTTTAGTGAGGTGTAGCTGGCACAGTAACAGTTCTTTGTCTGGTAACACAAGTCCTCGGCTCCAAAAGCAGGTTCTAAGCTCATCTCGGGTACAAGCTCCAAGAACTTGTGGTTTGCTGTGGGAGATAGCTCAGAACAGAAATGTCTTTGTGTTCTTGGCAAGTTGAGTGCAGGGTGGGATAGCTCAGCCAGTCGTGTCTGATGTGCTGGCTGTAAATCTGTCAGCCCCGGCCTCCATTCAGGGAGCTGCAGAAAGCCACGAGTCCTCCCGAGCTATTAATTGGAATTAATTCTGCAACGTGTTTGTGAAACGGGGAACATGACACTGCAGTGTTTTGGAAAGGTTGAGGGGACTTTTTCAGAAGTATTATGTTTGTAATTAGAAATGAAGGTAGGGAGGCAAGATAAGTGCAGTGAGTGAGCAGAGCCTGTCCTGTGTCTCTCCTAAGTAGGTTATGTTTACTGTTCCCGGGTAGTTTTGAAGCTCCAGGTGACTGGATCCCGCTGTCTTTCATAACAGTCAGCCTGGGTTTGTTTTGCAGAAGGTGATTAAATCAGACAGGGGTGTACATTGAGCAAACAGGGACAATATCATTTTCTTATACCTTTTAACTGGGTCAAGGGATAAAACACAGAAGTACCTCTAATGAAAATGTCTGTTCGGAAAACAACTCTGCAACAAGTGTAGGAAATGACAAACCAGAGCTGAAATATTATACTTGTTGGGCATTGCTCTTTAATTAAAGCATTAATTGCTTTTCTAGAGGACCATTTGTGTTCAGACTCCATTTCCACTTCTTCAGACATAGTTTAAGCTTCATCCTCAGCATTTCAAGTGTCCTCATGTCCAGCTGTTCAGGGTTTAATGGAAGGATAATGAGCTGTTCCAGGGGTATCCATTCAAGTAAAAAGCACTGAGTTATTCCTTGCATGGTCAACATTTCTGTTTATTTTATAAATGTCTTTTTCTATAAGCTGGCACAGACATTTCTGCCTCTGTCCTTTTAAAGGGACTGTCAGGTACAGCCTGGCTCGAAAAACAACAGAACAATAACAAACTCTTTGGTAAACACAAAGTTCTGAGTTTTAAACTATTAGAACCAAACCATGTCTTTAGTTTTGTTCTCATTAATATGAGAAGAGACCCCTGTGCACTGAGCCTTCCCTGTGCCTCAGTGAATGGTTTTGACTGTATTTTAAGAAAACATCATTTGATTTCTTTGGTTTTTTTCCCCTTTCCTTCAGAAATTCCTGGCACTACTGTAACTTCCAGTTGTGTTTGCCTGTTGTTGGTGTTAGTGGTTTATTTGGTCTAATTAATCCATTAGCCTTAATTAGAAGGAATGCCTCGGGATGGAGTGCCTTGCTTTGCTTTCCCTGGGAGCTGTGGGAGGCCATGACCGAGGTTCCCTGGGGATACAGGAGAACCTGGACATGGGATTGGGAAGTGCCTGGGAGCCCTTTGGCCTCAGGTGGGGGTTTGGTGCCCGCAGCTGGTCTGAGTCCAACTGCCCAGGAGACATGGAATGGGCAGTGGGGAGCTGTGCCAAGGCCAGAGTAAAGCCATGGAATGGTTTGGGTGGGAAGGGACTTTAAAGCCCACCCAGTGCCACCCCTGCCATGGGAAGGGACACCTCCCACCAGCCCAGGTTGCTCCAAGCCCCGTCCAACCTGGCCTTGGACACTTCCAGGGATCCAGGGGCAGCCACAGCTTCTCTGGGCAACCTGGGCCAGGGCCTCACCACCCTCAGAGGAAAGAGGAGCAACCTGAGATGCACCAAAACACTGAGAATTCTGGCTCCATTTCCATGATTTCCCTTTATCAGCAGCCCTTATCTGCTGTAAGCAGCTTATCCTGCTGGCTCCAGAGTGCTGGTTGGGAAGGACCCCTGGGATGGAGCGGGCAGGGTGGAAATTCCCCAGCTCAATGGGTGCTCCCCAGGTCAGCTGCTGCTGCTGCTGCTGGCACAAGTTTTCCATCACTCTTCCAAAGTTCTCCTGCGTTTCTGATTCCTTGGGGGATTAAAGCAGCTGTTGTTGATGCTGGCAATTATCCCCACTCCTTTTCTTGGGATTTTAGATTATGTTTAGATTAGATATTGGGAAGAAATTGGTTACTGTGAGGGTGGGGAGGCCCTGGCACAGGTTGCCCAGAGAAGCTGTGGCTGCCCCTGGATCCCTGGAAGTGTCCAAGGCCAGGTTGGACGGGGCTTAGAGCAACCTGGGGTAGTGGGAGGCAGTGATCTCTCTGTGAGCAGGGACAGCACCCAGGGAAGGGCTGGAGCTGGGACAGGGAGGGTCAGGTTGGATCTCAGGACAAGGTTCTTCCCCCAAAGGCTGGTTGGGCACTGCCCAGGCTCCCCAGGGCAGTGGGCACGGCCCCAAGGCTGCCAGAGCTCCAGGAGGGTTTGGATGATCCTCTGGGGCACAGGGGGGGATTGTTGGGGTGTCCTGGGCAGGACCAGGAGCTGGACTGGATGGTCCTTGTGGGTCCCCTCCAGCTCGGGGTATTCCGTGATTCTGTGAAGGTCTCTCTGCTCATGGCAGGTGATTGGAACGAGAGGAGCTTTAAGGTCCCTTTCAACCCAAACCATTCTGGGATTCTGGTTTGAGTCTCTCCTCACAAGCTCCAGGCGTGCCTGGATCAGTGTTGGAGGCCTGACTTAGGCCTGGTTTTATTGGTTTAGTTGGATGATTTTCAGGGGGCTGAAGGGACACTACAGGGATCAGGCATTTGCTACGTTATAGCCCTCTTAGTGCAGGGCAGCTGTGCTCGTGCTGGAGTGGCTGGAAAACTTGGGAAATACATTGTGCATGGATGCAGGCACAGGGAACTGCCTTTGGAGAGCCCGTTGTTGTGCCCTGAGATGTTTTTGGGGCCGTTGGCCAAGGGACCAACAGGTTGTAAACAGCGTTTGTGGGACAAATCTGATTACTGCGATTACGGCCGAGTTAGCGCTCATGCAAAACTAAGTCTGTGCAAAAATCCTGACCACCTAAGGCTGGCAAACAAAGAGGAAAAACAGGATTAGGATGCATTAGTGCAGGTTATTCTGCTTGTCACACCGATGTGGAAAGCAGGTACATGTGAGGGGTGAAAACTAACTGTGTTTTGGGGTGGATTCCAGGGGAAACGGGACACGCTGCTGGTGCTCGGTCCTCTGGGCTCACATCTCCCATCCCTCCCACACACAGGGTCTGACCTCCTGGCCAGCCCTTCACCTAATCTGGCCTTGTGGAAGAGAAACACGAGTGTTCTGGGCCCAAACTGCCCCTGAAGTTGATGTGAGCAGTGAGAGAAGGAGCTGCAGCCTGAGCTCCAGGCCTGGCTGTCCATCCCGTTCCCTTCCCTCTCTGTGCCCTTGCAGCTCTCAGGGTGTTTCCCCATCCCAGTTACAGGGTGGATACAGGGTTCTCCTGGGGGCAGGAGGTGTCTGTGTGTGCAGTGGAGGCACAGATCCTCAGGGCAGCAGGTTCAAGGGGCTGTGTTGGGGTTGCAGGTGCTCGAGGCGTTCGCCGGCCGCCTGATCCGAATGGGAGTTTTGGCCAGGAGGGACATTCCCAGCCTCACCAAGTACCAGATCATCCTGGCAAGGGATCAGTATAGGAAAAACCCCTCTCCACAGCATGTGGTAAGTGTCTTTTATTGATGTCATGTCATTAAAATCGGGGGTAAATAGTAATTATCCATAGGTACCAAATTTCCTGAGACATTTTAAGTAGATTTCTGGGTTTGATTTCTGGTTTTAGCCCTGAAATAAATTATCATAGAATCATAGCATGGGTTGGGTTGGAAGGGACCTGAAAGATCATCTGTGAAATCTGTAAAATATACTTAACTGTTCCATGTTTCTTGATACCAATATAGTAAAGTTAAGGAAAAGATTAAGGACTCCATTTCCAAAGTGAAATTGTTTTGAGGACTTAGATTGTACTTACTCACAGCAAAGTTCACACTTTCCCCTCAAAGCTACATTCCTGCTCCTATTTTTCTGTAACTTGTCAGGGAGTGGTCAAATTTTGTAATCTTAAAGAACATTGCCTAAAAAACCACTGTGTACCTTAGAAAGAACATTGGGAAATCCCTTTCACAGTAAGCAAGGCAACTTTCCTGCTTTCATTTCATAGCCTGGGTAGATGTGCCAGAAATCCCTTGTTTTGCCACATCCAGATGGGTGGGTGGTTCAGCTGTCAGAGGATGAGGGGAGATGAGTTAATCCTGGAGGATAATACAGGTATTTTGGAGGTGGAAAAGGATTGCCTCCACTGGGCTGTGTGAAATCTGTTCCCTGAGGGCTGGGATAGACAAACTGCTCACTGGGCATCAGCTGGGGCTTTGGCTCTGCTTCCCAGCCCCCAGTCTGGTTCTGGTCAGGAGATGCAGTGTGATTCCTGCTCCTCAGTCACTTCCTGCTCAGTGATGAGTCTGTTTTGTTCCACAGGGAATCCACCAAGGCATCATCGAAGGGGACTTTGCCCTTTGTATCAGTTTGTACCACGGGTATGAGCTGCTGCTGCAGATGGGAGTCCGCTCCCTGTTCATCTACCTTTGGGGAATTATGGATGGAGCCAAAGGTGAAATGTCCTCAGGGACATCCTTCCTTTCATTCCACCCCCTCCGTTTCATTTACCTCGTCTGTATGGCAACTTATAGAATAAGTGGGTTGCAAATGGAATTGGTGTTTGATTCCCTTCCTCCCAACTGGAAATACATTAGCAGTGTTAAAGACAGAGTACATTTGGGAAAGCAGACTGAATCCTGAGGTATTCCAACTCTTCCCAAAGGGTTGACCCGCACGAAGAACGAGCTGGGGCGTAACGAGGACTTCCTGAAGCTCTACCAGCACCTCCGGGCCATGTTCTCAGACACAGCCGTGGCTCCAGAGACTGGAGGTGTCTGTGGGAGTGACACAGGTCAGGATTTCCCTCTCGGGGACACAGTTAATCCTGTTTAAAACTTGTGCTGCACTTGGCTGCTCTTCTTCACTCCAGATTGTCTTCCCAGCAGTCCCCTCCCTCTCTCACTCCCTCTCTCTCTTCCCTTGGTGGTTTTAGCTACTTCCAAACCAGTTGTCTGTGTTTGAAGGTTTTAATTTGATTTAAAATGAAGGTTATAATATTACTGTTTGACTCAATGTCTTTTCCAGTGTGACTGTAACAACAGTAACAGCACTTTCTCAGAAACCTGGGCTTTACAAATGTGCTTCTGTCATGAGTTTATTAATTGCTGTGGGTCGATGCAATTAGAATTAGTGTCAGGAATTTGGGTGTCTGGCTCGGATAGTTACAGTGGGAGGAGATGAAGTTCACTAAACCTTCGTGCTTGTTGCAGGTTTACTGATGTCTTTCACTGCTTTATTGCCTTTCCAGTGCTGGGAAAGAAAAAGGAATTTATCTACAGCCATCCAAAATTAAGGAAATTGGAGGAAATCGTAATAGAACACTTCAAATCCTGGAAAAAGGGATGCTCTGGTAAGTACCAACAACTCAAAAAGTACCCCACCAGTTGAACCTGGGGGTGGAAACAAGTAATATCCTACTGATTCATCTCCTGATTTGTGCTAATTTGTGTGTTTGTGTATCCTCTGTGTGGACAAGTCCTCTCTAGAAGGACTTTACCATAAGATTTCTGTGAGATAAAATGTTCTAGGAGTTCTCATTGTTAATTTGATGTAAAATACTCCAACAGCTGAGTAAAACAGAGATAGCAAACTCTCTCCTGGTGTTTCCCTGTCTCCTGCTTGCCCTGCTCACAGGGTTTGTGCTGGACCCTTCCCTCAGGGCTCTGCTGCCATTGCCTCCTGCAGAGTTAAGATGAACATATTTAAGGAGCTTGAGGATAGAAGTTGTGATATCCAGCCTGAGGCCAAGAATTACATGTCCCCAAGTGCCCCATCCACAGGCCTTTTGAACCCTTCCAGGGGTGGTGATTCCAGCCTTCCCCAGGCAGCCTGTTCCAGAGCCTGGCCAGAGGAACAGGGAATCTTGAACTTCATTCCAACACACTTGCTCTCCAACCTGAGCTTTCCCAAGTAACCTTAGTGATGGTACCTCAGATGTAGGACAGTCTTACTGTAGTTGGTGTCAGTTCTCCAAAATTAGAGCACTGCTTTGATTCCAAAGGGAATTTTTCTGGGAGATGTGTGTTTAAGCGTTTTCCGTCCGTTTTCCCATGGAATGAGACGGGAGCTGTGAATGTGTAACTCGTCTGATGCCCTGTCCTTTTTCATTACTAATTCTGCTAAAATCCTGCTTCTTCTTCTGATCCAACAGATCAGGAGGGGAGTGAAGGCCCCTGTGGGGACACCAGGGTGATGATCTTCTCCTCCTTCCGGGACAGTGTGCAGGAGATCGCGGAGATGCTGTCCCGCCTCAGCCCGGCTGTCCGCGCCATGACATTTGTGGGACACTCCACAGGGAAGAGCACCAAGGGCTTCACCCAGAAGGAACAGCTGGAGGTACAGAAAAGAGGAGACTGTACCAGGAAATAGTGATAGAAAAGCATTGGTTGTGTGCACAACTCCAGGAGTACACACTGTGTGGAAGCGGCTGAACTTCTACTGTCATTGGTGGAGTCCAGTGCCTGTCAGAGTATCCAAAATTATACTCACTGAGCAGAATATGTAAATATAAACTATTTATATATATATATATATTTATATAGTGTATATATATACTATATATATATTTGCATTCTATTTCTTTCTGTATTAACAACTCTTGACTCGCATGTATTAAAAATCCGGGGGAATATTCAAACATGTGCTTAGGGAATTCTTTTTTCTCGTAGGCAGGAAAGATAAGATCTGTCCTTAAATTTTGACCTAGCAAAGTTAAAAAAAAAAAAATAAGACAACCCCAAAGATATTTAATTGCACAGTTGGGAAGATCAGTTTTAGAAGAATGCCATGGGTGGAGTCAGAGTAAGGTGTGGTTTTCCTTCATTTTAGAATTGAACAGTTGAAGTGCTGATGTTGGTCACGTTGGTGGGTGGGATTTGATCAGGAGGTAGTAGTCGATTTAGAAAGACTAAGTTTTGTCGTTTGAAAGTGTTAAATTAATTTGTCCAGCGTAGAAAACCCGCGGGGCCGTTTGTGCTGCCCTGGTGACTGGGATTTGAATTCTCCCTGCAGGTGGTGAGGCGGTTCCGGGAGGGCGGGTACAACACCCTGGTGTCCACGTGCGTGGGGGAGGAGGGCCTGGACATCGGGGAGGTGGATCTCATCGTCTGCTTCGACGCCCAGCGCAGCCCCGTGCGCCTGGTGCAGCGCATGGGCCGGACTGGGCGGCGCCGCCACGGCCGCATCGTCGTCATCCTGGCCCAGGGCCGCGAGGAGAGGGTGAGTGGGGCCTGGGGGGGGCTGAGCTGGGAGGGACAGACTCCTGACCCTGCCCAGGGCACCCCAGCAATCCCCCCTGTCCCTCAGAGCATTGTCCAAACCTTCCTGGAGCTCTGGCAGCCTTGGGGCTGTGCCCACTGCCCTGGGGAGCCTGGGCAGTGCCAACCACCCTCTGGGGGAAGAACCTTTCCCTGAGATCCAACCTGACCCTGCCCTGGCACAGCTCCAGCCCTTCCCTGGGTGCTGTCCCTGTCACAGGTAGCAGAGATCAGAGCTGCCCCTTGGGACAAGCTGCAGACCCCTGAGCTCTGCCCTCAGTCTCCTTGTTCAGTTTGTCCTGGGAAACTGTCACAGAATCCCAGACTGGTTTAGGTTGGAAGGGACCTTAAAGCTCATCCAATTCCACCCCCTGCCATGGGCAGGGACACCTTCCACTAGCCCAGGTTGCTCCAACCTGGCCTTGGACACTTCCAGAGATGGAGCATCCACAGCTTCTCTGGGCAACCTGTGCCAGGGCCTCCCCACCCTCCCAGTCAGGAATTGCTTCCCAATCTCCCACCTAAATCTCCCCTTTTCAAGCTTAAAGCCATTCCCTGTGTCCTGTCCCTCCATCCCTTGTCCCCAGTCCCTCTCCAGCTCTCCTGGAGCCCCTTCAGGCCCTGGAAGGGACTCTCAGCTCTCCCTGGATCCTTCTCTCCTCCAGGTGAACCCCCCCAGCTCTCCCAGCCTGTCATGTCATCAGATGCTGACACTGGGAGCACTGGGAGCACTGGGAGCACTGGCTCTGACCTGGTGCCGACACTGTGAGCTCAGAGCAGTGCTCAGTGGCTGCTCTTGCGTGTGAGGTCTGAGCAGATCAGCTTAGGGGAAATCCACTTTGGCCGAGTTCCTGAACCTCAGCACTCAACTGGAGCATGGTTAATCATCCCTGAGTACAGGCTGTCCCTTGGGAATGCCATGGGACACGGCAAACCCCAGCTGTGAGCCAGGGAGCCCTCCAGCAGCTGTGCCAGCTGCATCCCACGGCCCTGCAGAGCCTGGGCTCAGCCAAGGGGTGGGAAAGGGCAGGATTTGGGCAGGCCAGGCCAGGCAGCCCCTGCTGCCACCTCTCTGGTGGGAGAGGATGCAGGCTCCTAAGTGCAAGATCTGTGTAAACCAAGTGTAAACCCGAAATTTCCGAATCTTGGTGTTATTTCATGTATTCCAGTCGATGTTGTCACTCTGGTTTGTATTTGTAGGTGGCAGGGATTTAATTCTAAGTGAGACTGCAGAGGATGTTGCCTGAGGGGGGAAAAAAGCAGCTTTGAAGAGATGAGGGTTAAAAATTATAAACCTGAATGGTGTTTGTGAATAGATGTTTTCTCATGCTACTTATCCAGGCTGGATACTACTGAGAGCTCTGTAATGGGATCTAGAATAGTCCTTTAAATTCCTTGGAGCTTCACTTAAGTAGCTGGATTACTGTGTTCTCCAGATTTTCTCAGAAATCTCTACAGCAGAACCTTCCCCAGGTAGAACAGTAATTGTAGATAATTTTTTTATTTTGAGATCAGGAAATAAATTTAATTGCTGAACAATATTGGTTTGGTTTGTTTGTTGTTTTTGCTGGGGGGTGTATTTTGGGGTAGTTGTGGGATTTTTTAAGATTGAGTCTCCTTCCAGTTCTGTTAATGTGGAGATTGTTTCCCATCACATAACTTGCAGCTGAATAATGAATGGTCATGTTATGACTCCTCAAAATTCATGGGAATGTTGGAGATTTGTGGGTTTTTTTGTTTCTTTGTGTTTTGGGGGAGTTTTTTTGTTTGTTTGAGTTTGGGGTTTTTTTGCTTGGTTTAGTTTGTTGGGTTTTGTTGTCAAACCACTTGAATTCCATTACCCAGCTTTTGAAGAGCAGGGTGTTTGTGGAGGCCTGGCAGTGTGAGGCTGGCAGGGATCCCTGTTTCCCGGGTCACCTGTCACATCACGTGTGTCCTGGGCCCTGAACTGGGATGGAATGGGCTTGGATTGGGGTTTCCTGGTGTCCTGGGACAGCAGCTCAGCCTGGCTGGACTTGGAGCTGCTGGGATGGGGTGCAGAGCTCGGAGCTGCCCCGGGAGCAGGGAAGGGGAACAGCAGCACGGTGACAATGCTCTGAAGGAATTTGCTAGCACGATTTTTTTGCCATAAAAAGACCTTTTCTTTCTAGGATTGTCCCAGGATTTCCTGAGATGCCCTAGGATGAAAAGGCTGTTTGTTGTAGTGCCTGAGGGGCTGTTCATCAGAGCTGGCTGTTTGTCTCCTCTGGTGTGTTCAGAGGGCTTGGCTTTGGGTTGTCTCCTCTGGTCCTGCCCCCAGAGATCTCTGCCAGGTCGTAGCTGCCACACTGTCCCACTCAGGGCATTGGTCCCCAGCAGTGGCCTGTCCCAGGGACCCAGAGGAGAGCACAGGACAGTCTCAGAGTCACTGCTTTCTTCCCTTGCCTTCTCCAGCCTTGTCTTGGTTTCTCTGTTGCACAATAAAGTGGGGTGTAATTAAAGGACTCAGATCATGTATGACATCAACAAATCATCTTCTACCTTTCTCCTGCTTGGCCTCCTTTCTCAGTTTCTGATGTAATCTCATTTCCATCACCCCTGTATCAATGGCACCTTGGAACCTCCCCCAGCCCAGGGCTGTGCTCCTTTTTCTCCCCAGTGCTGTGCCTGTTCCTGCTCTGGTTAAAAACCCCAAACCAAAAACCACCTCGACAAGAGAACAGAAAATAACGAGAAACCCCACAGACACTCAGGTGCTCTTTGAGTTTTGATCAAGTCCTGTGACAAAACAAGCAGTCAACACATGATTTCTCTCTTTATCTTCTCCTTCCAGACTTACAACCAGAGCCAGTGTAACAAGAGGAGCATCCACAAAGCCATTTCGGGGAACAAAACCCTGCGTTTCTACCAGCGCAGCCCACGGATGGTTCCAGAAGGCATCAACCCCCGGGTGCATAAAATGTTTATCACTGCTGAGAAATACGAGCCAGGCAGCTCCAGAGGGCTCTGCAAGGAGAGAAGATGCAGTTCCCTGCAGCACAAATCTGCTCCCTTTTCCTGTGTCACTGGTAAGAGGATTATGGTGCTGCTCTGAGCGCCGCGTAAGCTGCCACGGGCTGTTTGTGTCACACACATCCCACCCGCCTCTCGCAGGGCTCTGGGCTCTGCAGGGCCACTCCTGCCACCTGGGACACTGTGCTGCCACTGCTGCCTGGTCCTCAGCCTTTCCTTGGATGTCCCACAGCTCTGGCCTGAAATATCCCTACCCTGAGTCAGGCATTTGGTTCACTGACTCCATGGAATCTCTGACTGCAGGTCAGGAGCTCCAGCTGTGAACAGAAGAGGCAAATGTTAATCAAAGAATCCCAGAATAATTTGGGTTGGGCAGGGACACCTTCCACTAGCCCAGGTTGCTCTAAGCCCCATCCAGCCTGGCCTTGGACACTTCCAGGGATCCAGGGGCAGCCACAGCTTCTCTGGGCGTTATGGCTTCATAAATGACAATAAAACAACAGTGCTTGAAATCAGGAGGATTGCAAAGGGAGGAAAAGGAGAAATCAAGGGCAGGGTGTTCATGAATTGTGAACACCCTTGGAGGAAAATTAATCTAAAAGGAGGAATGACTCTTCAGCTGGTGCAGTTACATGGCACCGAAATGCTCAGGAAGGTGAACACGGTTATAAGACAGGAGAAAAAACCTACTTTTTTATAAATACTTGGCAGTTGTTGTGCTTTCTGTAGTGCTTGTTAGTGCTTTCTGTAAAGACCAACAGCAACTCCTTAAAGCCTTGGGGAACTTCATATTCCAGTACCTGATTAAATGGACACAACTGGAAGGAAATAAGCAGAGCACAACATGGAATGAAAATCATCATTTCAGAGTGTTTGTAGGTCTGTTTTAGAACAGAGCAGTGAGGCAGTGAGGGCATACAGATGGTGATGCTGAGCGTGTTCCTGCCCAGGGAGCAGCATGGCAGGGCTGGGGCTGCCACATTCCTGTTGTGGCAACCAGGTGAGGCACATGGGGTGGGGGCTGAGAGGCACCAGAGGTGGCCAGGGGTGAGTTGATTTGCCAAAGGTGGCCAGGATTGAGGTTCCAAAGGTGGAAAGGCTCCCTGGAAAGGGTGGTGAGGCCTTGGCAGGGGCTGCCCAGGGAGGTTTGGAGTGCCCAGCCCCGGAGGTGTCCCAGGAAGGCCTGGCCGTGGCACTCAGTGCTCTGGGCTGGGGGACAAGGTGGGCACTGGGCACAGGGGGGATCCATGGGCTGGGAGGGCTTTTCCAGCCTCAGGGATTCTGTGACTGTGATTCTGAGAACTGACAAATTCCCTGCTGGCCACAGGCTGAATCCACCTGCTTGTCCCCCTCTAGGCTGGTTCTTACTCTGCTCCCCGTTCAAGGAGAATGAAAATGTTTTGATTCTGGGGAAGAACCAGGACAATAACAGGGATGATTGAGTGATATGTTTGTGTTTGGTAGGACATTGCATCCATAACATAAAATGTTCTGGAAGATAATGAGCATGTGCTGCCTCACATGAGGGTCAGAGGCTTTGCCAGGGACTAAATGCCACAGAACTTGGTAATTCCCAACTATGTACCCAAACAGCATTATCAGTCTCAGTCAGAATGGGAATGTTCTCCTTGTGTCTGTGTCGCCTTCTTTCTTTCCAGGAAAATGCTTAGGACTGTTCTTGACAGCCAAAATCCTTACTCTGCTCAGAAGCAGGAAGCCCAGAGCTTTGGGAAGCATCTGTTCCCGAATTTTGCCAGCCCCTGGAGGCCTTCTTGGTAGTGTTGCAGCATGTGTTATCTGGGCTGATGGTATCACAGGCTCATCTTGTCTTTGACACACAGAGCTGGAGCTGTAACACAGGGAGCTGAAGTCATCTGTTGTTCCCAGTGTTTCCCTGGATGTGTCTGGATGGCAACAATTCACCAGGAACAGGCTCCCCAGGGCAGTGGGCACGGCCCCAAGGCTGCCAGAGCTCCAGGAGGGTTTGGACAATGCTCTGAGGGATGGGGGGAATTGTTGGGGTGTCCTGGGCAGGGCCAGGGCTTGGACTGGATGGTCCTTGTGGTCCCTTCCAGCTCAGGGCATTCCATGATTCTCTATACTTCTCTGAAAAGTGTTCCTAATTTGCTTTTCCTTCAGGCCTGTCTCTTTTCTCCTCCTCTCCCAGGTCCTTGAACTGGGTGTTATCTTAAAGGAGTGTAACATCTCCTACACTGGAGTAAAAAATACTTCATAGCAGTGTTGATCTTCTGGGACTTCTAGTGATGGCTTTAAAAAACTTTGGTGTTTGTTCATTTTTCCAGCTTTTTCTGAGCAGGACTCTGGACTCTCCGGGATCTGGGTTTGAGTCTCATCCTGTGCAGACACAGACTCTGGCAACTGTAACTTGAGAGGATTGAGAGACACAGGCTGATTCCTCTTATCCAGAATTAATTCCCAGCAGAGCCTGGGCTGCACATTCATCCCAAATCCTGTCTGCAGAGACCCTGGCAAATTAACTTCGTTGTTCCTCTCCAAGCTTCACACACGTGCCCTGACAGCAGCCCCACGCTCAGCACTGCTTCTGTGGAGGTTCCTTTGCCATCCCCACCCACGGCTGTTTTGGGGGATGTGGCATTATTTTGGGCAGTGATTTCTGTCTGTCTGTCTGTCTCCCTGTGTCCTTGGGTGATTCTTTACCAGACAGCTTTGTCCATATAACACATGGACACTGTTGGACTGTCCCTGATGTCCCACCCTGTGCTCCTGGTGTTGCTCGTGGCACAGGGAAGGTGTTTGTTCTGTTCACTGGTGTCCTTTTATTCTGTGCATCCCTTTTCCCAAAGCAGGTAACGTTTTCCTGCTCTTGTTTTTCCTCCCCTAGGCCAGAAGCAAAGTTTCTCTCATGAGAACTGGTTCCTGTCACCTGAGGAATATGAAACGTGGGACAGACTCTACAGGATTAAGGAGAGTGATGGAATAAAGGAACCAGTATTGCCTCGAACTCAGTTTGAAACCTTAGAAAACCTGGAAGAAATACCAGTGAGTTTGACTTTAATGTAATATTTCCTTTGCACGAGGCCTAAAGGATACTGTAAATAACAGAGATAACTCTGAGTTGGAAGGAGGTCTGTATTAAAAATGCCATTTTGAGATTGACATGTAGGTTTTGAGGTTAAGAATGTTTGAAGTGGGTCTGTAAATTAAAAATATCCTGAGAAGTCTCTGCAGGATGCTGTGTTCATAGAGTCCCAGGATGGTTTGGGTGGGAAGGGACCTTAAAGCCCATCTCACCCACCCCCTGCCATGGGCAGGGACACCTCCCACTAGCCCAGGTTGCTCGTGGAGTTTTAACTTTAGACCAGACTTACACCTTTGTGATGATGTTTAAATACTTCTCTGCATTTCAAGTGCTGACAGAGCACTTGACATGGGTAGCACATGAGTTCTGCTGGACAGTGCCTTGATCCCAGTCTCTTCCCACCTTCCTTCCCCCCCAGCAGCAGGAGGGGGTGGCTCGGGAGCTGTCCCTGTGCGAGTGGAGCCTCTGGCAGAGCCGGCCCTTCCCCACGGCCCTGGTGGGGCACTCAGAGCCCTGTCACCACTTCATCAGTGCCATGGAAATGATGGAGCACATGAGGCAGGAGCAGGTAAGGCTGGCTGGGAACCTGCACAATCGGAGGAGTTAAAAAATAATGAAAACTTAGGAAAAAAAGGAAATGGCGAAATGAATTCTGTGTGTTTGATCTCGTTCCAAAGTGTCTCCCCCTGGTATTCTGTGATTCCTAATCTTTGCCACAGAGGTGGTTTCAAAACAGTTGGTGTTTCCCTACAGAGGAGAAAACACCCCCACCCTTAAATCAGTCTTTTTTTTTAATGGATCCAAGTATCAGTTTATTACAGAATAACATTACATACTAGAACTATATATGCCAGGGAGCCAAGCCACCAAGAGGGATATCAGAGCTATTCCAGTGTAATAAGGATTGGAAGTAACTCTGTATCATGTAGGTACATCAAAATCATCTCACAAAAGTGATGCAGGAATGTGTTCATGTTCTAAGGGGATTGTTTTGAGGATTTTTGGGTCGTTTTCTGTGAAAGCTTTAACCAAAAACCTAATTGCTCCTAAGAATTAAAGGGTGAGGGGAGAGCAGCCAAACAAACATGGGTGACAGCCATTTGGGAGATGGGAGTTTTGTTTGCTGACTGGTATGGATAGCAAATGTCCTTCAGGATGAAAGCCAAGGAAAAGGGTGTGGAGGTGGGTGGACACTTCAGTTCCCACACTATTGTCTCCTCCACTTGAGCTCTTCTCTGTTCCCCAAATATTGCCTTTTAGTGTGTGGAAGTTTTTTGGGTCATCAGCGTGTGTTGCTAAGCTGCCAGAGTTTCCTGAATAACAGGACTAATCGAGGAAGAGAATGGAAACATTGTAGTTGTACTCCCTGCTAGGAAAGAGCATGAAAGGGAGGCTGTAAATAGACTTTCTGAGCTCAGATAAGCTGCTCCTTCACACAACAGTGACATTCCTGACTTCTCTGAGAGTTCCTGTTCCAGCTGGGGTCAAGGATGTGCTGCAGAGAGAGAGGGCTCAGGGAGAGGTCAGGGACAGAGAGGAGAAGGGAGTCAGGAGGCAAAGAAATGGTTCAGAAATTAGAAGGTCCCCCCTGAGCCTCCTTTTCTCCAGGCTGAGCCTCCACAGCTCCCTCAGCCTCTCCTACTGCTCCACAGTGAGAGCTCCAGGCATTATCTGGATTGACTCCCAGCCAGCTTTGGCTGAGCTGTCCTGAGGTGGAGACGCTGAGCTCTCTCATCAGTGAGAGGAGGATCCCTGGCTGGATGTTCCTGGTGTGCCCAAAATGCCTCCCTGGGACATGAGAGGTTACTGCAGGACCATCACTCCACCCTGCTGGATCCTTCTAGGGAAAAACAGGGTCCTGGCAGGGCTGGGGGAAAAGGCAGCTCCTGGAATCACACTGACACCCAGGTTTGGCACTGCACAAGTTGTTGGGTGCTTTCTTGGGTCTGAACCCAACTGTCCAGGGTCAGGGACACCAAAAGTGCCCCACAGAAAGGGAACGTGCAGCAGGTCTTCATCTGCTCTGTCAGCACCCACAGGGACTTCTTGATGCAGGTTGGATTAATCCTTGACTTCTCTGAAAGGCACTGACAGTCTTCCCACTGGAATTCACCAAAGGGGAGGGGCTGGCCAACCTGGAAAAGAGAAGGCTCCAGGGAGAGCTGAGAGCCCCTTCCAGAGCCTAAAGGGGCTCCAGGAGAGCTGGAGAGGGACTGGGGACAAGGCATGGAGGGACAGGACATAGGGAATGGCTTCCCACTGGAAAAGGGGAGATTTGAGTGGGATCTTGAGAAGGAATTGCTGGCTGGGAGGGTGGGGAGGCCCTGGCCCAGGTTGCCCAGAGAAGTTGTGGCTGCCCCTGGATCCCTGGAAGTGTCCAAGGCCGGGTTGGAGCAACCTGGGCTGGTGGAAGGTGTCCCTGCCCATGGCAGGGGTGGCACTGGATGGGCTTTGAGGTCCCTTCCCATCCAGCCCATTCCAGGATTCCATGCTGCTGTGCCCATCAGGTGCCCCCACACCCCTCCATGGAGCGGGCTCTGTGTTCCCTGCTCCCAGCCTGGCACAGCTGGGGAGCAGATCCCTGCAGGACTGAACAGAGCTCCCTTGTCTCTCCTCCCTCCTCGTGCTCCAGCCCTGTGACCCTTCTGGCTGCCTCTGCTGGACTTGCTCCAGTCCCAGAATATTCCTTGTCCTGGGGGCCCAGAACCAGACCCAGCTGTGCCCAGGGTGTGTCACAGGGGATGGAGGGAGGAGAACAGTCCTGTCCCTGGGGACTGTCCTGCTGTGGCTCCTGCCTGTGGGCACCCACACTGCTCCTGGGTTACAGATAAAGTTGTTCCCATCAGTATCTTAAAAGAATGAAGGAAGGTTTTCCCAAAGCTGGTTCTGGCACAGAGCCCATGGCCAGCCCCATGGGGAGCCATGATGACTACTATATTCTTTCTTTTTTTTCCTAGAGGGCTTGTTCTTAGAAAAAAAGTATTAATTAAAACTGCAGAAGAAGGGCAAAATTAAAGAAATTTAGGGATTTGTAGGCAATGTTTGATTTTCTGCACACAAGGCATCTTCCTATGGTTGGTCTGTCCTGGCTGCATTCCTGACTCTGTTGGGTGGGAGAAATTCCATCACCTGAGCAGCAGGAAGGGATGTTCCTCCAGCCTCTGGGACATCTCCCTCGAGCAGGAATGAAGCCTGAAAAAAAAAGAAATCTACCCAATATGTTAGTCCATCTGTGGAAAGTGGATGGAAAAACAACTGGTTTAGCAGGGATTTAGTGAAAGGCTGGGAGAGTTGGGATTGTTCAGCCTGGAGAGGAGAAGCTCTGGGGTGACCTCATTGTGGCCTTGCAGGACCTGAAGGAGCTACAAGAAACATGGGGAGAGACTGTGGACAAGGGATGGAGGGACAGGACACAGGGAATGGCTTCCCACTGCCAGAGGGCAGGGATAGGTGGGATATTGGGAAGGAATTCCTCCCTGTGAGGGTGGGGAGGCCCTGGCCCAGGTTGCCCAGAGAAGCTGTGGCTGCCCCTGGATCCCTGGAAGTGTCCAAGGCCAGGTTGGAGCAACCTGGGCTGGTGGAAGGTGCCCCTGCCCATAGCAGGGGGTGGAATGGGATCATCTTTAAGGTCCTTTCCCAACCCAAAGCATTCCAGGGCTGTGTGGCTGAAGGGTTGGTGTGGATGTGCTGTACATCCAGGTTTTCCTGCTATAAATATTCCCTGGCTAAACATACCCAGCTGACCTGGCTGCTGTTTATTTGTGGTGCTTAATAGCAGAGGGATAAACACCAATAAGGTCAAAGCTGTTTCCTTAAATACCTGAGATAGTGAACCTCAAACAGGTCTATTGATTATTTATTTAATGAGGCACTAAATGTTCCTGTGAGTGACCAAATGATCGGGATGGTTCTGATGAAATTATCTCTTGGGCAGAATCTCAGTCAGAGATTAGTCACAACAGGAGCCAGCTCAGGAGGTATTTGTGGGGGGTTTTGGGTGGGTTTTTTTCTGTTAGAGAAGAAATTCAGTCAGAAATTTACTGATGTTTGGCTTTCCTTTCCTTGTTCTCGTTCAATGATTCAAGAAACAGTTTTTTGCACAACAGATCAAAAAAAAAAAAGTCAATTTAATGGCTTGTTTTTAAAATAGATGAAGTAAAAATGGTTGGGAAAAAATTACATTGTATTTATGTGCTCTTAAAAACTTAGAGAAGATGTTGGCCCAGTGAAAAAATAAAAAAGTCAAAGAAACCCCAAATATGATCCCTGGAAAAGGGACATGCACTGCAGCAAAGCCTTTAATGCCCGTGGGCTTTGTTCCTGCAGCAGCACAGGGGCAGGTGGGGGGGATTTACTCCCAGGGGGATTTTTGGTGTGACAAGGGAACCAATCAAGTTGTCCTTCTGCAAAATAATTCAGTCTCTTTTAAGCATTTTTTGAAAATTAAACCGTGCTGTTTGGAAACAAGGCTGGGGCAGAGTAATCCTTTTTATGGCAGTGGTGTTTGTCTGAACTCCTGAGGATGAGGGACGGGGAATAGGGAAGTGGAGAGCTGTGGTTTTTCCTGGGAGACAGGTAATACTGCATTGTGTTGGTCATTAATTCTAATTTACAGTGGGAGAGTGACTGGATCTTTCCCAGTCCAAAGCTGGCAGTGGGAGCTCAGTGACCAAATGATCCCAGATTCTCCCATCAGAGGTTTGTCTCTGTTTGCCACTTCAAAAACCCCTTGGGAAACTTCTTCCAAGCCCAGGATGAACCTGGAACAGCTGCCACTGGAGTCATGTGTTGTTTGTCATCAGTCCTGGGCTGCCCCAGGGTTCTCCAGCTGAGAGCAGGGAAAACATTCCCAGGAGACCCCAAAACCCCACTGAACCTGGAAAGGCTTCCCATGCTCTGGGAGCTCTGAATCCGACGGGTTTTGGGGGGAAAACACAACATTTCCAGCCAGCTGGGACTTCACTTCTCAGGAGCCCCCAAATGCAGAGTTAAAAACGGTTCAAATAAGGACAATGAAATAGTTTCACCTGGTTTTTAAAGACCTCCTTGCCACTAGTTTGGCTAAAATCCTCTTCTGAGGGAGGGAAAGGATTCTGCCCCAGGCAGAAATAATTTCAGACAAGGTGGGAGGGGGTTTGGTTTGTGTTTGGAGGGTGAGCTGGGAGAACCTGTGAGCCCCAAAATCTCAGCTCTCCAGTCCAGAGAGTTTCTCTATATTGGTTCTTCTGACCTGGCTGCCAAATTATTTCAGTCTGAGCATTAATGGAGACCTGGATTGGGTTGTTCAGGCCTTGGATTGCAGGTGTTCTGTGGCACAGCAGGTGTTGGTTCTCCTGCTGTTGCCTTTGGAGTTTGTCCCATTGTTATTTGGTGGGTTTAGGGATGGCTGGGTGGGTACAGTAACTTTGCATTTCAGTTGCTGGGTTTAAAATCCTTCTCTGTTGTTTTTCCAACTGTCAAAATGTTTATAAATGTGAATAATTGGTTGGTTGTTCCTTAAGCTTTTAGAGCAGATTGATTTGCAGGGCTTTGACAGGAAATGTGCCAAGTGGGAGCTGGCAATTCCAGGACAGTCCTGGGACTCTGGCAGGAGCTGCTGTAAAACAAATGGCTTTGGGAAGAGTATTTATGTTTTGACAGGGAGAGGGACTTTGGACAAGGTATGGAGGGACAGGACACAGGGAATGGCTTCCCACTGCCAGAGGGCAGGGATAGGTGGGATCTTGGGAAGGAATTCCTGGCTGTGAGGGTGGGGAGGCCCTGGCCCAGGTTGGCCAGAGAAACTGTGGCTGCCCCTGGATCCCTGGAAGTGTCCAAGGCCAGGTTGGAGCAACCTATGCTAGTGGAAGGTGTCCCTGCCCATGGTGGGGGGTGGCACTGGATGGGCTCTGAGGTCCCTTCCCACCCAAACTGTCCATGATTCCATGATGATAATCACATTTATGTAGAATATTGAACTGCCCCTGCCTGGATATTCCTGTTCTCCTGATGGTTTTAGTATTGGCCTGGCAGCACTGTAAGCTCAGGGAGTGGAATCCTGGAATAGTTTGGGTGGGAAGGGACCTCAAAGCCCATCCAGTGCTACCCCTGCCCTGGGCAGGGACACCTTCCACCAGCCCAGGTGGCTCCAACCTGGCCTTGGACACTTCCAGGGATCCAGGGGCAGCCACAGCTTCTCTGGGCAACCTCATTTATTTCCTGATGTGCTGGAACATTCACTCTTGCTTCAGTGATGCCTGTTCCCCTGTTTGCAGGGTACATACCCTGTATTTTGCTAATAATTTTTCTTTTACGGATCTTTGAGTGTTTTTATTGTGTAGCTGAAAGCAAAAAGCAACAGAATTAGTAGATACACCAATGATGTGATACCATCAGGAGGAGAATTATCCCAGCTTTCGTGGAAGGAAACTGGGGGTTCTGTGCCCCTCAGGCTTCTTCCATAACTCAGCTAAATATATTTTTAAAGATCATCTTATGTAATGTACTTAAACTTCCAAAAAACAGCTTTTGACAGCGTTTCTTCCCCTAGGGTGTCTTGTGGAAATGAAGCAATGCTGGACCAGGGATTGATTATTGTGCTCATTAAGCAGCTCCTGGCAGGTGTAAATAACTGCTGGCCTGTTGTGAGGGAGGTGAATCCCAGGGCACCAAAGTGTCCAACCTGGATGTGACCGGGCTGGACCAGGGAGCATTGGGACAGTGGGAAAACAGGACCTGTGGGGAAGGGAGTGCAGGCTGATCATAAAGAATTCATGGAATCATGGACTGGTTTGGATGGAAGGGACCTCCAAGTTCCTTGGGCAGGGACACCTTCCACTGGAGTTCCAGGATTCCCTTAAAACCTGGTTTTGGGAATGGGGTGGGGGTGTTTGAGCTGCAGCAGATGCTTGCCCAGAACACACCAAGGGGTGGAAACCCCAGATGGTTTCCCTCCAGCTCTCCACTAAAGAAGTTTTAGTTGTTCAAACCTGCATTGTATCTGCCCCCAGACTTATCTTTTAATTTCCAAATACCAAACCCCCGGGGTCTTGGCAGGGAGCTGAATTAGCAAATGTCCACCCAGAGCAGCTTATGGGGACAGAGAGGGGAACTTGAGGTTTGGGAGTCGCTGCCTTACATTTAAGTGCTGGGAAACAGGATGTGTATAATCACACATAGATTTCTATCTCAAACATGAAACATTTCAGGTACTAAAGTTTTTTTTTCCCCTTTTTATTTTCTCTATTAAAACCTGCCTTGCTTGTTAACCTGACTCGGGGCCATCGATTTAGCCCAATAATCTCAGATGTTTTGCTGCTCCTGCCTGACCTATTTGCAGGGTGGCTGGTACACCCTGGAGCTGCCAGGCTGCCCGGGGGGCTGAGCAGGTGATTTAAGGTCCCACCCCTCGTGCCCGTCGGGGCTCCAGTGTGGTCATTCCCAGTGTGCCCTTTCCCTGCAGCAGCACTGGCTGGCACGGTGCTCCCTTGGGAGGCAGAGCTTGGAATGCTCCTGGAAGTGGAGCAGTTACATAAGGCCGTGTCAGCTGCAATCAGGGCACTCAGCTCTGCCCTACATGCTAAATTTGGCCATGGCACTGCCAGGCTCCGGGAGTTGGGTGTGCCAAGGCAGGACACGGCCATGGGCTGTGCAGGGGCTGGGGGGTTCTCAGTGTGGTCACCCCTCACTGCTCCCTCCTGCCCTGTGAGAATCCCACAGTCCAGACTGGGTTGGGATGGAAGGACCTCAAAGCCCATCCAGTGCCACTCCTACCATGGGCAGGGACACCTTCCACCAGCCCAGAGTGCTCCAACCTGGCCTTGGACACTTCCAGGGATCCAGGGGCAGCCACAGCTTCTCTGGGCAACTTGATTAGTTTGGGGTTTGTAGGTTTGGGGCTTGTAGTTTGACTGGGTTCAGGTTTGTAGGTTTAGGGTTTGTAACTGGGTTTGGTTTCGGTTTGTAGGTTCAGGGTTTGTAGTTTGATTAGTTTGGGGTTTGTAGGTTTGGGGGTTTTAGGTTTGGGGTTTGCAGTTTGATTAGTTTGGGGTTTATATATTTGGCATTTGTAGTTGGGTTTGGTTTGGGTTTATAGGTTTGGCGTTTGTAGGTTTGGGGTTTGGAGTTTGATTAGTTTGGGGTTTATAGGTTTGGGATTTGCAGTTTGATTGGTTTTGGGTTTATAGGTCTCGGTCTGTACTTTGATTAGTTTTGGGTTTGTAGATTTGGGATTTGTAGTTGGGTTAGTTTTGGGTTTGAAGGTTTGCTGTTTGTAATTGGGTTAATTTTGGGTTTATAGGTTTGTAGGTTTGGGGTCTGTAGTTTGATTAGTTTGGGGTTTGTACTTTGATTAGTTTTTTATTTATAGGTTTGGGGTTTGTAGTTGGGTTAGTTGGGGGTTTGTAGGTTTGGGGTCTGTCCTTTGATTAGTTTTGGGTTTGTAGGTTTGGGGGTTACAGTTTGACTCATTTTGTATTGCAGAACAATCTAAGGCCAAGGCTGATGTGTTGGGCACTGTCAGGAGTGTGTGGGTGGGCAGGAGCAGCACCTACTCCTCTTTCCCTGATTTTTAGTGGTTTGGCAGCTCATTAATCCTTGATCCCTGTAGTGCAGGTCTGGTTTGTGTGATGCCTCAGGGCTGGAGGTGCCTGTTCCTCAGCTCAGTGTGCCCACACCATTATCAACCCCGTTACCTTCTGGGATTTCACACAGAGAATTCCAAACCTTGAGTCTGTGTTCTGACTGAGCTTGAGGGAACGAATTATTTAGAACCTGCCCTATCAAAATGTTCCTTTAACCCTTTCACAGCAGTTCTTTTCTTCACTGTTTTGGAATGAACACTTCTCAGAAGTCAGGGGTGTAGTCTGGGGCTCTCCTGGTCTGCCAAGGAATAAATATGTCATATGTGTGTGTATATCTGGATACCCACACACACATGTATGTGATGTATGACAGAACTTTTGGGGACTGTCAGGAGGCAGATAATCCAGGGAATCTCTTATTGTAAAAGTCAGTTTTATCACCCAAGGGACCTTGTTTCGTTTCAGGGCTTGAGGAGTCCAGGGATTCATCTTACTGAACTGCCAAAATATAATAATATAATGATTGTTCCTTTTGTTTAGCTCTTACATCCTTATTTTTATTGTAATTAGTGAAACAGGTTGGAACCTGGAAGGAACATTCTAAACCATTGCCTGCAGAGCCCCTTTGGGCCCTTGCTGCTCCTTTGCAGACCTTAATTTTGAAACCTTAATTTAAGAGAGAGGGTGAGAAGGGCAGTAAATAACCAGCTTTTCCACCCAGGCAGTCCCTGTGTGGATCCCTCACTGGGGGTGGTGTCCAAGTCCGTGGTGCTTTTTCCAGGGGTGTGTTTAGAAGAGCTGGTTCCCTTTGGAACAGAGGATTAATAGCACAGGGGAAAAAAGAAGTTGAGAGTCTGTGAGTGAGAATTTCTGCAGGAGAACGAGACCTTTGGCACTTGTTTGAATCCCCCCGTGCTGGGGAGCCCCTGTGTGTTGAGGGGGTGTGTCCAGTAAATATTGCCCTGTGTTTGGCCCAGGGAGACTGCAGCTATGGACGGGAGCTCCAGCCCCACTTATGTGTGGAAGACGTAAATATTCCAAGGAATAAGAGGCATCTCCTCATGGCCAAGTCCAGCTGGGATCAGAGAGCACGATCCTCCAGGAAAGGCCTGGCACACACATCCCAAATGAAGCCATTCCTGCCTGACAGAGGTGATGACGAGAGTGAGCTCTTCACCACCTTTAAAATAACCAAGCCAAAGCCTCCCAAAAGAACTCCTGGATCCAGTGTGGAGGTGGATCCTTCGGCATCTCCCTTGGGAACGTTTGCTCTGGATGAACAGCCCGACCAGGGCAGTGAGAGGGACAAGGAGCTGGAGGTGACATTTGACTTAAATGCAGTTATTGACCTGTGTGACAGCAGTGACAGCACTGACCTTCCTGACAGTCCAGCAGCAAAGGGAGACAAACCTGCAGGCAAAGCTCCTGGATCCCTGGGGATGCTCCCCGGGGATTCGGGGTACGAGACATCACCACTGTCCTCAGACTTGTTCTATCTCCCTGAATCCTACGGGGAGTCACTCGGGAGACCCTCCCAGGAGCCTCCTGGCTTAGAACAAACATTGTCCCGTGTGCAGAGGCTTTTGTCACAGTCCCCTCCCCCCATTCCCTCCTGGAATGAACTCGAGGACTTGGAGAACGTGGTGAGGAATGAGGAAACAATATGTCCTGTCCCAGAGGTTATCCCTGAGGGTCACTCTGCAGGACCACGGGGCAATGCCTTCTCCACATCCTTGGGAGCTGATCCTTCACTGCTGCTCATGGAAAATCCCAAACCGAACATCCCCAGGGAATTCTGTGCTCCAAGAAGTCCCTGTTTGTCCAAAACTGCCTCATCTTCCAAGGCTGCTGTTGTTGAAGAGGAGCACACCTGGAATGACAGCTTTGATGGGCTGTTTGACAGCGAGGAATTCCCTGCCGTCCGAGGGAACGCTCCAGCCACAAACCACAGCCTGACAAACGGCCCTTCCAACAGGCACTTTGTTCACAGACACACTGCAGGTGCTGCCACCGACCACGAGAAGGTGCTGGCTGCTGGAGAGCAGAGCATCCATTTGTTTGAGGATGAGCCTGTGGATGACACCGGGGACAGCAGGTTCTCCGTGAGCAGGGAGCCTCCAGCCAGGCCAGATCCAGGTGGGAACGTCGTCGGGACAGATGGAGAGCGAGGATCCAAGGGGGTTCCCTCTGAGGGGCCCTGTGTGAACACCAGCACCTGCAGGGAGCAGCCCCAGAGCAGTAAATCCATGGAAACAGCGGGAGTGCCCGAGCAGGGCCTGGAGAATGAGGATCTCTACGACTGTTCCCAGGAGCTGTTCTCAGTCACCTTCGACCTGGGCTTTTCCATCACAGACAGTGACAGTGAAACCCCCGAGGAAAACGGGAATACTGGGAACACCAGCAAAGCAAACGGTGCCTCGGGGAGTGGTGCAGGGGCAAAATCCACTGAGGATGGAAAGGTATTCCTGAGGGGTGGGTCCAGGCTGGAAACCTCGCCAGAATGGGATTGCAGAGGTCTGGAGAGAAGAGACGTTTCCACACCGTTGTCATTCCAGAGCAGGGGTGTGAATGACAGGGAAGGGCCAGAGGCTGCTCCTGCTGCAGTGCCTTCCCTGAAATCAGGAGGCAGGAGAATGGGAAGGGCATCACCTGAACCTTTGCCTTCGGCACTTTCCACCCCAGTAAGCAGGAAGGGTGGGAATGTCCAAGCTATCAAAAGGATTCCTAGGAAAGTCTTCTCCAGTGCCAGGGAGGAGACTCCAGAGGTGCCTCCTGGAGATAAAGTCCATAAAAGCCCACGTGGGCAGAACTTTGGGAGTTCAGCTGCGGATTCCCCTTTAGGAAGAACTGCAGACCTGGAAGACACCACCCTCCGTGGATCCCGAGCGTGTCCTGCTGCAGGTAGGGGTTTTGGTGGGACAGTTTGGATACCTTCATGTTTAGTCAACAGGATCCAGTGCCTTTTGGATCCTCAGTTTGGTCTTGTGAGTGAGGTGGGAGGGCTGAAAGGAGAAGGAATAATGGCTGCAATACTGGAATTGGGTGGATGAGGAGACTTCACCCCACACACAAGGAAGGACTGGGAATTAAACCTGAACCTCCTCACAAGTGTTAAAGGCGTGGGAGATGTGATTGTGTGAGTTCAAAGCCCTTCAAAGCCCTTTCTTAATCTCAGGATCTGACTGGTGCTCCTCTGGATCTGCTGATCCCTGAATCCCTGCCTTCATGTTTTCCTGTCACTGTTCCTGAGGAATGAAAACTCTACTGATGGATTTCTTTCCATTTCCTCACATGAAAATTGACTTCTATTTAAAATTTTCTGATCACAACTTCAGCACAAGCCTGGGATCTCTTATAGAATCCCAGAATGGTTTGGGATGGAAGGGACTCCAAATCTCATGGTGTCCCACCCCTGCCCTGGGCAGGGACACCTTCCATGCCTTGTCCCCAGTCCCTCTCCAGCTCTCCTGGAGCCCCTTTAGGCCCTGCAAGGGGCTCTCAGCTCTCCCTGGAGCCTTCTCTTCTCCAGGGGAACCCCCCCAGCTCTCCCAGCCTGGCTCCAGAGGGGCTCCAGCCCTGGCAGCATCTTTGTGCCTCCTCTGGACTCACAAACACCGTTCCTTGGCTCCATTCCATGCACCCAGAGGGATTTGTGTCACAAAATGCTGCCACAAGGGTAACTCTTACTCAACTTTCAAGGGCTTTTTCTCTTGGTTTGATGTTTCCCCTCCCTTTTTCCATCTCTGTGCTGCCCAGGGTAATCACTCCCATCCCGAGAGTCTCCAGGGAATCAGGATTTATTGTACATCCCAGCTGGAGATTATCTATTTTGATTAACAAGGCTAAAGAGAACAATATTTGTCCTGCGGATCAATAAATAATCTCCTTTGGAGGTACTTTTGTGAGAGAGGCAGGTTTTGATTGCTCAGTTATAGCAATATTGTGTTGTGAACTCTGCAATTCCCAGTGAATGTTGTTTACTCTTTTTGCTGCAGGAACCAGCAGTGAGAGTGAGGAAGAGATCGTTTTCCAGAGAAAAAACAGGATAAAAAAGAACGTTTTGAAGTCTCCTGATGTGAGTCTTAGAAAAAGAAAATAGGCAATTCAAGCAGCCAAGCACAAATGCTGTGAGCAATGATGGTTATTCCTGTTCCCACAGGGGATGGACGAGAGTGACTTTGAGTACCCACGGCCTCGCGTCCCCAGGAAACGTCGGCACCCCCTGGACATGGTCAGTGAGTGCCTTGGGAAAGGGGGGAGATAATGGGAACTCATCCTTGCTTCCCTGCCTCAGTTCTTCCCCCAGGTCTCCAAAGATCACAGAATCCCAGAAGGGTTTGGGTGGGAAGGGACCTTAATGCCCATCCAATACCACCCCTGCCCCGGGCAGGGACACCTTCCACCAGCCCAGGCTGCTCCAAACCACAGAATATCAACCACAGGAAATCAGGTGTTCCTTCAAAAGCAAATGTTGAAGGGTGACTGAGTTATCCCAGGGCTGGAGCCCCTCTGCTCTGGAGCCAGGCTGGGAGAGCTGGGGGGGTTCCCTGGAGGAGAGAAGGCTCCAGGGAGAGCTGAGAGCCCCTTGCAGGGCCTAAAGGGGCTCCAGGAGAGCTGGAGAGGGACTGGGGACAAGGCATGGAGGGACAGGACACAGGGAATGGCTTCCCACTGCCAGAGGGCAGGGAGAGATGGGATAGTGGGAAGGGATTGCTGGTTGGGAGGGTGGGGAGGCCCTGGCCCAGGTTGCCCAGAGAAGCTGTGGCTGCCCCTGGATCCCTGGAAGTGTCCAAGGCCAGGTTGGATCAACCTGGGCTGGTGGAAGGTGTCCCTGCCCATGGCAGGGGTGGCACTGGATGGGCTTTATGGTCTTTCCAACTCAAACCAGTCTGGGATTTATGACTGTAATTAAACATTCCTTGCTTTCCCCTGACTCTCTGAGGGCTGTGTTCCCTGTTCCCAGTCAGAGTCCAGTGATGACAGTGGGGATTTTGCCCAGAACTGGAGCAGGACCACGAGGAGCAGCTCCACAGCCCAGAACAAAGCCCGGCCAGGACGAGGCAAACGGCTCCGGAGCAGTTCCACAGCCCAGGTGTGTGTGTGACCCCCCGTGTCTCCTGGCTGTGGAAGGTCGTGTTTGGAGCAGCTGGCACTGGAGTTGGGGTGTGGGCACGGGGCTGGGCAGTCTGTGGTGTTAGGACACTGTCCAGGAGGGCTGAGGCTCAGCTGTTCCACACCAGTGCTCTGCAAACACTGGAGCTGAAATCTTGGAACTGGATCTGAGTCCTGCCATCCCTTCCTGCCTGTCAGAGTCTGCAGGGCCCTGGTGACACAGTTCTGAAGCCAAATAACAATGTCCATTTTACAATCTTCAGAAATATTCAAGGGTTAGTCATCTCTGGGAGCTCAGGGTCTTGCCCAGAAATTAATATTATTATTATTATTATTTCCATTGGGATACTTGATCATATGAATTTACTCCCTACTCTGAGGGCTTCAACTTTGAACATTTAAGGCAGCAGTGGTCCCTCTACCCCAAATCTTAAATCTTATTTCAGTATTTGATACTTTGGTCCATCACTGCAGCAGGAGAGGAAGCAGGGCCAAGAATCATCCTAAGTAAAGAGCTCTTAAATATTTGTGGCTGTGGTTCCACTGGGCAGCAATTGCCATAATCAGGGCTCCAGGGCACAATACATTGGATATTTTTGATGTTTGAAAAATAATCTTCATTGTCAAACCTTCCCTACAGTATCAGTGTTTTACATTCTGGGATACAAAGAATGAGGTGGATTAAAATCCATTTTTCAGTTAGATTTAAACATTTTTTTTTAAGGTGAGACCAAAAGGATCTTAGAAAAAGAGTTGTATCTGCTTAGGAAATCCTACTGTGCCTTCACACTGACCTTGCCTAAACATCCATAGTGATGGACAGGCCAGAATTCCACATCCCCAGGAGATCCCAGGCATTAAAACCACTGTGACCAGTCCACTATCAGTCAGGGAGCCCTGTCAGGAGAGACCTGCAATGAGATCAACACAGACTGACCAGAGCAGCCCCTGGCACTGGAGCCAGTCAATCATTTAAGGAGCTGGCACCTGAGCAGAAAAGGGTGAACCCAGGTGGGGTCGGGCTCTGAAGTTCCCACTGATTTGGGTTTGGGGGAATCCAGCCCTTCAAAAGGAACCCAGGTTTCTGACAGCAAATAAAAAGTCACACTGGGTGTATGAGCTGCAAAGCCCCTGGATGGTGTTGGGCAGCTCAGCCCCCCGTGTTGGTGGCTCTGCCTGGGCTGTTCCCTGTCCAGGGGCACACAGGCCACGGGATTCTCCTGCCCAAGCCAGGAGCCCGGTGCCTGTGGTGACCCAGATGCTGGCCTGCAGTGACTCGGGGGTCTCAGGGCAGCATTAGTGCATCAGAACCCCCTGCAAGGCCCCCTGTTTTCCCAGGCCACAGCCAGGCAGTTCCTGGAGGAGGAGGCAGAGCTGTCCCAGCACGGGGCACAGGGGCTGTCGTCGGACGAGAGCGACGGCGCCGAGGACGAGCTGAGCTCCTCCATGGCCCAGTTCCTCAACGATGAGGGGGACGTCACACAGGCCCTGAATGGTGAGGGAGGGGCTCTGTGGGACTCCACATCCTTGGGGGATGGATGGGGTGGGATGGGCATGGCCAGGGGGAAATGAGCAGCGACCCCTTCACCTGGGCTGAGGGGCTGCTCCTGCCATGGCACCCAGAGCTCTGCCAGCTGGGCAAACCTTCTGCAGCCTGAGGAGCTGCTGGAGCTGTGCCAGGGCAGGGTCAGGGTGGATCTCAGGGAAAGGCTCTTCCCCCAGAGGGTGGTTGGCACTGCCCAGGCTCCCCAGGGCAGTGGGCACGGCCCCAAGGCTGCCAGAGCTCCAGGAGGGTTTGGACAACGCTCTGAGGGACAGGGGGGGATTGTTGAGGTGTCCTGGGCAGGGACAGGGGTTGGATTGGGTGATCCTGGTGGGTCCCTTCCAGCTCAGGATATCCTGGGATTCCATGGCAGTTTTCATGACAGCAAGCTGGGGACATTTAGAATCCCAGACTGGTTTGGGTGGGAAGGGACCGTAAAGCCCATCCAGTGCCACCCCCTGCCCTGGGCAGGGACACCTTCCACCAGCCCAGGTTGCTCCAACCTGGCCTTGGACACTCCCAGGGATCCAGGGGCAGCCACAGCTTCTCTAGGAATTCTATTCCTGGGCCTCTCCACCCTCTCAGCCAGGAATTCCTTCCCAATATCCCATCTCTCCCTGCCCTCCTTCATCTCAGAGCCCTTGGGTTGTACTTTGGGATTTCCAGAGGTGGCTGGAGAATTGCAGATTTTTGCTTGGGGAAATACAGGTTTTTGGGAGGCTATAAAGGAATGACTGAATATGGAAAACACAGTGTAACAAGAGTGACTGGAGGGTTGTCTGTGCAGTAACCCTGTGTTCCCTTTGCTGTTCCTGCGGGTCAGACACGGAGATGAGGGCAGTGTACCTGGAGTCCGTGCGCAGCCCCGCCCTGGGCAGCAGGTACAGGATGGTCCATCGGGAGTTCAACAGCTCAGCCATCTTCTCACAGGTGTGCACTGACCTCTGTCCTTGGGAATTGCCCTGGGCTGGGACCATGGGTAGGTTCCAGTCCTGCTCTGAGGTGTAGTTGGCATTTTCTGGTAAATAACAAATTCTAACACAAGACTTGAGCCTGGAGAAGAGAAGGCTCCAGGGAGAGCTGAGAGCCCCTTGCAGGGCCTAAAGGGGCTCCAGGAGAGCTGGAGAGGGACTGGGGACAAGGGATGGAGGGGCAGAACATAGGGAATGGCTTCCCACTGGCCAGGGGGCAGGGTTAGATGGGATATTGGGAAGGAATTCCTGGCTGGGAGGGTGGGGAGGCCCTGGCACAGGTTACCCAGAGAAGCTGTGGCTGCCCCTGGATCCCTGGAAGTGTCCAAGGCCAGGTTGGAGCAACCTGGGCTGGTGGAAGGTGGATGGCAGGGGTGGCACTGGGTGGGCTTTAAGTTCCCTTCCCACCCGAACCATTCCATGTGTGAGAAGCCCCTCAGCCCCTGCTGTCCCTACACCAGGGTTGGATGAGCCAAGTGCCTCCATGGGGAGCAGCAGCACCATCATTCCACTGCTCCACAGCTGACTGGGATTGTTTTTCCCGCAGATTCCCGAGCAGGACGCGGAGTACGTGGAGGACAGTTTCTGTGTGGGGGATGAGGAGGAGGAAGCCTGCAGACAGAGTGGGCCCAGCGAGGAGGAGGAGGAGGAGTGTGTGAACTGGGGTCTCCTCACCAGGGACAGTGTCCCCGGTGCCCCGGGCCGGTACCTGACCCGGCGCAGGAGGAGACTGAACCAGGCCGGGCTGGAGCAGAGCCCGCCTGCCCCGGGGCACAGGAGGAAACCATCCCGGATCGTTGTCCTCAGTGACTCCAGCGAGGAGGAGACGGCTGTCAGCAGGGAGCAGTCCATGACAGCAGGCTGTTCCAGGGCAGGACAGGGGAGCACAGAGTGCCCCCGGCCCTCGGTGCCCCCTGCACGGCACGGCCACGGTGCCAGGGCAGTGCCAGCCCCTCGGCCCGGGGGGCACGACAGGGACATGCTGCTTGGCCTGCAGGCTTCGGGCTCTGAGAGGCTGGATTTGCACCCAGACCATCCCAGCAGGAGCACGTCCTTCCCACCAGCTGCCCCTGGCTCTGTCCAGGCTCCCAGTGAGGTCAGTGTCCAGTCACAGCAGGGACCTTCCTCTCACCCCACGTGCTGGGAAGGGATTCCTGGGGTGGGGCTGTTCTGGGGGCTGTTACAGCACAGCAGCAGGAGTCAGGGAAACCTGAAATGGTCTGAGTGGGAAAGGACCTTAAAACCATCTCATTCCAGCCCCTGCCGTGGGCAGGGACACCTTCCACTATTCCAGGTTGCTCCAACCTGGCCTTGGACACTTCCAGGGATCCAGGGGCAGCCACAGCTTGTGGTGACACAGGAGCAGAACCATTCCTGGTGCTGCCTTCCCTTTGCTGTTACAGCTTTTGTACTCCCAGGGTATCCTGGAGTATCTCAGCAGTCAGTAAATAAAAACTTGGGATTAGATGGTCTCTTGGGACTGACAGCCATGGAGGAGCATGGATCTGTGTGGAACAGCAGTGTCCACCCATTCTGTGGGGTTTGTGCTTGTGAAATACTTGTTCACCATCCTCAGTTAACTCCCTCCAGCCTGAGGTTGGATTCCTGATCTCTCTCACTTCCCAGCCTGACTTCTGTCCTGTACGTGGTCCAGCTTCTGCTCAAATTGTTGGTGAAAGCTGCTGCTTTTGTCATTCTGACTCCTGGACAATCAGATCAGCTCATTTGGGAGGGGGATACAGGGGATTAAAGTGTCACTCTGAAAGTGTTAATATTGCAAAGCATCCTTTTATTAATTTGAGTGAACTCCTCCATGGTCTGTTACAGTCCCTGTGTGATCTCCAGCCCTCACAGGTGAAGAGCTCTGGGAAGAACCCCCGTGGGAGCGCCTCAGATCCAGCGTGTCCCGCAGCCACAGAGCCCTCCTCGGCCTCAGCCAGGCTCTCCCGGGACCCTCTGGGGAAGGGCCCTTCCCTGAGCATCCTGGCAGACAGCAGGGAGATCAGCTGTGGGGCAGAGGTGATCTCCTCCCTGCGGGCAGTGCACGGGCTCCACGTGCGGGTCTGTTCCCTGGGCACCTCCGACTACATCGTCAGCACCCGCCTGGCCGTGGAAAGGACCTTCCAGTCGGAATTGCAGGGCCCTGGGAACAGGAACAGACTGAGCCAGCGGCTGCAGCGCCTGCAGGGCCTGTTCCAGAGGGTCTGTGTGATCCTGGAGACAGACAGGGCCAAACCAGGTGGGTGTTCCCAGGGGGGCAGCACAAGGGAATGGATTCCCACTGCCAGAGCAGAGGGGTAGATGGGATACTGGGAAGGAATTCCTCCCTGGGAGGGTGGGGAGGCCCTGGCCCAGGTTGCCCAGAGAAACTGTGGCTGCCCCTGGATCCCTGGGAGTGTCCAAGGCCAGGTTGGAGCAACCTGGGCCAGTGGAAGGTGCCCATGGCAGGGGATGGGATGGGATGGGATGGGATGGGATGGGATGGGATGGGATGGGATGGGATGGGATGGGATGGGATGGGATGGGATGGGATGGGCTTTAAGGTCCCTTCCCACCTAGACCAGTCTGGGATCATATGATAAAGGAACAAGCAACAATCTTATCCACGCAGAGACCTTTGTTCTAATCCAAATGACACAGTCAGATGGTTCCCCTGTCTGTTCCCAGGGCCATCTAGACAGTAACTGAGAGCTCTTGCTGCACCTGCTCTGCAGAAGAACTGGAGCTCAGATCCTTGATTCCATTACAGATGTTCTGGGCTATGAAACTCCACCACTGCAATCCAGTTGTTGAGGGTGCAGCTTTGGTTTCATGGCAGATCTCACTTGTTGATAGTTCCCATATGGGAACACTGCTAGAATTGGTCCCTGGAGATGCAGCTGCTCCGAGGGGGCTGTAGGAAGTGGGCTGAGTTGGAACTGCTTCTTTATCCCACTGTTGAGGGTGTCACTTGTTTCCATCCTCTTTGTCCAGTTTTTCTCATGACACCAGTTCCAGGGTGCTGCTGGTCCCTCATGGAACAGTGTTCAGGTGCATTTGTACTTGTGTGGCTCTACCAAACCGCTCCTGATTTCATGGAATCCCAGAATGGTTTGGTTGGAAGGGACTTTAAAACTCCTCTTGTTCCACCCCCTGCCATGGGCAGGGACACCTCCCACTATCCCAGGTTGCTCCAAGCTCTGTCCAGCCCGGGATGTGTTCCCTCTCTGTGTGTCTGGTTGTGAGTTCTCAGGGTGAGGGATCCTGGAGCTGGTTTGCTTTGTGAGTCCTCCCACTGGATTTTCACCGAGCTTCCTGTCCTTCCCTCTACAGGAGAAACGTCCCGTTGTTTCCAGCGGACTCAGTACTACGATGGAGTGCTCTCGGCCCTGGTCCAGGCTGGCATCCACCTCCTCTTCAGCTCCTGCCAGCAGGAGACTGCTGTTCTGCTCAGGGACCTGGCCCTGCTGGAGCACAGGAAGGGAGCTGCCATCGATGTTCCCACGGAGCTGGAGGGGCCCCGGCGGGACCTGCTGGGCTTCTACCTGAGCATCCCCCCCCTCAGCTACGTGGGGGCCCTGCAGCTCTGCCACTGCCTCGGCTGCCCCCGTGACCTGGCCAACAGGTAACAACACCCCGGGGCTGCCTGGGCCTGGGCTCTGCCTGGGAGAGCCTGCCTGCACCTTCTGGGGGGACAGAGCCTGCCTGCACCTTCTGGGGGGACAGAGCCTGCCTGCACCTTCTGGGGGGACAGAGCCTGCCTGCACCTTCTGGGGGGACAGAGCCTGCCTGCACCTTCTGGGGGGACAGAGCCTGCCTGCACCTTCTGGGGGGATAGAGCCTGCCTGCACCTTCTGGGGGGACAGAGCCTGCCTGCACCTTCTGGGGGGACAGAGCCTGCCTGCACCTTCTGGGGGGACAGAGCCTGCCTGCACCTTCTGGGGGGACAGAGCCTGCCTGCACCTTCTGGGGGGACAGAGCCTGCCTGCACCTTCTGGGGGGACAGAGCCTGCCTGCCCCATTCCTGGGGCACAGAGCCTGCCTGCCCCATTCCTGGGGCACAGAGCCTGCCTGCCCATTCCTGGGGCACAGAGCCTGCCTGCCCCATTCCTGCTGGGGGACCTGCTCACAGGATTCCTTTCATCACCTTTCCTGCTGGGATCGATTCCCAGGGCCATCCTTCCTGCACCTTTCTGGCTGTAGTAACTGGGGAGATCTTTCCCCCCACCTTTCCTGCTGGGTTAGCTGTTCAGGGAGATCCTTCCTGCTGTGCCTTTCCTGCTGGGAGAGCTGCTTGGAGAGATCCCTTCTGTCCCTGCCAAGGCTCCCAGGAGCTTTCCTGTCCCAGTCTCATCCCTGCTCTTCATGCCTTCCCGTCTCTCCCACTGAGCAGCCCCGGGCACTGACACGGGCTCTGCTTCACCCTCCCTCCTGCCGCCCCACCGCGTCTTTCCCTTTGCCGTTCCCTGTTTTCCCTGCACTTCCCCAGCCTTGCCGGGGTGTGCTCGGGGCAGCCCGGGGTGTTCCCGGTGCTGTATCCAGAGTATCCAGGGCCCTGCTCACCCCCTGCCCTCTCTTGCAGCTCCCCCAGCGCGGTGGCCGCGGCCGCGCGGCTGAGCCGGGACTGTGCCGAGGAGATCCAGCGGTACCTGCGCCACAGCTTCGACCCTCAGCTGCTGCCGCAGCCCCCCCGCGCCGGCGGGAAGGGCCCCGCGGCCCCCCGGAGCTGAGGGGACTGGGGGCCCTGCTCTGCACTTTACTGGGATTGGTGTCCAACCCAATAAACCCTCACAAGCACCGGGCTTGGGAGGCACCGGCCGGGCTGGGAGCACCCCGAGATTCCTTTGCAAAACACGGTGGCTCCGGTGCTTCGGCAAAGCAAAGCCTTGGGGGGTCAGGGGAAGGAGCCCCCCGGCAGCTCCTGCCCTTGGCTGCAGCGCTGAGCCCCGCGTTTCCTGGGAAGAAAGGGAATTGCCCGGTGTTCCTCGTGCCCGGGACACCGGGGCACTGCTGGGTGGGCCCGGGGCAGGTCCCCTGGTCCTGGGGGGCCTCACGTTCCCGTCCTGCTCCCTCTGCCCCGGCTGCAGGAGCTCGGGGATCCTTTCCCGGCACCGCCCGCGCGGCCTCTGCTGCCACACTGTGGCTACCTGGAAAAGGACCGGGATCTTCATTCCCATCCCTTCCCGCTCACAGCTCTTTGCAGGGAGTTCCACTTTCCTGGAACAGCTTCCCACTGCCAGAGGGCAGGGAGAGATGGGATAGTGGGAAGGGATTGCTGGCTGGGAGGGTGGGGAGGCCCTGGCCCAGGTTGCCCAGAGAAGCTGTGGCTGCCCCTGGATCCCTGGAAGTGTCCAAGGCCAGGTTGGACGGGGCTTGGAGCAACCTGGGATAGTGGAAGGTGTCCCTGCCCGTGGCAGAGGTGGCACTGGATGGGCTTTAAGGCCCTTCCAACCCAAACCATTCCCTGAGTCCATGATTCAAAACCAAGGGGATGAAGCCTTGAGGCCCCATCCCAAGCTGGGCAGGTCATGGATTCTGCTGCTCCACAAAGTCCAACGGATCCATGAGTAAAATAAGCTCATCCTTGTTTATTACATTAAGGAAATGTAAAAATTCAGACTCTCCCTCAGGGACAGTAAAAAGCAGTTTCAGTTACTTCCAGATTTTACCTGAATTTATTGTACATTCATATCCCAAGAGATATTTTATCTTAAAATGATCTTGCCAGTCACTGGCACCCCTGTACATTTCTCCTTCCCAGGAGAAAAAGGCAACAGGAGGAGAAACAGGAGAGGAGGAGCTGGGCAAGGAAGGGCCACTATGTACACATGGAAAAGCCAAACAGTGCCAGCAAGATGGGAATGGGGTTAAAATACATAAAAAACAGATCGGGGAAGATTTTCCAAATGGATCTTGCAATTCCAGCCCTTCCCTCCAGGAGGGGTGGCTGAACCACAGACTCGGAATGAGGCACCCAAGTGCTGAGCCAACAGATCCACAAAATTCATCACATGGAGAAATAGGAATCCTGGTCTTCCTCTTCCTCCTCTGAGGAGTTTGGTGTCTGAGCCCTGAAGAGCTTCCCCACCAGAGAGTCCTTTGCCACGTCTGCAATGGAAAACAGGGATCATCGGTGTGTCCAAGGGGAAGGCAGGGGGAGGACGCCCAGACAGCTGAGATCGAGGGCAGCCAGCAAGGTGGGGATGTGGAAGGAGCTGGGAATGCAGGAGGAGGAAGCAGGAATACTCACTGGTCTCCAGGCTGACCTTGGCCCTGCGGGAAGGTGTCCCCAGCACGGCTCCGGCCTGGGGGAGGGAGGGAAGGACACGGGCTCAGCTCGGGGTCCTGCTGGGATGGAGCCACACCAGCCCTGTGCTACATCTTCCCAAAAGTTGAACTGCTCAGCTGCCACAACTGCTCCCTCTGAACTAGGGGCACAAGCCACATTTCTGCTCCTGGGATTGTGGCTTTTCATGGAAAAGCCTGGAACTGCAAAACCTGGGCTAGTGGAGGAATCGATACCTAAATTCAGGGGGTAGGATACAAGGTGACCATTGCTAAGGCCGTGATTAGGAGTCGGGCTCCGTGATCCCTGAGGGTCCCTTCCAGCTCTGGATATTCCATGGCTACTCTTTTCCCACTGTTCAGAACAATGTTACGGGAACCTAAAGACCACAGAATTCCAAAGCAGTTACAAATCCCGACCCAAAGCTGTGGCTTTAATCCTGACAATAAGCAGCTCCTTTCTAACAAAAGGGACTTTTCCCCACAGCAGTAGAGACCAAACCCCGGGGTTTGGGAGGAAGCTGGGGAAGGTTCCTGCTCTCCATCCCAGGGATGTGTCTCCTGCAGGTCCCTGGCTGAGGTGGCACTGGAGGGAAGCAGCATTACCGACTTCTTCTGGACCTTGTCCCAGGTGCCCCTGCTGCCCTGCGTGTGCTTCTGCATCCGGAACACGTGTCTGTCCAGCTCCTTCCTGCGGGGCACAAGGAGCGCGTCGGTGGGGCTGCCACAGCCCCCGGGGAACCTGCTGGATGCAGCCACGGCATCACATCCAGCTCCAGCTCAGGGAATGGGCACAGCCAGGAAAACTGCTCTGGGTCAGCTACAGACATAGAGTCGGGTGAGATCAGTGCTGGAAATCCTAATGAAAGGGTCAGACGGGACTTCATCCTCTTCCCATATGGAGTTCCTGTCCCTCAGCCAAACCCCCCTGACTCCAGGTTTCCAGATGATTCCAGTGAGTTTATCAGAGCCTGAAGCCCTGGGTAACAGGGCCGGACTCTGCTGTGCTGAGGCCCAAAGCCCATCCCAGTGCTATCCCCAGAGCCCACACTGAGCTGGGCAGCTCCACCAGCGCCCACGGCCACAGGGACCGGAGCAGGGCCGGCAGGAGGGACACAGCTGTGTCCCACTTCCAGGAGCTGTCTCCCTCAAAGGGACCTTGGGGAAGAGCCAAAGGCCCAGGTTGGCAGACGAGCTCCTACCTGCTGCTGGGGGCCACATTCCCAGGCTGCTGTGCTGCACTGGGGGGTTTCCCAGCTCCTACCTGTTGACGGGGGCCAGCATTCCCGGGCTGATGTGCTCGCACTGGGGGGTTTTGGCCAGCGGGAACACGGCTGAGCTGGGGCTGAGCGAGAGCTCCCCCAGGGAAAAGTCCTCGGGGTCGTCGTTCCGGAGCGGCGGCAGCTGCAAAGCCACCCCAGAGTCATCAGGGACCGGAGCCAGGGGTGTCCCTGTCCCCAGAGACAGCCCAGGCTCTCCCCTCTCCACAGTCACTCCAGCCCTTCCTCACCGCGGTGGCTGTGACTCCACCCTGTCCCTGGGCAGGGACACGGACACGGCCAATCCCTGGCCCTGCCTCGCTCCACACGCTGCTCCCGCTGCTGCCCAGCCCCTGGGCGACAGTTTGGATGCCACCACACACTCAGAGAGTGAGCTCTGATTAGAATTCCCAGCTCAAAGCTGACCATGGCTGCTCAGAAGGAGGGTTACTCAGGGAACTTGTGGTCCTCGCATTTGGAACAGAGAGAGAGGCACTGGAAAGGCTCAGGGAGGAGCAGCACAGAAGATCCAAAGCACACCTGAAACTGGGAGCAGGGACAGGACAGGATCCAGGACAGGGTCCACGAGGAGAGGAGGACAAAGTCAGCAGATGGAAGTTCCGAACAGACAAGAGGAGATTGTTCACATAGCAAAGGATTTGGCTCTAGAACTTAGCACAGGAAATTCCAGATGGGAAGAGCCTGCCTGGGCTCAAGGAGGGGCTGTGCTGGTTCAGGGAAGGGGAATCCACTCCTGACTCCCATACACGGGATTTCTCTCTGGAGGTGCCACTGGACACCACAGGAGGAGTCAGGCTCTTTTGCCCAGCACAAGCAGAATGAATTTGAGGAACCCTTTGGAACCACTGGCTGAAATTATATTCTGTTAAAAGAGTCATGTCTGGAGAATCCCTCTGCAAAACCAGGGTGTCTTGGACATGGAAGCATCAATGCCCTCACAGCCAATTGCTCATCCCAGTCCCAGGAATCCCTAGTCCTGGGGATTTCTCTGTGCCATGCTGCTGGTCACAGCACATGGTGAATTTGACTGGGAGCTCTGACTTCCCAGGAGCCATGGCTGGATGTGTGCCAGGTGCTTCACCACAGCAAAGGATGGCAGCAGCACAGCAAGGGAAGGAGCCTCCTCCCCCCAGATCCACAGGGCATTGTTGCTGGAACTAGACCAGCCTGGTCCCACACCCACTGGGAAAGCACAAACACAGGCACCCCCACAAACACCCCCACAGACACCCCCTGGAGCTGTTTGCTTGGCTGTACCTTGACTCTCCTGTTCTGGAAGGGTGTCGTGGTGAACACGTCGTCGTGGTTGTCCTTGGGCAGGTGCTCCAGGAACTCCCTCATCTGCTGCTTCCGTTTGAGGGTTCCCACCCTGGCACTTATCACCAGCTCCTTCTTATCTGCAGGACAACAGTCACTGTCCAGAGACAGCCTGAGGCCGTTCCCTCTCCTCCTGTCCCTTGTTCCCTGGCAGCAGAGCCCGACCCCCCCCCCAGCTCCCCCCTCCTGTCAGGGGGTTGCAGAGCCAGAAGGTCCCCCCTGAGCCTCCTTTGCTCCAGGCTGAGCCCCCCCAGCTCCCTCAGCTGCTCCTGCTGCTCCAGCCCCTTCCCAGCTCCCTTCCCTTCCCTGCACACACTCCAGCCCCTCCGTGTCTCAAAACCATTTAACAGCTCCCAGACCCCCAGAATGAAGATGCCAGTACCTTTCTGCTCGGGTTTTCCTGCCTTGGCCTTCCTGGCCTGTGGTTTGGAGCCCTTGGCCTCTTGCTCCTGCAGGTACTTGCTGTGACACTCCTCGGCAGAGCGTGTCCCCACGGCCATGGCCACCTCCTGCCAGAAGCCGCTGCGGTGCTTGGGCAGCGCCGCGATGGCCCTGCAGAGACACAGCGGGGCCTCAGGAGGGCGAGCACTGCCAGCACAGCCCCACAGCCCCGCCCGGGAAGGGCCCTGCGCCAGGGACTGAGGGGATCTGGGCTCTGCCTCTTCTCCGGTGTTGCCCAGAGAAGCTGTGGCTGCCCCTGGATCCCTGGAAGTGTCCAAGGCCAGGCTGGACGGGGCTTGGAGCAGCCTGGGAGAATGGAAGGTGTCCCTGCCCGTGGCAGGGGGTGGGATGGGATGGGCTTTAAGGTCCTTCCATCCCAAACCAGTCTGGGATCACAGAATCAGCTGGGTTGGAAGGGACCTCCGAGATCATCCAGTCCAACCCTTGATCCAACCCCGCTGTGGTTCCCAGCCCATGGCACTGATGCCACATCCAGTCTGTCCTTAAACACCTCCAGGGATGGAGAATCCACCCCTTCCCTGGGCAGCCCATTCCAATGGCTGAGCACCCTCTCTGGAAAGAATTTTTTCCTCTGGTGTCTCCTCCAGACACTTGGAACATGCACATTCCTTAAGTTCCTCTCCCCTTTACCAAACCTGCTGACATAAACCTGGCACGTTAAACATGTCACTCCAGTCTGTGACCATGGTCCACATCGTTATACACAAATACTTCCACCATGTCATTTACCTACTCATGGTTTTCAATGTTACTCATAGGAATGAGTTTTTATTTTTAACGAGATCAAATATGTGGTTTTGAAAACCAGCAGAGGAGTAGATTCCACAAAATCCTGCCTAAGCAGTGCTCCTCTCCCTTCACACTGTGACAGGGGCTGCTGCAGGCTCACACACCTCCAGCTATTGTAGAGAATACCCAGCTTCTTTGTTTCACTGATGGTGAACTTGGGAAGAAGGAGGAACTAAAACATAAAGGAACCCTTGAAAATCACATGCAAGAGAGGGAATCTGGAAAACCCCAAAGCAGACCACCCTAACCCTGCCAGTGCCTGATGGGAACTGCTCCCTCTGAACACAGAGTGACCCCTTGCCTGTAAAGCTTCTGTAATTCCTTCTCAGACCAACCATCAGCTGCCCTGGGAAAAAGCTCCAGAGGTTTCTGCTGCTTTGCCCTCTCAGGCTCTCTCGATCTGGCTGCTGCAGACTTGGCAGTGCTGGGAACTCCAGCCCCTGGTTTTTTACCAGGTACTTTTGCATTCCTGTCTTTTGTGGGAAGTTCCTCCTTGCTGGTTTCGGGCTCGCTGTCGAAATCCAGCCAGTGCCTGGGGGGGTTGGTTCTGCTCCGTGTCCTCACGGCCTCCCCAGGCAGGAGGGAGTCTCTGGGCCCACTGGCAGGAGTGTTTCCTTCGGTGGTGAGCTCAGACTCGTCACTGGTCCCACTGAGCCTCACTGGCACATTCCGGGAGGCTTTTCCTGCCCTTGGCTCTCCCCACGCCCTGTTTGCACCATCCTGGGATCTGTCAGAGTCAGAGCGAGATCTGCAGGTTGGAGGCCCCGGTTTTAACACAGATTTATTTTTCCTTCTGATCAGCAGCGGGGTATCATCATCGCTGGATCCCTCTCCCCCATCCTTGCCTGAGGATTCCTCGGTGAAGTGCTTGTCTGGGAAAGGCTTCCTGGCTGACCTCAGGGAGTATTTGGAAGTCTGCTCGTACATGGGCAGCTCTGCAGCGTCTGCTCCTCGCTTCTCCTTTGCCATTCCCAGGATTCTGGTGCTGTGTCTGTTTGGCACTTTGCTGTTTGAGGAAGGCACCCTGGCAGGAGGCTGGGATTTGGTTTTTGTGCCCCTGGTTGCAGGGTCACTCTCCTCCTCCTCCAACAGGAAGCGCCGGGCCTCCCTGCTTCCAGCAGGCTTGGGTTCCCCTTTGGAGCTGGCTCCCTTCTCCCTGCTTCCAGCAGGCTTGGGTTCCCCTTTGGAGCTGGCTCCCTTCTCCCTGCTTCCAGCAGGCTTGGGTTCCCCTTTGGAGCTGGCTCCCTTCTCCCTGCTTCCAGCAGGCTTGGGTTCCCCTTTGGAGCTGGCTCCTCTCTCCCTGCTTCCAGCAGGCTCAGATTCCCACTTGGAGCTGGCTCCCTTCTCCCTGCTTTTCCCTGGAAGAGACAATGGCAGGGTGCAGGGTGAGTGGTGGCCGTGCTCTCAGCACAGGGCACCTGCAACCCCTGCCAGAGCTTTACCTGCCAGGCACTACAAACTCAGAGCTCCGGGAAGGGCTGTCCGTGACTACCGAACACTGCCTGGGCACACACCTCCCAAAAGCTCTGCTCCTGCTCCAAAGAGCCTTTCTGCAGGAAACATTGCAGCTGCTTTAGGAGAGAAACTTCTGCTTGACATTTCACACTCTTTGCAGGCTTCTACTGTTGCCCACATTTTATTAACAACAAATTTTTATCAAAAACTCCGTTAATAGACTTTTTTTTTTCCACGCCTACACAGGCATGTCATGTCTTTTATTTCATCCTCATTAAAAAGCAAAGCCAGGCCCCCAAGTCACTGGATTTGTGAACTCAAAGAAACCCTAATCCCTTCATTTCAGTGTGTGGAAAGAAATGTGTGTCCCAATTATGCAATTAGAGAACACTTTGACAAGCACAGTTTATATTTGGAGCTGTAAAACTACACATCAGTGCTGCTCTGATGACTCTGCATGGAAAAAGCAGCTGATCATTAAAAGACTTAAATAAATCCTTTGCATTAACAGACCCCACCCCACTGCTCCAGCACCCAACTCACAATCCCACTGATTCCCTCAATCACTTGAAAATAGGGAAAAAAAAGTTTTTACCTTTATTTTGGCTTTTTGGCATTTCCTCTGTTGTCTTCATGACTTCCTTTGGTTTGTTCTTCTTAGAGATGAAACTGGTCTTTTTGTGGGATTTTTCACTACTAAGCATCTTCAAAATAAAACAATTTAATCTAAACCTAATTTAATCTCCTTTGCTCCAGGCTGAGCCCCCCCAGCTCCCTCAGCTGCTCCTGCTGCTCCAGCCCCTTCCCAGCTCCACTCCCTTCCCTGGACACGCTCCAGCCCCTCCAGGACTATCCTGCAGTGAAGGACCTCAGGATTTGAGGTGGGACCTCACCAGCTGCCTGTCTGATACATTATCTTTCCAAAAACCCCAGTCTTTTTCCAGAACCAGTTCCCCATTGTCCCCATTTGACAGACAACAATTCCCTGATAGCACAGAGCTAAGGCAATTCTGTTAGTTTGTTCTACAATGTTTTTATCCTGCTCCCAAGGCTTCCTTCCCTTCCAGGTACCTCTGAGAGCTGCACCGGTTCCATTACACACCTTGCCAACTTTATTCATTCTATTTAAGACACACTTAAGCACCAACATGCAAAGGAACCTTACCAGGCTGAGATAATCCACTCCACCCTCTTCCAGGGTGACATTCAGGTTCTGATCCACAAAGGCTCGTTGCCCACACCAGAAGTTCATGGGGGGTCTGACCTGTCTCCCGCTGCGAGTGTAAACCCTGCTCGAGTCGTTCCCCTGGGAGCTGTGCCTTGGGGTGGTGTCTGCAGGGGAAAAGCAGGAAACAAGGGGCTTGTCCCAGACATTGCATGGAAAATTGAGCCTTGCACACTTCACAGGCAATGTGCTGTTCAAACCAGACTACACGGACAGTGTAAAACTCGGCCCAAGTGGTTCTTTTGAAAGTGTTCTGATTGGAAAAACAGCACTGAAGTGATCACCTTCACAGGTTACACCACCCTCTGTGAGGACTTTCACTCTGTTTACAAGGTTATAAATACTGGCAAAGTCATGGAGGGGGGGAGAATGATAAAGAGAAGTTGTCACACTGAACAGCTCCTCGTTGAGAGAAAAGGGAGCGAAAAATAAACGTGGATGATGAGAGACAAATAAATGGGAGTGAGGAGAGAGAAAAATAAAGGAGTTTTTATAGTGCTAGCAAGGAAATCTGATTGCAGCATCAAGAAACAGCACAGTGGAGCTTGGCCAAAGCCCACTGGACAGAGAACCCAGAGAAAGGTGTGAGTTAAAGGCCAAAGCTGTCACCATCCACAAGGCTGGGACTGCTCTCTAAGGCCGAGCAAAACCAGGGGGCTCCACAGGTTGTGGCTTTACAGCAATTCCTTGGAAACAACACCAACATAAGGAGCTTTTCCACAACCCATTCCATCCACCCCCAGTTGTCTTTTCCAAAGGAAATGATTATCAAACACTCACAAGTGTTTTCATCATTCCTTGGCAATATTTCATAGGTGGTGTTCTTCATTCCAGGTTTCTTCTTTGAGCCTTCTGCAGTTTCCAGCACATCACCTTCCACCACAGTGTCACTCTCTTCATCTTCATCCACACCACTGTTTTGTTTTCGCTCTTTCCTAATGGTTTGGAGTTTAAGAAAAGAAAGAATAAGCATCTAAAAGAGCTGTTCCTTAACAAATGATGTAAAAGTGAAGCCTTCCTGGGGGCAGAAGCCCCTTGGCACAGCACGGCAGTGGCTTCACGCACACATCTGCAGCCTTTCACACTTCTCTGGTATAATATTCTTAAAACCAAAACCTCAATGAATACTTTAAAGAACATTGCAATGAAGCAGAAATTACCTCCTCCTTTCCTCGAGGAACTCCTGGACATACTCCTTCCACCTCCTGGAAAAGCCAAACGTGAATCGTTTGATGAAGCGGTAGGGAAACCCTGGGGGGACAGAGGGGACATCAGCAACAGCTCAGCAAGACTTTTAATCACTGAGGGTAGAGAAAATATTCAGTCCAAAGATCAGAGGAACTGACCCAGCCAGTTCCATCCCAGCACAGTCCATTCACTCCCAGGCTTTAGGAAGCCTCTGCAGCACTTGAGCCACTCTGCTCACAAACCTACTGCTGTTACTTCCTCTCAGAAAGGTAAAATGAAAGCAAATACAAGTATTTAGCAGAGGAACCAACAAAAACTTCAAGTCAGAGAGCAGCCAGGTCAGGTGTTTATCAAGCAGGTATCCCAGGAATTAAGAAGGAAACACTGAAGACACAGACACATCTTTGGGCCTGAAAGAGCAGAGTGCAGGTGTGTTCGGTGAAAACCTGGGATCACACACCCAGGGCACACCTGTGTTAAGGGAAATAATGCCAAGGGCAGGGTCAGGTTGGATCTCAGGGAAAGGTTCTTCCCCCAGAGGTGGTTGGCACTGCCCAGGCTCCCCAGGGCAGTGGGCACAGCCCCAAGGCTGCCAGAGCTCCAGGAGGGTTTGGATGATCCTCTGGGGCACAGGGGGGGATTGTTGGGGTGTCCTGGGCAGGGTCAGGGGTTGGACTGGATGGTCCTTGGGGGTCCCTTCCAGCTCAGGAGATCCTGTGATTCTAAGAATTCATTCATCTGTGCTACAGCTGATCTCTGTACCCCCAGGGCTGCCTGGAAGCACTAACATGCAGCTCCTTACTGCAGAACATGCCAGAGAACAGGATCCCAGCCCAGTGCAGCCGTGCAGGTCCATCCCTCCCCTCCCCAGGGCAGCTCTGAGCAGTGGCAGTGCTGCTGTGCCCCATCCCTCCCCTCCCCAGGGCAGCCCTGAGCAGTGGCAGTGCTGCTGTGCCCCAGCCCTCACCCTCTCTCCTCATGGTGGCAGAGTCGATCTTGCCCTGCAGGAGGTAGAGGCTGCCCGAGGACGTCCTCAGCTGGTTGTGGGCCACGCGCTCGGTGATGGCATTGCTGTGCCACAGCAGGCCCTTCATGTCCCTGGGGAGAGACAGAGCCTGAGCAAGGGGAACACAACCTTTCCTTTGCAGAGAAGAAGGGGGTTCGACCTGGAGCTCTGCTGTTCCAAGGGGAGTGGCAGTGATGCACGTTTGCTGAGGGATGCAGGTGCTGGCAGGACGTGCTCTGTGCTGCTTTCCTTCCCTAGCCTGGAACAGGAACGGCTCTGGCCTTGTCTGGCCACCTCTTGCCCACACAGAGGAATTGCTCTGCACCAGCCCTGGGTGGTGGGTGCCCCAGGCTGTGCCTGTTTTACACTACACTTCAACCACAAAACGGGGTCTTACTGCCGTTTGCCCTCCAGAGAAATCGCCGTGTTGCCATCCATCACTTTAATCCTCCAGCTGCTCAGGCAGATGCTTTTCTGTTACAGAAAAAAAAAAGAAAATAAAGCATTTAAAGTTGTATTTATCAGCCAGCACCTCCTCAGTGCTCAGATCCAGTAACAACATCCCTTCTCCTTGGCTACAAATCTTGACTATTAAAGGCCATCTCATGCTTATCTCAGTCAAAGCTCACCACGAAGCTGAATTGTTTTTTTAATACAGGAGACACATCAAACACACTTGGCCACGTGGGAGAACAAAACAAGTCACTTGCTTAATTTGCAGGGACTGCAATCCCAGATTCCTCCAGAGAACAAGGGAAACTCAAGCCTCGGGCAGGTGTGCTCGTGCCAGGCTTCCAGGGAATCACAGGGATGCTTCCAGACACACTGCCTTCCATACAGAAAGGTGGGAATACTGCCAGGCTGCAGACTGCTCTCCTAGGAAAAGATTCTGGTCCCACTTGATTCAAAAGGAGTCCAGATGTTCTGTAGGAAAGCCAAGCCTTTCACCTCCTCATCAGCTGGGCACATTCATGGATTCATCCCTAGCCTAGAGCTGGGAAAGGTCTCTCCTCCTTGGGTTTGACTGGGCAGCCAAGAGCTGGAACCAACACTGGGACCCTTTCAGCCCACACTGTGGCTTGTGCACACTAAACCAAAAGGGCCTCTTTTACACCAAAAAAAACCCCCAAAACCTGACCATTTGGAGTAACTCATCTTGGAGTAAGGTAAAAAAGAAATCTTTTTGATGGGAAAATTTACCAGTAAAATCTAAAGAAATAGTAGTTTGCTCTCTTCTGAGTGCTCCTTGCTTTTGACAAGAAAAACCACAACCATGAGCTACACACAGCCCAGAGGAATCTCTCTTTCCCCTAAAGGATTAACTTCTCCCACCTCTTTGTCTGCTTTGCCAGCAGGTTGGTCGGTATGAGGTTTGTCCAAAGGGTCCTCAGGCTTTTCTGTCAGCTTCTGCTTCTTTGGAATGTGGACTGTGGGACTAGACAGCATAATGCTGCAGAAGCACTGGGAGGGCTTTGGGGAATTACTCTCCACGGTCTTTTCCACTCCCAGAGCAGCCTGTTTTTCACTGGGCTGCAACTCTCTTCTGTCTTGATGAAGCTCTGTATGTTTTGCTCCTCCATTTCCCCACTTTTCCGTTACCTGATCCTCGTTTTTCGAAGGGGTGGAATTTACATTCAGAAAACTAGTGCCTGCACTCTGAGACATTTCACCCTCGGCATCTATGGGTTCCACAAGGAAAATGTCCACATCATCCTCCTTGTTGGTGTCCACTTCCTCAGGAGGCTCAGTCCTGGGCTGCTCAGCACAGGCAGCTCTGACTAAAGGCTTCTCCGTGGCTGTGGAAGGAGGGATGTTCTGCTGGATGGGGTTTGAAGGTGTTGGATCTGCACATTAGGAAAAAAAACAAAAGGTGCAACAAAGAAGTTAGTGATATTCAAGCATTGGAACGGGCTTGTGGTGGAGCCCTTGGGGACATGGGGCAGGGGTGGCCTTGGGATGGTTGGACTCGATGGGGTCAGAGGGCTTTTCCAGCCTCACCAGTGCCTTGGTTGTGTGAGCCAAGGAAGGCTGTGAAGTGTTTCCCAGGGCAGCCCCACGTACCTTTGTGCTGCTGCTGCTGCTGCAGTTTCTCCTTTATGCGCAGGAAGAACTTCTGGGGGGTCTCCAGCACAGGGGGCTCTGTGGCAGGTGGGGCCTGAGGGACCCGTGGGAACACTGACCCTGCAGAGCAACCACAGGGAAAACCTCCTTGGTCTGGGGAACAGAAACATTCCCGGGGGGATGTGGTTTGTTGAGATGCTTATTAAAATACCCCACAAAATTCCAGAACTGTTTGGGTGGGAAGGGACCTCAAAGCCCACCCAGTGCCACCCCTGCCATGGGCAGGGACACCTTCCACCAGCCCAGGTTGCTCCAACCTGGCCTTGGACTCTTCCAGGGATCCAGGGGCAGCCACAGCTTCTCTGGGAATTCTATTCCAGGGCCTCCCCACCCTCGTTATAAAAAGGGTCACACTCAGCTCCATGTCACCTGCAAACTCCCTGAGGGTGCCCTGGATCTCACTGTGTCTGTAATGAAAAAACTAAAGGTGCACTGGCAAAGCCATCAGGGAAACACCCCAGTGGGATTTCACAGCCAAACAAGTTTTCCATGAACCTCCCTCCCTTATGTACCAGCTGTAGGAGCAGTTAAAGCAACTGTTTGGTTTGATTTTTAGTTACCAAGTAGCTTTGAAGGTGTTGCAGTGGGTCAGTCTCACTCACAGACACAAGGCAGGGAGCAGTTAGAGCCAGACTGAGGCGAAGGGAGACAGAACAGGACAGGAGGGAATCCTCTCTGTCAGGAGCAGGGAAATCAGCTGTGCCACAGACACCTTTCAGCACCAAAAATCCCACCATTCCAGCCTTTCTGTTTAACCCCAGCCATCAGGGGGACAACAAGTGCTGGTTGCCAATGTCTTCTACACCCACCAAGGTGCACTGGCACCTTTTGCAGAGCCTGGATGAGCCGTGAGCAGGACACACAGGGACAGTGTTCACACCTGGGACAGCTCTCCCGTGGAACAACCATTGTTTCCCAGGTGTGACCAGGCTCTGTTCTGCTGGTCCCTGGTTCATGGAGCTTCGCAGGGTTTGTCCTCTCCATGGTCCTTCCAAGGAGGAAGGATTCAGACCAATTGGCAAAGCATTTAGAGTTCTTCCCTGTAAACAGCTGACCCCAGTGTGTTCCAGAATAACCAAAACTCTTCTGGAAAAGGAACTATTAATAATTCCTGTCATTCAGGCTATGGATTGATGTAAGCAAATAATTAAAAGAAAGACTTATGAAAATGTGACAACCGGGGATGTCACTGCAGCACAAGTGAACTGAACTCAGAATTACAGCTCTGTACCTTCTATTCCAAGTGTTTTGAAGGAAAACAAACCATTCTCTGGGAGTCACTGAGAGCCCGTGGCACTCACCATGTCCTGGCCGGGCGGTGCCCCGGCCCTGCCCGGTGCCGGGGGTCAGGATCACGTCGGTGGCACGGCTCTGCCCGGTGCTGCGGGTCAGGATCCTGTCGGTGCCCTGGCTCTGCCCGGTGCTGCGGGTCAGGATCCTGTCGGTGCCCTGGCTCTGCCCGGTGCCGCGGGTCAGGATCCTGTTGGTGCCCTGGCTCTGCCCGGTGCCGCGGGTCAGGATCCTGTCGGTGCCCTGGCTCTGCCCGGTGCCGCGGGTCAGGGTCCCGTTGGTGCCCTGGCTCTGCCCGGTGCCGCGGGTCAGGGTCCCGTTGGTGCCCTGGCTCTGCCCGGTGCCGGGGGTCAGGATTACGTCGATGGTGCCCCGGCCCTGCCCGGTGCTGGAGGTCAGGATCCCGTCGGTGGCACGGCTGTGTCCGGTGCTGCGTGTCAGGATCCTGTCGGTGCCCTGGCTCTGCCCGGCGCCGCGGGTCAGGATCCCGTCGGTGGCACAGCTCTGCCCAGTGCCACGGGTCAGGATCCTGTTGGTGTTGGTGCCCTGGCTCTGCCCGGCGCCGCGGGTCAGGATCCTGTCGGTGCCCTGGTTCTGCCCAGTGCTGGGGGTCAGGAGGATCTCTTCGGTGGCACGGCTGTGCCTGGTGCGGCCCTGCTCAGTGCCGGGGGTCAGGATCCCGTCGGTGCCCTGGCCCTGCCCGGTGCCGCGGGTCAGGATCCTGTTGGTGTTGGTGCCCTGGCTCTGCCCGGTGCCGGGGGTCAGGATTACGTCGATGGTGCCCCGACCCTGCCCCGTGCCGGGGGTCGGGAAGATCCCGTCGGGGCCGGCGCGGCCCTGCCCGGTGCCGCGGGTCAGGATCCCGTCGGTGCCGCCCCCGCGGCCCCGCTGCCGCTCCGCCCGCTCCTTCATCCGCTGGAAGATCTTGGCCGGCGTCTCCTGCCCGGGCGGCTCCGGGGCGCGGCGCTTCGGCGGCCGCTCTGCCGCGGGCCCGGCCCGGCCGTGCGGGACATCCCGCGCCCCCCGCCACGGCCCCGCGGGCGGCGGGCCCTGCCCGGCCGGGACAGCGCCCTGGGCCTGCAGGAGCTCCTTCAGCGGCGTCAGCGTGCCCGCGGGGACGCTGCTCAAAGGCACCGAGCGCACCGGGGGCTCGCCGCGGGCGCGGAGGCGGCCGGAGGCGGCGATCATGGCCCGGGTCCTCCGGGTCCCTTCACGGCGATCGTGGGCCAGTCCCGTCCCCTCACGGTGGGTCCTTCGCGGCGATCCCGGGTCAGTCCCGTCCCCTCAGGCGGATCCCGGGTCAGTCCCGTCCCCTCAGGCGGATCCCGGGTCAGCCCCGTCCCCTCAGGCGGATCCCAGGTCAGTCCCGTCCCCTCACGGTGGGTCCCTCACGGCGGTCCCGGATCAGTCCCGCCCCCCCAAAGCGGCCCCGCGCTCAGATTCGAGCGCGGCCGCGCGCGCGCGCGCGTCATGGAGCCGCGACCATCGCGCAGAGTCAGAGGGGTGTTTGGAAAGGACCCCCTGGAGGGGCGCCATTGGAACAGCCGGGGCAGGAAGGGTCCATGCCGGGACTCCCCCCCGTTCCGGCGCGGTAGTTCGACCCGCGCTGAAGGCGGGCTCCGCGGCCGTTAGAGCTGAGGGGCGGCTCCGAGGGGCGGTCCCTGCTCTGAAGGGCGGCTCCGAGGGGCGGTCCCGGCTCCCAGGGGCGGTCCCGGCCCGGAGAGGCGGCTCCGAGGGGCGGCCCGATCTCCAGGGGGGCGGCCCGGTCGGGTCCCTCCGGCAGCGGCTGAGGCGCAGGCGGTGCCCGGAGGAGCCTTCCCCGCGGGCTGGAGCAGCAGCCGCGTCGGGAGGAAGGAGGGCGGGCAGGCGGGCGGAGCAGCGGCTGCTGACGCCCCTCACACAGACAGAGCCCGCGGGCAGCGTGTGCCGCCCGCAGGTAAATAAATAACTGACAGCCATGTGTGAGCAGCTGCCCGGCTGAGCCCACTGTAACCGCGTGTTAAAGAGGGGGGTTAATCAGAGCGCTGGAAGCCCGTCCTGGCTGGAAGATTCAGTAGTAAGGTCTCGTAGTTCCAAGTGGGAAACAAGGCAAGCTACTCGAATAATACACTAAAAACTACCCAGTACTACATGAGTAACACGTAATGAATTGGAATCACAGGTGCACCCAGCAGCCCAGCACTGACGGGCAGGCACAGTGGGATCGGCTGTGGGATCAGGTGGGTCTGGCGCTCAAATTAGTCCCATAAGTGGGTTAGAGATTCACCTCCGGGGGAGAAATTACTTTGGTGTGTGCCTGTTGGTAACAAATAGCTGCTTAAAAAAAAAAAAATAGTTAATTTGGATACTCCGGGGTGCTGTTGCAACTTTTTAGAATAATTCAAACCTTTGGGCTTCTTGCAGGAAATGCACGTGCTAATTAGCAGCCTGGTTTTCTAGAGCAGACAGGGATCCTTTCCCGGAATTCCTGCCCGGAGCAGAGCACAGGGACACGGGTGTCAGTGTTATGGATCACAGGTAGGTGTGTGTCAGGGGAGGGGGGCACGAGCTGGAAAGAGGAGAGAAGAGGTGTCTGCAGGCACCGGGAAAAGGGAAGGAGCACGTGGAACAGTTAAAACAGGAATGGAGAGGAAGGGCTGCGTTTAGATTTTACACGAGTTGTTGGGTGTCTGCCCGTGGTTTGTGATCCACTGGCTCCACACAGCTGGCACGGCTTCACTGGGTCCGTTCCTCCCTAAAAAGCACAAATCCCCCCGTTCAACCCATAATTTCCTCCTTATCTCTGGCAATAACTTAGTGCTCCTATAGTTTCTTGAGTACTTATCAACTCAGCTTCTGCCTGAATCAGCAAAAGCAAAGGAAATTTGCTTTGCTCCAGTTCTTTGCAGCAGCCACCACACTGCTTCCTTTCAGGAGCAAAAACGGATCCACAGAAAGTCAAGGAAGTGGAAATTCTTTTTTTTTCTGGTGACAGAGCATGTGTGTGAGATTTGTGGGTGTAATTTAAGTAGTTGTAGAATTCTTACTATAAATTTTTTTAGCATGACTAAGCAAGTCCCCTCCTGTTTGTACCACCTGATGCCAGTGGGGCTTCCTGTACAGAATTCCAGAATGGTTTGGATTGGAAGGGACCTTAAAGCTCATCCCATTCCACCCCCTGCCATGGGCAGGGACACCTTCCACCAGTCCAGGTTGCTCCAACCTGGCCTGGGACACTTCCAGGGATCCAGGGGCAGCCACAGCTTCTCTGGGCAACCTGGGCCAGGGCCTCCCCACCCTCACAGCCAGGAATTCCTTCCCAGTATCGCATCTAAACTTATTCTCTGTCAGAAAAACTCTTTTTTTTTTCCAGAAAGAACATTTCTTATATAATTTTTAAGCTTTTTTGCTGTTTTGTTGTTCCATAAAGGAAGAGATCAGGTTAATTATATGGAGAAAAAAGGCTAATCCAGACTAAGCAGAGAAAGCTGTTGAGGAAACAAGAGTTAATGTGATTGTTGAGTGTGTGGCTGGGGCAGCAGCTGTGTGTGCCCAGCAGAGCTGGTTCTGGGGAGAGCAGCTACACCTGGAGACAATTAGATAATCAGTAAAGTGCAAATTGGGTTCCAGGTCACACCTCCAAGTGACTTGTCAGCCTTCTCAGCTCGTTGTGCTGCGGGTTTAAAAGGAAACCCACTGTATTTTATTAGGGATGTATCCATGTTAATCTCAGGAATTGCCAGAAAGGACCTGAAATTGGGCATCCTGATGGTTCTGTTTGGGGAAACTGCTGATGCCAATCGAAATCTCCCTGGAAAAACGGGATTCATAATGGGACAGATCATGGTTGCATTACAAAGGGTTTTCCAAGGCCCTCTGTCACACTTCCTCCCTCTTCAGTTCCCAGTGGAGATGCACTCCACAGTCCATGCTGCTGGAGTTTCCTGACTTGGCTGGTGTAAGTTCTTTGGGCAGCAGTAACCTCAGTCAGGTCACTACAAGTGTGTGGGAAAACTGAAAAAACCCCACCAAAACAGCACTTGCATGCTGTTTGGCTGAGGGGTCTGTGCTTTTCCATGTTTTTTCATGGAAATATTTAAGGTTTTTTTTCTTTTTTTGGGGAGGCCCTTTTGACAGGTCCTGCCAATGAAGCAATCCTATAAATTATATATACATATAATAAGTATAGGGGCATAAGAATAAATGTCTGGAGTTTGCCCTTCTTTCAGATTTTTGAGATCTTAAATCCATTAATTGTATGGCTGGAAAAAAAAACACCCCTAATGCTTCTTTTGTTTGGGGTTGGTGGAAGAAAACCACATTTCATATATTTATACAGGTCTGTACAGGCTCATTTATTACTGGCTTTAAAATGCAGAACAGTCTTTGTTAAACCTGTTTAAACCTTTCCCTGCTCCAAATTGCTGATGCCAGTTTGGGCTCTGGTCTCACTCTTTCTGATATGACTGAGGGATGGTTTTGCTCACAGAGGTCATAATGCAGAGGTCATTATTTGCCAAACAAGCTGGGTGACTTTCTCCAAACAGAAAGAGCTGATACCTAAATGAGGTTTTATCTGTGACTTCCAACGTGCCTTTGGGATCTCCCGTAGCTGGGAGGACAGTCCTTGTTACCTTTGAGAGGTTGGATATTGTTTGTTTGGAAAAACATTGGATTTGTGAGCGGGTACAATAATTTTTATACCATTTCTTAATATTTGCTCCAGGTCTCTGAGCAGACACGTGAGGAGGCTCTGAGGCTGTGCTTTCAGCAGTGGGGATGTGGGATTTATTGTTTGGGGCATGAGTTTTGCTCTCAGTGTATCAGCAGTGAATCCATTTGCATTCATCCTGCCCCTGCTTATTTAGTCATTTTGCTGGGAATGCAAATGCCTTCGTGCAACTAATTTGTTTTGCTGTGCAAGGTTTGCCCTTTATTTGAACTTTATTCATGGCTGGAGAGATATTCTATGGAATAATGGACTGGCAGCTGGGATGCCATGGCCTGTGTTAACCCCTGAGGTCATCGAGCCCAGCCAGCACCCAGGATACGTTCACCCCTGAGCCGTGTCCTCGAGTGCCACATCCACACGTTTTTTGGACACTTCCTGGCCCAGGTTGCCCAGAGAAGCTGTAGCTGCCCCTGGATCCCTGGAAGTGTCCAAGGCCAGGTTGGAGCAACCTGGGCCAGTGGAAGGTGTCCCTGCCCATGGCAGGGGGTGGCACTGGGTGGGCTTTGAGTCCCTTCCCACCCAACCCATCCCGGGACTCTCAGCCCCGTGGCCGGGTCGCCCACTTGTCCTGCTGCCGCCTGTGGTACCTGCACTGCCGGGGGCTCCTCACTGAGGGCGTTTCCCGCTGCATCCCGGTGGGAAGGGCTGGCTCACGAGCGTTCCGGGGGTGCCGGGGTAGGAGGAGCCCCGTGTGCCGTGCGGGCTGTGTGATGTGGAGCAGAGCGCTGGTCTCCGCGAGATGGCAGGAGCTCCCTTCCCGCTTCCCGGCCTCGGGAGCGGGCGCTGGCCAGCACAGGCTCCTCCTGAAGCGCTCGTGTGACAGCATCGTTATCCACGGCGCTCACGGCTCCAGCCCCTCGCTGTGCCCCAGCTGCGGCTCTCCCAGCACGGGCGAGGCTGCGGGAAAACGAGCCGCGTGGAGCCCAGCTGAGCCCAGCATTCCCTGCCTTTGGAAAGCTGAGCCTCCTGCACACACACGGTGCAGCGCTGCTGCTCCCACTCTCACGGGTCCCCAGACCGGAGAGAAGCGTTCTGGCCACACTGTCGGAATTTTGGTGCCATCTGGGCCACAGAAGTGCCTTTCCCAGGGACAGGACCCAGGGAAGGGCTGGAGCTGTGCCAGGGAGGGTCAGGTTGGATCTCAGGGAAAGGCTCTTCCCCCAGAGGGTGGTTGGCACTGCCCAGGCTCCCCAGGGCAGTGGGCACGGCCCCAAGGCTGCCAGAGCTCCAGGAGGGTTTGGACAACGCTCTGAGGGACGGGGGGGGGTTGTTGGGGTGTCCTGGGCAGGGCCAGGGGTTGAACTGGATGGTCCTTGGGGTCTTTTCCAGTTCAGGATATTCCATAACTCTATGAATGATTTTTGATCTGATTAAGAAACCAGCCACAGCTCTTAGGGAGTTGTTCCAGTGAGTGTCACCTCAGTGCTCAAACTGCCTTCCCTCCTACCTGGAATGGCTTTGCTCCCTTCCTCAGCTGGTATGAAGAGCAGTATCCCTTAGGAACATCGAGGATTCCTGAATACCTGCTTTCAGTCCTATCCCACTGCTGCCATAAGCTCATTTTTAAACTACTTTCTTATCTTTCCCGTTGCCATACTGTTGCTGTTGGATTGCATTCCTTACTATTTCCTCTAGTGCTTGGCTGCTGCCTTCTTGTTTCAGTGTCAGTGTGTTCCTGGCTAATTCCTCCCCCTGATCTCGTGCTGGCCCTGCCCTTTCCCCCACCGATTGTGTCCCTGGTGTGTCCCTGGAGGGCAGTCACACCTGTCCCAGCTGGAAGCACTGAGCCCTGGCACTGCTGCTTCTGCACCAGTTTGTCTTGGAATTTGGGCTCTGAAGCTTTGCTTGCACAGGGGCAGGAGGAATTTCACATCCTCACGGTGAGCACCTTTCCCTGCACGCCCTCAGATGCTTGAATGAGAGTTTCCAGCTTGGTTATTAATTACAATTCTGGCACAGGATGTTTCTGTAGGGCGTTGAGGTCTAGTTTTTATTAAATCCAATCAGTTTTGCAATGTCCTGGTAATTAATTTGCCACCCAAACCCCAGCCCTCCCAGCCTGCCTCATGTTGCCTGTCTGGTTTGGCACATTAAATGTTCTGCAGCTCACGAAAATGGCTTTAAAGTTTCCTGAAAGTTATCTGTGATTAGCTGAGTTTGGGGTTGGTTCATAATCTTATTTAAACAGTCATTGTTGACTGGGAAATATCTTGCTACCATCAAAAATGAAGATCCTACTCAGCATCTTCACAAGCACAAAGGATGGATATTTTATGCATTCTCTAATACTAAAAGTTACTGTATTCCTTCCCAATAACAGATCCGAGCTATTAAAATAATTTCCCCATTATTATTCTTTTACAACATCCTTGTTGTCCTTTACCTTCTTGGGAAGGATTTATTTTTACTTGTCTCTGTCACTTTTCTTACATTTTGAGTGTATTTCATAAGTGATCCCTTTGAGTAACCTCCACTGATTGCAAGGCAACACATCTGATTTTTATTTGGGAGACAGATTTCTTATTCCTGTTGTTAGGAAACAGCACACTGGGGGTATGGAGTGTCCTGGGTTTGGCTGGGATACAGTTAATTTTCCTCCCAGGAGCTGGTGCGGGGCTGTGGTTTGGATTCAGGATGAGGATAAACCACAACACAGAGTCATTTCCCTGGGACATGGAGTGGCTTCCCAGTGTCATAACCTGTCCCAGGATTTGGCAAGAAGTTATGCAAGAGAACAAAGGAGTTTAAAAATTCTCGTGGCTCATAATTAGGGCTGAGTTGCAGAGTCTGAGTGTTGCTGCTCCTGGCAGGGTTGTATTGCAGCCTCTCCATTCATGGAAGAGAAATCACCTCAGAAGTCACAAATGTATCAAAACTCGTGTGTTTGAACAAGCCCCTGACCCAAAAAAGGGCAAACCAGGGCAGAGCTTTGGGCAGAGTCCTGTGTTTTTCCTGTCTTTTCTCTTCACTGTGGCCTAAGCCGCTGCTGGAAAGACTCCCTGTGTAATTCCCTGCCACCTCAGCTCTGCTAATTGGAAATAGGAATAAACCCAGTTTGCCTCAGTTGTTTAAGCCACGAGCTGGTAATTCCATTCTCTCTTGGAGTGTTTCTGCAGTGGTTATGAGGTTTAACCTAATCTGCATTAATGCTGCCTTTTAGCATTGGTTTAGGAAGGAGACCAAAAACCCACACAGAGCTCCAAAGGGCTGTTATGGAACAGTGGCTGGCAGAGCACTGGAGATCCATCCTTTATAGGGAATAATAAATGTTAATGCACTCCTTAGCATTTCAATGTCATGATTAAATATTCCAGAGCCTTCTTAATTGAATATTTTATATTCGTGCAAATGGCCTTGATCCTCACCACGGCATACTAATTCCAGGGGAAGGGAGGGAGCACAGGCTCCCATTCCTGCAAGGAGACCCTGCAAACAGGGCTTCTGCATTAATGTGCTCTTGGGCAAGTTCCTTTGCATGAGGCAGCGATGTGGAGGTGATGTCAATGCCTTTGCACTTGGGGTTGTGGGGTTCCAGGGCCATAGAGTTGGTTTGCTGTTGGTTCTGTCAGTAAGGAAGTGTCTGAGCGGGTTAAAATTCCACAGGTAGCAGCCACCATCCTGTCAGGGACACCAGTGGGGTGAATCTGGAGTGGGAGAAATTCACCTTTCTCCTCATGCTACAGTTTAAGGAAGTGTCAGACTTCTATTCCTCTAAAGCCACAAAGACTTGGAAGGTTTGACCTAATTCATGACCCCACTCAGGAGATGGTGGGGAGGGGCTGAGGGAGCTGGGGGGGCTCAGCCTGGAGCAAAGGAGGCTCAGGGGGGACCTTCTGGCTCTGCAACCCCCTGACAGGAGGGGGGAGCTGGGGGGGGGTCGGGCTCTGCTGCCAGGGAACAAGGGACAGGAGGAGAGGGAACGGCCTCCAGCTGGGCCAGGGGAGGCTCAGGTGGGACAGGAGGAGGAATTTCTGCCTGGAAAGGGTGGTGAGGCCTTGGCAGGGGCTGCCCAGGGAGGTTTGGAGTGCCCAGCCCTGGAGGTGTCCCAGGAAGGCCTGGCTGTGGCACTCAGTGCTCTGGGCTGGGGGACAAGGTGGGCATGGGGCACAGGGGGGATCCATGGGCTGGGAGGGCTTTTCCAGCCTCAGGAATTCTGGAATTCCAAATTTCCTAATGTAGTGCTCTCCTGGCAGAGCTCTAGTGCAGCATGACCGGGAGTAGATGATGTTATAAATTTCAAATGCATTCCTTCCTTCACTCTTCCTCTTCCTCATATTTGAACAAGAATAATAAATAAAAAATAACCAAGTCATTACGATTCTGTAGGAGGCCAATTCTACCCCTTCTTTTGTGAGGGTGAGGTTCATCCATCCATTCATGGTGAAACTTAGTGTCAGTTGTACAGTTTTTATATTCTAACCACAGTTTTATGGCTGCACCAGCTTTCTATCCAGCGAGACTAAGCACTGGTGGCATCTCCTTCCTTTCCATCTTTCCTGTTCAGATAAAATCTGATTTAACTGCAGCACTTCCGAGACAAGGAGAATAAAACCTGTTAATAAAATTATTTTCCGAGAGTGTTGACATCCCAGCTGGCTGGAGCTCCCTGGGCCTGGGAATTGCACAGGCTGATGGAAAATCAGGAGCCGAGAGGAGAGCGCTAATGCAGGGAGAAGGAAGGCAGATGGCACTGTGGGTTGCTATGGCTACTCCGGCCGTGTGGCTCCCTCTGGATGGCTGCATTCCAGAGCCGTGGGCGCTGTCCTGACCGGGAGAGGGCCGGTCCCCGGCACCCCTTGCTGCCCCAGTAGCACCAGTTAGGCTGGGAGGGCCTGGCAGGGCACTGGGGGTGCAGTTCCACCCGGGAAGGAGGAGCATTCCCGCTGAGGGTCCCTCGGTCCCACCAGTGCCACAGCGCCCTGGGGGAGCAGGGAAAATGGTCGGGTCTCTAGGACCCTCATGTTTTGGGGAACTCAGTCCTTAACTGTTCGTTATGCAGAATTTGGGCAGAGCCTGTGATTGCAGTGATCCCTGTTACTGATCCTTCTTCCTGTTAGTGCCTGGGGATCACTGTGCTGGAGGAGATAATTCTGACACTTGTGTTGCTAAAGAACTTCAGGAAGAGATGCCCCTGGGAGCTGGAGCAGTGACTTTGTCTGATATTACACTGCTGAAATACAGAGCCAGTGATCTGTGCCTTCTGTGGTGCTGACACCAGTGTGATCTTGTCTTCTGGAATGTTCCAGGCCAGGCTGGACAGGGCTTGGAGCAACCTGGGCTGGTGGAAGGTGTCCCTGCCCATGGCAGGGGTGGCACTGGATGGGCTTTAAGGTCCCTTCCCACCCAAACCAGTCTGGGATTCTGTGATTATTAAAACTAAGTAAAGAAAGAGTATCCACCTCTCCTGAGGAAACGCAAACCTATAAATTAGTTGTGAGGAAATGTCAGATTTCTGTACTTTGCTCAGCATTCTCTAATTAATTCTTGTTACTCCCTTTGCTTTCATAACTCATTTTTATTAAACCCAGCATCTGTTGTCTGTTTGAAGTTGATGAAAACATTCTTTAATTGTTTTCTAACATTGTTATTAAATTTCCAAAAGCAGCAGTAGCACCACAGAAATATCCTTCCTCCTTTTTCCTACTCCCAGGAGCCAGGAGGAGCTCCAGTGCGGGGAGAGGCTGCCCAGGGCAGGGGTGGAGTCTCTTTCCCCGGGGGGGATTTAAAATCCTTGTGGATGTGGCACGTGGGGACATGGGGCAGTGGTGGCCTTGGCAGTGCTGGGGATGATTGGACTCCATGGTCTCAGAGGGCTTTTCCAACCTGAGTGATTCCAACCCAGACCGGTGTGGGATTCTATGAAAGTCAGCACTGCTGATGGGCAGATAATCGAGAACAGGAAAGGAGCAGAATTTGAATATTAGACCAACTAGAGAAGGTTACTGGAATATTCTCTGGCTTCTTTTTGAAGAATTAGCACCAGGTGTAAAAGGAGACTGTGAAATTTTAGCCTTTCAGAGGGTGCAGAGGGGAAGGGTTCTGTGTCAGGAAGTGGCAGATGATGCTTCCTGTGAGTGCTTGTATTCTCTGGAGGGCTCTGGTGCAATAAAGCCAAGCCCTTCGCTGTCAGCAACGCCCCTGCCTGGCCTGGTGCTGCCCTTGGAGCCCCTCCCAGGGATCCCTCCTGGCCCCATCCAGGCAGGAGCTCTCCTTTGGTGGATCCAGGTGCTGACAGGTCTGGTCTGTGTTTGCCTGCCGAGCAGAGCATCCCTTGGAAGGCCTCTTTCCTCAGGGTTTGTGGGTTAAACTGGGCAAACAGCTCCCTGCCTCCACAGCTGGGAAGGATTTCAGGGTATTGCAGCTTCATGCTCCGTGCTTTTCCCTGGAATTGTTGCTTTGCAACCCCCTGAAATCTCCATGTAGCTCAGCTTTCACTCGCAGTGTTCCCTGTGAACGTGGGGAGCAGGGGAGCAGAGCTGAGGGAGCAGGAATGTGCCATTAGTTCTCTGCCCAGCCCTGAAATGTGGGATGCAGGCAGGACTGGCTGTGTGTTCCCAGAGCTGGGAGCTGAGCCCTCCCTGTGTGACAGCTGCCATGCTCTGGACTGGGATAGGGATCCTGGGACAAATCCCTGCCTGTTGGTGTCCCCCCTGGGCTGCTGGGGCTGAACTGGGTGTTTGAACATGCCAGGCCAGGCACCACTCCTGAGGGAACAGGGCCCTTTCCAAACAAAATAGGAAGGCACTGATGGGAATTGGATCTCTTGGCAGTTCTTCCCTCAGCAGGGAAAACCATCCTTCCCTGTAGTGTATTCCCTGCTCCTGCAAAAACAACATCACCTGAGCTGCACTGATGACGCTTCCTCTTCCAAGGTCTTTATTCAGAGTGACATCTGGCATGGTGAGGAGATCGTTTCATCCTTATGGTCTCATCTCAGTGTATTCTTCCTTCCCAAATCACGTGCAGGATGATCATTTGTAGGAGATCATCAGGGTGTTTGCCCCTTAAGACTGGGAAAGAGCTGTAAAACCAGTTCTTAGGGAGTGACACGGGTGTTCTTGTGGTGTGGGGAGGGAGGGGGGAACAAGGAGCTGACTCTTCCCTCCTGAAGTGCCATTGGTGCTTCTCCAGCCCCTGTATTCCCAGCTGGGCCTTCTGGAGCCTTCCTACAGCCTTGGCCACGGTAAAAATCAAAGGAAGAATCCAGTGCTCCCTGTCAGTGCTAAGTCACATTGCTGAGGGATCTCTCACCACCTCGTGCCATGAAATGACAGTAAGATCAGCCAGGTTTTATTTGCCCACTCTCTGGGAGACAAAGTCAGTTTTACTTGATATTCCATTTCTGCTGCCCACGTTGAAGGAATCATTAATGTAATTAACAGGCAGTGCTGTGGCAGTGACAGCTTGGAAATGCCAAACTGCTGAAGTTTTTATGGGAAAAATCCATCCCTGTGCAAGCTGGGGAGCTGCCCTTGCTGGCTGCTCTCCCTGGGAAAAGAAAGGCAAGAACCTGTTCTTGTGCCATAAAGGAAAAGTAGTTTTGTCGTTTGAAGGATTTGGGAGGTTTCCAAATTGTTCTGTTAAGAAGCAGGGAAAATAAATATGTATTGTAAAATGACTTGAATTTGGGCTGGCACTAAAACTCCCCATAGAGCAAGGATCCTAAAAACCTGGGAGAACTCCAAGCTGGGAATGGACAGGCATTGCTGTCTCCATGAGCTCCATTCCTCTGGGAAAAGAGGAATGATTTTGGCAATGGCACCATGTAATGAGCAGTTTATTGCTGCAAGAGCCCTGTAATGCAGATACTTGAGTGTGCATTTCCCACACGCATCCTGCCACAGGGGGATCCTGTTTCCCAGTGTCTTTGAGAAAGGGAGCCTGGTGAGGGGTACAAGAGGGACCATCCCAAATTCCCTCCACACCAGCTCCTCTGAGTCCCTGCCTGCCCCAGCAACTCCAGGATGCAATTTGCTACCAGTAAGTACAGGAGCAGCAAGTCAGCCTTGGAAGTTTATTTATAGATCCCTGAGATGCACAGTTCTTGCATTCTATTAACAAGGGCAGGAACAGGAGGAATGTTTGATCCAGGGCTGCAGAAAATGCTGTGAATTTTTCCTGGAGGCTGCACTGGTTTAACCACTGACAAGTGATTAATGATTCACTCCCGGAGCTTCACTGCTGCCTTGTTTAATGCCTGTGTGGAGCACGTGTGCTTGACCACCTCCTGCTCATGGGATACAGGCATTTGGTCTTGTTTGTGACAATTAATCCAAGTGTTCAGCACCCCCAGAGTTGCCATGAGCTGTGAAACAGGGATTATCCATCTGGAGAACATGTGCTGACACAGCCAGTCCAGCGAGGGGACGAGGCCAGTGCTTCCTTCTTTCTTCTCCTGGTCTTCTCTTCCCATTTGCAATTGTTTGGCCACTGCTTTAGGTTCCAGGGCTGAAATGATCTCTTTGGGCTTCCTGTCACTGCTGGTCCTGGGGAGCATCCACCAGTGACCCCAGGAGAGAGTGGAATTGCTCGAATTGTTGCTCCCATGGTCAGCACTGTACTCAGCAGGGTCCTGCTAACTCTTCACCTGAGTTTTGTTAACTTTCTAAAGGGTTTTCCTTTTCTTTAATGTTCTTCCCACCACTTGTTCTGCTCTGTCACAGATCTCTTGTGTAGGTGTCACAGACTCATGGAATCGCTGAGGTTTGGAAGAGTCCCCCCCATGCCCGATGCCCCCCTTGTCCCCCAGCCCAGAGCACTGAGTGCCACAGCCAGGCCTCCTTTGCTCCAGGCTGAGCCCCCCCAGCTCCCTCAGCTGTTCCTGCTGCTCCAGCCCCTTCCCAGCTCCCTTCCCTTCCCTGCACACGCTCCAGCCCCTCTGTGTCTCTCTTGTCTGAGGGCCCAGGTTGATGTGCAGTGTGCTCCCTGCTGCATCCCCCTGTGTGGGCTGGGAGGAGGAGGATGCAGCCTGAGGAAGGCTGTGAGGTCCCTCCGGGTCACTGGGGCCGTGGCTCTGGAGCAGCTCGTGGGGGTTTGGAGAAGGGAGACACTCCAGTCACACCACGTGCACGGAGACTGGGCCTCTGAAAGCCATTAATCATGTGGCATTAAGGCAGTTAATCAAGTCTCAGGAACTGACAAAAGATTGTCCCTGAGGCTTTTTACCTTGAATATCTTTGGAAAATGGTAGTTTCAGTTTTCCACTTGGCTGCTCCTGCAGCACCTTCATTTCCTCCAGCAGAGCCCAAGGTCAGCCGTGAGTCGGCACACGCTGAGCTCGGAGCTGGGGCTGGCACCGGTGTCACCAGTGCCAGCAGGTATTCCAGCTCTTTCCTGGGGGAAAAGAGCAAGTCCTGCAGCCCTCAGGTCTTCTTCTCTGGAGCCTGCAATACTTCTTGGCCAAGTGCACCACAGGAGGCGTTTTGGGCAGTGTCAGCGCTGAGCTCCAGGCACAGGCTCCGGTCATGCTCTCGCTGCTGAAACACTAATTCAGTTCATCTTCTCTCATCACATAATTTATGTGTGATTAACTCCAGATTGAATGGCTCCAGATGCTGGCTCTGCCCTCTTGGTTGGCTGCTGCTTCCTGTCCCTCAGACCCAGTGGTGCCAATGGCCGTGCCCAGGGCTGCTCCCTGCAGGGAGTTTTGGCTGCCCTGCCTGCTGCTGAACTCTTTGGAAGGCTGAGAGTGGGGAGGTGTGGGACAGCCCTGAGACCTCACTTGGTGCAGCCTTCCCAACTCCAGGGCCTCTGGAATGTGTGTAACGGGAGCCCTGGGGTCACGTCCCAGCTCTGCAGTCACAGCACAGAGCTCACTGTCACTGCGGGGAAGGAACTGGAAATGTGGAAGTAAAGAATCAGTGGAATCCTCAGGATGTCACTGTCACCCCAAAGGCACTCGGGGTGATGCTGAGGTGTTTCCCTTCACAGGGATGTGAAGCTTCCCTGGAAAATCCCACTCTGGGATTTGGAGACCTGCGGACACCATGGACATGGAAATGGCTTCCCACTGCCAGAGGGCAGGGCTACATGGGATATTGGGAAGGAATTGCTGGCTGGGAGGGTGGGCAGGCCCTGGCACAGGTTGCCCAGAGAAGCTGTGGCTGCCCCTGGATCCCTGGAAGTGTCCAAGGCCAGGTTGGACGGGGCTTGGAGCAATGTGGGCTGGTGGGAGGTGTCCCTGCCATTTCCTCCATCCCGAATGGAACGAGGAGCAGCTGGTTTGTGTCCTCTCGCAGGACTGCACCGGAGCAGGGTTATTATCCCGTCATTCCTGTGTGGAACAGGGCTCAGGCCGTTTTCTCCATCCAGTTCTGCTGGTGGCAGTGCCAGCAGCCCCGCTCCAGGTGCCCCTTTCCTGGAAGGCGGGTGGAGCAGCCCAGGGTTTCCCATCGCTGCTCCCTGTAATTGCCGCCGGGAGCAGCAGGTGGCGGGCCCAGCCTGGATTTCATCCCTGCTCCCAGCCGCGGGAATAGCCGGGAACAGCGACACGGCAGCCTTGGAACACCTGTTTAAATCGTGTTTCCTGCCTTGCATGAGCACCGCAGGGGGGTTGGGATGAGCCGTGTTGGCTCCTCGTGCGGGTCCTGGTGCAAACGCTTTCCCCGGGCAGGATATGCCATGGAATAGACCTCCTGCTGAATTGACTTCCCAGCCATGGAATAGACCTCCTGCTGAATTGACTTCCCAGCCATGGAATAGACCTCCTGCTGAATAGACTTCCCAGCCTTTTCTGCCTGGGGAGGGAATGTTCCAGTGTTCATCCTGCAAAGGACTGGGATTTAGGATCAGCCCAGGCCGTGGGTGTTCTCCTTGGCTGGGTGTCCAAAGTGCAGCGTGGTGGGTTCTGACAGATGCTCTGCTCCATTCGTTTCACCTCATGCCTTGAAGTCTGTGGCAGGGGTTGGAATTCATAAACTCCCAGAATGGTTTGGGTTGGAAGAGACCTCAAAGCCCATCCAGTGCCACCCCTGCCATGGGCAGGGTCACCTTCCACTGGCCCAGGTTGCTCCAACCTGGCCTTGGACACTTCCAGGGATCCAGGGGCAGCCACAGCTTCTCTGGGCAACCTGGGCCAGGGCCTCCTCACCCTCGCAGCCAAGAATTCTTTCTCTGTATGTGCTTCCCAGGAGAAACAGTGACTGGAAATTTGTCCCCAAATCACCCTCCTCTGGAGCAGCAGGAGCAGCTGAGGGAGCTGGGGGGGCTCAGCCTGGAGCAAAGGAGGCTCAGGGGGGACCTTCTGGCTCTGCAACCCCCTGACAGGAGGGGGGAGCCGGGGGGGGTCGGGCTCTGCTGCCAGGGAACAAGGGACAGGAGGAGAGGGAACGGCCTCCAGCTGTGCCAGGGGAGGCTCAGGTGGGACAGGAGGAGGAATTTCCCCCTGGAAAGGGTGGTGAGGCCTTGTCAGGGGCTGCCCAGGGAGGTTTGGAGTGCCCACCCCAGAGGGATTTCAAAGCCCTGTGGATGTGGCACTTGGGGACATCTGTCAGGGCAGCCTAAAGCCTGAGTGAGTGCAGGCTCAGTCCCAGAGGCCAAACCCACGCTGGTTTTTAGCACACAGTGTTTTTGTCTGTGCTGTGGCTCTGGGGAGCAGGAGGTGCAGCAGGAGGTGCAGCCTGCACTGCTCCTCACCAGAATGCCTTCCTCCCACCCCTCCCCTCAGCCCTGAGAGCAGAGCAGCACAGCAGCAGGAGGAACGGACCAGGGAGCCATTTGGAAGGATTTTAAACCCTGGTTTCACATCAGTCTGCAGTGTCCTCACTCCATTAATATTCCAGGAGAGGAATGTAACACAGCCATCTCCTGATTACGCTGCTGATTACGGGGCATCATTATCTGTCCCTCTCGGAGCTCTCAGCCAGCTCTGGGCTTTGAAGCTGCACACAAATAATGAAGGTGCAGAGCAGAGAGCACCTTCTCTCTCTGTATCTCCAGGTAAAATCCCTGCTTTGATTTATCACCTCCCCTAAGAAAAGCAGGACATAAATTACGGAGCGTTGCCGAGTCTCTCAGCTCTCACAGACAAGGCTATTTGCTAAATAGTCTATTTGAAGGTCTTTTTGATGCTGCCAAACATCCTGGCAGAGTTTACCTGGAAACAGGGGTTCTTGAGGAGTTTCACTATTAAAATATAAAGGAGTTTCTTTTCTTGCTCAGGAGATGTGTCCAAAGTGGAAAACCCAGTCCATGGTTTTCATCTGTAGCCATGGGATCATCCTCAGTGGGTACAGATTGAAAGAGGTGTGTTAAAAGCACTGGTTCTTCTCAGTTGCCTTGATTTAGGGAGAGATCCAGCCACGGGATTTCTGGAGAGGTCTGTCCCTGGGTTCAGTGTCAGCCTGCAGGACAGACAGACAAAGAACAAAGAGAGCTAAAAGTAAATTTGGAGCACGTGTTGTCCTTCGTGTGCAAGGGACCTAAAGCTGGACAGAGCCCTCAGTGGTTGAGGAACACTTGTGTGGAGCTGCTGGAACTGCTGCAGCCCAAGAGAGCCCCATGGACTCGTGTGTGTCCACGTGGGCTGTATGATCAGGGCACTGGAATGAGCCATTCCCCTCTTTGAGGGGGCTGCAGTGATGTCCTTCTGAAGCCCACAGTTGTATTTGCACTGTTTATCTTGCTTGTCCTCTGGGTCCCTTGAGCTCCACATTCTCTCGTGGTCACTGTGCCCAAGGCTGTGTCACCCAGCAACTGTCCTGTGGTGAGCAGCAGGTCCCACAGCACCTCCCCTGCTCATCCCATCAGTCACTGGCAGAAATGTCTTTAATGCCTACTGGGAATGCCCTGCAGCACTTGCATCAGCCATGGAGAGGCCCTGGCACAGGCTGCCCAGAGAAGCTGTGGCTGCCCCTGGATCCCTGGAAGTGTCCAAGGCCAGGTTGAACAAGGTTTGGAGCAACCTGGGCTGGTGGAAGGTGTCCCTGCCCATGGCAGTGGAACAAGAGGGTCTTTAAGGTCTCTTCCAACCCAACCCACTCTGGGATTCTGTTCCATGACAGTACCCATCTGTCAGCACTGAGGTGGTTAAAGCCACCCATGAGCCCAGGGCCCATTTCCCCTTTTCCCTAAAGACTGGGAATTGCTACCATTGGAATTCCCTTGCAATCCCTTGTAAGCCCAGTCCCTCTCTGAGGAGCTCCTGCTCTCCCATTTTCTCCCCAGCCTGTCCTTCTGCAGCGTGCCCTGCTCCATGGAATACTGGGCTCTTACTTGGTCATAAATTGAAGTATTTTTTGTTCAAATCCTTTTGCCACTTGTCACAATTCCCTGGAATTCTCAGTCTGTTTGCCCAAGCTGCTCACAGACCGCCCCGGGTCGGTCCCTGCTGTGCCTGCCATGCCTGGGGTGCTTCTCCTCACCCCGGCTGTTCAGGGAACAGCCAAACAATAGCAGCTGCAGGGATGTGCAGAGGCACACTCAGCTGTCCCTGGTCATGGATAACTGCTCTCTCACTGGGACGTTCTGGCTTCCTACCTCTGCTTTGTTCCATCCATGTTTCCCTGGCTCGCTCGGAAATGTCAGGCCAAAGAGCCTCAGAAGGATTATTAAAGTCAGAATAAATGACATTTACTGTCTGGTGCTTTCCCAAAGCCTGTTAGCCAGGCACAGGGAACATGAGGGATTTTAAATCCTGCCTGCCTGTTCCTTTCCCTTTTTTCTGCCGTGTCTCTTCCAAGAATAAATCCCCTTGGAGTTTTGCTGGGATAAATAATTACTGAGTTAATGTGATCATTACCTGCAGTGCTGGGCACAGTGCCCTGTGGGCAGGGAGGGCTCAACTCACACAGTGAGCTCTGCTCTGGAACAAACCCTGGGCACCCAGGAGGGACAGGGACAGCACTGGGAGAACTGGGAGCCTCACACCAAGAGCAGCCCAAGGATTACTGCAGTCGTGGCAAGTGTTTCCTTGGATGTGATTTCCCCAAAGCTTTCAGCTCTCCCGTGGCAGTTTGTCTCTAATTGCAGAAATAACGAAATGCCTTTGAGCATATTTATTCACTTGAGTTTTATTTTAGTTACTCATTACACCAGCGTTAATAACAGCCTGGAGGGCAGGAGCAGGATTGCATTTGAGCCACAGAGAGCCAGAGACAGGCTGGTTTAAAATTTTGCTTAATGGGCTGTTACATCCTCGGAAGAGTTTTCCTTTCCTGCCATTTTTATTTCCCCTTTTGCCACTTGATGTCTCAAAACCAGAAATAAAAGGCAACTGAGTTATCAAATGCCATAAGTACCAGGTTTGGTGAAAATCAGCCCTTCAGGGAAATTGCTTTTATTGCCAGTGAAATATGAAATCTGATGTTATTTGCTGTGGAAGGGGAGCTTTGTTAGCACGCTGTGGACTGGTTTCTCACGGAAACTAAAGGTTGGGTTTGGCTGCTCAGAAGCTGTTCAGAGATGGAAGAGAGAGAAAGGACTGGCTGGATACCCAGGACAGGGAAAGTGATGATGGAATTGCTGGTTTATGCCAGAAATCATTCTTAGATCCCCCCAGCCCTCATAGTCGTGATGACTCCTGTGTGTTACTGAGGGTCCTCAGTCCCTGGAATCAACCCTTGTTCCTGCTCCAGCCAGCACAGGGGAAACCCAGGATTATCCCAGTAGGTGCCCTGCCTTGCTTCTTCTTGTGCCATAAAATACGGATCCATCTGGGCAATTTGTCCTTCCCAAACCCAAAGGAGGCCGGAAGGGAGTTGCTGTGTCTGCTTTTGTTTCTGTCTCGTGGTGGAGGGAGGGAGATGAAGACAGAGCGGTCCCTGTTCTGAGGTGTGTTTCCCAGGAAAGGTGCCCTGTAGAATGCCAGGGGCTCACTGGGATGGCTCAGTCCCCCATGCCCAAGGTGGGTGTTGGGCTCCGATGCCAGGCTGTGCGATCCATCGTGCTGCTCCGCCCCCTGAGCTGACACCCAGAGGCTTTGGCACGAGGGGAACTGCCCAAGGATGCTCCTCTGGGATCTGTAAATCACATCCAGACCCCCTGGGGTACATCCTGCCCCCCTGGCACCCAGCTGAGCTGGGCCTGCTTAAGACAGTCCTGGCACCCCTTTGGGCAGGACGGGGCCCTGCTGGGATTGAAACCCGAGCGTCGTTTGCTCGGTGAGTTACGATGGTGAGAACGGGGCTGTTCATCTCCCTGCAAAGCTCCAGGGCTTATTTATTCCTCCAGCATTTGTCAGAGGGAGATTTCAGACTCGTTCGAGCAGACCTGTAATTTATTTGTGGCAGTGCAGATATTCTGGAGGTTTTAATTCCTGTGCAGATTGAACAGAGGAGGAGCCCCATTTATCAGGGTCACACGAGGGGTGATGCCATCCTGGGTTAAATATCACCCTGAGGTGAACCTGGTTTAAGGCACAAGGGCAGCAGAGGCAACTGCTGCTTGTTCCTGTTGTCCTCAAGCATTTGGAATGGGGTGGTTTTTCCACAGAGTGAAGTCACGAGTTGCTTTGAAAACAGACAGATGAATAAAGATTCCCATTTGAAACTGTCTCCAGTTAAAAGCACTTTTCTGAAGTGTATTGGTGAGGATAAGAAGCCTTTTCCTGCAGTTTAATACTGTTTTTTATTCCTGCTGTACAATAATGATTCCCCCCTGGGATATCTCTGGAGAGGTGATGGGAATAAATGACCTCAGAGGCTATAGCTGAAGCCACTCCATGTTTACAGGTGGGGGCAGATCCTTGGCACTTGCTCACTCAGAATCATTACTGAGAATTATCCTCTTTCAAGTTTGCCAACTCTTCCTCCAGCCCAAAAATGAACTGCAACAGTCAGTCCATCCCTGAGCTCTTCCCTTTGAAAACCCTCCCACTGCTGTTCCAGTGAGACAAGAGGCTCTTGGAGCATCAGAGTAACAGACTCATTTTATATCCAGCCTTCTTTGAGTTGAAATCTGCAAACTCTGTGTAAAACTCCATTTTCTGTTGGTTTGCTGGGGCAGGAAACCCTGTCAGTTTGTCCCTCCCCAGGGGTGACACAGCAAAGCAGGGTCTGGCAAAGGGGAAGCTGCAACTTGACTCTCCAGCCCTGGGAACATTTCTTCTTGTGTCCTTCTGCTGAGAAGGGCTGGGAGAAGATCTGCTTGATCCCCCCAGTGCTGGTCCAGGGTGATCCTAAAGAACCCTTGGAGATGGGGATGAGATCCCACCTTACCCCCCCAAACCTGCCGTGTCCCCTCGTGGCTCGGTGCTCTCTCTGTGCCACAAACAGAAAGGTTTTATGTGTCCTTTAAAAATGAAGTTGTTCTGGAGGGGCTCAGCCTTGGCAAAGATCTCTGAGCCTTCCAGGACATCCTTGCTGTTGATTCCATGAGGGACTTGGTGCCATCCTCCTCCTCTTGCAGGGTCAGGCTGGGATAACATCCTCCCCCCATGGATAAATCAGGATGGCTGAGAGTCTCCAAAGAGAATTCCCTGCTTACATGGCAGTGGTTCTGTGAAAGCAGGGGAACAGACAGCAGCACTCAGTAAAGATTTAGTGCCTGACAATTTTTCTGTCTTTCAAGTGGTCATTTTTCACTTCAGGTGAAGCAAAACTGGGGCTGAGTGACATTTCTCTAATGCAATTAATTATTTATGTTTTTCTGCAAGCAGCAATCAGGGGGAGCAGCTCTGCAGTGAAATTTATCTCTCAATTGATTTTTAAAAGCAAACCCTACAGTGGGTGCAGGGGCTGTGCCAGCCCCAAGTGGGGGCTCCCCGGGCACTGAACACCCCCCTGTCCCACAGGGACCCCTGGGCTCCATCACCCCAGAGAGGAGCCAGGTGGGACCACCCTGCGTGGATGGACTGCTGGGTCCTTGCAGGGCTGATTCCAGGAACCCAGACACCAAAAACTGTCATCAAATCCCAGACTGGTTTGGGTTGGGAGGGACCTCAAAGCCCATCCAGTGTCACCCCTGCCATGGGCAGGGACACCTTCCACCGGCCCAGGTTGCTCCAACCTGGCCTTGGACACTTCCAGGGATCCAGGGGCAGCTACAGCTTCTCTGGGAATTCTATTCCAGGGCCTCCCCACCCTCCCAGCCAGCAATTCCTTCCCAATATCCCATCTCTCCCTGCCCTCTGGCACTGGGAAGCCATTCCCTGTGTCCTGTCCCTCCATCTCTTCTCCACAGTCTCTCTCCATGTTTCCTGTAGCCCCTTCAGGTCCTGGAAGGCCACAATCAGGTCACCCCAAAGCTTCTCTTCTCCAGGCTGAACAATCCCAGCTCTCCCACCTTTCCTCCCAGCAGAGCTGCTCCATCCCTCTGATCATCTTGGTGCCTCCCTGGACTCTCTCCAGCAGCTCCATGTCCTCCCTGTGCTGGGTTCCTTAAGTTCATTACAAAATAATCCCAGCCTTTGGCAGGATAAATTTTCATTTCCATAGTTGAATTTGATGGGCCACTTGCACGTCTGGAGTTGAAGAAATACCATTTCTCCTCCCAGGTCACATGTTCTGCTCCCTTGGTTGTGTCTTTAACTCGTGGACTACAAGGATTTAACAGGCTGTCCAGAGAGGGGGGAATATCCTCCCTGGGGATATTCCAGAGCCCTCTGGCCACAATCCCTGTGCTCTGGGGTGGCCCTGCTGGAGCAGGGAGGTGGCAGCAGATGGGACACTGTGGGCCCTTCCAGCCTGACCCATTCCATGGTTCTGTAGGAGCTCTGGGGCTGGGCTGAAGCAGAGGGGAGGATTTGGGAGCGAGGTGATAAATCCTGACTCGGCAGCATTTCCAGTTGTGCAGGCAGTGCTGCAGCTGGGTTAGGTTTCAAACAGAGGCAATGCTGAAGGAAGGCTTAAACCCCCTGAAAGCCTAAAAGCACACACAAAAAAAGTTACATTTCTTGTGACACGAAGTCCCCCCAGCAGGCTGAGCACCTGTAAAATTCCCTTAGTTCTGGTGTTTCCACTGCCTTGCTCTGTTTCCCCCTTGTGCTTCTTTAATCTATGAGCACATTTAGAGTCATCACATTCCCTGCTGGTCTCCAGGATTTTAGGGATGTGAGGATCTCCCTCCTGCTGCCTGCCAGCCAGTTCTGGGAGCAGGAATTCTGCCACAGTGCTGTTCTGATCCTCATTGTCTGCACTGCTCTAAGGAAGGGTGAGCTCTCCTGTTTAACTGTTCTCTGGAACGGGCACAGCTCGTTCCTGTTCTCCCTGGACACAGTGATGCTGTAGCAAAGCCCACCTGGAGAACTGTGGAGGGGATAATTCCTTTTATTCCCTGAAAACGCCCTGAGCCACAATCCCAGCACAGATCCCCTGCTCCCACCATGAGCCAGGGTTTGGGTTTTTCTTTTCCCTTGTTTAAACATTTAAACACAGGCACTAAATCCCTTCCAATAAAAACTGCTGGGTTTTGGTTTTTATCTGAACTCAGTGTTGGCAGGATTAGGAGCAGGAGGAATTGCTTCCCTAAATATCTCAGAGGTTCTTCACTCACAGCCCGATTCCATCTGCATGGAGCTCTCCATTAGGGATGGAAAGCCCTGGAATTCAGTGAGTGGAGCAGGGCAGGTGTCAGGGACCAGGGGACATCTCCCCTCCCATTTCAGAGCCCAGCACTTGATTTTCAGATTCTCTTCCACATATGAGGGCTGAGTTTCCTGGGATAACATTGGTAAAACAGAAGGATCTCTTGAGGGCCAAGACACGGAGGGGCTGGAGCGTGTGCAGGGAAGGGAAGGGAGCTGGGAAGGGGCTGGAGCAGCAGGAGCGGCTGAGGGAGCTGGGGGGGCTCATCCTGGAGCAAAGGAGGCTCAGGGGGGACCTTCTGGCTCTGCAACCCCCTGACAGGAGGGGGGAGCCGGGGGGGGGTCGGGCTCTGCTGCCAGGGAACAAGGGACAGGAGGAGAGGGAACGGCCTCCAGCTGTGCCAGGGGAGGGTCAGGTGGGACAGGAGGAGGAATTTCCCCCTGGAAAGGGTGGTGAGGCCTTGGCAGGGGCTGCCCAGGGAGGTTTGGAGTGCCCAGCCCTGGAGGTGTCCCAGGAAGGCCTGGCCGTGGCACTCAGTGCTCTGGGCTGGGGGACAAGGTGGGCATCAGGCACAGGGGGGATCCATGGGCTGGGAGGGCTTTTCCTGTGCCTAGTCTGTCTCTTGCCTGGGATTGTGATCCATGTGTTTCTCCCTGACTGCCTTTTCCTCCCCCATCTAACAACCTGCATCAGCTTTTATTCCATCACCATAACACACACGTCCTGTTCTGCCTTTAAAACTTTCCAGACAATCACTTTAGGATGTCAAATTGGCAAAGGAGAGCCAATCTCCCCCTGGATTTTGATGTGTAATGTGCCCCTCTGTGGCTCAGCCTGGAATGCTGCATATGGAACCCTCAGGTTGGATAATCACTGTTGTTGTTGCGAGTGGCCCCCGGAGAACCCAAACAACAGAAGTGGGCAATTACCTGATTTTAAATGTAATTAAAAAATGATCCTCACAGGGACAGAAGTTTTCATGTGATCACAGGATTCATTTCAATAAAAGCTCCTGGCACTTCACTCTGAGGAGTGATGGGTGTTTGCAGCCTCCAGTGAGAGAGAGCTGAATTGCAGGGTGATTCCATGGCCTGGAATTAAGGAGGAAAGGCTGGGAGAGCTGGGGGGGTTCCCCTGGAGAAGAGAAGGCTCCAGGGAGAGCTGAGAGCCCCTTGCAGGGCCTAAAGGGGCTCCAGGAGAGCTGGAGAGGGACTGGGGACAAGGCATGGAGGGACAGGACACAGGGAATGGCTTCCCAGTGCCAAAGGGCAGGGTCAGATGGGATATTGGGAAGGAATTTCTGGCTGGGAGGGTGGGGAGGCCCTGGCCCAGGTTGCCCAGAGAAGCTGTGGCTGCCCCATCCCCGTGGATGCCGTGGGAGGGATCAGCTCAGACGTGGCTGTTCTGCTCTCTGAGCCCATGTGAAGCTTTCACAATTATTTTGTTCAGAAGCAAAGCTCCTTTCAGAGTTTATTCTGTCACGTGGAGCCAGTTAATGCCACGAGAGTGAGTTTAATTATCCCCCTGTTAAATTGCAGCAGAGTTGAGAGGTGCTGCTCTCTCATCCTCCCAGCCCCGGCTCTGCCCTGCATCCGTGTGACAGCGGGAAGGAGAGGCTGGGAATCACTTCTTTTGTGTCCACCGAGCTTAAATGAACCCAAAATTAACATGATGGGCATATCAGGGCTGCAGATTAATGGCCTCAGCAGCTTAAATGACAAATCTGTAAGTGAGTTAAATATAATCCAGGTTCCTTTTGCCTCTGCCCTCGGAGCCTGGTATTTTCCATCGTCTCAGGCACAGTGATTCCTGCAGCACTTAATGGAGCTGGAAGCACAAGCACAACAAAGGTGGATACCCCGGCAACCATGCTAAGTGAGGGAGTGGATAATGGGGTGGTTAATGCTGTTAAATACCTGGGGCTCAGGGCTGACAGGTCGATTGCCTTTGCCAATATAAAGTTTTAAGTGGTTGCAGGGCCTGACTGTTGGAAGCTTTCCCTGGAAATAACCCACCGACTGGGTAAATGGCACTGGAACAAACTGGGCTGGTGACTTAGTGCCCCTTCTGGTGTGTTGCTTTTTTTGGAAGGCTCTATTTCAAAACGTTCCACGTGTTCTCAGGACTCTCTGTTCTGCTGGAGTTTGGGATGAGGGTCCAGAAGTGGAACGAGGAGGAGAGTGCCCAGAGCCCTGGAGCCTCACTGGCTGCCAGGAGGGGGTTGGGACAGCCTGGCTGGGGACAGACTCACCTCTGGCTGCAGCTGCTTTGGGGGCTGGACGAGGTGACCTCTTGCAGCCCATCCCTGGCATTATTTTCCTTGGAATCACAGACTAGTTTGGGTAGGAAGGCACCTTAAAGTCCTTGGGGTGGGACTGGATGGGCTTTAAGGTGCCTCCCAACCCAAACCATCCTGGGATTCTGTGAAACAACCCCCCTGCAATTGCTGAGGGTGCAAATGTGGGAAGCTGGGGTTCAGCAGAGCTCTTGGAACAGCTTAAGCTGGGCTGAGTGGTGGTTTAAGTGCTTTGCTGGGCTGGGTGTCCCAAAGTCTGGGCTCGGGGAGACTCTGGCTGTAGGAAAGCTGATTGAGGAGCACTTACAAACGTGTCAGACCCTTCCAGCTGTTCCAGCAGCTCCATTCTGTGAAAAATGTCAAGAAATCTGCTCAGCCCTTGGTTAGTTTGTCACTGTGCTCGGAGGGGGAAGTGAGATGGGAAGTGAAACCAAGCAGCTCCATTTCCAGCTCCTCGTGCAAAATCTAATTAAGGGGTGTGATCCTGAGGCGTGGAGTTTATTGAGCACTCGGTTAACTATTCAATTAGTCTGTGTGTTTGGGATAATTCCAGTTCATGTGAGGATCAATTACTTGATTTAGAAGAAAATAAAGCATAAAACTTTAATTCCAAGAGTGGTAGAAGGTCAGTAATTATCACAGATGTATTTTGGTGCCATAATCATTACCCGTATTCTCCCAATTAGATAAATACTGCCCAGGCAGGCAGTGAGGGGGGAGCCAACTGTGTCACCTCAGAGAGGGATCAGAAACTTCCAAAACTGAAGGGTTTCTTTAAGGAAAAGGGCTCAATGATTTTGTTGGGCGCTTTTTTTTTTTTCTCTCAAGGAAAATATTGAACTGAAGGGCAGGAGAGATTTGGGAAATAATCCCCTTCTCCACAGGAGCTATTCCAGTGCTTCCTGTGTCCCAGCAAATCCCTGGGGATTAAAACCCCATCACTGTGTCAAACTTCCTTCAGGGCTTGGGCAGGAGGGATGGCTGTGACAGGTGCAATCCAGAGCTCTCCAGGGCTCCATCACACTGGGATGTTCCTCAGAGCCCCAGGATACCAGTGGCTAAATTAGCTCTAAACAGCTCCTTGTTCTGCTGCTGTGGAGTTTATTCCTGGCTGGGAGGGTGGGCAGGCCCTGGCACAAGTTCCCAGAGAAACTGTGGCTGCCCCTGGATCCCTTGAAGTGTCCAAGGCCAGGCTGGAGCAACCTGGGCCAGTGGAAGGTGTCCCTGGCCATGGCTGGGGTGGAATGGGATGAGCTTTCAGGTCTGTCCCAGGTAATCTCTCAAGCCTCACATGGCCTCTCTTTGTCAGGAGATGAGGAAGCAGATGGATTTCCAGTCTGGATCCAGTCTGATTCTGCTCCTCCCACACAAAATGATCTTGCAGCTCATCAAGGTCTCTGAGCTGATACTGAACCCAGAACCCACCAGTTTGAGGTAATCCCTTGATTAAATCTGATTACATTATCTCAGAGATCCCACAGCCCTGAATTCCTCTTGAGGGCTGGAACCCAGAAGTTGTGCTCCCCTGCTCTTCTCTTGAAGGTCAGTGACACATCAGCGAGTTGCTCTTCTGAAAATAGGCTTTAATTTCCCCCTTCAGCCCTTTGATTGGTTTGACATTTCACGGGGTGGGAGGTAATTGGGAGGTTTATTATACATTTCTGTGGAGCACAAGATGAGAACATTTAAATATCTCGTGTGGAAGGAGCAGCAAACGGAGACAGAACCTCCTTCCTGCTGAACAGGGCTGGGAGTGACTGACAGCCCTGGAGTCAGCAAAGGAGACACGGAATCAGGATACAGGGAGACTTTTCCCCCTCTTGACTGTGGTTTGCTGTCAGTCACTCGTTGCTCCTTCTGATTTGAGGCTGGGCAGAGGTGCTGGGCTCTCTCAGAATCCCTCCATCCTGCACAGCTTCTGTGACTCGGGGATTTTATTGGTTTGTTTTGATCCCACTCTTAAAAGCAATCCCTGACAAACACCTTCCTGTGACATCCTAAACTTCTGAATATCCATAAATCATTGAGGGTTCGGAAGGGAAACAGGAGAAGCTCCGTTTCACAACCCCTCTCTGCAGGGGTTATGAACCCGTTTCAATAATGTCATTGGATGGGGTTAAAACTCCTGTTATAATTACAGCTGGATGGGAGAAAACCCTGAAGATCTTTCCTTGAGCTTCAACAAATCACCCTCAGGGCAGGGGGTTGGAATGAGATGATCTTTAAGGTCCCTTCCACCCCAAACCATTGTGGGATTCTATGACAGGGTAGAATTTATACTTTTTCCTTGGCTATCAGGAGCTTCCTAAGAAAAGTGACTGCTCTGCTGGAGGAGGTACTTCCTGGTGCTGCCTGAGGTGGGGCTTTACTTACATAGAATTCAAAATCATCAATGGAGGATCACGCTTGGGGAACTCTCCTGCCTTCCCTCTCTTGGAATTCATCTGCCAAGGAAATACATGGAGAGGAAAAGAGAGTCCTGCAGCAGGTCCCAGGCAAAGGTGGCTCGTTGTTGGGTGCAAAGCCACAGCTAAAGCTTCAGCAGCTCCTTTTTTCCTCTTCTTTGGTGCAGTTGTCCTGACAGCCCAGTCAGTGCATCAGAGAGGCACAGATCCCAAGGAATGACCCCCAGGTCACTTGGACACCTCTTGTTTCAGCAGTTCCCAGGAGGGTTTGGGTTAGAAGGGACCTCAAAGCCCATCCAGTGCCACCCCTGCCATGGGCAAGGACACCTTCCACCAGCCCAGGTTGCTCCAACCTGGCCTTGGACACTCCCAGGGATCCAGGGGCAGCCACAGCTTCTCTGGACAACCCGTTCATTTCTGAATAATTTCCCCAAACCAAGGTGCAGTTTTACAGTCCTGAGCACAGCTTGGACATCTTAAAGAAGAAACCCCCCCCAGCCCCATGACAGTGTCCCCCACGTGCTGCATTTCCCACCTCGGGGTTGCTGCAGAGCCCACGGTGGGTCCTGCCCCACACACTGCTCCTGCCCTCAGGGGTGATTAATTAACCACTGGGCTGTCCTGGGTAATGAGGGCAGCTTTTAGAGTTACCTCGTGCTCCCAGAGGTGCAAACAGAGCTTCCTTCCTGCAGAGCTCAGCCCGTGGGCGGAATGGATGATCTGGGGTGGGATTTGGGATTTGGAGGTCGAGTGCTGCCAAGTGATGTGGGATTGCTCCAGCTCCAACCTGACCCCACCCCTGACCTTGGCTGCAGCATCTTTTATTCATGGCTGATGTATCTGGGAGTGACAGTGGAGGGTAACACAGCAGAGGTCCTGGGGAGAGGCTGGGAACTGAGACTGGGGTTGACAGCCAGCTCCAGTTGGAGCTGTGTGTGCCAGGAGAGCCCTGAGCCCTCTGCAGGATCCTGAACTTGTGACCCCTGGGGTTGTTTGCTGGGCAGCTGCTGAGGAAGGTTGGATTTGGTGTGTCTGGAGGGTGATCTAACACTGGCTCAGCACTGGGTCTGGCTGGTGAAGGCACCTGCACCAGGAGAGAGTCTGTGCTGACCTGGAGCACTGGGAATGTCATTGTCAGGCAGAGAAAATGCCTCTTGTAGAGTCAGGAGAGAAGATTATAGGAGATGGCATCAGCAGCCTCAAGTAATTGTTGTTTGGTAGATATTTGCCTTTAGAATGTAATGTAAGAGTTTCTGTTTCAAATAAGCTTCTTGTATGACAAGAGGTGTGTAGGGAAGTTATTACTCTCCTTAAACATTTCCATTGTGGCCTCTGAGCAGGAAAGAGAATGGAAAAAGAGAAAAATAAAACTGTTCTCAGATGTGAAATGTGGAGTTTATTGATTGTTGTTGTTACTATATTATTGTATTTTATATTATAATATTATTATATGATTGAGTGTTACTACTGAGTGTTATTGTATGTGGAGTTTATTCAGTGCAAACTGACCTGGGAATCTGTTGATCCTTCCCAGGTGCTGCTCCAGTGATCACAGCCCAACAGAAAAGTCCCTTTGCTGTGGATGGCTTGGCCTTGCTCTGCAGAGGAATGCCATGGAGTCAGCTTCCTGATTTTTCACACCTGAACAGGTAAGGGGTGTTTCTATAACCAGAACTGAAATCCTTCTTCTTTAACTAAATTCAATTATGGAAGGGCTGGAGGTACCAAGAGTCCTCATCTGACATCCTTGGAACTGGGAGTCCCCTCCAGCACCCAGCAGCTGCCTTGCCCTGCTTTGCCTGGGGTGCAGGACCCTCAGAGGGGTTGTGGAATATCCTAAAACCTCCTCTACAAGGTCCTCCTTCCTCTGGTGGCTCCTCCTTTTTCCACGACTCGCTGTGTGGGACACAGGAGTTCAGCTGTTGGGCTTGAGATCTTGTTTTATTTAGTGTTACTTGAGAGGCTTTTCAGGTGCTCTGTAACAGTCTCAAACCATTGAAGTCAACCCCCCAAAAGCCTTTGATAGCCCAGGCTGGAGATGCTGATGAGTTACAGTGAGGAATTGTGTGGGATTTGAGTGTTCCTGGTGTTCACACCATTCCAGACACAAGCACAGCCACAGCCAAGATTTATTTCCACAGCCTCAATGGCACAGTGAAGTGTCCCTTCACCACCCTGGAGTTTATTTTATTGGAGGGTTTCCATGGTGCCAGGAAGCTCCTTCCCTCCCCATTCCTGTGCACCTCAGCTGTGCTGCTTCCTCCTGGGATTCTGGCTCTACCTGACTCGTGCAGGCAGCAGATTTGCTGTCAGGGACTTGGTTTTTCCACCAGCACTGGCTGGTTCACACTCCTGGCACTCTGGGAATGCTCATGAAATCCCACTGAAGGCCAAAACAGCCTCCAGGGCTGGTGCTGAGCCTGGAGGGCACTGGGCAGAGGCTTCAAGTACCTCACACCTCAATGTTTGCTTTGTCCTCTGTGGGTGGAACTGGGCTTTAAGGTCCCTCCCAGCCCAAACCATCCCGGGATTCCATGATCTGTGGTTACAGCTTTAACAGGTTTTAGGGATGTCTGGCCAGCAGGTTCCTTTGGCTGATGAGGTGAAGACACCAAAGAGTTACCTCATGAATATGCTGCTGGCAGGAGATCCTTCAAAGGAAGGGAGAGAATCTGTCCTGGGGAAATCAATGTCCCCTTGTCCTGAAAATGCCTCTCTCTTGTTCTCCCGTGAGTCCCCACAAAACCAGCTCTGCAGCTGGTGCTCTTTTCGTGGTCTGTGACATGAATTAATCCTAATACATGTGGCCTTGGTGTTTTGCACCTCCAGTCCCCACATCCAGAGGTTTAGTTGTGGCTTCTGCCTGTGGTTTCAGTGACTGGTTAAAAACATTCATGGCAAAGGATTCTTGGGGAAGATCCAATCCTGACTAACCATGTGTCTTTAGAGACATCAAAGAGGAAACACTGCTCACTTTAATGGAGAAACACCAGCTTTATTCTGACCCTGGTGGCTCTGTCACTGTTTCAGGGCTTTTTGATTGAAAAATACATATATTCTGTCTCAGCACTAAAAAGGTTTCACTTGCTTTCCTGGGAAGTTTTTCTTCTTAACACGACTTTCTGGAGAATTTGACAGCTGAAGATTTTTTGGAAGCAAATTCCAACCCTTGTGCTGTCTTGCTGGGAATAACCTCCTGAAGTGCTGGGAACAGCAGGAGGGATTATTAATTCCCTCCCATCCTGCCCTTTCGGGAGCCTCAGCCACATTGGCTCAGTCCTTGGATTCGGTGCTTTGGCATCAAAGCAGAACCCCAGAGAACTTTGCCCACATTGTTCAGCATTCATTGGTTCCTACTCTGCCGTGGGGGTGGAGGGAGCAGAGAATCCCAGGAAATGCCTGGGAATAACTGCCCCTCCTCAGAGGCACGGAGAGAACTGCTGGGATGTGCTGGGTGAGCTCTGTGGGGTGGGTTATCTGCCCTCCCCAGGACTCCATGGGCTGGGAGGGCTTTTCCAGCCTCAGGCATTCTGGGATTTCATGCCAAAGCAGCAGTTTGAGGGTCTGTCCTCCTTCACAGAGTGTTTGAGAATGGTATTTTGGAAAAAACCAAGGGGAAAGTCTGGTGCATGTGGGTGGCAGACACTGCTGGGGAGAGAGCCCTGTGTGAGACTCGTTTGTATTTTGAGTCACCCTCTGGATTTCATTCCCACATCTTTGTCACCCTCTGGATTTCATTCCCACATCTTTGTTGCCTCTCTCCAGGCTGGAGGTGGGGTTGTGTTTGATCCACGGACTGTGGCAGGTGCAGGAGGCAGAGCTGAGTTCCACGGAGCTGGAGCAGCAGGTTCCCTTTTTAAAGAGAACAGCCACCTCCAGCAGAACTGTGCACACTCTGCTCGTCAGAAAATACACAGAGACAGGAATCTTTGGGATCACTGGCAGTTAAAATCCAGGTGTTGTTCCTGTCATGGTTAAAAGAGGGGCTGTTGTGAAATCCGAGGGCACTGGATGTGTCACTGAATAGCTCCTGGGATTAGATTTTGGAATTCGGTGCTAGGTCTGTCTGTAGTCCTGTGTTACCCACCTAGAAATGTGCCAGAGGGATAAAATGCCCTCTGGTAAGGGATTCCTTGGGTTGGATCTGCCTCAAAAGGGAGTGAGTTACTATCCAAGGCTTTAACCAGGAGGAGTTTGGTGACAGAGGAGCAGCCCAGTCCAGAGAGATGGGAAAGGAAACTTGCAGACTGGGTATACACTGGGCACAATTCCTGCTGGCAATCCAACTAAGGTGGTTATTCAGGGCCAAAAAGTGGGCAAAGCATCATCCAGAGTTGTCTCACTCAGGAGTCAGGAGTGGAAGTGCCGAGGGCTCCTGTCCACAGCAGCTCCACCAGACCCACAGCAAGGCTTTTCCTTGGGTTCCCCAGCTCAACATAAGCTACTGGAGTTGCATCTTATGATAATTTTCTGCAAACCTCCACCACCATGAAATAAATGAGGCAGGGTTTGGAATAATTGGTTCAGCTGCTGTGATTTTTAGGTTTCTAGTTTTGTTCTCTGAACAAATTCTTCATTATCTCCGGGCCATTGAAACGCTCCACAAACCTTGGTGCTGCTGGGGTTATTCCTGGGAATAATGCACAGCCCTGGCTCCTGGGAGGACATTTAGATTCCTAAGGGTTGCCAGTGGGTCATCTTTCCCACTGGAAGGTGCAGATTTATCACTTATGGCAGCCTTGCAGGACCTGTGCCTGATCCCGGAGCACCAGCAAGTGCTGCTTCCCAGGCACTGTGGCAGTGGCTCCCTGGATTCCTTCCTGGGCTGCCCTGTGGGTCTGCTGGGGGATGCCATCCAGGTTTGTTGGGCAAATCCATGGGCTCTCTGTTCCCAAAGTTAAACACTGAAGAGTTCAAGGCCAGGTTGGATGAGGCTTGGAGCAACCTGGGCTAGTGGAAGGTGTCCCTGTCCATGGCAGGGGTGGCACTGGCTTCAAGGTCCCTTCCAACCCAACCCATTCTGGGATCCTATGGAATAACCAAAGCACAAATCTCACATCTGATAGATGTGTATGGGCTTTCAGAGCATGAACACTTGTACCAGGAAAGAAAGGACAAAAATGCTCTTCCATCCAAAATCAGAGCCCATGTCCTTCCCTGCCACCAAGGTGCTCCCTCACCAGCACAGCCTCCACCTGCCCTTTCCCAGCCAGACTCACACACCTGAAGGAAATGGAATATCCTCCTTCTGGAATTCCCTGATCCAAGGAAGAGGCACCTGGAACCTCCCCCCATGTCCTTTGGTCACTGCCTTCCACTCTCCCAGGCTGCTCCAAGCCCCATCCAACCTGGCCTTGGACACTTCCAGGGATCCAGGGGCAGCCACAGCTCCTCTGGGCAACTGAGGTTGTGTCTGTGATGTAGGAAGTGTGAAAGGATTTGGGAACCAGCAGGAACTTTCCCATCTGTTTCCTGGTGCTCCTGTTGGAGGTGGACAGGCAGGGGGGGTTGGACCAGGATCTCCAGCTCCCTTTGGGAGGTGGGCTCAGAGCAGCTCCCCCATGGCTCATGCTGGGAGGGGCACAGGGAGCTCTGAGGGCTCAGGGTGGGCTCAGGGAAGGCACAAAGAGTTTGGGGTTTTCTTATCAGGAAGACAAACCCTTCTGTTCTGCAAGGCTTCCCTGCTCACCTGTACAAAGGGATGAGTCTGATCATGGAATCACTCAGGCTGGAAAAGCCCTCTGAGACCATGGAGTCCAACCAGCCCCAGCACTGCCAGGGCCACCACTGCCCCATGTCCCCAAGTGCCACATCCACAGGGCTTTGAAATCCCTCCAGGGATGGGAATCACCCCTGCCCTGGGCTGCTGTGCCAGGGCTGGACAGCCCCTTCCAGGAAGGAATTGTTCCCAATTCCCTCCCTGTTTCTGTACTTGTCCACACTTGGCCGGTGCTGCTGAAGGGTTCCCTCCTTATCATCCCTCTGGGAGCAGGAATTGGCTGGGCCTGCTCTCTGTGAGCCTCAGGAAGTCTCCTATTTTTATGGATCACTCTGTGATCTGTATGGGATACCAGTGCCCACGAATCTGCCTTTATTGTAAAAGTGTCTTCATCTTGTAGCCACTTCCTTCCTTAACTGAGGAGCAAGAAGGAAATACAATGGGCTGATTAAGAGTCCAATCCCTCCCAAATCCATCCCCATCTCTCTGTGTCAGGTACAGAGCTCATTATTTCCTGAGGGGAGGCTCCTGTTCCCGCTGATCCAGAGCAATTCCAGGGATGTGAGCGTGGTTTGGGGGCTGTGCCACTGCCACTGTGTGTGAGTGGAGCTCTCCATCACCCTGCTGGCCTCCATCCCACACGGATCCTGCTGGGAAACAGGGTGTGCCTGCTCTGCCAGGCACAGCTTATGGATTGCTCCCTCTTCAGCTCCTGTTCCCTGTCCCACCAGCCTGCCAGCCACTGGCAAACACTCAGTTTTAATTCACCAATTACCTGTCCCGGGGTTTGCACAAGTTTGTGGGATTTTGTGCTGCTTATGGTGGAGACAAGAATTTGCATAGTTGTGTGAGTGATATGTGTTAGAATTAAAGAATTATCTAGATATAAAGAATTATATCAGAGCTGCACAGAACTGCACAAGGAGTTCAATGATGGTATTATATAATTCAGGCTCAGAGGAGCCAGAATTAAATCAAATTCTAGCAAGAATTAACAACAAATGGCCAGATTTGAACCGGGTCCTGTAAAAACCCTGATTTCATCTGTAGGTTTTTCTGGGAGTTGAATGATTCTGGAGCAACCTGGGCTAGTGAAAGGTGTCTCTGCCCAGGGGACACTGGGTGGGCTTTGAGGTCCCTTCCCACCAAACCATTCCAGGACTCCATGAATGGTGCAAAGGAATTAAGAGGGCAAAAAGCACTATTTTATTGTTTTCTGTGAGTAGGACATTTCATTGCATGGAAACTGAGCTCACAGTTCCCCTAAAGCCTTAATTCCAGCCTGGAATCTCCTTGCAGGTTGGGAGGTTGCTCAAAGTCATAGAAGCATAACAGGGGTTCAGCAATAAAATAGGAAAAAACATGCATGTTATTATAACACAAAAAAAGTGCAATTATGTCTTGATCACAGCTCAGGGATTACATGTTTTTAATGAAGTGAACACTGTCAGCGTGGGAAGCAATAAAAATGAAAAAAAGCTACAGAGCTGAAAATTCAATATATATGATAATACACATAAATCTATTAGAAAAAAAGTAAAGCAGAATTAATTACATTGCAGTACCCGGAGGGTGAGTAAAAACGGTAAAGAATTAAGAAATAAAAAATTCATACTGTAATTAGAACTTTGCATACTAAAATTAGGGAAGGTGTTTTCTGATGCCATCCAGAACCTTCTTGTAGAGCAACCCCACGAAGGGAGCAGGGCATGGTAATTATGCACCAGGGCCTGCAGGTATGAAACCCTTACCCAGGCTTGCAGAGAGGATTAAACATCCAGTTAGGCTGCAAAACTTTTTAATTTTTCAACTTTTCATATCCAAATTATGAGGGGAGGGGAAAAAAAAGGCTCCCGAGCAGCACAGCAGTGCATTATTTATTTAGACATTTAATGAATAACAAAATAGTGTTTCTGTACGAGCTGTAGAAGCCAAGAAACACTTTCCCCACAGTCTCACATATCCATAAATTTAGGTGACAAACAGGGATTTGTTGAGGGAATATCTGAGTCATCTGAGAGGTGTCCTGCCCCTGGCAGGGGGTGGGAATGGATCTTCATGGGCTTTCAGGTCCCTTCCAACCCAAATCACTCTGGGGTTCTGTGAAGATTCCGTGATTTCCTCAATTCCCAAAGAACCAGCCTGTTTACAGACTCCCAGCATCCCAGACTGGTTTGGGTTGGAAGGGACATTAAAGCTCATCCCATTCCACCCCTGCCATGGGCAGGGACACCTTCCACCAGCCCAGGCTGCTCCAACCTGGCCTGGGACACTTCCAGGGATCCAGGGGCAGCCACAGCTTCTCTGGGCAAAGGCCAAATCATGGCTCTGGGGATGAGTTTGGTTCAGTGTTTGCCTCACTCTGCACAAACCTGTTTAACTGTTCCCTTTGGAGCTGGTTGGCATCCAGAGGGAAGGTGGGATTTGCTCTGTAGGAAGCTCCATTAAGAAATCCTGCAGTAATGAGAGGATGATCACAGCAACACCAATAACTGATATTATCAGTGAAGTGCCTTGGACATGGGAGGGACAAACACTGATGGCCCCAAGTCGCTCCAGGGCAGGCTTAGGTCAGATATTTGGGAAAATGTCTTCACAGAAAGGGTTGTCAGGCATTGGAAGGGGCTGCCCAGGGAGGTGGTGGAGTGCCCGTCCCTGGAAGTGTCCAAAACCACAGGGATGTGGCCTCCCCCCAGATTTTCCTGCCCACGTTGCTGTGCTGGGTTCTGGGCATTGTGGCACAACAGGGAGCACAGAAAGGAACATGGAAAGTGAGTGTCCAGGGAAATTTGTTCCGGTTTTTGGTGTGTAAGACCAACTTCATCCTTCCCTTTGCACGCTGGAGTTGTTACTGCAGGAAGAGGTGTCCCTGCCATGTGTTTCCCAACCATTTTGCTCTGACAGGGAATAGATTGTCTGCAATTAATTCTAATTTAATTTCATTACTCACACCTGGGAATGGGGTGTAGGGGATCCTGCACCAGCAAATCCTTCCAAAATAAGTGTTGAAGAGACATCCAGCAGTTTTCAGACCAGTAAAGGAATTCACTCCTTTTTTTCCCTACTTTCCACATGGGTGATATCACATTTTGCTGAGTCTTTCAATGAGACCACAGTGTGTCTGGAGAACAATAAAGAAAAAAAAGGTGTTATACTCTTGTAGCACAAACAGGCAGTGATTCCAGAGACAGTTTCTGTTCTGAGTTTCCAGCTGTTCCCCTTCCCAGCTGTGGCTGCTGTGGTTTGATGTGAACAAGGCAGCTCAGTGAAGGGGGAGGGCAGTTCATCCTTGAACTCTCCATCCTGATCCTCCAGGGAATCCCCCAGTGCAGCTCCCAGGACAGGGCTGGGAACATCTCTGGGCTCTGCTGGGGATGGGCAGCTGAGATCAGTGCAGTGTGTGTGTTGGAGTCCATCACCTTTCCCTGCTCCTGACCCTTCCCAGCACAACTCAGCCCTGCTCAGACACCCCTTGGAATGGTTTCATTGCACTGCTGGAATTATCTGCTCTGGAAGCTGCTCCCTCTGTTTCTTACCTGAAGAAAGACTCCAGTGCCTGTTCTGTTCCTCAGGGAAAGCTGTTTTCTGTCTAGACATGGCAGGGACACCTTCCACTGCTCCCAGGCTGCTCCAAGCCCCATCCAACCTGGCCTTGGACACTTCCAGGGATCCAGGGGCAGCCACAGCTTCTCTGGGCAACCTGGGCCAGGGCCTCCCCACCCTCACAGGGAACAATTCCTTCCCAATATCCCACCTAACCCTGCCCTCTGGCAGTGGGGAGCCATTTCCCCTTGTCCTGGTCCTCCATCCCTTGGGCAAGGTGGACTATTGGGAAATCCTTCCCTGTGAGGATGGGGAGGCCCTGGCCCAGGTTGCCCAGAGAAGCTGTGGCTGCCCCTGGATCCCTGGAAGTGTCCAAGGCCAGGTTGGATGGGGCTTGGAGCAGCCTGGACTAGTGGAAGGTGTCCCTGCCCATGGCAGGGGGTGGCACTGGATGGGCTTTATGTCCCTTCCTACCCAAACCAGTCTCTGATTCCATGAGGTGCCTGGAGGGAGGCAGAGAGCCAAGAAGGCAATTTTTTCAGAAAATATGGATTAAAGGGAGATTCTGGAGGTGCAGCTGTGGCACAGAGCAGAGGGACACGCTCCAAGTTGGCTCTCCAGAGGAAGGGGGTTTATGGAGGTGAAGGCCACCAGTAGGTGACAACAGGAACATCTGTGCACTGGGATCTCCTCCTGATGGTGGTTTCTGGGCCCAGAGGAGCCTGTGCTCCTGTGGCAGCACAGCTCCATGAGGAATAAACCCCAGCAAGGAAAGGCTGGAAGCAGCATCCTCCATCTACCAGGCAGTGCCACCATTGCCATTGCAGAGGGAGTCTCCTCTCAGGGAATACTCAGCCCTTCCCAGGGAGCAGAGGATGGACACACCCAGAGCTCCTGCTGAGTCAGTTCTGTCCCGAGGATGCTGTTTGTGCCTGCTGTCCGTGGGCCAGGCCAGGGCCCGTGGTCCCTCTGGGAATATCCAGCACCTGGAACTGGGCTCTCTCCTCCAACAAGCCACAGAGAACCCTCTCACCTTGAGGAGAGGTCTCTCTCCTCCTGGACCATCTGCTCCTCGGTGGGTGCTGCTCTGAGGAAGCAGAGGAGAGTGTGGGAGAAGATAAAAGAGAAAGATTAAACCCTTCCTGAAAGTTTCATCAAAGGCCTGTTTGTGGTGCCGAGGGGGATGCTGGAATGCTGCCTTACCTTCACACAAACTTCATTCCTAACCCCCACCTCGTTATTTCCCAGCATCATCCCCAACTTTGGCAGCTCAGAGAGACGAGCTCATGATTTGCTTTCTTCTGTGCCTGATCAAAACACTAAACATGGGTGTTTATGTCCCTCACATTACCCTGAGTCTTCAAGAAGGAAATTTAGCTTTGCTTGAGGGGGAAAAATCGTAATAAATAGTAATATTAGTCCTGTGATTCCTTCCCTATTCAGGACATGAAGCTTCTCAGACATTTCAGAGTCTCTGAAAACATTGAACGAAAAGCCTGAGATCAAATAACTCCAACAGGAGCCCTTTGGATGTTCTGAAAGCTGCACATGGCTGCTGCCATCATTAAATTGGGCCAGGATTTGATTAATGTCTTGGGAACAGGGATCCACTCCCCACCCTTTCACACAGTTTGAAAGGACTGTGGTTACCTTTGGATTTTTAAGAAGAAGTAATTTTGTTTACTCACAGGGAGTAAAATTGCAGAATCTTATTCCACGTGGGGCTGTTTCTGTGACATCAGTGGCTGGAACCTGATGGCCAGACACCCCAAAACCGTGGCCAGACACCCCAAACCCATGGCCAGGCATCCCAAAAACATGGCCAGACACCTCACAACCATGCCAGACACCCCAAACCCATGGCCAGGCATCCCAAAAACATGGCCAGACACCCCACAACCATGGCCAGACACCCCACAACCATGGCCAGGCATCCCAAACAGCCTGAGAGAGTTACAGATGTATCCACAAATCATGGAATCATGGAATGGTTTGGGTTGGAAGGGACCTTAAAGCCCATCCAGTGCCACCCCTGCCATGGGCAGGGACACCTTCCACTAGCACAGGTTGCTCCAACCTGGCCTGGGACATTCCAGGGCTGGGAAGCCTCTGGGCTCTCTGGATTTGCTGACTGTCATTCCTGCTGGCATTCCAAGCCTGCCTTGGGCAGTGGTTCCCAAACTCTGTGCTCTGAACATTTGTTCCTCCCCAGACTTCTGATTTCCTTTCTGGAAGAGCAGTTGTCAGGCCGGGCTTGTTTTGGTTTCCAAAAGCTGACGCCAGAAGAACTTTCCCATTCTGTTTGATTGGAGTATAAATATGGATGTGTTCTGTCCTAAATATTTCATGGGCAAAAGCTGTATTTTTTAATGCTCACCTTAGTGGCACAGCAGTTCTTCCCCCCCCCACCACTTCCCTTCCTGGGGGGGTTTGCACTGCTGGAAGTGCTAAAAGCACTTTGCTGAGTCCCTGCTGCCCTGGGACAGGGCCTTCCACAGGGAAACATCCCTGGGACAGCTGGAGAGGGAATGTGAAAATGGATCTTTTATAACCCAAGTCCCTGCTTTTTTCCTTCCTGTCTTCACCCAGCAAAGTCTCTCCTTTTCCCTGGATGCTGAGTGTTCCTGGTGAACAGCAGGGGATGAAACCTTCCCCTTCCATGTTCATTCCACGGGGCAGGACCTTGAATGACCCGAGCTCGTGCTCTCCCTGGATGCCAGAAGAGCTGTCAGGGAGGCCCAGCATCCCTGTGTATTATCCCTGAGGGAAAGAAAAGGGAAATCCTGGATTTGGATGGCACTTTGGAAGTGAGAGATACCAAGGAAAGCCCCTGGGAGCTGGATTGATCCCTGTCCTTCCCTGGAGCAGTGGGCACCTCAGAGGGTGCTGCTGGCAGGGATCTGCACCTCCCCAGGAGTTTCTCACTCAGCCTCCTTGGGGAGCTTCCCAAAGCTGCCAGAGAAGAATCCAGGCCTGGGGATTCCCATCCCAACACCCTTCCTGCCCGTGTTAACCCAGCCTAGGGCTGTGCTCTGCTTTGTGTGCCTGGAATGGAGCTCGGGAGTGGGAAGGGCTGGATCCCCCTTTTCTCTGGAGCTGGGCTCTCTCCCCTGGTGCCTGGTGGCCTGGCTTGTTCCATGTGGATTGATGGTGTACCTGGAATGCTCACAGGAGGACAACCCCCCTGGGGAAACAGCATCCATGTCCTGTGGTGCTCCAGGAGGATGCACAGACACCCAGGCTTGGTGGGACCTTCCCACCACAACATGGGATCCAGGCAATGGGTTCTGGGAAAACTGTTTCTGCTGGGGAAAACATGGACTTCTTAGACTTCCCTTTTGGATAGAGCTGGGTCTGGTTTTTCCTTCCCAGCAGCTGCTCAGAAGTACCTTGAGCAGCTCCACAGATGGTGTTCACAGCTCCAGATGCTTCACATCAGGATGACTCAGTCCTGCCCAGGTTGAGCCCAGAGGGATGGAGTCTGAGCCCAGGATGTCATTCCAAGGCTGCCTTTCCCAGTGCCCTGACAATCCCGGGCCACTGAAAGGCAGGGATGTGGTGTCGGTGCTGCTGGAAACCCGCAGACATTTCTGTCAGTTCTGCAGGGCTGGACACTTTGATCCTTTGTGCTCTCAGATTCCCACATGGAGGTTCATTCCAGCATGAGGAAGAGCAAAAAATTGCTCCTTAAAGAAGAAAGGATGAGGGAAGATAAAGAACCTCAAAGCAGGAGCCATTGCTCGAGATCTGGAGAGGAACATGAAACTCCGAGGCAGAATCTGCTCTTAAAACCTCCGAAGGCTTTCCAGGGAGAACACATTCATCTCCTGGACAATGGGGCTCCACGATTTCCCACCTCATGCCAGGGAAATATCCAACAAAAGCCACGGGCTTGAACAGGCAGACTTGTTGCTTGATGGTTTCAAATCTCTCCATGGGACCAGCAGCCAAACAGGGTCTATTGTAAGATCTCTGACACTGAAAGTTTTGTGTCACATCAGGAAACTTTTTCAAATGCTTTGTGCCCTCAAAGGGGATCTGGAAGTTCAGTGGCAGTTTGGAGATGACGCATTAGGAACTGGCCTCAAAGTCTTTTCTCTGTCAGTGGTTTTTAAGATTAATCCAAAGCCTGCAATGAATTCCTGTCTGTGCACTGCAGTTGGAGGGAATAAGGGAACGAACCCAATAACTAATCAAAGGCCCTGTGGGGGTGTGGGAGGACACCACGAGCAGGACTACAAAGCTTTTTGTGTCTCTCTGATCATCCCTGGATGTGAATTGCTGCAAGAGTCACAAAGCTGTCCCTTGGCTGAGCACAAGGTGCCACCAGAGCAGACCCACAGACTGGTCTGTCCCTCACCTGCTGCTGCAGGAGCCAGGTATTTCTGGGGCAGCCTCTTCCTCAGGAATTTCTTCCTGGAAAGGGTGGTCAGACATTGGAAGGAGCAGGGCTAGATGGGATATTGGGAAGGAATTGCTGGCTGGGAGGGTGGGGAGGCCCTGGCCCAGGTTGCCCAGAGAAGCTGTGGCTGCCCCTGGATCCCTGGAAGTGTCCAAGGCCAGGTTGGAGCAACCTGGGCTGGTGGAAGGTGTCCCTGCCCATGGCAGGGGTGGCACTGGGTGGGCCTTGAGGTCCCTTCCAACCCAAACCTGTCTGGAATTCCATGATTCTTTCCTTGACTGCTTGACTTGATTCCTCTCACTGACACCAACACAATCCATGTCAGTGCAAAGCTGGGGATACAGAGGAAAATAAGATTTCCCAAATTTGAGCACTGATTTGATTGAATAAATTGGTGTCTCTTTGACTTATTAAACCAACTTCTGAGAACCAGCTTGTTCTGAGAACTGGCCAGTGGCCCAGTGGCACTGAGCTGAGGGACCAGGGGACAAATCCAATGTTGGACTGAGCCCCCAGTTGGAGTGATCCCTGTGGATACTCCAGGGGAAGCTGGTCTTATTTTTTCAGTAATATATAACCAATTCTACCCCTTTTGTAACTATGAGCCTGCTTCTTCTTGCTTGCAAATTTACAGTTCTCTAGAATTATAATAAAATTCCCAATCTTACATATACATATAAAATACAGCCTTCCTAGTGCACTACCCGGGTGTCAGGTGGTTGCTGCATAAATGAATTTAAAAAGCATTTAATGAACCACTTGTATTTAGAATTTGAACCAGAGAAAACCAGCAAAACCAGAGGTTTGGATCCCAATCAGCCCCACGCTCTGTGAGCAGGGCACACACCATGCTGCTCCCCCAGACCTGCCCCTAAAACACAGCTCCCCTGCAATCTGCATTTATAGCTCATCATTTCTGCAGGATGGGGTCAGATATTCATTTGATCAGTGGCATCTGAATTTCCCAGGAAGGCAGCTCCTTCGTTTCGCAGCGTTTATGGACTTTGCAGGGATAACAGGTGGGAGGCACTGCAGGGATAACAGGTGGGAAGCACTGCAGGGATAACAGGTGGGAAGCACTGCAGGGATAACAGGTGGGAAGCACTGCAGGGATAACAGGTGGGAAGCACTGCAGCGATTCCCAACCGGCCCTGAGTGACCCCTCATTGAAATCTGAGCAGGGATTTGAAATGTCAGGGTGGTTTTGTGCTGAAACACAGGGAAAAAACATGACATTTGGAACGACTGAGGCCATCACCATATTTCTGCCTTGGGCAAGTCAGGGTGAACTTTCCATCCGTGGAGCCAAACCAGCCCGAGCCCTGCTGGGAGAGCCGGGTGGGCACGGCACTGGCACTGGGAACTGGGAGAGGGGGAGCCAGGCTGGAGGAGTCCTGGAGCATCCTGCCCTAGTGGCAGGTGTCTCTGCAACTTGGGAATCAGGTGATGATGGGTGAGATGTACACATGGACATCAGGAGGGGACCGAATTATCATGGAATCACAGGGTGGGTTGGGTTGGAAGGGACCTTCGAGCCCCTCCAGTTCCAGCCCCTGCCATAGACAGGACACCTTCCACTGGCCCAGGGTGAGTCCTCAGCCTGTGAAAGGGAATGCTGGAAAAGCAGCAGTTTGGTTGAATGCTGGGAAGAGACAAATGATTTGTCCCTGCTTTGTTCCCAGGAGAGGATGGACAGTCTTGGATCAGCCCCTCGGTGCCGACAGCACTTCCTGTGGAGATCAGAGCAATGAACATCTGGGCAGCACTGCTGGAGCAGCAGGGAAACCCCTCCTGGGGGATGTGGAGGTGAGCGTGCCAGCAAGGGAGAGGATTTAAAGAAAACCTGGCAGTAAAATGTCACTGGTAAATCCAAACCAGCATCAAATTCCATGGATTGTATTCACGGAGGGAGGCACGGACAATAACAGTGGGAATGGTGGCCTGGAGGTAGTTTGGGCTGGAGCAGCCCCAGGTGTTGGGGAGTCCCCCTCCCTGTGCCCAGTGCATGGCCTGCAAGTCTCCAGAAGGGGGGGATTTTGTGTCTATTTTCTTTCTAAAAGAAGTTTAATTAATCACTGACTCATCCTTTAATTAGAGATGCTGTTGCCATTGTCTGGACTACTCCTGGCTCTGCCTGAGGAATTATCCCTGTGTACACTCCCTGCCTTTAAACCGTTATTAATGGCAGGATTTACACACCTCTCTCAATAACCCACTGCTTCTCAATCCTTTCACTCTCTGGACTTTGAAGGTTTGGCTCTGCTGAGCAGCCTAATAAAGGGGCACAGGGAGATGGAACTCACTCGTTAATAATTTGTGATGGGCTCTGCTCAGCAGCTGAACACCAAGATCTGCAGAAAAGTTTTGAGACAGAATCCAAGCTGGCATTTGATTTAATCAGGAGCTGGGATGCTCCAGGGCATCCTATGGAGAGACAAAGCCCAGGTGCTCCCGTCTGCACGTGAGGTTGGGAAACACCCCCGTGAGAGCCCAACTCCCTGTGAGCCCTCAGCGACACTGGGAGTGCTGTGGGAATGGGTTACAGCTGGTTGGCAATATTAGGAGTTGCTTTCCTGATCCAAAAGTCACATGGGTGGCCTTCTGTAGTCTGGCTAAAAAACCTGGCTACCAGGGCCTGGGATCCAGTGGCATCAGAGCTGCTCAGGGAGAGGGGATTGGAAAGGGATGTGGGGCTTGGGAGACTGTGAGAGGACATAGACAGAGGAGTGGCTTCCCACTGCCAGAGGGCAGGGTTAGATGGGATAGTGGGAAGGAATTCCTGGCTGGGAGGGTGGGGAGGCCCTGGCCCAGGTTGCCCAGAGAAGCTGTGGCTGCCCCTGGATCCCTGGAAGTGTCCAAGGCCAGGTTGGAGCAACCTGGGCTGGTGGAAGGTGTCCCTGCCCAGGGCAGAGGGTGGAATAAGATGGTTTCTAAGGTCCCTTCCAACCCAAACCATTCCAGGATTCCATGATTCTGTTGAGGAAAGGCCAGTTTTCCTTGATGGACTTCTCTGTTCAATAGTAAAAAGTTTTGCATTCTTGTAATTAGTGGCCCAAACTTGTGTTTCAGAGTGAATCATTTAAGAGCTGACTATAACAAGTGTTTGCCTTCAGAATCTCATCTCAGCTGCCAGCTCTGGCTCCTCCATTCCCCAGCAGGATAATGACCCCAGAATTAGCAACCCTCCTGCTTGTGCAGTCCAGTCACTCACTCCCAGGCAATTACTCTCCACTGTGGATTCAGGAGGAGAAGAATACAAATGGAATGTGTGACCTGAAGGGCAGAGGGGAAGGAGCGTGTTTGTTTTATGTTAAAAGCAAAGAGCTCCCAGTCCTCCTGGCAGCTGTGCCTGGAGAGCACGTGCATCCCAACAGGACCATCATGGCCTGGCATCTCTCCCCCAGTCCTGCTCTATCTGTTCTCTGGAAATCCTGAGCTGCCTGGAGCAGGTCCTGGGGCTGGAATTAAGCGTTATTCAGATATTGGGAAGGAATTCCTGGCTGGGAGGGTGGGGAGGCCCTGAAATAGAATTCCCAGGGAAGCTGTGGCTGCCCCTGGATCCCTGGAAGTGTCCAAGGCCAGGTTGGAGCAACCTGGGCTGGTGGAAGGTGTCCCTGCCCATGGCAGGGGTGGCACTGGAAGGGCTTTGAGGTCCCTTCCAACCCAAACCAGTCTGGGATTCCATGAGTGCACACAAACCACATTTTGCAAGGTTTCGTTGTGCTACTGACCACTGAGATAATTGGCCTGGATTTTCAGTGCCAGGTGTAAATCCCCAGGGATTCTGGCAGGGGGTTTTGTGCCAGCCTCCCACAGGCCCCAGGGGCAGCAGGGACAGCCATGATCCCTGGGGTGGGGTGTCATGGCCTGGGCTCTTTGACAGGAAGGAATTTTGGGAAGTGATGATGGCCTGGGGCACATGGAGAGGTGCAGTCCCCATGGATCAGCTCAGTCTTCTCTGTGCTGACCAAACCAAGGTCTGAGCTCTGCTCCAAGAGCTTCTTCTTCCCTTTAGACACCTGGAAAAGGGGCTGGGGCCGTGTCTGCCTCATTCCTGGGTTTGTCCCAGCCATGGGAGCTGCCTGTGCTCGGCAGAGATGGCACAGGGACGTGAGTGCACAGCAGGGAGCTCTTTAATATTCCCAAATCCATTAGCATAGTGCCTTAGGATTCCTGTCAGCTTCCTGTGGAAAGGCCCAGAAACTGCAGCAGGGCCAGGACACTGCTTTCTCTCTGTCTCAGAATCCCAGACTGGTTTGGGTTGGAAGGGACCTCAAAGCCCATCCAGTGCCACCCCTGCCCTGGGCAGGGACACCTTCCACTAGCCCAGGTTGCTCCAGCCTGGCCTTGGACACTTCCAGGGATCCAGGGGCAGCCACAGCTTCTCTGGCCAACCTGTGCCCACCTTCACAGGAAAAAATATGTTTTCTTGTGTTCAGACAGGATTTTATAGTGTTTAATCTGTGCCTCTGTCCTGTCAGTGCTGAGAGAATCCTGATTCCATCCCCGTCATTCCCTCCCCTCAGGAATTCATCCACATGGATAAGATCCTCCCCTATTAAAATGAAATTGTGGCTTGCAGAGTGCACTGTCCTGGGGCAGGGAGTTCTGTAATGAACTGCAGAGCCACAGTGACACAGAGTTCTCCCTCTGCTTCAAAAACTCACCACGTACAACGTTTTTTGGGGGATTTTTCTCTTTCTGCCAGAAATGTCTTTGATGGTGAGACTAAGCCAGGAAAGGTTCATGTTCTGGGGCGACAGGGCAGGGCAGGGGAGGAGATGAACAGGGACTAAAATGGTGAACAGTCCTGAAAAATCACTTTTTTAATTGTCAAACACAAGGTAAGTCCTTTTTCTTGTTCGTGGCAAGAGGAAGATGAGCCCTTAAATTCTGCAGGGCTGTGATTCAGGCACATCAGGGGCAATTTTGCTGGTCATGTGTGTCCTACACTGAAGGTCATCAGAACAATTCTGTGCTTGATCCTCCTGCTACTGGCACAGGGAGTTTGTCCAGGCTGGGCTGAACTCTGTGCTTACAGCAGTGTCCAGCACAAGCAGGAAAATGTCAGTTCTCCAGGAATAAGAAAACAGCTGGGGAGGGCACAGCTCTAACTGGTGGTCTGAGTAAAACCAGGAATTTTACTTTTGTCCTTGTGGAAAGGACTGACTCGTTGATAAGTGTCAGGGGAAGAAATGTGTTGTCAAATCACCTGCAGGGGGTAAAAGGAACAGAACACGAATCCTCTGAAGCTGTGGTGTGGATCTGCCACTCTCTGGGATTGCTGGGGAAGTTTGGGAAGTGAAATATGGACATTGCCTCCCCTGGGCACAGAGGGAGGGGTGGGAGGGGGATGTGATGCTCTGAACAGACCAGAGGGATTCCAGGATACAGTGGGACAAGGTACCACACTCTGGCACTGGGAAACCATTCCCTGTGTCCTGTCCCTCCATGCCTTGTCCCCAGTCCCTCTCCAGCTCTCCTGGAGCCCCTTTAGGCCCTGCAAGGGGCTCTCAGCTCTCCCTGGAGCCTTCTCTTCTCCAGGGGAACCCCCCCAGCTCTCCCAGCCTGGCTCCAGAGCAGAGGGGCTCCAGCCCTTGGAGCAGCTCCGTGGCCTCTGGACTCGCTCCAACAGCTCCAATTTCCTCCCTGCTGGGTTTAAGGCACCAGTGGAATTGTGAGGGGAGCAAATGAAGGGAGAACAGATGTTGTGTTATCTTAGTTGGGAGTTACTGAACCCACTGAACCAGTGTCTGCATTTGTGTGCAGGGAGGCCAGCCCAGGGTTTAATGAGGGAATGAGTTTCTGGCTGAGGACTCAGGAGTCACCTGAGCTTGTGGGCACTGTGTCTACAGGTTTATTCCATGACTTCAGGGGAGCTCCAGGTTTTTGACCCTGTAGGTCTGTGCTGTTACTAGGGAAGGACAAGGATCTGATCCTGACTGAGCAGTGCCACTGGAATAGCTAAATCCAGTCTCTCTGTGGTGCTGAGGAGCCTGTCTGACTCCACAAGGGATTCTGTTTAAAAACAGAGACTCTGTTTCCTGGAGCTGCTTCATCTCAGGTCTGTGTCACTCGTCAGCAGTGACCCTGAGCACAGGTCCATTGCCCTGCACCCTGGGAGGCTTTTGGGGTTAAAACACAGCCTCCTGTCCCCTCTCCCCTCCCACTTTAGCCCCAGTGCCATCTCAATCCCAGGCATTTGGGGAGCCCCCCGGGAGCTGCCCTCTCCCAGGACCATCAGCCCCACTCCTCTCCTACCTCTGCTTCACACAGGAAAAGGATTCTTTTTGTAGGAGTGGGGCTCTTCTCCCTGCACAGCACTTTGACCCAGGGATGCTCCTGCAATCCATCCTCTCCTGTCCTGCACTGCTTTGGGCCCTGGCTGTGCAGGAGCAGCTCCCAAATGGCTCCAGGTTTGTTCAGGACTGTTCATTTCCCACAGAGCAAACACATCTTTAGGCTGCAACTGCACATGGTGTAGAATAAAGGCAGTGTTGCCTGGAATCATAAATCTCTGTGAGACAGAGCAGAGGCACAAAAGGTGTTTGAGTGCTTTGCTCTGTGTGTCAGTGATGGAGAGGCCTTGGCTTCCTTTGCCACCTCTCTCAGGGCAGAATAGTCTTCCCTGTCTTCCTCCCAGACAGAGTGTAAGACACTGCCTGCTGCAAACCACCAGTGGCTTTGAGCTGAAGGAGGGCAGGGGTAGATGGGATATTGGGAAGGAATCCTTCCCCATGAGGGTGGGGAGGCCCTGGCCCAGGTTGCCCAGAGAAGCTGTGGCTGCCCCTGGATCCCTGGAAGTGTCCAAGGCCAGGTTGGACGGGGCTTGGAGCAGCCTGGGCTAGTGGAAGGTGTCCCTGCCCATGGCAGGGGCGTGGAAGGAGACAAGTTTTAAGGTCCCTTCCAACCCAAGGGCTGACTCAGTGCCCCTGAGTTTCAGTGGCACATCCCTACATGTGTCAAAACAACCCCAAATGCACCAGGACTGCTCCAAATGCTCCTTCTGGCTGGGCAGGTGGGAAATTAAACTGCAGAAGCTGAAGGATTGGAGATTTGAAGCCTGCCCATCCTCACCTCCACAGAAAACCCTGGAGTTGATCCCTGTGCTCTGCTGAGGGAGGGGTGGGAGGGTGGCTGGGCTGGCACTGACCCAGGAGGGCCAAGGTGGAGCAGCAGGGGAGGGGCTGATGGAGGTGCTGCACAGTCAGGACTTGCCCATCCTTGTTCCCACATTCCTGTCAGCTGCACTGAAGTGTTTCTTCCCTTATTTTGGGCAATGACACTTGTTGGACACGGAGGGAAAACATCTGCCATTCCCGTTCAGATCAGCTGCTTCTCACCCTGAGCTGTAAACACCTCCCAGTGCTGTTTGCTCTCCCATCTCCCCGCTCCAGCTGCATTATTGAACAACCTGTCACACAGTTTCACACATGTGTTTGGCCTTAATTAAGGAAGAGGAGTTTTTTAATTGATTTTCATATTACATTACAAGTACAAAGCATTTCCAGCAGCCTGTCACAGGCAGTCTGGCACGAGAGGAGCTCAGGCTCTCAGCCATTGGCTGTTCTTCCAGCCTGGATCCCCAAGGAAATGGGATGTCTGGGAAAAGGCTTTTTGTCCTGGTTGATAAATGTTGAACCTTGTGGATGTTGCAGCCAAAGTTGAGCAGGAGATGAAGGACCAAATGTGGAGTTATGGCAGGGTATGGGTTGGCTGTGTTCTGGAGATACTGGAGTTCCTCTGCCCACAGCAGGACTTGATGGTAGATCTTGCCTTTTTCCTCTCTGAGATCCTGCTCTGCACAACCCACTCCAAAAATTGGTGCCCAGAGAAGCTGTGGGTGCCCCTGGATCCCTGGAAGTGTCCAACGCCAGGTTGGACAGGGCTTGGAGCAACCTGAGCTGCTGGAAGGTGTCTCTGCCCATGGCAGGCGTGGCACTGGATGGACCTTGAGGTCCCTCCCAACCCAAGCCAGTCTGGGATCCCATGATTTTATGAAAATAATGTTTTGTATTTTAGTGCTGAAGACCTAAATGAGCCTCTATTTAAAGAAAACCCAAAATGCAGTGCCAGCCTTTATAAGGTTCAGTTTAGTGCCCCTAGTTGTGCCCTTTCCCAGCACAGACCTGCCTGAATGCCTGTGGATTTTCCAAGAAGTATTTTTCAGTAGCCAGCAGTTGGTTGGAAGTGTTTGGGAACTTCTTCCTCTTCCAACAACGTGATAACACACAGGAATATACTGAGAGAAGGTGCTTGATGTGTTGTAGTTCCTCCCAGCTGTTGCATGGAAAACAATGCTTTTTCATTGGATATCAGGAAATTGTTCTTCATGGAAAGGGCTGTCCAGCCCTGGAGGGGGCCAGCCATGCTCAGTGACCCCACAAACACAGCAGGGGTTCATCCCATTCCCTCCTGGCTGCCAGGGGATCATCAAGCAGCCGGGGCTCATCCCATCCTCGCTTGGCTGTCAGAGGATTATCTTTGCTTGAGCAAGAAACCCTTTCTTCTTGTCACATTTAGGGCACAGGCAGTGGGTTTGCAGGCAGCAAAGTCCCCTAATGTGCTGCTGGGAGTGAGTCATTCATATCACCAGCAGCTTCCCTCAATCCATGTGGAATGGGGCTGTACAGGAATTTCCATATCCTGCAGCCCACTGCTGGGACACTGCAGAAGGGCAGGAGGTGGTTCCCTGTCCCCCTGGAGGAGCCCCAACCTCACCCAACACCTACATTTTGGGTCTCACAACACCCTTCCCACGGGCAGTTTGCTTTCACTGCCTGTTCATGATTTAAGGAAAGTGCTGTAAATAAACTGTTCAGCTGATAAACACCTGGGGTTCCTTTTATTAGAAGAAACCAAACAAATGAACACCCAGAATCAAGGCGAATCGATTGGCTGCTGTAATCCTTACAGAGCAAGAGATGTGGTTTGGAAGGTTTAAAATTCATTGAAATCCCTGCAGTCCTGGCAAAGGATTTATTTCCTTATTAATGAACATTGTTTACACTGTTGGTCCCCGGCTCTGAATGACCAAAGCACTCAGGAAGAGCAGCTGAAACGGGCAGGATTTAAATCACTGATGCTTTAAGGTCATGGAAACCTTATCCCAAGGTAAAAAAAAAAACAAAACAGCAGAGGCTTCATCTCCCTTGGGCCCTGTAAGTCTGGATCAGGCCCCACTTGATGGTTTGTATGCTGGTGGGATTTCATTCCCAGTTAACAGGGTTCATCTCCGGGCTCTCTGTTCATGGGATACATTGCAGTGCTGTGTGGAAGCTGTAATCCTGTTACCCTGTAATCACCAAAGGGGAATCAGGCAGCTCTGAGTTTTACAGGTCCAAAATGGACCCTGTATCTTGTAGCACCTTTATCAAAATTCTTGCAATAACCTTTAAGTCTTTCCCAGCAGCCAGGGAGGGTTTGTGCCATTGAAAGCTTCTCTGCAGTGGCTGAGCCATCAGCACAAAGCCCAGAGCTCCCTGATACAAACAGGGTGTAAAGGTCCAAGGTCAATAATCATGGAATCATGGAATGGTTTGGGATGGAAGGACCTCAAAGCCCATCCAGTGCCACCCCTGCCATGGGCAGGGACACCTTCCACCAGCCCAGGCTGCTCCAGCCTGGCCTTGGACACTTCCAGGGATCCAGGGGCAGCCACAGCTTCTCTGGGCAACCTGGGCCAGGGCCTCCCCACCCTCCCAGCCAGGAATTCCTTCCCAATCTCCCATCTCTCCCTGCCCTCTGGCACTGGGAAGCCATTCCCTGTGTCCTGTCCCTCCATGCCTTGTCCCCAGTCCCTCTCCAGCTCTCCTGGAGCCCCTTCAGGCCCTGCAAGGGGCTCTCAGCTCTCCCTGGATCCTTCTCTTCTCCAGGTGAACCCCCCCAGCTCTCCCAGCCCCTCAGGCAGAGGGATCTGGGCAGCCTTAGGCAATATTAATGTGTGAACTAATTAGCTCCAGGGTTTAAGGGTGTCTTTCATGTTGTGCAAAGAAGACACGAGGTCCCTGACAAGGAGAAGGGGAACACAATGGGATAATTGGATTAGCAACTGGTGCCGTGGCCAGCCCAGCTCAGCTCCCACAGATCACACACAGAGGAGCCAAACTGAGCCAAGACAAAAGCTCAGCCTTCCCCAGCTAATGAGGAATGAGATCCAAAGGGTTTGGTTTCCTAAAGTGCATCCATTAGAAAGTTCAAATGAGAGCTGCACAGTTGGATGGAAGAGGAAAAGGCTGGGAGAGCTTTTGTGCAGGGGATGCAGAGGGAAAGCACTGAGAGCACAGATCTTTGGGAAAGAGTTTGGAAGAGTGTCCTCAGAAAGCGCATTGCCTGAAAATGGAAATAGTTTCTGAGAGTTCTCCAAGACTGACAGAGGATCCCTGTTCACTCCAAAAATGTCAGGATGGTTTGAGTTCAGAACTGACTTTCCATCTGGAGAAACACAGTAACAGTGAGATCCCTGGTTCAGTGTTGCCAAAGTGAATGTTTGCCTTGATCCCAAAGGTGTGGTAATCCCTTGGCTCCTGAAAGCATGGAATGGTCCAGGGTTTGTGGAAGGCTGCAGCAAATGAGGTGGTGGAGTCACCATCCCTGGAAGTGTTCCAAAAACAGGGATGTGGCACTTGGAGAACGTGGTGAACACGCACTGCTGGGCAATGGTCAGACTTGGTGACCTCAGAGCTCAATCTTGGTGATTCTGTGATCAGTGAAATGGCAAATCCTGCCCAAGAAGCAGCATTTTCATCTTCTCTAATGCTGATTATCATGATCACACCCCACCACCAGCTCTGCCTGTGTCCATCCCTTCCCACAACTACTCTGCCAACAGAGAGTTTAGACAAGGAGAGCCTGAATCCCCCTGCTCACATGTCCAAGGCTTCCTTTGCCTTAGAACAGCCAAAGCTGAGCTTTTGTCTGTCACCTTCCTGTCCAAGGTCACCTTTTGCTGCTCAGGTCACCTTGAGGTTCCCTCCTGAGCTTCCACAGCCCTGTCTGTGTCGATCCCATCTGTCTGGTGTCAGTGATCCATTAACCCCAGCCTGGCAGTGCTGGGAAGCAGCAGGAGTGTGCAGGGAGCACCAGGGACTCAGTGCCACTGACTGATGGCCTGGTGCCAGTCAGGGGGCAGGAGGGGCACAGAAATGAGAAGTGCTCCATCTGCCTTTATCACCCCAGTCCTCCGTGCTCCATCATTAAAGGATGGGCAGCAAACCCTGGCAAGGAGGGAAAATCCTTCCTTTGCTCTGGAGGTCCAGTGTTTCTTCTGTGAGCAGTTTGTGATGGTTCCCTGGGTTTGAATCTCACAGCCACCCCAGGTTCCAGGGGTGGAAGCTCTGAAATGTCAACTTGTCCCTTGGAAAGGCTTGAAAGACAGGGAATGTGGGACCACAGATGCTTCCTGAGTCAGCTGTGGTGGGAGAGCAACCACAGCCAGGAGCTGCCCTGTCCACTCTGGTGCCTTGTCTCTTCCTCCTCCCCAGATTTTGTGTCTTAGAAAATGCTTAAAATGCACATAAATTAGTCTTTTGGCAAAGTCTGACTAACCTGAGCCAAGGGAGTAAGGCACAAGAGGAAAGGATGGGATAACAGCCTTACCCAAACTTTGCTACTTTATACAAAACCAAATGCTAATAATTTTGGATCCCAAAATCTCGTTTTTTCATATGAACAACGTCTATTGAAAAATGAGAAGCCATAAGATGGGATCAGCTCCTGGTTCTGACATCCCTCACCAGCAAGCTTTGTATTTTCCTTTCTTTTAGCACCCCCTTGTCTGACATTTTCATCCAGATGGGTTTCACCTAAATCAGGCCTTTTGGCTCAGCACAGTCCCTGCTTCACCTGATTTCCTTAGGGAGCCTTTTGGCCTGTAAGAGGTGCTTTCCAAGGTTTTCCTCCCTGATCAAGGTTCCTGCTCTCTCCTGCCAAGTGCTGGTTTATTTTATGGACTCCCATGGGAATGGGTTGGAGTGCTCAGGAGCCACCACAGCCCTGTGTGCAGTGTGTGTGTGATCAGGGGGGTCACTGCAATGGGAGCTGGAAACTTAATTTAGGCTGGAAATTTTGGCTGATTAAGCCCACCAGAGTTCTGCAGAGTTTTGTCCTGGTGGATCTGAGTCCTGTTCCTTCCGTGGCACCGATCCCACTGAGCTGTAGGAAAGTCAGAAGACACATTTCACTGCCCTCTGTGCATTTCCCACCATCAGCAGCCAATTCCAAACGTAGAATCCCAGAGTCACTAAGGCTGGAAAAGCCCTCCCAGCCCATGGATCCCCTCTGTGCCCAATGCCCACCTTGTCCCCAGCCCAGAGCACTGAGTGCCACGGCCAGGCCTTCCTGGGACACCTCCAGGGCTGGGCACTCCAAACCTCCCTGGGCAGCCCCTGCCAAGGCCTCACCACCCTTTCCAGGGGGAAATTCCTCCTCCTGTCCCACCTGAGCCTCCCCTGGCACAGCTGGAGGCCGTTCCCTCTCCTCCTGTCCCTTGTTCCCTGGCAGCAGAGCCCGACCCCCCCCAGCTCCCCCCTCCTGTCAGGGGGTTGCAGAGCCAGAAGGTCCCCCCTGAGCCTCCTTTGCTCCAGGCTGAGCCCCCCCAGCTCCCTCAGCTGCTCCTGCTGCTCCAGCCCCTTCCCAGCCCTTCCCTTCCCTGCACACGCTCCAGCCCCTCCGTGTCTCTCTTGTCTGAGATCCCAGAAGTGCCCCCAGCACTGGAGGTGCCCCAGCAGTGCCAGCACAGGGACAGTCCCTGCCCTGGGCCTGTGCCCACACTATTTTTGATAGAAACATTTTCCTGCCCCTCTTCCCTCTCTTTTAGTTGCAATTCTTCCTCCTCTACCAACACAGCAATTTCTTCCCCGAGTTCAACACAGTGATCTGGGAGCTGATAGATTTTCATGTTAAATGTTCTTACAGGTCCCACGTAGCAGATTAAGATCTGTTGAGTCTCTCTGCAGGTAACTCATTTCAAATCACTGGCAAAAACTGGCTTTAAAGGTGTTTTCTTACTGATTTGGATGGTTTTAAATTGAGTTCTCAGATAAGAAGTGATCATCCCACTGGATACAGCTTTGGAGAGAAGTCCCAGCATCTCCTTTACCACGGTCAAAGCTTCAGAGAGTCAGTGACCTTTTGGGTTTGACCAAAAAAACCTGTATTTACAGTCTATTTCTATTTTGATCTAAAGGGATAACAAATGGCCTCAAGTAATATTTCCAAATACTGGAATGGATTACAAACCCCGTGGAGTTGGGAATATGCACGTTCCTCTGTGTCATTGAGGATTTGGAGAGGTTAAAATAAATATTATCACTTCTTATTAGACAGCTTTTGCTTCCTCAGATTAACAGCAGAGATAAAGTAGGTATATATTTATTACAAATTGACAGGACATTTATTTCTGTTCCCAGTGGCAGAAATCCATTAGAAGCAAACAAATTCCTTGCCCTTATCAGAGTGCTTTGTGTTGTCTGTGTTTGGAGATAAAGCTGCCCCATTTGTCACGGGGAGATGGTGCTGCCTCGTGGAGCTCCAGTGCCCAGAGGAGCTGGGAGTTCACTGGGAACACCTGTGGCCTGAGGGGTTGGGGATCAAGGTTTCTTTTAGGCTTTTCTGTCACGTGTTTGTAAAACAGACTCATGGAATTGTTAAGGTTGGAAAAGACCTTTAAGTCCAGCTCTCCACCAGCACCACCACGTTCACCACTAAACCACATCCCCCAGTGCCACATTCCCATGGTTTTTGGGCACCTCCCGGGATGGGGACTCCAGCACTGAGCTCACCAGGTTGCTTTACAACCTTCTCCATGATTTTTTTTTTCCTGATGTCCCACCTGAGCCTCCCCTGGCACAGCTGGAGGCCGTTCCCTCTCCTCCTGTCCCTTGTTCCCTGGGAGCAGAGCCCGACCCCCCCCCAGCTCCCCCCTCCTGTCAGGGGGTTGCAGAGCCAGAAGGTCCCCCCTGAGCCTCCTTTGCTCCAGGCTGAGCCCCCCCAGCTCCCTCAGCTGCTTCTGCTGCTCCAGACTCTTCCCCAGCTTGAGTTTTGTGGGAGTTGGAGCTCTCAGAACTACTCTCCCAGCGGGGTCAGAGGGTCCTGCTCAGTGAGTCACACGGGGACTGTGCTGCTCATTAGGGACACTCTGGCTCAGTCACTGCTGCTGCAGCCCCTTGAAGCTGCTCTGGTTCTATCTGGGAATAACCCATTAGACTCCCAGCACTCAGAGGTTTCCCCAGAGCCCTGCAGTCAATTTGCTGCCCTTATTTCACCCAGTGAATGTGATATTCCTGTCAAATCCACTGAGAGATGCTTCCCCCTGTTAAATTGCTTCCTTCAGCCTGCCTGGGGCTCACATGTGACACAGGGACTAGAGAAGGGCTTCCAAGACACAATATTTATTCCCAGGCAGGGCACAGTGGCCATGGGAGAGCAGGACAAAGCAGTGACCCCTGCAGGGAGGCAGAGATCCAGGGCACAACGAGGACTTTCCTCCTGGATCCATGAGACCTGCAGGTTTGTTCCGAGGGCTCCCAAATGGGAATGATTGGCACAGCAGTTGTGTGTTTGTTCCTGGTGCCATCCCACAGCTCCCAAACGAGAATGATTGGCACAACAGCTGTGTGTTTGTTCCTGCTCAGCTCCTGGTGCCATCCCAGGGCATTGCTCACCACGGAGTTTGTATCAGCCAGACCTGGGGGGCTGTGCTGGGAGAGGAGCTGAACTCTGAAACAATGCCTCACCCAGTGCTCAAAAGGGGAAAAGCCCAAAATAAAATAAACTGGGGATCAAGCTCAGAGAGTCCAGCAGAGCCATGGAATCACAGAACACCTTGGGTGGGAAGGGACCTGAAAGCCCACCCAGTGCCACCCCTGCCATGGGCAGGGACACCTTCCACCAGCCCAGGTTGCTCCAACCTGGCCTTGGACACTTCCAGGGATCCAGGGGCAACCAACCACAGCTTCTCTGGGAATTCTATTCCAGGCCTCCCCACCCTCCCAGCCAGGAATTGAGACATCCTTTGATATTTCTGGTCCTCCCCCTGCCTTGGACTGGAGAAAGGGTTAAATATTCTTTTGTTTCTTTGCCTCTTTACGTTCCCAGATAACTTGTTGATTCCGGCTGACAGGGCTGAGTTATTTCCAGCCCTTAGTAAATGAGCTAATTTGGGAGTTATTAACAGTTAACAAATTTCATTCTGTACTTGCAAAACCCTCCGAAGCCCTTCAGGAAATAAATTCCTCACAGAGTCTGAACTGCGGAGGTGCTGAAAGAGATAATTACACACTGAGCTAATTATTGGCTTTGGCCTGTGTTTGAAGAATTACGTCCAGACCATGATATGGAGACAGTGGTGACGCTCAAGGGCTCCCAGCAGGAAATCTCCTGGGTGTCCTGTGGTCCCTTCTGGCCAGGAATATGGTTTGGAGGGGCTGTAATGGGATAATGCCATGATCCAGCTGTTTGGATTGTGTACATGGGCACTGGCTGCTTTACTTACTTGGTTTCCATGTCTTTCCTTCTCAGAATGATTCATTGTCAGCTGCCACCACTTCCCAGATTCCCAGGGCACTCTCATCCCCATTCATGCAGCCCCACTGTCAGTCTGCCTTGCCTTGCCTTGCCTTGCCTTGCCTTCCCTTGCCTTGCCTTCCCTTGCCTTCCCTTCCCTTCCCTTCCCTCCCCTCCCCTCCCCTCCCCTCCTCTTCCCTCCCTCCCCTTCCCAAACCCTCCCCTTCCCAAACCCTCCCCTCCCCTCCCCTTCCCATACCTTCTCAAACCTTCCCTTCTCCCTGACTCCTGGATTTATGGACTTACCCAGTTTCTTCTCCCCATGTCTCTGATGCACTTTGTGGGATCATTCTTCACTTTCTCCTTTCTTTGGGATTCCCTGGTTTCCTTAATTACATTTATCCTGGTGTTTCCATGCAGCTTTCCTGGTGGTCTCTATCCCCAGTCTTTATTCCCTCACTTGCACACTCACATTTCCCCCAAAACTCTCTTTTAGGCTCCTGGTTGTTCATGAACCTGCAGCCCTTGGCTCTAAAGGATTTCCAGGCCAGGTTGGACGGGGCTTGGAGCAACCTGGGATGGTGGGAAGTGTCCCTGCCCATGGCAGGGGGTGGGATGGGATGGGATGGGCTTTAAGGTCCTTTCCAACCCAAACCATTGGGTTTTTATCTGTGAGGGCAGGAGGGATGTGGGGCTGGGGTTCCATGAGGTCCATGATTTTCCAGGTAATTGAGCTTTTCCATTTGCATTGAATTCCACAGTCTTGGGCCCCTGAAGGCTTGGAAAAAGCCCTGAAGTTTTTGACTGACCTTGAACCAGACAGATGGGAGATGATGCTGTGTAAGAGGAGGCCTCGCTCCACTTGACCTGCAAGAGGTAGGAAAAGCTCATGTATAAGAAACTTCCTCAGAAAACAGCCTGAAAGGGGTTTACTTGGAATAACTGGGATCCATAAGTCAATTTTCAATCCTAGGGGATGTACAGAATATGAAAAAAACAAGGCATCACAGTGTTTATCTTTTATTTTTAAGAGTATAATAAAAGCTTTGTGGCCTTTGTGCTCAACAGGAGGAGGCTTTAAGGACATTGAATTTGTCAGGGCACCAAAGGAGGTCAGCAAAGCTCATCTCCCACCCTGTGCCACAGGACAGAGCCCTCGTGGTGGTTAAAGTATATATGGACGTGTTTCTCCCAAAAATATAAGGAGCCAGTGGTGGTTGGTAAAACCTTAATCACAGTTTATGACAGACAACAGAATTCTCCTCCTGTACCCTCAAATTACTCCTGTCAAATTCTCCATCCCAGAGACAGGAATGAACAGGGATGGAATTCAGCTCCTACAAAGCAGCCCTGCAGGCCATGGATTGTCTGAGCCCTTAATGAGTTATTTAATAACAGAGAGATCATCTGTTTGGCAGGAGATGGTTCTGCCACTGATAAAGGGAGAGAAAAGTAAAATATTTCCCATTTTCCACTGGAGCTTCGCAGCATTTTTTTCCATGGGTTTCTTTCCCCTGGAAATGTCCTCTGAAAGTGTGAGCAGTTGTTAAAATGACAAGTCACAAGAATGAATTGCTTGTGAAGAAACCTGAGCCTAAAGGGAGCACGGGAGACGTGGAGAGAAAAAGGAGAAATAAATTGCCCTTTTCATTGCTTTCCTTGACACCTTTTTCCACATCCCTCCCTAATTGTAGCCTGTGAGATGCCATTATCCTGCTCCAACAGCTCCATGGAGGAGCTCTTCAAGGAAGTCCTCCCCTCTCCTGGAGCATCATTAGGCTCACAGGATGAGCATTTACCCTTTGGGTTCATATTTAACTGTGAATATTTGAGATATTGGGACCAACAGCTTCAGACAGGCCCTGGTGTTCCAGCAGAAACTCAGGAATGGCCTCGCCAGTGTCTCCAGCTGGTGATTTTATTGAAATGGATATAAAGGGTTTGCTGATTGTCCTTCCTTTAGAGGAAAGGTGGCAAAAAGACACAAAATCTCTCACTGGAGAGATACAGACAATGATTCAGAGGCTCCAAAATACACATCCCCCCCGTTTCTAAGTCTAATCCTTCTGTATGGGCTGGAAATAAAACCAAGCAGCTCAGCTGTGGGTGAAGCCATTGGACAGGTGAGCCCTAAAAAGGCTTTGGGGACCTCAACCTGCTCAGGGCTTTTGGCTTTGGTGTCCAGTATTCAGGGGAAAGCAGCAGCTCTCACAGCCCAGCGCTGTTCAGTGGGAAAAAATCTCTCTCACCAATGTACAGACCTGAAAAAGTCATCCCAAAGCTGGGCAGCAACCCCAGATGTTTAATAACTGTCTGATATTCTGTGCAGCACAACCAAGTGCTGCAGAATTCCTCCCTGTGGGGGGGATCCGAGTGCCAACTGGACATTTCAGTTTGGTCTTCAGATGACTGTTGGCCCAGGGTGTGTCCCTGTGGGACTGGGAAGGGGAGGGGGATATTGGGGCGCTAATTACAGCCCGGCTGGGCATGTGAGATGGGAAGGAATTCCTGGCTGGGAGGGTGGGGACGTCCTGGCACAGGTTGCCCAGAGAAGCTGTGGCTGCCCCTGGATCCCTGGAAGTGTCCAAGGCCAGGTTGGAGCAACCTGGGCTGGTGGAAGGTGCCCCTGCCCATGGCAGGGGTGGCACTGGATGGGCTTTAAGGTCCTTCCAACCCAACCCATTCCAGGATTACTTTGGCCCCAGCTCTGGTTCTGTCTGGCAAAGATTTGCAGCTGGTTCTTTGAATGAATCAAAAAATGCAAAGCAAACCCCCCCTTTGTCTTCCAAGCATTCCCTTTGTGCATTCTGACACAGGGTAACCCACCAGGTCTCCTGTGGAAAACTCCAGATCCTGTGTTCCAGCTGCACTCCCTGCAGGAGGAGGATCTGATGAGCCCACGGGGCCCTGGGAGGTTGATTTACATTAACAACGCTCCCAGCAAGCACAGCCTGACCTTTACTTTGTAACCAAGATAATTTCCAGTGATTTGACATCTTGATTTTGGCTTCCCATAGTTTTGTTGGATACCCCCTTCCCCAGGAGCCCGTGGGTTGTGCCAGAGACCCCCCTGTGTGAGCAGGACCTGAATTCCCTGTTACAGGGGCAGGGTCTCTTTGTCCCTCTGTGATCAGTGTTGGCTCAAATGTGGCTGGTGGGAGAACTGGAAATGATGGATGAGTGGGCTGGAGATCACACATCCCATAAAACAGCCAACTCAAAGGAGCAGCTGCGCTGAGGTGACCTCGGGTGGCAGCGATTTCACAGAGTGTGTGAAGCAGCTTTTCCTGCTTCCTGACCTTCATTTGCTGACATTTTGTTTTACCAGAAGGTGCCTGGTTTGGTACCAAGGCACAGGATGAAAAGGAGACAGGTCTGTGCTGGGGAAGGGGGTAATGAGTCCGCTAATTATCCTGATCCTGAGCCTCCACGAGGAGGTCACTCCCTGCCTGTCCATGGTTTCTCCTCAGCTTTGCTACAACATGTGCACTAATGACACTGAGACTGGGGGACTTGCCAGGCCTCACCCCCATTAGCTGTGTCTGCCCTTGCTCCTCTTTGCCTGGGAATCCTCCTCCCTTTAGGAGGGAATTCTTCTCACTGGGAGCCAGCCAAGGTGCCCAGCTGGGCACTCAGTGGAGAAGGGCACTGCAGAGTGGCTCTGCCTTTGTTTAGTGAAGTCATCAGGGGTTACTGAGCCCAGGGTCCTCCCTCATCACCAGACAGGAATGGGGATTTTAGGGAGACCGAGCTGTTCCTATAGGAAAAGTCTTATTTGGGTTCCCTGAATGCTGTGGCTGTGGATGCACTGGTTACACCAGTGTGGGGGATCCCACTGTTATCCATGCAATGGGATGGAGGGATGGATACAGCAGGTTTTGGGAATGTGCTGACATAACCATGTGGAGCTGCTGGAGTGAGTCCAGAGGCCATGGAGATGCTCCCAGGGCTGGAGCCCCTCTGCTCTGGAGCCAGGCTGGGAGAGCTGGGGGGGTTCACCTGGAGAAGGGAAGGATCCAGGGAGAGCTGAGAGCCCCTTGCAGGGCCTAAAGGGGCTCCAGGAGAGTGGAGAGGGACTGGGGACAAGGCATGGAGGGACAGGACACAGGGAATGGCTTCCCAGTGCCAGAGGGCAGGGAGAGATGGGATAGTGGGAAGGAATTCCTGGCTGGGAGGGTGGGGAGGCCCTGGCCCAGGTTGGCCAGAGAAGCTGTGGCTGCCCCTGGATCCCTGGAAGTGTCCAAGGCCAGGTTGGAGCAACCTGGGCCAGTGGAAGGTGTCTCTGCCCATGGCAGGGGTGGCACTGGATGGCTTTTAAGGTCCCTTCCCACCCAAACCATTTCATGGTCCCGTGATCCAGCAGCAGCAGCAGGAGAAGCAGTGACCCAGCTGAGGACTCCGTGTTTCTGTGCATTTGTTCCTGTGAATTCCAGCAGGAGGGACACAAGTTCTGATGGCTATTCCTGGACCTGCTGCACCATCCCATGGAGACACAGCCTCTGTTTTGGGTGAGAACGTGGCACAGGAGAGCAGCCCTGGGGCAGCACGGGGACAGGGGAGATGTCCCCAGGACCAGGGACTTTGGTGTCACCCGAGACTGCAAAATAACTCCTGCTGAGCTGTTATTTGAGGGGAGGGATCAGGAGATGGAACTGAGGAGCATGGTGTGGTTTAGGGAAGGGCAATCAGAGGGGAAACAGAAGAGCTTCTGAGACAACCCCCAGGGTACAAGGGAGACAAAGTGGATGCTTGGAGAAGCCAGTGCGATGAGCTGGAAAAAGTGGAGCTGTCCCTTCTGGATTTACATCTCTGGTCATTTGAACTCGGCAGAGCTTTTGCTGGAGCACTTAATCATGGTAATGCTACATGAGTTATTATCCATTATTAAACCTCCTCCAGCTTCTGGGCAGCAGGAGGGGGGAAAGCTTGGAAAAGTCACAAATGGATCCCGGGGAGGTGCTGCTGGACAAGCACCAGGAAAACCAGCTGGGCTGTGGGGAAAGCTGCATACCACCCCTGGAATAAACACCTTGCAATATTTACAAATGGGAGAGAGCCTCTAAAACATATGTCTGCACTAAATGTGCCCCATTAGAAATGCAAGAATTCCCATTAGCCCCAGAAAAGCAATTCCATTCCAGAGCCAGGTCGTTACTGCAAAGCACTCTGTTGTAATGGCATTAATTGTATTGTTTGAGGACCCTGAAACCTCATTTCATTCAGCTTAGAGGAGCACAAAGAGAATTGAGGTCCCTAAATGGGGCTGGGTCTGTTTTCCAAAGTGCCCTTTGGAGAACAATTCCTGTTCCAGGGCAGATGACACAGCCAGAGGAAATTTCCCTTTGGTGGGGGGTGGAAGAGGGCACAGCCAGCCAGGGCTTGTGTTGGTGTTCATCTCTCTGCTGGGGTGACTCCTGGCTCTTGGAGTTTAACAGAATCCAGGTAAATGTATCACTTCAATGAAATTCCTGCCCTGCTTTGCCCTTAGGGACTCTGTTTGGGATAGTTTTCTCCTGCCCATGGCAGGGGGTTGGACCAGATGACCTTTAGAAAGTCCCTTCCAACCCAAACCATCCTGTCATCCTGTGATCCCACGGGAAGTGCTATAAAGGGGCTGGAGCATCCTTCCAAGCCTGGAGGAGACCCAGGCTCTTATCCCTGTGGATAAATCCCTGGTGGGAGGGAAGGATGAAGGTGGAGCATAGACACCCCAACAATGCCACCCCGTCCCTGAGAGCCTTGTCCAACACTTGACAGTGCCATCAGTGGCCATTCTTGTGCCAGGAGAATGAGAAAAACAATTTCCCATCTTAAAAACCTGTCTTGGCTTTTATGTGCAGCTAAAAAAAGAGATTTACGACTTGAAACCTCCCAAGAAAATCTCCCAGACACGCCAAACATCCCCACAGCTAATTTTCTCTCTGTAACTTTTTAATTTTCTCCCTACCATATGTCTCCAATTGTGTGAGTTAATATTATTCATAAATGCAGCACAAATAGGAATAAGACCAATTATAGCAAAATACTCCCCATCTTTTTAATCTCTGAGGTTATGGAGAGGCTGTTCTGTTGCAGATTTAATATCTCCCCAGAAATCACACGGGCTGCAGCGTTTGACTCCTGCCCTGTGCTTCTTGTCAAGTTTGCAGTATTTTGCCAACAAATTAACGAGGGGAGAGTTCCAGGGAATGTTGATGAGCCACAGGGAATCTGCCATTTGGCTTCAAAACCTTTGCAGCGTGCTCTGTGAGGGGCTGGGGTGTGGAAGGATCCAGCTCAGCCTTCCTGGTCTCTCCCTGGCACGGCCCTTCCCCGCTGCTGTGTCGGGAATGTGGGAATTGCTCTGGGCTGGGGGTTCTCTTCCAGAGCCAAAATCCCACCGGATTTCTGAGGCCTGTCCAGAAATGAATCCCTGCTGGACGGTTCCATGGGGTACCTGTTACATCTCGTGCAGGATCACCAGAGCACCACATCACTTGTGTGGGCACCAGAGCATCCATCTCCTCTGGAATACCCATTCCCACCCTGGCTGGGAGGAGAAGAGGCACAAACTGAGAGGGATGTTCCCCCCTCTGGCTTCCTGCCAAGCCCCTGCAGCAGAGCAGCTTCAGAGGCAAAACCTGGCACCTGAATTTTTGAATACACAGTGGCCCTTTTGAATATTTCCCAATATGCATTCCCAGGATGCTGGAAAGGGTATCACCAATTTTCCATAAAAACTTCCTTTGTTTTGTTGTTCTTTTACTTTCCCATCCCACTTCTTGCTCAGAACCTGGAGGTTCCCATCCAAGCTTTGAGGTAGTGTGGTTTGAAATGGGAAATATCCGTGTCTGCTCTGATAAACCAGAGTGAATTCCTTGTGGAGAGCCCGGGCTTGAAGAGGAACTTTCATCTCTCCTCCCTCTCCAGCTCTGGGTCTTTGCAGCTGGAGTTTTCATTTGAACTACTGTTCCCTCCCAGCCATTTGGATCCTTTTTTTCCTCTGAGTGTGGCTGAAGTGACGGGGTTTAGTCAGGGAATGTTCAGCCACCTCTGTGGAGACCTGTGGAACAGCCAGGACTGTTGTAGGGGGCTCAAACCTTCTCTGGATCCCACCCTCTGGGACAGTTTTGGTCAGTGATACCAGAGCAAAATGAAGCTGTGGACTAAAACTGGTGCTCATACTTTAGGTTAGATTCCCACTGCTAATTCCTTGATTTCATAGGAAAAGAGAATCATGGAACAAATTGGGTTGGAAGGGACCTTAAAGCCCATCCCATCCCATCCCACCCCTGCCATGGGCAGGGACACCTTCCACTAGCCCAGGTTGCTCCAAGCCCTGTCCAACCTGGCCTTGGACACTTCCAGGGATCCAGGGGCAGCCACAGCTCCTCTGGGATATCCATTCCAGTCCCTCCCCACCCTCATGGGGAAGGTAAAGTCTGATCTCATCCCCTCTCAGAAGGGTCTGACCTGACACTGTTCTGGTCCTGATGTCTCTATGCCTGCATTCCCATCCCTGCCTCCCTGCTCTCCTGGGTCCAGAACACTGCTCCTCTCCAGGACACTGCTCCTCTCTGCTATTTATTTTCCTTCTCCTTTCAAAGTGTGTCCTTTCTGCTCCCTCTTTTCTCATCTGGGCTGGATTAGAAATGCTCTGTTTGCTGCTCAATTAAAGTGCCCTCTCAGACACGGCAAAGTTCAAACAGTTTTAGCTTTTGCCTAAAATATATCTGTCTGGATTTAATGGGCTTTGCAGGCTCCACTTTCAAAGTGGTTATTAATGGGATTTGGACAAGGAACTCTTGCTTTGTGCTATTAAAATAATACAAGAAATCCTTCCATTGGCATTTAATGTCATCGACTCAGGCATGTCAAGGGTGGCACACAAAGACTTGGCCTGTCTGTGCTGGGGCTGCAGCACAGCTGGGAGATTGCACCCAGCCTGACAAATAACTGAAATCAGTGGCTTTTCCTGCTTTTAATGCTATTACTGGTGTCATTATTCGCTGGAGGATGTGTCTGTGACAAAGCTCCACTGAGGTCTGAGAGAGGATAAACTCGGCAGCTGAGGCTGAGCCTAAAGCAGGACCAGGGAGGGAGGTGGGACACAGACCCTCAGAGCATCTGCAGGGCAATTCCTGTGGCTCCACACCTGGGCCATGGAAAAACACAGGGAATGGGGCAGAGATCCATGTCAGGATGTGATAGGAAACCTTAAGAAGCCTTTTCTAGACTCCCAACTTTGGAGTGCCCAGCCCTGGAGGTGTCCCAGGAAGGCCTGGCCGTGGCACTCAGTGCTCTGGGCTGGGGGACAAGGTGGGCATGGGGCACAGGGGGATCCATGGGCTGGGAGGGCTTTTCCAGCCTCAGGGATTTTGGGATTCTGTGCTGTGCTGGCAAAGAGCCCATATCCAGGGGCTCCTCCCAGGAGGGGACGACAGGCTGGGTGTCCCACTCACGGGTGTCCAGTGAGCCCAGTTCACCCAGTCTCTACAAAGCAGGGGTGCAGTTACAATGCAAAATTCCTTCTATTCATGAGGAGAACCCACTGCCATGGTCCTGAGTGAGGGGCAGCAGTTGTGCTCTGCTCAGCTGCATCAGCTCCATCCCTCCTGCCTCTCACAGCTCATTAAAACCTGGGGCCTCTGCGAGGCAGCAGCAGCAAATTTAGGAACTGCACATTGTTCCGAGCCCAGCCCTAAGAGCATCTTCCTGAGAAATGACAGGCAGGAATAAACGTCCCTCGGGATGATTTATCCCCCGGATTAGGCTCAGCTTGTAAAAATACACCGAGTTTAAATCACTGTCAACCTTGAAACAACAGCAGAGGAGGTGCTGACCCGGGGAAGCAGCAAACAAACAACTGTGTTCCCAGTAGATTGAACTGCAAGCTGGCTTCAGAAATGAAATCTGGGGCTTTAATGCTGTCTGCCTGAAAATCAAATGGGAAAAGGGAGTGGTGGTGGCATCTCCCAGTTACAAGTCAAACCAGCAGGGTGAGAAACCATAAACTGCCCAAAGACTGGAAGGGGAGTTGCATCAGGAACTGGTGATGAACTGCTCCTGCCTGGGAAGTGCAGGGAGCTGGGAGCTGAACCAGTGCTGGGCTGGGCAGTGCCAGTTGGCAGCTGCACTCTGGGACCTTAGAGCTCTTTTCCAGCCTGAATGGCTCTGATCCTGCTTCCCAGGGCTGCTCCAGGCGGAGCATGGACTCTGGTTGCCATGGCAATGCCCTGACCCTCCCTCCCCAGGGCAGTGCCTAATTAGAGCAGTCCTGCTTTGGGTGCCTGGGTCACACCCCGTGTCCCTTCAGGGCTGCCTGGGTCATCCCTGCAGTTCATTATCAGCATTTTTCAACTGTCTCTCATTTGTGGCCAGCTGTGGCCTGGACACACAACTCATTGGCCTGAAGTTTTCTGGGTGTTTTGTCTTCTGTGGAAAAAAATTAATCAACCCCCCAGCTCTCAACATTCCTGCACTAATTCCCAGTGCTGGGGGACCCTGGCATTCGAGGGGGGTGTGACTTTAGGGGTGGGAGAGGGTCAGAGCTGCCCACAGGGATTTGGGTGGTGGCATTTTGGCAGGGGGTTGGAACTAGGTGGTTTTTAAGGTGTCTTCCAACCCCAATCCTTCCATGATATGATAGGAATCAATACTCATCCTGTTCCCCCCTCTGCCATGGGCAGGGACACCTTCCACTAGACCAAGGCTGCTCAGAGTAACCTCATTTTTTCCCCCTCCCAAGCAATAAAAGCAAGAATGAGACATCCAGGAGGAGCTGAGGGCGTGGAAGGGGTGGTGTAAATTCATGGCACGTTGTTCTGGGGGCCAGGATTTATTTCTGATCAGCTCATCCTTCTTTTGTTTTCCTCCAGCTGCTCCAGGAGGACAATCCAGTTCCAGCAGAAACCCCGAGGGACACGGGATGTCACAGCAGCAGCAGGACCCACTCCAGCCCCACTGGATTTTGGCTTCCTGGTTGTCCTGGTGCTTGGAAAACCTCTCAGTCATCCCATGGCACACCTGGCTCCTGGGAAATGCTCTGGATGGATGGATGGGCTGCTGCAGTGGGGGTGGAATCACAGGCAGGAATAAAGGCAAAAGGGAAATCTTTCTCTGGGAATCCCCATCCCTGGAAGTGTCCAAGGCCAGGCTGGAAGGGGCCTGGAGCAATCTGGGCTAATGGAAGGTGTCCCTGCCATGGCAGGGGGTGGGATGAGATGATCTTTAAGGTCTCTTCCAACCCAAAGCAGCCTCTGATCCTTCAGGGAAAGGCTGGGAAAACAATCCATGGCTGTATTTCCCCTCCCATTCCAGCTGCTGTCCCACCTCACCCCAGGCCTCGTGTTCTTATTTTAAAGAATTAAAGCCCCACTGATCTGAACAAGGTCAAGTGTTCCTTTGCCATCTCCCAAGCCACAGTCCCACCTCTGCCTCTGCTCCTGAAACGGCTCCATTTGCATAAATTCGTCTGCAAACAATTAAAGTTAATTAAGATAATTTATCACTTGAAAGTAAAGCGTTTTTATCAGCAGGTATCAGCCTGTAAAGCAAACAAAGAACCAGTTGTAGGGGAATAGCTGGGGCCTTATTACCCTGTTAGACATGAAGTGACAAAAACCTGCTCGTTATGACGCTTTTGTCGGTCCCGGTGCTTTGTTTGCAAAGTAATTAACTGCAATTAGCTAATCATCCTCTGTAGGAGCTGCATGTGTGACTCTGCACTAGCACGGACTCATTTACACTTTGGCTGCCTTCTCACACACAAACTGGGAGACACACAAGTTTTTTGGGAGCAGCCCGAAGTTCTTGTCTGTGGGCAGAAATGGGATGTTGGGAAGAGCTTTGAGGGACAGAAGGGATCTGGTGGGTGCTCCTTGGGATGCTCCTCTCCACTGCTTCCAGCGGGGTTTATTGCATCCTGATATCCAGTGTCTGCAGGGACTGTAAAAATAAAGCACTTTGGGGAAAAAAAATACCCATTATCGTTGCTCAAATCCCATCCAGCCCGGCCTTGAGCAATTCCAGGGATGGGGCAGCCACAGCTTCTCTGGGCATCTCCCAGTTCCACTGGGATCAACTCCCCTCATCAGCAAACACAAAACTCATTTCATCAAATTCTGACCCCAGCAATAACAGAGATCACATTTAACTTGGAATTTGTGGGATGAGTTAATCTGAGTACTCCCAGAGGCATTGACCCCTCAGGGTAAAAAACCAACTTCACGTGCCCCAAAACCACTCCCAGGCAACCAGGAATGGTCATTTTTTAAAAAATTCATTTAAAAAATTCCTGGCAGAGCCATAGGCTCTCCTGGCATGGGAGATCAGTGGCTTCTCAATAGGACACTCAGGAATTCCAGCCCTTCTTGACCCACAGGAGGCCCCTGAGTGTGGATTATTGTCCTTGTACCTTTGTTTCCCCACCTGCTGAATTGGGATGGCCCCTTTTTTCTGATGATTTTCCCTTTGTTTTCTTTTCCCCAGGCCCTCCCTCTTACTGGGAATTCTGGGCACTGACAAGGATTTTCACCCTGAAAAGGGCAGTGTGTTCCAAGAGTCCCCATAGAACAAACCCACCCTTTATCTTCGGATACCAGGAAAATATTTGGAGCTCTGTGAGCAACCTGGACATGCTGAACATCCCAGGGGGGTCCTGAGTGTCAGGGGGTACTGAGCACCCCTGGGTGTCCTGCTGGGTGTCTCTGGGTGCTCAGCTGCAGCGGGGGCTCCAGAAATGAGCTCTGCCTGGTAATTAAACCCAGGTGTTTGCAGTTGTAATTAAAGAGCCCATATAAGGAGGGTGGGGCCGGGCTGGTGCCGTGCCCCGGAGGAGTGGGAGAGCTGCTGTGTCTGGGGTTTGGTCCTCTCTGCTGGCACTGGTGAGTGCTCTGTGCTTTTTGTGCATTTATTTGTTGGTTTATTCACCGTTTCTGACCGAGTTTTCTCCTGTTGCTTCCCTGGCACTTCAGCTTTCCTCGTTATGTGCTAGGGAAAAAGGAATGCTTGGATTTACTGAGGGGGGAGGCTGAGCTGCCCCAGCACTCACCTCTTGCTGTTGTGGGTGTTTTCAGCGTCAGGTTCAGGGCAATTTGGGTATTACAGCTCCTTTTCCCTGGAATTAAAGGCAGGCACGTTGGAATGTTATCCTTGGTGCTTTCTTTGTTCCCTGGAGGATCTCAAAGCTCTGCTGAGCCGAGCCTGTGGCTCACACAGCCCTGGGACCTGTGCTGGGTCCTCGGGATGAGTCTCCCTCCAGCAATGACTTCAGTGCAGTGAAAATGGGTTTGCTTTTAATAATTCAGGAGGAAAATGCAGCACTGGGGAGGGCTGGGGGGAAGGTGCCTCTTCCCAGGATGCCAGAAGTGATGCTGAGCGTTTCCCAGGAATTCCCTGTTGGGGTGGATGGCTGGAGGTGGGGTGTGCTCTGGGTGGGTCTGTGCTGAGGAGCACGTGCTGACCGAGTGCTTGAGCTCTGGAGTTCGGGGTGAGTGGGAATTCTGGTTCCTGTGTTTCCAGTTCCAGGGAGTCTGTGTTTGCTGCAAACGAAGGTGCAGGGGTGAGGGGTGTTTTGGGGCGTGTTCTGACAGAATCAAGGCAGCAGTTGTTCGGTTTCTCTCTTTGGGAGCATTTTGCTGCAGCAGATCCCCAGCCCCTCGCCGTGGTGGCAGCAGCACAAAGGAGCTTCCCTTCTCCAAATGGGAAGGACTGGGATGTAAAATCCTGCTCTTGCAGGTCTGGGTTTGGGTGCTGGATTTTTGGGAGCCTCGCAGGGGCTCTGGGAGGGCTGAAAGCACCACACCCCAATTAGAGCTGAGGAGCCCCAGCTGGGCTGGGTGGGGTGACCTGGTGTTATCCAGAGCAGAAACACCTGGGGCTGCAGGTGTTGTGGATTCATGGAATGGTTTGGGATGGAAGGAGCCTCAAAGCCGATCCAGTGCCACTCCTACCATGGGCAGGGACACCTTCCATTGTCCCAGGTTGCTCCAACCTGGCCTTGGACACTTCCAGGGATCCAGGGGCAGCCACAGCTTCTCTGGCCAACCTGGGCCAGGGCCTCCCCACCCTCCCAACCAGCAATTCCTTCCCAATATCCCATCTAACCCTGCCCTCTGGCAGTGGGAAGCCATTCCCTGTGTCCTGTCCCTCCATGCCTTATCCCCAGTCCCTCTCCAGCTCTCTTGGAACCCCTGGAAGGGGCTCTCAGGTCTCCCTGGAGTCTTCTCTCCCCCAGGTGAACCCCCCCAGCTCTCCCAGCTTTGCTTTTCCATACCTGGGGACTGCCCATCCCTCTACCCGATCCCAGCCCCAGGAATGGGAGTGAGGAGGGAACAGTCACCTGGGATCTGAGCTGGGTTCTCAGTGGCCACTCTCAGTGGAAGGAAATCTAGCACAGCCAGGCCCCTGCAGGGTCAGGAGAGCAGGGAGTGGTGGTCTCAAAAAAACCCCAGAGGGAGCCTGGACAACTGAGGTGCCAAACTCTGTGTGACTGTGCCTGGGTCTGACCTCAGGGGGGTTAATTCTTGCTTGAGTCACGTTTAGCCTGACTTTTGGGTTAATAACATCAGCCACCTTTGACTTCTCTTATTCTCCAGCTTTGCTGGGGACAATAATTGGTTGTCATGAAACCAAATTACAGCTCATGAAAAGTAAAGGTGAAAATGAAAGCTGATGATATTAAAAACAAAGTCTTACTTCAGGCAGCCCCTGGAACCCGAGCAGGTGTTTTTCTCACGAGTTTTCATTTGTTATTGCCTTTGGCTCAGGCTTGTTGGTGTATCCAAGGATCCCTTAAACAATTCCTGTGTAGGATGACAGGATGGTTTGGGTTGGAAGGGACCTTAAGGATCATCTCGTTCCAGCCCAGTTTAGTCTAAAGCTGCTCAACAAATGAGCTTCTGTGACAACATGAGGTGTTTTAAGGTTTGGAATCCTCCCTCTGCACTCCTGTTTTATGTCCCTGGGTATTGGCTGTACCCTGTGTCTGTGGCTGTCACCAGTTCTGTACTAGAACATCCTAAAATCCCAAAGAAAATGGGACTAAGGATTGCCTGGACACCTCTGACAACATTGGTTTTCCCAGCACAGGACCCCTTGATCCCCCCAGAGCACCATCTGCTCCCCCCTGATTGAATGAGACCCACCAGGGGCGGTTTTCACAACTAGAATTTCCATCTGTGCAATATTTGGTAGGAGTTGGAGATGGGTTTAAATATGCTCTTTAATTTCTCCCAGTGCAAACTCTTTTTCTGATCATTTCAAGCTAAAAAAAAAAAACAACACCACATTTCTCCTGACCTGTGATCTTTTCTTGCAGCAATTACCTTGGTGACCTTTTCCTGGGGTTTAAAGATTGAAAACAATAAGGGTTTCTCAGTCTTTGCAGCTTGTAATTTCTATTTGGGATTCAGAGAGCGCCAGTAATGAACTATGATTTATTTGCTGAGCAGTTACAGTGAGCCAGTGATGTCTTAGAGTGATTTTCTTGACCCATAGTCAGCCTCCTGCCTCTCTAAACGAGCTCATTGGGATGTTGTGCAGCTCCCCTGACAGGGAGGAGGCATTTCCAGACCCAATTCCAGTCAAATGGGATGTGCTTTTAAAAAAAATTCAATATATGAGTCAAGACTGAAATTGAGGGAACCTAATTCTTGTCAAGTTCTGTTTGAGTGGAATCAAAAGCATTAATTGCAGAAGGAAATGTCCAGTTGGGAGTGTAGTTTGTGGTCCAGGTCTTTGTATATCACTGGTGCTTTGGGGTGCAAATAATAAGAATTATTTGCAGGAAATTAAGGAGCATCTTCTGGTCTGTGGAGGAAGCTGCCAAAATACAGTTCTCTTCTTTCCCTCAGTCATATTTGTCATAAAAAATACAGTTGGGAACTCGTTGTTGTGTTCACTTCTGGGTTTTTTCTCACTCAAAATCCTTGCACTGTCCAGGGCTTTTGTCTTGTGCTTTTGGATGGGATTCAACTTCAGTGACAGAAGTGAGAGGAAAGGGAATTGAGAGGGGGGAAAAGCAGAGGGTGGTTGTGTGTTGGTCAGAAGGGTTTGGTGCCACAGACACTCTGTGGGGATGGTCAGAGCATGGAGCAGCTCTGCTGGGGGGAAAGGCTGGGAAAATCAGGAATGTTCAGCCTGGAGAAGAGAAGCCTGAGAGTGACCTGATTGTGACCTGGAGGGGGCTACAAGAAACATGGAGAGAGACTGTTTCCAAGGGATGGAGGGACAGGACACAGGGAATGGCTTCCCACTGCCAGAGGGCAGGGATAGATGGGATATTGGGAAGGAATTCCTGACTGGGAGGGTGGGGAGGCCCTGGCCCAGGTTGGCCAGAGAAGCTGTGGCTGCCCCTGGATCCCTGGAAGTGTCCAAGGCCAGGTTGGAGCACCCTGGGCTGGTGGAAGGTGTCCCTGCCCATAGCAGGGGTGGTATTGGGTGGGCTTTGAGGTTCTTCCATCCCAAACCAGTTTGATTCCAGGATAACCAGCCCTCCCTCCCTGCTCTCTGTGTCTCCATGGCCTGGGGAGCCCGGGATTTCTTGGCAGTTCCTGAGGTGCTGCCGGAGCCTCTGGGAGCAGTGAGGGAACAGGGAAGGATGAGGCTGGAACTGCCCTGCTCAGAGCTGGGATTCCAGTCAGCCACAACAGCTCAGGGAAATCCAGGGAGCTGGACAGGGATGGGTGTGCCTGTTCCTGCTGGGGATGGCTCTGTGGGACCTGGAGGGCCTGACAGTTACATATTCCCAGTTAATTCCCCAGAACAGCCTGGAATCCCATGTTCTGTGCTGCCAACCTGTTGCCTTCAGCTCCCCTGGGGATTCTCTTATCCCAGTTATCCTCCAAGGATCACAGAGGGATATACTGAATTGTGGCTTTTGTATTATATTATTTATTACTGTATTATATTTACAATATATTATATTGTATTATATTATTTATAGTATTATTTATAAATATGCTTTATGCTGGTTAAAAGCAGCACCCTCAGCACAAGTGTCCTCCAAGGCTCTGGAGTCCTGTCCCCTGCTCCTATTTCAGCCAGGTGGATGTTTTCCAGAGCCTTCAAAGAAGGGGGGAAACTTCTTCATTGGAAACCTGGGCAGGGATTTATTTTTTTTTTATGAGTTACTCTCATAAATTCTGTGCCAGGGGTGTGCTCTGTTCTGCACATACAGAGAGCTTGGATCTAAACAAACCCTTCTGGAACAATTTCCATCCATGCCAGGATGTTTTTGGTACTAATTTGGAATCAAAGGAACTTCACATAATTGCTTATTCAAATAAAAGCCCAGTTGCATACAAAATATTAGTATTAATTGGGGAGTTAATTGCTTATCTAGCAAAGCTCAAATAACCATTCCATGAGTGTTAGAGATGAGAACAACCCCTCTGAGGGCTCCTACCGTGCAGGGACGGTGTTTTCTTTGAGATCTCCTTAAGTTTAAAGTCTCTATTTAAGAACTACTTAAGGAAAAATAAACTATTGTAGCACAAAAAGCCTTTTATGTGGGGAAAAAGTGGTGTTTGAGCAGATCTGCTGCTGTGCAAACCTCCTGGAACTGGAGGAAACTTGAGGATTGATGTGCTTGGGCTGAATTTGGATAAATGGAGGGACTTGCTCTGGATTTCAGAGCCCTGGTGCATTGACTTATTTCCCCCCCCCCTTCCAGACCATTCCACACAATGAGGTGCTTTGTTTTATTTAAGGTGTTGCTGGCCATTGTCGACCTTGTAAATGGCTTTTTAAGAGCAATATTTACCTGAGGTACTTGGGCTTTATTGCCTGAGATCACTTTTAGCCTCCCCATCTCGATGCTCGGGGCAAACCAGGCAGGATTAATCCAACAAAGCCCTTGGCAGGTTTATAAGTCAGGGATAAACTGAGAGAGGGATTGTTGGGTTTGTTGGGATATGGGGTGAGAATAAATATCCAGGAACTTTAATGTGTTCTTGGAGAGTCTGGTCATCTCCCCTCCTGATTTCTGGAGTGACTTGGACAGCAATAATCAGCTCAAAAGATTAGGTTTTGGGTATTTTCACAGGCATGGGGTTGTAAGTGTGACTGGTTAAAGGAAGGTAAAATTAGATGGGATATTGGGAAGGAATTCCTGGCTGGGAGGGTGGGGAGGCCCTGGCCCAGGTTGCCCAGAGAAGCTGTGGCTGCCCCTGGATCCCTGGAAGTGTCCAAGGCCAGGTTGGAGCAACCTGGGCTGGTGGAAGGTGTCCCTGCCCATGGCAGGGGTGACACTGGGTGGGCTTTGAGGTCCCTTCCCACCCAAACCACTCTGGGAATTAAGGGCTGAGAAAAGGCATCATTCCCACTCCAGACTTGTTATTGCCAAGCAAGTCTTACCCTGGTCTCTTAGGAAAGTGTCATCAGAGATGGAAAAGGAGTTTTATCTGGATGGCTCCAAACTCAGGTTTCCACCCCAGACTCCCTGATGTCTCTGCTGGGATTTGAGATTCCTGGAGCTGCTCCTCTTTGCTGGAATTAAAGGTGCTCCCACCCCAGCAAATTGTGAAATCCAGGATTTTCCTGTTCCCTCCCATCCCAGGGAAGGAAACTCTCCCTGCAGAGCCTGGGCTGGCTCAGAGACTTTTCTGCCTTTTCCAGCAGCTCTGGGTTTCTCTCCCAGAGCTCTGCCAGAATATTTAACTCAGGAATTCATCAGTCATCCCTGGATCACCACTTCTATTCCTGAATATTGTCATCTTCCCTCCCGGGGAATACTTTGCTCAGGGATTTAAGCAAAAATAAGAAAAAAAATAATAAGGAAACTGGGATGAGGTTTAAAAGGAGGAATAAAGGGAAATATAGTTGTGAAAGTCTGTCATATTATGCCAGAAGTATACTATGGACTAAAGGTACTGTTTGCACCTAATAAAGCCGTTTTTCTTTCCTTATTTTCCCCCCTTTTGCATTGGGAAGGCAGAGGAGAGGAGAGGGAATTGCAAACAAGGCTTTGCCTCCTCGTTCTTGCATTATTATTATTATTGTGCTTTTGTTTGTCTGAGCCTGGGAAAGGCCCCTTTGCTGGAGCTGCTGTTGCGTGAACTCAAGGAGGGAAGGGAGGTGTTTGTTTGACACTTCACTGACTGGAGAACACTTAAAAAGTTCATACAGGGGCATTATCCACTTGGAAATGTTCCTCTGAGAACATTCCTTGTGCTGCTTCCAGAGGCTGGAGCCAAATGTGCCAGTGAGAGGAGTTTTAGTGAGGAAATCCCAGAATCCTGGAGTGGGTTGGGTGGGAAGGGACCTCAAAGCCCACCCAGTGTCACCCCTGCCATGGGCAGGGACACCTTCCACCAGCCCAGGTTGCTCCAACCTGGCCTTGGACACTTCCAGGGATCCAGGGGCAGCCACAGCTTCTCTGGGCAACCCATTCCAGTCCCTCCCCACCCTCCCAGCCAAGAATTCCTTCCCACTATCCCATCTCTCCCTGCCCTCTGGCACTGGGAAGCCATTCCCTGTGTCCTGTCCCTCCATGCCTTGTCCCCAGTCCCTCTCCAGCTCTCCTGGAGCCCCTCCAGGTCCTGGAAGGCCACAATCAGGTCACCCCAAAGCTTCTCTTCTCCATGCTGAACATTCCCACTATTCCCAGCCTTTCTTCCCAGCAGAGCTGCTCCATCCCTCTGTCAGTCCTTGACCAGCTGATCCAAGGTTGTTTATCAGGCAGAGAGAGCCCTTTGGTTTCGCATGGAAGCCTCTGGAATTCTGTGAGGTGGGAAAAAACTTTTTGTAAACAAGCAGGAAACCAAAGTCAAAATTAATTCCTGCCTTCAAAGGGAATAGTCAGGGAACCACTGGTGCATTTTAATAACTGCTAAAAGGAAGGAGATAAATACAATATTAATTTCATGACTTATTTTTTCACGCTCCAGCGAACGTAAATTTTTTGTAATTGTGTTTACTGGGCTTGGCTGTCTGGGAAGATAAGGAATAATTACATCCCTGCCTGGTGGGAAGGAGCCTCCAGAATGATCCTGTTTTAATGTTAACAATCCTGTAATATCAGGGAGCTCAATGTGCTATTAATTAGTGACAAGAGACGATGCCATCCATGAGCGAGTTGGACCGAGCTGATCCATGTTCTGAGGGGTTTGTTCCCGCTGGAATTACAATTTTGGCCAGGCCTGAGAACCCCCAGCCCATTCCCTTGCCTGGGCTGCCCTTCCCATGACTGGGACTGAGTTTTTTCCTGCTTTTTCCGGTTTTTATTGAGGTTTCCCAACAGTTTTCTTGACTCTCCTCATTGTTCCATCTCGGGGATTTCTGAGCACCAGCAGGAGATGGGGGTGAATTGTCTCTCAGCGCTGGCTGGCCTGGAAAATTCCATGGAAACTCAATTTTTGTGGCTTTGGTAGTGAAAGTATTAAATGTAGATCTACACCTTTTTACATCCAGCAGTGTGGGACGTGCCTGCCAAGGTCTGCTGCCAAAACACTCTTTATTTCTCTCATTTCTCTTGCCTTTATTGGCCACTTTGCACCCCTCGTGAAGACAGTGGGTTGTTTACACCTTCACTTAAGTGTTGTTTGCCGATCCTGGCTATCCAAGGCTTGGTTGGAACAGCTGGAATTCCTGCAGAATTTCATAATGTGCTTCCCAGAGCAGCTCTGGGGTCCCTGGTGTGTCTCTGTGTGTGAGGGGCTGTAAACACACACAGCTCCAAACTTATCTGTTGCTCTCTAGTGGGACTTCACACAATACCTAAATTTATCTCCTGTTATTTTAGCAAGAATTGGAACCAGCTTTGGCTTTTAGTTTTTGTCCTTTGCTCTGTTTTAAAGTCTGCACGAAGTGGTTTTTAACCAATAAATGCAGATAAGTGTTTAGAAACAGCAATCTTAGGAATATTTTTATTATAACGAGCGTTAACATTTTGATTGCCAGGAGGAGTAACTCACTGAAATATATTGGTTACACAAATCTGTTGAACTGCTCTGTGAAAAGAGGGGAAATGGGGAGTGATGTGATGAGGGGAACTGGCCTCAAGTTGTGCCAGGGAGGTTTGGGTTGGATGTTTGGGGGATGTTTCTTCCTGGAAAGGGCTGTCCAGCCCCAGGTGTGGAATCTCCATCCCTGGAGGGATTTCCAAACCCTCTGGATGTGGCACTTGGGGATGTGGGGCAGTGGTGGCCTGGGCAGTGCTGGGTTGGACTTGATGATCTTAAAGGGTTTTCCCAACCTAAACAATTCCCAGAGGTGACTCCACCTGCCCTGTTCCAGAACTTGGGGATTTGCCTGCGTGCAGAACAACCCTGATTTTCTCCCTCAAACTGCCTTTTCCAGGCTGGGACAAACCCAGAGCTTGCAATGGGAACTCCTGGCAGGGCCCTGTTGGGAGGGGGAGCAGAAATGACAGAATTTGCTGCAATTTGGTGAAACCCAGAAGGCAGAGGGAGATTGAGTGCCAGAAAATCAGTATTGACATTAGCTGAGACCTTCCATTTGCTGTCAGGAAGCCAATAATGAAGTTTAAAGATCAGCAAACTCCTGCTCTTTAAAAAAGGTGCTGAACTTCATTCAACTTCTTCTGACAGTGCCAAGGTCTCCTCCTCCTCTCCCCCCGAACAGGGGCTTGTCCAAAAACCAACAACCTCTCAAGGCTTGACCTTTTAAAGCTGAGCTTTCTCCTCCCTTATCTTCCAGTTTATTTGTATGGGAAAGAGCACCTTGGAGTTCATCTCTTGTTTCCCCTGCCCAGGGCTGTAGCTGGGGAGACAGGCTGCAAAGGTGATTAATTAGTGTTAATGAGCAGCAGCAGGAGTCCCATGTCTGAGTGGCAGGACAAGGGGAATGGCTTCCCACTGCCAGAGGGCAGGGAGAGATGGGATATTGGGAAGAATTCTTGGCTGGGGAGAGTGGAGAGGGACTGGAATGAGTTTCCCAGAGAAGCTGTGGCTGCCCCTGGATCCCTGGAAGTGTCCAAGGCCAGGTTGGAGCAACCTGGGCTGGTGGAAGGTGCCCCTGCCCATGGCAGGGGGTGGCACTGGGTGGGCTTTGAGGTCCCTCCCACCCCAAACCATCCTGGGATTCCAGGGTGGAAGCTTCTCCGAGCACCCACTGGCCAAACAACAATTCCAAGAGCTTACGTGGGGGAGCTGAGGCAGGGTGTGGGTTCCCCCTTTCCTTTGTGTCCTTTCCAAGGGATGTTGGTTTAACTAAATGAATTAAACTCAGAATGGGCAGGGAGCTCAGTGGGACGTTGCCAAATGTCTGAAGGTTCTGTCATCCAACACACAAATGGGATAAAAAACGAGTGTATCACAAGTGTCTTACAACTAATGGACCAAATCCATCCAAGATGTGCTGAGAGGGAAGAGGGAGGGCAGAACTGAAGCAGAGGGAAGGGCCCAGCTGCCCTGCCCAGCTCTCAGGCTGTCACAGAGCTTTTGCTGCTGAGGACACACAGGTCTGTGAGGCCATTTGTGCCCTTCAAAAACTCATTTCTGTGCTTCTATAAATCCTTGGTTTCTCCAAAAGTACAAGTACTGTGAGATATCCTTCACCCTTGTAACTTTATTAGGAAGCAGAAACAAATCCTGGACCCTCACTCCCCTTCTCACCAGCCCTCTGATGCTCTGAGCCTGATCCCTCACAGTGTTCAATAATCTTTTAAAAGGGAATCTTTGTCAAATTAGTTCATCTTCTAAATCAAAATTAAACGTAGGTTATGTATTTTGTATATTTATATTATATATATGATATAATATATTACATATACTATACATTATATATTTATATATTAATATATATAATATATTACATACATTATATATTATATTATAATATGTATTTTATTATATATTACATATATATTAATATATAATATATATTTTATATATTATATATTACACATATATAATATATAATATATTATATAATATATATTGCATATTTAATATATGTAATATATAATATAATATATATGTAATATATGTTATATGTATGTGTTTTTATATGTATGTATTAATATATATTTATGTATCATATATGAATACACATATATTACAAATATAAATAAAAATAGAATTCAAGTCTTTTTTTACAAAAATCCTTTAAAAATCTTAAAGATTAGGGGTAGAAATTGTTGCATAGAAGCTTTGGGTTTTCTGTTGCTCAGGCCACTTGCTGGGACAATTCTGTGTATTTCTAAGGTCCTTCTGAATGGCCTTGATAAACTTGTGCTCAATCCCAAGGAAGTGTGAAATTCCCAAGGGAGTGGTGGAGTCCCCACCCCTGGAGGTGTCTGAGGAAGGACTGGATGTGGGGATGGGTTGGACTCTCAGCTCTCAGAGAGCTTTTCCAGCCTCAGTTATTCCATGATTTAAAAATAAAGCAAAAATGTAGTTGTTAGTGCAGTTGAAATCTGAGCAGCTTAATGAGGATAGTAGTGCTTGAGACAGATCATTATTCTATCAGCCTTTCCCTGTAGGAATGTTGGGAAGAGAGGGAGACTGTGTTTTGCAGAGTTAAGTTGCTCTTTGGTTCCTTTTTCTTCCCAGCTGATTGTACCTGGTGCTGCTGCAGTTGGTTCATGGGAAGTGCTTTGGGAGAAAGTTGCTGTTATGATCCAAAACCTGGAAATGGCTCCTGGAATGGCCCTCCTTGGGAATTTACAGGGAGATTTAAAGGTTCTGGGGAGTTAAAAAGCTTTCAGAGTGGGGAGTTAGTTTGGTGGGTGGACTCTGGGCTGAACCTGCAGTGATCCCACTTGCAATCCAAGAGTTTTCCTAGTCTTGGATACCTGTGGGAGAAATGTGCTTCAGTGTAGCCTGGGAATAACAGTTCTGTTGGCACATGGGCAAGATAAGGGGGGAAACTGTAAAACTGTAAAACGTGGGGTGTTATTGCTATTTTTATCTCCCATCCCACCTTTTGCAAGGTCTTCTATTGCACAATCACAGAATGGTTCGGGTTGGGAAGGACCTTCAAGCCCATCTAGTTCCAGCCCTAGAATTTCTTCCTAACACCTGATTTAAATCTCTTTTAGTTTGAAAGTGTTCTCCCTTCTCCTGTCAGTCTCTGCCCATGTACAAAGTCCCTCTCCCTGTCCTTTATAAGCCCCCCTCAGCACTGGGAGGCCGTTGGCTTGTCATGTTTTCTTGCTTCACAAACTAGAGAAGAACAGTGGTTATTCCTGTTAAAATACAAAAGCAACTTTAAGGTCCCATCCCAAAATCTTGCCTGGAGTCCAAACATCCTGACCAAGAACCCATTCAGACTTTTTTGCTGCCCTCAGTTCCACATCCCTTTGTTGGGTTTATTCCCAGGACTGGGCTGCCTCTGGCTGATGTTTTACAGGATCTTGGGAGCGCTCCTGGTTTTCATTTCCTTCTCAGTAGATAAATAATGGCCATATGAGTGGGCCAAACTTTTCGTTTTTTTATAATCCTGTATTAAAAAAGAACCTTTTTTCCTTTGGCAAAAGCTCCCTAACCTGTGTCTCCTGATGGCTGGGGGCTCTTGGCACAATCCTGAGGCTCGTGAAACCATCTGTCCTGTGGTTTCTCATCCTTCCAGTGTCACATTTGAGCTCAAAATTCCACTCAACACACAGAACTTCCTCTTCACTTGTTGTTTTATGACAGTGAAGACACAGAAGGAGCTTCAGTGCTTCCATAAAGTAAGAGAAATGAAGTTCTGGCCATAACAACAATGTGTTGTTTCAATATCCCCCCAATGTCCTCGGTAAAACCGAGCTAAAAACACACATGTCACAAATACCAACCTTTGCCTTTGGTGTGAAGACACAAAACTGGTGAAAAACAAACCCAAAAAGTGGCTGAAAATAAAAAGTACCACCTTGTAAGAGCAAAGCTTTCAGGTCAATCCAAGCCCCATAAATACAGGACAATTTGGAATGTGATTCCAAAGGCACAGAGCAGCAAACCCAGGGAGGAAGAGGCTGCAACTCTTAAGATCATTCCAGTACTAAAATAACTGAAGCTTATAAAAACCACTTTAGGTTGAAAATAGACACAAAGTCACATCCTACCTCATCCAAGAAGTAAGAACTGGATATTCAGGAGCATCCAAGCCACTAATTTCCTTGGAAAGTCTGCTCATGTATCCTGGAAGTTTAAGTAAAAACTAAATTTGCCCCCAAAAAATTAAAAGTTTGTCCCCTAAACCCTGCACCATTTTCCTCTTTTTTTTAATTTGTTTTCTTGGTAGCTTGACTTTCACAATGATTTGAAACTAAAAGAGCAGAGATTTAAGTGGGATATTGGAAGGAATATAATATATTATAAACTGGGAAAGTGTCTCCATGTTTGTGTCTTGTTCCCCAATCCCCCCTTGTTTACAAATCCACACATCAGCAGAGTTAGTGACTCAAGGCTGGGTTAATGAGATGTGGCCCAGAATGTTCCAAAAGGCAGCCTCCAAACCTTTTTGCTAATTAAGCACTGGAGCCACTAATCTAATTTTAGCCAGTGACTGGATTTATTCCTGGTGGAATAAAACGCACTTTAAATCTCATTTAAGAGCCGCCGAGATGCTCTTGACAAATTAAAATATGAAATTAAAAATATATTTAGCTTGTTGCTGCATCATTAAGAGAACCCTCGGTGCGGGGGAGTCGAGCCTGGAGCCTCTGCCTTGTTTTGGGGGTTTTTGCTGCTGGAATGAGGAGCTGGAATAATGATGGAATGTGTTGGGAGAGCAGAGCCCAACCTTCCAACCATCCCCTGAACCCAGGGCAGGAACCAGCAATGCAGTGACAGCTTTGGGGGCTCAGCTTGAGAGAGAATAAAGATAGGAGGGAAAGGAAAATAAATATTCCCATTTAATTGTATATTTAGATACATAATTTTATATTTATATGTTATATATTTATATATATATTTATGTTTTTATATATATTTATTTGTGTTTGGAACACTTCAGTGTGAAGAAATGAGTAGGTGTGGCACTTTTTGGGATGTGGTTTAGTGAGTCTGGTGGTGTGTGGTTGAAGGTTGGACTTGGTGATCTTGCTGGCCTTTGAACTGTAATGATTCTATTTATATTTATAATATAAATATAAAATATATTTATATTATACTTAATATACTTATATATATTTATATTATAATATATGTATATTGTTCTTATAAGTATATATATAAATATATATATAAGCATATATATGAATATATTTTATATTTATACTTTACTCAATATACTTATTTATAAAGATTTATACTATAATAAATTTATATTGTACTTATATATGCTTACTATACTCAATATATTTATAATATACTAGATTTACACTATATATTTTTATATATTAATATATATGAATATATAATATGTATTTATATAATACATAAATTTATAGAGCATACAAATATATAGAATATAAAAATATAATAAAATATATTTCTATAACGTATAAAATACATTAATATATATTAATATATATGAATAGGTAATATATCTATATAATATATACATTTATTTAATATATTTATTATATTATATATTTTTTATATATTTACATATGGCATATATTATATATTAATATACGTTAATATATATGAATAGGTAATAGATTTATATAATATATAAATTTATTTAATATGTAAATATACATAATATAAATATAACAAATATATTTATATAACATAAAATATATATTAATATATAATATATACACTATATATTAATATATATTTATATACATTAATATAACAAAAGTATTTATGTATTAATAAAAATACATTATTTATAGACTATCTACTCCTATATATTTTTTATATATTAACAGTATATATATTTATTGACTAAAATAACCTCTTTTACTCCACAACATCTGTCGATATGCACCATGGCACGGCTGAAACAAATGATCTGTTTTTTTCCCCTGGAAGGCAGAGCTGTTCCAAGCCCTGTGTGATGTTTGTCAGTGTGTGCTGAGCCACAGCTGGATGGCACAGTCCCCTCAGCCCCGGCCCTGGAGCATCCCGGGGGATGCTGGGCCCCAGCCTGGGTTTTTTTCTGGAATTCCAGGTGTAAATCAGCTTCTCTTCAAGGCAGGAGGAGCCTGAGGTGCCCTCAGCCTGCTCTGGGCTGGGGCTGCAGCCTCCTGCTTTTAACCCTTCAGCTGTGTTTTAATATGTCAATGTTAAATAACATTGGTGTCAGTTTTAAAAAACACAGGTTTAAAAGTTAAGATGAGCAAAAGGGTTTGTTTTTTCCTCCTGTGATTCTGAGGTTGCAGGATTGTTTGTGCCTGAAGGAAAATGGGGCAGGGGGTTGATAAGTTGGAGTTGTGTGGAAGGAAAGGCAGGAGTGGGCACTGGAATGCTGGGGCTTTTCCTGGTGGGTTGTGTTGGGAATACACCTCCCTCCATCTCCTCTTCCTCTCCAGGGCAGGGACCGTGCCCTGCCCCCGTGCCCTGCCCCCGTGCCCTGCCCCCGTGCCCTGCCCCCGTGCCCTGCCCCCGTGCCCTGCCCCCGTGCCCTGCTGGTTTTCCTTTGCTTTCCCACCCTGATCCAGCTGCAGGGCTTTGCTTTCCCACCTGGATGCCGACCTTTGGTCCTCCCCCCTTCCTGGAGACCCAGATCCCACCCTTGGGATGGTGGGAACCTGGTGGATGCAGGTACCATTATTATTATAACACCTACAGAGAGAAAATTCCATCTCTTATTTTTCTTAGGAGTGCCCAGGGATGTGGGAAGCCTGGAAGCCACTGAGAGCTCCTGTTTCTGCTCCACAGCCTCCTGTGGGAATCGAAGTGGAGACAGGAGGAGCTTTTTCTCTATTTTTTTTTTTTAACTGGGTTTTGAAAAGAAAAGCACCAAAGCTCTGAAGTCCTGCTGAAAGCTGAGCCCTGAAAGGCTGCACGTGCTCCTAACTCCCTGATAAATCCCTGTGCTCAGAGAGGGGAGGCACCTCTGTGATGGAAGGAAGAGCTGGATGGGGTGGGAGAAGCATCCCAAAGGTCAGGTGGAGTAGGGAGTGGGAGAGGAGGAGGCTGGGGAGGGGGAGAGCAGCCATTCTGGTGGGATATCATAAAAAATACATTAAAAAAAAAAAGGGGGAGGTATCAGGAGTCAGAGAGTGCTGCTGGATGGATCCTGTGGGCTTTTCCCTCCTGGTACCCACTGGAGAAGGATGTGGGTGGTGGGTGAGTGTCCCTGCCCAGCCCTGTCAGCCTGTCCCTGAGAAAAACAGGGATGAAAACTTCCTCCAAAACCTCCTGCTGAAAGGTTTTGCTCTCCCCCAGCACTGGAGGAACAAATTGGCTTGTCCTTGGTCTCCAGCAGCCACCCCACCCACGTGCCAGTGGGGATGGGCATCTCCTCTTCCTTAATCCCATTTCCAGAGCTCACAGTCGATGATGGGTGTGTGATGCCTGGAGGAGGTGCCATTCCTGGCTCTTCTCTCCCAAATCCAGACTCCTGCTTTGCTCACTCTGTCCATGTTAATTAACACTTCCCATTGTGGAAGGGATGAAGTTCCTGATGTGGGAGATGTAGGCTGTGAGCTGAAATTCCATCCTGGATGTGGGGCTGTGGCTGTGTGACTCTAAATGCCAATTATGGCTTTTTTAACTCGCTGAGCTGTTTGCAGCCAATGGGGTATAAACTGTGTTTCATTAAATGAAGAAACCTCATAAAATTACTGGGGATGGCAGCACCATCCCTGTCCTTTTGGAGTCTTTTAAGTGGCACTGGGAGTTGCTTCCAGAGCACAAGTAGAGCTGGGTGCAGAATCCAATCCCAGCCAAATTCCTTTCCCAGTGTAGCATGGGAACAGGGAAAGCTGCTTTGCCTCTCCATGGGTACAAGCACAGAGCAAATGTGGAACTGCTGAAGATCTGCCTCTTAGTTTGGGTAAATTACAGGGCAAAGTGAGCATTTATTGATGCTCAGAAGAGTTTGGAGTACCTGAACTTGCTTAGTATTGATTCCCCTGCAGTCACCGCTCAGCTGCTCCAGGCACGGAAAAATCCTGAGTCAGAGCTGAAAACCCACAGAGCTGCTTTAACTTGTGAAGTAGCAGTGATGCCAAGGCCTGGTTTGGTTGGCTTTCTGGGTCCTGGGGCTCCTCCCTGGGTCTAGGGTGTGTTTTGGAGGCGTTGGCAGCAGGAGGTGCTGAGGGGGGTACGGGCAGTGCTGGGCACGTCTGAGCTTTGGGATCCTCCAGGGGCACCTCGAGCTCTGTGTGTGACACCCTGTGCCTGCAGGACTGGAAGGGCCGTGCTGGTGGTTTGTGTCCTTGGATTGGGGTGTCCTCATGGTACAGCAGAGCCCCTGGCAATGTGCCCAGGCCGTGGCTCCTCTCCCAGCTGGGCTGTGCCTTTAGTGGCACCTTCTGTGCCAGGTCGTGCCTGGGAATGTTTCCTCACCTTTGTGCTGTGATTCCAGGGGTGACACTGAGAAATGTCCTTGGCAGTGAGCTGGACATGGTTCACTGGCACAGGCTGCCCAGAGAAGCTGTGGCTGCCCCTGGATCCCTGGAAGTGTCCAAGGCCAGGTTGGAGCAACCTGAAACAGTGGAAGGTGTCCCTGCCCATGGCAGGGGTGGGATGAGATGATCTTTAAGGTCCCTTCCAACCCAAACCAGTCTGGGATTCAGCTCTGAGATGTGGTTTTGACCTCAGAGGCTCATGAGAGTTTGTCTGTGTGTTTTTGATCCGTGTCCATTTTGAGTTGAGATGTTTGAATAATTGATGTTCTGACAGCTGTGGGAGCAGAAGACTCAAAACTCATCACTTAAAAGTCTTTCTCTGTTGGAGATCTCAGCTTGAACAGTTCAGTGGTTTTATCAACCACGAGGGTGAGGTCCCAGAACAGCCTCAGTGGGAGCAGCAGGGTGAGAAGCTGGAGCCTGTTGTAGCTGTGAGATGGAGCACAAGGAGCTTGTGGGTGGGACTTCATGGCACAGTGTCCTGTGATAAGCCAGGGATGGGATTTAATGACCTAAATGATCTGTGTGCTCCTAGAAGAAAGTAATTAAGGAGTTTGCAGTGAAGTGTGATGGACACAAGGTGGAAACTGCAGATTTATTGATTTTTGGTGACTCAGGTGTGGAGGGTACCTCATGTTCTGTGGCTGGGTGAACCAAGATTGTCTCAAAACAACCCTGTGGGGATTGTTCTGCCTTGGAGGACGATAAGGGAGCAGGTTTATCCCAGAGGATGCAGTGCCAGGCAGCTCAGTGCCCCTTCTCTGGGCTGTGGTGGGGTGTGGGAACACCTGAGCTGCCTCACACAGCACTTGTGCTGCAGGAGCACACTGGCTCCAGCCACCCCATATTCCATGAGGTGGGTGATCCCAATCTAAGCTGGGCACTGTCCCAACCAGGCCCTTGCACTGCCCAGACAAGGTTTTGAAGCTCGTTGCAGATGTTGGGGTGTGTTCATTGGGATGCCTCAGACACCCCGGCGGCTGTTCCAGGGGCTCCATCTGAGCCCAGCACAGCCTCCCTGGGCACTGTCAGCCTGACCTCGGCATTTATGGCAGGCAGAGGCTCGGGAGGAGCACATGAATTCACCAGCCATCTGCTGACACAGCAGGGGTGATGTCCCAGCTGTCCCTGGCCAGAGCAGGGACGTTGTGTGGCTGATCCTGCCCCGAGAACCTTGGATTTTCATTTTTGATGGCATTTCCTGCTGCCACCGGGGTGCTGGAGCCAGCAGAGCCCTGCCAGTGCTCTTGGAGAGTGTTTGTGTGCTGGGATGGATTGTGGTGAAAACCCTTTTGGTGGGAATGTAAAAATTCCTGGAAGGCAAATACGTGGTCTGGTGGTGTTTGCACTGCAAACAGGAGCAGCTGTGCTGGCTGTTCTCCCCTGCTCTGGTCCCAGTCCCTGTTTCCAGGCTGGATGACATTGTCAGCCTGTTGTTTCCTGCTCGTGCTGTGCAGGTGGAGATGGACCCTCCTGTAAAAGTCTGTATAAATCCTGTTACAGGAGCTCCTGAGCTCTCCTGATCCTTGTGTGCTCCATGCTGGGAATGTGGGACGTGGGAGGGGGGACCATGTGCTCCCCTGGCTGAGGGGGATCAATACTGAGTCAAAGTCAAAGAACAGGTGTGTGCTTTTGCCAAATGTGAAGGAATTCTAGAGGACTTGCTTGTGGTCTTGGTTTAGGAACATGAGTCAGATTGATCCCTTCAGTGCTTGGCCAAGGACTCTGGAGTGCCAGGACACAGGGAATGGCTTCCCACTGCCAGAGGGCAGGGAGAGATGGGATCTTGGGAAGGAATTGCTGGCTGGGAGGGTGGGGAGGCCCTGGCCCAGGTTGCCCAGGGAAGCTGTGGCTGCCCCTGGATCCCTGGAAGTGTCCAAGGCCAGGTTGGAGCAACCTGGGCTGGTGGAAGGTGTCCCTGCCCATGGCAGGGGTGGCACTGGATGAGCTCTGAGGTCCCTTCCAACCCAAACCAGTCTGGGATTTTGTGACTTCTGGTGGCTCTGATCCCCTGGATTCTCTGCCCTCTCCCCTGTGGGTGTCCCAGGCTTGTTCCCTCTCCATGAGGTGTTCCAGGAGTGCTGGACAGCTTTGCTGTTCTAACCCAAATTTACGGACTACACTTCCCTCAGCTGCAGATCAGGGTTGATTCTCTGTCTCTGCTTTGCTCCCTGCACTAGGGGTTGGTTTTCCCCCGTTCAGCCACAGCTTTTGCATTAATAATCTGCTGGGATGGTGCCAGCTGGGGCAAAGGAAGCTGTCACCATGTGAGGTTCCTTTGTAATGTTTGGTATCAGTTCTGTGGCCCCACGTGTTCCATTCCTCTTTGGAGCCCTTGTCCTGGAGCAGTGGGGTCACAGTGCTGGTTGTTAAAAGTGCAGGATTGAGTTGTCATGGGATGTCCTTGGAGTTGTCCCTGAGAGCAAATCTCATCCTGCTGCCTCAAGAACCAAGGGGGTTCCAAGGGGGAACATCCTCCTCCAGAACATGCAGTTGTGGGTGAGGGATTCCTCCTTCAGTCTCTGGGAAATCTTTATTCTTCTCTTTCTGAATGTACCTTTAGCTATGGGAGGACATGTGATATATTCTGATTTCTGAACCTGGTCCTGCTGGGCAGTTGTATCCCCATATTAATTATCCTGCCCCTCCCACCCCTGACAAATGCTGCTGCCACTGTCTCATTGTCTCCACTTTCCTTTTCTCTCTCTTCAATGAGCAAATTCCCCTAATAGCTCCATTAAGCCTTAGTGCAATCCTGCCATTAATTCCACTCCATAAGGCAAGTCTGAATGATTCCTTAATTTAATTTCGAGGTATTTTTTTGAAATTCTGATCCAGGTCTTTTCTGTGTCCTTCTCTTGGGCTTTTTGCTGAGTGTTCTCTGTTCATCCTGCTCAGTCCCAGTGAAATGGGGGTTCCTGGGATGGTGCACTTGCTCTGGGACACAGAAATAACCAAAAGAGAGGTAATAAGTCACAGAAATAATGGGGAAATGTTTAAAGAAAGAATGTGAACCTCGTGGTAAGAGAGTCCAGAGCTGAAATAGTTTGTTAAAGCAGAGATTTTTTTTTTTCAGAAGGGCTTTTTAAGGTCCCTTCCAACCCAACCCAGTCTGTGCTTCTGTGACAGTTTTAAGGGGAAAAAAAGTAAGAACAACAAATGACACTGACAGATTATTTTTTTAAAAGTTTTAATTTCTCCTTGTTTCAGTCACATCACTTGCATCCCTCAGGATCCCTCCCATGGTACCTTAAAGGAACAGGCAACTCTTGGGGGGGCTTTTCATGAGTTCCACATGATTTTGAGGGACCCAAGTGGACTTCACTGGGTGAGAGGCTGTTCCTGCACCCAGTGATGAGCCATTAGAAAATTCAGATTATTATATTAGAAAATATTTGTTCTTTGTTCCTAATCTGATTATTTCCCATTATTTCCATTGTCTGGAAGCTCATCCTGGTATTCCAGTGCCTCCTGTACAGACACCCAGAATGGTTTGGGTTGGTAGGGACCCCAGAGTTCCCCCCTGCCATGGACAGGGAACAACCCAGGCAGGAAAACTGTTCAGTTTGTCTTTTCCATGCTGTGCTGGGGCTGTACAATCTATATATAGATTTATAGGCTATAAATCACTGTGGCTGTGGGGAAGGGAGGTTAAGCATTATGTGGAACCCAGCACCAGAGAATGCTTTCCACACATCTTCCCAAGTCAAGGAACACATTCCCTGTAATACTCCACTGGATATCAAGTGTTCCTCCATCCCCTCTGTTTGCTGTGTCCCGTAGCACTTCCACAACCAGCATTTAAGCACCTGCTTATCATTTTTCTGCAGTCAGAGATGTAAAAAATGCTCAATGTGCTCAGAAATAGCCCACATTTCCAGCAGCTGCTGTGTAAACATTCCCAGGAAAGGCATCTTAATGTACGGATTAGGAGGTGTTTTATAATCCTTTTTATTGGATTAGCCATGATAATATTATTATTATTATTATTATACATTGCCACCAATATTTTTTTTTAAATGATGTGACAGAAATGGGCTGGGAGATCCATCAGGGAGCAGAGGACATTCCTCAGACCTGGAAGTGATTTGTGGTAATTGCTGCTTTAATTCAGTGTATTTTCCCTGCTGGGAGGAGGATGAGTCACACCAGCACAGATATTTTCCAACTGCATTAATCTGAGCCCCTAGAAAAGCCCAGAGTTCAGCTGCTCTCTCCTGCTGGATGTTCTCCATCTGGGGTGGGATTTACTTGGCCTGGGAAGAGCCTTTGCCTCCAGGCAGCACCTTGTGGGGATGCTGATGGGTTTGGGATGGTCCTGATGGGAGGCAATTATGGGAACAGCAGAGTGCAGAGGGACTTGGGGACCTGCCTGAGCACTTATTAAATATTCTCTTCCCTTGGAGGGGAGGGTCTGGCACCAAAAGGCCTCTTCATTGCTGCAGTGGGATCCCCAGAGTTGTGTCTTGGTGTTTGTGTGGTTGGAAGTGCCAGTAAACTTTGGCTGTGTTTGTTTCTTGACTCTCCCCAAACGCTCTCCGTGGCTTTCTCACGGATTTAACGGAGCTTGATCCGAGCAGGAGAGGAACAGCTTGGCTGCTGAGGGAAGGAGGGGTGTTTGAAACTCAAACAGGGCAGGTTAAAGTAGGTTTGAAGAAGGAAATTCCTGGCTGGGAGGGTGGAGAGGGACTGGAATGGATTTTCCAGAGGAGCTGTGGCTGCCCCTGGATCCCTGGGAATGTCCAAGGCCAGGTTGGAGCAACCTGGGCTGGTGGAAGGTGTCCCTGCCCATGGCAGGGGTGGCACTGGGTGGGCTTTTTAAGGTCCCTCCATCCCAAACCATTCTGTGAGTTCCTGATTTTCTGGAGTATCATTGGAATGGTGACCCCAGATCCTGTGTCATGTGATGGCAACACAACCACGGGTTCTCCTGGAGCTGCTCTCATCCTGCCTTCCCTGATCCCAGCTGGGCTCATCCTGCCTTCCCTGATCCCTCCCTCAGAGCCAGAATTCGTGGCTGGTTTAGTGTATTCTCAGTTCACCAGTCACAGTTACCTTAGAAGGTCTCTGAACCACCTGCCTGCCCTTCCCAGACACCAACAGGTCCCCGGGATCCGATCCCGTCCCTTCCAGAGGGGCCAAGAGAGGAAACAAAACCTGTTTCTCCTCATGGGCCTTTTAAAAGCTGTGCTTTGGGGCCGAGGAGAGCAGGTTGGATCCCCTGCCCCAGAGCAGGAGGAGCAGGAAACTGGGAATTCACATTTCCCATGGGGTGAGAATGCTCTTTTTCCTCACTCCTTCCTCAGGGCTCTGCAGGCAGAGGCACCACCTTTTCACCCCTGAAGGCACCACTGTGTCACCCCCACAGCATGTTCTGCTCCTCCTTCCCTTCCAGCTTCTCCAGTTCTTCCCTGGCACTGGGAATGAGAGGAATCAGGCTGTGCTGGATCAGCAGATTCCTCCCCACACCCCTTCCAGAAGGGACAGCAAAATGCTGATTATTTTGATTTATCCCTTTGAATTCTGCACAGTTATCTCGCTTGAAAGGAGCTGTCCCACCTGTTGAAGGGTTTTCTGGCCACTCCAGGCAGTTTGGGCATTGGGATAAGGAATGGCTGGTTCTGCAGGAAAAAGGAGATTTGGCTGCAAAAAGTGACATTATCATAAATATGCATAAACCACATGGAAAAAAAAAGGCAATTACTGTGGCCTTAAAAGCTCGAAACAGTTTAGCAGAACAGATGGGTTGCATAAATCTGGCAAAAATGAGGGCAGGAGGGATTTGTGTGTGGCAGGAAGGGATCAGAGCAGGGTTTGCATGATAAAGAATTTACTGTGGCTTGGAGAGGGTCCATTTTCCTACAATTCCAGAGTAAAAGCAGTGTCTGGGATCACAGGACAAGGTTCCCCTCAGCTGGGTGTGGGGAGTTACCTGGGGATCTCCCAGCACCAAAAAGCTGCTCTGCAGAACCAGGAATGTTCCCATCTTGGGAAGTTTCCTGTTCTTCTCTACTCCAGCTTCTCTCCCAGTCACAATCCCAGACTGGGTTGGGCTGTAAGGGACCTCAAAGCTCATCCAATCCCACCCCCTGCCATGGGCAAGGACACCTTCCACCAGCCCAGGTTGCTCCAACCTGGCCTTGGACACTCCCAGGGATCCAGGGGCAGCCACAGCTTCTCTGGGAATTCTATTCCAGGGCCTCCCCACCCTCCCAGGGAGGAATTCCTTCCCAATATCCCACCTATCCCTGCCCTCTGGCAGTGGGAAGCCATTCCCTGTGTCCTGTCCCTCCATCCCTTGTCCACAGTCTCTCTCCATGTTTCCTGTAGCCCCTTCAGGTCCTGAAGGCCACAATCAGGTCACCCCAAAGCTTCTCTTCTCCAGCTGAACAATCCCAGCTCTCCCAGCCTTTCCTCCCAGCAGAGCTGCTCCATCCCTCTGACCATCCTGGTGCCTCCTCTGGGCTCTCTCCAGCAGCTCCATGTCCTCCCTGTGCTGTTCCCAGGGCTGGAGGCAGCTCTCCATGGTGAACAATTCCCATCTCTCAGCCACAACCAGCTCCTGTTGGTGTGGATTGTGGTGGGAATTTTGGGAGCTCGGTGGTATCACAGTACTTTCCTTGGGTGCTTCTGTGTTTGAACTGGAGGAGGGTTTTCCTCCTGTTTTATGAACAGCCATTAATCAATATTGATGCCTTTAGCTCACTGGGAAGATGCAGCCTTTGGAATAACAAACAGGAGGCAAAACCTCTTCCCCGTGTCCTCTGAGAGACAAGTGAGAACACTGGACATCATCCCCGTGTTCCCCCTTGTGCTCCTGTGGCAGAGCAGTGCTTGCAGAACTGTGAAAATATCCACATTTTACCCAGCTGGAGCCTGCAGTGAGGATTGTCCCAAATTCCTGAGGATGGAGAGGCCACTGCTGACCAGAAGTGCCAGTCCCCCTGGTTTGGGTGTTTGTGTGGGGGATGATTTTGTGCAACCTCGATTGAAAGACTCTGGAGAGGCTCAGCCCATCTTGTCCATGAGGAAATTCCAAGTCTTCTTCTCTTTCTGTAGGAAATATCTTCCTGCCTTTCCATCTCAATGTGTAGGAATGTACTCCAGGGATTTTGTGACAAAATATTCAGCTTTTCCTGTGTTTCCAGCATCCTTACTGTGAGGTGGGGGATACACAGGATTCTGTGCTGTATCTCCACATGTTTTCTGGAACAGGTTGGTCCAATCCAACCACTGCCTGGGTGACATCCCAAGGGAAATTTCCTGAATTAATTTGTGATTTTTTTTTTTTTTTTTTGTGTGTCATATATTTTTCCCTCAGATCAGCTTCAAAATCCCTCCAGGGAACTGCTCCACCACTTAAGTGGTTTACAAATAAACGTGACCTTTGTTGTAGTTGTCAGCAGCTGATGCCAGAGCAGCCTCTCCTGGCAGGAACAGCTTGTTCCTTGTCAGTCTGCAGCTGTATTTGGGAGCAGGGTATGGATTAATCACCAGAAACATGGTTATGTTTTAATTTCTTCTAAGAGCTTTGCAGTTTTTCGTGTAGTTTGTTTTTCCCGGTTTGATTATTCACTGGGTTGAGCTGAAGTGTGAGTTTTTAGATGCTGAAGAGGGCTCTAATTTAAGTTTAATTTTATATCACATAAAGTGTATGAAAGAAGCTGAATTCCAAAGGAAGCAAATTGTAGGATAATCACAGAATTCCAGGATGATTTGGGTGGGAAGAGACCATAAAGCCCACCCAGCTACAACCCCAATACCTTCCACTATTCCAGGTTGCTCCAGCCTGGCCTTGGACACTTCCAGGGATCCAGGGGCAACCACAGCTTCTCTGGGCAACCTGTGCCAGGATCACCCTCCCAGCCAGCAATTCCTTCCCAATATCCCACCTATCCCTGCCCTCTGGCAGTGGGAAGCCATTCCCTGTGTCCTGTCCCTCCCTGTTTTGGTGAATAGTCTCTCTCCTGACTCAGGTTTTATAAACAGTGAGTCTGTTACAGAATCTAATTCTGCTGCTAACAAGCAAATAGGTGGATTTTGTGTCCTATTGATCTCAGAATTACCTGACTGATGCCAAAAATCAATCACAAACCTCTTCAGAGCAGCTCCACAACAGGATCCTTTTTATTAAGCCTGTCCGTGATTTATAGTTTTGTCATTAGTGTTAATGCAGAGTTAATCTCAGTCCTTCATTGTAACACCTTCACTGGGGCATTGATCCTTCCTCAGCTGAGCTGCTCCTGTTCCACGGGCTCTCCCAGAGCAGCTGTGCTGCCCTTCCTTCAGCAGCATGGAAGGAATGACCCAGGATCACCAGCCCAGCAGTCTCTGGGAGGGTGGGGAGGCCCTGGCCCAGGTTGCCCAGAGAAGCTGTGGCTGCCCCTGGATCCCTGGAAGTGTCCAAGGCCAGGTTGGAGCAACCTGGGCTGGTGGAAGGTGTCCCTGCCCGTGGAAGTGTTTGGAATAAGATGGGCTTTGAGGTCCCTTCCCACTCAAACCTTTCCACTCCACTCAGATGACCTCTTTAAAGAGTCTCTGCTCTTCTGCACCCTCAGACATGTGAGGTTGGCTTCAGTCTGCAAAACAGGCAAACCTGCTGGCTGATGAAGGCAGAAGGATGGGTAATATTTGGAGGAAAAAGCAGTGCTCCCACTTGGGCAGTTTTGTTGGCAGCACTCTCCTTTCACTGCTGGTTTTGAAGGTTTGGGGGAATGGCACAGAAATGGGTTTTGATCTTGAGATCTTATGGATTTTTTTCTCCCTTCAACATTGCAGAGAACTGAGGAGCCTGTAAATGATGGCAGGTCAGATGGAAAGAGGGAGTTAAATACGTGTTTAGAGCTGCACTAACTTGCTTTGCTCCTGGGATGGGCTGAGGTGCTCCCTGGCACCTGTACCTTGGGTTTCAACTCCAAGGGCTGCTTGGTGAGGTTTGGGCAGTTTTACAGACTGACTGGGCAGGAGGGAGAATTTCTGTACCAAGGGGGGGGGGACACCCCCTGCCCAGGCTCCCTGGAGAGGTGGGTGATGCCCCAGGACTGTCCAAGAGACATTTGGGCACCGAGGACATGTCTGACCCTTTGCTCAGCCCTGGCACAGCCGGGCAGTCGGAGCAGGTGGTTGTTGTAGGTCCTTTCCAGCTGGAATAATCCATGGATAGAAAAAATGGTTTGATGAGGGCTCTTCAAGGGATGTTGGTGGTAGAAGTGGGAGGCCAGCTTGGGAATCAGTGGAACTATTCAAGGGAAGCATTCAAGAGGCACTTGGGAATGACCCACAGCCAGGTCTGGAAGGGATTTAATAAATGACTGTACAAGAATTTTGTTCAGACACAGGTGGTCACCTCCCCTCTCCACCACTGGAGACCAGGCTGGGCTGCACAGCCTCTGCTTTGGACTCTTGATTTTCCATCCCCAGGGAGCTTTTGGCTCCCTCTGGAGCGAGTGAGGCTGAGTTGTGCTAGAGCAAACACCTTTTAGTTTGAGTGAACCTTGAGGGTTTGCTCCTGGAAAATCCCAGTGCTCCATCTGTGCTCTAGGAGGGTGAGTTGTTTGTGCCAGTCGGGAATTCCAGCATGCAGCAATGATCCCACTCTCTGCATGATTTTTTTAAGTCAATGGAGAAGAAACACTGTTTTGAAAAGCCACTTGGAAAGCTTTGTAGTTGATGTGGATCCCTCAGCTGGTCACAGAGGGCAGAGCCACCAAGGTTTGACACCTTCCAAGGGGAGTCCTCCATGGTTCTGATCCCTCGTGGTCTCTGGGTGGGATTCTCAAACATCCCAAATCCAAAGAGGAGGGGTTTTAAGCCTTTCCTACATCCCTTTAAAGCCCAGGAGTGCAGTGATTTGCAGGACAACTTGGGCTCAATTTCAGCCCCATCTCCCCCCCTCTGCCCCTGCCCATCACCCCTCAGGCTCTCATGTCCTGCCTCCCGGGGTTCTGGAAGCTTTGGAAAACATCCTCCTGTTAAAGAGGCACTTCTCCCTCAGTGTGATCCCTCCCTCCAGGTCTGATGGCTCACACGGGGATGTTTCTGTGCAGCAGTTGTTTTACACTTCCCTGCTGTGCCCAGGTCAGTGGTCACTCTTTATCTTCTGTAAACATTCAATAGCTGCTTTTCTAAACTCTGCCTGATTCCTGTAAAAATGGATTTCTTGTCAAAGACTCTTTTACTGAAAAAAAAAAAAAGAATAAATAACAAAAAACAAACTCCACAACAACATCAAACCAAACAAAACCCCCCTAAGGGTTCACTTTTATTATTTTTTTCTTCCCAGTCTCTGTCATTATCTGCTGCCTGCTCCTGGATTTCATTTCCAGCACTCAGCTGTTACTCTGACTTTATTCCTAAGAGGTTCTGGTTGCAGCACTGCTGGATTAGGGCTGGCCTAAAACCCCCTCCCCGTGGCCTGTGTCCCATCCTCTGCTTTTAGATGCTTTTCACACAACTCTGACTGGCTTGGTTGTGACCAGAGGGAGGTGTTGGGATGGAGATCTCACTCCTTGGAGGAGCAAAGAGCTCAATTTTGGGAGCTTTGGGCTGGGAGGTGGGTTTTTGGGGTGGGATGAGCTGGGCTTGTGCCAGCAGGAGCAGTGAGGTCTGGCCATGGCAGGGGCAGGGAATGAGAGGAGCTTCAAGGTCCCTTCCAGCCCAAACCACTGTGGAATTCTGGGTTTAACACAGCACAGAACCCTAGGCTGGATATATTTTGGGTACTGAGCTTCCCTTTGGGTCTGGGGGGGGTGGAAGGAATTCTCACCTAAGAGCCATTAACTGGGAAATGTCAGAGGCACCGTTGATGTTGCTTAATGATGCACACGAGGCTTAAAACCCCTTAGATCTGTTCAGCAAAAGTAAAATCAGTTTTGTTTTTTCTGTTGTTTTTTTTTTTTTTTTTTTTTCTCCTGCATTTTTGCATCTCGTGTTTCAGGCATTAGGAAGTATTTCACGAGTCGTTTATTCACAATAAATTAAAAATCCTGAAACATGACACTGCTGTGAATATAAAGTGGGTTTTATTGCTGATTTGCTGGGTGACTCTTCCTGCTGCAAGAAGGGATTAAGATCAGAACTAGTTTACTTGGTGTGTTCAAATATTTCCTTTTAGGGGTATTTACAGTGGGTTAAAACAAACTAATTAGTGACCAGCTCTGTTCTGCCATGGCACTTAAAATCAGGGGCCGATTTATTCTTGGTTTGGCACGGGGCACAATGGAGATAAAAATGGCTCTGGGGGATGAGAGCAAGGAGGGAAGAATGGGATAAGAGTGTCCAAACTGTGGCTTGGTGGTGTCTTGGAAATGCAGATCAGTTGTTGTGTTGATGGAAATGAAAGCTAAAAATAATGTAAAATATATATTTATTAATTTATGTTTATTACAGTGAATTTATGTTATTAAATATATATTTAAATAATATTTATTGTAACATTTTATTATATTTTATTTTGTTATTTATTAGATAAGTTCAGTGCACATCCTCAGTTTTTATGTTGGGGAGGGCAAGGAATAACTGTTCTTTGTTCAATCTCCACACACCTTTTAAGACTGAAATGGTCTTTGCCATATAATCCTCTCCACTGGCCTTTTGCTCAATCCAAGGAATCTCTGTAGGTCTTGTAGGATCCTTCACTCTGTCTGGTTCAGGTGCATCTCCTTGTTCCAAGGGGTTTGGCTGCCATGGAGGAACTGCTTAGGATGTGGAAAAAAAAAAAAAATTAATTTATTTTTTGTTGTTTGATCTTTGGTCCTGCTTTTGATGTCCTCCTTGTCATTGTGCTGCTGTGTCAGAGCAGATCTCCCCAGGCTCTCTGCAGTCCCTGTCCTGGAGAACAGGGTGATTTAATATCTGTTCCTGTGTCCACGAGCTACAGACTCTTATTTCCATGTGCATTCCCTTGTAATGGCAGCTCTGAATTCCATCCACCCTTTTATTGCCCTTCAGATCTTCCCCAGCAGCAGTAATTGGATTATACTGGTTAAATTCCCTGTCAGCTCCGTGCCTGCCCCCTCTGCCAGAGCTCCTCTCATTATCCCTAATATCGTTTGCAGGGCCTGGTTTAAGGGGTCAGAACCTGCCAATGTGCCAAGCTCCACTTGCTGCAGACTCAGATGGAAATATGTGTTTTATGGCACCAATGCCTCTTGTGTCTGGATTTTTTCCCCCCTTTTTAGAGTCGTATCTGCTCAGTGTGGAGGGTGGGAAATAAAGATCTTGGCACAAACTGAAGTAAAAACTCAAAACAGCGACAAAAAACCCCCCATAAAGATGGGAAATGGGTAAAGGATGTGGCAAACAACTGGTGGATATAAAGGGTAATGTTAGAAAAACAGGAGCTGTTTTAAGCTGAAGAGACAAAACTGCCTCAATATCTGATGTAATGACTTGGAATAACTCAGGGATTTATGAGGATATGATGGTGTAGGAAAGGGTGGAATTATTAATGCTGGTAATGATGGAGAAAGAAATGCTAAGAGCTGGGCATAAATAGGAAATGAGCCAGGGCTGGAAGGGCATCCAGGGAATATCAGGGATGGGGTGAAAACATGGGATGGGGATTGCTGGGAGCTTGTAACCATTGATGTGTCACTTGGGTGAGTTCAAAACTGCAGGAGGCAGCTGCTGGCACCTCTCAGTGGCTCAGCACAGCTGCTCTCATGGAATTCTGGAATTCCTGAGGCTGGAAAAGTCCTCCCAGCCCATGGATCCCCCCTGTGCCCCATGCCCCCCTTGTCCCCCAGCCCAGAGCACTGAGTGCCACGGCCAGGCCTTCCTGGGACACCTCCAGGGCTGGGCACTCCAAACCTCCCTGGGCAGCCCCTGCCAAGGCCTCACCACCCTTTCCAGGGGGAAATTCCTCCTGAAGAGTTCCTTGATCTGTGGTTCCCTCCTCCCTCCACGCAGGAGGAACATTGTGGGGTTGGAGGTGGGGGAAGAGCCACGTTGGACCTTGGGGACATGCAGGGAATCCACACCCTGCTGTGTTTGAGACACTTGGAATGGAGAGCACCAAGCCAAGGAGGGGGATGTTGAGTCTCCAGGGAAATGAGATGGACACCAAAATCTTGGCTGCTCCATTGCTTTCCAGGGAAAATGGACTTGAGGAACAAGGAGAGGGCTCAGAAGCTCTTTGCAGGAAGAGAATGGAGGAATCCCAGAATGGTTTGGGTTGGGAAGGGCCTTAAATCCCATCCAGTGCCACCCCTGCCCAGGACAGGGGCACCTCCCACTAGCCCAGGTTGCTCCAAGCCCTGTCCAACCTGGCCTTGGAAGCAGCAGTTTCCCTCCCATTTAACTTTGAATTCAGCAAAGGCTGGTGTTACTCAGCAGAGGAAGAAGGTTTATCACGTGCAATAACCCTGGGTTTGTGAGGTATCATCATGTTCAGGAACATTTCTATAATCAAAACCCAGGTTTAGTACATTTAGTACCTGTTTGGCCTCTCCTTAAAGTTATAGACCCAGCCCTGGTTCTGCCAGTGAAATGTGGGGCCTTGAGGTTTTTTTTTTTTTTTAGGGTATAAAACCAAGAGCTTTGGTTGTAAAACATAAAAACGGGGAAATCCTGCTCGAAACACTGAATTTGATTTTGTGCTGAAGTGGCAGAGATTACACTAGATGTGTTTTCACAACGGTGTGTGCACTAAAAGTGGTAAAATTCCCCCCAAAGCTGGGAGTGTGTGGTGGAACCCACAGGCTGGGCATAAAAAGCAAGAATTTGTGACATGAAACCACCTGAGCTCTACAGGCCAGTAAATCTGCCGTAGTATAAGAATTTTCTTCCTGGATCTTGACTTATAAAACAAGTAGAAAAATCCCTTTCAGAAGCTCATGTGAGTTCTGCAAATCCATGGGCAGGCATGGATTTATTTCCCAGGCCTTTCCCCACCCTCTCCCTTCATCTGTGTGTTTACAACCTCTTCTGTAATTATAATCATTATCTCTAATTAGCCTTTGAGTACCTGCTGAGGGTTTATTGTCCTAAACACCAAATCCAGGTGTAATTAAGCCCCCAGCCATGCTGAGTGGCCCCTGGTCTGGGATTTCCTGATCTCCCAAAGGAATGAGCAGAGACCATGGGTTGGAAGAGCTGAACGTGTTTAAGGTGTCAGGAACCAACAATGGAACTGAGAATTTAGGAGGATTTCCAGGGGGCAGTAACAGGAATCACATACTGAACCTGGCTCGTGTCACCCACAGGTTTTATTGATTTATTAGTGAATTTTCTGCACAGCCACAGAACAATTTCAGCTGTAAAAGTTCTGGAAGTCCTAATTCAGCCCCTGCTTCCAAGCTGCATTAGGTTGGTGATTTCCTTTCCCAGCTGATTTTTGTCCAGTTTGAGGGTGGAGGTCACGTCTTTTTTTGGAGCCTCTCTCAGTGCTTAAGGAACCTCAGTGAATTAATAATTTCTTTTTCTTCCAACATCTCGGAATTTTCCTTGTTGCAAACTGAACTGGTTATAATTGAGATGTGGGATTTTTTTGGTCCTTTTTTTGGTCCTTTTTTTACTTTTTTAACTTTTTTACTTTTTTTTACCTCTTTTTACTTTTTTTACTCTTTTTTACTTTTTTTACTCTTTTTTACTTTTTTTACTCTTTTTTACTTTTTTTACTCTTTTTTTACACTTTTTCTTTTTCTCCTTTTTTCTCCTTTTTTTCTCCTTTTTTCTCCTTTTTTCTCCTTTTTTTCTCCTTTTTTTCTCCTTTTTTTCTCCTTTTTTTCTCCTTTTTTTCTCCTTTTTTTCTCCTTTTTTCCTCCTTTTTTCCTCCTTTTTCCTCCTTTTTTCCTCCTTTTTTCCTCCTTTTTTCCTCCTTTTTTCCTCCTTTTTCCCTCCTTTTTCCCTCCTTTTTCCCTCCTTTTTCCCTCCTTTTTCCCTCCTTTTTCCCTCCTTTTTCCCTCCTTTTTCCCTCCTTTTTCCCTCCTTTTTCCCTCCTTTTTTCTCCTTTTTTTCTCCTTTTTTCTCCTTTTTTCTCCTTTTTTTCTCCTTTTTTCCTCCTTTTTTCCTCCTTTTTCCCTCCTTTTTCCCTCCTTTTTTCCTCCTTTTTTCCTCCTTTTTTCCTCCTTTTTCCCTCCTTTTTTCCTCCTTTTTTCCTCCTTTTTTCCTCCCATTTTCCTCCTTTTTTCCTCCTTTTTTCCTCCCTTTTTCCTCCTTTTTTCCTCCTTTTTTCCTCCTTTTTTCCTCCCTTTTTTCCTCCCTTTTTTCCTCCTTTTTTCCTCCTTTTTTCCTCCTTTTTTCCTCCTTTTTTCCTCCTTTTTTCCTCCTTTTTTCCTCCTTTTTTCCTCCTTTTTTCCTCCTTTTTTCCTCCTTTTTTCCTCCTTTTTTCCTCCTTTTTTCCTCCTTTTTTTCTCCTTTTTTCCTCCTTTTTTTCTCCTTTTTTTCTCCTTTTTTTCTCCTTTTTTTCTCCCTTTTTTCTCCTTTTTTTCTCCCTTTTTTCTCCCTTTTTTTTTTTTGGGATTTTTCTGTTGGTGTTTTAAGTTAAAGCCTCACCTGTCCAGCCTTGACCTTCACAAAGACCACGTGGAAGGGGAAGGTGTGGAAAGGATTTTCCTTTTCCCTGGAAGTGTCCAAGGGCAGGTTGGACAGGGCTTGGAGCAACCTGGAGTAGTGGAAGGTGGGGGTGGGAATTAGATGCTCTGGAGTATCCCTCCCAACCCAAACCAGTTTATGATTCCCTGGAGTATGTGGGGGGCAAAAGGAAAAAGCCTTTTCAAGGTAAAACTCATTGAAGAGCTGGGCTTTTAATGCACTTAGACTGAAATGTTCAATTATTTTCTTGCTGTTCAAGTAGTAAAACTCAGTCATAAAACTCTAGAGCAGTTTTTTCTACTCTGGAGAAATTCAGGGATGGTGGAAGGAGGTGTCTGATGGGTTCTAGTGGGAAGATCCCTTTATTTTGGGGCAGTTTGCTTTTTGTTTGTTGGGTTCCATCAGTGTCAGCACCAGGGGCTGGTGGGACCTGCCTGATCCTTGGATCATCCCAACCCCAGCTGGAGCTCCTGGATGGAGAAATCCTCCAAGAAGCAGCACTAAATACCCCTGCTGCTCCCAGTCTGGAGCTACACGCTCCAAATAAGGCAAATTTCACACAGTTTTTGTGGGGGTTTGTGTTCCCTGCTGAATTCCCTACTAGGTTCCCATGAACCCTGGTTCTAGAGGCAAAGCTTTCAGTCCCTGTTGTGTCAGGAAAGGAGGTGGCCAGTCCTGGATTCTGGGAGAGCTCCCACTTCCTGGGAATGCTGGACAGCTCCTGGCCCCCTTAACTCCAAGGTTTCTGCAGGATAAGTCTGGTTTAGATTTTTTCTTCCCTCTTCAGTTCCTGATGGCAGGGAATTGGAACAAGATGGCTTTTTAAATCCTTCCCAACCCAAACCAGAGGCTTGGAAGGAGATGAGCTTTAAATCCTTCCCAACCCAAACCAGGAGCTTGGAAGGAGAAGATCTTTTAAATCCTTCCCAACCCAAAGCAGGGGCTTGGAAGGAGAAGATCTTTTAAATCCTTCTCAACCCAAAGCAGGGGCTTGGAAGGATCTTTAAATCCTTTCCAACCTCAACCACTCTGTGATTCCATGATTTCCAAGGCCCCAGTAACTGAAATATCCTGAAATAAAACTGCTGCTGCTTGAGCCCTGGGGGACAGAGTATGAGAGTCATCCATCCTCCTGTGCAGCTGGAAGAGGAGCAGCTCCTCCAGTAATGATCCTGCTAAAGGGGTGTATCCCCCCATCCCCAGCCTGGAATAAATCCCCGAGATATTGTGGTGGTGGTGTTATTGAGCTGTAACCCCAGGATCCATCCTGGGCTGTTTGTGGCCTAAACACACACTAAAATATCTTCAGATTGTTACAGGGATCGGTGAGGGGCTGGATCCAGGGCGCAGGGTCAGGTTGTTCAAGTTGGTGATTTATCATGTGAGAGGGGGAGAAACAACTGCCACAAACTTGATTTTTCTGGAGGAAATCCTGAGTATTTCCCATGTGGCAGTGGGCTGTTGGAGAGGATACTGCAAAATCCCTGTTTTCCCTCTACTCAGCCATCCTTTCAGTGGTTCCAAGGCAGTGCCAAAGGTTGTGGTTTCAGGATTAACTCCTTTGCCAGACTCTTCTCCCTTCCAGTGGGAAGCCATTCCCTGTGTCCTGTCCCTCCATCCCTTGTCCCCAGTCCCTCTCCAGCTCTCCTGGAGCCCCTTTAGGCCCTGCAAGGGGCTCTCAGCTCTCCCTGGAGCCTTCTCTTCTCCAGGGGAACCCCCCCCCCCAGCCTTTCCTTCTGAATTCCATGATTTTTGGGGCAGGCTGTGTGTGTTTGGGATGGAAATGACTCATTTCAAACCAGCAAATCTGTTCCTCCTCCTGGAAGCACAAAGAACCAACGATTCCTGTGGTTTATTTTAACTTTAAAGGTTATTTAAGTGTTTACTGAGCTGGATTCAAAGCAGATGCTGAGAGAGGACATGGAAAAGCAGTAAGAGAATAGAAAAGGGATAGAAAATCTTAAGTTACAGTGAGTCTTTAGGCTGGAAGCACATGACAATGAGCTGCTTTATTGCTGCTCCATCCCAGTCCATCCTGGGCTTTTATGGGAACATTTCAGTGTCTCTGCTCAATATTGGCACCATCAGAGCAGCCTCCAAACTGCTCCTGGTGGATGAAGTTTTTATTTGAGTTTATTGTGGCGTTTGCAGCAGAAATCCAGCATTCAAATGTCAGGTGCTTTCCCTGGGCCACCTCTGGCTCAGGGTCTGCAAAGATTATGGGAAAATAATCCTCCCCGAGAGAGAGAGGGAGATTCTGGAGGTGCATTATCAAATATCCTCCCTGTAATTACCCGGCCTGGAAATGGCTTTCCCTGTGCCCATTTGCTCTCTGATTATCCTGGTGGGTTAATTGCTGCCTCATTAGAATCTCCTGGGTGAAATCCTGACTGTTTATGGTCCTGGACATTTGGACACAGCTCAAGTTCTGCATCTCAATTCTTTTTTTTTTTTTTTTTTTTCCTCCTGCAAATTCTTTTTAATGTTCTGGATAGATTTAATCTAATTCCTCTGATATAAAAACGAAGAAATCTGTGTTTGAGACACTTCTCGACTCGAAAGAACATAAAATCTCTATTTCAGGGCTTTCAGAGCACAGCCTTTCTGTTATTATTGACTTGTGTGTAATAAATCATTACAAAGCCAACTTCAATTTTGTTTGGAGGTGCTCTAATCTCAAATACAACATCTAAAAGAAACCAATAACAAACACAGCATTATTAGTAGTAATAGTTTATTTTCAGAGCTTTGTCTCTGCAGTGGGGCCTGGTTAAAGCTCAGGAATATTTTGATTTACTGTAAAACTTTTCCTGCCAAGTTTGACTCGAACCATTCCAGGCCCATCCGTTGGCAGAGCGTGGGATTCATTTGGACAGTTCAAAATCCTTTCCCGTGTTTCAGTTGGGTTTTGTTCTCCTGGATATCCCTCCTTTGCTGTCCTGAGCTCCCTGAATTTTTGCTGAGCCACCTCTGTCCTACAGGCTGGGAAACAAATGAGGGGTGAGGTCAGAGGGGTCAATTAAATCCTCTGAATGACTCCTGAAAAATGTCCTGTTGTGACATTTCCTGTCCAAGCCCTGGACACACCAGTAGCTTGGGGTTTTTTTGGAGAAGGTAGAGAGCATAAAATCCACTGGCTTTTCCCCCAAAAATTAATTCTTTATTCCAGAAATTTAATTATATTCCTTTATTTTGGTGTAAAGGCTGGTCTGTTTTAGTAACACCCTTAGAGACAGTGATGCTTTCCCTGGGATGAATTTCTCTGGTCTCATGCTCTTAAAAACTTTTATTTCTGTTCCCTCCTCTTGTAAAACCCCCTGGAACCAAATATTTTTAACTCCTTTGGAGGTATTTACCCGCTTAATCAAATATATTCATCCTGCTTTTCCAACAGCACATCCTGGTCTCTCCAGATTCATTTTATTTAACAGCACACCAAGCATTGCAGAGGTTGAATAAATCCCTCATTTGCTCTCTGTAGTTGACAATAACGGGGTTGTATTTGAAGTTTTATTATCCCATCCAGGACCTACCAACAAATAAAAATATCCTGAATCTGAAGAGGGAATTACATCCATTATGGGGGGTTATGGAGTATGAATTTTTAGAAGTGCTCCTCTAAGGTTTTTCTTATTCTTGCAGAAGGAATTCTTTTGGAAATGCTCCTTGGAATTATGTTGGGCTAAGAAAATATTCCATGGGACTATTTTTTTTTAGTCTAAAGGAATGAAACGGAATTTGGGAAAAGGACAAAATGCTTCAATATGAAATCACCCTTCTGAGTCACCCTATTTAGAGGTAGTTGAATTATTTAAATGACAATTCTTTATGTTTTAATATGAGAAAATGAGTGAGGTTTTTAGTCTTGTTTGCTGAATGTTGTTTGAGGTATAAAGTGAAATTTGTTACTGAAAATTGAAGAGGGAAGAGGGGAAAACTACTGAGGGTGACGGAAGAGAGGTTCTTGTTCTATGGAACTGTAAAATGGAATATCTTGAGCTGGAAGGGACCCCCAAGAACCATCCAGTCCAACCCCTGGCCCTGCCCAGGACACCCCAACAATCCCCCCCATCCCTCAGAGCGTTGTCCAAACCCTCCTGGAGCTCTGGCAGCCTTGGGGCTGTGCCCACTGCCCTGGGGAGCCTGGGCAGTGCCAACCACCCTCTGGGGGAACAACTTCAGTTACTCTTAAACTCAAACTACACTTGATACAAATATTTGGATTCTCATTTGCTGTGGAGAACTATCACAGAGGACATCCAACAGCATGGAGAAGTTGTGGCTGCCCCATCCCTGGAAGTGTTTAAACAGGTTGGACGGGGCTTGGAGCCACCTGGGCTAGTGGAAGGTGTCCCTGCCCATGGCAGGGGGTGCAATGAGATGGGCTTGAAGGTCCCTTCCAACCCAAACCAGTCTGGGATTCCTCCTCCACCTGCCAAGGTGGGTGCTTTAGGAGCTCTCAATGCTGAGTTGGCTCCAGAATCAACTTCACAGAATCTCAGAACCTGCTGAGCTGGAAGGGACCCCCAAGGCCCATCCAGTCCAACCCTCAGCCCTGCCCAGGAACATCCCCAAGAGTCCCCCCTGTGCCCCAGAGGATCATCCAAACCCTCCTGGAGCTCTGGCAGCCTTGGGGCCGTGCCCACTGCCCTGGGGAGCCTGGGCAGTGCCCCCCATTCCCTCCTTTCCCTTGGGAGCAGGTTCCCAATCCTGTGTGGCTCCAGTGGCTCATCCTGTCGTAGGGAATGCAGGTGGGAACTGTGTTAAAAGGGCAAAACTTCCCCCTGTGCTGGTGCAGAGAGAACAGCACTGCCTGTTCCCTGACAGATCCCACTTGGGAACACTTCACACTGAAAGCTCCTGAGCTGATATTGGAAAACTGGTGCTGGAATTATTACCAGGATCTATTTTCAGCTCCCTTTCATTGTGGTGTTGGCAAAATGTCCCACTCCTCTGGAATCACAGCAGCAGGGAGGGGGGGGTGGGATTCACGGGGCTGCAGCTCCCAGGGGTGGGCTCTGCTCTGGTGGGAAAGTACAAGGGAAGAAAGGGAAAAGGATGAGAACAGGGCTGTGGAAGCAGGTTTGCCATGGTGGTTCCTACCACCACGTTCCCAAGGAAGGGTGTCCTGGATTGGGATCCCGTGGGGGGGTGACAGCCCTGAGCTGGGCAGCTCTGGGGAGCAGGGAGGGGGTGAGGGAGTCACCTCGTGCCCAGCTTGCCCTTGAGGGTTTTTTTTTTAGGGTATAAAACCGGGAGCTTTGGTTGTAAAACATAAAAACAGGGAAATCCTGCTCAAAACACTGAATTTGATTTTGTGCTGAAGTGGCAGAAATTACATTAGACATGTTTTCACAATGGTGTGTGCACTAAAAGTGGTAAAATTCCCCCCCAAAGCTGGGAGTAATTGATGTAACCTATAGGATGAGCATAAAAAGCAAGAATTTGTGACATAAACCCACCTGAGTTCTACAGGCTGGTAAATTTGCTGTAGTATAAGCAGGGGGGAGGTGAGGGAGGCACCTCATGCCCAGCTTGGCTCCTGCTTTATTCCCAACTGCTGGTTTGTCTTTGGGGATCCCCAAACAGCAGGGAAGGGCTGTGGGGTCAGAGCTGTGAGGGGAGAGTGGATTATCCTGTGGAAGGAAGGGAGCTGCTCCTCAGTCCCAGGATCCCAGACTGGTTTGGGTTGGAAGGGACCTCAAAGCCCATCCAGTGCCACCCCCTGCCATGGGCAGGGACACCTTCCACCAGCTCAGGTTGCTCCAAGCCCTGTCCAGCCTGGCCTGGGACACTTCCAGGGGGTTCCCTGTTGCTCCTGGTGCCTGTGCTGGAGCTGCAGAGAGGGACAAGCACTTCCTTGGGCTGGAGAGGACACAGGGCCCTCATCCCTCAGGGTCTGCTGCTCTTTGTCCTGGAACTTCCAGCTCTTTGTCACCTCAGGAAAGACTAAATAAGTCCATCCTATCCCCTATCCCCCCTTCTGTCCTGGAAGCAATTTGTTGGCATTTTGAATCTTCGCAAGAGAGATCTTTTACCAACATTCCAATTGTCAAATAAACATCTCTTTTTATTTACCAAACACTCCTTCCTGCATAAAGCAAACAAAGCCAGCTGGTAAAGGGGGGTTGTGATTCCAGCACGTGCCAAGCACTCCCACACTTTGTTCTGGCTTTCAGGGAGCTGCTGTTCCACGTTTTGCATGTTTTGGTGATTTTTGGTTGAGCATCACGTGTGTTTGTACATCCTGGATTATAGGGAATTCCCTGGGAACACCTTGTTCCCAGGCTGCAAATGGGAGCCGCCTTCCCACTCCTTGATATTCCAGAGGAAAACCTGGGTGTTGTGCAGGAACCACCTGATTGTTGTTTGCTTTGTTGTGATATTCAGCTGGAAAAAAATTGGATAGATGTAAAATATTGCTGCATCCTGAGGGGAACAACCAGTGATCTCATTGGGAAAATGGGATTCCAACCCAGCTGACTCCGTGGATGTTCTGAGGAGACTTCTCAAGGCTGGGTTTTAGGACTGCAAGGGCTGAATGAGTTCCCTGGGTGTGAACAGAGTTTTTCAGTGTTTTATCGTGGCACAAAATCCCAGGAATCCGTAGGAACAAGTGCTGATTCCCTCCTTTTCCCCCTCAGCAATGCTGCAGAGTCCCTGCTGGTGGAAACTAAGCCCCTGGAGCTCCCAGCTGCTCCCACAGGTGGGTATGAGCTGGGACACAGGGACAAGGTGTCTCCTGCAGGAATTGGGGATGCTCAGGATGGAAAAAGCCTCCCTGGCATTTGGCCCCAACATGCTGCGGATGTGAGGGACTGATTTTTCCGAGGAGTTGGAGTGGGCTGAGGGTAATTTCGTGTAATAATTTGTATTTGAGCGTCGTCTCCACATTCCCGTCTCCCTGGGCTTGGCTGCAATCCATCACTCTAATTGCCTTCCCCTGCTCAGGTGGATTTATGTGCTGGTCCCTCTCACACTTAAAACACTGTAGCTACAACCTTTCTTTCTTATTTAGATTAGGACCCTTTTTTTTTTCCCCTGCTCCTTGGAAGGTCACCGTGTCCCTTTTCCCAAAGATGACGGTACCTCTCAATTTTGGAGCCTTAGGCCAGAAATGGGAGGCAGGTTTTTCTTCACTTTATTGGAATATTAGTCCTGGTATTTGGGGCTTGGCTGATATTCTGTGAAGGGTTTTTTGGGGCTGATCCTGAGATGTTCAAACCAGTTTGGATCAGCCCGTGTTGTCCAAGTGACTGTGGTGTGGATTTAACGTGGAAAAGGAAGGGAAAGGTGCAGAGCAGCTCATTTCTCACCCTGTGTGAAAGTGCTCTGCCCTCAAAGAGGTTTTACAGATCTATCTGAGCACTCCGTGGTCCTTCCTGGAGGGATTTAGTGCTGGAATTAATACTGGCTTGATTTACCCATCCAAACCACCCAGTTGTGAATTGATTCAGCCCTCACAAGACACTGAGTTGGTTTTAAAAAACTCCATTTAAAAAATGAGCTTCCTAAACTGTTCTGGATGTGAGGTGTGAGCAGGAGCTGAGTGGCTGGGAAAGGGAGGGGGTTTGACAAGAAAATGAAGTGACCAAGTGAACTTTGGAGTTTTCACTTAGCAAAAGTCCCCCTCTGGGAGTTGAGCCTCGGGCTAAGGATGAGTTCACACTGTGGTTGTGGATTCAGGAGTGACATCCCTGTCCCTGCTGCAATAAACCCCCAGTGCAGACACAGAGGAACCTGCTGTACATTGCTTTATTGTTATTTTATTTGAACTAATAGGTATCAGCTTCCAAATCACTGGAAGCATTTGGCTGCTTTTTGTGGTTTGTTTTTTTTTTTTTTTTTTTTTTTTTGTGGTGTTTTGTTTTTTTTTAAAACAGTATTGGAGAACAATCACAGATTCTATTTCACAAGCCACACAAACAATTAACCTCCCAGCCTGCACTGACTTAATGTGCAGCTCATTTATTTTGTGTCTCCTGCATAGGCAGGAGCGAAATCAATAACACCAGTGGAGTGTAATTTTAATGTATCGTTTTCAGAAGAGCAAAGAAAAACAAAACCTCATAAAAGTTTAACATTTCACCGTTAGTTTTTTTTAAATAATGGATGGTGTTTTTTTTAAATAATGGATTCCCATTGCAAAGACTGTGCTGGAGTGTTGGTTTTCCGTGTACCTGAGCTCAGGAAAGATGTTTCTCATCTATGTACAATTAGAGCAGCTAAAACCAAACAAGTCCCTCCTTGGAGTTTCAGTTCAGAACTTCGTTTATCACAAGTTTTCTCGGAAATTCTCGGTTTTCAGTTTTGTCAATTTTCGTTGACATTTTTGCACGTTGAGATTTTGATTTAAGGTTTCAAAGCAAAGCAAAAACCTCTCCCTGCCTTCCCATCAACCTGCTTTTTCCCCCTGTGGGAGATGTAATCCCAGGTGCGTGATCCTAAATGTAGAGATCCATGATCAGGAGCAGGTGGTCCATGATGTCCATGGATATCCAGGATATCCATCTCCTTGCCTTGGTGAGGAAAACGGGATTGAGTGGAAGGTCTCTCCTGGGATAATCAGGGAGATTCCAGGGGCAGCTGGGACCAAGGATAACCGTGAATTCCCAGTTTTTCTGTCTCCATACCTTGGCTGAGCTCCAGGCCGTGGCAGTGGTGGAAGCACAGACAGGAACTGTGCTCTGAGGGAGCTGCTGCTGGGGCTGAGACCTTGGTGAGGCCCTGAACTGCCAGGAAATCCTGGAAGGAAGAGCAGTGACGTTGTCCCAAGGTGGCTGTTCCCCGTTTTATTGCCTTTTAGTTGCAAACTTCTTGCTGTGATTGCCTCTCAATCTGGACTGAATCTTTTCCCAGTTCCTCTCAACCCCCAAGCCAGGGAGCAGAGCCACTGACCCTTCTTTGGTGTGACATGTTGGGAGTGTTTCCCCTCAACCTTCTGCTGTGTTGCTTTCCCAGTCTTGCCTCAGGGATCCCACTGTAAATCCATCACCTTTCCTCTCCTTGGCACTTCCCAGGGAGTTTGGATTTTTGCAGGAGCTGTGTCATGACTGGACTGTGCTCTGCAGACCCCACCAGGGTTCCCCAGGGCCGAGTGATTCCCTCCAGTGACCCAGATAAGAATCCTTGATGGGATATTTCCCTCTTCTTCCTGGTCTATTTAAACCCTCTCCCCACAATTCCTGGCAGTGGCACCAGCTAAAGGTTCTCCTTCCTCTTTCACTCCATGATCCTTGTGGGTCCCTCCCAACTCAGCATATTCTGTGATTTCATTTTATTCAAATGGAGGGGCTTTGTGCTTATGGAATTTCCCCCATCCCAGTTTCCTTTTGGGATGTTCTCTCTCAACTGATGATCCAACTGAAGGTTTGTTCCTGTCTCCAGAGGTGCTCTTGGTGTTGTCCTGCTTTCCTGTTTCCCACAGATCCTGTAGATGTCCTTTTTTATTCTTTTGCTCATTTAGGACAGCAGGGAGTGGCCCCACAGTAATCAGGGAATTATCCCTCTCCTTCCCTTGTTCTGTCAGTTTAACATTTGTGGAATTTTCCCCAAGAAACACGTTGGGGAATGAGGATGTAGCTGTTGAAATTGTCTGTAAAATGATGAAATATTGCCTTATTCTCTGGCCACAAGACTCAGTGCCACGGGCAAAGGAAGTTAAATCCCTTAGAATAATGGAATTGATAAGGTTGGAAAAGCTCTCCAAGATCACAGGGTCCAACCTTTGACCCATCCCCACTTTGTCACCCAGACCAGAGTGCTGAGGGCCACGTCCAGTTGTTCAAACATGTGCTTGAATGAAGATTATAAAGGGGTCAGGGTTGTACTTTTAGTAAAGAAAAAGCACTTCTGAGCACACAGTTTGCATTTAATTCCCATTTAATTTTAACATTTGGTTTATGGCACAGTCTAAATAAAATGTTACAGTAATGGAATTCAGGAGTGAGGAGGGGGGTTGGTTTGAGGAGTGGGACTCTGCTGGCAGTGTCCTGGGAAGCCAAAGGCAGTGCAGAGTTAACGAGGAGACTGTAAAAGTAGGGATGACATGAGAACAGACCCGTGCTGGGCATTTGTCCGAGTGCAGAAAGATGAGAGAGTTCAGAGGAGAATAAACTTCAGGAACTGCAGAGAATGTTCCTGAGGGAAGGAGGCTGAGCATCAGCACCTTTGAGCTATGTCAGGAGGGCAGGGGGCTCCTGGAGCTCCAGCTTGGATCCCACGGGGGTTTTTCGTGGCTTAAACAGCACTGAACACCTTCACGTCAGCAACTCTGAGGGTGTTGTGGTTTGATGAATCTGCCTCCAGGAGCAGATTCTGGGAAGCATTCCCTGCAGGCAGCAGCATTAGTGTGACTCACTTGCTCCTTGGTTGTGTCCCTCCTGTTTGCCCTGTGCAGGGAGCAGTTTTCCAGAGCAATCCTGGCTCTGATGGATCCACACGAGGAGCGTTTTTGCTCCGAGAGGGTTCAGCTCAAAGGATGTGATGCCTCTGGCTCGAGGGGTTGTATCCAAGAATGGTCCCCTTAGGAAAAGCTGCAAAGGGAACATTTTAACTGCAGCCTTTTTGCTTTGTATTGCTGAAGGGGAGAAGCTGATGAGGAACAAGGGATGTTTGCAGAGTTGCAGACTGACATACTGCAGAACCACCCCTGAGCAATAAGAAATTATTACAGAACTTCTTAGGAATATAAGAATGACTTCCCTCATTTCACTCCCCCTGGGATGAGGTGTGAACCCTTGGCTTGCATGTGCCTGTGTGACCCCCTGGCCACTGGATGTGGCTGGAAGGTGGGAGCTGTGCTGGGGTGACAGCAGAGCTCTGTGAGACCCCGTGGGCACATCAGGGAGATTCCAAGCGGTGCTTCCCATTCCTGATGGGCCCTGAGCCAAGTTTAGACTCCTTCTCTTTCTTAGCACACACAGGAGAGGGCTGAGGAGCTTCCAGCCTGAACACAGGGTGTCAGGAGCAGGTTGGCATTTCATGGAATCATGGAAAGATTTTGGAGGGACCTTGAAGCCCATCCAGTGCCACCCCCTGCCATGGGCAGGGACACCTTCCACCAGCCCAGGTCACTCCAACCTGGCCTTGGACACTTCCAGGGATCCAGGGGCAGCCACAGCTTCTCTGGGCAAAGATGTGAATATGAGTGTGGTTGTGCCTTCCAGTGCCTGGAAGGAACCTATGGAAAGGTGGAGACTTTGGACAAGGGCCTGGAGCGACAGACAAGGGCTTCCCAGTGCCAGAGGGCAGGGATAAATGGGATATTGGGAAGGAATTGCTGGCTGGGAGGGTGGGGAGGCCCTGGCCCAGGTTGCCCAGAGAAGCTGTGGCTGCCCCTGGATCCCTGGAAGTGTCCAAGGCCAGGTTGGAGCAACCTGGGCTAGTGGAAGGTGTCCCTACCCATCGCAGGGGGTGGCACTGGATGGGTTTAAGGGCCCTTCCCACCCAAACCATTCAGGGATTCTGTAATTCCATGACCAGTTCTTGTGCCCTGGAGCTGCTGGGGAGGGACACCTCCCCTGGGGAGGGACAGCCCCAGGCACCAGTACAGACTGGGGACTGATCAGCTGGAAAGAAGGACCTGGGGGTCTTGCTGGATAAATCCTTGGAGTTGAACAGTGACAGGATGAGCTGCAGGGGACACAGATTCTGAGAAGGGAAGTGCTAATCAGATATTAGGAGAATAAAAGGTACCATGGCAGTGGACAGGCTGAACCAGGGGCTCACAGGGGGTGTTTGATCTCCAGCCTCAGAGATCAGGACTCCCCTGGCCCAGGCCCTGAGCAGCCTGACCTTATTTCCAAATTAGATCTGACTTCAAAGCTGGCCTTGCTTTGAGTGAGACCTCCATGAGTCCCCTCTGACCCGAATCTCATGATTCTGGGGGATGGATGGAAACCTTTCCCACGCTGAGGGCTCAGAGTCTGTGAGATGGACGAATATTCCCTTACAGAAAAATGTATAATTACCAAATATCAAAGATTACAGTGCAGTTGGGTGAGATATAAGTGTCACCTCTCACCTTCCCCTACCCCGTTGTTGGCATCTGTGATCTGAGGGAGCTGTTTGTGCAGCACTGAGATCTGTCAGCTCCTACACTTGGGTTTCTCAGCCTTGACACAGTTTAAATACTTGTGATGATCCTCCCTGAACTTTGGGACTCTGTTCTTTCCCAAAGAGCAGTAGAGTTGGAGGTGCTGTGGGACCTGCAGGTTTTCTGTTTGTTGTCACAACTGGTGGCAGTGGCTCAAGCACCTTTCCTGCCATCCCTGAGGAGCAGCAAGGAATGAGTGGAATGAGTGGGAAAAAAACTGGGAGAAGGGAAGATGCTGCCCAGCAGCACCTTGGTGAAGCAGCAGTGAGTGATGTGTGAGAGAGAAAACGCTGCCATGGAGTGCCAGAAGGTCACATCAGGGAATTTTCTGCTTGGATGACTTTCAGGGGAAGGTTTTTGAGGTTTCTTTGCTGCCAGAGGATTTTCTTTTGGCAGCTGTGATGGTCTTTGAACAGTAATAAGAATAATAAGTAATAAGAAAGCCCCAAGGCTGCCAGAGCTCCAGGAGGGTTTGGATAATGCTCTCAGGGACAGGGGGGGATTGTTGGGGGGTCCTGGGCAGGGCCAGGGGTTGGACTGGATGATCCTTGGAGGTCCTTTCCAGCTCAGGGAGTTCCATGACTTTATGGAAGGGTAAAGGGGGCTGAGCTGAGTGCAGGAGTTGGGGGTTAGTCCTGGTTTATGGTGTGACTTAAGCACGACACCAAACCTGGTGTGTGGCTTTGGGAACACCCCCTGTGCAGAGCAGGGTGGGGTGGCAGTGCTGGCAGGAACTGGGAGCTGGAGCTTGAGGTGTCACAGCCTTCTGCTCTTCCCCAAACCGTGTGGGAGCAGAGCTGATGGAAGAGGTTTGAAGAGAAATTGAAAAAATAACTTATATTAAAAAAAAAGGAAATAAATAGCCCCAACAGCCAAAGCTGGGGTTGCCCTCAGCCCCCCAGGGTGCCCAACATCAGAAGGGGCTCCAGAGCCCAGGACATCTTTGGGGACAAGGGGGGGTGGGAGGATGGACACTGACACTGGGCAGGTGTCACCTGAGGAGGAGGATCCAGTTTTACCCATGTTTGGGGGGGTTGGGTCCTTCATGCTGAGGGAGGTGTAGGGAGGGTTTGGGGGCTGAGGGGGTGCAGCTCATTTCCAGATCAGCCAGGCCCAGGAGCTGAGCTGCACTTGGGGAGTGGAGGGTCAGTCCTACGAGGAGCTGGGGGGGCTCAGCCTGGAGCAAAGGAGGCTCAGGGGGGACCTTCTGGCTCTGCAACCCCCTGACAGGAGGGGGGAGCCGGGGGGGGTCGGGCTCTGCTGCCAGGGAACAAGGGACAGGAGGAGAGGGAACAGCTGTGCCAGGGGAGGCTCAGGTGGGACAGGAGGAGGAATTTCTGCCTGGAAAGGGTGGTGAGGCCTTGGCAGGGGCTGCCCAGGGAGGTTTGGAGTGCCCAGCCCTGGAGGTGTCCCAGGAAGGCCTGGCCGTGGCACTCAGTGCTCTGGGCTGGGGGACAAGGTGGGGATGGGGCACAGGGGGGATCCATGGGCTGGGAGGGCTTTTCCAACCTCAGAGATCCTGGGATTGCAGAGCAGGGATGGTTTCCCTTCACGTGGGAAGGGACCTGAGCCTCCACAGCTCCTCGGGAAGGACACGATGGGTGGGGTGTCTCCATCCTGGGCTCCATCCCAGTGTCCCGAGGGCTCTGCTCCTGCTTTCCCTGCAGCCTGGGGTGGTTGGTTAGTTATGGAGCTCATTATTTATGAAATGCTGTTCTCCAGAGCCTGGCTGAGCACTGTGTGAGCACAGCAGAGCAAACAGGCTCCCTGAGAACATGGAGGTTGTGCAAGAGATGAGCCCCCTCTTCTCAGGTCCCTTGTCTAATTGAGCAGGAACTTTGAGGCTTTCATGGATTCAGAGGCTGCTTTTAAATCCACTGCACAGCAATGGGGTGTTTGGCTTGCTGTTGTTTGCCTGGAAATGATACATGCCTTGAGTTGTCTTTGATTTAATTTATTTTTGTGTGGTTTAATTTCTTTTTGTGCCTCGTGTGTGTTCTGTAAGATCGGCTCAAGTATTCTGGGAATTCAGCACTGGGATGAGCAGGAGAAGACATCCTTTTATTCCTTTGGCTGTGGAATATGTGTGTGTGTGTGTGGATATGCACATCTTCCATCGTTGTGATTAGTGCAAACTGCAGGAAAAGAAGGAACAGCCTCAGGATCCCAGGCAAAAAAAATAAAATAAAATTAAATACTTATTAGGTATCATAACTTATGGGACCTTTCTGAAAGTGAAGAAGCCTTTATGAACCAAATCTAATCCCACAGTTATTAGAGGATGTTTTAGAACTTCATTTTAAGGAAGGAGGATAAATAGCTTTACAAGGACGAGGCTTGGGTGGATGGAGCTGGTCTCCAGAGTTCTGCCAAAATTCAATTCCCAGTGTGTTCTCAATTGAATTAACTTCTTCAGTCCTTGGATTTTCTGTTCCAGTGTGTTTGGACAGACCCTGGACAGTTTGCTGGGTTTGGAACCTTCTGACAGGGAGAAGTGGCAAAGACGCGAAAATCGAAGCCCAGAAGTTTCTTCTCAGCAAAATTCCTGGGCCTTTCCTCCTCTGCTCTGGGCTCTCCTGGACCATCTCAAATATGGAAACACAGAAGGAGCATTGCCCAGGGTGGGAGTGGCCCAGTTGGAGGAGTTGGGGGGAAAGGAGAGGGGGAGTAAAGGGTTTTCCTCCCCAGTCTGAGGGGGGAAAGGATTTGGAAGCTGAAGGTGTGTGATCACAGAACCAGGGAATTGTTTAGCTTGGAAAAACCTTCACTGAGTCCAACCATCCCCCAGCACTGCCAAGGCCACCCAGGCCATGTCCCCGAGTGCCACATCCCCAGGGCTTTGAAATCCCCCCAGGGGTGGGGACTCCACCCTGTGCCAGGGCTGGACAGCCCTTTCCAGGAGGGAATTTTCCCAATATCCAACCTCTACCTCCCTTGGCACAACTTGAGGCCGTTCCCTCTCCTCCTGTCCCTTGTTCCCTGGAAGAACAGACCACCCCCCCCCCGGCTCCCCCCTCCTGTCAGGGGGTTGCAGAGCCAGAAGGTCCCCCCTGAGCCTCCAGGCTGAGCTGATGATGCCCCTTGTCCGTGTATCCCACAGGCTGGACATGATTCCTCCATGGAGCAGGTCCAGGGAAGCTGCTCTTGGTGCATCTCTGGCACAAGCTCAGTCAAAGAGCTCAGGGTGGTGCTGGATTTCCTGTGCTCCCAGTGGATTTTCCCAGTGCTGAGGGTCCTCTGGCTCCAGGCCCTGCTGGTGACAAGGCCCAAAATGTGTTTACACTCCTCGGGCAACTCTTGCCCATAAAAGTGGAGATAAAAGGGGAAGAAATACATTATCTGGGGCTTGGGGACAGCAAAGGAAGTGCCATAATTACAGTTCTCTTTTCTGCTCTATTTTTCCCTCAGTGCTGCCTTGAGGGTTGTAATTGCCCATATTTTAATGATTTCGACGGAGTTAATGATTTATTTTTATAAACCAGCGACACTGAGGTATCAGCTCAGGCTGCAAAGCACAAAACAGGACTTGCCACAGTCGAGTTCCAGCTGTAAAAAAGCTCTGTTTAATTTGGAAGTTTAATTTTTCAGGGGGGTTCCATAAACCTCACGCAGTCACCAAACTTCGCGTGCGTTGAAGTTTGTTAATATTAAATTAATTACGTAATATGCTCTCTTTTGGAAGATGAAACCTCTCTTTTGGAAGATGAAACCTCTCTTTTGGAAGCTGGAACTTTCCATTTTGCTCGGATTTGGAATTGTTTGTTTGTTTGCAGCAGAAATTAAAATGTGGGTGCCACTGGAGCTTATTTGCATGGAATTGGCCACAGGGAAGGGGTGACTTCTTCCAGAGAACACCTGGGAGATTGGAAGGAGTGACATCCAAAGCAGTTTTGTTGAAAGTGGCTGACAGGAGGGGAACACAATGTTTTGGGGTTTGGCAGATGGTTTACCTTGGGATAATCTTACAAGGTCTGTTGGAAAGGGAAGGAGGGAGGGAGGACGTTGGGTTTGGGAGCAGCAGAGCTGTGATGGTGATTTTTTTACTGGAAGTGCTACAGAGCCCTGGGAAAGAACAGGAATGTTGGGTTCCTGCTGGGGGGAATCATCCCTAGAGATCCCCAGGGAACAGAGTGTCTGGGCAGGAGGGCAGTTGCTGCACCAATACCTCGACCTCCCCCTCTTTTTAACAGTCTCTTTTTTGCCTCTTTTTCTGGACTTACCCACAATGAAATCAAAAGAGTTCAGGTTTTTTTCTTTCTGTACTAACTAAGCCTCTTTTAGTCATTATGATCCAGCTCCTAATTCAATTAGGAAATGCAGTGATTGAATTTTCTGGTGTCACCGTTGCAGGTGCTGCTCTGCCTTTTCCAGCTGGGAGAGGAACTGGTCAAACTTTTTGTTTGGAAAAGGATCGATTTGAGCTTCATTTTTAATCAGAGGAGAGGCTCAGGTCGTGTCAAACCATCCCCACATGTATTTTTAACCAGCTGGGGGCCACATTCCTGCCTTGGTTACAGGCAGAGGTGACTCCATGTGAATTCAGATTTGGCATCATTATGGAGTCATGGAATGGTTTGGGTTGGAATATATACATTTTTATATATATATGGTGGAAGCAGAAGTGATGGTGACTCTTAACCAGGGGTGTGGGAGAGGCAGAATTTGCTGTAGTGATAAACTTTTATTTTTGAAGGATGTCGCCAAGAGCTTAATTTAAAATCTAGAAGTGAAGTTCTCTTCTTGGAATTGGGTGGGATTTTATGTGCTGAAAGTTAGAGCAGAATTGGAATGTGATGTCCTCAAGGGGGATAAAGGTGATCTGGATTTGTTTTTCCACATATGGGATGGGCACTGAAAAGAAAAGGAGGAGGAAAAATGGAACTCAGCAGCCAAGTAGGTGTGTCTGTGCTTTCCATGCAGGGAAGGAGTGGAGTTTGTCCCATTCCCCGGCAGTGCCACCCCTCTGGTGCCCTGAGTAGTTTGGGATCCTTCCAGTGAGTCTCCAGCCCTGGTGGGGAGTTGCTGTCACCTGGACATTTCAGGAGTTTGGGGACAGCTGGCTCTGGCTGATAGGGTGGGATGTGATCCTTGGATTTGTACGCTCTGAATCATGGAATGGGTTGGGTTGGAAGGAACCTTCAAGATCATCTTTAATGCCATGGGCACCTCCCACTAGCCCAGGTTGCTCCAATCTGGCCTTGGACACTTCCAGGGATCCAGGGGCAGCCACAGCTTCTCTGGGCAACCTTTGCCAGGGCCTCCCTTCCTGGCTGGAATTCCCAGCCAGGAATTCCTTCCCACTGTCCCATCTAAATCTCTCCTCTCTCAGTTTACACCTTTCCCCTTGTCCTGTTGCTCTGTCCGTGTAAAATCCTGTCTGAGCAGCGTTTGCCCTTCACCCCTTGGCTGCCCAGCTGTGCCTCCAGCTCCTGTTCCAGCTCCTGTAGGAGAGTTCTCTGGGTACAATCAAAGAATGTTCTTCTGGGTTTAAGGTCAAGATCTGTGCTTGTGGTTTTGGTGAAGGAGGAGAATGATCCAGAGCCTGAAGGGTCTGGCACCCCCAGCACTCCTTTCCTGAGCCCAGGGAGGTTTCAGGCAGCGTCTCCAATCCTGGGGCTGGTCCAGTGTGGTGGGAATGAAAATGTTCTGAGAGGGCAACGCTTGTGGAAGGTGGGAACCAGCTCAGGAGAAGGTCACTGAGCTCCTTGGTGGGTTTTCTCTCTGGGCAGCCCATTTCCCTGCCCACATCCATCACTGGGCACTGCTCAGCTCCTCTCATTTTGGCTTCTGCTGCCCTGAGCACAGCTCATCCTTCACCCCTGACAGCTCCAGCCTTTCCCCAGACTCAGGCTGGCCCGTGGACATGTGGGAGCAGTGCTGGCCTCTCCATCTGAGCCAGGAAAACATGGGCTTGGTGCAGAGAAAGCCTTTGATCCTTCACTGTGACGTTCCCTTGCCGGGTGGGATTGATGAGCTCCAGCCCAAAGGTGGAGCAGGACAGAGGCAGAAATACTTCTCCTGGTGATTATTGGAACGAATTGCTAATATTTCTAAGGCTGATAGACTGAAGAGCAGGCAAGAGCTATTAGATGAATAACTCAGACTTTCTTCTGCACTCCTCTTGCTGCTGTTGGGCTCATGGAAAAGTTGGAAATAGTTTATTTACTGCAGTGACCCCGTGGTGGTTGCAAGAGTGGCCAAGGCCCCATCTGATGTCCCTGACCCTTAAAACATGGCAGCAGAGGCACCTCTAACTCATATATTCAAAGTATATTTGTTGATAAGGAACGTGGCTTAGTTGTTTCCAGCAGGTTTTTGTGGTTTATAAATAACAAAGGTTCTATATCCAGGGGGATGGGGGTGAGGAATGTCTGTGTCTGTCAGGGCTCCTTCTGGATGTGTTTGTGCCACAGCACAGAGCAGACTCCTCAGTTTATTAACCTGGTTTCCCAAAGGTGCAAAGAGAGGAAATGGCTCCGTGGTGGTAACTTGGAAATTCTGTAACAGATGGGGGTGATGAAATGAGGCCTCCTGCTTCCTAAACCCCCCGAGCTCAGCTCACCAACAGGAGCAAAGGGTGCAACCTCCTCTTTCTGAGGGGTCGGGTGGGGTATTTTATGGCACCACTGACCTGCTGGCCCCACATGGGAATGATCTGAGCACACTGCAGCTCTCCTTTGGGAATCTTCTTGAAGGGTCTGAGGTGTCCTTGTGTGGCTGCAGGACCATGGGAAATTCCCAAGGCAACTTCTCCTTCAGGAGCAAAGCTGGGCATCTCTGACCCAAACAGTTCCAGCTCTGAACCACCCCAACATCTGAGAGCTCATCATCTCCTCTCAGATGTGCAAGGAAGGTCAGGCAGGGAATGAGCTCCCAGCAAACTTAGAGAATCCCAGAACCACTGAGGTTGGAAAAGCCCTCCCAGAGCCCAACCCGTGCCCAGTGCCCACCTTGTCAAGGCTGTACTGACCTCCTTCTGCGTCAAAAAAACGTATTTCTGAACCTCGACTAAACTTTTTGCCTCCAACTTCTGAATTCCTGGGTGAAAACACGGCTTCAGCTTTTATTCCTCAGCACTGGAGAATTCCCCACTCATCCACAAAGCCCTGAAAAAGGGACCAGCTTCCCACTGAAACTGCAGTGCCTTGATGTGGCACAGATTCTAAACACAGAGAAAAACAAGAGAGTGGTTTTTTTTTTTATCTTCTAAACGTCCCTGACATCTTACAGGGGTTTATTTATTAATGACTGTTACGAGCACACAGACAACAACAGGCAGGGTTGGTTCTTCCATATTTTATAGAACAAGGGAAAAACAGGCATTGCAGAGGAAGCTGCCATTAATTCTGCCTAAAAGGGAACCCAAAAATGTCTGACAGCTTTAAGAAGTAAGGAAATGACAGTCTGTCCAGCAGGAAAGTATATGGCGCCTGCTCATCCCCCTCTTTCTGGAGCAGACGTGCTCTTTTATTCCTCAGCAGATGGTAATGAAAAAACTCCTCTTTCTGATTTTGTCCAATCACTTTGACACTTCTCCATTAATTTCTGGGGCTTCTCAGCTCCTGTTTTTTCCGCATAAACTTCCCCACTCCATCCAGGATGTGGATTCACACCCAAACCCAGCCCTTCAGGGGTCCCTTTTGCCCAGGCTCTGCTGCAGGAGCCCGAGCTCATCCCTTTGTTCCCATTTCCAGTCTTTCCCAGAGCTTCACCCCGAGCACAGGCAGGAAACTTAGGATGTTAAACCACCAAAAATACCAGGAGCTCCTAGAGCAGAGTTGGCCTCTTTCCTTTTCCGGGATTTCCCTCTTTCTGGATCATCCACTGCTCCTGTTTCTTCTCCCTGGTGCCTCCGTTTGTCCTTTGCAGGAGAGTCCCAGGAGGTGTCCAAGCAATATCCCAGCTGGGGGACTTTCTCCTCAGAGGGTTGTGCTCCTTGGATGAGGAGCAGGAGCTCTGAGCACCCCAAAAGAGGTGGTTCTTCATCTCATCCACCCCCAGAAACCATGTGGCCTTTGAGAACAAATGACCTGTTGCTGGTCCCTAAATTCCAGCTGCTCCACAGCAACTCCTGATTTGGGTTTGAGGTGGAAAATAGGTGGGAAAATGTCCCTGGAGGTGCTGAGGAAGGGGATGGAGCTGCTGATCCCAGAGGGCAGATGGAGACACAGATGTGGGCAAGGACTGTGCCAGGGATAACGAGGGGGGTCTGCAAGAGAAATGAAGGAACTTTGTTTAAAACAGCAAGAGAAGATGGTGGGGTGGGAGGTGGAAGACGGGGTGGCTGGAGCAGGGAGCATGGAATGGGAATGAAAACAGAGCTGTTCAAAAGCAAAGGAGAAGGGGAAATGAAAAGACAGGAGCCAAGGTGGAGAGGAGAGAGGGAAGAGCTGCAAGGAGAGGAGAACGATGGTCACGGTGGTGGGATGAGTGTGGGAAACAGGGAGAGGGGCACTGGGATGTTTGGGGGGAGTGAAACCTGGATTATCAGGGTTGGGGCGAGCAGGCAAATCAGATTAAAGTGGGCAGAAGGGACGTGTGGAGCTGATGGGGACCATCCCAAGGGAAGGACATCCCTGCTGAGGAAATGCCCCCAATGCATGGACAGAGGGAAGGAAGAACACAGAAAGAACAGAGGCTTTGGGTGAGGGATAGAATGAGGTTGATGTGGTGATACCACCTTAATGCAAAATACATCAATGATCCCACAAACACGCTCCCTCACTCTGCTTTTAGGAGGTTTTTAGGGTCCCAAGTGTTTCTGGGCTCAGGCAGCCGAGGTCTCTCTGTTGACTAGAGAGAGGCACATTTCTGATGTGGCTGAGCAGGTTGAACTCTGTGACTCAGCAAGTCTTTTCTGATCCTGTTCCCGATCCCGTTCCCTGTTCCCTTTGAACGTTTCCCTGTTGGACCCTTGGTTGTCACATCTCTGAACTCACCAGGACTCGGTGCCTTCTGTGCCTCCGGGGTTCTTTTTCTCTCCTTTCAGCACCTCCAAACTAAACATGAAAAATTAACTGAGATGAGGAAATTCTGCCAAGCCTGACTCGAAGAGACCTCTATTTCATGAGGAGGCTGGAATTAAAAAGTCCTCTCAGCGTTTGTTTGCAGGAGATAGGCATTAGTGCTGGGCAGGGTGCCAGGAACACTGAGATGTTCTGAGACAGTAAAACCTTCTCTGTTCCTTGTGAATCACATTTTAAACATGTGAATTTTATGTCTCAGACATCACTGGCAGACGTTAAATCATTTCAGACACCACAATTAAAAACAGATTAATACTCACTCAAGATGAGTCTCCTTTGAATAAGGAGGACCATCAGGACCAGGATGAAAACCCAGTTGCAGGGAGCACAGCAAACATTTAAATCCATCTCCTTTCTAAGGGCTGGTGTTCCTGCCTGCAGGGATCCAGCCCCTGGGACACACTGGAGCGTTCAAACGAGCAGGCAGGGGAAAAAAACAAAATATAACCAAATTAGTCAGTGTTCACTCTAAGGACTGAGTTTATTAATAGCTACAATATTCTGGGAGAAACATGGGATGGGTTGGGTTGGGAGGGACCTTAAAGCTCATTCAGTCCCACCTTCCACTAGCCCAGGTCACTCCAAGCCCCATCCAACCTGTCCTTGGAAAGGATCTCCCAGTGTAGCAACTCTTCCAAATTTAGGTTTTTTTCTTCCTGGAAGTTACTGCTGTATTTTAGCAGTTTAACTCAGTCTATTTTCCATATTTTTTTTCCCCTGCAGCAATTTCAGGGAGTGCCTTGTGAGCTCTCAACCTTCCCACCACCAGCAGAGTTAAACATCTCTTCCAGTGCAAGAGCTGGGCTGGAAATGGGGCAACAATTAACTCAGATTTGTTAGAAAGAGGGATCCTTCACTCTCACTTGGAGATTAATTCCTGTGCTTTAAACCCTTCCCCATTTATCCCTCACATATCCCATTGTTCTCTCCTCGGGGTGGGGGCTTTGTGCAAACACCACTTTAATTACTTTTATAATTAGTCAGCAGCAAAATCTGGGATGAGACGTCTCTTGTGCTTCCTACAATCCTTGCTGCTTTTTTTTTTTTCATGTATTATACACAACTTCTCATTAACTTTTTCAAGTCTAATTAAATTTCTCTCATCATTCCTCCATTCCCCCCTCCAGTATCACTCCCTGCTAATTCTTCTGGTATCATTAGTCTGGATGACATCATTAAATCTCACATGGATTTAAAAAAGGCATTTTGGAAAATGGAGACTTGGGAGCAGCTTTTATTTTATTATTATTTTCAAAGGAGGCTTCTTTCTGCTTTGCTAAAAATTAGTGAAACAGAAATTGGTAACGACTGGAAATGCAAATTTCCCGTGACTGAAAGAGTTTAAACAAAGTTGAAATAATGTTATTGCTGTGGATCCTGAATTTTACAGGCATTTTAGAAACAAAGTGAGATTTTTAAAAATAACTTTTTCAGATGAAAAAATTAGATGTCTTGGCTCTTGAACTCAATGATCTTACATCTAAATTATCTTCCTGGTGGCCCCTCACTGACCTTAATGAGCCATTTCCAGAGGGTCTGTAATTAATGGCACCTCTTGAACAATCCTGTAATTAATGGCACCTTTTTAACAATCCTTTGCCGTTTGCTGCTCGTGTCTTTGGGATTCACTTCCATGGGAAGGTATTTTTAGTCCTCCTTTGCAACTCCCACCTTTCTCTGCCTCTTCACAACTTGCCACTGCTTTGTCCCTCCCTGCTTCCCTCTGGGATGGCCTGCAGGTATTTAGTGGTGCCATCAGTAGGATTCATGGCTGGGCTTTGTGAACGAAGATTTGGGGAGGGCTCTACCCACATTTGTCACAAGTGCGTTGGTGGCTAAAAAGGCCAATATGAGACAGACACGTCCGGTTGCAAAAGGCACAGCAGAAAGACTCCTTAGGTGGTAAATTCTGCAAGACACGAGTCTTTCTGCGTTGTCTTTTCTCCTCAAGGGCGACCCCACATGCGTTCTCAAAGGCATCAGCAGCGTTATAGATGGTGTGTCTCCAGACCTCCCGATTGGGGGTCAGAGTAGACCAGTTATGGTGATCAATATGGCCAAGGCTGAGATGTTGTTTCAGGCAGTCCTTGTATCTCCTCTTTGGGGCTCCTCTCCTGTGACAGCCGGTGGCAAGTTCACCATAGAGCAGGATCTTAGGGAGGGGGTGGTTGGTCCTTCATCCTGGAGACGTGCCCTGCCCAGCACAGCTGTGTTCTCAGCAACATGACCTCAATGCTTGTGACTGCTGCTTGTTCTAGAACAGATGGATTGATCACATAATCTGACCAGTGGATGTTTAGGATTGTTCAGAGGCAGCGTTGATGAAAGCGTTCCAGGAGTCGCAGGTGGTGGTGGTAGATGACCCATGATTCGGAGCCGTATGAGAGAGTAGACAACACTATGGCTTTGTAAACACTGATCTTGGTGCTTTTCTTCGAGTGTTTATTACGCCATACTCTTTTGTGGAGTTTTCCAAAAGCTCTCTCTGCCTTTGCTAACCTGTTGTCTGTCTCCCCGTCAATCTCACCATCCAAGGAGATGAGGCTGCCTGGGTAATTAAACTGCTGGACTGATTTGAGCTCTGATTGGCCAATGGTGATATGGGGATGATGGAAGACTTCCTGAGGTGCAGGTTGATGGAGAACTTCTGTCTTCTTCAAGCTGACTTCCAGCCCAAAGAGCTCAGCAGCATCTGCAAAGCAGGATGTTAAACGCTGCAGGGCTGCTTCTGTGTGGGCAACAAGGGCGGCGTCATCAGCATAAAGCAGCTCCCAGACAAGATGGTTTAAGGTCTTGGTGTGGGCCTTCAGTCACCTTAGGTTGAAAAGGCTTCCATCAGTACAGTATCGGATGTAGATAACGTCCTGATCATCAAAGTCATTTGGAAATGAATCCCCACCCCCTGTGGATTTATTGGGGAGACAGAACCGGATGAAACAACACCCGGACACGTTTCAGTTCATCTTTGAGAAGTTGCTGTTTGGTCTCGTCGTCCCTTCCCTGCCTCTGCCCGCACACCTGGGCATTTATGGTGTGGGAAATATCCCTCTTTTTCAATTTAGAAAGTCGGCATAAACTCAGGGAACAAAGAAACTCAGGGAACAAAGAAACTTAGGGAACAAAGAAACAAGGAAGAATTTATTCAGCGCGTTGGGTCTTTCTCGCCCCGAGTTTTCGGGGAAAGACCCCTTGGGTTTAAATTCCACACATTTTATAGTTTCACAAAATCCCCACCCTTTTCAGATAAGCTTAATATATTAGTTTTGGGGTTTTTTTTGCCTAAAAAGGTTTCTTTCCTCTGAAAAGGGCCTTTCCCTTCTTTCCAGTTGGCCACTGGACACACTCTGTCAAAAATAATGGACTTCCTTTGTTCTTTTAGCCCAAAGAGAGAAGAGAAACCTCTGCGTGCAAAATTCTCACATGGCCCCAAAAGATTTTAATTTTTAGGAATTTTTGTATTTCCCTTATCAGGCTGAAAAAGTCCCTGATACTCAGTCTCAGTCTGGGACTTGAATATCTTGAATATGTAAAAAACCAGATTTTTATTTCTCCTGATGGGAATTGCCAGCACTGCTTTATCCACGCGCTTCCAGAGCTTTTGGTTTCCCTTTACTGGATTTCCTGCCTGTCCTTGGACCTGGGAGCACTTGGTTTCCAACTCCCCTTCCACCCTAAAAGCAGGGGTGAGACCGGAGAGCGACGAGGGGCTGATGTGGGCAGGAATATTCCCAGCCCCGGGCAAAATCATTCCTGGTTTTCCTTTGGCTCTTTGTGCTCCCTGGATTGAACGTGTGGGGAGTTTCAAAGAGCCTGCAGAGCATTTCATGGAATGTCAGAGTCGTTCAGGTTGGAAAAGACCTCCAAGATCACCAAGTCCAACCATCAACCAGCACCACCACGGTCACCACTGACTCACGTCCCCAAGTGCCACATCTACATGTTTTTTGAACACTTCCAAGGATAACGACTCCACCACTTCCCTGAGCACCCTCTTCCAATGATTTACAACTTTTCTGTGAAGAAGTTGTTCCTGATTTCCAGCCTAAATGTGTCCTGATGCAATTTGAGACCCCTTTCTCTCATCCTGCCTTTGCTTCCTGCCCATTCCACGCCTTATCCCAACTTTCCCATGGAAAAATCCCATCCTGCTGCTGGTGGGACCGACCCAGCCCAGCTCACTGGTGGTGGCATCTCCCCAAAAAGAGGCCTGAACTTGGAAAACTTCCTGTTCATCTTTTTCCCCTCTTGTTTTTCCTCTGTCTGATTCCATGTGTCCTCCTGTAACAATTCCCACACCTTGGGATTTTTCCCACATGCTATGGATTTTTAGAGGAATATCCCAAAATAACCATATTAACAAAGCCATTTCTCAGGATGTTTTCCTAAAGGGTGCCCTTAATATTTAAAGCCATTTTGGGGGTTTTCCCCTCCTGAAGAACATCCCTTCCTGCTCTCCTGCACCTCTGGAGTTGCTCCTCCAAACCCACCATGTGGAGGGACAGGGTGAGCTGCCCTCGGGCTCTGAGCTGTTGCTTTTTGTGGAGGAGAAAAATTCCAGTGATTAATAGTCCATTCCAGTGATTATTATTCTTTCTTTGTTAAAAAAAAAAAATCCTTTTTCCAGTTTTAATTTCCCTGGGTTTAGCTTCCAACTGCTCCTTCTTCCCGTGCCTTTCTTTGTGAGATTAAAGCAGTTTTTACTCTTCATAAAAGTGTTTTACATGTTTATAACATTCCCTCTCAGGTTTTTTTTTTCCTTTTGATGAACAAGCCCAGTGATTTCTTTGAGTATCTTCAAATGAGAGCTTTTCTTTAACCTTGTTGGGGGCTCTTTCCTGCCTCTTCTCCATTTTTTTTCTCCCATGAAAACAGGAATAAAATCAGCGGCACGCATCTCTCCAGGCATCTTTCAGCAGGAATTTCTCCACTGCAGCATTCAGAGGTGAAACATTTCCATTTAATCACACTCTTGTCTGTCTCTCCTGGCAGATCCACGTGTTTTTTAGGAGTATTATTGTTCTGGGAGCTGGTTCACTCGCTCACCATGACACAGAAGGTCGTGCAGCACCACAGCTCTATGGAAACAAGGGGGATTCAGTAAAGAATGGATTTATTTTGGGGCCTGCAGTTCAGACCTTCTTATCAGAACATTTGCTGGTTGCTCTCCAGAGTTGTTTTTTTAACCTCAGTCCCAGCAGGAGTGGGAAAACTCTGTCCTGGCAGTGTTGCAGCATCAGAAAATCGTGGAATAGTTCGGGTTGGAAGGGACCTTAGAGCCCCTCTCGTTCCAAAAGCAGGGCTTTGAGGTCCCTTCCAACCCAAACACAGGCTGCAAACAGCAAAGGGTTGTTCAGGGGGTGCCATTAATTACAGCCCCTTTGGAAATGGCTCCTTAAGGTCAGGGAGAGGCCGCCAGGAAGGGAAGTTAGGTATGAGATCACTGAGTGACAGTGCTGTTTTCTAACAGCTCCTCAGCACACAAGTTCAAGGGCCAAGGCATCGTGGTTTGCAGTTTACAGTGTTGATTTGAATGAGCTGAGGGTGTGGCCACGGGTTTCTGTTGGGGGTGTGTCACAGCAGGGCTCCTAAATGGATTTGGGGAGTCACCGTGAGAGGTTCTCTGCATCCAACGAGCCTGAATCTCTCATTTATGATGGGAGTGCAGCCTCTGTAGGGTTTTATTCTGATTTCCATGGTAAATCTGGTGTCTGTCTGAGCAAGTTTCCTCCCTGGCTCACAGCAATGGGGAGATTTGGGGCTCACCCCAGTCCAGCCCCTCTGGGACCTTCCTGGCCCTCGTGCTCGGCTCACTTTTGATGCTGACCCGGGAGGTGACACTGTGGCACCAAAAGCTTTTGGCCTGGGCTTCCTCCTCCCCCCTTGAGTTCCTGTGCTGTCTGAACCAACTCAGGATGAGTTCCCCTCTTGGTGAAGAGTTCAGTCACTGACAATCCCGGGATTCTGTGAACTCTGGAATTGCGGCGCAGTCGGCTGCAGAACTCTGACCTTGGCAGCTCTTTCCAACCTGCTCTGCTTCGACATGAGCTCTGCTGGAAAGAGGGAATTGCTGGGAAGAGGGAAAAATGCTAGAATGAGGGAATTTCTGGGCTCACCATCCCTGGGAACATTCAAAAAACACGTGGATGTGGCACTTGGGGACGTGGGTTAGTGATGGTTTAGCGGTTGCACTTGAGGATCTTAGAGGTCTTTTCCAACTTTAAAATTCCATGATTTTTTTCCCCTATAACAAAACACATGCAAACACCACCTCCTGCTATTTTCTGTGTATTCTGTTGACATCTTCCTGGATACTTTACACCCAGCACAGAAGGCATTGGGGTTTTTATGATCTTGGTGTGTTGTTTTTTTTTAATTCGTGTTTGCTTTTGGAGACTTTTGGAGTCTGAGAAGATGTTCAGGGGGAGGAAGGGAATGTGCTGAGCGACAGTGGGGTGGATAGACAAGGGGAGTGTGTGAATTATGCACATTTTTGAGCGTTCACCTTCAGGAAGCAGTCGGATTTGGGCAGAGAAGACCTTGAAGAGTAGCTCTGTGGGACTTACTTACTTTTTTATCAGCACAGTCTTCCAGGAAGATTAATTATCCCACAGAAAAGCCTCGAGGGATCTTTTTTTTTTTTTTTTTGTTCTCACTGTACAAGTTTTAGGACTAATAAAATAACTCCACTCCCCAGAGAGTTCTTCTTCCCCCATCCTGCTGCTGAGCTGGACAACAGGTTACTGAGGCACCCCAGTGAGCAGGATTAGGCAGCCTGGATATGGGAATAAGGACATATTATGGCTCTCCCTGGATTTTATGACCTTTATTAAGCCCAGGGGAGCAGCTGAGCCCAGAATCCATGGGCTCAGACCCTGCCCAGAGCATGAACTGCAGAGCAACAGAGCTCCTTCCATGGAGAAGGAGCAGGACAGGCTGGGTAGGGCCTGGGTAGCTCAGGCAGGACTGGGTTTAACAGTCAGGAAGCTCAAATATAACCCCCCCTTAAAAAAATTAACACACAAGGAAAGGATGGATTTAGACAAGGAAAGGTCTGTGTGTGTGTAGGAATCCAATCCCAGAATCCCAGGATGGTTTGGGTGGGAAGGGACCTTAAAGCCCATCCAGTACCACCCCCTACCATGGGCAGGGACACCTTCCACCAGCCCAGGTTGCTCCAAGCCCCATCCAACCTGGCCTTGGACACTTCCAGGGATCCATGGCCGGTCATCCCATGGCTTTGGAATCATCAGCAGGTGCAGCTGCTGCACAGGACTTGTGAAGTCTGTGAGCTCAACTTCCCAAACAAAGCCTCCAGACCTGTTTCCTGTGCCATGTGTACATTCCATGTGTTCATCTGGTGTACCCACAGTTAATAAATATTCCCTTTGATTCATTGGGATTGCTTTGGAGCTTGAGCCAGGGCTGGGATGTTCTCACAGTGAGGAGGTGCCCAGGAAGGCAAGGGGGGGGTGTTTGTCTTTGAGTCCCTGGTGACAGTGCCTGCCTTTAACACTCCTAAAGCATCTCAGGATCCCAGAGTCTGGAAAAGCCCTCCCAGCCCATGGATCCCCCCTGTGCCTGATGCCCACCTTGTCCCCCAGCCCAGAGCACTGAGTGCCACGGCCAGGCCTTCCTGGGACACCTCCAGGGCTGGGCACTCCAAACCTCCCTGGGCAGCCCCTGCCAAGGCCTCACCACCCTTTCCAGCAACAAATTCCTCCTGATGTCCAACCTGAGCCTCCCCTGGGACGATTCCACCAAGTTCCCTTTAAAGGTTTATAATTTCTCTTGTTGTAGTAGAGACTCATAATTGCAAATTCCAGCTTAGACTCTGATTAGTCATCAGCCTTCAACACTTCCAGCCTCTAGTTTGTGTTTGGAAGGCACTGATGGCCTGTGTTTGATCTCCCATCACTCCAGATAAAGTGGGGTTGCCCTAATGCTTCACACATAATCTGTTCCTAATTGGAAGAGCTCCTTGAGGCATCTCCTCATCCTGGGGACACAACACTTCATCACTGCAGCTCGTTATGAGAGTGCCACCCTCAGAAAGTATAATTCTCTACCTCTTTGAAAAGGAATTAGTGTTTTCTGATGTCTTCCCTGTAACGAGCACCCGCAGCCAAGTTATTCAGAGAGAACAATTTCCTCACAATTAACTGGGCAGGTTTCCCCTCTGTGAAAGAGCAGAGTTTGGTCAGAATGTTATATTGTGGTCAAAAATGAGTGGTTGTAAAGGTCAGGGTGTCCAATACCTGCAGTGCCCCAACAGTTGAGTGGGGGGTTGCAAAGATTAATAAAAAAATAGGTGAAGGAAGCATTAAAAAACCCTTTGTGATTCAGACAGCTCATTGTGTTCTGCTTCTGAGCCTTGGAGGAGCTGCCAGAGTTCAGGGGGAGTGGCAGGCGAGGAAAAGGGATCAGTTTATCCATGGCAAGGGGAGGTGTGGCCCACTGAGTTCCCTCTCAAAGCTCAGCAGAGGGATGGTTGCCTTGGGGCCAGACCTGGAGAGCAAACATCCCATTTTCAGTGGTTCCTCCAAAACCTGGTGGTTTGGGAACTTCACAGATTTTTAGTGGAATCCAGATCAAAATATAAAAGGATCAGATGAAGGTGCTGCTGGCAAATATGAGTCTGTCTCTGAGCAGGTGGACTAGAGACCCCCAGAGATCTCCTATTCCATCATTTTGAGGCATCCACTTTGCCAGAGGAGAGTTCCAAGCTCAGCAGGTTAAATACGGAACCCAGCTCCTCTTGGAAGGAATAACCTGTGTCAGAGTCACAAGCTTTCCAAAGAATTCATTTATTCCTTGGAAGGAATAACCTGTTTCAGGGTCACAATCTTCCCAAAGAATTCACTTATTCCTTGGAAGGAATAACCTGTGTCAAGGTCACAATCTTCCCAAAGAATTCACTTATTCCTTGGAAGGAATAACCCGTGTCAGGGTCACAACCTTTCCAAAGAATTCATTTATTCCTTGGAAGGAATAACCTGTTTCAGGGTCACAATCTTCCCAAAGAATTCACTTATTCCTTGGAAGGAATAACCCGTGTCAGGGTCACAACCTTTCCAAAGAATTCATTTATTCCTTGGAAGGAATAACCTGTGTCAAGGTCACAATCTTTCCAAGGAATTCATTTATTCCTTGGAAGGAATAACCTGTTTCAGGGTCACAATCTTTCCCAGGAATTCACTTTTTCCTTGGAAGGAATAACCTGTGTCAGGGTCACAGTCTTCCCAAAGAATTCACTTATTCCTTGGAAGGAATAACCTGTGTCAAGGTCACAATCTTCCCAAAGAATTCACTTATTCCTTGGAAGGAATAACCTGTGTCAGGGTCACAATCCTTTCCAAAGAATTAATTGATGTTCTTGGCAGAGCTCGTATCAATGTAGTTTTTATTGGTTTACATGTTGAGATTATTTGATATAACTCGGGACATAGATATTGATATATTCACAGTGAGAAAGATTCCAGAACTGCCTGGACACAATCCTGTGCCATGTGCTCTGGGATAGCCCTGGGACCAGATGAGCCACTGGTCGCTTCCTGTGATCTTTATTTAAAATACTGATAAATTGGTGGTGATCAATACCCAACACCAGTGAGGAGATGGAACTCCTGCTGATCCATTAGAACCAAATGGTGCCACAGGAATGTTTTGGGAGCCCGGGGGGGGGGATTTCAGAGCTCAAAGTGCTGAGTCTGGTACAAACCAACTCAAAGAACATGAGGACATCTCTGTTCCAGAACACCCCACAGGGAGGTATCCAGTATATCCATTTATTACTCCCACATCCTTCTCTGTGCTGTCACTCTCAGAGGCAGCGTCATCCTGGTTTTTTTCACCTCCATGGCTTTCCATCCTCGTGGTCCTGCCTTCCAGTCGTGTTTGAGGGTGTAATTTCACTTTGTGCTTCCCTTGTGTTGGTGCCAGTGGTTACTGAGTTGTTTTTTCACTGCCCTTCCCTCCTCACTTCCCTGGTTCCACCTGCACTGTTACATCCACTGAGACGCTTCTGACCTCAAGATCAGTGCAGGATTATTTCTGAAGGATCAGAAAACTGATGGTTTTAAGTTATATGGAAGAGAGGAAACAGCCTCAAGTCGCCCCAGGGTTGGACATTAGGAAAGATTTCTTCATGGAAAAGGTTGCCAAGCACTGGAATGGACTTCCCAGGGTAGTGGTGGAGTCCCCATCCCTGGAAGTCTTCAAAGACCACGTGGATGTGGCAGTTGAGGACAATGGGAGTGGTTGGACTCCATGACCTGGGAGGTATTTTCCAAACTTAAGGATTCTGTGATTTCATTCATTTAAGTTTTAAAAATGGTGCATTTTTGCACTCTTTTGTCCAGAGGAATCTCTCAGGCAATGAAAATCACTGGCTGAGCCACAATTCCAACCAGGAATGGGCTGGAAGAGCCTGTGAGAGTAAACAGGGCCCTGAACTACAAGAGGGTTCAGGAGCTGTGGAGCACCAAGGGATGAGAAATGAGCGTTTAAGGAAATAGTGTGAATTTTCCTCTCATACCTCGGAATAACTTTGTTTTACTCAGCAGAACAAATAAGGCAGAGCCTTTGCTGGAGGGGAGGGAGCCACGGGAGAGATTCCACAGTAAATCAACATTTACCTCCCTGAGTCACACTGAGAATTCTGTGGCCCTGAGGCCCTTTGAACAAATAGCTGGGAAGGAGCACCAAGGGGCTGGGAGGAGTTTTACAAATCTTCTGGTTGCTTTTAATGTCTCTGTACACAGAGCCAAGAGGGACATTCCAAGGGGGGATGTGTGTTTTTGCTGCTAATTTTGGTGTTCAACAGCTCAGGGGGGTGTAAAAAGTCCTGCAGGTTGTTGTGGAGGCCCTGGCCCAGGTTGCCCAGAGAAGCTGTGGCTGCCCCTGGATCCCTGGAAGTGTCCAAGGCCAGGTTGGAGCAACCTGGGCCAGTGGAAGGTGTCCCTGCCCATGGCAGGGGTGGCAGTGGGTGGGCTTTTAAGGTCCTTCCAAGCCAAACCACTCTGGGAATTTATCATTAACTCATAGAATAAGTAAAAAAAAAATAGAGTTTGCAATACTGGATAAATTTTAAAGCCTGATCAAGGTTTAATATGCAAATGAACAAAAGGGTCACGGGTGGGTCACCCGCAAAAATAGTGATAAAATCTGCTAAAAGGAGTGACTTTCTTGCCAGAGAGCCCATGAGCATGAGCTGGAGTCAGAACTTGGGCTCTCTGCAGGACTGCAGGATAAATGGAATGTGTTGTGCTCCAGAACTGCCCAGGCTGGATGATCTACTGTCTGTTCTGGGCTTCAAATTGGTCTGTAATTCTTTGGCCAGTGGCTGTGGCAAAGCTACACGACAGCGAGCAGGACCTGCCATGAATCTCCCCGGGAAGGAAGAGCTGCCAGGTCGTTCATCTTCCCCTTGCCAGCGCCGTGACAGGTCCCTGGCAGGCCCTGGCAACGGTTACGTGCTTTTAATTAGAGTGCTGCAAGATTTACATCGGTGCTCCAGCCCCTGCCCCACCATATCCCACTGCAGAGGAACGTTCTGCCCGCCCAGCTGGCAGGGGATGGAGATTTTTCCAAGGAATAACTGATTCTCGGGAGCGCGTCAAGGATGAGGGCTTGAATCCAGCCCAGAGGAGTGGGGTGGGGAGTCCCAACTCCAGTTCCTTCTGGGTAACTGTCAACCCTTGGTCCCTGCACAAAAATCAACTTTTAAGAGCATTTTTTCCATTATTTTGTGGAAGGATTGGGATATCTTTTATTTTCAGGAGCTGCAGCCTCTGCCCATCAGAAGTTCTTTAGTGAATAGGTGGCATTAAAATGCTACATCTTAAAATTGGGAAGGGCTGGAGGTATTTTTAAAAAACAGTGGCTAAAAATAGTGATGGACAAGCCACCATATATTGCAAGGCACAATGGACCCTTTGCATCAGGATCCATGAAGGAAAATTACCCAAGTTCCTGGTTTTTAGTACAAATTAGGCAGGAAAAGGAATATGAACACGGGAAGCAGAGTCTGGAAAAGTCAGAAACCTTGGCTGGAATTAAAGACTGGTCTTTGAGGAAATTTTTCCCTCCTGTTGCCCAGAATTCCACTGCCCAGCTGCTGTATCTGCAAACACCTGTGATGCTGTGCTGGAGGCATTTTGGGGCTTCATTTATTTGTCTGTTTATTTATTTGCTTCTACCTGAACTTCCACTGTGTTCAGGAGCTCCAGTTCTGCTCTGCAATGCGAAATAAATCCGGGTTAACGTGTCTGCAATGAGGTTATAAATCAAAATCCATTTAAATGACCTCCAAACCTCGAGGCAGGGCCACGGATTTTATGTGGTTCTGGGTGGGTGGCTGGGTTGAACTCGGTCCTTTTGTTCTTAAAGAGCTGTAATAGGAAAACCATGGAAATGAGTTTAAAACCTGCAGATTTAGATGAGTTTAAAACAGGTAGAGGGAGTGTGTTGAGTTGGTTTTGACTTTGTGCACTGTGTGATGTAATTATAGAATGACTTGATACTTCAAAAAAAATTAGGGATTGTATTTTCTGGTGATTAGTGAGGACTGAGGCTGGTGTTTGTCACTCAGGCCCTGATTCCTGTTTTTAACTCATAGAATCCCAGAATGGTTTGAGTTGGAGGGACCTCAAAGCTCATCCAGTGCCACTCCTGCCATGGGCAGGGACACCTTCCACCAGCCCAGGTTGCTCCAACCTGGCCTTGGACACTTCCAGGGATCCAGGGGCAGCCACAGCTTCTCTGGGCAACCTGGGCCAGGGCCTCCCCACCCTCCCAGCCAGAAATTCCTTCCCAAGATCCCATGTCTCCCTGCCCTCTGGCAGTGGGAAGCCATTCCCTGTGTCCTGTCCCTCCATCCCTTGTTCCCAGTCCCTCTCCAGCTCTCCTGGAGCCCCTTTAGGCCCTGCAAGGGGCTCTCAGCTCTCCCTGGAGCCTTCTCTTCTCCAGGTGAACCCCCCCAGTTCTCCCAGCCTGGCTCCATAAAAATACCACACTGTAGGAAAAAGTGGATCTTGCCCAGTCAGCTCCAGGTTGGCAAAGAACCCTCCTGATTTTTGGAGCAGGGATTCAGCCCCTGCATCAGAATCCAGGAGTGCAGCAGGTCCCGTTCCCGGCCCCGCGCCGGCAGGGACCATAAACGGCTTTAATGTGCTTTTTGTGATGTGTGAACACGAATATCCTTCCCCTCTGCTGGGATTCAGCTCACAGTGACCTGTCCCCTCTCTCTGCAGGAGGAATATGAAACGTTGGCAGTGTGATTATTCCTGCCCCAGGCACATTCCCTGTTTTCCTCCACCGGGACTCAGCCGTGCTGCGTTGTCTGGGTGCTGCTCCCCTGCAGCCAACAACAGTAAGTCAGGCTGGTTTCTTTATTTCCCTTTTTTAAGGATTGAAAACATTAATATCTGTAGCAGTAAGAGAGGTTGTGGAATCCCCTGGATCCCTGGAAGTGTCCAAGGCCAGGTCGGAGCAACCTGGACCAGTGGAAGGTGTCCCTGCCCATGGCAGGGGGTGGAATAAGATGGTTTTTAAGGTCCCTTCCAACCCAACCCATTCCATGATTCCATGATTCTGCGATCCAATGCCAGCCATCTTGGAACCACAACTACAAACCTTGTGTGGAAGGGAAAAAAAAAATGGTTAAAAAATGAGAAGTTGGAGGTGTTTGCTCAGCACTGCAGAGCTTCAGCTTTGATTAGAGGAGTAGCTGCTGCAGGAGGTTAAGAACTCACAGGATTAAAAGAACTGATGATATTTAAACCCAGTTTCTGAAGGTTCATTATCCCCTCTGAACAAGACAGTTGTTAAATATTGGGATAAGAAGGAAACTGTTCCTGAATGGGAAGTTATTTTATCGAGGTCGCCTGAAGAATTTCTTTCTCAACAGCACTGATTTTTGCTTAAAGTTGCTTGGGTGGGTGGATTTTTAGTAAGATTGTGTTTAAAAGCTTTGCCCAAAGATCTCTTACCAAACCCATACAATTATGCGGAATTCCAATGTGGGAATTCAAATACTTCCTTTACGTTTGTTTTTATTTTAATGCAAATATAGGAAGGTGCTGAATGCAATTTCTCTAATGGAGTTTTGTCCATACCAGAGAACTCACAGGATAGGAAATTAATGAGATGCATTAGGGCATTATTTTCCCTTGACAAATGAACGGATTTTTGCACTGGATTTAGAGTCTGGAAAAAATTGCACCAATTAAAAGCGAAGCCTGAGGCTCAGCCATCAGAGCTCAAGTGTCAAAATAGAAATACTGCCCAGGGAGCCATTTTATAAAGAGGAGAAGGAGGCTTGTCCCCTCAGAAAGGGATTCCAGACAAAACTTTGGCATTTCAAGACCCAGGAGGGTGAAAAATTGCCTAATTTACGGAGTGACACTACTGTGGTTGTGAGAAATGCATGGAGAGGTGATTGGAGAAGAGAAATTCCATGTTAATGAAACCAAACCCTTAACTAGAAGAAAAAGAGAAGGAAATGAGTTTCTGTTTTCTCACATCTTCAAAGTCTGAGCCTGATGCCGTAAAATTCCAACTTTGTGCTTTCTGGGAAGCACAATCTTCTCGGCCCCTGCTTTGGGTTCCTCCTCCAGCTGGAATAGCTGTGTCACAGCAGGAATTCTGTGTCTTTCCATGGAATTCAGGGTGAACCAGGAGAGCCCTGGGTTGGCAGAGTTGAGCTGAAAGTGAGCCTGGAGGGACCTGCGGGGTCTGAGGGTCTGTGGGACTGTGGGATGGGATCCCTGTGCCCTGGGAAGGGGTTTTGCTGCTCAGGGCTGGTCTCCTCTGGCAGAAGGTGGAGTTACACCATTGTTTAGGTGGGAAAAACCCTCTGAGACCATGGAGTCCAACCATCCCCAGCACTGTCAAGGCCACCACTGACCCATGTCCCCAAGTGCCACATCCACAGGGCTTTGAAATCCCTCCAGAGATAGGGACTCCACCCCTGCCCTGGGCAGCTGTGCCGAGGCTGGATAGCCCTTTCCAGGGAGAAATTCCTCCTCCTGATGTCCCACCTGAGCCTCCCCTGGCCCAGCTGGAGGCCGTTCCCTCTCCTCCTGTCCCTTGTTCCCTGGGAGCAGAGCCCGACCCCCCCCGGCTCCCCCCTCCTGTCAGGGGGTTGCAGAGCCAGAAGGTCCCCCCTGAGCCTCCTTTGCTCCAGGCTGAGCTCAAGGAGAAGGTCTCTGGAGCTGTCATGGACATTAAAGGGTGGTGAGGCCTTGTCAGGGGCTGCCCAGGGAGGTTTGGAGTGCCCAGCCCTGGAGGTGTCCCAGGAAGGCCTGGCCGTGGCACTCAGTGCTCTGGGCTGGGGGACAAGGTGGGCATCGGGCACAGGGGGGATCCATGGGCTGGGAGGGCTTTTCCAGCCTCAGGGATTCTGTGCTGTGCTGCAGACACCACCCTGCAGTTGCAGTGGAGCAAAACTGGGATGTGGCCTTTAAATTAAAACACCTTAAAGGTTCGGAATCCCAACACTCTGCTCCTCATGAGCTCCTGCACCGATTTCCATTCATGTTTTCCCACATCCATCAGTGTCAGCAGCAGGAATTTGAGGGCAGGGAGGTTTTTCCAGCACTGTTGGTGCCCAGCAGTTCATCCCCACGGTCCTGCTCCAGCTCCCAGCTCTGTCCCTGCCGAGGGCTGAGGTGTCTGTGGGATCCCAGCCTTGTTCCTGCTCAATGGCCCTGCAAAATCTACACACTTGGAGCCTTCACAACAGAGGTTATTTTATAGCTCTAATAAAATCCTTGGGGGATAAATTATTTACCTCGGTGTTGTTACTCCCTGGTATGAATCCACTGTTCAAAGTGGCTGATCAGTCACCCCCACAGCCTCAGTTTTTACAGCAATAATTCCCTGGGGATTCCAGCACGGACTGGGCACGGGCTGGGAGTGTCACACAGGGGCTGGAGCATCCCTTTGTGCTCCTGAGCAGTTCTCATACTCCAGAAGTCATCATGGAATGGTTTGGGTTGGAAGAGACCTTAAAGCCCATCTCATTCCAGCCCCTGCCATGGGCAGGGACACCTCCCACTAGCCCAGGTTGCTCCAACCTGGCCTTGGACACTTCCAGGAATGTTCAGGTAAACAGGGTATTTTAAGGAGTACAACCAAAGAGCAAGAACAGGAGGGGTTTTTACACTACAAAGCAATTTTTACATCAGTAATGCCATTATTTTTTCTTTATTATAAATGTTACTGTCTGATGCTGTTTCACCCAACAAATATACCTCTGCACATTGAATATCTTACACCATTAGACTGTGTAATTCCCATTACATATCACATGGGAATGTGAGTGCCAGATCCCCCTGCATTGCACTTCTTCCACAGCTTTGACTCCTTAAAAACCAGGAAAAGTCAAGATAACCCCTATAAATAACCTTGCCTTCTATTCCTACATGGGGTGCTGGTGGGTGGATTTTCATCTTTGATGGTTTTTCCTCAGAGATGATTAATGTGGTGGCTTTGCAGGGCACTGGGCTCTCCCATTCACCCTCCTGGGCATCTGGGACAAACAGGGACGGGTGACCAGGAGGAGCCTTCCCCTTCCTTGGCAACCCCAGGAATGTCACTAAAAGCTGCCTGATGAAACCCACGTGCTGCTGATGGAACAAAATTTACAACATTGAAATCTTTTCTGGTTCAGATTTCTAAAAAACAGGTGGAAATCCCTCCTGCTCAGGAAATCCTTCCTCTGTGTCACTCTGCTTGCTGTAGGACTTCCCTGCCCTCAGAACCTGTGCAATAATCCATGAGAACACTTCAGTGTATCCCTGGAGCTCCACCTGCTCCTTTCCAAGAAAACTTGTCAGTGCAATCCCAGTGGTCCTGTTAATCCCACACCTCGTGGCCTTTGGCAGCAGCTTGACAGGGATCATAGAATCATAGAATCATAGAATCATGGAATCATGGAATCACAGAATCATAAAATCATAGAATCATAGAATCATGGAATCATGGAATCATAGAATCATAGAATCATGGAATCATGGAATCATAGAATCATAGAATCATGGAATCATAAAATCATAGAATCATAGAATCATGGAATCATAAAATCACAGAATCATAGAATCACAGAATCAGCTGGGTTGGAAAAGACCTCCGAGATCATCCAGTCCCACCCTTGATCCAACCCCAACGTGGTTCCCAGCCCATGGCACTGATGCCACATCCAGTCTGTCCTTAAACACCTCCAGGGATGGAGAATCCACCCCTTCCCTGGGCAGCCCATTCCAATGGCTGAGCACCCTCTCTGCAAAGAAATTCTTTCTAATCTCCAACCTAACCCTCCCCTGGCACAGCTGAAGCCCGAGCCCTCTTGTCTTGCTGAGAGTTGCCTGGGAAAAGAGACCAACCCCCCCCGGCTCCCCCCTCCTGTCAGGGAGTTGCAGAGAGTGAGGAGGTCTCCCCTGAGCCTCCTCTTCTCCAGGCTGAGCCCCCCCAGCTCCCTCAGCCTCTCCTCCCAGCACTTGTGCTCCAGTCCCTTCCCCAGCCTCGTTGCTCTCCTCTGCATCTGCTCCAGGACCTCAGTGTCCTTTCTGACAGCTTGACAGGGACCCTGACACCCAGAGCTCCAGCCAGGAGTGATCCAGGCAGTTCAGCCAAGAGCTCCAGCCCTCACCTCAATAAATCCTCCTGCACTTCATTCAGCAGGACCTTTGCTGCAACGTGGAAAACCCCCCGTGTGTGGCACAAGAGCTTTAATATCCCAAATTCTGCCTTTTAAAACCCCAAATCCTCTTCTCATGGGAGCCGATGCTCAGAGGTCCCGTTGCCACGGGGCAAACATGGGACAGAATTTCAAACACAACATTTCAAAGTGTTCTTTTCCCTATTTGTTTGGTTTGTTTTGGTTTTTGTTCCCTTATTTGTTTGGTTTTGTGGGGTTTTTTGGTTTTTTTTTATTTGGTTTGGTGGGGTTTTTTTGTGGTTTTTTGTTTGTTTGTTTTTTGGGTATTTTTTGTTTGTATTTTGGGAGGGTTCTTTTTTTGGGTTTTTTTGAGGGTTTTTTTGGTTTTTTGTTTGTTTTGGTTTTTTGGGGCTTTTGTTTGCTTTGGTTTTTTGGGGGGTTTTTGTGTGTTTTTTTTAAATTTGGTTTGCTGTGGTTTTTTGTTGGGTTTTTTTGTTTGGTTGGTTTGGTTTGGTTTTGGTTTTTTGTCCTTTTTTAGTTTTTTCTTTTGTTTTTGTTTTTTTGTCCTTTGTTGTTTGTTTTTTTTAGGGTTTTTTTGTGCGTTTTTTTGTGTTTCCTTGTTTTGTTTTTTGGGGCTTTTGTTTGGTTTGGGGGTTTGTTTGTGTGTTTTTCTTTGTTCTTGTTTTGTTTTGGATTTTTTGTTTGTTTCTTTGTTTTGTTTTGGGGGTTTTTTGTGTTTTTTTCGGTTTTTTAGTGGCTGAAATGCCACAATTTCCCGAGGCACTGCTCCTCTGGGTGGGTTCCACTCAGCCTTGTCCCAGCTAAAGCCCCCAAAAGCAGAGCCCTGGCCTGAAAGAAAGAATAACAACCTGGAGCAAGACAAACAAAACTAAACCCCAAAGACACCCCTTGCTATTTATAAAACCAGCTGTTTGGTAACTGCCTTACACGCAGGAAAGCACAAGGATTTCCCTGGAGGTGGAAAGAACATTTTGGTTGAAGCTCCTGAAGCAACTCTTGTTCTTGTGATGAAGCTTTGCCTCGTGGTTTCAGCTGCAGGGGGGGTCCTGACTTGGAATTCCCTCTCTCCTCCTCCTTCCCAGGGCAGAGCTGGAGCTGGGAAGGGGTGGAGGAGCTACAAAAAACCCTCCCCTCCTGCCCCCCTCGGGCATTGCTGGTGTTGCCACCGCTTTTCCAAGCACCCCGGGCTCAGAAATCCACAGGCATCCCTTTGGTTGTCACTTCAACTTGCCTTTTCTTAGGAACAAAAGGGGAATTGATAAGGAAAGAGCTGTTTTGCTGCCCCTGGCTGTGGCAGCACAGGGGCTGGGGGCAGTGGGGTCAGGCTTTTGCTTTTCCTCTGGATATTCCAGCTCGTTTCCCACGGCAAAGCTGCTGGAGATTCCAGCTCCATTAACTGCTGCTGCTCCTTGGCCTTCCATCCCTGCCCAGCCCCAGGCTGCAGGAGAGAGAAATGCTTATTTTTATTCAACTAGAGCCTTAAAAAAGCCCCTCCAGCAGCACTTCCCCTCCTCCCAGAGTGACAAACAGCCCTGCCCTGCTGCCTGAGGTTCCTGTTGGGCCAGACCCACCGTGTTCCCGTGCCAGGGGCATTGTCAGGGAATTCATTTTGGGCGTGTGGCACCAGCAAGTGGCAGGAATCGTTTGTTTTCAGGTGTCAAAGAGCTGCTTTCCCTGTTCCCAGCTGGAAACTCCTCTGCAGCTTTTGTCCCTGACTTCCTGCAGAGTGCAGCACGGTGGGGATTGGGGTGGGAATTGCCAGGACATCCCACTGCACCCACACATCCCGGGGTGCTGCCTCAGGGAAAGGCAGCTGTGAGCAGGGCTTGGGGTCCAGCTGGGGCAGAGCTTGGGAGAGGCTGGGAAAGATGTGTGGCCAAAAAGATGAGGAACAGAGTGACTTTGTGCCTAAAGGGGCTCCAAGAGAACTGAAGAAGGACTTCGGACAAGGGATGGATGGACAGGACACAGGGAATCCCAGTGCCAGAGGGCAGGGATAGATGGGATCTTGGGAAGGAATTGCTGGCTGGGAGGGTGGGGAGGCCCTGGCCCAGGTTGTCCAGAGAATCTGTGGCTGCCCCTGGATCCCTGGAAGTGTCCAAGGCCAGGTTGGAGCAACCTGGGCTGGTGGAAGGTGTCCCTGCCCATGGCAGGGGTGGCACTGGATTTGCTCTAAAGTCCCTTCCAATCCAGGCTGGAATTCCATGGTCACACCTGCTGCCTGCAGGGTTTGGAATTGGAGCTGAACAGTAGCTTTTAGTGAATGGTGTTTGGCACAGAGGTGGGAAGGGAGGTTGAAATATGTCCCTGGTTTTCAGCTGAACAGCTCTGAAATGAGTCTCAGGGGCTCAGGCAGCCCCGAGGAACAGGCTGGAGCAGCACTTTGTGTCCTGCTTCCCAGTGATAGATCCTGTGGCTGGAGGCAAAAGCAGCATTGGAGTCTCCACAGATTTAGTTTGCTGTGTGCACAAGCAGGGGGTTGTTTCCATAAAGGGGGTTGTATTTACATAAGTATAAGTGTTCAGTCCTGACCCAAAGGGGGGAAGTACCTGGGCAGTGGCCGTGTGGAATTGTGAGTGCCAGGAAAAATACTGCTGGGGGTGGTTCTTCCTTCTGGTGGGAGGTGTCCCTGCCCATGGCAGGGTTGGAATAAGATGGGATTTAAGATCCTGTCCAACCTAAGCCATTCTGTGGTTCCAGGACAACAGATCTGTGAAAACCAGGCCCCAAGGCTTTGCAGTGCAGTCGATGCCAGGACTCCCTCTCCAGAGCAGCTGGTTGTTTTGGAGCAGGACACATTCCAAGACACCCCATTCCTTGCATTGGCTTGGTCACAGCGACATCAGACCCCTGGAGTTCTGCTGATGTTGCTCATTACTGGCTTGAAGTGTCGCTGCCACTTGGAAATGTGGAGTTGCAGTCGGAGAAAGTTCAGTTTGGGGTCAAGTTTCCCAAAATAGCCCCGAGCTGGGCCAGGCAGAGGAGGATCTGATCCCCTGCCATGGAGAGGGGGGTGTGGATCTGACCTCCTGCATCCACTGAGGAGCTCCTGTGAGCACCAGTGTCACTCATCAGGGAGAAACCTGCCCCAAATGGCCCATCTTCAGCACCAGGGGTTCAGCTTCGCTCTGTGGGAAAGCTGGAATTTACCCAAGCAGGAATTTGTCTGTGCAGGTAAAAAGCAGAGGTGCAGCTGCTGGATGGGGAACAGATGGACAGGCAGGGCTTTGATCTCTGGGCTGAAACGTTTCTGTGGTGCCACAGGTGCTGGGGAAGGAGGAAAGCCCCCCTTTCCCATCCCAAATGCCATCCAGAAGGTGAGAAGGGCGAGGGGAGGACACAGCCTGGAGCAACACTGAGGAGTGGAAAGGAAACTGTGAACTGGTCTCCATTTGGGCTGGAGGGTCTGGCCTGGGGGCTCCTGCCCTCTGAAGAGCCCTCTGCCAGTCCAGAGATGCTCCCACCAGGGACTAATTTCACCCCTTGAAGAGAATGCCAGCTCTATTTAGAGCTGCTGTTCCTCCACACAGCGTTTGGGTGTCTGGCAGACCTTGGCAGCTGTCTTGGTGTTTAGCACGAGAGTCCTAATTTATTTTTCCCCTGAAACTACACAAGCCTGAACAAATCCTCTCCTTTGTCCCCTGTCAGAGCTCTGTGTCCATGGGAGTTCATCCCCTGTCACTGGAGATCACTGTGACACAGGAGAGTGGAGCCACCAGCACCTCCAGGGCACGGGGGGACCATCAGTGTTGGCTTTCCTTGGCCAGGGACACGGGGAGCTGCTGTCAGCTCCCTTCTGACACACTCCACCTCTCCTGGCAGAGCCTGGGCTGCTCAGCAGAGCTGAGTCAGGCCTGAAAGCCCTTCCAGCCACCATCCTGGCTGGCAGGAGCTGTCCTGCCCACTTCCCAGTGCCAGGAGAGGCCCTTCCCTCCAGGCAGCCCTTGAGCTGCCTCAGGCTCTGACTTTGCTCTCAGTTCACCTGAAGGAAAGAGGAGAATTCCCTTTTTGCTCTGGGATGAATGAGCTGCCTCTCTGTGCTGCAGGTTTTGGGCAGGCAGGGGTTGCAGAGGAGGGTGGTGGAACAAGTTCTGCTTCAGGTCCCTCCTGGCAGATCAAAAGCTGCCTTCGTTCCTAAAATTCATGCCCTGATTCCAGGGATCTGCTGGGCAAGTGCAGGTGAAAATAATTGCCATTTCAGGGTCAGATGCACACAGATAAGGCAAAAGGCCCTGAGCTTTGGTGAGAGAAGTGTTTCTGGAGTGGATGATGGGGGAGAATTTCCCGTGTGAGTGAAAAGCAGGAATTGGGAACTTTTCTCTCCCTCATTGGGGAAAAACCTCCCTGGGGTAACTTAACAGAGCAAAGGAGGAACCAAGGTGGGCTTGTGATCCCCAAGGTACTGGTGGCACATCAAAGAAGGGCCTTTGTAAGTAAGACAGCAGCTCATGAGTTCCTAGGGTGGTTTTGATCCTTTTTAAGCAGGATTCCGGGGCACAATAGGCAGGTTTGAGGAATCTGTGCCTCCTTCCCATGTGTCCCACATCCCTCAGAGCACGAGGAAGGGGAGGAGTTCCCTGCTTCTGCAGGGAATGCTGAAAATTGGCCCTTTGTGGTGGGACAGGGCCAAGAGGAGTCACCCCCACAGTGGGCACAACACGGGTGAGGGCACGTTTTGCTTTCCCAGGAAAGGGGAGGAGATCCCAGAACCTTTGGGGTCAGTCTTTTCTCCTGGATAACAAGTGACAGGACGAGTGGAAACGGCCTCAAGTTGTGCCAGGTGAGGGTCAAGTCGGATATTAGGAAAAATTCCTCCATGGAAAGGGCTGTCCAGCCCTGGCACAGGGTGGAGTCCCCATCCCTGGGGGGATTTCCAAGCCCTGTGGATGTGGCAGTTGGGGACAGGGGGCAGTGGTGGCCTTGGCAGTGCTGGGGGTGGTTGGACTTGGTGATCTGAGAGGGCTTTTCCACCTTTAATAACCCTTATCCACTGTCCTCCCGAATCATCCCTCTGGAGGCTTCTCCGTGGCAGATCCAGCTGGAATTGCAGTCCAAGCAGTAGCTCTGCTTCTCTGCCTTTTCTTTTCACTGTGGAGATGGTTTAGGGCCCTGAATTTGTACTTACAGAATCACAGAATGCTTTGGGTTGGAAGGCACCTTGAAGATCATCTAGTTCCAACCCCTCCACCAGAAAACTGAGTTTAAAGCAAATATCTTTCTCCTGGGGTGTTTTGAAGCTTTTTCTCTGATGGCTGCAGGTCCCAGGATGAGTCAGAAAATGAGGGATGGGGAAATCCTGCTGGGTTTGTAAGTGACTTGGAGGAAAAGGTGCAGCCAAGAGACACATCAGGGCCTGGGGATGCTGGAGCTGAAGTTCCTTTTGTTCTCTAATGACAGAGAGAGCTGCCAGTCTTGGCTGTGCTGCAAGGCTGGCTCTCTGTAATTAAAAATCAATTAGTGTGTTTAGCAATTAGCTCATTGACTTACTAAAGCTGTCATGTTAGATTCATATCCAGACACGCCTCGGGACTGGGGGCGTTGGTGACGATGCCAACGGTGCCTTCGCTGCTCCTGCACGTTGGGATGAAGGGAAGAGAGGGAGGCTGCTGGGAATTTGGCACATTCCCGATGTTCCGGGCCTGGGGATCCTCCAGGGATCGAGCAGGGGTGGGAAAACTTTCTTGGGAACACATTCTCCACGTGTAAGACTTGCTCCCTGAGGCTCAGGGTTGAGGAATAGCAGAGAGTGATCCCAACATCAGTGGGAGAGTTACAGTCAGTGCAATTTGACCGTCCTTGGGCTTGTTCCCAGGTCAGTTGGTGGGTCAGGTTGGACATCAGGAGGAATTTCTCCCTGGAAAAGGGTGGTGAGGCCTTGGCAGGGGCTGCCCAGGGAGGTTTGGAGTGCCCAGCCCTGGAGGGATTTCCAAGCCCTGTGGATGTGGCACCTGGGGACAGGGGGACAGTGATGGCCTTGGCAGTGCTGAGGGAGAACAGTTGGACTCAACCTTGGAGGGCTTTTCCAACCTAAACAATTCTGGGATTCCATGATTTTTGTCTCATTAATTCCAGGATCCTTGTGCAGCAGGAACCATCCCCTGGGCAGTCACATTCCCAGCACTGAGTGTTTCCCTGCTCCCAGTTCCATCCTCTCAATAAGAATAAAAAGCTGTCTGATGCCAAGGACCCCCTTGTTTCCTGCCCAGAGGTGAGGTCAGGCTCAGTCCTGAGTTGGTATTTACAAAGCCAGCTTTAAAGCCAGCTTTTAAGCCAGCCTAGGTGATTTTCTTTGCTGCAGCTCTAACAGGTCCTAAAAAAAAATAAAAATGTCCATGGTTTTGTAACTGGCTGTAGGATAAGAACTGGGAACAGCTTTTGCAGCCTCTGTTCTTTGTGAAACATCCTGGATTCCAGCCCTTTCCTGGGAATCTTGCAGTTCAGGCTGTTAATGAAGAGGGTGTGCAGGAAGGTAAAATGGGATGGCAGTGGCTTTGCAGAGCCAAGCCTTTATTTAGTCCAGAAAACTGAACTTCCCATCAGGGTTTGCTGATGGGAATTGGAGAAAATCCAGAGCAAGAGGCACGAGCAGATAATCCAGACCCTGTTTCTAAAGGTGGGTTGGGAATATGAGCTTGGAAACCTGGAGGTGTGTTCAGGCAGAAGGACTCAGGTGACAGATATTGCTGGTGACATTGTCTGGAGCTCCAGCTCTGCAGTTCCAGGAGTGCTTAAGGCAGGAAAAAAACCCTCCTGTAAAACCTCAGCTGCCTGGGAAAAGAACTGGGGAAGCTTTAGGGGTTTTGCAGACCTAAAACTGGGGCTTTTGCTTGCCCTTGATGACAAAAATTGAGCAGCTCTAGTGCCAGTGGGAAGGATTGATGGATCTGGGGGGGCTTCCAGGCTGGACAGTTCTGCCTTATTAATAGCAAGAGATGTGATAAACCCTTCTAGGTGTCCTCCTAAATCCCCTGGGATACATTTCCCCTGGGAAAGAGTGGGCTGGGGTTGTTTGGTGACGTGGGAGCCAGAGCTGTGTGGGATCTGTCGGGGAGTTGCTCAGCCTGGACCCCAAGGAAGTCCCAAATATCTTCGATTCTTGTGTCAGTTAAAAACCTGTAAGGTGGAAAAAATACACCAGGAAGATGAGCATAAAGGGGATGTGGGCAGGTTTGTGAAGGTCATTGGGTGCCTAAAGGTGCAGGGAGGTATTTCTGGAACAACCTGAGTCCCAAAAGTCTCAGCAGAGAAGAAATAAGGGAAAGTTGAGAATATGAATAAGGAGCTCTGAGGGAACAAGTTAGAGAGGGGATGGAGGCAGGTGAAGAGGTGGAGATTTATCAAGCAGGACTGGTATTCAGGAGCATTAAATTCTTCAGCAAGTGCTGAGACCCAGTGTCAGGTCTCCAACAGGGATGGGAGTCTAGTGTCCTGGGAGCAAAATACTCCCTGAGGTGCCAAGGGGACAGAGCCAGGCTGGGACAGGGTTGGCACAGGGGCAGGGGAGGAGCTGGCAGCATTTCTGGGAATGGCTGGCAAGGGAAGGACAAGAGGCAGCCAGGTCAGCAAGGAACAGGACTGTAAAGAGAGGATTTGTGAGACAACTGGAATTTCAAATTAAAATCATAAATAAAAATCAAAGAGAAAAGTTCTGTCTTCATAAACTCCCAGACTGGTTTGGATGGGAAGGGACCTCAAAGCCCATCCAGTGCCACCCCTACCATGGGCAGGGACACCTTCCACCAGCCCAGGCTGCTCCAACCCGGCCTTGGACACTCCCAGGGATCCAGGGGCAGCCACAGCTTCTCTGGGCAACCTGGGCCAGGGCCTCCCCACCCTCCCAGCCAGAAATTCCTTCCCAAGATCCCATCTAAACCAGTGGGAAGCCATTCCCTGTGTCCTGTCCCTCCATGCCTTGTCCCCAGTCCCTCTCCAGCTCTCCTGGAGCCCCTTTAGGCCCTGCAAGGGGCTCTCAGCTCTCCCTGGAGCCTTCTCTTCTCCAGGGGAACCCCCCCAGCTCTCCCAGCCTGGCTCCAGCCCTTGATGGATTCCCAGTGATGGGAATACCCATAATGGGTGTTCCCCCATCCCAGGGCTGTAAATCTGTGGCTCCAAAGATTGTCCAAACAGCAGTTTCTTTATCATCAGTTAATTTTGTGCCTCAAAATCATGTGACAAGTCTGTAAAGCAGACAGACATTTCTAGTTTATGCCACTTCATGCATGACACAGCATCTTACAATCAATTATTCCCTTCTGTCCTCAGATCCCCGTATCCTAAAGGACATTTAACATTATAACCGTGATCGAAAAGGGACCGAAATATTTCTTCAAGACACCTGAGCTCCTGCAGCACTGAGAGCTTTGGGAGCTGACCCTGCCACAGGTGAGTGATTTTTTTCCCCTCCTCCCCATCCTGCTGACATCCAGGGCCTGCTGCCAAATGCACTTTCTGTGTTTGGTGCTTCATCACCACAGGAAACGCTCTTAAAAATTTATAAGTGCATGTTGCACAAGCCCCAGTGTTTCAAGAGCAGGGACTCCGTGCCTTGGCTCCCTGTTCTGCCACCCAGAATAGAAAAATGCATTAAGGGCTGGTTCAGGTTTTCACTGTTTCCTCTGTGGTTGTTTTACAACCTGCTGGAGCTGCTGAATTGTATCATAAATTGGGGAGTTTAAAGGTTGTCTCCCAGAAGTAACCAATTATCCCATTTGCAGCTGTCTGTTTGCAGGGTGATCTCTGCTGCAGGAGCTGGAGATCACAGCCCTGGGTGGCAGCACAGCAACTATAAATTACAGCTGGAAACATTCCTCTCTTTTTAAAACGTGGCCACGGGAGGATCTGCCTTTCCTCTCCCCCCTGGGTGGTCGTTTCCAGTTGGAAATATTGCCCTTGTGGGAACTTTTCCTCACAGGTTTGATGCCAAACCTTGGTACTTGACCACAACCCTGCCCCTCAAACCCCTGAAATCCCCCCAAAAAAACCCCTTCTCAGGTCTGCAATATCTCCACAAATCAACGTTTTGGAGTTCTCAGCCTTGCAAGGATCTGCACAGTTATTATTCTTAGGTGGGAGAGCAAAACTCTGGGAATTTTCTGGGGTTTTTCCAGGCAAGAGCCCAAAGGGAGAGGATTCCTGGAGCTGCCTTTGTCCCTGACCTCCTTGGCATTTGTTTCCTTACTGAAAACAAGGAGCTGCTCCATGAATCCCTGCCCAGCTCCTCTGGCTTTCATGGTACCTAAAATCTTACAGAGATTTCCATCCTGGGAATGGGGTGAAAGGGCTGTGGAGCCACCCAGGGAGGGGTGTTAGAGGTGGTAGTGTTCAAATATGGAATTTTGGAGAAGAAAATGGGATCCTCCAGCTTCGATCCCGAGCACCAGGACAAACTGGCTGGGAAGGGGAAGGCAGGAGGAACTTCTGAGTGTGACCATGGAATACAGAGGAAGGATATGGAAGAATAAACAGTGCAGAAAATGGAATTTAAAAAAAGATAAAAACCTCCCCAAACCAAGGGAAAATACCCCCAATGACCTTTATTAGGGCAAAGTGAAATAAGGTCAGAACTGGTAGGAAAGATCCTTTGGGAAACAAGCTCAAATGGAAAAAAAATGAGTTTAGGGAAGTGGGCAGCTCTTTAAAAATGCTGTTAAGGGCACAGGTACAACCCATGCCAGTGCAGAGGAGCTGCCAGAAGGGTGGGGAGGGACCATGGGGGTTAAATCAAGAACTCTTTATCGACTTGGAGTAAAAAGGGATTGTACAGGGAGCAAAAAGTGGATCAGCTGTATGAGAAATGGAGTGTGGAGAGTGCTGCAGACACAGGGGGGAAAAGGGAAAAGCAGGGAGGAGGGTCAGGGATGGGCTCAGTGGGGCAGCTGCATTGGAGGAGACATGGAAAACGTGGGGGTCACGACTGGGAAAGGCACAGGGGGACTCAGGTGGGGCCTTCAGAGAGGGCTGAAGGGCTGAGGGTCCTTTTCCTGCTGGAAACACCACCAGGAACACAGCCCAGAGGGAACAGGGACACGCCCAGAGGGAAGAGTTGGGCTGAAGAGGGAAAGGATTTTAATGAAGTGTCTGCATAAGGGAAGTGTTGTTGGATCAGGCTGGTTTGATGGAATCACTGAATTGTAGGGGTTGGAAAAGCCCTCTGAGATCATGGAGTCCAACCATCCCCAGCACTGCCAGTTCCACCACTGACCCATGTCCTCAAGTGCCACTTCCACAGGGCTTGAAAATCCCTCCAGGGATGGGGACTCCACACTGTGCCAGGGCTGGACAACTTTTCCAGGGGGAAATTCCTCCTCCTGTCCCACCTGAGCCTCCCCTGGCACAGCTGGAGGCCGTTCCCTCTCCTCCTGTCCCTTGTTCCCTGGCAGCAGAGCCCGACCCCCCCCAGCTCCCCCCTCCTGTCAGGGGGTTGCAGAGCCAGAAGGTCCCCCCTGAGCCTCCTTTGCTCCAGGCTGAGCCCCCCCAGCTCCCTCAGCCCCTCCTGCTGCTCCAGCCCCTTCCCAGCTCCCTTCCTTTCCCTGCACCCTCCAGCAGAGCCCCTTTTGCCTTCCCTGCTCTCTCCAGGTGACCATGAGCAGGTCCCTGGGCTCAGGATGGGAGGGGGTGGCTCCCTGGAGAATAATTAGCAAGATCAAGGATGATATTATATGTGAGGTGACCTTAAATTTTGGAACAGACCCCAAACAGGCCTCAGAAATCAGGACTGTGCTCTGAAGGTGATGTCAGTGGAGCTGTCCCCTTTTAGGGCTCCTGGGTTTCTATTAATTTAACAGAACAGAGGTAAATATAACTCAGTGTGTAGCCTTGAGCTTTCCATTTTCCTGTCCTTAATTCAGCTTCAGCAGAGAAAAATTATATTCTGAAAGGTCAGTGCTTGTGTTTTTACTGTAAACCAAAGATACCTTCCTGGAAAAGCATCAGAGCTGGAGTTGTCAGGGAAATTATGGAAATTATTGACAGAAGCTCTTTAGGAATCTCAGAATCATTAAAGTGGGAGAAGACCTTTAATATTATCAAGTCCAACCATCAATGTTCACTCTCCTCACAGACCCCAGTGTTCATATTCACCAAAAGTGAAGCAAATGGTGCAGCACTGACAGACAATCCCGTGCCTTGGTGGGCACGAAACTGCAGCAGGAATTCCTGAATTCCTGGCTCCTGGGCAGGTCAGAGCTGCAGGGTTTGTGTGGGGGAAAAAAAAGGGATTATTCCATCCCTTTGCTAAGTACAGGCTCTGCTGGGAGCTGCCTCCAGCAATCAGGTGAAACCCAGCCCTGGAATTGTCCCAGGCCAGGTTGGAGGAGGCTTGGAGCAACCTGGGCTGGTGGAAGGTGTCCCTGCCCAGGGCAGGGGGGGGAATAAGATGATTTTTAAGGTCCTTTCCAACCCAAACCATTCCAGGACTCTGTGATCTCCATGCAAAGGTCTGAGAAGTCCAGATTTCCATGTACATCCAGATATTTGTTGGGGTTATTGATGTGTTGATGGCCTGATGGTCTGGCAGATGTTTGGTTTGCAGGGGTAAAGATGAACCCACTTGGGTCTAGGATCCCTTTTCTCAGCCTTATCCCAACTGTTTCCCCTTGGAAACATGACTGAATGCCATGGATGGTCTTTTCCTCTGGAGAGGAAATGTGGAGGGGAGACCTGGAGAGCTCCACTGGGACACCTCAGGAAATGGATGGATGGATTTTTCAGCTGTCGTTTTTCTGGATGGAATTTTCCCTGTTTCTGTGGTGGTTGACCTTGGCTGACCCACCCAGCTGCTCCATCACCCCCCTCCTCAGCTGGGCAGGGGAGAGAAAGCACAACAAAGGGTTTGTGGGTTGAGATAATCAAACCCACCCCCAAAACCTTGCCATGGAACCCCAAACCCTGCCCTTGGGCTCAGCCTGTGGGGTTTGCTCCCGGTGCCTCAGCCATCAGTTATGAACCCCAAAGCTTTGCCTGTGCCCAGGTGACCTGTCACAGGGCCTGGAAAATCATGGAATCATTCAAGTTGGAAAAGCCCTCTGAGATCATTGAGTCCAGCCATCCCCCAGCTCTGCCAAGGCCACCACTGCCCCGTGTCCCCAAATGCCACATCCACAGGGCTTTGAAACCTCTCCGGGGTGGGGACTCCACCTCTTCCTTGACCAGCCTGTTCCTGCCATGCCAGGAGGGTGTTCAGCTGGATGAGCAAAGAGGGGCTGAATTAAACCCTCAGTCTTGCTCCTCTCACCCTTTGGTGTCCCAGAGGGGTCGTGTGGCCTCGTTGCTGGGGGTTGGGAAGAAGATGCTTTGGTCACTTGTGTCTCCCGTGCTCCTGAGCTTTGGGGCAGAGCAACAACTTGTATTTTCCAGCTCCAGAACTGGGTGAGCTCTGTCCAGAGCAGGAAGGCACATGGAGCCCATTTTTACAGAGTCATGGAAGATCCTGAGTGGGAAGGACCCCCAAGGACTATCCAGTCCCACCATCGGCCCTGCACAGACACCCCAACAATCCCCCCTGTCCCATCTCCAGGTATGAATCTCTTTTCTCTCAGATTCTGATGTTTCTCCTCTGGTCCTTTCAGCTGCACCAGTGCACCTTCCACAATAGTCCTCATGTCATGGAATCACAGAAAACCCTGAGGTGAAGGGACTAAAGGGATCATCCAGTCCAACCCCTGGCCCTGCCCAGGGCACCCCAGCAATCCCCTCCTGTCCCTCAGAGCATTGTCCAAACCCTCCTGGAGCTCTGGCAGCCTTGGGGCCGTGCCCACTGCCCTGGGGAGCCTGGGCAGTGCCAACCACCCTCTGGGGGAAGAGCCTTGTCCTGATATTTCTGTTCCTTGGTGGTTCCCTTTCATTTCTGTGATACAAGCATCCCACACACGCAGCTCCAGCATCTTCCAGCTGTGGCAGCGAGGTGTTCTGTCCCCTGTAAATGCTCTTTTTGTGCCCCAAGAGCAACACTGAGATGCTGAAGAGCCCTGCAGAGGGAGGAAACACCTCCTAAGCGAGCGGGTGCCTCGCTTTTCAGTCGCACCCGCGTGAACATTTATGATTTCATTTCACAAAGGCGTTGCAGTGAGCTGTGCCTTTACAAATAGCAAATTAAATCAGCTGGTGATGTAAACCTGCAGAGGAGAACAGGCAGCTGTAATGGTTCTTTATTGCTTTTTTCATCTGCTGTTGCATTTTGCCATCGTCTGGTGCTTAGTGAAGTGTATGATTTATTCATAGGAGACGCTGTCGCAGCCAAAGGCTTGTACAATAAACCACTGACAAGGCCTGTGCCAAAAGCCATTAGGAAGAGAGAACAATAATGCAGACACAAAGTATTTACAGACCAAGTTGTCTTTAATTTAAAATCCTTTACTAGGGCTTGATGATAATTGCATCACATTTCCAATCAGCCGGTGCTGACAGGCTGCTCGTCCCCACGTCGGCGCGAAAAAATCCGCGATAATTGAAATGTGCCTTATGAAGCTGCGACAAATTAATGTCATCCCGAGGTCACCGAGGCTCATTCAGGCTGCCAGGTTTTGCTTGATGGTGGTGCCAGGCTGGCAGAGGGGTTGGCATGACAGGTATGTGCTTCCTGGGCTTGTTGGGCTTGATCTTCATCCGGGGGTTTTCTTCCTCCTCTTCCTTCTCATTCTCCCTCCCTTCCCACACAGAGCCATTTATACAGGGAGAAAATGTCTATATTTTATAGAGAGATCCATAGATGGGTTTGTTTCTTTGGGAGGGGCCAAGGGGTGTTCCTAAGGTGGGAATGGAGACATGATTTCAAGCCTGCAAATCCATTGGAATTCCCAAAAGGACCTTGCCTGCTGTTCCCCTCAGCTGCCCCTCTTTGCTCCAGCTCACTCTTGGCCACCCCCCTCCAGCTCCTGGGAGGGGGTTCTGAGTGCCAGGGGTGTCCCTGTGGGCTCCGGGGGATCCCAGAGGATGAACATCCCTGTCCCAGAGCAGGGGGGCAGTGGGAGGGAGGGGCAGCTCCTCCTCCTTCCCTTGGCTCCCCTGCACCCCGGGGGAGGGTTGGGAATGGAGCTGGGCACATCCTGCTCTCCAGAAAATGGGCAAGGCCAGGGGAGAGGCTCATCCCAAAGCCCCCCTTCCACGGCTCCCGTGGCAGCAGTGCCCCCCCAGGGCTGGCACAATCCCTGCCTGCCCAGGGGCAGCTCCCTCTGCCTCCCCATCACTCCCAGGGCAGCTCCTACACTGTTGTAGTTTGAGACCCCCAGAAATCCAATTTCCCAGTCCAAGCCTCCCTCCCACAACTCACCCCAGTGTGAGAGGGGCTTTCCAGACACACCACAAGACTGAATGGGGGGGGAAGGGAATTCCATTACAATTATTGCACAAATAGATGTTATAATACATTATAGACACAATCTTAACTCTCTCTCCTATGGTAAAGCAATATGGGGGTCTCAAACTACAACACAGCGTTTGGGTTCTCTGCTCCTGGACCTTCAACCTTCCCAGGCACAATTCCCTGGGCTCTCTATCCCATGGTGGGATGGGAACCCCCTGGGAAGGGGCTCTTAGCACAGAGCCTTAGCAGTGGGAATGTTGGAATTGCTGCAGACAGGGGGATGATTCCCCCCTGAGCTGTCCTGCTGAGCCATCTCTGCAGGCAGGGCAAGGTGCCCACGCTGGGAATCCATCTGAGACACACCCACTGATGGCCTGGAACAGGATTTATGGGTGTTATCCACCAGGGATAGTTGGGAATGGAGCTGTGCACATCCTGCTCTCCACAAAATGGGAAAGGGCAGGGGAGAGGCTCCTCACAAACCCCCCCACTCCATGGATCCCGTGCCAGTGGTGGCCCCACAGGCTGCCTGTCCCTCAGCATGTCCATGGCCAACTTCCAGCTGGGACATGTGCTGGGCAGGAGGGGGGAATAAATCTGCTGGATGTGCCACAACTCCTGTGCAGTGGGAATTTTGGGAGTTGCTGCAGACAGGGGGATGATTTTCCCCCTTTGAGCTGTCCCCTCCAGGCAGGGTGAGGTGCCCACGGTGTGAGATCCACCTGAGACACACCCACTGATGGCTTGGAACAGCATATTCTTTGCTAGACAAAGACATTGGTGGCAGCACATCAGGCCTAGGAGATGATGGGGAGAGATTTGGGGCCTGGCTGATGTTAGTGACATGTGGCTGGGCTGGAGCAGGTTTTAGTGATGGCTTTGTGAGAGGTAAATACCTGTATTCTCCACAAATGGGATTGTTGTTTGACAGGGGCCCTTCACTTCACTCTACCATCCTCCTTCCTGTAAGAAATAAGGGTATTTTCTGTTATTGAGGGTCTGCCTGCACTGTCAGTGCTTGGAGAGGGAAATAACTGCTCGTTCTGTGCTGATTCTACCTCATTCCTGTCAGCCCTGGCCAGCCCAGGGGTGCTCCAGTGTCCAACAGCAGGAGTCAGGGAGGAATGAAGGGATCTCACGCTGCAAACCCACACTGGGGACGTGTTCAAGGCTGATTAGTGTCTTGGGGGGTCCCAAAAAGCACAGCCCAGGTAAAGAGAGGGGATGGTGCCCCTGGCACCCAAAACCGTGCCCTGGGCTGATCCCTCAGTGTGGGCAGAGTGAGGGGAGGATTGTGCCCCTCTGCCCCCTCAGCTGAGACCCCCCTGCAGAGCTGCTCCAGCCCTGGGAACAGCACAGGGAGGATGTGAAGCTGCTGGAGAGAGTCCAGAGGAGCCATGGGATGCTCCAAGGGTGGAGCCCCTCTGGAGCCAGGCTGGGAGAGCTGGGGGGGTTCCCCTGGAGAAGAGAAGGCTCCAGGGAGAGCTGAGAGCCCCTTGCAGGGCCTGAAGGGGCTCCAGGAGAGCTGGAGAGGGACTGGGGACAAGGGATGGAGGGACAGGACACAGGGAATGGCTTCCCACTGCCAGAGGGCAGGGAGAGATGGGAGGTTGGGAAGGAATTCCTGGCTGGGAGGGTGGGGAGGGGCTGGCCCAGGTTGCCCAGAGAAGCTGTGGCTGCCCCTGGATCCCTGGAAGTGTCCAAGGCCAGGTTGGAGCAACCTGGGCTGGTGGAAGGAGTCCCTGCCCATGGCAGGGCATTGGAAACTCATATTCTTTTAAGGTTTCTTCCCACCCAAACCACTCTGGGATTCTCCAGTGAAGAAGAGCAATTATATCATCCCCAGAGCAGAGGTGGGAATTGGACACTTAATTGTTTTCCTCGGTGAACTAAAGCCGTGATTTCTGCTGCACCAACTGTGTCCTTGAAACGAATCAACACTAAGCAACATCTGAAAAAAGCAGATTGTCTGCACGGAAAAGCAGAGCCCCGGGCAGGGTGGTGCTTAAAGGGTTAACGAGCTGCTCCCTCCCGGCTTTGATGTATTCGATGACATTTCTTCTGGCCAGTTTTTGGAGGGAACAGAGGAGAAATCTCGAGGATCCCAAGGCTCCCCTCGCCACGGTGACACCTCCCGGTCCTGCAGGGCGGGATGTGCAGTTCCAGGGCTCTGGCGATGGGGAGCAGCAGATCCTTGGCTCAGCTCCTGAGGATGGAGAGCAGCAGATCCTTCTCTCAGCTCCTGAGGATGGGGAGCAGCAGATCCTTGGCTCAGGATCCTGAGATCCTGCTCTCAGGAGTCTCTGAGGAGGAGGAGGAAGAGCAGCCTCACCCCAATATTTCCCTTCACTGTAACTTTGCTCTGCCTTTATTTCTTGATGATCTCAGAGTCAAGGAATCAGTAAGGATGTTAAAAAAACACATCCTGGTTTCTTTGTGATGCTCAGTGAAAGCAGGAGGAGGAAAAAATCGGTTTGCAAACCCAGCAGTGTGAAAACCCCTTTAACTGGCAGCCTGATGAAAATAATCCTTGTGCAAACACATCTCAAGGTTTGCCTCCAAATGGGAATGTAGGGTGTGTTTGTGGGCCCTTCTGGAAAGGTTTTGAGGGTTGGAAATTGTAACACTGTTCTCCAAAGGGAAACTCCAGTCCTTTAAACAGGAGTTGTGGCACATCCAGCAGATTTATTCCCCCCTCCTGCCCAGCACATGTCCCAGCTGGAAGTTGGCCATGGACATGCTGAGGGACAGGCAGCCTGTGGGGCCACCACTGGCACGGGATCCATGGAATGGGGGGTTTGTGAGGAGCCTCTCCCCTGCCCTTTCCCATTTTGTGGAGAGCAGGATGTGCACAGCTCCATTCCCAGCTATCCCTGGTGGATAACACCCATAAATCCTGTTCCAGGCCATCAGTGGGTGTGTCTCAGATGGATTCCCAGCGTGGGCACCTTGCCCTGCCTGCAGAGATGGCTCAGCAGGACAGCTCAGGGGGGAATCATCCCCCTGTCTGCAGCAATTCCAACATTCCCACTGCTAAGGCTCTGTGCTAAGAGCCCCTTCCCAGGGGGTTCCCATCCCACCATGGGATAGAGAGCCCAGGGAATTGTGCCTGGGAAGGTTGAAGGTCCAGGAGCAGAGAACCCAAACGCTGTGTTGTAGTTTGAGACCCCCATATTGCTTTACCATAGGAGAGAGAGTTAAGATTGTGTCTATAATGTATTATAACATCTATTTGTGCAATAATTGTAATGGAATTCCCTTCCCCCCCCATTCAGTCTTGTGGTGTGTCTGGAAAGCCCCTCTCACACTGGGGTGAGTTGTGGGAGGGAGGCTTGGACTGGGAAATTGGATTTCTGGGGGTCTCAAACTACAACAGTGTAGGAGCTGCCCTGGGAGTGATGGGGAGGCAGAGGGAGCTGCCCCTGGGCAGGCAGGGATTGTGCCAGCCCTGGGGGGGCACTGCTGCCACGGGAGCCGTGGAAGGGGGGCTTTGGGATGAGCCTCTCCCCTGGCCTTGGCCGTTTTCTGGAGAGCAGGATGTGCCCAGCTCCATTCCCAACCCTCCCCCGGGGTGCAGGGGAGCCAAGGGAAGGAGGAGGAGCTACCCCTCCCTCCCACTGCCCCCCTGCTCTGGGACAGGGATGTTCATCCTCTGGGATCCCCCGGAGCCCACAGGGACACCCCTGGCACTCAGAACCCCCTCCCAGGAGCTGGAGGGGGGTGGCCAAGAGTGAGCTGGAGCAAAGAGGGGCAGCTGAGGGGAACAGCAGGCAAGGTCCTTTTGGGAATTCCAGTGGATTTGCAGGCTTGAAATCATGTCTCCATTCCCACCTTAGGAACACCCCTTGGCCCCTCCCAAAGAAACAAACCCATCTGTGGATCCCTCTATAAAATATAGATATTTTTCTCCCTGTATAAATGGCTCTGTGTGGGAAGGGAGAGAGAATGAGAAGGAAGAGGAGAAAGAAAACCCACGGATGAGGATCCAGTCCAATAAGCCCATGAAGCGTACCTGTCACACCAACCCCTCTGGATGGACCTTTGGTCTGACCCAGTATGGTCATTATTACACTTTAATAACCTTTAATTAATATTTCCTGTGAGTTTTCATCAGCTTCTGATGATTTAATCACATTTAGATAATATTCCCTAGGAATTCCCAGCAGCTAACATGGGCTGGGGAAGGACATGGGAACAGCTGGATGACCATGCTCAGTCTCCTAGAGTTCTAAAAGATGTTGAGGATGATTATTTCATGAATAACAAATTAATCTGAACATCAGGAGTTCTTCCTGTGCCGTGCCAAATGGGTTTAGACAGCAGAGTTAACCAGCTGGTGGCACTGGGAAAGAGAAAGGAGCACTCAGAATCCAGGAAGCACCGGGAATCCAGGAAGAGGATTTTACAGAGAGGGTGCTCAGCCATTGGAATGGGCTGCCCAGGGAAGGGGTGGATTCTCCATCCCTGGAGGTGTTTAAGGACAGACTGGATGTGGCATCAGTGCCATGGGCTGGGAACCACGGTGGGGTTGGATCAAGGGTTGGACTGGATGATCTCAGAGGTCCCTTCCAACCCAGCTGATTCTGGGATTCTATGCTTCCATGATGTTGATTTGCACAGCTCTGATTTTCCGTGGGAGCGAACGTGCATTTTGGAACATCCCTTTGGAAAGGGAGAACGCAGCAGGTTTGGGGTGATGCTGCAGTGGAGACACATTGGAGTGAAGAAAAGGATGTGGGCAAAGGAGTAAATTACCTATTTTGGCAGGGAATGATATTTTTTGGGGGGTGGGGAGGGAGAGGGTTTTCCTGGAGTCTGGTCAGGAAAAGTTCTCCTGTTTTTTCCTTCTTGTAAATCCCAGACTGGTTTGGGTTGGAAGGGACCTTAAAGACCATCTTGTTCCAACTCCCTGCCGTGGGCAGGGATGCCAATAAGTGGCAATTAGTGCTAATTAGGATGCCAGTTGTGATAAATAAAATAAGCAAAAACTGCTGCAGAACCGATTTCCTGAATTAGCACAAATCCACTGTGAAGGCAGAGCAGTTGCATTCCTGCTGGAATTCTGAAATTTAGGGTTTTCATCTCCTTCTCTCACTAAAATTTCAGGTTGAACACCCAGTTATTACATTTTAAGAAATTCCTGTGTCCTTTCTTTCTGCAGGAGGAAAGGGCCAACACCTTGCTTTTCATGGAATCATGGAATATCCTGAGCTGGGAGGGACCCAAAAGGACCATCCAGTCCAACCCAACCACCATCTGGGGAAAGAGCCTTTCCCTGATTTCCAGCCTGACCCGCCCTTGCCACAGCTCCAGCCATTAAAGCTTCTCCACAGCTGAGCTGGAATTTCAGGAAGAGAGGGATGACCGTGGTTGGTTCCTGGGAAAAAGGAGCTCTGGGTGAGTCACACAAAAACCTGAATTTTTTTACTCTCTGGATGCTCAATTGTTGCTTTATATCCTTCCTGTCGTGCCAGTGCTGGAAATGTTTGGGCTTTAATTATTTCCTTGCTGGAATAAAAGGTTGAGGGGGAAGAAAAGCAGCCCCTAAAGAAGGAGTGGGAAGGATTTTGGCAGGAGGAAAGGGAAGAGGAGGAAAAGTTCCTGCCTGCTTAGAAAGGGATGATATGAGCAATTACCACTCTGGTGGCAATGGGGTGATGGCAAATGAGAAAATCTGGGCTGAAATATCCTCAGCAAATGCATCTTTCAGGGATGGGACCTTCTCCAAGAAGCATTTTAACCGAGTATTTTTTATGGAAGCAGTTTTATCTTTGGGATAAAAACCCACGCGGAGCGTTTCCCAGCAGGAACGTGGAGAGTGTTCAAACACCACCGAGCCAATTTGCTGGAAATCTCAATTATTTTCCCCTTTGCAGATTAGAAAGTCAGCCCGGGGTCTGCTCTTAATGCCTGGAAAAGTCAACGGGAGGTTTTTCCATTAATTCTCCGGAGGGCTGGATCGCTCCGGTGCTCGGCTGCAAAGCCTTTAAGCTTTTGCTGGTTTTTGTGAGATTTGCATAGTGGGAAATTGGACCCCGGGAGTTCCAGGAGGTCGGGGCTAATTTGGGGGAGAAATGAGATATCCAAGCACAGCCTAAAAATCCAATCTAACTGTAAGTAGTGCCAGGGAAGTGCCTGGTTTCAATCCAGATTCACATGGCACAGTTGATCCTAAAAAGCGATTTAGGACAAAAAAGCTCTGCCTTTGTGTGCACTGAGCGGTTATAGGACGTTTTCAGGAGGAATTTTTTCATGGAAAGGGTGGTCAGGCCTTGGCAGGGGCTGATTTTTTTGGGTGCTCCACCTTTAAGTCACCTTGTGGAAAAAAAAAAAAATCTGCAGGAAAAACGGCAAAGGCAAATAAAAGAAAAGCAGAGTGGGAATTAATTACCTGTTTCTGAAGTATGGCGAAGTTAAATATTGAAAAGGCTGAATATTTAAGTGCAGATAGGATAAACACTAACTATTAATGCAGGAAAAAAGCATTAAAATTCCATTAGATGCCTGACATTTTTCCTATACCTGTTTGAAGAAAACTCTCCCTTGATCCCAATCCCAGTGGGAACAACCACTTTCGTTGTTTGATTTCCACCTCAAAGGAGTCTCTACATCAAAGGTCAAAATCATCAATAGTTAACCAAACTAATTAATTAGCTCTCAGAATCACTGCTAGAGCCCGATTTTAACATCATTTTCCTTTAATTCCCCTCGTGTCCACCGGGTTGATAAACTTTTTTACAAGTTTCTGTGTTCTAGAGATTTAATTGTGCTTTTATTGTTGTGTTTGGAGTTAATTACACAGCCAAGCAGGTTTATCTCTTAGATATTAAATCTAGCAAGTGCTCTTTGAACAATCAATTGATATTTAATTACAACAGAGAAGCTGCCCTATTAAATCTAAATTAAATGCTCATCGAAGACTATTAAAGTGTTACCAGACCATCAAACAGCAAATGCAATACAATGAAACATAAACCCTGATGGTGTTGGTTTTCCAGGCCTGCTTTGGAAACCTGAGCAGAAAAAGTGACCTCAAATGCCATTTCCCTCCCTTTTTGGTGAATTCCTTGGCAAAGTTCCCTTCACAAAGGCAATTTTACTTCACGGGGAGTGACAACAACACGGAGCCTTTTTTGTACCTTCCGGCCTGATGGGAAGAGTTTAGACCAAAGGATTCAGGAGAAGCTCGGGAGAGGAGCATGGGAAAGGCAGGAGACACTTCAGCAGGGATAATCATGGAATCCCAGCATGGTTTGGGTTGGAAGGGATCTTAAAGAGCATCTCATTCCACCCCTGCCATGGGCAGGGACACCTCCCACCAGCCCAGGTTGCTCCAGCCTGGCCTTGGGCACTTCCAGGGATCCAGGAGCAGCCACAGCTTCTCTGGGCAACCTGGGCCAGGGCCTCCCCACCCTCCCAGCCAGCAATTCCTTCCTAATATCCCATCTGTCCCTGCCCTCTGGCAGTGGGAAGCCATTCCCTGTGTCCTGTCCCTCCATCCCTTGTCCAAAGTCTCTCTCCATCTTTCCTGTAGATCTTTCAGGTCCTGGAAGGCCACAATCAGGTCACCCCAAAGCTTCTCTTCTCCAGGCTGAACAATCCCAGCTCTCCCAGCCTTTCCTCCCAGCAGAGCTGCTCCATCTTCTGATCATCCTGGAGCCTCCTCTGGACCCATCCCAGCAGATCTGTGTCCTTAGATATGTTCAGATCTCCATCCATCTCCACACCAGCTTCTCTGGGAATTCTATTCCCAATATCCCATGTAACTCTGACTCTGGGAAGCCATTCCCTGTGTCCTGTCCCTCCATGCCTTGTCCCCAGTCCCTCTCCAGCTCTCCTGGAGCCCCTTTAGGCCCTGGGAGGGGCTCTCAGCTCTCCCTGGAGCCTTCTCTTCTCCAGATGAACCGCCCCAGCTCTCCCAGCCTGGCTCCAGAGCAGAGGGGCTCCAGCCCTGGGAGCATCTCCGTGGCCTCCTCTGGACTCTCTCCAGCAGCTCCACTTCTGTGTTATTCTGGGACCCTGAGCTGGCTGCAGGGCTCAATCCCATTATTCCTTCATCCTTTGTGAGCCCACAAGCTCCCAGAACATCTGAGTGAGCAGAGCAGTGTCCCCCAGAGCATTAGCTGGGTTTTCCAATATCCCAACTCCTTTGGCTGAGCCTATTTTCCACCTGTGCCCTCGGGCGTGGAACCTACCTTATCTCCAACCTCTCCATGTTCAGGTGGAGCAGGACCCTTCCTCTACCTTGAGGAAAGAACTGCTGACCACTGACAAAGCCAGGACAGCAAAGCCAAGGGATTCACAGGGACAGAAGTTTGGAGTGTTTATTTTGACTAAAGGGGCACCACATTGAAAGCAGGAAGATTTATTTTTCCTTTTGAAATTCCACAGAAATTCCACAGAAATTCCACAGAAATTCCACAGAAATTCCACAGAAATTCCACAGAAATTCTACAGAAATTCTACAGAAATTCTACAGAAATTCTACAGAAATTCTACAGAAATTCTACAGAAATTCTACAGAAATTCTAGAGAAAACAGTGCTTAAATGAAAGAGCCAAGGGGTTTTTTTGGGGGGGTGTGTCTGAAAGGTATTTAAGTGACTCTCATGTTTCATTTTGAAAGAGGAACTTCCATTACTCAAGGAAAGCCATTACTCTGATGAGTTCTGGGTCATCCATCAGTCACTCCCCTAATGCATCATCCATATTCATGCCCAACCTTCTTAGAAGAGTGATGTTAATTTGGGTTTCCCTTGACTTGTTTTCCATCTTCATTTACCTGCACACTCTGAGCTTCCAGCCTGAGATAAGTGGAGATTTGTTTGATGATTTTCCCTGGGTCAATTAGGAGTGGATCAAGCAGCAGACAGTTGGGAACATGCTCCAGGAAGGCTTTTGCCTCCCAGCAAACGGGAAATTATATGTGAGCACCTGCCAAGCTCAGCCCTTTGGACCTTCCAGAGCCCGTGGCAGAGATGTAAACATCCAGTTTCAGGTGTATTTACACTCAAAATGCATTTGGTTACAACAGAATCTCGTGATCAGCTGCAGGTGTAATATTACCATGTTATAAAATAGGAAAAGAAAATTAATAGTTCCCAGTTTTTCCCCTCTCATCTCCTGTTCTGAGGTCAAGGTGTTGTGCCATCCCTTCAGGCTGTGCCAGGGGAGGCTCAGGTGGGACAGGAGGAGGAATTTCCTCCTGGAAAGGGTGGTGAGGCCTTGGCAGGGGCTGCCCAGGGAGGTTTGGAGTGCCCAGCCCTGGAGGTGTCCCAGGAAGGCCTGGCCGTGGCACTCAGTGCTCTGGGCTGGGGGACAAGATGGGCACAGGGGGCATCCATGGGCTGGGAGGGCTTTTCCAACCTCAGGGATCCTGGGATTCAGTGGCTTCAAGGCTCACAACCCCACAGTCAATCAGTGTTTTGCCTCCTTGTGGCTCTGCCACCTCCCTGCTGGGGGAGGCTCAAACAGCCCCTATTCCCCTTGGCCTCTCTCCCTTTGGTCCCACATCAGTCCCTGGGCAGAGACAGTGGTTTGGATGCTCTGAGTTGGGACCTTGAGGTGCTGAACAACTTCCCTTTTCAGTCCAATATTCCTTCTCCTTTTCCTTCCCATGGAAGAACAAACTGGATGATTCCTTTGCCGGGGTGAGAGCGAAAAATGCTCTTTTTGCCCAGCAGGATGAGGAGGGGGGAAACCCTTTGAGCAGAGCAAGAACAGAGTCTACTCCTTGCAAGAGCATCCAGGGGGGGTTTGTTGTGCCAGCTCAGGAGCCAGATCTTTGACAGGAATGTGTGAGGAGGGATTTCCACATTTAGAAGTCGGGAGGGAATGGATTCAGCCGGTGATTCCCTTTCCTTCCAACTGCTCAGCGTGGTGCTCCCAGCTTTCCCTGAGCACCAGGAGACAAGGTCCACCAGCAGTTTTTAAGGCTGTTAAAGGCCAAAGGAGCACCAAAGCACCCTCAGGAGGGTCAGGAGCACGTGGAGTTGTGCAGAATTCCAGCTTTCCAGCAGCAGGATCCAGCACAAAGCACTCGGCAGCATCCAGAGGCTCTGACTCCTCCAAACCCACCCTGAGGGGGTTTTTCCCAGCAAATTCAGGGAATGTGCTGCTGCATTTCCTCCTCTCAGCTGAGGGCCTTCTCCAGGAGACCTCGATTGTCTTTGGGCTCAGGAAAGCCAAGTGGTAATTCTCAAATCCTTTTTTTATTTTGCATTTTCTTTTTTTTTAACTAAGAAACAACATCCTTGGTTTTAGGCAGCTCTAGAAAATTATTTCCCAGCTTCCACCGACTGCCTGACCTGCTGTGTTTGGGGGCCAGCTTAGGTTTTTCATCATGAATAAGGGATCACTGAGTGTGATTCACACCACTGGAATAAAACCCTATTTTTCAGCCACAGCAGTACCAGCAGAACCCAAAGATGCAAAATTTTGATTACAGGTTTCTCAAGTCCTGAGTGTTTTCCCTTTACAGCTCCCGACTCAAAGGAAAGTCTCAGCAGTTTTTGGAGAACTGATGAGTCTTGTGGCCCCGTTTTATTTCCCTCATCTTCTGCCAGAGAGATGGATCTGATCTTTAATTATTACCTAAAGTGCTTTCCCAATTCACTGGAGCAATTCCAGGGTGAACACGACTGTCTGGGCTGGCTCCTTCCTGGAGTGGTGGAACAACGGGAATGCTTTAAGCTGGGAAAGTAGGTTTAGGTGGGATATTGGGAAAGAATTCCTGGCTGGGAGGGTGAGGAGGGGCTGGGGTGGAATTCCCAGAGAAGCTGTGGCTGCCCCTGGATCCCTGGAAGTGTCCAAGGCCAGGTTGGAGCAACCTGGGCTGGTGAAAGGTGTCCCTGCCCATGGCAGGGGTGGCACTGGGTGATCTTTAAAGTCCCTTCCAACCCAAATTGTTCCATGATTTCTGGCCATGGTGTTTCTTGTGCCATCCCATAATTTGCTCCTCCTAGGGCAGAGCAAATTTGAGAATAGTTTAATAATTCCAACAATGTTTGAAGTAAGAGAAACAACCTTTCAGCCCAAGCTCACCTGAGTGGGGACTTTTAGATCAACCCTCGTGCAGCTGTTTTATTAAAGTAGTTTCAGCCCAGCTCAGTTAATCCCAGGCAGTTTGTAGGTGGAGAAGGTTTTGCTCCTTTGTGTGCCCAGCCCAAACATTCCCCCAGAGAAGGTGCCCACCACGACACCACAACGATGGGCTGCTGAGCCCAACCCTGGGGCTCCTGTGCTGCCCTAAAACCGAGCCTAAAATTACAGTTTAGTGCCATTTTCTGGGGAGGAAATGAATTGTTACCTGAGACTCTCCTTACCCGTGACCCCCCTCAGCAATCCCCTCCTCCTCCAGGGCAGGTGGAGTTCCCACATCTCCCAAAATGAGATTTCAAACCTCTTGCAGTTGTTGCTGCTGGTTTCTACACTCAAGTGTGCAATAACCTCTGAGCTCTTTATGCAAAATAGTAAAATTGAACTGCTCCTTATCCCATAATTTTTAAGTGTCCTGGAATTTATTCAATGGAAACTCAGTTATGTGATAATGAGGAGTTGAGTGGGAAAAACCCACTGGAGTGAAACATAAATGGTTTCGCAGTCTTGTGTGTTTCTTTGGGAAAACAGTTGTCTGTAGCTTCTGTCCTGAACAGCAGGTATTTATATATATATTGATAATTTATAAGATGGATAATCAAGTGGATCCACTGAAAGAAAATGTGAAGGAATGGTGTCCCTGAGCCCCTGCTCACTTCACCAGTTCCCACTTCTGCTGAAGGTGTTTCCTCCCAAGCCTGTGTGGGTATAAAGCTGATTTTTCCCTGATTGAAATCACGTGGGGTTTAATGTCCCTCTGTAACATCCCCCTGCCCACAGCAGATAAAAATCCCCCTCACTAGATATTGCCACCCAGTCAGCACATTAATATTCGTCATTACCTTTTGCATTTTGCCTTTCAATTAATTCCCAGCCCACATGAAAATGCTCCTGTCTGAGCCTATTTAATTAGTTTTCCAGGTAGACTTTCTGTGAGACACTTTCTGCCACTCTGCTCCAAATATAATAGAGATTCCTTGAATCTGCTTTGATAAGTCTGTTGAAAGCACAATCAGCTCTGCTTAGCAAGATAAATCTGGGATAAATTCTGCTGCCAGTGCTTTTCTGAGCTGCTTAAGAATGAAAGTATCTCAATTAATTATTGCTGGCGTGGAGAAACCCTGCCTCAAAAAAAGGTGGGTTTTGTGGAAAAATCTTGACTGTGGTGTCACCCATGGGAGCAAGAGGGTTAAATGTTGTCTGTGGAATATATTTGCCACAAAACCTCTTCTTGGCTGCCAGTCTGTGCTTGAAAAGAGAGCAGGGAGTGAGCAGGGAGTGTTCTCACCTTCACACAGGGGTCAGGGAGTGAGGGAAGGGTTGTAGCTCTGCTCTGTGTAACTGCTCCCTGTTTACTACCTGGTGCTGGGCATGGCTCAGGGATGAGGGTGGTTGTTCATTCAGCAGGAGCAGCTTGTAATAGTGCCCAGAAATTTGGGAAGGTACACCATGTGATGTACCTCCTTCTAGGGTGGAATTGGTGGGACAAGGCTGGTTGGACTCGGACAGGAAACCTGTGTGAGGGAGGTGCTGCTTGGGGGTTGGGGATGACCTTCCCAGCTCTGCTGGGAACTTCAGCACCACGTTTCATGGAATCATGGAATGGTTTGGGATGGAAGGGACCTTAAAGCTCAGCTTATCCCGACTCTTTTCCACGGGCGGGGACACCTCCCACTGTCCCAGGTTGCTCCAACCTGGCCTTGGACACTTCCAGGGATCCAGGGGCAGCCACAGCTTCTCTGGGAATTTCTTCCCAGCCCCTTCCCACCCTCCCAGCCGGCAATTCCTTCCCAATATCCCATGTAAACCACTTTGAAGCCATTCCCCCTTGACCTGTCCCTTCATCCCTTGTCCCCAGTCCCTCTCCAATTCTCCTGGAGCCCCTTTAGGCCCTGCGAGGGGCTCTCAGATCTCCCTGAATCCTTCTCTCCTCCAGGCTGAACAATCCCAGTTCTCTCCCCTTTCCTCCCAGCAGAGCTGCTCCATCCCTCTGATGATCTTGATGCCTCCTCTGTTCTCCCTCCAGCAGCTCCATGTCCTCCCTGTGCCAGCTGATTCGTGGAAATCATGGAATTTTGCCCCCCCTTGTTGCCCGTGTCACCTCAATCCCAAGAGAACATCCCAGTGCCTGACCACTGCAGAGCCCTCCCTCCTGACACCCCTCAGCCAAAAAACAAGCAGCATTCACTGCCACTCCAGCTGCCTTTCAGGAAGATTTATGGCTTTTGTTGCCGAGCTGGATTTTATAAATAATGCCTTTACTTTAAGTAAGAAGTTATTGGACAGACGCTGCCTCCGTGGCAGGTTTGATGGAGTAAATGCCAGTGGGGAGCAGTTCTTCTGAACAGATCCATCTTCTGGCACGGAGGATATCGTTGTATCCTTGACTACAGAGCTGGAAAGGACTGCAAAACAAATGTACTCGTTCTGTTGGCTGAGGATGAAGTGGCCCAAGCCTGGACTGAACGCTCGGGGTGGGGGGTGGGGGGTCCTCTGCTCGCCTTGCAGCAGCTCCTGTCTGTGCTTCAAACAGAACAAGTGAGAGAATGAAACCAGGACAGAGCTGGAGACAAAAAACATGCCAAGAATAGAAGGAAATAACATGATCCAGGTGTAATCCTGGTGAGCTGCTCTATAAAATTCCCCTCCCAGCGAGCGCAGGGTTTGCTTTTACAAACGCTGCTGCTGGGGTGGCTCTCCAGGAAATAGGGGCATTAATTCCCTTTCTGGTTGCTTTTATCCATACACATAATTTATCCCTACACACATCAGCTGGTCCAGAGGAGCTGTGGCTGCCCCTGGATCCCTGGAAGTGTCCAAGGCCAGGTTGAATGGGGCTTGGAGCAACCTGGGCTGGTGGAAGGTGTCCCTGCCCATGGCAGGGGGTGGAATAAGATGGTTTTTAAGGTCCCTTCCAACCCAAACCATTCCATGATTCCGTGATCAGAACTTTGCCACTCCAGGTTTATGTGAACAGCCCTAAAATGAACAAACCCACGAAAATAAGACTGTTTTGAGGCGGCTCATAAAGTTTGGAGAGTGGCAGCACGAGTAACCGAATCCATCCTTCAGCACAAATTCCCTTTCCGTGTTTCCTTTCCAAGTGGGGCTTGTTCCTTCAGTGAGTGCAGCGTGGAGCACATGTAACGCCCCAGCAGCAGTGATTTCAAAGCTCAACTTGGTGATTTGCCGAATTGTTGTGATGATTATTCGGAAAAATCTGATAATGATCGAGTTTAAAATGCATCAAATGTTCCCGGAGCTTCCTAACTGATTGTTGCAAAAATAATCATTATGGTGCATTATGCTGAAGTGTTTGTTTTAGACTAATTGTTCTGACCTTCTTCCTCTGTGGTTGATGAGATTTCTGTGCATAATTAAAAGGCCCTCCAGGAAAAGAAAAAAAAAAAGTAGTCAGCAAAGTAATCTATAGGACAAGGAAATGCAGATCGTTCCCATCACCTTAATTCATTTAAAATTCAGTCTTTAATATTCTTCCTTCAGCAGTGCTTAGTGGGAGCTAATTATAAGTCACTTTAGTCTGTTATTAAGATGCACACAAGACTTTTTATCCCCATCCTGAAGCCAAAGTTTTTCATTTTTAAGGCAGGCAGTGGTTTCTTTGGGAGCTCGTGCCGAGGAAGGTGTCCCTGCCCGTGGCAGGGGGAGAATGAGGTGGGATTTAAGGTCCTGCCAACCCAAAGCATTCTGGAATTCTGTGATTCCCTCTCAGCAGGGCTCCCCGGGCCAGCAGGCAGGTGTGTCCCTCGTGTCCCCTGGGGAGGGGGACAGAGCAGGGCAGGGAAAGATGGAACGTGCAGAGAGCAGAGGAAATCTTTCCAGGGGAAAAGATGTGGAGTCCCACGGAGCAGGAGAACAGGACTGAGGCTCCTCACACCACTAAATCCTCTTGGAAGTTGTTTTTCCTGAATAGAGAGCAGGACTGAGGCTCTTCACATCCCTAAATCCTCTTGGAAGTTGTTTTTCCTGAATTTGTGGACCAGCTTATTGGGAGTTTGAGCAGCTCCTGATTATTCATTTTTTTAATTTCACTTCGAAGGCTCCAGATCCACAAAGTGATGATTTCATCACCACTGATGTGGATGTTGTTCCTTACAACAGAGAGCAGTTTGGGGACTTGACTTTCCTTTTTGTCTTGGCTTTGCCAACTTTAACCAGGAAGAAACACTGTTGAATAGTCCTGAGACTCTGAGAGCTCTGGATTTTATTGAGAATTTCAGTCTGTACTTCCAATTAAACAAACTGCCACTGAAGGGAACACTGATTTGAAGTCTGAAAAGCATCAAATCTGCCCGGGTGGGTGCTTCTGTCCTCAGTAATCCGGGTGTTTTGGTTGTGCCATTCTGTCCAGGTGGTTACAAACCCAACCACTCTGTTGCCCCGTGTTAATCAGCAATTAGGAGTTAATTAGCAGCTCTTTGGCAGCCTCAGCAAAGGAGATCCCTGTAGATGTTAAGGAGGGAAAAAACCCCAAACAGTTAAAACAGGCCTGAATTTCCTGGGTTGGTCCCTTTCTTTCTGTTGTGCTGAGACACCACAGAGATTTTGGGGTGAGTGGTGTTTTATCTTCTCTCTCTAAAGTGTCTTTTGTCTCGTAGACATTAAAGGAAAGGTGCAAAAAATCTCTGGAAGGCTCTCAGTAAATCGTTAGGGAATAAAACAGCTGGTTCAAGATGCAGATCTCAGTAAGGATTGAATCCTGGAGTTTGTGAGGGGCTTGTGGAGCTCAGCCTGAGTAGCTGCACTCATCCCTCTGAATGAAAGCAAAGTGCTGAGCCCTGTTTAAAGCAGAAATGCTGCGTGAGACAGATTTTTGTCTCTGGAAATGCACTTTTCAGAAGCACACACTTCCCTGAATAAAAACCAGGACGTTTTCCAGGGTGTTATAAGTGCTTATTTCAGCTGCTGTGTTCACTAAAGGGAATTAAAGGGGATAAATCTTAAAAAAAGGCAGGGCCCAAAGCCGAGGGTTGGGAGTGCAGTGTCCACAACAAGATTTGCATCTCCTTAGTGCTCCTTCCTCCCACAACCCTGACATTTTAAACGGGTCAATAGATGTTAAAATCCCATCGATTCGTTAATTTTTCAAAGCAAACTTTGAAAAGATGCATCTGGGAGGGAGATGCCCAGTTAAAAAGGTTAATTGTTGTTTCAAGGCACTCGGGAAAATCGATAGGTCTGGGAGCTCCCAACGCTTCCCATGCCAGGGTTTTTGTGGAGGAGCAGCTGGAACTGTCCCTGCTGGAGCCCGGGAGTTCTGTTCCTCATGGAAAGGGAGCAGTGGCTGGGCAGGGACTGGGGCTCAGAGCAGGATAAGTGGATCAAGCTCCTTGTCAGTGATGGAAAATCAAGGAATTGTCGTTTTGGAAAAGGCCAGAGGAGGTTCCAGGGAGTCTCTGGTTGCAGAACACCCAGAGCTGGTTTCAAAGCTGCTGTTGGAGGTTACAGGGACAGTCCCCCAGGAAACAAGGGGCAGATTAGGGGGTTTTATCTGTTCCTCCTGAGGGACAGTGTTTAGGGACATTGTCCCTTTTGCCTCCACTGAGGGACCTGTGAGGGAACAGAGGCAGCAGAGCTCACCCAGCACAGAATCACTGGGGTTAGAAAAGACCTTTAAGTTCGAGTCCAACCATCCCCAGCACTGCCCAGGCCACCACTGACCCTTGTCCCCAAGTGCCACATCCACAGGGCTTGGAAATCCCTCCAGGGCTGGGCACTCCAGACCTCCCTGGGCAGCCCCTGCCAAGGCCTCACCACCCTTTCCAGGGAGAAATTCCTCCTCCTGTCCCACCTGACCCTCCCCTGGCACAGCTGGAGGCCGTTCCCTCTCCTCCTGTCCCTTGTTCCCTGGCAGCAGAGCCCGACCCCCCCCCCGGCTCCCCCCTCCTGTCAGGGGGTTGCAGAGCCAGAAGGTCCCCCCTGAGCCTCCTTTGCTCCAGGCTGAGCCCCCCCAGCTCCCTCAGCTGCTCCTGCTGCTCCAGCCCCTTCCCAGCTCCCTTCCCTTCCCATCTCCTCCATTGTCCTTCTTGTCCTGAGTAGAAAACAAGCCATTGAGTCCCTCAGCCTTTTCCTCATCCTTTATGTTTCCCTCCATGGAGATTCTCCCTCCTTTTGCTGCTGATGTATTTATATAAACCTTTTTAAGACTTTTGTGGTAGTAACCAAATAAATTCTTCCTGGGCTTTGGCCCTTCTCATTTTCTCCCTGGGTGACCTCCCGACACCCTCGTCCTCCTGAGTTCCTGCCCCTTCTTGAAAGGTTCCAAACTCCATGTTCTGGTTTGATTTCTGCTGTTTGCACAGCCCAGGGCATTCAGTGTTCACCTGCTGGGCAGAATTCAGACCTGGCTGGAGATGGAAAACAAGTCCCAATTTCCTGGGGGTGGAAGGGCTCAAGCCCTGGGAAGTGACCCAGAAATGTGTTTTTGGAACCAACTCTGAGGGGAGAAAACAAACGTTTTTCTCTCTCCTTTGCCCGTGAAATGGAGGCTCAAAGAGATCAAAGGCAAAGCCTGATTTTGGGTGCTGTGTTTGGGGCACCCCGGGCCTGGTTTTGGGGCGAATTTAGTGCTCCCAGCTCAGCTCCTGAGGGTCCCTTCTCTTCCTGAAGTGCCAACTCCAGCCTAACTCACAGGAACATAAACGTGCCAACAGCTTTGAGCCGTGACTTAATAGATTGAAATGCTAAAACACAGCAGGAGTTTTGTTCAGAACACGAGTGCAGCTCAGGAAAGATGAAGGTGTGTAAAATTAATGCCAACGAGAGGAGAAAATGAGATTTTTTTAAAAGATTTCTGGCGCTTCCACTTCAAAACACCCTCATTGGGGCTGTTCTTTTGTCACCCCTCCCACCTGCCCCCCATCCTTGGAGTGTCCTGATCCCGGGATCAGGGCCTGTCATCCCAGGAATTCCTACCTGAGCCTCACTTTAACCAGGCATCAGGTGTGACCCTGCTCCCCCTCCCTGCCCTGGTCCTATTTAGATGGAAGGATACAAAAGCCCCATTAGCCTGAGCTAATCTGAGTAATCAGAATTATTTAACAGCCTTGTTTTCTCTGTGCTGAGTGAATGTAGCACATCCAGGAGATCTTCCTGTGCACAAGGAAACCCTGATGAAAGCTCCTGAGCACCAGACTAAATTAAAATCGTTCCTAATGCCCATTGAAACCTTACACAGGAGTTTTAATGAGATATTGCTGATTAGAACTAGTTCCAGGATACCTGCCTTTATCCCTTTTTCCCTGGGATTTAGCAGTAATTTGTATTTTAATGGCCCAACACTGTCCTTTTGTACAGCTCTATTAGATCCTTTCAGATTTTATCCCTCCACCTTTTGATGGGAAGACAATTCCACGGGATTTTCACATTACAGACATTACTCTGGATTTTTACTCATTGTCCAACATTCCAGCCCTTCCCCAGAGTCTGGGGGAAGGTGAAGCCTTTGGAGTAACCACAGTTGTTATCTGTAGGAGTGAGTGAGTTTCACCCTCCCACCCTTCCAATGTTTGTTCCCACTTGGATTCTGATTTTTTTTTGTGTTTTAGTCTCTATAAATAAAGCATGGCTTTTGGAGAAACAATAATGGGGGGAAAAAAATTATCCAAACAACAAGAAAAAGCTTTAGAGAAAGGCAGAGAGGGCCTCAGGGACCTGGGAAAAGAGGGAAAGAGCCTGAAAATCAGAGGCTGTCTTTTATCTACCCTATTTCCACAGCAGAAATCAAGGAATTTTAAGGTTTTGAATCCAATTTACAGTTGCCATAAGATCTGGACTTCATCCATTTCTCTTATTCTTCTTTAAAATATATCCTTTAAAATAGAAACCCAGATCCTTTGGGTTTCCCTCATTTCTCTCTTTGGGTTGGGTAGATCCTTTGGATTTTCCTCGTTTCTCTCCTTTGGGATTTCCTCATTTCTCTCTTTGGGTTGGGCAGATCCTTTGGGTTTTCCTTGTTTCTTGCCTTTAGGTTGGGCAAATCCCTTGGGTTTCCCTCATTTCTCTCCTTTGGGTTTCCCTCATTTCTCTCCTTTATATTGGGCAGATCCTTTGGGTTTTCCTTGTTTCTCTCTTTGGATTGGGCAGATCCTTTGGGTTTCCCTCATTTCTCTCTTTGGGTTGGGCAGATCCTTTGGGTTTTCCTTGTTTCTTGTCTTTAGGGTGGGCAGGTCCTTTGAGATTCCCTCATTTCTCCCCTTTGGGTTTCCCTCATTCTCCCCTTTGGCTTGGTCTGTATATCTCCAGGACTACTCTGCTGTAGGAAGATCTGAGGGTCTTCTCTGAACCTAAAACATCTCAAAATTTAAATATTTAAACATTTTAAAAGTGTAAAATTTAAATATTTCTGCTGCCCCGGCCTGAAGTCAGCACAAATACATCCACGAGTAATTCCAAGTCACCCCACCAGGATGTCACCTTTGGTAATTCCCAGCTCTGGGATGGCCTGGAAACCCCTTTTTGGGTGTCCCTGTGTGTAGAAGGGTGAATTATTCCCTCTCCCAGGAGTTTGGGAGCAGGTGGGGTGAGAGGAGGGGGGGATTCCACTGTGGCTGAAAGTGGAGCAGAAAACAAGAGGGGACTTTGTCACTGCACATGTCTGGGAATATTTTCTTCCTGGCATTCCCATTTTCCTCCTGCCATTCCCATTTTCCTCCTGGCACTCCCAACCTTCACATTATCCCTGTTTGCTCACACCTCATTAAAGGAGCCCCTGAGCACTGCCCTCATCCCAATCCTCCCCTTATCCATCCCAAATCCACACCTGCAGCAGATTGGTTGGTTCCCCTCCCGAATTCCAGTCAATTGGAATAAGTAATTTGCAATTGAGTTCCTGCTGCAATTCTGTGGATTTAAACAATCTTAATTATGTTCAGGGGAAAAAAAAAATTAAATCGTTAATCTGTGGTTTGATCACGGCATTTAATCAGTTTGTAGCAATTAATTCCCAGTATTTCCACCTTAATTATTATTAATTATAATTAATTCCAACCATTTCTTTAAAAACAGTCGATTTTATATGTGAATATACATGCACAGATCTGAAAACTGTCTCATTCCTCTTTAAAACAAAGGAATATAGTTATTTTTTTGTATATTTTTATATATATATATATTCAGCAGACTGGCTGAGTGTCTCCAGGTTTGAGGATATGCTGAGTTTAGAACTGTCTGCAGTTCAGCTCCTCTGGGAACCAGGGGAGTGTGAATTCATCAGATGCCTCTGAGGCCTGTAAATGTGTCACCTTGTTTTCTAAAGCTTGTCTTACTGAAGCAAGAGCAGAGCAACAGCTGGGAAAATGCAACATTTCACTCCCAGGCAGATATTTATAAGGAAAAACAGGGATTTCACCAGTGGTGTCACGTTAGCACCGGTCAATGTGGGACCATTGCTTAAGGTTTGTTTGAAAAAATACCTTTTTACTACAAATATTCAACGTGGTGTCAAATCTGGAAACGGGCAAAGGAGGCACGAGAGGATTTTTTGCAACAAAAAACCCTGAAAGAAATTGGATTTTTTCCACAAGCAGGCTGTGGCCAAAACGATTCTCTCCTGGCTGATTCAGGAACATTTCAGGGAGATTGGGCTGGGAGGGAGCAGGAGCTAAGTATTTTTGTTTTCTGTCTGCTTTGTGTAACTGAAGTACAAGTGGTTACCCTGGGAAGGAGGGATCTGTCTTTTTTACTGAGCTATTAATCATCTTCCAGCTCTATGTGTAGAGACAGCAAAGGACAGAATCACTGAGCCTGCCTGGCTAAAATGGGCCTGTTGTGCTCTCTATTTTGGTCCAGAGAATTTCCAGCTGTAAATCTGGGCTTGTGCAGCACTGGGATAAAAAAAAAGGCTTTTTTTTTTTTTCTTAGTACATTTAATGTGCTATTTTCCAAATGAATTGGAGCACCAGAGTTTGATGGTATGTGGGTGGCAGTGTCTTCCTACACCTGCATCAGGGATGAAAGGTGGGTTTAAATGGCTTCAAACTGGAAGAGAGTAGGTTTGAGTGGGATATTGGGAAGGAATTCTTTGCTGGGAGGGTGAGGAGGGACTGGGATGGAATTCCCAGAGAAGCTGTGGCTGCCCCTGGATCCCTGGAAGTGTCCAAGGCCAGATTGGAGCAACCTGGGCTGGTGGAAGGTGTCCCTGCCCATGGTAGGGGTGGCACTGGATGGGCTTTAAACTCCTTTCCAACTCAAACCATTCCAGGATTCCAGGATTCCGTGGCTCTGGTACTGCCCAGAAGGCAAAGCCCTTTGGAAGCAGTGAAGCAAATTCCCAAACTGTGCCCAGAGTTCCTGTCAGGTTGGTTTTGGCTCCACAGGGATCCCTTTACACCTCCTCGAGCATTTAAAGAGCCCTAAAGTGACCAAAACTGCCCAAAGCCAGAATTTCCACGTCTTTTGTGGTTCCTTTGGGCTGCCAAAGATGTGGAAAACAACTGTGCCAGAACTGGCACTGCTGCCCAGCCTGGCTGAGTGCAGGGTCAGTGGATCAGCAGTGGCAGCTGAGCCTCAGGAACTGCTCCTGGGCCTTCCCCAGGGAGTCATTCCACTTATTTAAAGCCACTTTGCTGATCTTGAGGGAGGTTGGATCATGGAATCCTGGAATGGTTTGAGTGAGAGGGGAACTTAAAGCCCATCCAGTGCCACCCCTGCCATGGGCAGGGACACCTTCCACTATCCCAGGTTGCTCCAACCTGGCCTTGGACACTTCCAGGGATCCAGGGGCAGCCACAGCTTCTCTGGGCAACCTGGGCCAGGGCCCAGAAGGCAAAGCCCTTTGAAAGCAGTGAAGCAAAGTTCCCAAACTGTGCCCAGAGTTCCTGTCAGGTTGGTTTTGGCTCCCTGCCCTGCTGCTCCACAGGGATCCCTTTACATCTCCTCGAGCATTTAAAGATCCCTAAAGTGACTGAAACTGCCCAAAGCCAAAATTTCCACGTCTTTTGTGGTTCCTTTGGGCTGCCAAAGTTGTGGAAAACAACCGTGCCAGAACTGGCACTGCTGCCCAACCTGGCTGAGTGGGGTTGAGCTGAGGCAGCAGCTCTGCCCTGAGCTGTTCCTGCAGCGTTTGCAGCACTGCAGGTTCCTTGCCCTCAGAGTCTGCACCTCCTTTATACCCTCTGCTTTCCTTCCAGCTGGGAAACAGGAGCAATTCTTGAGCTCTGGGCCTGGATCAGGGCCTTGTGCTGAGCTGGAAGCACAACCAGGAGTTTGCTGGGAGCTGGGCTGGAACTGAGCCCCTCCACAGCCAGGCTCCTCCACAGGGCAGGGAGCTCCAGCAGCAGTGGATTCATAGGATTCCCTGAGCTGGAAGGGACTCACAGAATCAAATCCAACTCCAGGCTCTGCCCGGACATCCCAACAATCCCACCCTGTCCCTGGGAGCGTTGTCCAAACCCTCCTGGAGCTCTGGCAGGTTTGTAGGTTAAGGTGATTTGCCTCCCTGTCATCTTGTTGATTTGTGGCTTTCTAGAACACGTTTACCTGCTCTCTTCTTCCTTAGTTTCTTCTCCTGCCTGGTTTAGGTATCCACCCTGCCATGGAGGAGCATCTTCACCTGCTGATGGATCAGCAAACCTGTGTTTTTTCCCTGCTTGCAGAATCACTGAGGTTGGAAAAGCCCTGCCAGCCCTGATTCATCCCCAAGGTGCACATTAAAGACAAAATGATGTGAGTATAAAGACATGGATGAATTATGGAATCCCTGAGGCTGGAAAAGCCCTCCCAGCCCATGGATCCCCCCTGTGCCCGATGCCCACCTTGTCCCCCAGCCCAGAGCACTGAGTGCCACGGCCAGGCCTTCCTGGGACACCTCCAGGGCTGGGCACTCCAAACCTCCCTGGGCAGCCCCTGCCAAGGCCTCACCACCCTTTCCAGGGGGAAATTCCTCCTGATGTCCCACCTTAACCTCCCCTTGATGCTTTGTAGGTTGATCACCCAGTTCTCTGGACTCACTGACACCTCTTTGCCCCACACAGAAGCTGGTCTGAGATGTGTCAGACAAACCATATCATGTCTCACCTCCCCTGGTGAAACAGGATCTACACAAAGGTAAGGGCAGGAAAAGCAAAAAATAATATGATTATTAGAATTCTGCAGTACAAGTTGCATCTTTTTATCCTGACAAAAAAAAAAAAACCAACAAAACACTGGGGCATTGTGAGACATGGAATTAATGGAGACAGCCCTGATTAAATGGGTGGCTGCTTCTCGTAGCAATAAAAGAATTTATGGAAGACCACAGCAGTTCAGCACAGATCAGCTTAAAATACATTCTGAGGCTAATCATGGAGCCTGAGAGCTGTGCAGAGAGTGCTGAATTAATCAGGGGCTCTGGACTATGAAACACTGGGAAAGGGAGAAAAGAGAAAGGGACTCATGTCTGCTCACTGAACTGCCTGGAGCTGAAACGGTGCCCAGGGACCCCTGGAACAGGAGTCAGCAAAAGGAGTGACCTTCATTAGCCAAGTGCTGACTGGGCACTTTCTGGGGCTGCTTTCAAATGGCTCAGGGAAAGAAATGTCAGGGGGGAAAAAAACCCATGTGCTTGGAATCAACAGCAGTTCCCGGCCTGTGAACAGCCCCTGGTTTCAGAGGAGGGGCCTGTTTGGGGCCTCTAAATGACAGCAGGATTTGGGCTTTGTTGCCAAGTGCCTGCCTTGTTATTTAGTCTTGTTTAGCCCTCAACTCTCCAGGGGAAAAATGTGTGTAATAATTCCTCTTTCCTCTCCAGTTCTGTCTTATCTGTTGGGTTGGAAAGCATTTCAGTGCAGGGATAACCTTCTTTCCCATAAATACCCCTGTGCTGGGCACAGCAGGGACACTTTGCCTCGTGTCACAAATAATTGTGAGGTGTGTTTTTCCTTGCCTGACCATTAATGTAAGGGGACAGAAATGGTCCTGTCTCCCTGCCAGCATCTCCCAGAGCTCCCTGGGATCCAGGTGGGTGGTGGAGGCTCCAGTGGGCACCTTTCTGAGGTGGATCCCCTGCAATTAGGACATAAATTGAGCTGGTTGTTCAGGTAGCAAGTGCACTCATTGCTCCATTTGTTCCAGCCAGGAGTGTCCCTGCAGCAGGACCAGGGAACTGCTGGGAGAGAATTGCTGCAGAGGCAATTCCTGCAGTGAGGAATGTCCATCAGGAGGTGGAGAGTGAGGGAAGTGCCAACCTCTCTGAAGAGAGCTGGCAAAGAGAGCCCTGGGGTCTCCTGGGATTTTGTGCAGGTCACAAATGATCCCACAGGTTCATGTCCTGGAATTGTTTCCCCAGGGATTTTGTGCAGATCCCAAATGATCCCAGAGGTTCATGTCCTGGAATTGTTTCCCCATGTGCAGATCCCAAATGATCCCAAAGGTTCATGTCCTGGAATTGTTTCTCCAGGGATTTCGTGCAGATTCCAAATGAACCCCACAGGTTCATGTCCTGGAATTGTTTCCCCCACAGATTTTGTGCAGATCCCAAATGATCCCCCAGGTTCATTTCCTGGAATTCTTTCCCGCAGGGATTTTGTGCAGGTCCCAAATTACCCCACAGGTTCATGTCCTGGAATTGTTTCCCCGAGGGTTTTGTGCAGATCCCAAATGATCCCCCAGGTTCATGTCCTGGAATTGTTTCCTCAGGGATTTTCTGCAGGTCACAAATGATCCCAGAGGTTCATGTCCTGGAATTGTTTCCCCACTTTCCCCTCCCATGCTCCCCACAGGGACTCAGAGCAGCACAGCAGGAGTTTTGGGCACCCTGAGCAGTGTCCTCTTCAGGAAGTTGCTTCACCCTTGGAGGCTGCAAGGACCTCTCTGAGTTCCCCATTCCCATGTGTTTGAGGAGGTCATTGGTGGTGGCAGATCCTGAAAAAATTATGGAATCCTGGAATGGTTTGGGTTGGAAGGGACCTTAAAGATGATCCAGTGCCACCCCCTGCCATGGGCAGGGACACCTTCCACCAGCCCAGGTTACTCCAAGCCCCGTCCAGCCTGGCCTTGGACACTTCCAGGGATCCAGGGGCAGCCACAGCTTCTCTGCCCAACCTGGGCTGGGGCCTCCCCACCCTCCCAGCCAGGAATTCCTTCCCAATCTCCCATCTCTCCCTGCCCTCTGGCACTGGGAAGCCATTCCCTGTGTCCTGTCCCTCCATCCCTTGTCCCCAGTCCCTCTCCAGCTCTTCTGGAGCCCCTTTAGGCCCTGCAAGGGGCTCTCAGCTCTCCCTGGAGCCTTCTCTTCTCCAGAGGAACCCCCCCAGCTCTCCCAGCCTGGCTCCAGAGGGGCTCCACCCTTGGAGCATCTCCAGGGCCTCCTCTGGACTCTCTCCAGCAGCTCCACGTCCTCATGTTATTGTTCCCAGGGCTGGAGCAGCTCTGCAGGGGGGTCTCACCTGAGCAGATCGAGGGGGAGAATCCCCTCCCTTGACCTGCTTGGATAGGTCCTTTCATGGACCTTGGATATATCCTTCCATGGACCTTGGACACATCCCTGGGCAGGAGGTGAATGCCCCTCGAGGCCCATCTGCTCTGAGCTGCCTCAGCAGCCCCCACATCACCCCAGAAGGATTCTCACCCTGCAGAACTCACAGCAAAAACAACTTCAGGGGGAAGTGATGCTGATAAGAACAAACAGAGAGATTAAGCCCAGCTCCTCCAAGCTGTGTTTAGCCCTTTAATTCCCACGGCAAACAGGAGCCCTCAGGGGCTTGGCACGAGCTGAGCCAGTTAGAAAAGCATCAAGATTAGACAAAGCTGAGTTTGCTTTCCTTTGATCTGTAACTCTCTCCTGGTTTTTAAGGATAAAATATGAGGCTGGAGGCCTTTCCCAGAGCAGGGAGCAGAACTCCCAGCTCCCACTGCCAGGGGGGCTCTGTAGGGACCTTTGGGGAAAGGGATGGGGCAGGAGGTGAGGTGAGGACTTGTGTTTGTGGTGGCAGGTTTGCCATTTATCCCAGAATTCCAGAATGGTTTGGGTTGGAAATGACCTTAAAGCTGATTTTGTTTGACCCCCTGCCATGGGCAGGGACACCTTCCACCAGCCCAGGTTGCTCAGAGTCCCATTTAGAGACAGGCAGCATTCCCAACAACCTCCCCAGCCATAAACCAAAACAGTCCCGAGTTTTAAAATTGCTTCATACAAAAATATTGATATGCCCTTTAAAATTTTAATTTTGCCCATTGTATTTTGTTCTACAGAAACTCCCATTCCAGGAACACCAGGAAGATGAAGAGAGAAGAAATGAAGTCCCAGGGGATGACAAGCACCTCTTGGTGTTCAGGAATTCCTCATGAGATGGAGTCTTCTTGCACCAATTCGTCCCCAAGGTGCACATTAAAGATAAAATGATGTGAGAATAAAGATATGGATGAATTGTGGAATCCCTGAGGTTGGAAAAGCCCTCCCAGCCCATGGATCCCCCCTGTGCCCCATGCCCACCTTGTCCCCCAGCCCAGAGCACTGAGTGCCACGGCCAGGCCTTCCTGGGACACCTCCAGGGCTGGGCACTCCAAACCTCCCTGGGCAGCCCCTGCCAAGGCCTCACCACCCTTTCCAGGCAGAAATTCCTCCTCCTGTCCCACCTGAGCCTCCCCTGGCACAGCTGGAGGCCGTTCCCTCTCCTCCTGTCCCTGTTCTGTACAATTACCCAATTAACTGGGTCTCCCTTAGATCCCAGCTCCTTGGATCATCCCCCATGCCATGGATGATGATGGATCCACAAACCCCTGTACACAGCTTGGTGTTTTTGGGGAATATTCTCCAAGATGGGATTCCTACCTTAAGCAGCAGCTTTGTGTCCAGACGTGGCACTTGGGGGATGTTGCAGGACACACCAGTGAAGCCATTTCAGGCCTTTGGGAGGGATATCCTGAATAATCCCAATGGGAATATTCCATTATTACTACTGCAGCTATTTGAGCATTTAGGGAAAGAGCCACCTGAGCCATCCATGGAGCCCCTCTGGATCTGGGATGGATCTCCTCCTGTCCCTTGTTCCCTGGGAGCAGAGCCTGATCCCCCCCAGCTCCTCCCTCCTGTCAGGTACCTGGATCATTCCTCGTTCCCATTTTTCCAAGCTGCCTGTTCCACCAGCAGTTTTTAGCTCATAATCTCAAACAGCTGTTCCATGAAAGCCTCTCAGTCTGGTACAAACCTCGGGATGCCTTTCATCGTGGCAAGTGAGGAGTTTAATGATCTCTCTGTGCTAACTGCCAGCTTTCATATTCCTCAGTAATTGTGTTGCAGCCTGTCCTGGTGCATCTGGTGGAAGAACAGCTGCTCAGTTAGATCCTGCTGTCAGGGATTCAGGACCTGGACATCAAACAAAACGTGGAGGGCCCAGGACTCGGCTCATCTGTGTGCTCAGAACCAGCCCCAGCTGCCTCAAGCTGCTGCTGAAGTGATTTTTTTTAAGAAGTAGATTGAAGGAAGGACCTCAAGTGCAGCTCAGATGTGGAAAGAAAGACTCCTCCAAGTGATGACAGAGCTTGGTGGCCTCGAAGTTTCCAGCAGATGGTTCCCCCAGGGCTGGTCACAGCTTCAGCTCTCACTGATTTGGCAATTTTGGGTGGCTTCCTGCCAAAACTCACCTAAAAAATGGCAAGCAGAGAAATTTGGGAAGTGGAACAAGAGCAAAGTCAACTGTGATGGAACCAGCACCAGTCTCCTGCCATCACCTCCAAGTATCAGGTTTGCTTTGTTAACACTTCAGCACTTTGCTCCATTTCCCATATTTTTTCCTGTATTTTTCTCATATTTTTCCCATATTTTTCCTGTATTTTCCCCATATTTTTCTCATAACAGTGTGTTCTTATCCAGGAGGAACTAAAGAGTCTGGTAGGCCAAGGAAAGTTAGGCAGGTCTTGATCACTTTCCACAGTTTTACTCCTGTAAATTCTCAGGGAACTTACAAAAAGATTTTGAGGAAGGAAAGTGCTGGATTTGAAAACTACTGACGTGCTGCATCTTTTTCCATCTGTCCTGAACACCGAGATATTCCAGGGTTTTTTATTGGTTTGTTTTCTAAAAACCATAAAACCATCTAAGAAAAAAAAAACCCTTCTTTTTTATCTTCTTTTTTTTTAACTGCTTTTTCTGTGACAAAGTAAAAAAAAAAACAACCCAAACCACAAAAAAACCCCAAAGCACCACATAAAATCAATTTTCATTTAAATTTTTTATCATTTCCATCTGCAGGAGCTTAATTGCAGATCAATGGATTTTAATTGGCTTCAGCTCACCTCGGAGTTCCCATTTCAGCCACGCAGAAGAATTTGGAACAGCAACGCAGGGAAGTTCCACCGAGGTGGAGCCTGGACCTGCTTGAGGGAGAGTTTTGGAGAGGCCTGTGATTGGTAAGTGGTGAAAAAGGAGGAATTCAGTTGTATTTGGATGCTGTGGAGTAGTACAGGGGTTTTTGGACAAATATTATGTCTTGGTGGAGGTGACACCACATATTCTTTTTTAGGAAAATAGGAAGAATTGGCTTAACTTGGAGCAGGAATTTAAACCTCACAGTAGAAAGAATGTTCTTTGCTCTCAGGATGGGGAGGCCCTGGAGAATAGAATTCCCAGAGAAGCTGTGGCTGCCCCTGGATCCCTGGAAGTGTCTCCAGGGCCAGGTTGAAGCAACCTGGGATGGTAGAAAGTGTCACCAAGATGGGCTTTGAGATCCCTCCAACCCAACCCATTTTATCCTTCTGCTCTTCTCTGATATTAAATCCACGAGCAATTAAGCAGGTCCTGAGCACTTCCAGTTTTAAACTGGAATTCAATAATATTTTTTTACTTAATGGAAAGTCTTCAAGAATTACCCATTCAGCCATTCACTGCTCCTTTGGAGTGGATTTTTGGAATGCAAGAAAGGACACCCCGGGGGGGCAGGTTCAGAGTTGTGACCTTGATGCTTTATCTCATGGTTTGGCCCCAGCACAGGAGCAACTTCTTATCTGAGGGACATCTCAGCAGCAGGACTTAGTGGGACCTCAGAGAAGAAAAATATGGAAAATTTTTTGTTCCAGCTCTTTGTTCCAAGTCAAACCAGGATCCCAAAGATTTCCCTGCTCCCCAGGGCTGCTGCAGCCAAAGGGGAGGGTTTGGTTGCTCAAAATTTACCCTGAGGCTGCGTCTGTCCACAGGGGTGCCCTGAGCTTTGAGTTCATTCAAGAGTTCCCTCCTGAAGCTTCACCACATGAGGAGATCACAGATCATGGGGAGATGTTGGTCTTGGCTCTTGTACCCACAGAGAAACACAGGGCACAGGTTTAGGTGGAAATTTTGCATCTCCCAGCCCCTCGGTAACATTTTGGCCCCAGAATTCCCCCTCCCATCACTTATTGCTTTCTCCACATGAAGAGAAACATTTCCACATTGGTACATTAAAAAATCACAATTCCTTGGCCCAGGCACCCACGGAACTGCCAAGGTTCCCTTTGCCTCCATCGCTGGTTATCGGGATATTTGTGGGTAACCAGCAGATATTCCATTTTCTCCTCAGAGTTCCTGCCCTGTCCATGCACTCACAACCAAGGGTTGGGGCATTACCTGTTTGTCACCACAGGAACCGTTCTGAGATCGGGTTGTCTGGCCAACCTGATCTCCTTTTATGACAGGAGACCTGCCTGGGGGATGAGGAGAAGGTGTGGATGTGTCTGTCTGGACTTCAGCAAAGCCTTGGACACTGTGTCCCACTGGATACTCCTGGAAAAGGCTTGGACGGGGACACTCTGTGCTGGGTCAGGAACTGGCTGGAGGGCCAGAGAGTGGTGGGGATGGAGCTGCATCCAGTTGGGATCCAGACACCAGTGGTGTCCCCAGGGATCAGTGTTGGGCCCAGTCCTGTTTAATGTCTTTATTGATGATCTGGATGAGGGCATTGAGTCCATCATCAGCAAATTTGCAGATGACACCAAGCTGGGGGGGAGTTTCCATCAGCTGGAAGGCAGGAGGGCTCTGCAGAGGGACCTGCACAGGCTGGATCCATGGGCTGATTCCAAGGGGATGAGGTTCAAGCAGGCCAAGGGCCGGGTCCTGCCCTTTGGCCACAACAACCCCCGGCAGCTCCAGGCTGGGCCAGAGGGGCTGGAGAGCAGCCAGGCAGGAAGGGAGCTGGGAGTGGGGATGGACAGGGAGCTGAACAGGAGCCAGAGTGTGCCCAGGGGGACAAGAGGGCCAATGGATCCCGGCCTGGCTCAGGAACAGGGTGGCCAAGAGGGCCAGGGAAGGGATTCCTGCCCTGGACTCAGCGCTGCTGAGGCCACCCCTGGAGTGCTGTGTCCAGCTCTGGGCCCTCAGCTCAGGAAGGACATGGAGGGGCTGGAGCAGGGGCAGAGGAGAGCAACGAGGCTGGGGAAGGGACTGGAGCACAAGTGCTGTGAGGAGAGGCTGAGGGAGCTGGGGGGGCTCAGCCTGGAGAAGAGGAGGCTCAGGGGAGACCTCCTCACTCTCTGCAACTCCCTGACAGGAGGGGGGAGCCGGGGGGGGTTGGTCTCTTTTCCCAGGCAACTCTCAGCAAGACAAGAGGGCTCGGCCTTCAGCTGTGCCAGGGGAGGCTTAGGTTGGAGATTAGGAAGAATTTCTTTGCAGAGAGGGTGCTCAGCCATTGGAATGGGCTGCCCAGGGAAGGGGTGGATTCTCCATCCCTGGAGGTGTTTAAGGACAGACTGGATGTGGCATCAGTGCCATGGGCTGGGAACCACGGCGGGGTTGGATCAAGGGTTGGACTGGATGATCTCAGAGGTCTTTTCCAACCCGATCGATTCTATGATTCTGTGATTCTATCATCCCAAATCTGGCCTGTGGAGTTAATGAATAAATAAGGAGGAAAGAGCACTGATTACAAAAAAAAAACATTGAGAAGCTCTGCAATCAGCAGTAATAACAATAGAAAAAAAATGCATGACATGTAATAAATGAGAAAATTCTCAGCGTTAAAGTTGGAAAACTCTACTCAGGTCCTGCAGTGTCCTCTGCTTTAATCCAAGAGGAATCTCCTCTCCACTGCCTTGGAGAAAAATAGCTGCTGATCAGATCTTCATTTGAAAGGAGGAATTCTCATTGCAAGGATAACATTCCCCCAATATCAGTTTGCAGAGTCTCATGGAGAGAAATATAAACCTGAAAATGAGCATGAACAGAAATATTGTCCTTTGCACGTTTGATTTTTAAATATTTAATACCGACAGATCATTTTTTTATTATTATTATTTGATGAAATGAAAAGGAGCCCAAGTAGCAGCCTGAGGGGAAAATAACTTCTTCTCTAAGGAGAGGAGTTTTATTATGAGTTTTTATTATTATGCTGGGTCTGTCTGCTGGGTGTAATGAGCTGCTCGTTGATGGTGTGTCCTTGTCCAGAGGGACAAGCCAAACCATTCCATGATATCCCTGTGGACTCTGCCTCCCACTGGTTCTTCCCAAATCACCCAGAGCAGGTTGGTGGGTTGGGGGCTGCCCCACAAACCCTTGGTGATGCTCAGGGGGTTTGCAGCTCTCCCAACATCCATCTGCACTTCCAAGGAGGACACTGGGCGTGGAGAGACTTGTCTGCAGGATAATCCACATCAGGAACGTGCCACAGATCCTTTGCTTCGTTCCCATGGGAGAACATTTCTAAAAGGCTGGTGGGTTTGGGCTGTCAGGCCATGGAAAGCTGGTGTTTGTGACAGTGTTCAGTAAACAGTCTCATTCCCACAGGGATGGGAGGAACAACCATGTTTTCCAGCTCTTTTAGGGCAAAGGCTTTTAATGAAAGGATTTTAATCAAGAAGGTAGGCAGGATAAGCCACTAATTGATATATTTGGCTGTCAGGCCAAGCCCCACACGATGTCCTTTGGGGATGGGAGAGGCCAGGGAGGGCAGGAAAACATTAATATTGACAATTAAAAAACTCAATTATGCCCAAGCAGAGAAGAACTAGAGAGGAAAAGCAGCTTCCAGGGCTCATCCAGAACAAGAGCACAGTGGAATTATGTCTTCTCTGCATTTTATTAATAGTTGGTGTTCATAATAACACAGGTGAACACTTCCAGAGAAGCCACAGCTTCTCTGGGAATTCTATCCCAGTCTCTCTCCTCTCTCCCAGACGGGAATTTCTTCCCAATATCCCATCTATCCCTGGGAAGCCATTCCCTGTGTCCTGTCCCTCCATGCCTTGTCCCCAGTCCCTCTCCAGCTTTCCTGGAGCCCCTTTAGGCCCTGCAAGGGGCTCTCAGCTCTCCCTGGAGCCTTCTCTTCTCCAAATCCCATTTGGAATTCCCATCTCTCCATATTACAAACAAGCAGAGACTTAGTTAGATTTTGAATTTTCTAGGCTTTTCTGAGGAAGAAAGGAATGACCTTCAGATCTTAGAGGGAAAAACCACTTTTCTCAAAGGTTTGAACAACAAGTGTGTGTTGAATTATCTGTGCTGCACAGAGAGAATTCTGCAATCTACAGGCACTTCTATTAATATAAAATGCTAATATCCATAGTTTATTTTATCCTCCTTCTCTTTAAAGTCAGCACTCCAGTCCTCATGTGTATCCTATCTCACCAGAGCGAAGAAATGTGACTTTATTTCTTATTATTTTACACTTGATTTCTTTTCAAACCCTCGGAATATTTTTTTTTTAATTTTCTCCTGAGGGTTTTTTGTTCTCGAATTTCTTGTGGGTTTGTTTGGTTTTTTTTCACAGCTTCCACAGAGACTTCAGGCTCTTGTCAAAGCCTCCTTCTCAGCTCCCACGACAAGTGCCCTTGGATAAAGAAATGTTGTATTTTCAATGGTGAGGCAAATCAAAACTTCATTATTTCTCTTTCCAGCTGCTTCAATCAACTCATTTCCTCTTCCTTATCGAGAAGTCTCCCATAGTAAAATTTTCTTGAATTTTTAATAACTCTGATTTTGTTGTCCAAAGCTGTCGGGGATGCAAGGGAGCGTTTGAATTGCTGGTGTTTTGGAGACAGGAATGTTCCCACAAATCAAATGTCCTGGGATGTTGGTTGGTGAGGTCCCACCTTACTGCAAAGAGAGGTTTGAGGTGACCTCAACTTGAGGTGACCTCAGCTTGAGTCTCCTCACAAGTCTCAGGCTGTGTGTCCATGAACTTTGTGTCCGAGGGCAGAACTTCCCAATTTTGTCATATACAGGAAAAACACTTGGATATCTTCTCCCTTTTAGTTTGATGAGATATTTTCAAGCAGTCATTTCACTTCTGTATTATCTTTATGGCATTATTTTATTTGTAGCTCTTGTCCATGTTCTGCTTGACTGGGGTCTTTTTGGAGTCTGGGGCCTTTTGCTCCAGGAGGGCTCCAGGAGATGTTTCCAAGCAAAACACCCACAAATTGTAGCAATTCTTGGGAGCTCTGCAACCAGGTCTGGAGTCCCCAGCAAAAGAAAGGAATGGACCTGCTGGAGCAAGGCCAGAGGAGGAAGATTTTTGAGGGGTTGGAGCCCCTCTGGAGCCAGGCTGGAGAGCTGGGGGGGTTCCCCTGGAGAAGAGAAGGCTCCAGGGAGAGCTGAGAGCCCCTTGCAGGGCCTGAAGGGGCTCCAGGAGAGCTGGAGAGGGACTGGGGACAAGGGAGGGAGGGACAGGACACAGGGAATGGCTTCCCAGTGCCAGAGGGCAGGGAGAGATGGGAGATTGGGAAGAAATTGTTCCCTGGGGACCCTGGCCCAGGTTGCCCAGAGAAGCTGTGGCTGCCCCTGGATCCCTGCAAGTGTCCAAGGCCAGGTTGGAGCACCCTGGGCTGGTGGAAGGTGTCCCTGCCTGTCTCAGGTAGCTGGAACTTGATGATCTTCGAAGTCCCTTCCAACCCAAACCATTCCATGATTCCATGATTTACCTGTTGGGCACAACACCAGCACAGCCCAGTGTTCCAAGAACCTTCCATGTGCTCTGAGGAGGACTGGGGAGAATGCAATAAATCCAGGAGCTCATTGGGGATGAGGAATCCCACAGAAATAAATTCAAGAGGGCTCTGAAGCCTAAATGAATATCTCAGTGCCTGGATAAATCTGCTGCTCTTTATTAAGTCCTGTGAAGATTTATTAAATTTCCTGTGGCTTAAGAAATACAAAAGAACTGCAACAATAAGAGAGAGGGAATTGCTTGTAATTCACATTTTAATAATGGTCAAATGGCTCAATTGTATCTTTTCTGCTGCGATGAATATTATGAAATGTTATATAACCTAATATTTGGGGGAAATTTATGCAACACAAAGATGTTCAGGCGGTTCAACCATAAATAATAAAAAATAAATCACTTTGGAGCCTTAAATAACTTTGGCATCAAGATTTCTACTTAAGGTATTCTATTGCAGCATTATTTTGATCAGAAGAATTGAATTTTTTTTATCATAAATTGGATGTATACAATTCACTTTTATGAACGGTGGAAAGTTTTGATTTCTCCTCATCCAGCGTGGAGATAAATCTGGGTCCACCTTTCACTACCCCAGGTTGCTTCTGGGGGGTTTCACAGAATTCCTGGAATGGTTTGGGTTGGAAAAGACCTTAAAGATCATCTTATTCTACCCCTTTTCCATGGGCAGGGACACATTTTACTCTCCCAGGTTGCTCCAACTTGGCCTTGGACACTTGAAGGGTCCAGGGGCAGCCACAGCTTCTCTGGGCAACCTGGACCAGTAGGTATGGGATCAAGGACCTACAATGAAAGGAAGGCAAAGATATGGGATCAAGGACCTACACTGAGGAGAAGGCAAAGAGATGAGATCTAGATCCTAAACTTAGAGATTGCAAAGATGTAGGATCAAGGACCTAAACTTAGAGATGGCAAAGATATGGGATCTAGGATCTACCGATAGAGCAGAGCAAAGATAGGAGATCTAGGACCTACACTGAGAGATGGCAAAGATATGACATTTAGGACCTACACTGAAAGGAAGCAAAGAAATGAGATCTGGGACCTAAAGGAGAAGGCAAACCCCACCCTCAGCACAACTGTCACTGCTGAGTTCCTCATCTGAACAGCACTTTGACCTTCTGCCCGTGGCCAACCAGCCCAGAGCACCCCCAGGCTGCCAAGGCAGAGCAAACTTCCAAATCCTCCTTGTTTGCAGGAGAAGCTGAGCTTCTGTTGGACCCTTTTCCTGCTTTAGTTATTTATTTATTCCCCTGCCGCATCTCTTAATTAAATCGTGTATTTACATAAAAAAAGGCCTTGCCATAATCACCTCTCTGTGCTGAACAAGCCACAGCCTGCACTTCCATTATTACAGGGCTGTTCTCTCTTTTATTTTATTCCCAGCTAATAAAGGTGAAAGAAAAAGCAGGATGAAGGAGCACATGGCTGCTCCAGGATGGCAGCAGCTTTACAGGATCCACAAGGTCATTTGCACCTCCCTTAATTAGGGTGTTCTCCACATTAACAGCTGAAAAGCCATTCCAAGTCATTTATTGTATCAGCCTTGTTAAGCAGAATATGAGTTGGAAGGAGGTAAAAGCAACTGATGTGTAAGGAAAAATTCCTTTTCCATCCCTACATCCTTCTTGCTTTAGACACGTGAAGATACTTTGGGAAAATGTACAAGGAACTCCAAAAAAAATAAAATAGGAATGTTGAAATTAGGCTGAACACTGAGACCAGGCTGTACATCTGAACCACTGAAGTTCATCTCCCTTCTCATTCTCTGCTCGTGGCAGCTCCAAAGGATAATTTCCTTTGAGTGAATGTTGGGGGTTTTTTTCAGGCACTTCATTTCAGTTGGATGAAAAATTGTTTCTCCAGGACCAAAATTGTCTCTGGGAATTCCACCCTCTCTCCTAATATCAAAGATGAGCTTATGGAGATATTTACTTTCAGGTCATTGAGAGCTGAAAGAGGATATTTTTATTTTCCAGCCCAGTCACTTCTGCTACACGTGGTCCCCGAAGTCTCCCCAGATTCCCAGGCACGGGCTTTTTCCTGCATTCCTTGAAGGAATTGGGGAGAAATTCCTGCCTCCCATGAGCTTGGAGTGCAGATCCCATCCTCACCAGAGGAGCCAGAGACAGATTCTCACCCAGGTGACCTCAATAAATTTACCAGGGAACTGTAATTAAACTGAGTAACTCCACGCTGAACCGAGACATTTGAACCATCCCAGTAGAAATTATGGGGACATCCAGCAGGAAAAGGCCAGAGATTCCTGAATTTGCCTTGTTTTACACAGTGCAGAAGATTAAATGTCTGAATTCCAAAGGAATCAGCTTGGCCACACTATTCCCCTTCTTAATATAAGTCACTGTGACCCTGGAGAGGGAAGATGTGGAGAAGCCCAAATCCAACTCCCACTAAAGTTAGTGGGTATTAACTTACATATATTGTAACTTATGTAATTATTATTAATTTATTATAATTTCTATAATTATTTGTTTAAGAAAAGAATGGTAAATGGGTAAAGAATGGAGATTAAAAGCAATCTAATAAGTCGTTATTGACCAAATCCTGGCCAATCTGCTGCTTGAAGTTTTACCTCTGGGTGTCTGCAGCCAGTATTTCTTTAAAGAAGCATAAAAATGTTCCAGGAATGTTCCAGAAACGTTCCAAAAACGAGCCCCTGGTTCCTTTCCCTTTCCTAAGCACCATTTTATTGTGTTTTCCAGTGAGCTGTAGGACTTCAGGAGTTTCCCTGCCTGGTGTAATCCAGCAGAGCGCTCGTGTTTTCCATGGATTTGCTGCCCCTGACAGCCCTGCTGGGGAGCCTGTGTGGAGCTCTGAGCCCTGGCATCCTGCAGGATCCGGTTTTCCTTTTCCAGCCCCCCCAGCACAGTGTGGATGTGACAGAGGAATGTGTCCTGCTGCCTGGGACAAGGAATTTCCGTGGATGTGACAGAGGAATGTGTCCTGCTGCCCGGGACAAGGAATTTCCGTGCCAGGACATGACATTCAACCACTGGTGTTCCATCCCAGATCCAGAGGGGCTCCATGGATGGCTCACGTGGCTCTTTCCCTAAATGCTCAAATAGCTGCAGCAGTTGGAAAATGCCAATCCCGTTGGGATTATTCAGGATATTGCCCCGAAATGGCTTCACTGGTGTGTCCTGCAACATTCCCCCAAGTGCCACATCTGGACACAAAGCTACTGCTTAAGGTAGGAATCCCATCTTGGAGAATATTCCCCAAAAACACCGAGCTGTGTACAGGGGTTTGTGGATCCATCATCATCCATGGCATGGGGGATGATCCGAGGAGCTGGGATCTAAAAGAGACCCAGTTAATTGGGTAATTGTACAGAACAGGGACAGGAGGAGAGGGAACGGCCTCCAGCTGTGCCAGGGGAGGCTCAGGTGGGACAGGAGGAGGAATTTCTGCCTGGAAAGGGTGGTGAGGCCTTGGCAGGGGCTGCCCAGGGAGGTTTGGAGTGCCCAGCCCTGGAGGTGTCCCAGGAAGGCCTGGCCGTGGCACTCAGTGCTCTGGGCTGGGGGACAAGGTGGGCATCGGGCACAGGGGGGATCCATGGGCTGGGAGGGCTTTTCCAGCCTCAGGGATTCTGGGATAATATAAGAAAGATATAAAGCTATTAAAGAGCTACCAAAGGAGGGCTGCAAAGATGGTGATGGGTCTGGAGGAGGAGCCATCTGAGCTCACTTGGTTTGTTCAGCTGCAGGAGACTGAGGTCAGAGCTCACCAGGGTCTGCAGCTCCTCCCGAGGGGCAACTCCAATCTCTGCTCCCTGTGGCCACTGATAGGTCCCAGGGAAGGGCTGGAGCTGTGCCAGGGCAGGGTCAGGTTGGATCTCAGGGAAAGGATCTTTTCCAGAGGGTGGTTGGCACTGCCCAGGCTCCCCAGGGCAGTGGGCATGGCCCCAAGGCTGCCAGAGCTCCAGGAGGGTTTGAACAAGGCTCTGAGGGACAGGGGGGATTGTTGGGGTGTCCTGGGCAGGGCCAGGGGTTGGACTGGATGGTCCTTGTGGGTCCCTCCCAGCTCAGGATATTCCATGATTCTGTGACAACGTCAGCACATCGCTTTTTGGTTTTCCATTTTCCTGTGATCTCATTCTTACCAGTGTAAATGTGCTCTGCTGCTCATCAGATTTCACAACTTTCTGGGGGAGAAAAATGAAGTTTGTTGACGGGTCCTGTGGTCTAAGAACCCACCCTGTGTGACCTGAGCAAACAGGGCACGTCCTGCAGCTCCTCTCACCCCCACAGCGCTTCAGCGCCCGTGTGAACTGTGTTCAAATGCCATTTTCACCTCAAAATCACTGAGCAGACTCTCTATAAATTTTAAAGTCAAGGTTACTGCCCTTCCTACGTGGTTTGCATCAGCACTGTCTCTCCACAGAGAGGATTTTTTGTACAGCACAGTCAGGAAAAGGCTGGAATTGTTGGCCACGAGCTGCCCTTGGCCAGTCCTTCCTTGGTCAGAGCCCCTGTCCCATCCCACAGAAGGACAAGGAGAGAAGGAACACGTGGATTCTGTGCTGGGAGCAGAGAACTCACCAGGAATTAGGACATCAGATTTGCAGAATATTTGGGGTATTTATTCATGTTTTCTTTGCCTGAGCTCCAGTTCATTGTGAATCTGGAACTTGGACAAGGTTACTGGCAAGAGGGAATTCTCTGCCTCTCAAGGAGCTGTTGGAAGTGGGATGAGTAACCTGGGGAAGGGCAGGAGCTGTTCTGTTCCCTGAGCATCCCTTTTTATCTCCAAGATGAGCTACAGCCCTGTGTGATTTCCTGCTCTCAACCAGAACAACGTTTCCTAAACTTTTGGTGCCATACAGGGACTCGTTTATACTGAACACGGATAATTGAGTGGGAAGGGGAGAGGGAGAGCAGCAAATCCCAGGTATTTCCTGCCCTGCCATCCTCAAATAGCAAAGCTGCTCTTTCCGTGTGCAAACCCCTGGAGCAGGGAGAGCAGCTGGAGCCCCTCTGGACTCTGCCCCAGCTCTGGGCTGCAGGAAATCTGCCATTTCTGGCAGGGTTCAGATTTATGTACCCCCCCCAAAAAATCAATATCTAAACTCAGCCACACCAAAACCCTCCCGTGGGTGTTGTGCACCTGAGATGAGTGAGCAGAACGTGAGGCAGCTCCTCCTTGGAGGGGTTGGTTGGGGGGAGCCCAAGGTGTAAAGAGCTGAATCAATCAAGGAAATGGTGAAGGTTTATGGGCAGAAAAGCTCTGGGTTGTTCCCTGTGCACCAGCACAGGCACCCAGAGCCACGTGGCTCCTTGGGCTGACTCCAAGCACTGAATCCAGCCTTGCTACTCCCTAAATTCCATGTTGGATGTGATGCCCAAGAAGGCACAATGGAACTGTTTAGAGACAGAATTTAGCCTTTAAACAGCAAGGGATTTATTTAAGCAATGTTGGAGAGCAAGGGGGTTCACACCACACAAGACTTACTCTGCCTTTCCAGTGAAAAGACAGGATTATATACAATTTCTGCAAGGGATTACAGCATTTTCACGTACATATTCATATAATTGCAACATCTAGTTATAATATTCATAATAGGCGGAGTCTGGGCGGAGTCTGGGGTGGAGTCGTCTTTTTAGGGTGATGGTTGGTGGTAGGTAACAGGTTTCCCAGAGAAGCTGTGGCTGCCCCTGGATCCCTGGAAGTGTCCAAGGCCAGGCTGGATGGGGCTTGGAGCAACCTGGGCTAGTGGGAGATGTCCCTGCCTGTGGAAGGGATGGCACGGGGTGAGCTTTAAGGTCCCTTCCAACCCAAACAATTCCATGATTCCATGTCTTTCCAATCCCTCCAGGGGCAGTGACTCCAGCACTTCCTGACCAGCAGCCCCATGGGGTTGTATTTTCACTCTTCTTCCTCGACTGAACTTTTCAACTTTCCTGATTTTCACTGACTTTATGGTGAATTTTGCAAGACTTTTGGACTTAAGCCCCTATTTCACCCCTTATCTATTTGTGTTCTTGCCCTATTTTTATTTATGTGGGTGTGTGAGCATTCTTTTGGTGGAGGGTACCATCTAATCCCTAAGCCCTGGTTTCTGTCTCTAGCTAAATATTACATTATCATAGAATTACAGAATCATAGAATCATAAAATCATCTGGGTTGGAAGGGACCTCTGAGATCATCAAGTCCAACCCTTGATCCAACCCTGCTGTGGTTCCCAGCCCATGGCACTGATGCCACATCCAGTCTGTCCTTAAACACCTCCAGGGACGGAGAATCCACCCCTTCCCTGGGCAGCCCATTCCAATGGCTGAGCACCCTCTCTGCAAAGAAATTCTTCCTAATCTCCAACCTAACCCTCCCCTGGCACAGCTGAAGCCCGAGCCCTCTTGTCTTGCTGAGAGTTGCCTGGGAAAAGAGACCAACCCCCCCCGGCTCCCCCCTCCTGTCAGGGAGTTGCAGAGAGTGAGGAGGTCTCCCCTGAGCCTCCTCTTCTCCAGGCTGAGCCCCCCCAGCTCCCTCAGCCTCTCCTCTCAGCACTTGTGCTCCAGTCCCTTCCCCAGCCTCGTTGCTCTCCTCTGCACCTGCTCCAGCCCCTCCATGTCCTTCCTGAGCTGAGGGCCCAGAGCTGGACACAGCACTCCAGGGGTGGCCTCAGCAGCGCTGAGTCCAGGGCAGGAATCACTTCCCTGGCCCTGTTGGCCACCCTGTTCCTGAGCCAGGCCAGGATCCATTGGCCCTCTTGTCCCCCTGGGCACACTCTGGCTCCTGTTCAGCTCCCTGTCCATCCCCACTCCCAGCTCCCTTCCTGCCTGGCTGCTCTCCAGCCCCTCTGGCCCAGCCTGGAGCTGCCGGGGGTTGTTGTGGCCAAAGGGCAGGACCTGGCACGTTCTAGCTGAACCTGACATTCTCCTGAGCAGGAGGGTCCCCAGATCAGTATTCAGATTTAACTCTTTAGGCCCTTGCTCCGTTTCAGATGGGCTCAGTTTTAACCAACCTTTGTGCTTGGGCACAACTCAATCCCGTGTCCTGGGGCTGCTGATGCGACTTTAAGCAGGGAATTCCCTGGGATTTGCTGAAGGAGGAGGACACCAGGCAGGGCAGGAGGCCCAAAGCTACCATGGCCCTGCAATTAGTCAGCAATTAGTGACTGGCTGTGCTTTGCTCAGAACCTCTTCACCTCCACCGGGAGGCCCTGTTTTGCTTCCGGGCCCTCATCCCGATTGTCCCGTGGGTCTGGCAGGGATCCCACGGCTGCCTCTGGCTGGGAAGTGCCAGAGTTGGCTCTACCTGTGCCGCAACCTCCGGGAGAAACGAACTTCCCAATAAAGCAGGAATGCAGTCCCATAAATCCCGGGGAGGAAAGGGAGAGGGATCTGCCGGGCACGTGCTTTGCTTGTGGAATAAGGGGCACAGGCCCAGAGCTGCTCTTCTGAGGGGAAAGCAGCCAAAAAATGAGATGTGAAGAGAAACCAAAGCCTGCAAAGGAACAACTGGTGCTTTTTTAGCTGGTTGTGAGTGTTCACAGAATCATTAAGGCTGAAAAAGTCCTCCAAGATCATCAAGTCCAACCTTGGAGCAATCCCTCTGTACCCATGAAGTGCCACATCCACTCATTTTTTTTAGGTTGTTCAGAGGGAGAGGAAACTGCCTTAATTTCTGTGCTGCTATATTTCACTCATTATATTTATGTTTTTTAATCATGCACTCGTTTATTACAAATGCTTTTTGTGCCTTGGAGTTGATTTTCTCAGCAGTTCATCCTTCCTGGAACTGCTTCGCTTTGCTTCCCTCACTTCCAGCCCAAACCTCGGCCCGCCTGAATTGCTTCTTTTTATTATTTTCTTTTTATTATTATTTTATCATTTTATTTATTTTTTATTATCACTTTCAGCCACAGTTTCTCTGAGTGCCTCGGTGCTTTGGGAGAGATCTCGAGGCTCTGAATCCTCCTTCAGCTCTGAGCTGAAAAGGGGCATTTATGTCTTTGCAGAAGTCTCATTTTCTGCCCATATTCTTTGAGTGCAGCATCTCGAGGAGGAAAAAAAAAATGTTCTTTTTAGATGGCCAGTCAAGAATTACAGCTCCCTGCCTTACCTGAGTGCTCTCTTTGTGCTGCTCTGTGTTTATTCCCTCCCGTGGAGGATGGATGGAGCAGCCATTCAGCCAGGAAAACACTTGCCACGGGAAACTGCAATATTATCCCGAGCTCCTGGAGTGTTCCACATCCATCCCCACTAATCCCTGCCTCCCGGTGACAGATCTCCCCTGGGGGAGCTGCAGAGCAGCATCAGCTCAGGAGGAGCTTCCAGGGGAAATTCAGCCCTTCCTGCCCAAAACGATTCCAAGGAGGGTTCAGCTGTTGCTAAACGGGGGAAAGTGTCTCCAATCCATCAACCTGCCCTTTGTTTTTCAGGCAGGACTCATTGCCTTTATTGTGTTATTCCAAACAAAGCCCAGGGGAAGTGGTTGGAGGGGTTGGTTCCCTCCTTGAAACAGGGGTAGTTAAAATTTTATTCTGTTTTTAGTTGGCTGGAGGGAAAGCAAGGACACCTGGAGTCACTTCAGGGCTCGGCTGGGACAGTTTCTCAGCCTGGTTTAGTGGCCTCACCCCCTGCCTGATGTTGTGCAGAGCTGCACTCCCACATCCTCCCCTCCCACAGCACCTGGGGGACAGTGGGAGAAGCTCTGGGGGTGGGCAGGACCCAGGAATCCCTGGATTTGACAGATAAAGGGTGTGCAAGTACAGCTCAGGTCAGAGAATCATGGAATTGTTTAGGTGGGAAAAGCCCTCTGAGATCATCAAGTCCAACCATCCCCAGCACTGCCAGCTCTACCACTGCCCCTTGTCCCCAAGTGCCACATCCACAGGGCTTTGAAACCCCTCCAGGGATGGGGACTCCACCCTGTGCCAGGGCTGGACAGCCCCTTTTGGTGTTGGAATTTTCCCAGTATCCAACCTAAACCTCTCCTGGTACAACTTGAGGCCGTTTCCTCTTGTCCTACCAGGAATGACCCCCAGTGCTGTAGCACCTGCCCAAATTAGCAAATAGAGATGTATTTTTAGATCAGAAAAATAAGAAATAAGATGTATTTTTAGATCAGAAAAATAAGAAATCAGATGTATTTTTAAATAAGAAAACACCTATTAAAAAAAAAAAAAGATAGAGTTTCTTCTTTTTGTGGGATAATTTGTCAAATCTCCACTGGTGCCAATGCACTGCTTGCCCTGGGGGCTTCACTCAGAACTGGATATTCCCCCCAAAATTCCAAGCTTCTGAGCCCTGGCCATCTGCTCCCTGGAGGTTTAGGCTGGCCTAAACCTGCTCAAGTCAAGGTGCTTTAGGTGATCCTGGTTGGTGTCACCCTGCTGGGCTGGGAGCAGAGTTCATCAAGGAAGTGTGTTTCCATTTCAAATATGGGTTTAAATATCTATTTATTAAAAACAAACACATAAACCCACTTAAAACCAGTTGATACCTCAGCTGTGGAAGTTGTCATTAGCATAACTTGGGTTAGTTTGGAGAGTAGAGCCCAGTGAACTGGTTTTTCTCATTTAATTATGTCAAGTTCTCTCCTGAACTATCCAGCAGCAAAAAAAAAAAAAAAAAAATAGTTGCAGAAAGACATAAATTATTTAAAAAAAAAAAATCATTTTGTTTGACTTAATTTTCGACTTGGTTGACCTGAGGTTGAACAAGGAGGTTCAGTCCATTGTAACCAGAATTACCAAGTGCAACAACAGGGCTGGTGTTGGGCTGTGCTTTGTGCCAATGAGGTTTTCATGTCAAATTAAAGCTCTTCCTGTTCTCCCAAAGCCTTTAGTTGTGCTGGCAGGTCCTGCACACCGACACGATTCCTGAATGTTCCCCGGCAGAACCTCATCCCTGGGGGAATTGCTCTGAAACAAAAATAGGCTCGGGCTTGTTCTCATGCACCTGCTGCTTCCAAGATGGAAACTTGCAGGGAAGCAGTTTAGAGGGACAGAACAGGTTTTAATTAAAGAAATATATTGGGTTTTTGGAAGACTTGAGCACAGCTGAGCTTTGAAGCAGAGGAGAAACATTTCTGAGGGTCACGGACATCTCCAGTCTGGGAGGAGATTGAGAGTGTGCAGGGAAGGGAAGGGAGCTGGGAAGGGGCTGGAGCAGCAGAAGCAGCTGAGGGAGCTGGGGGGGCTCAGCCTGGAGCAAAGGAGGCTCAGGGGGGACCTTCTGGCTCTGCAACCCCCTGACAGGAGGGGGGAGCCGGGGGGGGGGTCGGGCTCTGCTCCCAGGGAACAAGGGACAGGAGGAGAGGGAACGGCCTCCAGCTGTGCCAGGGGAGGCTCAGGTAGGACAGGAGGAGGAATTTCCTCCTGGAAAGGGTGGTGAGGCCTTGTCAGGGGCTGCCCAGGGAGGTTTGGAGTGCCCAGCCCTGGAGGTGTCCCAGGAAGGCCTGGCCGTGGCACTCAGTGCTCTGGGCTGGGGGACAAGGTGGGTATCGGGCACAGGAGGGGACTTGATGGGTTGGGAGGGCTTTTCCAATCTCAGTGACTCTGGGATTCTCTGATTCCATGAACCACGGAGAGTGGAAGGTGCTCTTTGTACTTTCAGGATTTGATCTAAAACGACTTATTTTTCAACTGCAACATTTTCACAGCTTGAGTTTCCTGAATCTCATTTGCCACCTTCTGAAGGGGACAAGAGACAGGAGTGGGAACGGCCTCCAGCTGTGCCAGGGGAGACTCAGGTGGGACATGAGGAGGAATTTTTTCCCTGGAAAGGGTTGTCAAGCGTTGGAAGGGCTGACAAAATAACACAAAATCTGTGGGAATAACACAAGAGCTGCCAGCAGGTCACACACATGGAGCACAACTCCACAGAAGCTGCTTGATGGCCACTGGCAACCTCCTGGAAAGGATCTCGTACCACTGCAGGAGGATTTAGGGAAGAAAAATAGCTCTGAGCTCTGCTCTGGGTTTTCTCCTGACCTTGCCATGGGTAAGGTTTCCTGGGAAAAAGAACAAGCTCTTCCATGATTTTAGTTACATATCTCAAATGAGGGTTTGGGGAAAACATAGAACTGGGTTTGATTTCTACATGACAGGAGGGGGGAGCCGGGGCGGTCGGGCTCTGCTGCCAGGGAACAAGGGACAGGAGGAGAGGGAACGGCCTCCAGCTGTGCCAGGGGAGGCTCAGGTGGGACAGGAGGAGGAATTTCCTCCTGGAAAGGGTGGTGAGGCCTTGGCAGGGGCTGCCCAGGGAGGTTTGGAGTGCCCAGCCCTGGAGGTGTCCCAGGAAGGCCTGGCCGTGGCACTCAGTGCTCTGGGCTGGGGACAAGGTGGGCATGGGGCACAGGGGGGATCCATGGGCTGGGAGGGCTTTTCCAGCCTCAGGGATTGCACAATTCATCCATATCTTTATACTCCCATTATTTTGTCTTTAATGTGCACCTTGGGGATGAATCAGTGCAAGAAGACACCATCCCATGAGGAATTCCTGAACACCAAGAGGTGCTTGTCATCCCCTGGGACTTCATTTTCTTCACTCTTCGTCTTCCCGGTGTTCCTGGAATGGGAGTTTCTGTAGAACAAAATCCAGTGGGCAAAATTAAAATTTTAAAGGGCATATCAATATTTTTGCATGAAGCAATTTTAAAACTCGGGACATGTTTTGGTTTATGGCTGGGGAGGTTTTTGGGAATGCTTTCTGTCTCTAAATGGGGCTCTGAGCAACCCGGGCTGGGGGACAAGGTGGGCATTGGGCGCAGGGGGGATCCATGGACTGGGAGGGCTTTTCCAGTCTCAGGGATTTTGTGTTAAACACCCCAGAGATCCAGCAGGAACCCAGAATTCTTCACTCAGTTAGAACAAGCTAATTCAAGGCAGCAGCACCTTTCAGGCCTTTTTAATAAATCTTCCCATAATTTAGACTTTTTTAATACATATATCAAAATCATCAAATTTTGATTTCGAAGCTCTGTTTTCTTTACTTCTGTAAATTTTTCTCCACGCACCCTGTGAGACTTTTCCTGCAACTAAATAAAACTCATTTTGGTCTTCCCCCAACCTTTTGTAGCTCACCAGGCTTTGTCCCATCCCTGGAAGTGTCCAAGGCCAGGTTGGAGCAACCTGGAATAGTGGGAGGTGTCCCTGCCCATGGCAGGGGGTGGCACTGGGTGGGCTTTGAGATCCCTTCCAACACAAACCATCCCATGATTCTATAACAGACAGGAAAAGAAATAAATTGAGGCTTTCAGTTTATTGAAATGTTGTTTTCAGGCTGCTCCAAACAGGTTTGTGATGGACTCTCTCCCGTAGCTTTGTCTGTGCTCTGTGCAAAACCAGCCAGCTTTTAAATTCCACATTTTTTTTCCCAGGAAGCAGAGCCCTGTGCTGTTCAGGGCCAGTCCAGCTAATTTTACAGGGACATTCTGTCTTTCTAATTCAACACTCTGAAAACAATGTCAAACATTATTTATATTATTTATATATTTTATATATGTACGCTTTATTTATATAAATCTATATAAGAATATATAATATTTTATATTATATATTTATATATTATACATAATATATAATATAATATATATTATATCATATAAAATAATATCTTTATTATATTTATATATTTCTATATATAAATATATTTATATTTACATATTATATTTATATACAATATGTAATTTATATTCATACATAATATATAATATATAATATATTATATTATTGTATATTTTTATATTATATTATATACTTATATATAAATATATATATTTATATTATAAATATATTTGTATATATTTATATTATATATTTATATAAATATATTACATATATTTATATACCTTATTAAATATTTATATAAAATGTTTATATTGTTATATATTTATATATTAATATATATTTTATATATCGATATATATTTATATATATTTATATATATTATATATAATATATATATCATCATCATCGTGGCTAGGCTTTAATATATATATAATATATATATTTATATATATAAATATATATTAATATATATATATATAAATACATTATTTAAAAATTAAAATAATTTTTTTAAAAGTCACATTTTTGACTGAAATCTTTCCAACCTTTCACTTTTGCCCAATGCCCTCCTCAGGCTGGCAAAGTTTGGGTGGTGGCACCAACCTGGGAGTGGGGACAGTGACTGGCTGAGTGTGGGAAGGCTCCAGAGAGTCCCTCTTTGGCTCAGAAGGATCAATAACATTTATTTGCGAGTGTTTAGAGCAGATTATTTGCATTTGTGAAGCTAATGAAAAAACTATTGAATTTTAATTAGCATTTTCTGGCTCTTCTGGGAGAACTCCGGATTTGATCCGTGGATATTCGCAGTATATTCCAGGCAAAATTCAGGATAATTTTGGGTGTTCTGCCATTACAAAACCACCACAAAATCAACACAGATTTCCATAAACTGCCCCCCTACCACGAGTTCTTGCAGGAACATAATGACAGGTCTATTGTGCTCAGAATTGTTTTGTCATTTCACATTCCTGGGAACTGCTGAGAAGAGAAATTAAATAAATAAAATGACCAATTTGCTCCTATGAAACCGGGCCTCAGCTGGGAAAATGAATTTTTTTTTTAGATAAATAGATCAGCTTTCTCTCTGCTCCAGGCTCCAGAATAAATAGTTGTGCTAAATATCCATGTAAATGTTTCCCATAGAAAAATACACAACGGGAACTGATGAAAAATACTGGGAGTCAGAGTGGTCACAAAATGTGGGATTGCTTTTCATCCAGGGAAAGTGGACGTGCCCTCCACGGGATTTTCAGGTGGAAAGGGAGGGTGGAATAAAACACGGAGGTTTTAAAGGAGATGTGAATAAACCCCTCAGGAAGGTGGTTGTGTTCATGGAAAACTGGAATTCCTCCATTGCACAGAGTGGTGTTTGTGTTTGGGCAGAGCTGAGATTCCTTAACTGGCATTTCCCTCTTTTATGTGGAGGGAATTATATATTTTTATATATTAATAATATATATATAAATTATATTTCCCATTTATATCTTTAGGTGTTTGAGTTTTTGGACTCTCTCTGCTCCGTTTCAATCCTCGTGTTCCACAGAGGGACTGGAATTCCATAAACATCCCGGTAAATATGCTGGGGATAAACTGGCCATGGGTGGGAGAGAGGGAAGGGAAGGAATCTGGGTGATTCCAGCTCGGGTTTGGGTGCCCAGGAGCCACTGAAACATTCCCGGGAGTGGGAATGAGAGAGGGAAGGAGTTCAGGTGATTGAGGAAAGGGAAAGAATTTGGGTGATTGAGGGAAGGGAAGGAATTTGGGTGATTGAGGGAAGGGAAGGAATTTGGATGATTGCAGCTCAGGTTTGGGTGCTGAGACATTCCAGGGAGCGGGAATGAGAGAGGGAAGAGAAGGAATTTTGGAATTTGGTGATTGCAGCTTGGGTTTGGGTGCTCAGGAGCCACTGAGACATTCCAGGGAGCGGGAATGAGAGAGGGAAGGGAAGGAATTGGGATTTGGGTGCTCAGGAGCCACTGAGACATTCCAGGGAGCAGAAATGTAAGAGGGAAGGGAGGGAATTTGGGAATTTGGGTGATTACAGCTCAGGTTTGGGTGCTCAGGAGGAGATGAGACATTCCAGGGAGCAGGAATGAGAGAGGGAAGGGAAGGAATTTGGGAATTTTGGTGGTTCCAGCTCCGGTTTGGGTGCTCAGGAACCACTGAGACATTCCAGGGAACAGGAATGAGAGAGGGAAGGGAGGGAATTTGGGAATTTGGTGATTGCAGCTCGGATTTGGGTGCTCAGGAGCTGCTGAGACATTCCAGGGAGTGGGACTGAGAGAGGGAAGGAATTCAGGTGATTGAGGAAAGGGAATGAATTTGGGTGATTGAGGGAAGGGAAGGAATTTGGATGATTGCAGCTCAGGTTTGGGTGCTGAGACATTCCAGGGAGCAGGAATGAGAGAGGGAAGGGAAGGAATTCGGGTTTGAGTGCTCAGGAGCCACTGAGACATTCCAGGGAGCGGGAATGCCGTGTTTGCACCCCCTGCTCTTCCTGGCTGATATTTGCTGTTTGCAGGCCGAGGTTCTGGGCCTGGCTGATGCTTCTCCCTTGGAAAGCTCCTTGGGAACTCATCTCGACCTGGATTTTTGTGCTGAGAAGCAGCAGCACAGGAAATGTGGCCATTCCAGCCCCATCCCTCCTGTCAGAGACAGGGATTTAATCCTGGCTGATGGACAAGATTCCAGGCTTGTGAGCATTCCAGGCTGAGTGCCGGGCTGGAATGTGTGTCTGGGCTGGAGGAGAGGACTCTCCTTGTTTCTGGTGCATCCCTGCCTGGCTTTGGAGAGGTGCTGGATGCAGTGACGGTGCCAAAAAGCCTTTCAGCGCCTTGGCCGCCATCCAGGAGCCCAGGGCAGTGCTCCCTGCCCCTCTCACTCCCTCTAAAGCTGATCCCAGAGCAAAAGGATAATCCCTTTATTCCGGTTCGCTGCCCTCCTGGACCTCTGGGTTGGGGATCAGCAGTAACTCCCTCATTTTGGCACCCCTGGGAACCAAAGGAGCCCAGGCCGGCACCTCACACCAAAATATTGGGGCTAAACCCCTTTCCCATCCCCCCAGAGGGATCTCTTATATATTATATTATTATATACTATATTATTATATATTTATATGTAATAATATGTATAAAATATATATATATATAATATATTATTTAAAAGATAAAATGAAATTTTTTAAAATCACATTTTTAACTGAATTATTTCCAACCTTTTACTTTTGCACAATGCCATCCTCGGGCTGGCAAGGTTTGGGTGGTGGCCACTCCTGGGACAGCTCAGGGCCACCAGCCTGGGAGAGGGGACAGGGAATGGCTGAGTGTGGGAAGGCACCAGAGAGTCCCATCAGGACTCTAACCCCGTTAGGAAAGAATGTGAGAAAGAATGTGATGTATGGGCAGGAATTACAGCAAACACTCCACTACAGTCTCATAATCCTTTTTTTCTTTACAGCAACGTGCCCAAGGATTTGGAAAGAGCACTAAGGAGTAAGAAACCCTTTTCCATTTTACCAGGTTGGTCTTGCCCCGAGCCCAGTTCTCACTGCTGAGCACAAAAACTGCTACAGCTCTGACCCAGCAAATAGAGCAAAAAAACCCCCAAACACGAGGAAAAGCAGCTTTGTTCCCAAGCTGGAATCGTCTGGTGACTCTCCTTGGAAATGCTGAGTCCAGGGAAACTCGGGTGTGGGAGCCCAAACCCAGCTTTCAGCAAAGGAAAACAAAAGGGCTGACAAAAACCTTGTGATCTGAAGGAGCTGGACCCTTCTCACAAGACCTGTTAAAGTTCTACCTCATGGATCAAGCCTGGCTCCAGCAGAAATCAGAAAGGACTTTTGAGATGATTGTATCAAACCATGTCTAAACCCCTGTAATTCCTCTATCCCCCATGTAATCCTACTAGAAGAAAAATTAACTATTTAGAAATTGCAGTAAAAACTTGTGTAATTCCATAATTAACATAACTCGTCCCCTTCATTAACATGTCCAGCCTCAGATACCTTTAAAATAGTGTTCTCTTGTTCAATAAACTATTCCAGTTTCCCCATACTGGGATCGTGTTTAGCTTTTATTTTTCAGACCGCCACTAATGTCGCCACAACCGTGGGGCTGAGAACCTTCTAACATTTAGAAGATTCCTCGGCCATCGGCTGGCTGGACCAAGGGAAGCAGCACTCCTTGTGTTTCGGTGGTGTGTGCGTAGTCAGAACTGAGAGAAAGCGGAAGACGTGCACGGAAACTTGTCCTCAGCAGGCGGGAACTGCTGAGCGAGCTGACTACGAACTCCGGATTGGGTAATTATTTTAAAGACTTTGTAACGTTATAAGTAGGGTACAATGGGGACTCAAATATCTTCTGAACAAAACCACATTTATTTAATCTTAAAACGCGAGCTTAAGCAGCATAGCGCGAAAATTGACGAACAGCCCTTGCAGAACCTGTTGCTGTGGGCCCAGCGTCACATGTCAGAACTGAACGTTACCAACCTTCTTGATACGCGCTTAAGGGACTCGGCAGCCGCCCGAAAAAACCTCAGCAGCTGCTGCCCGGGACGGGCCCCAGCCGCTGAGCTGAGCGCACAGGCACATTGCAGCCCGACACACGCTGCCCAGAGAGAGCCGTGTGAGACAGAACCATGGCCACCGCCGCTGCAGCCACCCTGTGCAGGGTCAGGGTACGAGCCAGCGCCAGCAAACTGCCGCGCTGTCTCGGCAAGTCCCTGTGTCACCGCCCGCTACCGCTCTCAGCAGCAGCAGCCAAGCAGCGACCATAGGCGCGAGGTCAACACCCCCGAGCAGGTCCCTGAGAAACGGCCACCACCTCCGGCGCCCCAGCAAACAACGAGACTGAGAGACCCGCGCCGGAGGAAGCAGCAGCGGGACCCGAGCGGGAACCACTCAGAAGGCAGGAGGAACACGGAACCCGGAAACGAAAGAGGCACCGGGAAAGACAAACACAAACAGCGCACGAGGTACGCAAAAACCGGGGCTATGGAGCGTGGGCGGCGGAGAGGATCCCACAGAATCCCTGGGGGGCTCCGGGAAAGGTCCGAGGGAGGAAACAGCCCGAGCGGGACCGTCAGCGAAGGAGGGAGCGAGCGGAAGCCCGGGAGCAACAGCACGAGAGAAACCCAGGAACAGTGACCCCGGAGACAAAGGGAGTGGGGCAGACACAAAGCTGCCGACTTCAGCAGTAATCAGAGCAGCAAAAACCCCCTTCCTTGATATTTTTTCCTTTTTGTTTGCAGCCTGAACTAAGAACTGGTCTTTTTTTTGCAACCCATTTTGTTTATTAACCTGTTTCAGTTTCACAGTATAAGGCGAACAAAACGCTACCAAAGGAGAGATTGTCCCCCCCCACCCCGCAAACAAACAAACAAACAAAAAAAAAAAAAAAAAAGGGGGGGGGGAGCGAGGGAAAGCAAAGAACCCTTGCTGAATGAAGATACCCTTCCATAAGTAATAGCCAAAATAGTTTTTAAATGTATGCATAGCTGTATTTTTGAAAATTTTTAAGTCTTTGCAATAACAATTTTCCCTAAGTCCAAAAGCCAAATTAACACAGAAAGACATATATTTGCCTTAAAAATAGAAGAAGTATATAATTTATCTTTGAATTATAGGAATGTTTATATGTATTTGAAATTTAAATTGAACATGAAGTAAAATATGATTATGTTTTTACAGGTTATACTATCATCAAAACAGAGAACATAGTTATATTAGTAATCTAAGGGTGAGAAACAAAAAATGCCAATGCATAACCAAAAAACACTGTAAAATGAAACCCAAAGGTATGTTTGTATGATGTGTGTTCGATGGCCATCGAGTGTGAATGTGTGAATGTATGCATGCGTGTGAATGCATAATATGTTCTGATTTATACACAAATGCGCATTACCTCACATATGCACAAACACTCTTAGATAAAAAACAGAAAACATATCACCCTGAGTTGAATAGAATTTCATTTGCAGAGACATCTTAGGTTAAATAAAAGTTTTCAAAAACAAACACTATAAAACACTTTCAGTAAAAATCAGGAGCACACGAACCCTGAAGTCATCAAGTTATTAAGTTTGGTTCAAAATCAATTGCCTATAAGTCAATAGGATCTTTAGAGGATAGCTTAAATAAGATTTTATAAGAGTAATTTCTAATAAGAAATAATGGGAATAAGTTAAGTTGTTTAAACAAGTTTTATATTAATCCAGGGTTATTTAGTTTAGCATTGCTTGGAATTTTTCCTTTTTGCATTTTGTTCCTTGTTTACTTTTCTATATCCAAAAATGTCTGATAGTCTTTTTGATTGGTTAAATGTTTTTAATGTTAATGCTAAGTTTAAGAAAATAATTTATGTAGCAACACGCAGAATGCCTTAAAACAGCTATGATTCCTTCACGTGCCTTTATAGTGCCAAACCTTGTGGCCCAAACTATTCTGACATTCAAGGCCTTTGCATAATCATACTTTCCATCTCAGGTATGTAAAAGGCTGTACATTGCCTTGAAAAAAGAAGCCTCCTTGCTAAAATTAATTTCACTTGTGGTATTAAAAGCAAGACTGCAATGTTTCTTGTTAGATCCATTTAAGAACACCTTTGCTTCTAAAATGCAACTATAGAATTTGTTATTACCTCAGTCGGAACCGATACTTCAAAGCATTGATAAGTTGCAGAAAAAATAGTAATCAAAGCTTAGATTTCATGTTTAGTTAGCATGATAAGTTAAAAGAAAATATTTAAGGTAATATTTGTATTCCCTTGTATTTTGTCTTGCATTGGCAAATGTTTGATCAAAGTTTTTTCTGAGTTTTTTGTTTTTTAGAAAAATAAAAAAAGAAGGGGCAGATGTGGGAGCCCAAACCCAGCTTTCAGCAAAGGAAAACAAAAGGGCTGACAAAAACCTTGTGATCTGAAGGAGCTGGACCCTTCTCACAAGACCTGTTAAAGTTCTACCTCATGGATCAAGCCTGGCTCCAGCAGAAATCAGAAAGGACTTTTGAGATGATTGTATCAAACCATGTCTAAACCCCTGTAATTCCTCTATCCCCCATGTAATCCTACTAGAAGAAAAATTAACTATTTAGAAATTGCAGTAAAAACTTGTGTAATTCCATAATTAACATAACTCGTCCCCTTCATTAACATGTCCAGCCTCAGATACCTTTAAAATAGTGTTCTCTTGTTCAATAAACTATTCCAGTTTCCCCATACTGGGATCGTGTTTAGCTTTTATTTTTCAGACCGCCACTCTCGGGCTCCTGAAAGCAGGGGAATGTGCAATAAATAATTAAATTGCAGCTTTATTGTCAGGGCAGGTTTCCCAAAATAGACCTGTTTTCAGGCAGGATTATCCGTGTTCACAGCAGGGGGGTTCCCAGGGGTGAATTAAAAATGCCGAGTTGGAATTGGCTCAAACAGCTGATTGCTGGAAGCAGGGAGATCAGGGAATCATGGAACGTTCTGAGCTGGAAGGGACCCACAAGGATCATCCAGTCCAACCCCTGGCCCTGCTCAGGACACCCCAATAATCCCCCCCTGTGCCCCAGAGGATCATCCAAACCCTCCTGGAGCTCTGGCAGCCTTGGGGCCGTGCCCACTGCCCTGGGGAGCCTGGGCAGTGCCAACCACCCTCTGGGGAAGAGCCTTGTCCTGAGATCCAACCTGACCCTGCCCTGTCCCAGCTCCAGCCATTCCCTGGGTGCTGTCCCTGTCACACAGATCCAAGTGCCTTCAGCTGCTCCTCTCATGGCCCCTCCAGACTCTTCCCCATCCTCGTGTCCCTCCTTTGGCCACTCCAACAGCTTCAGATCTTCCGGAGAACTTGGGGTGCAGGTGATCCCTGACCTTCTCTCTTCCCCAGAAATCCTCTGGCAGGACAGCAGGAGGGAGGATCTGCAGTTTTTTTCCTGCAGAAGGCAGTTCAGACCCACTGGTAGATGTTCATCTGGCTCCCTTTTCGGGGGAGGAGCAGATTTTTTCCCATTCTTGGAGCATCCTGCTCCATCTGCTCCCGTCTCTGCGGTGCCTTCCAAGGGGAACACAACTGAGAATTGCATTAGTGCTAAAGCTGGGCCCTGATTCCTGAATTATCCACTCTCCAGAGCTGGAATTTAAGGTCCCAAAGTACCATGAACCCCCGATTTCTGCAGTGCCCTGGTCTGGTCTCAGCCTCACGTGCTGCCTCTTGGCTCCAGGGATGAGGAACCCCAAGCCCTGCAATCCCTTGGGAAGGCTGGGAGCTTCCAGGACTGACCATATGTCTCAGGAGCCTTCATTCCACCTGATAAATCCTGATAAGTTCTGCTCATCCCTTTGTATCCTTTGGGGTTTCTCTGGGAAAAAAAAAATCCAATATCTGAATTATTTCCTTGTGCTGCCTGTGGAATTACCTGTGGCCCCAGGTACAGGAATATGGGGTGGAACAGAGAGGCAAAGGGGTGCATTTCTCTGGGAAAAAGAGGGGTTAAAATTCAATATCCAAATTATTCCCTCGTGCTGCTTGTGCTCACTTTGGAATCATCTGTGGCCCCTTGGAATCATCCCTGCCCCAGGTATGTGAAGATGGGGTGTAACAGTCAGCAAGGAAAAGGGGTGCATTTCTCTGGAAAAAAAAAGAGGGGAAACCTCCAAGATCTGAATTATTTCCTTGTGGAATTACCTGTGGTAATATTAATATGGGGTGTTACAGAAAGGAAAAGGGAATGGAATTATTCCCTTTTCTGGGTTAGCCTGAGTTTCACTGCTGCATTTTGCTCACGTCTGCATGTGGAATTTTCTTGCCTGTGTTTTATCCTCACAGCACCTCGAGCAGATGGACAGTGAGTCCATAAAGAAATGGAACAATCAGATGAAATATTGTTCCCTTATAGCATCCCTAAAAAAGAGCATCGATGCTCCATGGCAGGGGTGAGAGTTAAACTGCAGCAGTAAGGCACAGAATAATTCAGTGATGGATGGATTCAGAATTTGGATGAGGTTTTTGGACAAACTTTAAGGTAATTCTGTGAAGGCTGAAGATTCCCAGTTATCCTGAGTTCTGGACACTGGGCCAGAAGCCCCATCAGAGCTCCTGGGAGGGCTCTGCATGGCCTTGCTTGAGATTTATGAAGTAAAGACAGCAAATTATCAATAGGGCTGATTACAAACTCCTAATTAACCTCCTCAGGCTGCTTTGCTTCCAGCTGGAAACACTGCAATTCCCACCTTTCCTCCCCTCTTTCCCTGCAGCACAATATTCCAGACCTGAAAACCCCAGAGGTTCCTGAACATTTTAGTGACTTTTTCCAGCACCTTTCCTGAGATTCTCCTTGGAAGGCGTTTTTGTTTCCCTTTAGGAACCTGAAGCTCAGCAAAGCCCCAAATAAAGGAGTTACTTGGAGCTGCTGCCTCACTTTTTCCTCTCGGGAAAGAGTGGAAGGTTTGGTGGGGTGGGATGGGATGGAGAGCTCAGCTGGGCAAGATGGAGCTCAGGAGGGACACCACATTTTTAGGGAGCTGTATCCCCCTGTCAGGACCAGAGACCTGCCAGATGTTGGATCCTCTCCCTGGTCCAGCACGGATTGCAGGAGGACTTCCCAGGCGTGGCAGTGCTGGGAAATATTCCCTGGTTTATTTGCAGGGAAGAGCTTTTCTCTCTGCAACTCCCTGACAGGAGGGGAGAGCTGGGGGGGTCGGGCTCTGCTCCCAGGGAACAAGGGACAGGAGGAGAGGGAATGGCTTCCAACTGTACCAGGGGAGGCTCAGGCTGGATATTGGGAAAATTCCATCATGGAAAAGGTTGGCCGGCACTAGAAGAGGCTGCCCAGCAGTGGAGTTCCCATCCCTGGAGGGATTTCAAAGCCCTGTGGATGTGGCACTTGGGGACAGCGGGCAGTGGTGGCCTTGGCAGCGGTTGGACTTGCTCCCAGAGGGCTTTTCCAGCTGATTTTCTGGATGTCCTTGGCCCGTGGGACTTGAGCTGGAGCTGCCGGCGGCAGCACTTGGCCCGTGCAGGGTCACTCCCTTCCCAGGGTGAGTTGTGCAGGGAGCTTGCACAAAAGGAAAATCTAAAGAAAATTTAAAATATAAAATATAAAAAATATAAAAATATTTTAAAAATATAAAAAAATATGTTATTGCAGTATTTCCCTTCTTATTGCAGGGAATCCATGGTAGGAGCCTGGAGGTGGTGACAGGAGAGGAATTGTGCCAGAATTTAGACCACAACTGAAGGCACTTGAGAACTGTGTCCAGTGGGTATTTTTTACATTAGTTTCTGTGTATCCAAACATTCATTTCCAGCTCTGCCTGGAAGCAATTCTGCCCAACTCCCTGAAGAATTTGAGTAATAAAATCAGGTGTTCATGCCCTTCTCAGCTCCAAATTAAAATAACTTCTGCAAAATCTTGTCATGGATCTGGTTTGGGGGTTTTTTCCCTACTTGCTGTTCCCCAAGTTTTCTCTTTAAGGAGGAAAGTCTGGGATAAACCAACCAGAGGATGCTCTGGCTGGGAAAAGGTCATCAGTCATTCCCCCTGGGACAGCTCAGGTTTAGCTTGGGAATAGTCTGGGGAGCAAAGCTCAAAAACTCAGTTCAGGAGGAGCTCAAAAGGTTTGGGAGGAGCTCAAAAGGTTTAGGAGGAGCTCAAAAAGTTTAGGAGGAGCTCAACAAATTTGTGGCCTCCAACCCCTCGAGTGAAAAGGAGCTGAGAAGGTGGGAAGGGATAAAGTGGCAATCTGTAGAGATAATCCTGGCTTAAAATGCCATTCCAGGGGTTAAGCCTGTGGTGTTTGGGGATAAGCTCTGCTTGCTTGTGGGTGTATTAACTGTGATACTGCTGGAATATATTAAATTAACCTGTTATTTTCATGGAATTGTGGATGGTTTGGGTTGGAAGGGATGTTAAAGATCATCTGCTTCCCTGAAGGGACACCTCCTGCTAGACCAGCTTCCTCTTCTGCTCATCTTTGTAAAATATTGCAGGTTTTCCTGGTTTTTCTTTGATGATCATTTACCCCTAAAATTGGTGTCTCTGCCGTGCTTTGTGTTCAACTCGAGGGGCGGTGACAAATTTTATTTTTTGATTTTTTTTTCCTTTTTTGATCTTTTTTTTCCCCCCTCACTGAAGGTTCCTGAGCAAAAAGAGGTTTCCCACAGCACTGTTGCTGCCCTGGGCTCAGCTCCCTCCTGGAATTCCATCCTGGAATTTTATGATTCTTTACTTCCCTGTCTTGTTTTCTGGAGCCACCTCTTGGAAAATGCTTATTCTGAGGTAGTTTGGGGAAAAAACTCTGTTTGTGCTACTTGAAAATGATATTTCCTCGCCCAAGAACACGAGTGCTCGATAATGAGAGGTGGTTATTTTGTTAGAATTGTCCAAAAGCTTCTTTTTATCTCCACACCAGGTGGGAAATTCGATATTCTTGACTCTCCTCATTCCCTGGCCCAGCTTTGTGTGTCCTCTGGGGCGTGATCAGAGCTGGGGAAAAAACAAACCACCCATAATGAGTTACCAGAGAAAATTAACATTTGCAAAAATCAGTTTTCTTTAATGTACCAGAAAAGAAAACTCAAGTTCCATTCTCATTTTCATTTAAAGCATTTAAGAAGTAGTTTCTTACCTTTTTATTTTCTATGGTTTGGCATTTTTGTCCCTTTTTCTTTTTTTTTTTTTTTTTGCTGTTCAGTTTTCCTCTCTTTTGCTTCTTTTTATCCCGTAAGAATGGAAAATAAATGCAACAAATAGAACTGAAACCAAGCTTTATTAACATTTCATTTTTTTATAAAACACTTCATAAATTAAAAAACCCTCTTTCTCCTGGAAGACCTGACCTTTAGTGCTTATTCCAATCCCTTTTTCCACCTCTTCCTTGCCACTTTTACGCTGTCAGAGAGGTCTGAACCCCTGGAAAAGTTTAAAAAACACGGATGTGGCACTTTAGGACATGATTTTCTGGTGCTGGGTGGATGGTTGGACTTGGTGACCTTAAAGGTCTTTTCCAACCTTAATGATTCCATGATTTTATGGCTCCTCCTGATCCTTTGCTTCCACCCTGTGTTCCTTCCTCCAACTTGGAGGGAATTTATAGGGAATTTATAGGGAATCCCTCAGGCCTTTTTTCCCCCCTGACTCTGACACAGAGTCAAGCAGAACTGGAAATAAATCCCAGCCTAAAGTGGCCAGTCCAGCATTAGGATAAAACAAGGATTAATTATTATATTCCTTGATTTATTATAATTAGTGGATTTGCCCCTCATGTTGACCAGGGAGGGACATCCAGGTTTAAGGGATATCCTGATCCTCTTTACCCCAAAAATCTCCCTGGGAATCAGCACCTCCCCTCTCCCTCTGAGGGGTTTTCCCCCTCACCATTCCCACTGTCCTGCCTCCAGTGAATCCCAACTCTAATTCCCAGCAGCTTCCAAAGGAATTGAGCTCCCAGATCCCAGCCCAGCTCCCACCTCCCACAGGGAGAACCTGGATATCCAAGCTGAATTTTGACCCTCCTGCATTTTGGCAGCAGCCACAAAAGAAGTTAATTTTGGTTTATTGAAGTTAATTATCTGGTTCATTGGGACAAAAATCCCCCAAATTAGATTTACCCTCACGCTGCTGTTGGCCCCTCACCATCCACGCTGACCCAAGGTTGTCCCATTTCCCAGGGAAAAAACAGCTTTGGTTTTTTTTTCCTGGGACATCAAGATCCACAAATCCATGGCTGATTAAAAGGGATAAAGCTTTTTTTTCCCCCTAAATCGTGGCAGTGTTTTCTGAGCACCAGATTGATCATCCCCCTAACGTGTTAACTCATTATGACACATTTTGCTTGTTTACTTTGTAGCTCTAATTAAGATTAAAACCGAATTGTGACTCAGAGAGCCCAATAAATCCAATTTGAATCACATCCCCTTTAATTTTAATTTATTTACCCATAGGCTGGATGTAAAGAAAGGCAGCAAAACAATTATTCTAATTAAAAAGGGAAGATTTGCTGGAGCTCATTTCCATTTTAGTCCTGTCTGGGATCCATCACAGCCTCTCACCAGCCTGTCCAAGAAGGGAGGAAATAGTTCCTGTTTCCCAAATCCTTCCATAAATAAACCCCAGAAATAGTTCCTGTTTCCCAAATCCTTTTTTAAATAAAACCCAGAAATAGTTCCTTTTTCCCAAATACTTTAATAGTAAAACCTACAAATAGTTCCTGTTTCCCAATCCTTTTTTAAATAAAACCCAGAAATAGTTCCTGTTTCCCAAATCCTTTCATAAATAAACCCCAGAAATAGTTCCTGTTTCCCAAATCCTTTAATAATAAAACCTACAAATAGTTCCTGTTTCCCAAATCCTTTTATAAATAAAACCCAGAAATAATTCCTGTTTCCCAAATCGTTTAATAAATAAAACCCAGAAATAGTTCCTGTTTCCCAAATCCTTTCATAAATAAAAGCCAGAAATAGTTCCCGTTTCCCAAATACTTTAATAATAAAACCTACAAATAGTTCCTGTTTCCCAAATCCTTTTATAAATAAAACCCAGAAATAGTTCCTGTTTCCCAAATCCTTCTATAAATAAAACCTACAAATAGTTCCTGTTTCCCAAATCCTTTAATAGTAAAACCTACAAATAGTTCCTGTTTCCCAAATCCTTTTATAAATAAAACCAGTCCCTTGTTAATGAGATTTAAAAAAAAAAAAAGTTTTAAACTCCTGAAATTTGCTCTGAGGTTTTGCATGAAAAGATTCCTCTAAACCCAGGTTTAGAGGTGCCCTCAAAGAGCTGTCAGGGTGCAGGTTTTTGATGAGAGGTGGCATTAAGTGATGGAAAAAAAAAAAACCCTCTCAGCTGAGGAGCAGAGGGAAGAAATGCTGAGGTTGTTTTCCAATAAAAAACCCCTTTCAATTCCTGGCCCATCACGTTCCATTTCAATGGAAGGCCTCACACAAGTGGATTTTCCTGCTCTGCAGTGATTTGCAAGCGCTGCTGTAATAAAAAGGGAATAAAACCCCCTGCTGCATTTTTAATATAAATAGAAAATTATTACCTTTTAGCTGTTTGGTTGTTTTTGCTTGATTTGAACTCACACTTGCGCTTAAAACGCCGCAGAAAAGCTTCCTGAGCTTTTCAATTATTGAGAAGCCAATTCCATAAATATATTATGGAATATATATATATATACTACAGTGATTTTCCTCAACATCTGGAGCTGCTGGAAATGGGGTCAAGGGAAGGAATTTTTCTCCCCCAGTTCTTCAAACCCAAACCAGTGGTGACCTCTTAAAAAACACTTTTATTTTTTGCTTTGTTTTTTTTAAATTGATTTAACAGTGGGTCAGAGGGGTAAGAATATGCAACACGAGCAGTTCCTGCTTTATTCAGCCCCATTTTTCAGGAATATCTACCTATAAAATTCTCTTATTATTTCCTCTCTGTCATTCCCGAGGAACTGAGTTTCCCATCATAATTCTCTGCTGTTTCCTTTCACACCTCGGGGACATTGATGAGACAAATAATTCAGCATTTCCAGCACAAGACAAATAATTCAACATTTCCAGCTGCCTGGAAGGATTTTAACTTCCAGAAATAACCCCAATGCTGCTCCCTTGGGCAGCATTTGCAGCTAATTCCCTTCCTGGAGAGAGCTGGAATCCATCACCTTTTAGGGTGTTTTATGAGCAGGATCTGGAACAGGAGGACAGATGGATTTAATCCAGAATAATGAGATGTTTGCCTTTTTCCAGGCTTTTTATTTTTGGGTTTTTTTTTTCATGGAGAAGCTTCTCCAAAAGTGCTGAAGTTTGGGCTGGAGAAGCACCAAGTGCTCTGGGTTTGCCCAAGTGTTAAAGGGAGAGGAGTCACCACAGACAATTCCATCCTCTCCTGCTGCAAGGAGAGTTTGGGAATACCAGGAAAGATATGGAATCATGGAATGGTTGGGGTTGGAAGAGACCTCGAAGAGCATCTTGTTCTCCTGCCTGCCATGGGCAGGGACATCTCCCACCAGCCCAGGTTGCTCCAACCTGGCCTTGGACACTTCCAGGGATCCAGGGGCAGCCACAGCTTCTCTGGGAATTCCATTCCAGCCCCTCCCCACCCTCCCAGCCAGCAATTCCTTCTCAATATCCCATCTCTCCCTGCCCTCTGGCAGTGGGAAGCCATTCCCTGTGCCCTGTCCCTCCATCCCTTGTCCCCAGTCCCTCTCCAGCTCTCTTCCAGTCTTCCTTCCTGGCAGCACATTCCTACTTTTTGTATCCCACCCATTCCATCCATAATTCAGATTTTTTTATTCATAATTCAAGGAGACAACCCCACCAACCTATTTTTGACCTTATTTCTCCTGCCTGGGGCTTTGGCCTCTATTTTTTCTTCCCTACCTGACGAGGCTCCAGTGACACATCCCTGAGCCCTCACCATGGCAGGGCGGTGTCACAGCTCTGGAAATCCCAAAATACATTAAACAACATATTAATTATCCTCTGGGAGACCCGGCCTGACACTCTAGAATTTGAAAAGGGCCACTTCTAGGAATTGCTGCACTTGGGTCCTTCAGAGATAAGCTGAAGTGGAGCTGTAATTTATGTATTTAATACATGTTTAAGTGACAGCCTGGTTTTGTGGAAAAGAGCTTTGGTTGTGCTTTGTGTGATCTTCTTGTTGGAGGAGGATTGGACTTGATGATCTTGAAGGTGTTTTCCACCCTTGATTGGAGGTCTTTTCCAACCCTAATTATTCTACCACTCTATGATTCTAAAATGGAGCAACCCTGTGAGGAAAGAACGTGAGAAACGTGCATTGTGATGTACCTACAGCAGATTGTTTATTAGAATCCTTAATTCCATATAATTTTTAACATTAAAGAACATGCAGTGCCCCCACACACTGGAAGGGGGACAGTTTGCTGACTGCAATGGGCTGTCACAGCTTGGGAATCTGAATTGAGAGAGATATCTGTTTTCCTGAAAGAAAACCAAACATAATATCAGGAAATTATTGTAACAACCCAATTCCAGGCACGGATCACGACCAAACCATGACCAAAGGGTTTGACATTCCCATCTCTGCTGGAAAACAGGGGTTGTTGGCAGATTATCTGCTTTCTGCAGGTGCTCAGGGGCTTCGGAGGGTAACTCCAGGCCAGGAAAGAGGTGGATATTCCTTAACAGACACATGTGCTGCTCCTGTGATGGAATTCCTGCTCCCACCGAGTCTCAGGTTTGGGACATGAAGGAATATTCCCTGCTGAGACACTTGAGCTCGTTGTTCCAAGATCTTCTCTTCATTGAAGAGTTGAAGGACTCCAATCAGTGACCTCAGCTCCCTGTGTGCCCCAAACTGGCCCAGTTTGGATCTTCCCTGCCTGGAGGAGAGCAGCCCATCCCTGAAATCAGAGAATCACAGAATCAGCTGGATTGGAAGGGACCTCCGAGATCATCCAGCCCAACCCTTGATCCAACCCTGCCGTGGTTCCCAGCCCATGGCACTGATGCCACATCCAGTCTGTCCTTAAACACCTCCAGGGATGGAGAATCCACCCCTTCCCTGGGCAGCCCATTCCAATGGCTGAGCACCCTCTCTGCAAAGAAATTCTTCCTAATCTCCAACCTAACCCTCCCCTGGCACAGCTGAAGACCGAGCCCTCTTGTCTTGCTGAGAGTTGCCTGGGAAAAGAGACCAACCCCCCCTGGCTCCCCCCTCCTGTCAGGGAGTTGCAGAGAGTGAGGAGGTCTCCCCTGAGCCTCCTCTTCTCCAGGCTGAGCCCCCCCAGCTCCCTCAGCCTCTCCTCCCAGCACTTGTGCTCCAGTCCCTTCCCCAGCCTCGTTGCTCTCCTCTGCACCTGCTCCAGCCCCTCCATGTCCTTCCTGAGCTGAGGGCCCCGAGCTGGACACAGCACTCCAGGGGTGGCCTCAGCAGCGCTGAGTCCAGGGCAGGAATCACTTCCCTGGCCCTGTTGGCCACCCTGTTCCTGAGCCAGGCCAGGATCCATTGGCCCTCTTGTCCCCCTGGGCACACTCTGGCTCCTGTTCAGCTCCCTGTCCATCCCCACTCCCAGCTCCCTTCCTGCCTGGCTGCTCTCCAGCCCCTCTGGCCCAGCCTGGAGCTGCCGGGGGTTGTTGTGGCCAAAGGGCAGGACCCGGCCCTTGGCCTGCTTGAACCTCATCCCCTTGGAATCAGCCCATGGATCCAGCCTGGGCAGGTCCCTCTGCAGAACCCTCCTGCCTTCCAGCTGATGGACACTCCCCCCCAGCTTGGTGTCATCTGCAAATTTGCTGATGATGGACTCAATGCCCTCATCTAAATCACCAATAAAGACATTAAACAGAACTGGGCTCAACACTGATCCCTGGGGACACCACTGGTGAAGGATCCCAACTGAAATAATGGGAATGCCAGGATTTACGACTCCCTTCTCAGCAGGAGGACAAAGCAGCCCCCGAAACAGGTTTATCTCCAAGTGCTTGGGGAGAGCTGGAGGGGAGATTTGAGTGGATGTGGAGGTTGGAAACAGGGAATTCATCTCTTCCTCTTCCCAAAGCAGCAGGGGGAGTGTCCAAAGCTTTCCATCTTTCCATCCAGCAAATCCAGGGAGCAACAGTCAATAAATAGATCAGGCAGCTAAAGGTTAATACTTTCAAAGGGCTTTATTGCAGGGAACAGTTGTGGGCTTGGGGTATTTCTGCATCTTTCTTTTCCTTGCTTCTAATTCCCCGAGGAAATCCCGGAAATAAAAGCTGATTTTTTAGGCAACTTTCAGGGGGACTCAGCAAAACTGTTTTAACACCAGGCTGCTGATTTTAGATGTGCTGAAGAGACTAAAAGTGGCTGAGGCTGGAGACGAGCCCATGGATCAGCAGGAATTGCAAGAGTTCATAAATAAAACAGGAGCGAGGGGGGATTTTTATTAAAAAATATAGATCTTTTTTTACTCGCTTTAGATTCAATTCTTAAATCAAAAAGGAAGGGGCATAAAACCATCCCAGTTCATTCAGCCAGATGATGACTTCAGCAGAGACACTTCAAAAGGAGAGCAAGCAGAAGAAATGTACTTTTCCCTCTCTTTATATCTGAATTTCCTCGTTGGTTTTTAGACCTCCGAAGTCCAGGTGTCTGTGGCTGGAATTTGGAGCTTTTCCTGATCACTCCACCCAACCTGGAACAAATAAACAGGTGGCAAACAGAAAAGAGATGGATAATTCTTGCTTGAAGCACCACGGATTTCTCCATCCAGCACATCCAGAGTGTCCCATAAATAAAGGGCCTCTCTCAGAAGGAGAAAATGTGGAATATTTCTGCCTCCTGGCTTTGTGTGGTGTCCAAATCACTCCCTGGGAGCAATAAGAACACCCAAGAAAGGATTTTTTGCCTTCGTGGCCCAGGACCAGCATTGGGTACCAACCTTCTCATCCAACAAAATTCAAAGAGTGAGGAAAATAAAAGCAAATCCAATTCAAAGAATAAAGCAAACAAAATAAAATATAAAGGATGATCAGAAGAGAAATAAAATAGGGAAACAGGCAGAGGCTAAAGGCAGGAGAGAAGTTTTGTGCTGTCACTTTTCACTTGGGAGAAGAGACCAACCCCCGCCTGAGTCCAACTGGTAATTCCAGGTAATTTTAGGGAGTGAGAAGGTCCCTGAGATGTCAAGGAAGGAAAGAAGATCGAACATGATACATCATGTCAGGCTGATCTCCTTCCTCTCCATGACATTGCAATGGGATCAATGGGTGGGGGAGAGGTGGGAACATCTTTTATTTTAATTTCACCAGGCTTTGGACCCTGGCTTCCATGAGAAGGTAAAATGAAGGAATATGGTCCAGGGAAAACTACTGGATGGCAAGGGAAAAAATGCTGGCAGGACACACACAGGGTTTTCCAGAGGTTCATCTCTAAAATGAAAAAATAGTTTCCAGTGGGATTTTGTGTGGTGGCACAAAAAACCCTCCATAAATTACAGCACCATTTCAGCTTCTCTCTGAAGTACCCAAGTCAATCTTTAAAAAAATTCCTTCAAGGGGCCTTTTTCAGGTTCCAGAGTGTCAGACCGGGTCTCCCAGAGGATAATTAATATGTTGTTTAATGTATTTTGGGATTTCCAGAGCTGTGACACCGCCCTGCCATGGTGAGGGCTCAGGGATGTGTCACTGGAGTCTTGTCAGGTAGGGAAGAAAAAATAGAGGCCAAAGCCCCAGGTAGGAGAAATAAGATCAAAAATAGGTTGGTGGGGTTGTCTCCTTGGAAAATTATGAATTATGAATAAAAAATCTGAATTATGGATGGAATGGGTGGGATACAAAAAGTAGGAATGTGCTGCCAGGAAGGGAGACTGGAAGAGAGCTGGAGAGGGACTGGGGACAAGGGATGGGGGAGCAGGACACAGGGAATGGCTTCCCACTGCCAGAGGGGCAGGGAGAGATGGGATATTGGGAAGGAATTGCTGGCTGGGAGGGTGGGGAGGGGCTGGAATAGAATTCCCAGAGAAACTGTGGCTGCCCCTGGATCCCTGGAAGTGTCCAAGGCCAGGCTGGAGCACCTTGGGCTGGCGGGAGGTGTCCGGCGTCAGAACTGGATGATCCTTAATGTTCCTTCCAACCCAGGCCTCTCTCTGGGTCTGTAATTCCCTGACACTGGCAGGGCTGATCATTCCAAAGATCCCTCTGAGCCTTGGAAGTGAAGCTTTGATGATCCACATCCTCTGGAGCCTGTTTTGTCCCAGACTCTCCGAGTACCAGCGCGACGCCCCCGGGCCGGGAAGCGCTTTGGAGGCTCCGTGTCCCCGTCCCCGTGACAGCACCAGGAGTTAAAAATGCTCTTCCACAGCCTGGCACCTCCTTGAGTGGCTCCCAGGGGCGCTTTTCCATGCTTCCCAACCCCTCCTGAGGAGCTGGAAGGTTTCCTAGCCCCGTGTCAGCCCTGACAAATGCTCTGACAAAAGCAGAGATGAGAAATGATGACTCCGGGAGCACCTCGATGGATTCAGAGAAAAAGCAGATCTCCCTTCCTGCCCAGACAGGCAGGGAAAGGAATTAATGGAAAGGTTGTTGGAATGATAATAGTCTGTTAAAGCATATGTTACAAGGAGCTTATGATGTTCCCGCTCCGTTGGAAGTGATTATTTTTCATTTAGCGGGTTCTGAAGAGCCAAATAAGTCGGATTTTCGCTCGTTCCATCTCTCAGCACCGAGTTACAGCACGAAGGGGGAAGTTTTTCCTGAGGGCAGAAAAAGAAAATAGAGCCAATTTATTAAAGCCCCAGTTGTAAGTAATTGTGTGTTTTTCCTAAATAGTGCCTTTTAAAATTGCATTTCCTCAAAACGCTTGAATTATGCCAGGTGTTGGAAACATGAAAGCAGGCACGACTTAAACACTCTGAACAAATATCTACCCTTTTATTGGCAATCAATCTTGCCATCAAAGGGACAAAATAGACAATTACAAACCTTGCAGGGCAGAATTTACGGGTCTGAGTCGGGCTAAAGCAGCAATGGGTTGTTAATTATTAAGAACCGTCGGTTTGCACGGGTTGTCATCGAGTATTAATTGGGTTTTTGTGGGTTTTTTTGGCATCACAGGTCTTATTATGTGGGAGTTTTTATCGTTGATTTTCTGGGGCAGAGAGGCACTTTGTCATCTCTCGCTTTAGGATTTGAGTTTAGTGATAAATTTGGGTTTAGTCAAAAAATTAAAGTTCAGTAAGAGGGGTCTGGAGTGGAGGGAGAGGAGGAAGAAGGACAGAGCACCAGGAGATGAAGGACAGAGCACCAGGAGATGCTCTATGGCAGAGCAGGGACAAATCCATAGGGAATGTGGCTCAGGGATAGTGCAGGAGACAGGAGTGAGAAGGAAGATCCAAATGTGACCATATATATTAAAAAAAAAAGCTTAAATAACTTGAAGATCCATCTAAACTTGCAGGAGACAGGAGTGAGAAGGAAGGAATGGCACCAAGGGAATGCTGCAATTTTCCATAATTTTCAAGGTTTTAACACCCCCCACATTTTTATAGTTCCATCTCTGAGTAAATTTTGTGTTAATAGCCCAGAATACCCACATGGTTTGAAGAGCAGGAGTAGGTATTATCCATATTTTTTTTTTTAATCTGGAGCTGGAATGAACAATTTCTGTGTTAGGAGGGTTCCCTTTCCATTAACACTGAGATTATCTGATATATCTGTACCAAATTAACAGGGAATACACAGGATTAAATTAATCACAGATCCAAATATGACCATATATATTAAAAAAAAACCTGAAATGACATGAAAACCCATCTAAACTTGCAGGAGACAGGAGTGAGAAGGAAGGAGTGGCACCAAGGGAATGCTGCAATTTTCCATAATTTTCAAGGAAATGCAGTTTTAACACCCCCCACATTTTTACAGTTCCATCTCTGAGTAAATTTTGTATTAATAGCCAAAAATACCCCCATGGTTGGAAGAGAAGGAGTGGGTATTATCTATATTTTTTTTTAATCTGGAGCTGGAATGAATAATTTCTGTGTTCCTTTTCCATTAACACTGAGATTATCTGATATATCTGTACCAAATTAACAGGGAATACACAGGATTAAATTAATCACAGATCCAAATATGACCATATATATTAAAAAAAAAAAAAGCTTAAATAACATGAAAATCAATCTAAACTCTGGGGTTTTTTTCACCCAAGAAGGTGAAACCTTCACTGCAGTGAACATTTCAATCTGTTTTCAGCTCAGGGAAGTTTTCCCTCTCCACGTTCCAGGAGAAATCAGATCCACTTTTCCCTAAATTACCACCTCCATTAAATGCATTGTGAGGGGAAAAAACCACCCACACCAATTTTTTCCCTGCTCTTGAGCAGCACAAATTTGACTTAAATACAACAAAACCACATCTTTTAGGCATCAATTCCCATTGCGTGTCCTGGATGATCCATCATTTTCAGGAGAGGCCAATCCAGCTCAAGAAAAAAAAGGAAAAAAAAGGAAAAAAAGGAAAAAAAAGGAAAATATTCTTATTTTTCTCCCCCTGCCAAAGCTTTCAGCACCATTCCAGTGGCATTTGAGCAGATGAATGCCTGCAGGGGAGGAGGCAAATTCATCCTTTAAATGTTAAAACATAAAATCCTAAATTGTATTGTACATAAGAACCCCCTCCTGAGAGCTCCAGTGCAGGGAAAATTTATGCAAAAAAAACCTAAAAAGAAAAAAATCCCAACTAATGTTTCTGTGACTCATGAGCAACACTCAGATTCTTGGATAAATTATGTTTTAATATCATATATTCTTGATACAAGAGGAATCAACTTTTTCCTGAGCTTGAATCTTGGGAGAATTGGCTTCCAGAACCTGCTCCAGGAGAAGAGAATTCCTTTGCTTAATTTATTTATTGGGTGGCTTCTTGTTCTGGATGAGGTTGTAAGAATTTTTTATGTTATTAACAATATATAGTTAATATTAATATTGTTATTAACAATGATATGAACAATATAATATATAAAACTATATATTTATAAATATATAAAAATATAATATATAAATATTTTCTTGTATATATAATAAATATATATTATGTAAATATATAATATACATAATAATAAATATATATTTATTATATATTATATATCATATGTTATAGATTTATATATAATATATATTATATATAAAAATGTATAAATAGATATAATATATTATATATAAATATATACATATGATATACGTGTAATATAGATAATATATGTAATATATATGTAATATATATTTTATATATTATATATATAATATATAATATAATATATAATATTATATAATTGATATATATATTTATATATATGTAAAAAAAATATATATCCTGTTATATATAATAAATAATTCCTGTATATATATTTCTGTATATCTATTTCCTGTATATATATTTTTAAGTCCTAAAGATAAATTTAATTCTTATAGGGAAAAGGAGCAATGGTGTCCCATGGAAATGGTTACTGTTGGATTTGTATGATGGACATTAATTTGCATAATTAACCCCTGTTAATTAATCATGGAAGGAAAAGAGGGAAAGGGGGAAAAGGAAGATGCTGAGAAAGTTGTGCCAAGTCCTTTCCCTCTGGATGAACTTCCTGAGGAAAGGAGGAATTTAGGAAGGAAAATCTAAATAGAAAAGGATGAATTTAGGAAGGAAAATCTAAATAAAAAAGGATGAATTTAGGAAGGAAAATCTAAATAAAAAGGGGAAAATGGCACCAAACCCACAGAAAATAGGGAGGAATTGGGAGAAAAAAGCTGGAAAAGGCACAAAAAGTAACACCAAACCCCCCTAAAATAACGAGAGGCAGAAAAATGTCATTTTGTGGGCAAGGAGAAACAAGAAATAAGAAAGAGGCTTAAATGATTTCTCAGTGTTCAGGGAAAAATATCTGAATATTAATTGAGTTCTCCTGAGAATGAATATTAAATGTGGGTGATGACAACATGGAATTGGTGCAACATTATTTATCCGTATTTATATTTATATTCTATTTCTATAAATAAAATATAAATCTATATAAATATAAATATTTACAGGTAAAATTTATATTTCTCTGTATTTTATATTTACATTTACCTGTGTTTCAGGGCGGGGAGGTGACAAAGTGACCTCCTGAGATGTTTTTTTTAATGACCTTCCAATCTGGAAATTTGAGAATTTATTAAAGGGCTTGGAAAAGGGTGCCTTGGCATTCCAGGGATGGGGATCATCTGCCTCTGGGAAGACATTTTTTAGAAATAAATTCATATCTTTAGAAATTAGTTCATATTTTTAGAAACGATGATATTAAGGAGACAGATGCATTCCAAAAAGATTAACACTGGGAAGTGGGAACAGGGATACGAGTCCAGGGCCACCAATTTGGGGAATTACCCTGAGTAAGAAATGCACAATGAAATGGAAAAATAAATAGATAAATATTTATTTTTAATGAATAGAAATAAGTTTTTATAAATATAGATAACATATTATAATTATAATTATTTATAACAAATATAAATCATATTATAATTATAATTACATTATAATTTAGGAAGTAAAATCTAAATAAAAAAGGAAAAGCAGCACCAAACCCACAGAAAATAGGGAGGAATAGAGAGAAAATATAACCTATATTAATATAATCTATATAATCTATATATAACCTATAATATTATAGATTAAAATACATTATATACTAGGCAGTATATATTTATATATTATATTAATACATAATTAAAAATTAATAATAATTAGTAATAAGTAACTCATAATTATAATATTGTAATTATATGTTTATATATGATTATAACATTATAATATTATGATTATAATTGTATAAATATAGATTTATGTATAAAATATATATATTATGTATTTATGTATAAATATAGTTATAATAATGTTTATATTATATATAATAAATAAAATAAATAAAAATAAAAATTAAGGAAATGGAGCAGGGGCAAGACACAGGAATAGCTAAAATTAAGTGGTTGTAAAAAGGAACAACCAGCATCGCTCAAAGGCTATAAATTAAGAATATTAACTATATTAACTTGAATTTTCTTGATGTAGCTCCACTCTCCCCCTCTGAAAAGTTGGTTTTCTTGGCTCAGGCATCTGTGCAATTGCAATAATAATAATTACCAATATCAAAAATGTCATTATTACTATTGGGTATTAAATGGAAAATCAACCCTGCAGCGAGAAATTTAAGCTCAGCAAATTCGAAATTTTGTACCTCTGCCACTTATTTATTTTATTTATCACCTCTTTTGTGTCAATAGGGCTCCAAGTTAGAATTCTTGGCCCCTTATAAATTAATGTTATGGAATATTCCCTCCTTTTTTTCAGCAATCCTCGGGATTTTTGACATTTTGTGGCATAAACTCCATTTTTTATGTCGAATTCTCTGCCACTGCATGATGAAAAATGTCTTTTTTTTAATGGCACCTGAGAGATTCAACGAGAAAATGCGACAAACTTGCACTTTTATTCCCATCCTGGCAATTAGAGAGATTAAATTAAATCGAAATTAAATTCTTCAGCAGATCTGCTGCTCGTTTAAAACAATATCTTTCCCCGTGGCCTTTTGTTGTTCCCGTTCTTATGACATGAAAAAATGATGATTAATGACACTTCAGGAATGAGTTTGATTGCCCCTGCATGCCTGAATCGATTATTGATGACAATTATTGGGAGGTTGAACACGGAATATTGATCCTGGTGCAGAGCAAGACCCCCGGGCTCGTCCCCCCATCATAATAAATAATAATAATTCAGCTCAATTTCCCTCATCACACCTAAAAAAGCTTCCTAAATACGCCTAAATTCAGCTTGGATTTATCCACCCTAAATTCAAGGTTAGGAAATGTCATCCCTGGCAGAATAATGGAGCATTTAGAAGGGTTGTGGTGGACTCACCACCCCTGGAAGGGTTCAAAAAATCAGGATGTGGCTCCCGACAAAGTGATTTTGTGGGAATATTCAGCCAAGGGCTGCATTTGATGATCTTGGAGGTCTTTTCCAGCCTTGGTGACTGGATGGATGATTCTTCAGCTCTTCACATACAAGGGGAAGGAGTCAAATATCCTTAAAACAGGAGTGGGTTGTTCCATGATTACACCCCCTCCAACAACTTCCCGAAAATCTGGCACTGAGTGGTCGGAGAAAGGGAAAATCCCAACGTTCATGGCACAGCCTCACTGCTGTCCCTTCAGAGCCAAGTGCCCTCACTGCAGAGATATTTGTCCTGTATATATTTTCCTGTATATCTATCTCCTGGATATATTTTTCCTGTATATATTTCCCTGTATATATATTTTCCTGTATATATTTTCCTGTATATCTGTTTCCTGTATATATTTTCCTGTATACTTATTTTCCTGTATATTTTTTCTGTATATCTATTTCCTGTATATGTTTTTTTTCCTGTATATATTTCCCTGTATATATATTTTTCTGTGTGTATAATATAATCTATATAATCTATATATAATCTATAATATTATAGATTAAAATACATTATATACTAGGCAGTATATATTTATATATTATATTAATACATAATTAAAAATTGATAATAATTACTAATAAGTAACTCATAATTATAATATTGTAATTATATGTTTATATATGATTATAACATTACAATATTATTATAATTATAATTGTATAAATATATATTTATATATAAAAATATATATTATGTATTTATGTATAAATATAGTTATAATAATATTTATATTATATATAATAAATAAAATAAATAAAAATAAAAATTAAGGAAATGGAGCAGGGGCAAGACACCCTGTATATCTGTTTCCTGTATACTTATTTTCCTGTATATTTTTTTCTGTATATCTATTTCCTGTATATATATTTTCCTGTATATATTTTCCTATATATCTATTTCCTGCATATTTTTCCTCTATATATTATCCTGTATACCTATTTCCTGTATATATAAATATATCTTCCTGTATATCTATTCCCTGTATATGTTTTCCCATATATCTATTTCCTGTATATATATTTTTTCCCATATGTCTAATTCCTGGATATATTTTTCCTGTATATATTTTCCTGTATATGTATTTTTCTGTATATATTTTCCTGTATATCTATTTCCTGTATGCATATTTTTTCCCTGTATATATTTTCCTGTATATCTATTTTTCCTGTATATATTTTCTTGTATACCTATTTCCTGTACATGTATTTCCCCTGTATATATTTTCCTTTATATCTATTTCCTGTATATATTTTTCCTGTATATCTAATTCCTGTATATCTATTTTTCCTGTATACATTTTCCTGTATATATTTTTTCCTGTATATATTTTCCTGAATACCTATTTCCTGTATGTATAAATATTTTTCCTGTATATCTATTTCCTGTATATATATTTTTCCTGTATATATTTTTCTTTATTTCCTATGTATATAAATATTTTTCCTGTATGTATTTTCCTGTATATATATTTTTCCTATATTTATTTTCTGTATGTATATTTTTCCTGTATATATTTTTCTGTACATCTATTTCCTGTATATATATATGTCCTGTATATATTTTTCTTTATAGTTATTTCCTGTGTATATAAATATTTTTCCTGTATATATTTTCCTGTATATCTATTTCCTGTATACCTATTTCCTGTATACCTATTTTTCCTGCATATATTTTTTCCTGCCTATATTTTTCTATATATATATTTTTCCTATATTTATTTTCTGTATGTATATTTTTCCTGTATATATTTTTCTTTATAGTTATTTCCTGTGTATATAAATATTTTTCCTGTATATATTTTCCTGTATATATATTTCCTGTAGATCTATTTTTCCTGCATATATTTTTTGCTGTATATATTTTCCTATATATATATTTTTCCTATATTTATTTTCTGTATGTATATTTTTCCTGTATATATTTTTCTTTATAGTCATTTTCTGTGTATATAAATATATTTCCTGTATATATTTTCCTGTATATATATTTCCTGTATGTCTATTTTTCCTGCATATATTTTTTGCTGTATATATTTTCCTGTATATATTTTTTTCCTATATTTATTTTCTGTATGTATATTTTTCCTGTATATATTTTTCTTTATAGTTATTTTCTGTGTATATAAATACTTTTCCTGTATGTATTTTCCTGTATATATATTTTTCCTATATTTATTTTCTGTATGTGTATTTTTCCTGTATATATTTTTCTGTACATCTCTTTCCTGTATGTGTATTTTTCCTGTATATATTTTTCTTTATAGTTATTTTCTGTGTATATAAATACTTTTCCTGTATGTATTTTCCTGTATATATATTTTTCCTATATTTATTTTCTGTATGTGTATTTTTCCTGTATATATTTTTCTGTACATCTCTTTCCTGTATGTGTATTTTTCCTGTATATATTTTTCTTTATAGTTATTTCCTGTGTATATAAATATTTTTCCTGTATATATTTTCCTGTATATATATTTTTCCTATATTTATTTTCTGTATGTGTATTTTTCCTGTATATATTTTCTTGTATATCTATCTGTATTTATATCCATATATATGTATGTATGTATATATTTTTAATGCATATAAAAACTAGATCCTGCCCTGTAAGGGAAAACATGGATTCTGGGACAAATTTCTGGATTTAAAGTCAGGAAAGCGTGGACAGGAGCAGTTGCCCAGATTGGAACAATTCTCTTGCTCCAAATAATTCCTAAAGGGAGGCTGAGAATAATTCCCTTTTTGTGGGTTGTGAGCTGCAGGTTGCAGGCCTGGCTTGGATATTTTTTCTTGGCTCTGCAGCTGTTGGGGCTGCGGATTTGGAGGCAGGAATTTGGGTATAATTATAAAATCATGGAATGGGTTGGGTGGGAAGGGACCTGGAAGATGATCCAGTTCCAACCCCCTGCAATGGGCAGGGATGTTTTAAACCAGACCAGGTTGTTTCAGCCTGGCCTTGGACACTTCCAGGGATGGAGCAGCTACAATATAAGTCAATATTTTGGCTAATATTAATATTTTTGGTTAATTATTACATAAAATACATTATAATATATATTACATTATATATATTAATGTATATATTAATTATTATATATAATACATTATAAAAATCATATACAATACATTATCCCCAGCTTCTCAGAATTCTATTCCAGGGCATCCCCACCCTCCCAGCCAGCAATTCCTTCCCAATATCCCACCTAAATCTCCCTTTTTCCACCTTAAAGCCACTCCCTGTGTCCTGTCCCTCCATCCCTTGTCCACAGTCTCTCTCCATCTTTCCTGGAGATCCTTCAGGTCCTGCAAGGCCACAATTAGGATGCTCCAAAGCTTCTCTTCTCCAGGCTGAACAATCCCAGCTCTCCCAGCCTTTCCTCCCAGCAGAGCTGCTCCATCCTCTGATCATCTCCATGGACTCTTCTGGACCCATCCCAGCAGATCTGTGTCCTTAGATATGTTCAGATCTCCATCCATCTCCACACCAGCTTCTCTGGGAATTACAGTCCAGCCCTTCCCCACCCTCCCAGCCAGGAATTCCTTCCCAATCTCCCATCTCTCCCTGCCCTCTGGCACTGGGAAGCCATTCCCTGTGTCCTGTCCCTCCATGCCTTGTCCCCAGTCCCTCTCCAGCTCTCCTGGAGCCCCTTTAGGCCCTGCAAGGGGCTCTCAGCTCTCCCTGGAGCCTTCTCTTCTCCAGGGGAACCCCCCCAGCTCTCCCAGCCTGGCTCCACCCTTGGAGCATCTCAGGAAAGTAATATCTGTCTTATAAAGACAAAGCCACCAGGGTATCAATTATTATCAGAATACATTTCTAGCTAATATTTTAAATGAAAAATGACTCGTCTCATGTTAAAAACCGCTCTTGGAAAACGCCCATTTCAACAAAAAAAAATCTGTTTCGTTGCAAAAAAATCAATCAAAAGTATGGAAAGATCATGTCTTGGGTGACTAAATCCTGACTGAATCCTGCTGGTTGCCAAGTAAGGCTCTTGGTTTCCATTATGGCAAAACTAAATGACATTATTGCTGCTGCTCTTGCAGGTTTTCACGTCCAAGTGAAAGTTTGATGCACGGCGGAGAAACTTGGGAAAAATCTATTTCTTCCCTGGGTGGCTTTTCTTGTAAAAAGCTGTGCTGACCAGCCAGAATTCATGACTTATTTATCATCCCAGAGACAGAGAGATATTACTGGAGAAAAATTTCAGCAGGGAGAGGGTGAATTGGGATGATGCTCCTTTCCAAGGGGGGAACAGGTGCAAATTCCAGGGGTAAACTCCTGTTGCAGTCCAAAATCTGTAGGATTTGAGATGGAATTAATGGAGAGGTGGGAAAGGGCAGAAGATTCACCATCTTTGGGGGGATTTCAAAGCCCTGTGGATGTGGCACTTGGGGACATGGGTTAGGGGTGGCCTTGGCAGTGCTGGGGGATGGTTGGACTCGATGGTCTCCGGGGGCTAAAATGAATATTGAGGCAATGGTCGGAAATCAAGTCGGATCATTCTCTATTATGAGGTTGGAGACTTTTATGTAGGATTTTCACTGAGTCACAGGATGGTTTGGGTGGGAAGGGACCTCCAAGGTCATCCAGTCAATGAATATTCATTGACTGCTCATCCACAGCCCTGGGAGGTCACTTGGAATCATTCCTGAGGGAATTGCAGAGCTCTTGGCATCATCCAGACGGATAACAGGGAGCTGGAGATCAAGGACAGGCCAGGCTCAGAGCAGAGATCTTCGGCTTCAAGCTGAAAGGGAGTAGGTTTAAATGGGATATTGAGGAAGGAATTCCTGGTTGGGAGGGTGGGGAGGCCCTGGAATAGAATTCCCAGAGAAGCTGTGGCTGCCCCTGGATCCCTGGAAGTGTCCAAGGTGACGTTGGAGCAACCTGGGCTGGTGGAAGGTGTCCCTGCCCATGGCAGGGGGTGGAACGAGATGCTCTTTAGGGTCCCTTCCATCCCAATCCTTTGATCCTCTGCATTCCAACCCCAGGACCAGGGTGAGCAGGGACATGAGGCCACCCTGCCTGGAATGACCCAACCCTGGAATGAGGGACCCCCCAAATGAACCCCAGGTTTCTGTTCCCCCCGAGCTCTGAGGGGGCAGTGACAGGACCTGGGGCTGTGGTTGGTTTTCCAGCCTCCAAAGCTGCACCAGATGGGAAGATTCACCCACGGGCTCTTTCTAAACCATCAGCAGAGCCCTCCTGGATCCAAACTGTCATCCATTGGGAGGAATAACCATGGAATATTTGCTCCTCCAGACACTCAGGACCTGCAGCCAGTTCAGCAGCTAAATTGCTCTGAATATTTCTAATATTCAAATATTTTTAATTCCCCTTTGCCCTCCAGCCCTGTGCCCATAACATGGGCGTTGCTGGCCCCTGCCAGCCCCTCCCCTGCCAGCAAAGGGACATTTGCAGAGCTGGAAAACGATTTTCTTCTCTTTAAGATAAAGGAGGGAAATCAGAACCTATTGCACAATAGTGGTTCCTGTGTATATATAATTTTTCCTGTATATATAAATAATTTTCCTGTATATATTTTCCTGTATACCTATTTCCTTTATATATATTTTCCTATATATATATATTTTCCTGTATATATATTTTCCTGTATATATTTTTTCCTGTATATATTTTTTCCTGTATATATATTTTTCCTGTATGTATATTTTCCTGTATATATTTTTTCCTGTTTATATTTTCCTGTATACCTATTTCCTGTATATATATTTTTCCTCTCTATATATTTTTCTGTATACATATTTTTCCTGTATATATTTTTTCATGTATATATTTTCTTGTGTATCTATTTCCTATATATCTATTTTTCCTGTATATATTTTCCTGTATAACTATTTCCTGTATGTCTATTTTTCCTGTCTATATTTTCCTGTGTATATATATATTTTCCTGCATATATATTCTTCCTGTATATATATTTTCCTGTATATATATTCTTCCTGTATGTATATATTTTCCAGTATATATTTTTCTGTATATATATTTTTCCGTATATATATTTTTCCTGTATATATATTTTCCTTTATACCTATTTTTCCTGTATACCTATTTCCTGTATATATAAATATTTTTCCTGTATATATTTTCCTGAATATCTATTTCCTGTATATATATTTTTCCTGTATATCTATTTCGTGTATATATAAATATTTTTCCTGTATATATTTTCCTGTATACCTATTTCCTATATATGTATTTTTCCTGTATATCTAATTCCTGTATATATATTTTTTCCTGTATATATTTTCTTGTATACCTATTTCTTGTATATATATATTTTTCCTTTTCATATTTTCCTGTATTCCTGTTTCCTGTATATGTATTTTTCCTGTATATATTTTCCTGTGTATCTATTTCCTGTATATATTTTTCCTGTATATATTTTACTGTATATTGATATATATATATATATATGTATATATTTTTAATTTATATAAGAACTAGATCCTGCCCTGTAAAGGAAAACATGGATTCATCATTATCCTCTTCCTGAACCACAGGGTTTTCCTACTTTATGGACCTGAAATGAAAGGAAAAATACCCCAAAAATGCTGCTTAGCTGCACAATATCGTGAATATTATTAGTAGTTACAGATTAACTGTTAAGCCCAGACTTAGCCTGACTCATTTTTCGAGGCAATTGGTATCTTTTGGGAAATTTAGGTGGTGTTTGGGTTAAATATAAGATTGTCCTAAAGAGGAACCACCTCTCCCTCTTTCTCCAAGTGAAAGCCAGACAGGAATTTTCTGTCCTGGTGAATTCTCATTTTTCGTGGCTTTGTGTTCAATAAAAGGAAGAATGTTCCTGCTTTTTTTTCCAGCACAGCCTGAATCCTGATGGAAGAAATCCTGCAATAAATAAACATATAGGACACGTAACAAGAAAATGGCATTTTCTCGTTCCTCCCTGCGACCTGTTGACTTATTTCCCGGGGAAGGTGGGTTTATATCCCTTCCCAAAATAATCCCAGAGCACAGAAACCCATTGAACACGTTGCAAATAAAACAGAGAGGTCTAAATGGATTTGGAGGAGCATTATTCAAATGTCCTTCAAGGCTGTGTCAAATCCTTCTGTCACGTTCCCGAGCCGTTAAACCCGTGTTATCTTTGGGAGGAAAAGCAGAGATTAACGACCTGAACCAAAGTGATGGATTCACTGTGCAGGAGCAGGGAGGAACTTCTGAGACAGGGCAGCAAGAAGAGGGAGGAAATATTAAAACTAGAGAAATAACAGAACGAGAAGGACAAAGAAGGAAAAAAAAATAATAGGGCGTTATTTTAAATGATTTTAATTGCGTGGCCTACATTAAAAAAAAATATTAACCATCTATATATATATTTATGTTTGTTCTGGGTTGAATTTTCTCCACAGGGAGAAAATTTTAGTGTCAAATCATCTCCTGCTCATGCCCTGCACGAATCACAGCCACTGAAATCGAAATTAGTGCACAAAGGACATTATTGTGGTTAATAAGACAAAAAAAAATCACCCACCAGCGGCCTCAGACACAGCCAGGAAGTTTTTAATGATTCTTCTTTACTGTTGCAATTTGCTGCTGGAAAACCACCGGGGCAATTTATTTCCTTTTTGGCCTTTAACAGGAGGATTTCTGAAGGGAGGTGTTTTAAATATTGGCACCTCTTGCTCATATTTGGGTGTGGGATTGTCTCAAGTAGCTGGTGCAGGGTTAGTTTGCTCCTGAATTCCTTCTTCCCTCTGTTCAGAGAATATTTGCATTTATGGCCCAGAGTGTGAGCTGGGTGGGCTGGAAAGACAGGATTTTTTTTAAATTATTAATTAATCAATATTTCTATGCACTATTATGAATTAATATGAATTATTATGAATTAAAATCTACATGACTGCTAATTAATATATTATTAATATAGCTTAATAATTCCTTAATTAGGAATTAATAAGTAAATTCCTGGGGTTTCATATAATCACAGAACCATGGAATCATTGAAGTTGGAAAACTCCTCCAAAATCAACGAGTGCAGCACTGCCAAGGCCACCACTGTCCCCTGTCCCCGAGTGCTACATCCACTTGGGAATTTACCTGCAGGAAATCCAGTAAATCCTGCCCTGGGAGGGTGGGAACAGGTTGCCCAGAGAAGCTGTGGCTGCCCCTGGATCTCTGGAAGTGTCCAAGGCCAGGTTGGAGCAACCTGGGCCGGTGGAAGGTGTCCCTGCCCATGGCAGGGGGTGGAATAAAATGGTTTTTAAGGTCCTTCCAACCCAAACAATTCCATGATTCCGTGTCTTCCCAATCCCTCCAGGGGCAGTGACTCCAGCACTTCCTGGCCAGCAGCCCCATGGAGATGCCAGGAGTGTGGGAAGCCACCTCTGCTGTCCCACTGCCCGAGGAAAGGCAGGTGTGAGACCTTTTTCCTCTCCAGAATTCCAGGAGCCATCCCAGCTGGGCAGGACACACACACAGTGCTCCGTGCCAAAACAAGGAAGTTTTCCATGGCCCTCCTGTAGCAGTTCCCAGGGATGCTAAACGATGATCCTGAGGGTCTTTTCCAACTGGAAAAGCATTTTACTCCTCGCTGGGAATGATGACATTTTTCACTCCATGGGCACCGCTCTGAGTGCAGACACTGCACGAGTTTAGAGGAGAATCACTGCAAAATAGCATTAAATTGTCTAAACCAAGCAATCTCAGGGGCCTTGAGCTCCTGAGGAGGATGTTTCGAGCTCAGGCACGGGGATTTATTGCAGAAAGGTCCCTCGGAGCACCAGTGAGGAGCTCTCTGACTTCTGCTGCCCAGAGCTCTGCTGGGAGCAAAGGAATTAGTGCTGGGATTTATACCCCGAGAAAAATGCCACAAGTATTAATTTCTCAGGGCTGCGGTGGCACATCACAAATTATTAAGAGCCCACACTTCATAAATCTGGAAGAACAGAGGAGAGTAATGTTGCAATTGGAAATGAATTTCTGCATGTGGTCTCTCCCAGGGCACAGACCTGCATCAGGTTGGAAGGTTTGTGGATCAGTTTGGATGTCTTGTTTCTTGCAGTAAATAAAATTCCCATCTCCAGGTATGAATCTCTTTTCTCTCAGACTCTGATGTTTCTCTTCTGGTCCTTTCAGCTGCACCAGAGCACCTTCCACAACAGTCCTCATGTCATGGAATCATAGAACACCCTGAGGTGAAGGAACTAAAGGGACCATCCAGTCCAAACCCTGGCCCTGCCCAGGATATCTCAACAATCCCCCCCCCCATCCCTCAGGGTGTTGCCCAAACCCTCCTGGAGCTCTGGCAGCCTTGGGGCCGTGCCCACTGCCCTGGGGAGCCTGGGCAGTGCCAACCACCCTCTGGGGAAGAGCCTTCCCCTAAGATCCTCTTTCATTCCTTTATCATTCTCCATTTTCCCCTCTCCCTGCCCTCTGGCTGTTTGTTTGCATGACAGAAGCACCTCAGGGGCTCCACTGATCTCTCACACGGAGTCCAGAAGGCAGTTCTGTCCTTTGCAGCCTCACAGTTGCCTGGGAAAATCATGGAATCATGGAATGGTTTGGGTTGGAAGGGACCTTAAAGCCCACCCAGTGCCAGCCCTGCCATGGGCAGGGACACCTTCCACCAGCCCAGGTTGCTCCAACCTGGCCTTGGACACTTCCAGGGATCCAGGGGCAGCCACAGCTTCTCTGGGAATTCTATTCCAGGGCCTCCCCACCCTCCCAGCCAGCAATTCCTTCCCAATATCTTATATCTCCCTGCCCTCTGGTAGTGGGAAGCCATTCCCTGTGTCCTGTCCCTCCAGATCCCTATAAACAGTCTCTCTCCATCATTTTCTTCTTGGTTCTTCAGCCATGAGAAAATGTTCAACCAAATTAACCAGATTTCTACTTTTCCAGGACCTCTTTAATCTTGCCCAGGACACCAACACAGCTGGTGACAGTGCTGGCAACCAAAGCCACTGGTTAATCATCTCTGAGGCAAAAGGGATTTGGGGAATGAAAAATAAAACTTCCCTCATTACCTTCGGTGTTGGACCATTGTAATCCTTCCATCCCCCAGGAGAAAATTATGACACCAGAGAGAATTTCAGCTGGCTGGGAACCAAAAGCTTATTAAAAGGGGGGAAGAGCAGTCCAGGAGTGTCTTGGCCACTGTAAAATAAACTGTAATTATACAGAATGTGCACTACATTAGAATCCTGACAGGTTACAAAGAGCTCTTGAACTCTGGGAAGATCCATCTTTTGTGGGAGACAAAAAACCAACAGTCATGATGATAAAACCTGGGAAATGCAACCCTTGGCTTTCTAATGGGAGACCAGGGAACGTGGGAAGCAAATATAGAAAAGATCCCACGGGGGAAGGCAGAGTATCACAGAGGGAGGAATGAGAAATCTGTATTAGGTGTTTTTCACCCAGAAGTCTGGCCAGTGACAGACTCACCTCTCCTGACTCGGGTCTGTCTTCACAAGAATTCTTGTCTTTGAGGAAAACCTTTCTTTTCTTCTCTTCTCTCCTCTCTCCCCTTCTCTCTTCTCCTCTGTTCTCTGTTCTCTCTCCTCTCCTCTCTTCTCTGTTCTCTCTCCTCTTCTCTCTCTCTTCCCCTCCTCTTCCCTTCCCTTCCCTTCCCTTCCCAAACCTTCCCTTCCCAAACCTTCCCTTCCCAAACCTTCCCTTCCCAAACCTTCCCTTCCCAAACCTTCCCTTCCCAAACCTTCCCTTCCCAGACCCTCCCTTCCCAGACCCTCCCTTCCCAAACCTTCCCTTCCCTTCCCAAACCTTCCCTTCCCTATCCACCAAAAGAACAACAACATCCACATTTCTTTCTTGTGGTGTTCCATAAGAAAAAGGAAAACAAAAGGATTTGGCTGGAGCTGATGAATCAAATAATTTACTTCCCTGAAACCCTCTTGTTTGAGCCTTGCCAAAGGAACTGTGCTGAGGATGACACACGACTGGATCCTCCACCAACCCCCCCAAGGCAGTTCTGACAATCTGACAAGATAAAAATATGAAAAAGGAAAAAAGAATAAAGAAAAAAGGAAAAAAGAAAAAAATGAAAAGAAAATGAAAAAAGAAAAATGAAAAAAGAAAAATGAAAAAATATGAAAAAGGAAAAACAATAAAGAAAAAAATTAAAAAAGAAAAAATGAAAAGAAAATTAAAAAAGAAAAAGGAAAAAAGAAAAAGGAAAAAAAGGGAAAAAATTAAAAATATGAAAAAAATTAAAAAAGAAAAAGGAAAAAGGAAAAAAGAGGGAAAAATGAAAAAGGGAAAAATGAAAAAGGGAAAAATGAAAAAGGAAAAAATGAAAAAGGAAAAAATGAAAAAGGAAAAAATGAAAAAGGAAAAAATGAAAAAGGAAAAATGAAAAAGGAAAAAATATGAAAAAGGAAAAAATATGAAAAAGGAAAAAATATGAAAAAGGAAAAAATATGAAAAAGAAAAAAGAATAAAGAAAAAAGAAAAAATGAAAAGAAGATGAAAAAAGAAAAATGAAAAAGGAAAATGAAAAAAGAAAAAGGAAAAAATATGAAAAAGGAAAAACAATAAAGAAAAAAATGAAAAAAAGAAAAAATGAGAAGAAAATTAAAAAGGAAAAGGAAAAAAAAAGGAAAAAGGAAAAGAGAAAAAATGAAAAGAAAATTAAAAAGGAAAAGAAAAAAGGAAAAAGGAAAAAAGAAAAAAGATTAAAAATTGGAAAAAAAATGAAAAAGGGCAAAATGAAAAAGGAAAAAATGAAAAAAGAAAAATGAAAAGGGAAAAAATATGAAAAAGGAAAAAATATGAAAAAGGAAAAAATATGAAAAAGGAAAAAAATATGAAAAAGAAAAAAAGAATAAAGAAAAAAGAAAAAAGAAAAAATGAAAAGAAGATGAAAAAAGAAAAATGAAAAAGGAAAATGAAAAAAGAAAAATGAAAAAATATGAAAAAGGAAAAACAATAAAGAAAAAATGAAAAAAGAAAAAATGAAAAGAAAATTAAAAAGGAAAAGGAAAAAAAAGGAAAAAGGAAAAAAGAAAAAAGATTAAAAATCAGAAAAAAAATGAAAAAGGAAAAATGAAAAAGGAAAAAATAATGAAAAAGGAAAAAATAATGAAAAAGGAAAAAATAATGAAAAAGGAAAAAATAATGAAAAAGGAGAAAATGAAAAAAGGGAAAATGAAAAAAATAAAATATAAAAAAGGAGAAAATGAAAAAAGGGAAAATGAAAAACAGAAAAATGCAAAAAGAAAAAATTAAAAAAGGGAAAATGAAAAAAATGAAAAAGGAAAAAATGAAAAACGAAAAAATGAAAAAAATTAAATGGAAAAAAATGAAAAAATGAAAAAGGGGAAAATGAAAAAGGGGAAAATGAAAAAGGGGAAAATGAAAAAGGGGAAAATGAAAAAGGGGAAAATGAAAAAGGGGAAAATGAAAAAGGGGAAAATGAAAAAGGGGAAAATGAAAAAGGGGAAAATGAAAAAGGGGAAAATGAAAAAGGAAAAATTGAAAAGAGAAAAATGAAAAAAGGAAAAAAAGAAAAAAAAGACAAAATGAGAAAAGAAAAAAATGAACTAAAAATTCAATGCAACTTTTGCTTAAAAACCCCCACGTATAAGTCATTCTCTGTCACAAGTGTTTTCCAAGGAATGCTGCCTTGGCCATAACTCAAAGAGCAGCTCAGGATCCCGAATCCCTGCCGTGATCACACCCAAAGCACCCCCTCATCTCCCTCCCGAGACAACAACGGGGCTGTTTCCCTTTCCAGCTGCCCAGAAAACAACCCTGACGTTTGGCCCCTTGACACTGAGCCTCTCCGAGGGTTGGGCTGAATTCCCCTGGAATTGTTGGATTTCTGGGAAGCTCCTCAGCATTTCTGAGTGGCACCAGTGACTTGACTCCGGGAGCGGGGAGAGAGGAGCCTTTCATTGCCTGCAATTATGAGACAGTGGATTTGATACTGGATGAATCAATAATTCTATTTCGAGTGAACACTCAAATTTGTAGCCTTTTTGTTCCGAGAGATGTGTCAAATATTCAAAGGAGACATCATTAAATAAAAGCAGGGATAATTGCCTGCCTCTTTTCGAGAAGGAAAAATAGTTGACCTTGCATGTAAATTTTCCCTCAAGGAATCCATTAAGTCTTTTTTATGTTCGTTAGCACAGTTGGTTGGAATGACTCAGAGAATAAATGAACTAATGGCTTGAAGCTTGAGCTGGGCTGACAGACCTGAAAGGGCTGGAAAAATTCATAAATAACTGCTTTGCTTCGTTTACTGGTAAATGCTACCTTGGCTTTTAGCTTGGAATGGTTTGGGTGGGAAGGGAATTTCAGGATAATCCAGTGCCACCCCTGCCATGGGCAGGGACAGCTTCCACCAGCCCAGGTTGCTCCAACCTGGCCTTGGACACTTCCAGGGATCCAGGGGCAGCCACAGTTTCTCTGGGCAACCTGGGTCAGGGTCCACAGGGAACAATTCCTTCCCAATCTCCCATCTCTCCCTGCCCTCTGGCAGTGGGAAGCCATTCCCTGTGTCCTGTCCCCCCATCCCTTGTCCACAGTCTCTCTCCATCTTTCCTGGAGATCCTTCAGGTCCTGGAAGGTCACAATCAGGACACTCCAAAGCTTCCCTTCTCCTGCTGAACAATCCCAGCTCTCCCAGCCTTTCCTCCCAGCAGAGCTGCTCCATCCTCTGATCATCCTGGAGCCTCCTCTGGACCCATCCCAGCAGATCTGTGTCCTTAGATATGTTCAGATCTCCATTCATCTCCACACCAACTTCTCTGGGAATTCTATTCCAGGGCCTCCCCACCCTCCCAGCCAACAATTCCTTCCCAAGATCCCACCTATCCCTGCCCTCTGGCAGTGGGAAGCCATTCCCTGTGTCCTGTCCCTCCATCCCTTGTCCCAAGTCCCTCTCCAGCTCTCCTGGAGCCCCTTTAGGCCCTGCAAGGGGCTCTCAGCTCTCCCTGGAGCCTTCTCTTCTCCAGGGGAACCCCCCCAGCTCTCCCAGCCTCCCTTGGAGCCTCCCCTGGCTTTGTTTCATCTGTTTGAAGTTGTCTAAAGCAATAAAAACCTATTAAGGAGTTTGGGGACTGCTGTCAGAGCTGGATGAATTCCTCAGGATCCCAGATTCAAGTGACTAATTCAACTGGAGAAAGCAAAATCACTCAACAGCCACCAGAATTCTGTTCCCAAATGAACTGAGCTGCTCAGAGTCACCCTCGGTGTCATTTTAAGCACTAAATATTTTGCACTCACAGAAACCTCTTCCAAGCAGCCCAGAAATGCAGCTCCAGACACAGAGTGTTACACCTGGACAAAGTGCAAATTGGGGTTACAGGCACTTCATAGAAATCTGGGATGAGATCAGTCATGAGTTGGGGGGGTTCCCCTGGAGAAGAGAAGGCTCCAGGGAGAGCTGAGAGCCCCTTGCAGGGCCTGAAGGGGCTCCAGGAGAGCTGGAGAGGGACTGGGGACAAGGGATGGAGGGACAGGACACAGGGAATGGCTTCAAACTAGTTTAGCTGGGATATTGGGAAGGAATTCCTGGCTGGGAGGGTGGGGAGCCCTGGCCCAGGTTGCCCAGAGAAGCTGTGGCTGCCCCTGGATCCCTGGAAGTGTCCAAGGCAAACAGGGATATCCTGTGGGGAAGAGGTTGCCCTGCAATCGTGGAGTTGGCAGCAGGGCCAGACCATCCATTGCCTGGGGACCCCTTTGCCCTTTTAGGCTGGGAAGTGCAAAATTATGGGACATCCTGAGCTGGAAGGGACCCCCAAGGATCATCCACTCCAAGCCCTGGCACTGGACACCCCAACAATCCCCCCCTGTGCCCCAGAGGATCATCCAAACCCTCCTGGAGCTCTGGCAGCCTTGGGGCAGTGCCCACTGCCCTGGGGAGCCTGGGCAGTGCCAACCACCCTCTGGGGGAAGAGCCTTGTGCTGAGATCCAACCTGACCCTGCCCTGGCACAGCTCCAGCCCTTCCTTTGAGTCCTTCCACCGGTCACAAGAGAAAATTCCTGAAGTCAGGAACTTTTGATGACACCAACAACCCGCCCCTGGCACTGCAGAGCTTCTGTGGCTGCAGAAGTGCAGGTAATAACAATAATAATAGTAATAATCACAATGATAACAGCAATAATCATATAAATTACAACAAAGCTGACATTCTCCCCTCTGGATTCACGCCAACAGAACTGAAAAATGCACCTCCCCAGAAGCCAAGCCAGCAAGGTGAAAAAGCCAAATTTCCCCTCATCCAACATCGTTAGCCAGGCCCTGAGAGACTGCTACAGTAATTAAATAAGGTATAAATTCACTCCATCAAATTAGCAGTGCACAAATATTTGCAGAGCCCGTGTTCTGGAATGCTGGAGGTGAGGAGCTCACTGCTGGAGCACAGTCAGTCCCCTGTGCCCTCTTTGTTTAGCTGGGAAGGAAAATGGGAGGAATAAATTCTGCACTTCCTGGGTGTTTTTTGATGGCTTTTCTTTTCCTCCTGAATGTGGATTGTTTGTGTCTGTTGAGACACAAACCGAGCCAGCCCTCAGCCTGCTCTCCTCCAGCAGCAAAAGGCAAGGTCACACTGCACAGGATGTGTTCCCAGGCTAATTCCAGGCTAATTCCAGGGGCTGGGAATGTCTCAGCACTCCTGGCAGGGTGGAGGGGGGTTATTTCATCCCGTATTTTAGTTTGGGATGTAACAATGCGGAGAAAGAAAACAAATGTACTTTGCTCCATCTTCTCCCCCACCAGGAGCTCATGGAAATTTAACACTCAGTTTAATACTGGGAACGTGAATTTGGATTTGGCTCCTTCTGGTTTTGTTTTATTTGGTTTGGGTTTGGTTTTTTTAGTTGGAGGAGGGGTTTTGCCCTTTCGAGCCCAGCTGCGATTTTGCAGCAACAATAAATAAATAAATAGCTAAATAAACAAATAGACCCCAGGTGGCTCTGGCTCTATTATAACTAACAACTATAACTATTTAAGAAAAATAATGACTGTATGGATTATAACTAAAAATTATAACTACATAAGAATATATCAATTCTATATGAATTATAACTAATTACTATAACTACAGAAGACAAATAATGACTATATGGATTATAACTAATAACCATAAGAATATATCAATTCTATATGAATTATAAGTAATAACAATATCTATATAAGACAAATAATGACTATATGAATTATAACTGGTAGCTATAACTACATAAGAATATATGAATTACATATTAATTATAACTAATAACAATAACTATAAAAGATAAATAATTACTATATAGATTATAACTACTGGCAATAACTATAAAAGATAAATAATTACTATATAGATTATAACTACTAGCAATACATAAGAATATATGAATTCTATGTGAATTATAACCAATAACTATGACTATATAAGATAAATTATGACTATATGTATTATAACTAATAACAATACATAAGAATGTATGAATTACACATGATTATAACTAATAACAATAACTATATAAGACAAATAATTACTATATGGATTATAACTAATAACTACATAAGAATATATCAATTCTATATGAATTATAACATACTATAACTAGATAAGATACATTATGACTATATGAATTATAACTAATAACTAAAACTACACAAGAATATATGAATTCTATATGAATTATAACTAATACTATAACTAGATAAGAATACATAAATTGTATTTTAATTATAACTAATAACTATAACTATATAAGATAAATTATGACTGTATTGATTATAACTAATAACTAAAACTACACAAGAATATATGAATTACATAGTAATTATAACTAATAACAATAACTATAGAGGATAAATAATTACTATATAGATTATAACTACTAACAATACATAAGAATATACGAATTCTGTGTGAATTATAACTAATAACAATAACTATATAAGATAAATAATGACTATATGAATTATAACTAATAACTATAACTACATAAAAATATATGAATTACACATGACTACAATAAAAATAGAGAAGATAAAAAATAACTATATGAGACAAATAATGACTATATGGATTATAACTAAAAATTATAACTACATAAGAATATATCAATTCTATATGAATTATAATTAATAACTCTATATAAGAAAAAAATGACTATATGGATTATAATAACTATAACTACATAAGAATATATGAATTACACATGATTATAACTAATAACAATAACTACAGAAGATAATTACTATATAGATTATAACTACTAGCAATACATAAGAATATATGAATTCTATGTGAATTATAACCAATAACTATGACTATATAAGATAAATTATGACTATATGGATTATAACTAAAAGTTATAACTACATGAGAATATAAATTCTATATGAATTATAATTAATAACTAACTATATAAGAAATTATGGCTATATGGATTATAACTAATAACAATACATAAGAATTTATGAATTACACATGATTATAACTAATAACAATAACTATATAAGACAAATAATTACTATATGGATTATAACTAATAACTACATAAGAATATATCAATTCTATATGAATTATAACTAATAACTATAACTAGATAAGATACATTATGACTATATGAATTATAACTAATAACTAAAACTACACAAGAATATATGAATTCTATATGAATTATAACTAATACTATAACTAGATAAGAATACATAAATTGTATTTTAATTATAACTAATAACTATAACTATATAAGATAAATTATGACTGTATTGATTATAACTAATAACTAAAACTACACAAGAATATATGAATTACATATTAATTATAACTAATAACAATAACTATAGAGGATAAATAATTACTATATAGATTATAACTACTAACAATACATAAGAATATACGAATTCTGTGTGAATTATAACTAATAACAATAACTATATAAGATAAATAATGACTATATGAATTATAACTAATAACTATAACTACATAAAAATATATGAATTACACATGACTACAATAAAAATAGAGAAGATAAAAAATAACTATATGAGACAAATAATGACTATATGGATTATAACTAAAAATTATAACTACATAAGAATATATCAATTCTATATGAATTATAATTAATAACTCTAACTATATAAGAAAAAAATGACTATATGGATTATAATAACTATAACTACATAAGAATATATGAATTACACATGATTATAACTAATAACAATAACTACAGAAGATAATTACTATATAGATTATAACTACTAGCAATACATAAGAATATATGAATTCTATGTGAATTATAACCAATAACTATGACTATATAAGATAAATTATGACTATATGGATTATAACTAAAAGTTATAACTACATGAGAATATAAATTCTATATGAATTATAATTAATAACTAACTATATAAGAAATTATGGCTATATGGATTATAACTAATAACAATACATAAGAATGTATGAATTACACATGATTATAACTAATAACTAACTATATAAGACAAATAATTACTATATGGATTATAACTAATAACTACATAAGAATATATCAATTCTATATGAATTATAACATACTATAACTAGATAAGATACATTATGACTATATGAATTATAACTAATAACTAAAACTACATAAGAATATATGAATTACATATGAATTATAACTAATAGGTATAACTAGATAAGAATACATATACATAAATTCTATTTTAATTATAACTAATAACTATAACTATATAAGATAAATTATGACTATATGGATTATAACTAATAACTAAAACTACAGAAGAATATATGAATTACATATTAATTATAACTAATAACAATACATATAGAAGATAAATAATTATATAGATTATAACTACTAACAATACATAAGAATGTAGGAATTTTATGTGAATTATAACTAATAACTATAGAAGAAAAATAACAACTATATGAATTATAACTAATAACTATAACTACATAAGAATATATGAATTACACATGATTACAACTAATAAAAATATAGAAGATAACTAATAACTATATAAGACAAATAATGACTATATGGATTATAACTAAAAATTATAACTACATAAGAATATATCAATTCTATATGAATTATAATTAATAACTCTAACTATATAAGAAAAAAATGACTATATGGATTATAATAACTATACATAAGAATATATGAATTACACATGATTATAACTAATAACAATAACTATAGAAGATAAATAATTATTATATGGGTTATAACTACCAACAATACATAAGAATATATGAATTACATATGAATTATAGCTAATAACTGTAACTATATAATAAATAATGACTATATGGATTATAACTACTAACAATACATAAGAATATATGAGTTACACATGAATTATAACCAACAACTGTAACTATATAATAAATAATGGCTATATGGATTATATTTCTCCTACCTGTGAGAGCTCATGGGGAAACCAGCTGGGAACAGTTTGAACACGGGGAATAAATTGACAGAAGTGAAATGCAGCCAAATCAGGTGGTTTCCCAAATAAAGGAACCTTTAAGGAGCTGGAGAACCCAAGGCCCACAAAATTCCCAGCAGCATCGCAGGCTGGATAAGGCTGGTGCACAACTGAGCATGAAATAATTCCGTGTAATATAATTAGGATATAATTAGGAAACAATGGCTCCAAATAAAAGGAGCAGAGGAGGAGGAATGTTCAGTATCAGCTGTGGTATTAACAGGGCTCTCAACTGTAATAATCTGCCCAAATGTAACTTGTGCAAATAAAACCTTATGAGAAATTAGTAGAAAATAATTGCAGATATTTCCAATACATGCACATGTCAAAGAGTGGGGCAAAAGGTCCTAAACCCCTCAAACCAAAAAAAAAAAACCCACAAGTTGAAAGTATCAGGCTCAGCAGTCGGGTTAACTCATTTCTTCTGGGTTGTCTTTATAACAAGAAATTCTTTGTGGAGAGCAGGGACAGGATGCAGGGAATGGGTGGAGTTGTGCCAGGGAGGTTTAGGTTGGATCTCAGGGAAAGGGTCTTTTCCAGAGGGTGGTTGGGCACTGAACAGGGCAGTGGGCACAGTCCTAAGGCTGCCAGAGCTCCAGGAGGGTTTGGATGATCCTCTGGGGCACAGGGGGGACTCTTGGGGATGTTCCTGGGCAGGGCTGAGGGTTGGACTGGATGGGCCTTGGGGGGCCCTTCCAGCTCAGCAGGTTCTGGGATTCTGGGAAGTTGATTGTGGAGCCAACCCAGGATTGAGAGCTCCTAAAACACCCACCTTGGCAGGTGGAGGAGGAATCCCAGACTGGTTTGGGTTGGAAGGCACCTTCAAGCCCATCTCATTGCACCCCCTGCCATGGGCAGGGACACCTTCCACTAGCCCAGGTGGCTCCAAGCCCCGTCCAACCTGTTTAAACACTTTCAGGGATGGGGCAGCCACAACTTCTCCGTGCTGTTGGATGTTCTCTGTGATTCCTCTCCACAGCAAATGAGAATCCAAATATTTCTATCAAGTGTAATTTGAGTTTAAGAGTAACTGAAGCTCTTCCCCCAGAGGGTGGTGGGCACTGCCCAGGCTCCCCAGGGCAGTGGGCACAGCCCCAAGGCTGCCAGAGCTCCAGGAGGGTTTGGATGATCCTCTGGGGCACAGGGGGGGATTGTTGGGGTGCCCTGGGCAGGGCTGGATGATCCTTGGGCATCCCTTCCAACCCAGGATATCCCCTGACTCCGTGCAGACGACCATCACCTGCATCAAACACCAACCTGGAGATCACAAAGGCTTTGGAAATGAAGTTTAAGAGGCAGCAAAGCAACAGGAATATTTTAAGAGTGGAAGGAGGCAAACCCCACTTTGATGCCACCAGAAGAGGCCCAGGTGCCACCACAAGGTCCCCAAAACCTTTTCATCAGACCCCCCGTTCAGGAGGGGGTTGTACCCACGTTTTCACTGAGTTTATGTGTGGAGTTACAACTCTCTGGGATTAAAGATCCGTGTCCAGGAGCTTTGTAGGAATTTCTCCCCCTTTTCCAAGTGTCCAGCACTGTGTCTTGTACCTGTGATATCCCTGGTATTGATCCCACACGTGCAGCTCACTGATTGCCAGTTAATTAAGTGCTGTTAATAAATCAATAAACCACTTCAGCCTTAATTTGGTTGGAACTACCTGAGCCAAACAGCCTTTTCCCTGCAGCAGGGGCTGTAATTCCCTTAAATCAGAATAAAGAAAAGGATGGGAGGGGGAAAAACTCTGCTGCACCCCCAGTTTTTTGTAGATTTTTGTTTAAAACCTCCTAATTCAGCCAAAAACTAGAGCAGTGATGGACAGACAAGCAGGGGACTCCCAGTCTGCCCATTTTTCCTACTGCATGAACAAACTAAGGAAAAAGGGATGAAGCTTCCTAAACAAAAAAACAACAACAAAAAACAAACAAACAAACAAACAAACAAAAAACCAAACCAAACAAAAAAAAAAAAACAAAACAAAACCAAACCAAACCAAACCAAAAAAAAAAAAAACCAGCTCCAAGGATGAGGGGCATCATTTAACAGGAATATTTCAGAGTTATATATTAAAAATAAAGAAATAAAAATAAAAATGCTCAACCTCATCCATTGCAAAGCCTGGAGGGAGCCTGGGAAACACCTTTTAGAGTTCAGAATGATGATACAGCCAAGGTGGGAGGGAGAAGACAAGAGGTGTGATAATGGACCAGAAAAGTGTCTTCTGGGAGGCAAAGGGAGGGGAAAAATAAAAGTAAAAAAACTAAATTATAAAACTAAAAAAAACACAAATCCCAAAAACCCAAAAAGCCCCACAAAAAAAACCCCCAAAAACCCTAAAAAAAAAAAAAAGTTATTTCCATAGCAACCAGCACCACTTTTGCCAGGGAAGGGGAGGAAAGAATCCAAGATAAGAAAGAAGGAATCAAAGCAGCTTAAGGAATATAAAAAAAAACAATAGGAATTGTTTATGAATTATATATAAGTCTGCTAAGAACTCTTATAAATCAATTCACAGGGAGAGGGGAACGTGGAATGCATTCCAAGAAAAGGAAAATATATTCTTTGCATTCTAACACTTCCCTCTAAATTATGGATCTTTCTGTTTGGGAAACAACTCTGTGAAGCCAGTTGACTTTGTGGGAGTCCAAATATTTAAATATAACCCCAAGTTTATGATGAGAATGTCCTCCTGCTTAAAATGGCACAGGATGGGACATTCCCAGTGTGGGAGAGGGGGCAGAGACACTTCAGTTCTCACTGTGGCTCTTCAAGTGCTCTGCAAAGATCCTGGAATGGTTTGGGATGGAAGTGACCTTCTGAACCATCGGGTTGTTACAATAATTTCCTGGTATTACAGGTTGTTTTGGGTTTTTTCTTTCAGGAAAACAGATATCTCTCTCAAACAATTCAGATTCCCAAGCTGTGACAGCCCATTGCAGTCAGCAAACTGTCCCCCTTCCAGTGTGTGGGGGTACTGCATGTTCTTTAATGTTAAAAATTAGATAGAATTAATGATTCTAATGAACAACCTGCTGTAGGTACATCACAATGCACATTTCTCACATCCTTTCCTCACAGGGTTGCTCCATTTTAGAATAATAGAGTGGTAGAATAATTAGGGTTGGAAAAGACCTCCAATCAAGGGTGGAAAATACCTTCAAGATCATCAAGTCCAATCCTCCCCCAGTAAGAAGATCACACAACAATTTTCACACTCTGAACCATTCTGGTTCTCTGTTTTCCTTTGGATCATCTCTCCATAGAATCATGGAATGGTTTGGGTTGGGAGGGACCTTAAAGCCCATCCAGTGCCACCCTTTCCATGGGCAGGGACACCTTCCACCAGCCCAGGTTGCTCCAACCTGGCCTTGGACACTTCCAGGGATCCAGGGGCAGCCACAGCTTCTCTGGGAATTCTTTTCCAGCCCCCCCACCCTCCCAGCCAGGAATTCCTTCCCAATATCCCACCTAACCCTGCCCTCTGGCAGTGGGAAGCCATTCCCTGTGTCCTGTCCCTCCATCCCTTGTCCACAGTCTCTCTCCATCTTTCCTGTGGATCCTTCAGGTCCTGGAAGGCCACAATCAGGTCACCCCAGAGCTTCTCTTCTCCAGCCTGAACAATCCCAGCTCTCCCACCTTTCCTCCCAGCAGAGCTGCTCCATCCTCTGATCATCCTGGAGCCTCCTCTGGACTCTCTCCAGCATCTCCACGTCCTCCCTGTGCTGTGGAGAGACTGAATTAGCCTGAAAAAAGAGCTTATCCCAAAAGGAGAATATTTTCTGGCACAAAGGCAGAGCCACCACAAGACAATTAATTATCAGAAGAGACCTAGTGGAAGAAATCCCTGAATATCCTGTGCCAGGAGCTCCTTGGACCAGATGACTCACTGATGTCCCTCCCATGGATTTGATGATCCCAGTGGGTGCCTTCCAACTCAAGATATTCCAGGATTCTCCGACTCCAGATATTCCAGGATTCTCCGACTCCAGATATTCCAGGATTCTCCGACTCCAGATATTCCAGGATTCTCCGACTCTGCCTCCCTGGGCTTGAGCACAAATTAACCCCCACAAGAGCAGCTTGGGCACAAGTTTTTCCCCCCTCTCCCCTTTAAATCTGACCAGAAGTGATGAAAAGAACAAGGATGAAGTTCCTAACGGACATATTTTGTTGTTAATTAGGAGTGTGTGAGGATTTGGGCCTCCCTGGGCCGGTTGGGTCTCCAGGTCTCCTCAGGGAGTGGAGGAAGATCCTTGAAATATCCCCTTGGGACCCCAAAACTGACCTCAGGGGGTTCAAGATGTTCAAGTGCTTTGCAAACCCCCTTCCTGCCTCTCAGTCTCTTCCCTAAAATGTGACCATTATAATAGAGAATATTGTATTGTTTTACATTACAATAATATAGGTATTACAGCCATGTGGAGATAAACTATATAATCAATATTTCATATTTTTATATAAAATCTACTAGAAAAACATGGCAGAACACAGCAGTGCTCACACAACGGTGGAAATTTTTATAAATACATGAATTAAATGAGTTGATTTTCAACGTGTGAAGTTCTGCTTTTTCCCCAGACACCAAATTTCCCACCTCCGGACATGGAAAATAACCCTGGGAGGAAGAATTTCTACAAAGGAAAGCTCCATGTTGAGCAAAGGATGGATTCTTTCAAGGCAACAACCACCTGAAAATGCCATCCCCGCTTACTTCTCACTAATTTCACATTAATTTTCACACATTTCACTTAATGGAGCCATTTCAAAAAATAACATGGTGGGGGGGGGGGGGGGAAGAGTGACAGAGGGAGCAAAGCATTTTATAATTTCTTTGCAGGCTTTGCCACGAAGCATTTGATGAAATAGAGGCAATTCATTACTCAGGATGGCAACTGGGATGCTATTAAATAATAAAATGTCCTCACATAATCTGGAAAGTTCCCTAAATGTTCCACTACCCGAATCCAGCTTGCCACGAAAATTGTCAGCAGTGGAATTATTTCAATTTAAAGTCCCTATAAATGACATCTCCATCTTCCTGATTCGACCCAACGAGGGAAAATAAAGCACTTAGGAAGAGAGTTCCTATCAATATTTACTCGGAAACAAAGTGTTTTAGAGATTAACAAGCAGCATCTCTGTTTTTCCACGGGCATTTTGGTGAGTGATGTTCAGCAGGGAGGCAGAGGTGTCAGCCTGCACTGGCATAATTGCAGGTTAAAAGACTCAAAGATTCCGATTCATTAAGTAAATGACGAACGAAAATGAGGGGGGGAAAAAAAAGGAGGATGAAGGAACTCAAGAGTGAATAAAGAAAATATACCCGAAATTAGACTATCATGTCAACATTAGAGGCAGGGGACTTGATAAATCACAATTAAAGGCACCCACAAAGCACCAATAAATAACTCCTTGGCATTTCTACAGGAACAAAGAATGAGCCTCATGGAAGCACAGATTGGGCTCCAGAGGGATCCAGTTTCCCAGTTTTCCCGTGGGATACCCAGGGCAGGTCTGGGTCTTTAGGCTTCACAGCAGCTCTCCCAAACTCCACCAGGATTCAGGAAGTTATTCAATTGAGGGACAGGGTGGGATTGTTGATGGAATAGAGAAAATATACCCAAAAACCAGATTATCCCATCAAAACCAGATTATCCAAAAACCAGATTATCCCATCAACATCAGAGTCGGGGAACTCAATAAATCACAATTAAAGGCACCCACAGAGCACCAATAAATGACTCCTTGACATCTCTCCAGGAACAGGGAATGAGCCTCATGGAAGCACAGACTGGGCTCCAAAGGAACCCAGTTTTCCCATGGGATACCCAGGGCAGGTCTGGTTTAGATTTCATATCAACTCTCCCAAATCCTCCACCAGGATTCAGGAAATTATTCCATTTAATGCCTCCAGGAGGGTTTGGACAATGCTCTGAGGGACAGGGGGGGATTGGTGATGGAAGAGAGAAAATATACCCAAAAACCAGATTATCCCATCAAATCCAGATTATCCCATCAACATCAGAGTCAGGGAACTTGATAAGTCACAATTGATAAATCACAATTGATAAATCACAATTGATAAAGCACAATTGATAAAGCACAATTGATAAAGCACAATTGATAAAGCACAATTAAAGGCACCCAAAGAGTACCAATAAATGACTCCTTGACACCTTTCCTGGAGCAGGGAACGAGCCTCATGGAAGCACAGACTGGGCTCCAAAGGAACCCAGTTTTCCACCCATCACAGGTCTGGTTTAGGCTTCCCATCAGCTCTCCCAAACTCCTCCAGGATTCAAGAAATTATTCCATTTAATGCCTCCAGGAGGGTTGGGACAATGCTCTGAGGGACAGGGTGGAACAGAGAAAATATACCCAAAAACCAGATTATCCCATCAACATCAGGGTCAGGGAACTCGATAAATCACAATTGATAAATCACAATTAAAGGCACCCACAGGGCACCAGTAAATAACTCCTTGACATCTCTCCAGGAACAGGGAATGAGCCTCATGGAAGCACAGACTGGGCTCCAAAGGAACCCAGTTTCCCATATTTTGGAATATCTCCGGGGTGGAATCACAGGCAACAAGAAGGATGAGACACAAAGTTTTATGGAGGATGAAGAGGCAAAGATTATTTTCTGCCTCTCCCAGCCCGAAGGTGACAGCGAGTGATCTTGTTTTTATTCTAATCTGGGCTTTTTAATTATACACTTGGGTTTTTCAGAGAAATACAAATTATTTTCAGAAGCATTTGAAGCACTAAAGCAACGTTGGCTCTGGGCAGAGTATTCCCAAGGGTTATCTTGAGAGCACAAAAATCAACTTGGCCGAGGTATTAATTAAATTTTAAAGCCTAAAAGTGAGTTTGTTTGGTTCATAAATACAATGTTTAGGCAGGAGGAGATAAAATGTAAGTTATCACTGTTGGAAGTTTGGAGAGTACAAGATCATTGCTTTTCAAATAAATTCATTTTTAGGTCGACTTCACCTTGGAGAGGAAAAAAAAAAAAAAAATCAGAAATCTGATATTCTTAAGCAGCCAGGCAGGGACTGGCAGACCACACAAATTGCCCAAAATTTCTAACTGTGTCATGAGTAAATCAGATATTAAATATAGAAGGAAAACAAAAGTTCCCAGCATGTCCCACCCAGAGATTTGCAAGGGATTACAAGGAATGTTTTCCTGTCAGACCACAGGGATAATCCCAAATATCTTGGCTTTGGGTTTCAATGGCTTCTTTAATGCAGAAATTGTGCTGCAAAATTGGTCCAATTTTGGGAAACTTAAGGTATTGAAATTTAAACAAGATATTTAAATTTAATACTGCAAACTGCCAAAGTTGAAGTTTCACTTTAAAATATAATATTCACTTTAAATTATGTCCAAATTATATCTATTATACAATAATAGGTATATAATATATATAATATGTTATAGAATAAATATAATAATATACAATATAATAATATTATGTATAATTATATATAATATATATATCATTATATAATAAATACAATAATATATTACACATAATAGTATATAATATATATTATAGATAATAATACATAATATAATAATATATATAATTATTATATAATTATATAACAATATATTATATAATAAATATAATGATATCTAATATGATAATATTAGATATAATAATATATATAATATATTATATATTATATAATAAATACAATAATTGGATTTGTTGGCTCTGGGAGGAGAGCAGAGCACAGAATCCCAGGATCAGGGGGTGGGTAAGGTTGGAAAAGCCCTGTAAGATCATCGAGTTCCACCATCAACCCACCACTGAACCACATCCTCAAGTGCCACATCCACAGGGCTTTGGAATCCCTCCAGGGCTGGGCACTCCAAACCTCCCTGGGCAGCCCCTGCCAAGGTCTGACCACCCTTTCCAGGAGGAAATTCCTCCTGATGTCCCACCTGAGCCTCCCCTGGCACAGCTGGAGGCCGTTCCCTCTCCTCCTGTCCCTTGTCCCCTTCAGAAGGTGGCAAATGAGATTCAGGAAACTCAAGCTGTGAAAATGCTGCAGTTGAAAAATAAGTCGTTTTAGATCAAATCCTGAAAGTACAAAGAGCACCTTCCACTCTCCGTGGTTCATGGAATCAGAGAATCCCAGAATTCCAGAGTCACTAAGGCTGGAAAAGCCCTCCCAGCCCATGGATCCCCCCTGTGCCCAATGCCCCCCTTGTCCCCCAGCCCAGAGCACTGAGTGCCACGGCCAGGCCTTCCTGGGACACCTCCAGGGCTGGGCACTCCAAACCTCCCTGGGCAGCCCCTGCCAAGGCCTCATCACCCTTTCCAGGGAGAAATTCCTCCTCCTGTCCCACCTGAGCCTCCCCTGGCACAGCTGGAGGCCCTTCCCTCTCCTCCTGTGGGAAAACACACAGAAATACACTCAGAAAAGTCATTTTTTTCCCGAGTTACACAGGGAATGCACTGGGAATGCATTGGGAATGCAGTACACGTTGCCTGACAATATCCCTGCCTTGAACCACCTCGCAAATAAAAAACCCCCTGCTTGATTACTCACTTGAAAAATACACTTGTGCTGCGAGGGCAGCGCCTGCTCCGAGGAAAAATTCATCCCCTTTAAGTGCAGATTAAATTCTAAGATCACCTGGATCGTAACCCGAATGCCACAGCCCATTAAACTTCCCTGGCAATCCCCACATCCACTCTCCTGGCAGCCAGGGAATGGAAATCTTTCATCCTTTGCTACAGGATGAGTTCTGTGCCACGGGAGGCCAAGATTTCATGGATGCGTGGGCAGGGAATTGGAGGGATGACCCACACAAGGATGAGGAGGAAGCAGGAAAAAAACCCACAACAATCTCCATTAGTTCCACCTGCTCAAAAATTCCTGCCAATTTTTACCCTGGAAATGGGAACAGCTGGAAGCATCTGGGAGGAGGAGCAGCAGCACCAAGTCCACCCCATCCACCTCCAGCTGGGGCCAAATCCCTGCCGCTTCAGCTTCCCACCAGGAAAATACAGGCAGAAGGAGAGGGAGCAGCTGTGTCCGGGTGGGAATTCCTTCCTGGCACCTGCAAGCGATTGCCTGAAGCCACCAGACAGGAGGTTTAATTTTAATCAGAGTTTTTCCATGGTCAGAGAATTCCCAGGGTGAGACAGGAGTTTCTCTCCTCTCTTGCCCACGGATGTGGGTGTGAGATTGTGCAAACTCACAGAGCCCAAAGACAAAGAGGATCCTGGACACTGAATGTGGGATTTTAACAGAATCACAGAATGATTTGGGATGGATTTGGGCTGGGGTAGCTACTCTGTGCAGTCTAAAAGCCATAGAGTCATGGTTTGGGTTGGAAGAGATCTTAAAATTAATCCTGTCCCACACCCTGTCATGGGCAGGGACACCTTCCACCAGTCCAGGTTGCTCCAACCTGGCCTGGGACACTTCCAGGGATCCAGGGGCAACCACAGCTTCTCTGGGCAACCTGGGCCAGGGCCTCCCCACCCTCCCAGTCAGGAATTCCTTCCCAATATCCCATCTGTCCCTGCCCTCTGGCAGTTGGAAGCCATTCCCTGTGTCCTGTCCCTCCATCCCTTGTCCACAGTCTCTCCATCTTTCCTGGAGCTCCTTCAGGTCCTGAAGGCCACAATCAGGTCACCTCAAACAATCCCAACTCTCCCACCTTTCCTCCCAGCAGAGCTGCTCCATCCTCTGATCATCCTGGAGCCTCCCTGGACTCTCTCCAGCAGCTCCATGTCCTCCCTGTGCTGGGAATGTTCAACCTGCAGGGCAGGGCTGGCACAGCTCTCCAACCCTTGCAAGGTTCACACCTGCAGGGACGAGAGATCCTCGAGCATCCAAAGCACTTTTTGCTTCAAATGGGGCTTTCCCAGTTGGTTCCTGCTGTGGGAACCTTCCCACCCAACTCTGGGAACCTTCCCACACAATTCTGGGAACCTTCCCACCCAGCTCTGGGGTAGCTACAGGACCTGCAGTCCCCCCCAGCCCATAGAGCCTGTCCCCACTTGGATGTCACTTCAGTGTCACTTCAGTGTCACTTCAGTGTCACAGAATCCTCCTGTTTCCCTTTATTTTCTGAGGGATCATAAACCTTTTTTATCCAGAGTCCAACACCCTGCAGGCTCTGCCCCCTCCTCCTCCTGCCAGCCCCCCAAGCTCTGCTCTGCTTCTCCCAGTGCTGCTGCTCCTGAGAACACCACTAACATCCCATTTACATCACCAGCTCCTCTCAGGCAGCCTCACTATCCCCAAATATTGAACAAACACCCCAGGAATGCTTGTTCCCTGCCATGCCCAGGGCTGCTGGCCCTGATGTTCCCCCAGACTGAATCAAATGGGAAATGTCAGGCTGCACTTTCGCTCAGGTACCCTGGTAAATAAATCTCTTTAATTAAAAACAGCTCTTGATTTTTTTTTATTTTTATTTTTTTTTAACATCAAATCAAACGCTTTCTCATCTTTCAAGTGGTCCCTGTTCCCTGGGAGCTCCAGATTATTATTACTGTGTGTTCAGGCCCAGCAGGGAATGGGACTTGCAGTGAGAGGTCTCTTGCTAAGCGAGCAGCAGGACCTATAATGCCAATTAGGATGAGGTTTAGAGGGATTTAAGCCTCAGTCAGTCTCTCCCAGGGCCTGCACATGGGCTGCAATTACCACCCAGCAGCAGTGGAGACCATTTAGGAGGAAGCTTTTTTGAATATTTTATCCATTTAAGCAAAGCAGGGGTTTGGATTTGCCTGATTTCTTGCTTCCTGCAGGGAAAAGTGAGTCTGAGGACGTTATAACTCTTGGAAGGGTCTGATCAAGGCTGATGAAACAAGACAATGGTGCAGGAGAACATCAGGGATGTTCCATGAGGGAACTGGGAGAACAGCATTGAAGGAGAGTTGGGGATTGTGCCCCTCAGGTGACACCCCCCTGTAGAGCTGCTCCAGCCCTGGGAACAGCACAGGGAGGACATGGAGCTGCTGGAGAGAGTCCAGAGGAGGCTCCAGGATGATCAGAGGATGGAGCAGCTCTGCTGGGAGGAAAGGTGGGAGAGCTGGGATTGTTCAGCCTGGAGAGGAGAAGCTTTGGGGTGACCTGATTGTGGCCTTCCAGGACCTGAAGGGGCTACAGGAAACATGGAGAGAGACTGTGGATAAGGGATGGAGGGACAGGACACAGGGAATGGCTTCCCACTGCCAGAGGGCAGGGATAGGTGGGATATTGGGAAGGAATTCCTGGCTGGGAGGGTGGGGAGGCCCTGGAATAGAATTCCTAGAGAAGCTGTGGCTGCCCCTGGATCCCTGGAAGTGTCCCAGGCCAGGTTGGAGCAGCCTGGGCTAGTGGAAGGTGTCCCTGCCCATGGCAGGGGTGGCACTGGATGGGCTTTGAGGTCCCTTCCCACCCAAACTATCCCATTCCATTCCATTCCATTCCATTCCATTCCATTCCATTCCATTCCAATTTCTTCCCAGCAGGTCCCTGCCTGTGAGATCTCATAGGAAAAAGGTGGGAAAATGCAGATACCTTCCACTAGCCCAGGCTGCTCCAAGCCCTGCCCAGCCTGGCCTTGGACACTTCCAGGGATGGGACAAAACCTGAACCCTGAGCCCAACTCCCTCTCCAAGCATTTTTCCTGGCTGGAATTTTTGGTGGCCACTAAATCTCCCCCACACTCAAGAAATACTCACTCCAGACTCCCCCTCCCAGGAGAGCAGGAACAAAATGTCCTTTTCTGGTACCTCATTTCTAAGAAAACACCCCACTTTTAATAAATAAATCATTATTTGGATCTCAACTGCCCTTCAAGCCCCTTGGAAATGGGACACATATTCCAAGACTTATTAAAATGAGAGGACTGAGAGGTAAAAACGACTCCCAGAGGGGTTGTGTAATCCTTGTTCCCCAAGGAATTAGGCTGAAAATGTCAAGTATTACTGAGCACAGCAAAACCACACATTTTTGCTGCCCCCCAATAAACTGGGATTTAGATCCCTGATCAGAATGTCATTTTTGAGCTATGTTTTATTAATTTTCCCAGCCTAATTAAGGAATATGAGAGCAGCCATTGTGCTCTGGTGGGATTAGAGCAAATAATGGGGATTATGAAAGGCCTGGAGCCACTCCAGTAATACTTTAATCCCTGCAAATACACCCCTGTCATCCTGGCATTGAAAAAAAAACAGGCAGCATGCCAAAAAAAACCCCTCCAACGTGAATAAAAAGCAATCCCCAGGGAGACAAATCTGACAGTCCTGGCAGCTTGACATGTTGTGCCACTTCAGAGAGCAATAACAGCAGCTCCCAAAAAACAAGGAGCTGATCAGGGTCAGACATGGTGTGTTCAGCCCATCCTCCAGGTCAGGCTCGGTCCCAGCTGATGTCAGTCTGGAATGGGCCCATTCCCACAGGGGAAGTTCCCAAAAATCAGTTAAAATCTATCCAACAGACTTAATGCTGGTGTTTTTTAGGACAATAATGCAAAAAAATCCAACATTTTTCTGTAGATGTGTCAAGCAGCTTCCACGGATGTTTCTGGAGCGGGGTGGGGTCAGTGAGGGGCAGATCTCAGTCCCTGAGGGTGGTGTCGTGGTTTGAGACCCCCAAAAATCCAATTTCCAAGTCCAAGCCCCAACCCAATTTGCTTCAGTGTGAGAGGGTTTTCCACATAACTCAATATGGGGGGAAGGGAATTATATTCCAATTATTATATTATACAAATAAATATTATACTACATTATAGACACAATTCTAACTGTCTCTCCTATGGGAGATTCCTGCAGGGAATGGTGCAGAACATCTCTGGGGTGGAAATACAGGTAAATAATCCAGGGGGGGACTGTTGTACTCCGAGATCAGGTTGGAAGGGGCTTGGAGCAACCTGGGATAGTGGGAGGTGTGGAAAGGGGTGGAACAAGATGAGCCTTAAGTCCCTTCCAACCCAAACCAGTCTGGGATTCCGTGGTTCTACCAGTAGTGTATATAAACCAGGCTGTGTTCCCAGCCCATGGGATGTGCCCCTGGAGGCTTTTCTTGGCCCAGTGTGGAGCCAGAATCTAATTCCCAGGATCTAATTCCCAGGATCTAATTCCCACCAGAGAAGGGGGAGCAGGTCAATGTGGTACAAAAAAAGTGCTTCAGCCCATCCCTGAACACCCAAAGACAAGGACATGGAGCTGCTGGAGAGAGTCCAGAGGAGGCACCAAGAGGATCAGAGGATGGAGCAGCTCTGCTGGGAGGAAAGGTGGGAGAGCTGGGATTGTTCAGCCTGGAGAGGAGAAGCTTTGGGGTGACCTAATTGTGGCCTTCCAGGACCTGAAGGATCCACAGGAAACATGGAGAGAGACTGTGGGCAAGGGATGGAGGGACAGGACACAGGGAATGGCTTCCCACTGCCAGAGGGCAGGGAGAGATGGGATATGGGGAAGGAATTCCTGGCTGGGAGGGTGGGGAGGCCCTGGAATAGAATTTCCAGAGAAGCTGTGGCTGCCCCTGGATCCCTGGAAGTGTCCAAGGCCAGGTTGGAGCAACCTGGGCTGGTGGAAGGTGTCCCTGCCCATGGCAGGGGTGGCACTGGATGGGCTTTGAGGTCCCTTCCCACCCAAACTATTCCATTCCATTCCATTCCATTCCATTCCATTCCATTCCATTCCATTCCATTCCATTCCATTCCATTCCAATTTCTTCCCAGCAGGTCCCTGCCTGTGGGATCTCATAGGAAAAAGGTGGGAAAATGCAGACACCTTCCTCTATCCCAGGTTGCTCCAAGCCCTGCCCAGCCTGGCCTCGGACACTTCCAGGGCTGGAGGGACAGGACACAGGGAACGGCTTCCAACTGCCCGAGGGATGTAGAACGACTTCAGGTTCTGAGATCCAGTGGCACAGCGGGATTTTTTTAAGCTGAAAAATAAGAGACTGTTTCTTTTTAAAAGAGACCTTTTCTTTTTTTTTTTTTTTTTTTGGAAGCAGCAAATTCCAGAGCGTTGCTGTTTGTCACCACCTGCCTCGGAGGCCACCGGAGAGCGAGGATTGTCTGGAAGCTCTCGAGGCTTGTCTGGAAGCCCTCGAGTTTTATCTCCTGCCTGATTTGGAAGGTGTTCTCAGCAGCTGACAGCTGACAGTCACACATCTCATCAGGAGCAGGATGGAGGCAACCACCGGAACGGGAGAGGGCAGGGAAATGTCAGCGTTTGCAGAACACAACGAGATAACAGAGTGAGCTCTTATTTGCAGAGGTCGTGGTCTGGTTTCAGCTGCAGCAAAAAGAGATTTAAATTCTGAAGGGCTGTGAGGAGGTTTGGCCCCTGGATTGTGCCCACAGCAGGGTGGGCACAGGAGCAGGGCAGGGATTGTCCCCCTGTGCTGGCACTGCTGGGGTGACACCTCCAGGGCTGGGGCAGTTCTGGGACACTCAAAGAAAAACAGGGAGGGGCTGGAGCGTGTGCAGGGAAGGGAAGGGAGATGGGAAGGGGCTGGAGCAGCAGGAGTAGCTGAGGGAGCTGGGGGGGCTCAGCCTGGAGAAAAGGAGGCTCAGGGGGGATCTTCTGGCTCTGCAACCCCCTGACAGGAGGGGGGAGCCGGGGGGGGTCGGGCTCTGCTCCCAGGGAACAAGGGACAGGAGGAGAGGGAACGGCCTCCAGCTGTGCCAGGGGAGGCTCAGGTGGGACAGGAGGAGGAATTTCCCCCTGGAAAAGTTGTCCAGCCCTGGCACAGGGTGGAGTCCCCAGCCCTGGAGGGATTTCCAAGCCCTGTGGATGTGGCACTTGGGGACAGGGGGCAGTGGTGGCCTTGGCAGTGCTGGGGGATGATTGGACTCCATCATCTCAGAGACCTTTTCCAACCTCAACCATTCCACGATTTTAAGATTCAGCCTCAGTAGAAGAGCTGGACAAGGAACAGAAACCCCCAGGTGGTACCTGCAGCAGGGAGTGGGCATCAACCCCACGATTCCCGAGGTCCAGCTGGGAATTCTCCACACTGGAACACGTAGGAGACACCCTTGGCTGATCTGGGCTCACCCTGCAGCAAGGTCCAGGTGGGATCTGGAGGTGCCCATCCCATCCACAGCCACGTGGGGAGGAGCTCTGGAGCAGCTCTGCCAGGGCACACTCATCCTCACCCACCTTCCTCTGGGTTTGCTTCCCAGGGATCAAAAGGGCATCATGGAAAGGTAAAGAAATGGATTTTGAGTCTCAATTTGTAGGGCTGGATAAAACCTTGTTAGGCTGCTGGGACCACTCAAAGGAAGGAATTGTCCAGTAGATAACAGGGGGGCAAAACCTCTTTGTGGCCTAATTAAAACCTTGCCCTACTTAGGACAAGGAGGAGGCAAATTCCTCCTTTTATACATCTCTCAGGAAGGCAGGGACACAACCAGAGGGAAATATCCCCCATCAAACCCAGTCCCTCCCAGCTGACCTCCACTCCTCACCCCAGCGGAGCAAAAAGGAGGAAAAGACAGAAAACACTGCTGGCAATGGAAAAGGCACCCAAAAATCCAGAGTGGTTTCTTTTTTTTTTTTTTCTTTATAAAACGTACAGAAAGAACATAAAACCCTTTTGAGGTAAAAGTGAGACCAGTTTGTAATTCAACCAAGATAAAGAAACGACAAGGACAAAAAAAAAAAATAAAATAAACCTACAGCGGGTGTGGTAGTAAAATAAGAGAGCAGGTTTGAGGCTCTGTACAATACTTGAGGTTGTTAAAATGTAATCCTCAGCTTCATATACATTAAATACATACAATTACAGCTATTTATATGGTATTTACAGACACAAACACGTGGTTTCCCCCTTTTGCAGTTGGTTGTGTGCAAGCAGCTCATCTGATCTTTCCTGAGAAGGTGCCGAGGCTGTTAATTGTTAATTCTTAATTTCTCCCATCTCTTTTGGGGTCAGATCCATCAAAAAACGAGCCAAGAGATGTACAGTTGTTGCAGTGATCCTTGTTCCGTGCAAGGATCCCGGATCCCGAGGGATTGAGGCGGAGATTCCTCCAGTTGTCAGCCACGACCTCGACTGGGGGCAAAGCCCACGGCAGGGGGTGGCACTGGGTGGGCTTGAAGGTCCCTTCCCACCCAAAGCATTCCAAAATTCCACGGGAAAGATGGTTTTATTAAAAGAAATTTCAGTGTCAGCACTGAAACCTCTGAACCTTGTTCTCCAGGGGTGAGTGGGGTGACACCTTCCCACCCTTTGGATCTGGTGTTTTCGGGAGGAAACACAACCAGCTTCCCAGAATATAAACCTTGTGGCCCAAGCTCTCCAACCTGACAGGTAAAAAAAGGAAAACTGAACAGCATTTTAATAAGTAACAGCAGGGTGTACAATTCCAAATTCCCTGTATTTGGGTCGATGACAGCTTTAATTTGTTATTATTTAACTTTTCTAACCCAGATATTGTAAAAAGAAACAGCCAAAAATGGGGGACTTGGAGTGGTCTGGGGGTAGAGAGGGAGAGGAGTTTAATAACAGGAAAGGATAAACAGGAATAAATTATGCTGAACAGGTTCCAAGAATTGGGTTTTTATGACAAATATCCCCACAGCAAAGTCTTGCCACAGCCCTGGAGCCAGTGCAGAGGGCAAAGCCCAAACACACCCTCCCTGCTGTGCCTTTAAATTGGTTTTAAGATGGATTAATCAGCGAGTTCAGCACCTCCTTCCCCATCCCAAATACCACAGGCACCTAAGGCACATTCCCATGGGATTTATGGGGTGACACCAGTCAGGGGTTTAGGGAAAGGTGACAGAAAACTGAGAACTCTATAGAAGTCCTATGACTGCACGTTCTGTAGGTCCCAAAATTCCATAATGGAATGGTTGAATTCCCTCTTTCCTGGCCCGACTCTGGCCTTGTGGTGGAGGAGCCATAAAAGCTCCTGCAGCGCTGCTTTTTTTCGCAAAAATTAAGAAGAAAAGAAATAAAAAAAAAAAAGAATTTGAAATGTAAAAATAACCTTTTTATAGCTTTTTATAGCTTTATGGGAAAATCCAAGCATTAATCCAGATGGCACCCAATCTCTTTATTAGCACAGAGAGGCAGAGAGTGCTTAAAATACCAAACTGTATCTTATTTTTATTGAACTACTCGAAAAAGTCGTTTTTCTGACGGATGGCAGCTCTTCTTGGGGAGAAAGAGAGTTTCAATTATCCTTCAATACACGAAAAAACATTACTAGTGAGTAAACCCTCTGAAAATAAACCCAGGGAAGCCTCTTCCACTTTTTCCATGGGGAAAAAAACCTGATCCTTCTGCCTTAATTCCTCAGTACAAAGGGATTTCGCTGCCCTTACAGGGAAAAGAGAAAAAAAATCATAAACAAGAAGCTGATGCTTTAACTGATCAACTTTGTCTTAAAGTTTGGGGATCTCAATCACCCCAAAAACCTGATCGTGCCCCGAATGGAGCAGAGGATCCAGGGCTGGATGTGAAGAAGGAAAGCTCTGGCACCAGTGGAGGGCAGGACTCGTGGTGGGGCTGGAAGGGGCAGTTCCATCTCTTTTGGGTCCTCTCCCAAATTCAGGGGAAATTGCTCATTTCCAAGGATTTCTGTGGGGCTGAGAGCAGCACACCCTTAGGCTACAGTCCCCAAAAAGTGGCTGATGAGACGAGATGGGCTCAGTGTGAAGACCTTGTTGTCCACATGTTCCTCACGTGGGTCATCTCCTCTTTTCTGAGCTCTCCAAGAGCTGCTCCTGCCTTCCAACCATAACTGGGCATTTGAGGGTGATTTGTAAGGTCTTTGCTCCCTTTCAGTCTGTGCTCCTTTATCCCTCCTCTGTCCCATCCAGGCTGGAGGAGAGGCGGGTTGGCAGCACATCCAAGTGTTCCATAACTGCATGTGGGACACAGGTTGCCCGGAGAGGTGGTGGATTCTGCACCCCTGGAAGTGCCCAAGGGCAGCTTGGACGGGGCTTGGAGCAACCTGGGATAGTGGAAGGTGTCCCTGGGTGGAACCAGATGAGCTTTAAGGTCCCTTCCAACCCAAACTATTCTGTAATTCCATGATTTCCCATTCCAACCTCCACCTCCCTCTGCTTTGGGAACACGCAGCAAACTCCCCCAGCCATCCCATCCAAACCAGCTGCTGATCCCAACATCCCAGTGCTGGAGTTGCTGCACAGTCCACATTTGCACCATTCAGTATCTGATGTCCAATATAAAACTCCATCAGAGACATTATTAGATGGGATAACCCAGAACTGAGTCAGAGGGTTTTCAAATTCCTCAGGAGACCTGCCAGTTCCAACTCCCTTTGTCTGATTCCTGGTCCAAAAATCTTACAAATACTGCATCCATTGGCACCAAAAAAACCGAAAAATAAAATCAAAATGGAGACTAGGAAATGCATATCTCAATTTGTTGTTCTTATTCATGGCCTGGAGTAAAATCCCACTGCCCTTTCCAGAGGTTTAGCCTGGGAATGTGAAGGAAGATAACGCTGCTCCTGAGTCAACACTGGAGAGAGAAAAGCAGCTTTTCTTTTCACCTTCTGCCCCCAGGCAGAGTAAAACCGGAACAAGGATGGGAAATAAATTCCCTTTCACACAAAGACCTGGGCTTTTCAGGACAAACAGATTATCCTGCCCTGAAAGGAGATGTCTGTGGTCTTTGGCTGTCAATCAAAACCCTTTATCCCACATAACATGAGGGAAAGAAAAATCAACATGGAAAGAGGGACCAGGGATTCCAGCCTGGAGTCTCAGCTTGGGATCTACACAAGCAACCAGGATCTCCATTCCCTGATCTTCAGGACAGCTGGGGACACTCCAAGGCAATTCCCAAACCTCCCTTCCTGTGGAGTCACACCATCACCACCACCAGCTCTGCCCTTGGTGCTTGGAAAACCCTTCTCCTGGTCCCTGCTGAGCAACGGGCACCCAAGGCTCAGCTTCTTCGGAGTCTGTTTCTGGAAAAAACCAGGAAAAATATTTGAAAGGAAATGGAATGTTTCACGTGCTCCTTCAACCTGGTTTCATGGAAAGCATCCCTCCCGTGGCAGGGGGGTGGAACGAGATGAGCTTTAAGGTCTCCTCCAACCCAAACCACTCTGGGAATCTGGGATTCCATGAAAATGATTGACAGGTTGTCACTCTTTTTTTTTTTTTTTTCCCCATAGTCCAGGAATATTCCAGGCTCAGGACAGTGAGGTTGTGCATCATAAAACACAGCAGGACCAGGTCCCTGACCTGTGGGATCTCCTGCAGAGCCTGCTGAGGTTCCAGCCTGGAGCATCCCTGAAGTGCTGGGATGTTGCTCCAACAAGAAATTGAGGGAAAAGGAGCCACTCAGGTCACACATGGATGAGAAATGCCAGAGGAGAATGAATCCACTTCTGTCAGGGCTCTCAGTGGTCTTGGGAAAAGCCAGACCCTTCCAAAGGTGGAGCCTCTTGGACTATCCATCAGTTCTGTGGCTTTCCCAAGACATCAGCAGGAGGAGACACATCCAGGTTTGGATTCCACACGTCCTGAGTAATGAGACAACAACCTCCTGCTCAAAAATCTGCATCGGGGTCTTGCCATACCTGACCTGGTCCTCCAGCCATCCATCCACCCTCAAAATCCAGCGATTCCAATGGGAAATTCCGTGGTTTGTGTTTTTAAGGGTGTCAAACCCCACAGTCCATCCAGACTCAGAGCTCCCATTGTTTTCCAGACCCCACAGTCCATCCAGACTCAGAGCTCCCATGGTTTCCCAAATCCCACAGTCCATCCAGACCCCACAGTCCATCCAGACTCAGAAATCCCATTATTTTCCAAACCCCACAGTCCATCCAGACTCAGAGCTCCCATTATTTTCCAAACCCCACAGTCCATCCAGACTCAGAAATCCCATTATTTTCCAGACCCCACAGTCCATCCAGACTCAGAGATCCCATTGTTTTCCAGACCCCACAGTCCATCCAGACTCAGAAATCCCATTATTTTCCAAACCCCACAGTCCATCCAGATTCAGAGCTCCCATTATTTTCCAAAACCCACAGTCCATCCAGACTCAGAGCTCCCATTATTTTCCAAACCCCACAGTCCATCCAGACTCAGAAATCCCATTATTTTCCAGACCCCACAGTCCATCCAGACTCAGAGATCCCTTTGTTTTCCAGACCCCACAGTCCATCCAGACTCAGAAATCCCATTATTTTCCAGACCCCACAGTCCATCCAGACTCAGAGCTCCCATTATTTTCCAGACCCCACAGTCCATCCAGACTCAGAGCTCCCATTGTTTTCCAGACCCCACAGTCCATCCAGACTCAGAGCTCCCATTGTTTTCCAGACCCCACAGTCCATCCAGACTCAGAGATCCCATGGTTTTCCAAACCCCACAGTCCATCCAGACTCAGAGCTCCCATTATTTTCCAAACCCCACAGTCCATCCAGACTCAGAGCTCCCATTGTTTTCCAGACCCCACAGTCCATCCAGACTCAGAGATCCCATTATTTTCCAGACCCCACAGTCCATCCCAACCAGAGCTCCCACCATCTCCCAGACCCCACAAAGTGCCTCCAAAGCCAGGAGTCAATATCCTGGGAAAGCTCCAGCCCCCCCAGCATCACCAGTATGGACCATTAGACCTTCAGACACCCCCAGTTGACGAAGGGAAAGCCCAGGCCAGGCCATTTTGGGGGACTCACTGCTCAACAAACACACACACCACTGGTCATACCTTACCTGGAAAGAGGCTTTATTGAACAGCTGTAAAATTATCTCTTCAGTTGAATTACTGAATTTGCACAAACATTTCTCTACAGAATAAAAAAAAAAAAAAAATCAAGCCTTGTCATCGTTTTGCTGCATCTCGTTGTGCTTTTTATACTCGTGTTTGCAAATATTCTCCTCGTTTGTTTGTTTGTTTTCAGGTTTTTACTCCAATTATTTGCATATCAGGCGGTTTGTTTGGGGTTTTTTTCGATCTTAGGGCGTCGAGAGAACACAGAATAATAATAATAATAATAATAATAATAATTATAATAATAATACTCTCCCTTAGACGAAAGTCCTTTTTTTTTTTTTTTTCTTTTTTTCTTTTTTTTTTTAAATGAAGTTAAAAGCTGAGATAATTTAAGGAAAAAAAAAAAGGTCTTCAAATTGTCAGCTGGAAGGAGGGAACTTTTACAATGCAGTGGAAAACCGGCTGGCTAACGGCACGTGTCGGGGGGGGGGGGGGGGGCTCAAACCCATGTTGTTGGTTTTTTTTTTTTTAATTTTTCTCCTTGTAAAAGTGGGATTTTTTTTTAATTTTTTTTTTTAATTTTTTTAATATTATTATTTTATTTTTTTTTTTAATTTTGCTACGGTAACAAAAAAAAAAATAATAATAATAATAACCTCTCGTGCTCGGGGCCGGGGGGAGGAGGCGCGTTGAGCCCCCTCGGCGCGTCGAGCTCGGCGGTTCCTTGGGGGAATTCTGGGAATATCCCCCCCCGAACGACTCCCCCTCCTCCAGTGGACGGTGGGAGTGGGAAAATCCCTCCTGTTTCTCCCCACCTTGTGTGTCCCAACAGCCTCTGCCTCTGGTTGACCCACCGGAGAACCCGGGACGGCGACGGCAAAAGCGCTGCTCCCATTCCCATTCCTGATGGAAGCTGTTTTCTAAGAGATAAGAAGCTGAAAGGCCATGGCCGTCTGGGAGGTCACACCAACAAATCCCTCATCCCAAAGGAGGGCTCAGGCAGCAGCTTTGAGGTCCATCCCATCCATCTCCAGAAGCGAGGTCCATCCCATCCATCCCATCCATCATCTCCGGAAGTGAGGTCCATCCCATCCATCCATCCATGTTGGGAAGCGAGGTCCATCCCATCCATCCATCCAATGTCGGGAAGTGAGGTCCATCCCATCCATCCGTCTCTGGAAGCGAGGTCCATCCCATCCATCCATCCATCCATCTCGAGAAGCGAGGTCCATCCCATCCATCCATCCATCCATCTCCAGAAGCGAGGTCCATCCCATCCATCCCATCCATCCATCTCCAGAAGCGAGGTCCATCCCATCCATCCATCCATCCATCCATCATCTCCGGAAGCGAGGTCCATCCCATCCATCCATCCATCATCTCCGGAAGCGAGGTCCATCCCATCCATCCATCCATCCATCCATCCATCATCTCCGGAAGCGAGGTCCATCCCATCCATCCCATCCATCCGTCTCCGGAAGCGAGGTCCATCCCATCCATCCATCCATCCATCATCTCCGGAAGCGGCTCCGTCTCCTTGCCCTGCACACCCAGGCTCTGTAGTTTGTTTAGAAAAAAGAGTTTGCACAACCCACGTTTTTTAGCAGTGCAAGCTTCCTTTTGAAACCGTTATTCTCCTTACGTTTATTCTTTTTTTATATATATATATATATTTTTTTTTAAATATATTTCGTTTTTGTTTGTTTTATTTTTTTGTTTGTTTGTTTTGTTTTTTTTGTTTTAACTCAGGCTTGTTTCATTGAAGGCACTTGGTTTCCATGGCAATTTATAAAAGACGGTGGTTTGGTTTCTTCCCTTCGTCGGAACGGATGACTCGGGTCGGGGGAGGAGGGGAGGAGGGAGAGGGGAGGAGGGGGCGAAGTGGCCGCAAGCAAACTCCGAAAATCCCGGAAAAATCCCGTGTAACGTGTAAAGCCCAGGGTGGCACGTCCTGGTGGCTGGGAAATGCATGCAAAGAGGAGACAGCACACTCAGTTCTCAAGCAGAGCCATGAGAAATGAAAACAGGAACGTCTGAAACCGGCTCTGATCCCGGGTGATTCCCTAAGGGAGGCGACAGCCAAAGTAGGAAGGGCCTACATTTGTTTAACTCCACACTAAAAAACCTTCTGCAGGGGGAAATGAATGCCAGCTCTTCACATACCCTGTTTACAGTGAGGTGTTTCTCTCTCTCTCTTTTTTTTTTGTTCTTTATTTCCTCTCTCCTTTTTTTGTTTTTGTTTTTTTTTTGTGTGTGTGTGTGGTTTTTTTTTTTGGCAGGCCATTAGGTTTCCATGGTAACAAGCAAACTATTCATTTGAAACAAAACCAGCCATGACTTTTTGTGCTTTGACAAGGGTTTCTATAGCTCTTCGCCGAGAGTTCAACCAGATGATGCTGAATTCATCATTGACCACAAAAGCACCTGAAGGTCTCTTCCTTCCTTAGGCCAGATCCCGTCCTCACACGTGGCTCGTGATGCCTTTTATGTCCCCAGTGCTTTCTTGATTACCTTTTTTTTTGTTTTGTTTTGTTCATTTTTTAATTATTTATTTACGTACTTATTTAACTTTCGAGTCAGTTCAGTGGAGGAATCTTTGGTAGTTTGTTTTTAAAATGTCCGTTTTACAAAGACTCTTTTCTTCTTCATGCCAGTGCCTGGTGAATCTTTTGTAGCCTCTGCCAGGATAAGGTCACCTCTGATGACTTAAGACAGACATGAGGAGGAGAAGTGGGAGGAGTCGTATATGTGAGAATGTCCCAACAGCACCTGATCGTAAATCTACAGAAAAAGGGGGAAAAAGGACAATTTAAGAGCTGCCCAGACACAGTCAGAACTCCACAAGGCTTAGAAGATCGAGGGTTCAACCACCAGGAGCTGCACAATCATGTGGAGCTGGTGGGATGGGGCTCACTTGGGATTTCCCCACATGTCCCACTTGGGGCCACCAACCTCCCCTGCAGGGACCAGATCACCTCCTACATGCAGGGAATGAGAACAACCCTCACAGCTAAATAGGGCAGAGATATTGGGATGAAAATCCACCTCACAGCTAAACAGGGCAGAGATACTGGGATGAAAATCCAGCTCACAACTAAACAGGGCAGAGATATAGGGATGAAAATCCAGCTCATAACTAAATAGGGCAGAGACATTAGGATGAAAATCCACCTCACAACTAAAGAGGGCACAGACATGGGGATGAAAATCCACCTCACAGCTAAATAGGGTAAAGATATTGGGATGAAAATCCACCTCACAACTAAAGAGGGCAGGGACACCAGGATGAAAATCCACCTCACAACTAAAAAGGGCACAGACATGGGGATGAAAATCCAGATCACAACTAAATAGGGCAGAAATATTGGGGTGAAAATCCACCACACAACTAAAGAGGGCAGAGACATCAGGATGCAAATCCACCACACAACTAAAGAGGGTAGAGATACTGGGATGAAAATCCACCTCACAACTAAACAGGGCAGAGATATTGGGATGAAAATCCAGCTCACAACTAAATAGGGCAGAGATATTGGGATGAAAATCCACCTCATACCTAAATAAGGCAGAGACATTAGGATGAAAATCCACCTCACAACTAAATTGTGGCTGCCCAGCCCAGCCCACCATGGAGAGTCACCCACTGCTCTCTCTGCCCAACACCCCCCAGCCTTTCACTGGCATCTCTGCTCACCCACTACCTGAACAAAGCCATTTCCAAGGCAAACATTTCAACTTAAGCCTCTCCAACCAAACCAGATATTGTTCTCCTGGGAAAAAAAAATCCATTTTGGGAGTTGTCTCAGCTAAACAAACCCCTGAGGACCTTTCTGCCCCTTGTGTGGAGAAGCAGCACTTACTGTTGGCCGGTTGGTCTGACTTCATGCACTCCCCTTCCACAATGGACACGTCATCGATGGCAATGTCCCCTTCGATGCCAGGGCCACGGATCCCTTCAAAGATGAGCTGCAAAGAAGAAGATCAGAGGGTGATGAATGGAAGACCTTGAGTTATGTCTACCACAACACCGAACCACCTGGAGGGGCTTGGAATGATTTGCAACCACTTTTTGTGGGGTAAAAAACCAGTTCCCGTGCGCTTGAGGGTGGACACAGAGGGTGTGGGAGCTGTGAAGGCTTTTCCTCTTCAGAAGGAGCTGAAAAATATCAGAGGTGCTAATTTTGGGCCCTGTTGTCACCTGGTGTCTCCAGAGCAGCTTCATCACTATGTTAATGTAATGTGTGGCTGATTTAAGTCTGGTATTCCTGGAGCAAAGAGCAGGATTAAATGGAATTAAAGCTTTAAGGAGATTTAGGGTGTTTCTCCAAGAAACTCCTGCCACCTGAGGTAAGGGAAGACTGAGCATCCACTGGAGCACAGACTGCAGGAAAACACAGAGGAGCCAGAGAAATTCCCCACTGGAAGATGACCCTGTAAATCACCAGCTGGATGCACAGCACCCAGAGAAGGTGCACGATGCCACCAGACATCACACCACACATGGGATTCTCTGCTCTGCCTTTGCATAGAGGAAAAGGTCCCTCAGCCTTGGCCATGGACACACAGAATCCTAAAGGAGCATTGAGGTTGGAAAAGCCCTCCGAGATCATCGAGTCCAGTTGAGTTTGGCCCGGCACTGAACTACCTGGAGGGGCTTGGAATGATTTCCAACCTCTTTCTGTGGGGTAAAAAAACCAATTCCCGTGTGCTTGAGGGTGGACACAGAGGGTGTGGGAGCTGTGAAGGCTTTTCCTCTTCAGAAGGAGCTGAAAAATATCAGAGGTGCTAATTTTGGGCCCTGTTGTCACCTGGTGTCTCCAGAGCAGCTTCATCACTATGCCACGGTAATATGCGGCCTTCCACGGATGAAAAGGTCCCTCAACCTTGGCCATGGACACAGAGAATCCTGTGGGATCACTAAAGTTGGAAAAGAACTCTGATTTTATCGAGTCCAACCATCCCCAGCATTGCCAAGGCCACCCCTTGTCCCCAAGTGCCACATCCACAGGGCTTTGAAATCCCTGCAGGGATGGGGACTCCACCCCTGCCCTGAACCCTTTCCATGAAGGAATTTCTCCTAATATCCAATTTTATCTCATTCTTTTGCTGAGCTGAGCATCCCCAGAAGTTCCTGACCCTGCAGGGATAAGCTGGGATAAAAGGGGTGTATTTACAGCCTCCCTGGGGTGTCCTGAGCCAGGTGACAGGTCTGTGCTGGGAGCACCAAATAACCACAAGGGTTAAAACACTCCACCAGTATTTTATTACCAAGAGATGCTGCAGGTTAATTACTGCAGGTTAATTACTACAACAAGGTGGATATGAATGCAGCAGGGAATAATGGGGCAAACAGCAAGTTTTTCCACAATTTACCCCATTGTCTGAAAACAGTGTCTCAAGTAATTGTCCCTCTGACAATTTTTCGACTCTGCCACTGATGAGGGGAGGTTTCCAGCTCCAGAGGAAAGTTTTCAGCTCAAGAAGAAAGTTTTCTTCCCCTCCTCCCAAAGTACATCTCCCTTTCCTGCTCCTTCGCAGGAGGCACAGCCCCGGTCAGTGGGGTTTAAAGTCAAATTTTCCCTGACAATGAAAAACGCTGTTTCCAGACAAAAGGACCCCAGACAAAGACAAGAGGCAGCATTTAATTAAACTGTGCATTTGGCAGAGTGGTTTATGGCCCTCAGAGATGGGTTTGCCATCAGCCAGCCTGGCCACACACTCAGAACAAATCAGAGGAGTGTTGGCACAGCACGGAGCAGGAGCTGCCAGATGATCAGAATCCCACATCAATATCCCAAAAAAAACCCCATTATCTGCATGTCTGTGGCTTTACAAAGCTGTTAAAAATACTGCATTTAGCTGGAGAATAGAAGGGTTCAGGGGCACACCAAAGACTCAACTAGGGCATGGAAATATGACCCTATAAGGCCTGTCCTGAGTGTCCCTGTGGGATTCAGCTTGTGCTTCTTCCCTGGGAGTGTCCAAGGCCAGGTTGGATGGGGTTTGGAGCAACCTGGGCTGGTGGAAGGTGTCCCTGCCTGTGGCAGCGGGTGGAACAAGGTGGTTTTTAAGGTCCCTTCCCAGATGATCAGAATCCCATATCAATATCCCAAAAAAAACCCCATTATCTGCGTGTCTGTGGCTTTACAAAGCTGTTAAAAATACTGCTTTTAGCTGGAGAATAGAGGGGCTCAGGGGCAAACCAAAGACTCAGCTAGGGCATGGAAACATGACCCTATAAGCCTGTCCTGAGTGTCCCTGTGGGATTCAGCTTGTGCTTCTTCCCTGGGAGTGTCCAAGGCCAGGTTGGATGGGGTTTGGAGCAACCTGGGCTGGTGGAAGGTGTCCCTGCCTGTGGCAGCGGGTGGAACAAGGTGGTTTTTAAGGTCCCTTCCCAGATGATCAGAATCCCATATCAATATCCCAAAAAAAACCCCATTATCTGCGTGTCTGTGGCTTTACAAAGCTGTTAAAAATACTGCTTTTAGCTGGAGAATAGAGGGGCTCAGGGGCAAACCAAAGACTCAGCTAGGACATGGAAACATGACCCTATAAGCCTGTCCTGAGTGTCCCTGTGGGATTCAGCTTGTGCTTCTTCCCTGGGAGCATCCAAGGCCAGGCTGGATGGGGTTTGGAGCAACCTGGGCTGGTAGGAGGTGTCCCTGACCATGGCAGGGGGTGGAACAAAGTGGTTTTTAAGGTCCCTTCCAACCCAAACCCATTCTGTGATTCCATGATTCTTCCACAGTACTTCAGACAGATTTTTACCTTCCAGGCCAGGCTCCAAATATGATGAAGAGGAGCTTCTGGGATGACACAAAAGGTAGTTGGGTCTTTCCTTGTGTGCTCCCCTCCCTCCCCAACCCTTCTCCCTTTCCCTCCAGGGCTCTGGAACACCTGCAGGTCCATCCAGCCCAAAGACAGGGGACACTCACTTTGGGATGGGTGAGCAAAAAGTGCTGAGATCTGGTCAAATCCAGAGAGAAAATCCTAAAGGAGCTCCACAGCTCATGGAATGTCCTGAGCTGATCCCACTGGGATCATGGAGTCCAAGCCCTGCCCCTGTCCAGGACACCCCAACACTCCCACCCTGTGCCTGAGGCTTTGGGGCTTTGGGACTGGGAATCCTGCAAGGCCCAGGACTGGAAAGGGGAATGTTCCCAGCCCAGTCTGGGACACAAACTGGGACTAAATCTGGGACTGGGTGAGCTGAGCCCCACCTGGGCTTGTCTGAGATGTTCAGACAGTGAGGGGGTGTCCCTGACCCACCAGGAGGGACCCCAACCTGATGACACCATAATACTTTGCAATAATAGATATATACTTAAAAATAACATAATTATTACATTATTATATATAATATAACTATATTATATGTAACTTGTATAATATGAGTTATTATTGGCCACAGCAATAAATCCAATCACAATCATCCACATAATCCCCATATCCTGCTACTCAACTCTTGAACCAAAACTAACCCCTTGCTATGCTCTCCTTATTTTTGATGTTCATTCCTTAAAAATACTGGAAAAGTGACTCTCTGAGAGAGATTTATGCAATCACTTTGTGATTCAAAGCACTGCAGTCCTCCCAGTTCCTCATGACAGGAGCTTTGTTCTTTATCACAGGGACCGAGAAGGCATAAAATCTTTTACCCCTATAAATTAACCCATAAAAAGTTTTAATTTCCATGTCAGTTTACTGTTTTACTGCCAAGATTCACTTCAATTCCCTCTCCTTAAATTTAACTGGGAGGTTTATATTCTTTCCTACTTAGGCTCCTAAATGGAAAATAAAGTTTGCTCGATGCAAGAGCCGCTCCAAACCGTGATTTAAGGTTCCAAGCACTCTGACATTTATTTGTTATATTTGGGGCAGAGCTTCGTGGCTTTACATTTGTTTTATGCTGAAGCCTTTAAACACAACAATGTAAAAGGTGAAAAATAGCCAAGGAGAGGAGCTTCACTTGGTGATCCAGGGAGGGACAATGTGGGTTTTAAGCAATGCCAAGGAGGTGAACCAGCTGCAGAAGTGACCCCTGGGGTCTCCAGAAGCCATCTCAGATCCCTCAAATCACTTTGGTTTCAGTTTTCCCAGTCATTTATGGAATCACAGAACCATTAATGGAATCATGGAATATCCTGAGGTGGAAAGAACCTTCAAGGATCATCCAACTCCAACTCCTGATCCTGCCCAGGACTCCCCAAAACCCACCTGAGAGCCTTGTCCGACCCCATCCCCATCAGCACCCCCAGCCAGGTGGGTTAACATTAATTAACTGCTGCTGGTTAATTGGGGCTGCGGCACAACAAAAGCCTCAGGCTGAGAGAGCCCAGCTGGGCCCATGGGCTGCTCTGAGCTCACCCAGACACGTAGGGAGCATCAACAGTCCTGCTCATGGCCAAGAGATCATCCCAAATGCCATTTCTTATGTTCAGGTTTGAAATAATTTCTCTCTCCTTCACTGTTCAGATTTCTCGGATTTCTCCCGACTTCACCAGTGAAAAAAAAATCACAACAACTCTGAGCAGCTCCTTGTACTTGGTCCCATTTGTGCTTTAATACTCAGATCCCTTCTCTCTGCCCTCTCCTACCCCAATTCTGCCACTTTGTTCCCCTCAAACATCACAGAATTCCAGAATGGTTTGGGTTGGAAGGACCTTAAAGCCCATCCTGTGCCACCCCTGCCATGGGCAGGGACACCTTCCACCAGCCCAGGTTGCTCCAACCTGGCCTTGGACACTTCCAGGGACCCAGGGGCAGCCACAGCTTCTCTGGGAATTCTATTCCAGGGCCTCCCCACCCTCCCAGCCAGAAATTCCTTCCCAACATCTTACCCAAATCTCCCCTTTTCCAGCTTAAAGCCATTCCCTGTGTCCTGTCCCTCCATGCCTTGTCCCCAGTCCCTCTCCAGCTCTCCTGGAGCCCCTTTAGGTCCTGCAAGGGGCTCTCAGCTCTCCCTGGAGCCTTCTCTTCTCCAGGTGAACCCTTCAGCTCTCTATCATGTATCTCTACACTTCACAATTCCCTCTCCTTCAGTTTTCCTCTGATTCCCTCCATCCCATGTTTTGCAATCCCAGATGCAAAATAATTTCTCTGCTGTTGATGTCTCTCACGCATAAACAAACATACATTTATTTCTCTTATTTATAAATAATTACACATTTATTTATAAATAAGAACAGAGGGTCAGAACCAGGAATTGTCCAGAAGGTGAATCCCAATGTGCATGTTTATATGGGAGTTTTGACTTGCACTGGAGGACTTTTCTAAGGCCAGGTTGGAGCAACCTGGGCTAGTAGGAGGTGGCAGGGGGTGGCACTGGATGGGTTTAAGGTCCCTTCCAACTCAAACCATTCTAGGATCTATGACTGTTTTCCCAAAAAACTCATTTTCTCCCCTGGGGCACCTGGAGGTGACAGGGAGGGGCCAGAGGAACCATCCCACCGCAGGGCTGATGGCTCCAGCTTTCCATGACAACACTCCCACCTCTCACACACAAAGGTCGCTCCCAGCAGCTGCTTTTTTTGGCTCTGTTCCAGTTCCAACCGGCTCCGAGGGTGGATGAGAACTGCCTGTAACAGTCTATCAGCATCTCACTGTCAAACCAAACATGAAATGTGTGAAAACCTGTCACAGAACTCCTTCACCGGGGGCTCTGGGTGGGCAGCACAGATGCTTTGCTGCCTCACAGCAAAGGCTCACAAATCACTCCTCTGTCTGCACAAAATACACAGATTTTTAGAGACCTTTAACGCAGCCACTCTGCACAGGCCCGAAATAATTTTCCACAGCAAGCCATTTTATATCCTGAAATAAAACCATGTTTTCTATCACCACCAGCATCTCCTGCGAGCTGAAGGATATTTTGTCTCTGAGCAAAGAGCTGCTGTGCTCTCTGTGGCATTACTGAGCTCCTGGTGCTCACAAAGCAATTATCTGGACATAAAGCAGCTTTCAGAGGTGAGAAGAAGCTGTGAGATGCTGGAGCAGAAGGGAAGGGTCCCTCTGCAGAGGGGCCTGGATAGGCAGGAGAGCTGGGCTGATTCCAAGGGGATGAGGTTCAAGCAGGCCAAGGGCCGGGTCCTGCCCTTTGGCCACAACAACCCCCGGCAGCTCCAGGCTGGGCCAGAGGGGCTGGAGAGCAGCCAGGCAGGAAGGGAGCTGGGAGTGGGGATGGACAGGGAGCTGAACAGGAGCCAGAGTGTGCCCAGGGGGACAAGAGGGCCAATGGATCCCGGCCTGGCTCAGGAACAGGGTGGCCAACAGGGCCAGGGAAGTGATTCCTGCCCTGGACTCAGCGCTGCTGAGGCCACCCCTGGAGTGCTGTGTCCAGCTCGGGGCCCTCAGCTCAGGAAGGACATGGAGGGGCTGGAGCAGGTGCAGAGGAGAGCAACGAGGCTGGGGAAGGGACTGGAGCACAAGTGCTGGGAGGAGAGGCTGAGGGAGCTGGGGGGGCTCAACCTGGAGAAGAGGAGGCTCAGGGGAGACCTCCTCACTCTCTGCAACTCCCTGACAGGAGGGGGGAGCCGGGGGGGGTTGGTCTCTTTTCCCAGGCAACTCTCAGCAAGACAAGAGGGCTCGGGCTTCAGCTGTGCCAGGGGAGGCTTAGGTTGATTAGGAAGAATTTCTTTGCAGAGAGGGTGCTCAGCCATTGGAATGGGCTGCCCAGGGAAGGGGTGGATTCTCCATCCCTGGAGGTGTTTAAGGACAGACTGGATGTGGCATCAGTGCCATGGGCTGGGAACCACGGCGGGGTTGGATCAAGGGTTGGACTGAATGATCTCGGAGGTCCCTTCCAACCCAGCTGATTCTGTGATTCTATGATGGGTCAGAGGGCACATTCCCCTCCTCCCAAACCTCCCAAATCGACTCCTCCCATTCCCAAGACCTCGAGGTGTTACCTGGAATGAGGTGGGGGGGTTGATGTTCACACGGGCTTGGTTCCAGTGCTGGCCCTTATTCCCACTCGAAGACCACAGGGGGTTCTCTATTGCAGTCTGACCTTTCAGCCTCAGGTAAACATTCAGGCTTCCTGGAAAAGAGGAGATCTGGAGTTGGTCAGGCCTTCCCAAGGAAGGTGGGCACAGCAGGGTCCCCTCCTCACCCCCATTCCCATTTTTTTCTGGGTCTGAACACATGGGGAGAGTTTCTTGTCATATATTCCAAACCTTTTCCAGTTGTGGAGGCTGAGAACTACACAACCCACCTGGGAGCCATTTTTACCTCTCAGTCCTCTCATTTTAATAAGTCCTGGAATGTGTGTCCCGTTTCAAAGTGCAGTTGAGATCCAAATAACCATTTATTTATTAGAAGTGGGGTGTTTTTTTTAGAAATGAGGCACCAGAAAAAGACATTTTGTTCCTGCTCTCCTGGGAGGGGGAGTCTGGAGTAAGCATTTCTTGAGTGTGGGGAAGATTTAGTGGCAACTAAAAAATCCAACCAGGAAAAAGGTTTGGAGAGAGAGTTGGGCTCATGGTTCAGGTTTTGCCCCATCCCTGGAAGTGTCCAAGCCCAGAGCAAGCTGGGCTAGTGGAAAGTCTCCCTGCCCATATCTAGATGATCTTTAAGATCCCTTCCAACCCAAACCTTCTATGATTTTCTGATAAAAACTGTCCAGCTTCCTGTTTACTCAGCACATCTTTAAGCTCCTGGGGTGCCCCGGAGCCTGGCAGATCTACCCCAGACATCGATGTGATGTGCCCTTACTGCTGCCAAGGGGTATTTTTGAAGGACAACAACATCCTCTGACTTAAAATCCCCTCAGAAAATTCCCTCCCTGTGGAGGAAAAGCCCCCCAGAGCTGTGTCTTTGCCCACTGCTGACCATGAAGTTACTGGTTCCCGCACAGACATTATTTACAACAGGTAAGAGATTTCATTTTTCATATTTATTCATATATATTTTTCATTTATCAGGGGTCAAGAATTCCCAGAGTTTGGAGATTTTGGTCCTATTTTCCTGCTGTTGTTGTGTTCAGATGTGTGGGGCAGTGGTGCCTCTTTGTTCTCTGTAAATCCTTATATCACACCCAAAACCACTGGTTTGTGGACACACTTCTCTCTCAGTAGCTGCTTTTCTTATACTTTATCCCAACCCTTTACTTTTCAACCCAAACACTTTGTCAGCTATTCCAGAAACACTCTTGGACCCTTTATATTCTGAATTTGCTCTTCATGGTCATATACCAGAAATAGGCTTGGTATGACCAGAGGGCCAGGAAACACCTTGATTTCATTTCTCAGGGATCAATAATTCCCATAACTTTGAGGTTTTGGTCCTATTTTCCCCACTGTTGTTGTCTGCAGATGTGTGGGGCAGTGGTGCCTCTTTGTTCTCTGTAAATCCTTACATCTGCCTTGATTTGAGAAGGTTCAGACAGTCAAGTTCACACAAGAGCAGTGGGTTTTTTTAGGGGGCTTGGCCTGGCAGCTGGAGAGCTCATACAAATGATATTTGCAATGCAAGCTCTCAGCTCTGAGGCAGCTGCACAGTGACTCAGCTCCTGCTCATAAAAACGTCTTATTTCCACCAAGAGCCAAACTCAGGGCCTTGAAAAACATCAAAAAAACCCATGTAATGGAGCACAAATACTCCCCTCACGGCCCTTTCGCCAGGGGGCCTGGGATGAGGCCTCACATCTTTCCTGGAGGAGCTGGGGGAGCTCCCACTGTGGAATTCCAGCTTGGGAATGCAGGGGAGGGGGCAGAGGCAGGAAAAAAGACCTAAAGCAAAAAGGGTTTGCCAAGGGAATGCTCAGGAGGGTTCCCTGCAGCCCAGGCTGGGGCTGAGACACAGGCCTGGGTAGGACTGGAGAGGCTGCTGGGCCTCATCCCTCTTCCAAACTTATTTAATATAATATAATATTATTATAATCATGGAATGGTTTGGGTTGGAAGGGACCTTTAAAGACTATCAGCTTCCAATCTCCTGCCATGGGCAGGGACACCTTCCACTAGCCCAGGTTGCTCCAACCTGGTCTTGAACACTTCTAGGGATCCAGGGGCAGCAACAGTTTCTCTGGGAATTCTATTCCAGCCCTTCTCCACCCTCCCAGCCAAGAATTCCTTCCCAATATCCCACGTATCCCTGCCCTCTGGCAGTGGGAAGCCATTCCCTGTGTCCTGTCCCTCCATCCCTTGTCCACAGTCTCTCTCCATCTTTCCTGTAGCCCCTTCAGGTCCTGCAAGGCCACAATCAGGACATTCCAAAGCTTCTCCTCTCCAGGCTGAACAATCCCAGCTCTCCCAGCCTTTCCTCCCAGCAGAGCTGCTCCATCCTCTGATCATCCTGGAGCCTCCTCTGGACCCATCCCAGCAGATCTGTGTCCTTAGATATGTTCAGATCTCCATCCATCTCCACTCCAGCTTCTCTGGGAATTCTATTCCAGCCTCTCCCCACCCTCCCAGCCAGCAATTCCTTCCCAATCTCCCATGTTTCCCTGCCCTCTGGCAGTGGGAAGCCATTCCCTGTGTCCTGTCCCTCCATGCCTTGTCCCCAGTCCCTCTCCAGCTCTCCTGGAGCCCCTTTAGGCCCTGCAAGGGGCTCTCAGCTCTCCCTGGAGCCTTCTCTTCTCCAGGTGAACCCCCACAGCTCTCCCAGCCCAAGACACAGGAATAATAACCCTGACACTGCCTGGAAATCTTATGGGTCCTACAGCAGAGAGATCACATATTAGATCATAAATTAGATATGAGGAAGGAATTGCTGGCTGGGAGGGTGGGGAGGCCCTGGCCCAGGTTGCCCAGAGAAGCTGTGGCTGCTCTGGATCCCTGGAAGTGTCCAAGGCCAGGTTGGAGCGACCTGGGACAGTGAAAGGTGTCCCTGCCCATGGAACAAGATGAGCTTTAAGATCTCTTTGACCCCAAAGCACTCTGTGTTTCTATGACAGACAAAGTCTCATTTAGCAGCTCTTGTGGATAAATCCATGAGCAGGGAATGCCAACAGCTGCCCTGCCTGGCCCTGCTCATTCTCAAAGGGGGATAATGAAGACCTTCCACACATTGGCTGCAAATTCCAGAGCCCGGTGAAGGGTCAAGGCTTCCAACAGCTCATGATGAAACAGTCAGTCTGTTCCAGCAATGAGATTTAGAATTATCCACAGGGGAGGAATCCTTAATAACATGTGATTCTGAAAAAATCTATTACCAATTAACTATTTCTCACAGAGGTTGGAGGCATCTCTGGGGATCATCCCATTCAATGCCCTGCTCAAGGCATGGCACATGAAAGCAGCTTTGCAGGGCCAGGGACAACTGGATTTTGGAATCTCCAAGGACAGAGACTCCCCCCCAGCCTCTCTGGGCAACCTGTGCCAGTGTTTGACTGCCCTCGGAATTAAAAAAAATGTTTATTTCTATGTTTAAATAGAAACGATTCTTTTTCAGTTTGTGCTCATTGCACTGAAATCTTAAAAATTTCATCACTCATTAGGTTTTCCTTTTCACGATCCTCACAGGAACAATATCAGGGACAGATTTCCCCTCTGGCCAACCAAATGGTTTCTATATTTGCTGACTTCATCATTTATTTCATGTGTTTCGCTTGATTTTGTCATTCTGAGGAGTTAAATTTTCAAATTAAGCAATCAAACACACGGTCGATGGTGTTAATTCCCTATTTTTTCTGTCAGTTTGCTCCTTAAAGACAGAATAAAATGTAATTTTATACTGCATGGGGCTCTGAGTAACCAGTTCTAGTGAAAAGAGGTGGAACGAGATGAGCTTTAAGGTTCCTTCCAGGGGGACCCTTCCTTTTCAACAGGAAAAAGGTGATCTCAGCAAAAAATGCTAATGACAGATATTACTGAAAAGGTAATCCAGGAAAAATACCCCAAAATACCCAAATCACACCCAAAATCACTGGCTTTTTTTCTTATACTTTATCCCAACCCTTTACTTTACAACCCAAATACTTTGTCAGGTGTTCCAGAAACACTCTTGGCCCCTTGATGTTCTGAATTTGCTCTTCATGGTCATATACAAGAAACAGGCTGGTATGACCAGAATGCAACCAGAATATGAGCAGAATTTGACCAGAAGCTGACCAGAATTTAACTAGAATTTGATCAGAATTCAACCAGAATACAACCAGACTTTCACCAGAATCTAACCAGAATGTGATCAGAATGCAATAAAAATATGACCAGAATACAACCAGAATATGACCAGAATTTAACAAGAATTTAACCAGAATATGACCAGAATTTAACAAGAATTTAACCAGAATATGACCAGAATTTAACCAGAATTTAACCAGAATTTAACCAGAATTTGACCAGAATTTGACCAGAATTTGACCAGAATTTGACCAGAATTTGACCAGAATTTGACCACAATATGACCAGAATTTGACCAGAATTTGACCAGAATTTGACCAGAATTTGACCAGAATATGACCAGAATATGACCAGAATATGACCAGAATATGACCAGAATATGACCAGAATATGACCAGAATTTGACCAGAATATGACCAGAATTTAACCAGAAAACGACCAGAATTTAACCAGAAAACGACCAGAAAACGACCAGAAAACGACCAGAACAAAACTAGAATTCAACCAGAATGTGACCAGAATTTAACCAAAATGTGATCAGAATTTAACCAAAATTTGACCAGACTGCAATTAGAATTCAACCAGAAGATGACCAGAATTTAACCAGAATATGTCCAGAATATAAGAATACAACCAGAATACGACCAGAATACGATTACAATTTAACCAAAATGTGACCAGAATTTAACCAAAATGTGACCAGAATTTAACCAAAATGTGACCAGAATTTAACCAAAATGTGACCAGAATTCAGACAGAATTCAGCCAGAATATGACCAGAATTCAACCAGAAAGTGATCAGAATTTAACTAGAATTCAACCAGAATGTGATCAGAATTTAACCAGAATTTAAGCAGAATATGACCAGAATGTGATCAGAATTTAACCAGAATTTAAGCAGAATATGACCAGAATGAAACCATAATACATCCAGAATTTAACCAGAATTCAACCAGAATGCACCCAGAGTACAACAAAAATATGACCAGAATTCAACCAGAAGAATTCAACCGGAAGAATTCAACCGGAAGAATTCAACCGGAAGATGACCAGAATTTAACCAAAATATGACCAAAATTTAATCAGAATTGCACCAGAATATGCCCATATAAAGCAGTTCATATATTTTCCCTGAGCATGTCAGGCTCAATCACTTCTCCCAATCAAACCCCAGCTCCTGCTGCAACCCAGAGCCGGGAGAATTCCCACCTGGGGCCGCATCCACCTTCTCCCGACGCCAAAAAAACCCCCAAATGAACTTGTCTGCTCCGTTTAAAATCCCAGCTCAGCCCGGGGGCAGGAGGAGCTTTGACAAAACCACCACCAGACCGCGCTGGGAGGATGAGTTTGAAATTTGAAATGAGTTTGCCCTTGAAATTTAGACAAAAACACATCCAGTCGGGTCAGCTCGACCCTGGAAAAGCTCTTGACACACCGAGCGCCCCGCGGGGATTTCGAGGACTTGGGAAAAATTGGTTGTCTGAGCTTTAGATTTTTTTTATATTTTTTATATTTTTTGCTGTCAGACCACGGGAAGAAATTACAGCTGCGTGTTGGAAGAGCTGGGGCTAAAAATAGACTTAGAGATACCCCTTGAAAACACGGATTTCTACGGCTTGGGAGCAAATTGTTCCTGACTTGTGCAAAGGAGGATGTGCTGCTGCATCACACACGTGAGGAATGTGCTGCTGCTGCCTCCCCCATCCCGAATTTAGGCAGGAATGACTCAAAATGCTCCTTTACAGCAAGAAAAATCCTTGATAATATCAAGTTTTGGCTTTTTAGGCTCTAAAATTCCCCACTCAAAACCTCAGTTGTGCAGGGAATTATTCCAAGATATAAGAGGGGCTCCTGTGGGATTCTGATTGGTGGAAATTGGAATTTTGTAATAATTTAGAAATTGGAATTTTGCAATAATTTGGAATATTCCCTGTTTAAAACCTCATTTATGCAGGAAACACTTCCCAGCTGTAAGAGGGGCTCCTGTGAGTTCCTGATTGGTGGGAACTGGGATTTTGTAACCATATGGAAAATTCCCTGCTCAAAACCTCATTCATGCAGGAAATGCTTCCCAGATATTAGAGGGGTTCCTATGGGTTCATGATCAGTGGAAATCAGAATTTTGCAATAATTCCAAATATTCTCTGCTCAAAATCTCATTTATACAGGAAACACTTCCCAGATATAAGAGGGGCTCCCGTGAGTTCCTGATCAGTGAAAATTGGGATTTTGCAATAATTTGGAAAATTCCCTGCTCAAAACCTCAGTCATGTAGGAAATACTTCCCAGATATAAGAGGGGTTCCTCTGGGTTCCTAATCGGTGGAAATTGGAATTTCACAATAATTTGGAAATTGGAATTTTGCAATAATATGGAAAATTCCCTGTTTAAAACCTCACGCAGGAAACTCCTCCTAGCTGTCAGAGGGGCTCCTGTGAGTTCCTGATCAGTGAAAATTGGGATTTTGCAATAACTTGGAAAATTCCCCGCTCAAAACCTCACTCATGTAGGAAATCCTTCCCAGATACAAGAGGGGTTCCTATGAGTTCATGATCAGTGGAATTTTGCAATAATTTGGAAATTGGAATTTTGCAATAATATGGAAAAATCCCTGTTTAAAACCTCACTCATGCAGGAAACTCTTCCCAGATATAAGAGGGATTTCTATGGGTTCCTGATCAGTGGAAATTGGAATTTTGCAATAATTTGGAAATCGTAATTTCACAATAATTTGGAATATTCCCTGTTTAAAACCTCATTTATGCAGAAAACTCTTCCCAGATATAAGAGGGGTTCCTATGGGTTCATGATCATTGGAAACTGGAGTTTTGCTGTCAGAGGGGCTCCTGTGAGTTCCTGATCACCCGGAACTGGAATTTTGCAGCAATTTGGATGCTCTCAGGCCTCTCTTTTAGGTTGTAACCAGCCCTGGAAGGTGCCGGGAGTCCTCCCCTGCTTTTCCTTCACCCCAGAGGCCACTTTTCCTGCCGTTTTTCCCCCAAAAGCCTGTCCCCCAGAGGTCCCCCTGGCTTTCTCTCACCTATGTGCTGTCCATACATGTGATAGTAGAAGCTGAAGCAATAGGCCGTGTTCGTGGCTCCGTAGGGATTTTTGGGAGCGACGCTGAACACAGGACTGACCAGTCTGGCCTTCTCCCCTTCCAGCCTGGGCCGGGACGTCTCGATGTACATGTAGAAACCTGGGGAAATCCAAATGGGAATCGTTAGGTTGGGATCTTCCACACCCTTCAAACGCAGGGCATGGCAGGATTTGATTAATTAATCCAGAGGCTCGATCGATTTTTCCCGTTTTTCTGCCATCCCGTGGATTCTGGGCCGTGTTTCTTCATATTAAGCTAATGTGTTTTCTGCAGCTGCTTCAAAATCACATTTTCCATGGAAACTGAAATCCAAACCAGCAGGTCCAGTCCCGGAAAAAAGCTCCCAAGTCCCGGAAAACAACTCCACTCCCAAGTCCCGGAAAACAGGTCCCAAGTCCCGGAAAACAGGTCCCAAGTCCCGGAAAACAGGTCCCAAGTCCCGGAAAACAGGTCCCAAGTCCATGTAATGTGTTAAAACACGAGCAAAGAAAAAGATCTTTATGAGGGGGTTCAGCCTTCAGGGTCCAGGTGGCAATTTGTCCCTGTAAACAGGGAGTGGGGGTGATTTGTAAAATAAAGGGAAAATACCCCGATGGAAACCTTTCAAGGAATATTTCCCACTGGCCACGTCAGTCACAAAGAAGAAAATATTCATTTATTGCGTTCCCGGACAGTGCAAACCACAGAGATTTTATTTATTTAACCCAACCGAGTGAATGTGATGCAGGAAAGGGGTTTTTTTTTCCCGTTTGGTTGTGCAAACAGGGGCCTAAAATAACCTGAGTTACTGCAGGATTTGAAAAATTCAGCACAAGGTGTTTGCCTTTTCAATGTAAACACACACTGCAGCGGAAAACCACGTTAACGGGGGAGCAGATGGAAAATTGCACATTTTAACAACACCCAGAGCAAAAACGGGGCCAAAAATCACCTGGTTGTGACAGGTTGAGAGAGTCCAAGTTGAGATTTAAATGTCATAAAGCAGAAGAATATTTGCAGATGAGCCAGGAGATTTCCCCAGCAGGATATAACGGGAAAGGATTCACTTGGAAAATGGCACAACAGAAACGAGGCAAGATGGTTGATGGCACCACTCTGGTATTATTATTCTTGGCATGACCTTAGAGCACCTTCCAGTACCTAAAAGGGGCTCCAGGAGATCTGGAGAAGGATGTGGGACAAAGAGGGACAGGACGAGGGGAATGGCTATAAATTAAAGGAGGGCAGGGCTAGATGGGATATTGGGAAGGAGTTCTTGGCTGTGAAGGTGGTGAGGGGCTGGGACGGAATTCCCAGAGAAGCTGGGATCCCTGGATCCCTGGAAGTGTCCAAGGCCAGGTTGGAGCAACCTGGGCTAGTGGGAGGTGTCTTGGGTTGGAACAATATGGACTTTAATGTCCCTTCCAACCCAAACCATTCTTTGATTCTATAATAAAATAAGTTTATCTGGATTTAAAAGTATCACCAACTTTTAGCCAGACACAGAACCACCCATAAAATAACACAACCCAAGGATGCTCAGGCAGGATCTGACCAGAGAGGGCTGCAATGAGATGAGATTTGAATGAAGTTAAAGAAAAAAAATATAAAATAAATATTCAGGCCAGGTTGGGGAAAAAAAAAAAAAAGGAAGTCAAAGTTTGCCATTTATTTAACAGGCAAACACTGGTTTCACGTGGAATACATTGGAAAAAGTTAGTGCTGAATATTCTTGGCACTAAAACATGACAGGAGAACAAAAATGGGGAAGAGGTCCTCAGGTTTAACCCAACACTTTTCTTAATACAAGAAACATTTCAATGGATCTGGATGGTGTTGAGCTGTTAATTAATGGGCAGGAGGAAGAGCCCTCCCAACCCAAACCATTCTTTGATTCTATAATAAAATACTTTTAAATCCAGATAAACTTATCACCAACTTTGAGCCAGACACAGAACCACCCATAAAATAACACAACCCAAGGATGCTCAGGCAGCAGCTGACCAGAGAGAGCTGGAATGAGATGGGGTTTGAGATCCCTTCCAACCCAAACCATTCCATGATTCCATGACCAGGAAACGGCTGAACTGGCCGTCCTGGCACAGCCCTGCTCCCGGTGCCAGCCCAGCAGGAGCACCAGGATCTCACGAACCTTCCTTGGAGCCCGTCCTGTCAGCGTTGGGCCCCGTGTTTGGGGTGTACTTGGTGTCCCTCGTGGCAGTGCTTTGTTTAGTCCAGTCAAAGTTATCCGTGTCGTCTTGGGTGAAAAGGCAAATATTCCCGTCCTCGAAGCCACAGTGGAACTCTCCTGCCGACACAGCGAAGGGCAGAAATTCAGTGGCCAAAGCTGTTCCTCCAACCCTCGTTTTTCAAAGTATTAATTACAATGAACACATTGGGATGATGCTCAATACCAGCAAATAGGAGTATTTGTGAATACAAATACATGTACTTTTATTTTCCGTTGGTTTCTAGTGTTTAATGTCGTTTTCTTTCGCAGCAACCTCAACAAAACGGAAATCAAACAAAATGTCATCAATCTGTGCTGGTGCTGCTTGAAATCATATTTAAATCTTATTGCACAGCTCGTCTTCTCTCATATTCAGGTTTACACATTTAGGGTAAACATTTACACATTTACATATTTATACAATTTTTTTTAATGCAAATTTATATATTTATTCAGTTTTAGACACAAATGTATGTATTTATACATTTTAGAGGTGTCATTTCTTCTTACCCGGATTGCATTCCTAAAAAGCTGGGAAGAACGGGCACCATGTCCATAACACATGAACCATGGGGGAAAAAGTGGGAAGTGGATTATTTTTGTTTAGGGATAAGAAGATCAAAATCTAAACGTTATCTCCAAGTGGCATCTCCTAAATTATCCTTAATTTCAGTAGGGTTGGGAAAGGGAATTGGGGTGAAAAATGAGAGCAAAGGAGCTTCAGGGCTGATGGGAAGAACATCCCTAAAAATCAGGACATGGATGGATTGCTCAGGAAGAGCACTGGGATCCCATCACTGGATAACATTAATCAAGTAGAGGAATACCTGGAAAAAAGGTTTAGGTCTATCTGCACCCATATGGGCAGGACAGGGGACTGTGTCCTGTCCTGAAGACACCTCCTGGACTTGCATCGGGAATTCTGAGGTGGACTTGAGTTCTAGGGGTTAAAGTGGAGGTCTAAAGAATTAAAAATTGCCAAGAACCCCAGAAAGGATCACTGGGATCCTCTCCTGCAGGGAACAGAGGATCCAGGGCAGTGGGTTACGATGGGATGAGAAATTCCTCCTGAGGGATGTTTAGGAACCAAAATAAATAAAAATTTGGAAGTTCAGCTCTCACTGCAGAGCAAAATAAAACCTGCAAAAGCTTCACGTGCATGAACAACTCCCGCTGAGTTTACTCTTCCAGCAGAGTCAATTGATTTATCTGGGAAAACAAAGAAATCTCCCTTCTCCTGGGAGAATGCAGCTGCCTGCACATGGTGTCAGCCCCTGCCCGGTTGAAAGGGGGGCAATTTATATTCATTGTTCTGAGGAACTCAAACACCCACAGCCCTGGGGGATTATTCATCTCTGTTTCACTGAGAAGGTGGATAAATGTTTGCAGGTTTGGGGAACTATAAATCCAAACTATAAATCCACTTAAGCCACTGGAGCTTCCCCGGTAATCAGTGAGGACAGAGGGACCTGGGGCTTAGCTTGGGCTTGTAGTGCTAAACAAGAACCTTGGGCTGAGGCTTAGTTACACTCAGGTGATAGTGCAGGCTCAAAAGCAGGCTGGGAAAAAACCATTCCAAACCACAAGGTGCTTAAGGAATGATTTCCAAGCCTTATTCTACTCCTGGCCAAAGAAAGCACAAGGCCAATGGGAACCTGAGGGGATTCAGGAAGAGGGTTATGAGCAGGTCCCTCTGCTCAGCCCTGGAGTGCTTTGTCCAGCTCTGGGCTCCTCTGGATGAGGAAATCATAGAGCTCCTGGAAGATGATTCTCCTACGGAGATGATGAAGGGCCTGGGGCATCTCTGAGGGAGCTGGGGCTGTTCAGCCTCCAGAGGGGACCTCCCCAAGGGCTGGCAGGACCTGCAGGGAGGGTGTTGGATTCCAAAAACTGGATATGGGAAAAAGGAAAACTGCTAAGTTTAAACAAAGCCTTGGGCTGACAGAGACTGGGGAAAAAAAACCTCCATCCAGAGTCCAGCTAAGGATCCATGGATGTCATGGGTTTGGAATGTCCTGCCCAAGCCTGGAGAAACCACGTCCTGACCTCATCAGACCTCTGTGTAAAACCCATTGTGTTCTCCCTTTTTTGCATGTGTATTCTCTGTATCCCTTGCCCAATACCTAATCCCCCCTGGAAAATGCCCCAAGTAGGGTTTTTCCCATGAGGTAATTCCTAGGACCCCAAGATGTGTTAACCTGGGTTTTCCCTTGATGCCACCCCGTGAAAACCCCTGTTTAGAATAAACCCAACCTCCTTATGAATATGTAACACCCTTGTTAAATATGTAAACCCTGAACCTCTAAAAACGAACTTGTGAGTCCAAATAAACTATTCCAGTTTTCTGCCTCTGCTGGGATCATGTTGGCATTATTGACTCGCTCCAGGAGGGGGTAGAGGATGGCCCAGGCTCTGCTCGGGGGGGCCCAGCAATGGCACAGCAGGAACAGGCAGGAACTGATGCCCAGCAAGTGCCACCTGCACAGGAGGAAGAACTTCTTGGCTGGGCAGTGACCCAGCCCTGAGCAGATTGGCCAGAGAGGGGGGAGTCTCCTCCCTGGGGATATTCCAGAGCCCTCTGGACACAATCCCTGTGCTCTGGGATGGCCCTGCTGGAGCAGGGAGGTGGGATCAGATGACCCATCCTGGGTCCTTCCAGCCTGACCCATCCTGGGATTCAGTTTTGCCACAGACAGGTGGAAAATTCTCTTTTCCCTCTCCTCCCTGAATACTTTGAGATTCCCTCCTGAGCAAATCCTGCTCACCTCTGGATCAGGATATCAGCAGATAAATACCCTTAACACTAGATGATACTACATCAAATAAATTCCCCAAATAAATGCCCCAAATAAATTCTAGTTCCAGATAAATTCCCCGATATCCTGAAAAAACCGAAATAAAGGGACCGAACCAAACAGCTCTGTAATACTCCAATTCCACAGGCAAACATAACACTGCCAGGATATTAGGAAAATCCTCCCTGGGGATATTCCAGAGCCCTCTGGACACAATCCCTGTGCTCTGGGGTGGCTCTGCTGGAGCAGGGAGGTGGCACCAGATGGGATCCTTCCAGCCTGACCCATCCTGGGATCCTGCAGCTCTCCAGGACAGTCAGTGTAAAACACAACCCCATCAAACCAAGTTATCACACAAATGCAGTTCCCAGAAGTTTCCTTGGTTATCAGCACCTCAAGGAGATTGACTTGATTTCTCAGTAAATGCTTCAACATTCTTAGATCCTCCAGGAGAATTTATTCCCTAAATTATTCCCTGTTTCTTAACTGGTAGGGAGGAGGGAGAACTGAGATTTGGTTATCACTGGTTGTGTGATAACTACATGATGGGGAGCCAGTATCAGGACCTTGGTTTGGTTCTGGAAATAGGAATTTAAAGGATTTAATCCTGAATTTTAAGGATTTAAAGGGTTGAAATTAAATTTGAAAATTTTAAGGGTGTAAATGATTTAAGGACAAAGGGGCAATATATTAAAAAAAGTCACTCAATGGAGGAGCCCCACCAAGAGTTGGGCTTCTCATCTCCAGGAACACTTTTTACACGACTTGAGCTCCAAATTCTCTTGGTTTACACCCTATTTTGTGCATTTGCTTCCCCCTCCACTCACACAACCCCTTCAAACAGCAGGAAGTTGCTGTTTCTACCCAATGGGATGAAATGAAAAGGGAAAACAGTAAGTGAAGGAGAAAAATCTTGACTCCCAGCTCCAGTCCTGCAGCAAAGGGAATCAACACAGAGGATTTTCAGCCATTCAGCAGTTCCTCCACTGCCCCTCCAACACCTTAAAAGCTTTGGTGTGTCACACCTTGCCCTCAGAGCTTCATTAAGAAATTCCACATCAGCAGAACAAAAGGTTTTCCTTCAGGTTAAAGAAAAGTAAAAAATAAAATAAATATTCAGGCCAGGTTGGGGGGGAAAAAAAGAAAAGGGAGTAAAGTTTGCCATTTATTTAACAGGCAAACACTGGTTTCACGTGGAATACACTGGAAAAGGTTAGTGCTGAATGTTCTTGGCACTAAAACATGACAGGAGAATAAAAATGGGGAAGAGGTCCTCAGGTTTAACCCAACACTTTTTTAATGCAAGAAACAGGAGCATTTCAATGGATCTGGATGGTGTTGAGCTGTTAATTAATGGGCAGGAGGAAGAGCCCTCCCAACTCAAACCATTCTTTGATTCTATAATAAAATACTTTTAAATCCAGATAAACTGATCACCAACTTTGAGCCTGACACAGAACAACCTACAAAACAACACAACCCAAGGATGCTCAGGTAGCATCTGACCAGAGAGGGCTGGAATGAGATGGGCTTTGAATGAAGTTAAAGAAAAAAATATAAAATAAATATTCAGGCTAGATGGAAAAAAAAAAAAAGGAAGTCAAAGTTTGCCATTTATTTAACAGGCAAACACTGGTTTCACGTGGAATACATTGGAAAAGGTTAGTGCTGAATGTTCTTGGCACTAAAACATGACAGGAGAATAAAAATGGGGAAGAGGTCCTCAGGTTTAACCCAACACTTTTCTTATCCAAGAAACAGGAGCATTTCAATGGATCTGGATGGTGTTGAGCTGTTAATTAATGGGCAGGAGGGAAGAGCCACCCCTTCCCAAGTATGGCACTAATGATGGTGCTAATTAACATCAGTGACAGTGGTCAATTAGGGTCATAGTGGATTCAGGTTATTAATAATTTCATTGCCAATTACGGCAAACTCTGAACCGTTCTCAAGGTGAAACACTCACTTCACTGTGAATTTTTGGCATCTATTCCACAGAATTCAAGCTGGGTGTGACTCCCTTAACATCAAATCTCTTCCATTATTCACATGTGACATCTTAATTGTACAAGTGGGGATGAAACCCTCGTGGTTTACATTAAATATGGTTTAATTATAAATGTTAAACGGTCGATATTATATGTTAAAAATGAAAGGTAGATGTGAGGCTGCATCTCAAAGTTTAAGTCTTTTGATGCTGTTTGTTTATGTGCAGCAGGAATTGCATAAAAAGGAAGGATTGAGGCAATGTGAATATTCCAGAATTGAAGCAGGAAGAACATGACTCCAGTTTCCCGTGCAGGAATCTCGTCCTGGTTGGATGCAGCTCTTACTCTTCGTTCACAACAATGTGAATAAAATGAGAGATCAGCCCAACAGGTTTAGGAACAACAGAGTTCTTGGAGACAGCACAGAAAAGGGACGGAAAAGGGAGCTGGGGGGGCTCAGCCTGGAGCAAAGGAGGCTCAGGGGGGACCTTCTGGCTCTGCAACCCCCTGACAGGGAGGGGGAGCCGGGGGGGGGTCGGGTTCTGCTCCCAGGGAACAAGGGACAGGAGGAGAGGGAACGGCCTCCAGCTGTGCCAGGGGAGGCTCAGGTGGGACAGGAGGAGGAATTTCTCCCTGGAAAGGGTGGTGAGGCCTTGGCAGGGGCTGCCCAGGGAGGTTTGGAGTGCCCATTCCTGGAGGGATTTCAAAGCCCTGTGGATGTGGCACTTGGAGACAGGAGTGGCCTTGGCAGTGCTGGGGGAACAGAGACAGGGGACAGAACCTCTGTTCTGCAGCTCCCAGGTTTGAACCCACGTGCAGACCAAGATTTCCTTCCTGGCAAAGGATTCCGCTCAAAAAAATCTTTTGGGGAAAACAATCAAAGCCAAATTTTCCCGTGTTTTTGGTCATCTGGAAGAAGCGACACCGGGTCCCCCGTGCTTCGGGTGGACAAACCTTCCCACCTCTCTTTCCCATCCCTGCCTGAGCTCACACATTCCCTATTTCCAGGGCTCTTCAGGTGCCATCCACACTCCACCACGAGCCTACAAGAGCTACAGAGACAGCCTAAAAATCAGTTTGACATCTTAAAATCACTTGGGATTGCAACTCATTTCTTCTCAACATCACAGAGCTCATCTTTAATATGTTAATTAACAAGAGCCTCATCCACTGCTCATTAAAATCCATGGGGGTGGTTCCTCCAGCTCCTGAGAGCTCTGAACTAAGCCCTGATGGATTATTCATGTGCTGGACAAGATCTTCTGCAAATAGGTTTAAAATTTACAGAAAGGCTCAACTGTTGAGTCTGAGACGGAGAGAGAGGCTCAAACAACCCAATCCTGATCCCACTGGGCTTCCCTACAGGAATAATTGGAGAGTGAACCCCCATTTCCTTAGCAGAAATATTTTTGGGAGACCGACCCCCATTTCCTAAGCAGGAATATTTTTGGGAGACCGACCCCCATTTCCTAAGCAGGAATATTTTTGGGAGACCGACCCCCATTTCCTAAGCAGGAACATTTTTGGGAGACCGACCCCCATTTCCTAAGCAGGAACATTTTTGGGAGACCGACCCCCATTTCCTAAGCAGGAACATTTTTGGGAGACCGACCCCCATTTATTTTTTAAGCAGGAACATTTTTGGGAGACCGACCCCCATTTATTTTTTAAGCAGGAACATTTTTGGGAGACCGACCCCCATTTATTTTTTAAGCAGGAACATTTTTGGGAGACCGACCCCCATTTATTTTTTAAGCAGGAACATTTTTGGGAGACCGACCCCCATTTATTTTTTAAGCAGGAACATTTTTGGGAGACCGACCCCCCTTTATTTTTAAGCAGGAACATTTTTGGGAGACCGACCCCCATTTATTTTTTAAGCAGGAACATTTTTGGGAGACCGACCCCCATTTATTTTTTAAGCAGGAACATTTTTGGGAGACCGACCCCCATTTATTTTTAAGCAGGAACATTTTTGGGAGACCGACCCCCATTTATTTTTTAAGCAGGAACATTTTTGGGAGACCGACCCCCATTTATTTTTAAGCAGGAACATTTTTGGGAGACCGACCCCCATTTATTTTTAAGCAGGAACATTTTTGGGAGACCGACCCCCATTTATTTTTTAAGCAGGAACATTTTTGGGAGACCGACCCCCATTTATTTTTAAGCAGGAACATTTTTGGGAGACCGACCCCCATTTATTTTTTAAGCAGGAACATTTTTGGGAGACCGACCCCCATTTATTTTTTAAGCAGGAACATTTTTGGGAGACCGACCCCCATTTATTTTTTAAGCAGGAACATTTTTGGGAGACCGACCCCCATTTATTTTTTAAGCAGGAACATTTTTGGGAGACCGACCCCCATTTATTTTTTAAGCAGGAACATTTTTGGGAGACCGACCCCCATTTATTTTTTAAGCAGGAACATTTTTGGGAGACCGACCCCCATTTATTTCCTAAGCAGGAACATTTTTGGGAGACTAAACCTCATTTCCTAAACAGGAATATTTTTGGGAGACTGATCCCCATTTCCTAAGCAGGAATAGTTTTGGCCTATTAAAATCAAAATTTTCATAAAAAAGTAATAAATAACACATAAATAAATAAAGTTTTGGCACATTTTGGCTTATTAAAATGAAGACTCTTGGCAGAATATGCTGGGAAAGGGGATGTGGGATGCAATGGAAAGGGGAATATTTATAATTTACTTTTGAACTGCGAGGGACAACAACTGCAAGGACAGCTCTTCACACACATGAAAAATAAAAAGGTAAATAAATAAATACTCACGTAGGTGAGGATTCACTGGAGCTGGAAAACAAAGCAAAAATAAAATTAGCACAAAGAAAAAAAAAATCTGACTGCTCAAGATGCAGATTATCCCAAATTTCCTGTTGTTCCCTTCCCCATGGCAGGAGGTGGGATGAGATGGGCTTTAAGGTCCCTCCCAACCCAAACCCCTCTGGAATTCTGGGATAAAGAGGTGAGTGGAAACAAGTGAAGGGTTCAGCTGCTCTGCTTTGTAACCACTGAAAACTGGTTGATTGTGGTAATTAAAACCAGCAGCTAAATCTTTAATCAAGATCCAAGTCTACATGAAAAGCAACATTATCTGCAAATGTCAGTGCTTTACATGGACAAGGCTGATTTCCTCCTATTATAGGAATTATTCTCACTTACTTTTGATAACACTGGATCACACTGGGAATGAGTGCCAGTTCAAAGTTAGAAATATTATCATTTATGCACTGTTTGGCACCAGTTTCTTTTTCTGGGGCTACAAACGTGGTGATAATAACAATAAAATAATAATAATAACAATAATAATAATAATAATAATAACTACAGCAGTCAATCATAACTACAACTATATATTTTTCTTTCAGACAGAATCTGGGTGGTGACTAAATCTCATGTGAAAACAAGTGAGCTGGACCACAAAGCAACTGGTCACCACCATCTGTGGGTGCAAATCTTCATCATCATCCATTTGTTCTCCCTGTGAGCAGGGACAGCACCCAGGGAAGGGCTGGAGCTGTGCCAGGGCAGGGTCAGGTTGGATCTCAGGGAAAGGCTCTTCCCCCAGAGGATGGTTGGCACTGCCCAGGCTCCCCAGGGCAGTGGGCACGGCCCCAAGGCTGCCAGAGCTCCAGGAGGGTTTGGATGATCCTCTGGGGCACAGGGGGGGACTCTTGGGGATGTTCCTGTGCAGGGCTGAGGGTTGGACTGGATGATCCTTGTAGGTCCCTTCCCACTCAGGATATTCCATGATCCCATGAGCTGCTGTTACAAGAGGCCAACTCTACACCCCATTAGAGTATTAACATTACTATTACTGACTTTTTTTAGCATTTAAAATTAACCATTATTAACATAAGGGAGTTAATATGACCTCTTTAATCACTTGTTAACCTTAAAAATATTTAAGTGCACGTCAAAAACCATCATGGCTGGAGATAGGCTTGGATAGGCTGGATCCATGGGCTGATTCCAAGGGGATGAGGTTCAAGCAGGCCAAGGGCCGGGTCCTGCCCTTTGGCCACAAGAACCCCCGGCAGCTCCAGGCTGGGCCAGAGGGGCTGGAGAGCAGCCAGGCAGGAAGGGAGCTGGGAGTGGGGATGGACAGGGAGCTGAACAGGAGCCAGAGTGTGCCCAGGGGGACAAGAGGGCCAATGGATCCCGGCCTGGCTCAGGAACAGGGTGGCCAACAGGGCCAGGGAAGGGATTCCTGCCCTGGACTCAGCGCTGCTGAGGCCACCCCTGGAGTGCTGTGTCCAGCTCTGGGCCCTCAGCTCAGGAAGGACATGGAGGGGCTGGAGCAGGTGCAGAGGAGAGCAACGAGGCTGGGGAAGGGACTGGAGCACAAGTGCTGGGAGGAGAGGCTGAGGGAGCTGGGGGGGCTCAGCCTGGAGAAGAGGAGGCTCAGGGGAGACCTCCTCACTCTCTGCAACTCCCTGACAGGAGGGGGGAGCTGGGGGGGGTTGGTCTCTTTTCCCAGGCAACTCTCAGCAAGACAAGAGGGCTCGGGCTTCAGCTGTGCCAGGGGAGGGTTAGGTTGGAGATTGGGAAGAATTTCTTTGCAGAGAGGGTGCTCAGCCATTGGAATGGGCTGCCCAGGGAAGGGGTGGATTCTCCATCCCTGGAGGTGTTTAAGGACAGACTGGATGTGGCATCAGTGCCATGAGCTGGGAACCACGGCGGGGTTGGATCAAGGGTTGGACTGAATGATCTCGGAGGTCCCTTCCAACCCAGCTGATTCTGTGATTCTATGATCAGCTTTAGTGTTTTCACCTCACCCACCGAAGTTTTAATGGGACTTCACAGCCAGTTCCCATCAAAGAGGCTGACACAGATTTCCATAAAGCGATGGAGATAACGTTGAAACTGCTGTTCCAAGATGTACCTGCTGTTCCTCTGAGCCATCTCTGCTTTGAATTACCCTCCAAAACATTCATTAGAGCTCCTCCACTTGTCCTGTCTGTATTTCCTTGACAGACTGTGCTCACCAGCACGGTCTCACACGGAGCTCCCGAAGAATCTGCCAAGTGATGTTTGGCTGGGATTATCAGTGTCACTCCCACTGTGAGAATTGCTCTTTTCTCCTGTCCTTCCATGTGCAGAGCAGAGAATAATTCATGGCAGGCATGGGATTTGCTTGGGAAATCCTTGTGCCACGGGTAAGTTTGTGATTCACGGCACTGGAAGCTGCAGAGGTTTTATTTTGTATTTACAGCTCCCGCTTGGGATGGTAGGAGATGCAGAAAAAAATAATTACTGAGGTCTTCCTGCTCTAATAGGCTCTTTATTTTGGATATTCAACATTGGGAGCTGTTATTTTTCTGTATTATTTTATATATTAGCCATTTCCAGGGTAATTTTCAAATTTTAAAGGCAATTTTGCGTCCAAAGGTGTGTGACCCAATAAACCTGAACTCACAAATAGGATTAATGTGGCTTTACTTAAACGGTCTAAAAGTTAAGACACCTCATCTTAAAGTGTTACTGGAGCAGTTTTAAAGCCACTGGAGGGACATGGGCATGTCCAGAGGGTGGAAAAAAACCCAGAGGAGCCTTTTCCTCTTGAATGAGCAGCAAACACAATGAACGCTCCAGAAATGTCCTGTTGATCCTTCCACACTTCACAATCATCCTACAGAAATCACTCCTGCCTGGTACCAACTCAAGATTGTCCTCCTAAAAAAAAACCAGCTTAAGCTGCCCAAGTAAAACCTGGGCAGTGCATGGTCCATTTATCCTCAATTTGCTCAAAAAATCAGACTGGGCTGGGAAAGTTAATGCATTCCTTCAATGCAAAAAGCCACATTTTTAGCAGCTTTCACCACAGAGTGTCTGATCTGCTTTTCACACTGGCTGCATTTCTTTAGGATGGGGTGAAATCCTGTTAGGCTGGCGAGAGTTCCAAAAAAAATAAAACGAGGCAAACAACGTTTGCGGTGGGAATCCTCAAAAAATACAAATCTATCAGCATTTCAAACCTAAAAAATGAACTTTCTCCCTCTGAGGGTGATGGAGCACCAAAAAAGGCCGCACAGAGAGGTTGGGAAGTCTCCGTCCTTGGAGAAAGGACATCCCTGGAGCTTGGAACAACCTGGGCTAGTGGAAGGTGGGCGGAGGTTTGGAACAGGATGGTCATTAAAACCCTTCCAACCCGATGGATTCTAGGATTCTGTGACAATTCCCTGGGTCCTGGTTCTCCAAAAAGGGTATTCCTGACGGGGTGGGCTGAGGAAGAAGAGCTGACACCGCCGGAGGCCAGTTCTGCAGTGCTGCTCCAAACTGAACACACGGGGACAAACTCACCCCAAATCCCACTGAACACAGGAAAATGCAAACGTTTCCCTCCTTGCCTGAGGTCTCACGACTTAAAAAAAGTGGATAATGGGAGAAAAATGTAAAAAACCCTCTTAATTCTTCTCAGGAACGTTCTCCTCATGCCTTTTATTCCCTGGGTGTTGTACAGAATGACTCCTCACACTGCTGCAGGTCGGGTGCTGTGCATCCCACCAGCCCATTAACTGCTCCTCTAACATTCCAGCTCTGCAGTTGATAAGCACTGGATTTGCACTGTGATAAGGTGTGTGAGATCATTATTTTCCACTTGGAGCTCTAACACCCAGAAACCAGCCTGGTAATAGTTTGCTGGCACCACTCGGGGAGAGAAAAATGGGGATTTTTAAGCACACAAAGCCCCAGTGGCTCTGGGATCCCTCTTCAAAGGGCAGTCACTGTGGGTTTAGCTCTTTGATAAACATCTGGTTCAGGATTTGTGAAGCTGGGAATTCATCAGGACCCGGGTGCTGCTCCAAAAGCAGCCTCTTCCGCCCTCCTGGGTGTCTGGATTTGGTGTTGGCACCTCCTCGGCACGTTTGAACTGGGGTGTTATTCACATCTGCACCGATGGCAGAGAGCAGCAGAAACATTTGCAGGGGACAAAACACTCCTTTTATGCTCCAAGGGAATGTTCTTCCTGCCAGGCAGGGGTTGGAAACGGGAATCACATTGTGTTGCAAGTGAAAGCTCCAGCTCAGCTCGGCCGGGACCTCAATCGACCTCCGGAGAGTTGCCAAAATCCAGACACGGCCAAAAAAGAGCAGGAGGGACTGAGGGACCAAAAGGGTGGGTTTGGCTTCTTATGAGAGCACTGGTCAGTGCATAAGTCATGGGGGGAATTTTTGGGGTCCATGGGAGGGCAGTGGCTGGTTGGGAGGATATAATTATCTCCATCGCAGCCAGCACGGAGATAAAAGGGATTCCCAAATTTTGCTGCAGAGAAACCCCAAATATCTGCATGAAGATTCAGTTCCTGATTTTTGGGAAGACTCCGAGTCTTTCCCTTGTGTGTGTCCAAAGAGACCACACTCCTACCAGTGCCAGGAGACAGGGACTTATCAGGGTAAAAGGGTCCAACAAGGAGCCAAAGTCCCACAGGCATCGCAGCAGAATCTCCATCTTCTCCTCATTTGTGTGGTCATGGATCTAGAAACAAGTCATCCTTGTTTATCCTGTTTATTCCCATCCCTGGAAGTGTCCAAGGCCAGGCTGGACGGGGCTTGGAGCAACCTGGGCTAGTGGAAGGTGTCCCTGCCCATGGCAGGGGGTGGAATGAGATGAGCCTTAAGTCCCTTCCAGCCCAAACCATTCCACGAGTTTATTATTCCAAGTCCTTCCTTTAGCCGGGATTTTGCCCTCAGGAGCTTTGGGAAATGTAGACTCTTCAAACCCTTTCCTGTGGCAGGTGGATCCCAAGATTCACCCACCCCCAGTAGCAGCAGATGTGGCATTTAATGAAATGGCCCCTCCAGCCTTTACAACTGAGATTTGAGCTCCTTAATGGGATTTTTTTTCCCCTTGACATTAAACCAGTGATAAAACTAATTGATGATGAGATTGAGGAGGGCTGAGCTCATCAGTGCTCATGAAGAATTGCACAAGGGATGCACCAGATATTCAATTTTTTTTTCAGATTCATTCACTCCTTTGTTCAATAATGATTTTGGAAAGCAAGTCTTGATGTGTAGGTTGGTTTTGGGTCTTCTGCTGAGTGGGATGTCCTGCTTTGGGCTCTCTGTGAGCACTAATCAGTGCTGGATCCAGCTCCTGGAGCAACTGGAGCTACACTTGGCCTGTATCCACACGGCTTTTTCCCTGTGGGATTGGCAACATTCCTCATGAAAGGATCATGGAATGATTTGGGTTGGAAGGGACCTTAAAGCCCATCTAGTTCCAACCTCCTCTTCAAGGTACCTCCTGCCCCTCAGTGTACTTTTTACAGCAGAAAAACAAACAAACAAACAAGAGTCAGTTATTCATTAAATAAATACTCTGACAAAGGTATTTTGAGGGGTTTAACAGAGAAATTAATTCCTGGGAATACTGGGAGACTGCATGGAAAGATGTCTGGAAACTCCCTTTTTCTTGTTAAGATTCGAGCAGACAAATCTTTTGTGATTTGTAACCTTTCAGAGGAAAATGTGAAAATGTCCTTTGTGTTATATATTATATAAATTTATACATTACATAAACCTGCATGGCACTAGAAACAGCCACCTTTTTAAAAGAAAATAATTCACAAGAAAATAATTCACAATAAAATGATTCACAATAAAATAATTCATGTGAAAATAATGCACGTGAAAATAAAACCTTCTCCACAGTGCTCATTCTGAGGGGAAAAAAAGGCATTTTGATATCACAGCACTGTTTTGACACCTTCAGACTATTTGTTTTGTGGATTTTTTCTTCAGAACTCGTCGTCCTTCAAAGAGTTCCAAGCAAGAACCGACTCGAAATGAGCAATTAGAAATGAACACTGATTTTTTCCTTTATTTCCTTTTTTCTATTTTTTTCCTTTCTTTCACAAAGAAATTGGAGATGATTTTGAATTTGGTCTGTTCAGATTTTTTTTTTTTTTTTGCTTTTTGTTATTTGCTTTTTTTTGTTTGCTTTTTCTTGTTATGAACCTCCCCAGTGGTGAAGGCTTTAATTTCTACCCAGTTCTACCCGGATCCATCGTTTTGATGGATTATTTTAGGATTGGGAACGTTCAGACCCCGCCCAGCAGACCCAGAACGTGCCAATAAAACATTTCCCGGCACTCAAAGTTCTTACCACTGTATTTGATGACCCGAATTGTGGAGTCCCCCTCCCCAAATCTGGTGATGGGGGTCAGTCTGACTTCGTAGGCCTCGGGCTTGATGAGCTCGGTGAGGTTGTAGGTGATCAGTTCTCCCTTCTGGATGTTTCCGTTCACGGTGATTTCCTGCTCCCACCAACGCTGCTGGCCAGCCTAAAAAACCAAAAGGAGAATTCCAATATCAGAGAGATTTGGGACAGGTTCTGTCTTCACCTCAGAAACGAGTGGAAACCACCCAGAAGGATTCGAGATACAACAAGACCAAGAATCTCCTTTAAATAACCCACCTGAGCATTTTGGGAATGAACAAATGAGACCAAAAATTGGGAATCCCTTTTATCCAGAGGCCACTCCTCCTGTCCTCAAAACTGTTGCTCAGTCCAGGTCATCCCATCAGCTTCCCCAGGGGGAATTTTCTCATTCCCAAATGTTATTCCTTCAAACTGAACAAGTTAAATGGACTCTCAGGACTTGTATCCCTATTTCTTGAAATAACCCACCTGAGCATTTCTATAGTGAACAAATGAGAACACAAATTGGGAATCTATTTTATTCCAGAGGCCACTCCTCCTGTCCACTCTCCACAGAGGTCCTGCAGCAAACCTGGCACAGCCCAGTGGCCCTGGGATGGGGTTTGGAGCGGGAAAAAAGCAGAATTAACCCAATTCATGAGCATTTTGGACACTCACCACACAGAGGCAACAAAAGTCTTTCCCTCAGGAATGTGTGGGAGCAGACACAGAGCTGTGCGACCTCAAACCACCCAGAAGGATTCGAGATACAACAAGACCAAGAACCTCCTTTAAATAACCCACCTGAGCATTTTGGGAATGAAAAAATGAGACCAAAAATCGGGAATCCCTTTTATCCAGAGGCCACTCCTCCTGTCCTCAAAACTGTTGCTCAGTCCAGGTCATCCCATCAGCTTCCCCGGGGGGAATTTTCTCATTCCCAAATGTTATTCCTTCAAACTCAACCAGTTAAATTGACTCTCAGGACTTGTATCCCTATTCCTTGAAATAACCCACCTGAGCATTTTGGTAACAAACAAATGAGATCATAAATTGGGAATCCATTTTATCCTCCTGTCCTCTCCTCGCAGAGAGGATCCTGCAGCAAACCTGGCACAGCCCAGTGGCCCTGGGATGGGGTTTGGAGCAGGAAAAAAGCAGAATTAACCCAATTCAGGAGCATTTTGGACACTCACCACACAAGGGAGACAACAAGGAATCATCACCTGGTTTGTGATGGCAACTCAAACACTCCAGAACAAGCTGGGCCATTTTTAAATACTCACTAAACCCTCCATTTCTTCAAAAATCTGCCCCTTACATTTAAAATCTTCTTGTAAAAATGTTAAATAACCTCTATGTTTCCTCTCAAAATTGCAGCTCATTCCAGGTCATCCCATCAGCTTCCTGAGGGTGAATTTTCTCTCTCCCAAATGTTATTCTTTCAAACCTGAGCAGGAAAATGGACTCTCAGGACTTGTATCCCTATTCCCTCCATCATTTTAAAACAACACTGGCCAACTGCAAAGGAAAATACGTTTTCTGGGCTGGGAAAGCCACGATTTCATGGATTGGAAGGCACCTCCTCATTAGGGTCAACGAGTTTTTGAAGGTAATCAGAGATACAGTTTGATTTCCAACCACTTTTGGTGATAAGTGAGAAAGAAATAAGTCACTAATGACCTTAATGCATAATTACCAGCAGCCCTTGTAGTCTCAAAGGTGGATGGATTTCAGGGGACAACAAAAATCAAAGCAAAAAAGTCAAAAATTGCAAAGCCTAGATTTTTTGTGGGGCTTTATAAACTTCACTTCCCGACATCCAAATGCAATTTCTTTTATTTCAGAGCCTCCTTACCAAGCAATGAAAAGAGAAAAGCAATCTAATTAAGCAGGAAAAAATAGTGTCACACTGTCTCTACCATCAGCTTTAGAGATAAGCAGAAATCATCCCCCTTTTTTGGCAGCAGAGTGACTGGGTTTTGCCAGAGTTTTGCAACATTTTTGCAATATTCCTCTGCCTAAAGTACAGGAAACAAAGGGGAAAATCATTAAATATTTACCAGCCATCCCAAGGCACCTGTACAGGTGCAGTGATGCTCAAATGAGATTTTCCACAAGGCTCATTCCACCTGTCAGGCCTCTCAACTCCTTCCCCAGGACGTGTTTCACCCGCCCAGGATGGAAAAGTTTTTATTCCAGAGCTTTAATTTGCTGCTGCAATAAAAATACCCCCTGAAATAGAACTAAATCCATCATATTTCATAGAGAAGGAACGAGCAAACTTTCCCTGCCAACTGGCCTTAGTGGGGGTTAATAATTATTAATCAATAATCCCACCTTTTGTGGGATTAAAAGTGGAAAGCTCTTTTTGGGAGATGTTTGCAGGAGTGAAAAAGCAGGAGAACCTGCCCTGCTGGGGTTGGGAACAGCACAGCTCCTCTTTGATCCCACAGACTCTGGTGTATTCAGCTGGGATGCTGCCAGTTTTAAAGGATTCAAGTGGATTCACTGATTTATATCACATTTTAGCCTTTAAAGGAGCAAAAATTGAGGAAGGTATTGATTTGAATGTGGTGTCACATTCCAGGTTGTGACTGCTCTGAGTCCCCACCTCAGAGAAGTGCACAGTGGGATCCTTCCCAGGAGCAAAATCCTGCATTTTGTGGTCAGTTGTGGAATTATGGAATCATGGAATGGTTTGGGTTGGGAGGGACCTTAAGGCCCATCCAGTGCCACCCCTGCCATGGGCAGGGACACCTTCCACTAGCCCAGGTTGCTCCAGCCTGGCCTTGGATACTTCCAGGCATCCAGGGGCAGCCACAGCTTCTCTGGGAATTCTATTCCAGGGCCTCCCCACCCTCCCAGGCAGCAATTCCATCCTAATATCTCACCTAAATTTCCCCTCTTTCAGTGGGATCCCGTTCTCCCTGGTCCTGTCACCCCAGTTCCTGCTGACCAGTCCCTCTCCAGTTCCTTGGAACCCCTTCAGACCCTGGAAGGTTTTCTGGGATCTCCACACATCCTTCTCTTCTCTCTCCCCGATTTTCCCAGCCTGTCTCCACATGACGACCGATATTAAGCTTTAAATTCACAGAGGCGGCAATATTTTGATTTTTGAAGTATTTTACACGAGTACAGAGGGGGCGAGGAGGGACAATTTCTTTATGGAACGGGTTTTCCAGGATGGAATTCCCAGCCCTGCAGGGATTTCAAAGCCCTGTGGGTGTGGCACTCGGGGACATGTGTCAATGATGGCCTTGGAAGTTGCACTTGGTGGTCTTGGAGGGCTTTTCCAACCTTAAAAATTCCATAATTCCATGAGGTCCCCAAATATCGGTGAACAATTATTCATTAAATTTTGTGATGTTTTATGGGGTTTTTTTCTGGTTTCCATGGCAAAAAAACCCCAGGAATTAGAACAGAGCTGGTGTTGGTTTCAAGGGAAATAAAAAGGTGTTGCTTCCTACGGAGAAATCCCAATATCCAGGAGTGGCTCAGGAGGCAGAAACCGAAAGGAAAAATCAAATTATTTTGCTTTCAGAACAGATAAAAAATTGGAGCTTCCCTGTGGCTCTTGTTTGGGAGGGAAGAAAAGGGGAATAATTCAAAGAGTGGCAGAATTTGATGCAAATTTATGGCTGGTTTGGGTAATTGTGAATTTTAATCCTTAATTATTGCAATTATTTGCTGAAGCCTCTCTGTTCCTGCAGTTGTTTATCCAAAGACAAGGTGGAATAGGGAATATTTGTACAGCAGCTCATTGTAAGGAATCAGAAATAATTCTGGAATCTCAGGAATTTCAGTATTTTGCCTCCTAAGCCACTCCTGGATATTGGGATTTTTCCCACATTCTTTTTTTCCCTTGCAGGAAAACACCAGCTCTGTCCTAATTCCTATTTTTTTTGCCATGGAAGTCAGAAAAAAACCACAAAACATCCCAAAATTGTCATTTATTTGGACAGAAAACAAACCTTTGCCTGATTTTTCAGCTCAGCTGTGGAAGAAATAAATAAATAAATCAAGGAAATATCCACCCAGTTTTCACCACATTCCATTTTCAAGCTTCTCTTTCCACCTGGAAAATAAAGTTATCCATGGAGGAATCACTCCAGGACATTCCTGAGGGAGCCTTTCCAGCACATTCCCAAATCTGGTGTGAAACACCAACAGCACCCTTGGCTGAAAAACATAAAAATAATTTAAAATAAACGTAGACTTTAAGATGAAAAATATAAAAATAATTGAAAATAAATGTAGGAATTGAGCTGAAAAGTATTAAAAATTAATTGAAAATAGATGTAGGGATAGAGCTGAAAAATATTAAAAAAAATAACTGAAAATAAATGTAGGGATAGAGCTGAAAAATACTAAAATAATCAAAAATAAATGTAGGAATTGATCTGAAAAATATGAAAAAAATTGAAAATAAATATAGGAATTGAGCTGAAAAATATGAAGAGAAACTAAAATAAATGTAGGAATTGAGCTGAAAAATAGTAAAATAATCGAAAATAAATATAAGAATTGAGTTGAAACACATGAAAAGAAATTAAAATAAATGTAGGAATTGAGCTGAAAAATATGAAAACAATTGAAAATAAATGTAGGAATTGAGCTGAAAAAATATGAAGAGAAATTAAAATAAATACAGAAAATGAGCTGAAAAATATTGAAATAATCGAAAATAAATGTAGGAATTGATCTGAAAAAATTACTAAAATAATTGAAAATAAATATAGCAATTGAGCTGAAAAATATGATGAGAAATTAAAATAAATGTAGGAATTGAGCTGAAAAATATGAAAATAATCGGAAATAAATGTAGGAATTGAGCTGAAAATTACTAAAAGAATTGAAATTAAATGTAGGAATTGAGCTGAAAAATACTAAAAGAATTGATCTTATTAATCTGTTGACTCAGTAAAAAGGAAGGTCAGTTCTCCATGGAGTTGGAGAACTCCAGTTGGAGCTGGAGGAACAAGGATTTTCCAGCTTATTTTCAGCCCATGATTTTGAGACATAAACAGCCACACTGAAATGCCCAAGGCAGCCTAAAAATAAGATTTTTTGATTCCTGAAAGGCCTCAGGGTGGGGCAAAATCCCAGCCCCAAACTGGAGATGCTCCAAGGAGGAGACTCCCAACGCTCATGGAAGCACCAAGAACCACCCAACCCTTCCCCCTTGGAGATCTGGGGCATCGATTTTGGCTCCTTGGATGGGAAGGAGGCAAATCCTCATCCCTGAATTCCTTAAAATTCCCTGGAGAGCCTCTCCCTGACATTGAGGCCTTGCTGTTTTACACAAACCAGTCGAGAAAACCCACAAGCAAACACAACCTCAAAACATCTTCTGCACCTCAACTCATGTGGCCAGAGCTGGAATATTAAGGACTATTAAGAAATATTCTTAATATTAAGAAATATTAAGGAAGAACCAGGATCTGATGGAAAAGGAATTTTTGGAGGGGGAAAAATCCAAGCCCTTTGCCTCGAGAATTTTTTCTAATCAAAGACCCTTCGGCTCCCAAAGACAAGGATGACACACAGGGTGGGAAATTTCCTTTGAAACAACGGTTTTCCAACGCTTTGGGAGGATTTGTGGAGCGCTGGGGAAAAATGAGCTCAGTTTTTGGAGCATTTATTAAGATTGTCACGGGCCTAGAGCTGTAATTAATGGAGCAGAGCGTATCCAGGCTTAATAAATCCAGAGGCTTCACTGGGAAAACTCCTTTTTTTTTTCTTGGTTACCTTTGAATATTTAGAAATCTCTGGTCCTAAAGCTGAAAAGCAGAAAAAAAAAAAAAATGTATTTCCCTGACATGAGAGAAAAGGGGCTGTAATTGTGGCAGGATTTTATTGCAGCAGAAAACCCTTGTGCTGTCAAATGAAAGGGGATTTATTCCCTTCCTCCTGCTGAGAAACACTGTGTTCTCTTAAAGACTGGGAAATATAGATTTCTGGAGCTGTTAATCCCATGGGATGATTAAACATTGATTGCTGTATGCACAGATATGTTTATAAAAAATAAACCCCCTCAGTCCATTGTGCTTGGCCTATTGATCAACCACAAATTTCTTCATTGACTCAACAAGTTGGACAAGCTTCTCTTTAATTAATGACAACTGAATGCAGTGCAAATTAATCCACTGGATGCTCCTGTAAAGAAACCTGTGACAGTGTTTAAAGTCATTTCTTTTCCAGTTTATAACAACAACAATCGATTTTCCTTAAGAAAATCGGTTTTCTTTTGAGGTTTTATATATAAAAAAGGACTGTTCAGTTCCTGGGAAAATGTTCCATTTGTATATCGAAGAGGGAGAACTCCCAGGGAGTGTTTGCCTTGTTTCTGCTCTTCTTTCCCAGTTTTGACTGGCAACATAATCAGAGTTATCCATTTGGATAACTCCGTTTGGAACATAAATCTCATCGGGTGGGTGGCTCCTGTGTCATCTTCGTTTCAAACCAGAGTTACAGCCCTGAAATGACTCACAGTGACAAATATCTGTAATTTAGGCAAAACCAACAAGCTCAGCTGCAGAGCCCCGTGTGCCACACTCACCACCAGCTCCTGTGCTGCTGTGCCTCGGGTGCTGCTGCTCTTAGTGGCATAAAATCACAGAATCGTGGAATTCCTGGAGTTGGAAGGACCCACAAAGGTCAAAGCCCAGTCCTGGACCTGCCCAGACAGCCCAACAATCCCCCCCTGTGCCCCAGAGGATCATCCAAACCCTCCTGGAGCTCTGGCAGCCTTGGGGCCGTGCCCACTGCCCTGGGGAGCCTGGGCAGTGCCAACCACCCTCTGGGGGAAGAACCTTGTGCTGAGATCCAACCTGACCCTGCCCTGGCACAGCTCCAGCCCTTCCCTGCATCCCCTGGTCACCCCAGAGCAGAGCTCAGTGCCTGCCCCTCCTCTGCCCCTCAGGGGGATGCTGAAGACCACAATGAGGTCTCCCCTCAGTCTCCTCCAGCTGAACAAACCAAGTGACCTCATGAGGCTTCCCCTCATAGAATCACAGAATCAGCTGGGTTGGAAGGGACCTCCGAGATCATCCAGTCCAACCCTTGATCCAACCCCGCCGTGGTTCCCAGCCCATGGCACTGATGCCACATCCAGTCTGTCCTTAAACACCTCCAGGGATGGAGAATCCACCCCTTCCCTGGGCAGCCCATTCTAATGGCTGAGCACCCTCTCTGCAAAGAAATTCTTCCTAATCTCCAACCTAACCCTCCCCTGGCACAGCTGAAGCCCGAGCCCTCTTGTCTTGCTGAGAGTTGCCTGGGAAAAGAGACCAACCCCCCCCGGCTCCCCCCTCCTGTCAGGGAGTTGCAGAGAGTGAGGAGGTCTCCCCTGAGCCTCCTCTTCTCCAGGCTGAGCCCCCCCAGCTCCCTCAGCCTCTCCTCCCAGCACTTGTGCTCCAGTCCCTTCCCCAGCCTCGTTGTTCTCCTCTGCACCTGCTCCAGCCCCTCCATGTCCTTCCTGAGCTGAGGGCCCAGAGCTGGACACAGCACTCCAGGGGTGGCCTCAGCAGCGCCGAGTCCAGGGCAGGAATCACTTCCCTGGCCCTGTTGGCCACCCTGTTCCTGAGCCAGGCCAGGATCCATTGGCCCTCTTGTCCCCCTGGGCACACTCTGGCTCCTGTTCAGCTCCCTGTCCATCCCCACTCCCAGCTCCCTTCCTGCCTGGCTGCTCTCCAGCCCCTCTGGCCCAGCCTGGAGCTGCCGGGGGTTGTTGTGGCCAAAGGGCAGGACCCGGCCCTTGGCCTGGTTGAACCTCATCCCCTTGGAATCAGCCCATGGATCCAGCCTGTGCAGGTCCCTCTGCAGAGCCCTCCTGCCTTCCAGCTGATGGACACTCCCCCCCAGCTTGGTGTCATCTGCAAATTTGCTGATGGTTCACTCGATCCCCTCATCTAAATCACCAATAAAGACATTAAACAGGACTGGGCCCAGCACTGATCCCTGGGGACACCACTGGTGATGGATCCCACCTGGATGCAGCTCCATCCCCACCACTCTCTGGGCCCGGCCATCAGCCAGTTCCTAACCCAGCACACAGTGCTCTTCTGATCTGATATTTTCCCACCCAGCCAGTGGAAGTGCCAAACCCTCACCTATCCTTCCATGCTGGGCTGGTTCCTGCTCTGCTCTCCTGCGGTTCTGGGCACCAGCTGCTGTGGAGCCAACAGGGACCAAGAGGGCAAACCCAGATTGGGCACTTTGGGAGGTTTGACTGCTCAGGGACAGACTGAGCCCAAGTGTCCCACGTGGGTTGGTCTCTTCTCCCAGGGACCAAGGGACAGGACAAGAGGAAAAGCCCATGAGGAAATGGTCACCAGCTGTGCCAGGGGAGGGTTAGGTTGGATATTAGGAAATATTTGTTCACAGAAAGGGTTGGAAAGCACTGGGAGGGGCTGCCCGGGGCAGGGGTGGAGTCCTCATCCCTGGTGGGATTTAAAAGCCCTGTGGATGTGGCATTTGGGGACATGTGGGACTTGGGGACTCTCTGAGGGACAGGGAAGGATTGTTGGGGTGTCCTGGGCAGGGCCAGGGGTTGGACTGGATGGTCCCTGTGGGATTCCAACTCCGGATATTCCATGATTCTGTGGTTTGGCAGCTGCATGTTAAACCTCTTCCCTTCTTTTCTGCCTGGAAAACAGTCTAAAACCCATTCAACAATGGGCATAATCTTTCTCAATTAGCCAATTCCTAATCCATCAGAACAATCCCAGGCATGTAATTGACTTTTTTTCTTGCAGCATTAAATTAACAATCCTCCTGTATTTGTTCCTACCATTAATTACATTATTTTGTATTTACCATGTTGTGTAATTGGCTTTCTGTGATACAAAGAAAACCACACATAAAAAAAATAAATTCCCTTTTTCCCACCCTTTTTAAAAAAAAACCCTAAAAATCCCCTAAAAAGCCTTTAGTAATTAGGAACTTTGAGTCCAAAGATGAAGAATGTTATAGAAACAGTTTTTATGGGCTACAAATTGACAGATGAGTGATTCAGAACAGGAACATCTGTCCATGATCCAAATTTACTGTCTGGTATTTAAAGAGGAAAGAGACAGTAACACTTCAGGGAAAGTTGCCATGAGAAAGATCCAACAATTAAGTCCTCTTTAAACACATAAAACAGCTCAGGTTTTCAAGGCAGAGAGAAAATGTTAACCTAGAGAAAGGGATCCCTTTTTGAGAGCAAAATCCAAATAGAACACAAATATCTGCTAAAACCTGGTGAACTGGAAGATAAAACACACTGCCCTCTGTTTCTCCACACAAATGGAGGATGATAAAAACATCTTGGAAGTTGTGTATTAGAGCACTTCAGTCCATTTGTTAAGTAAATGGTCATTTAGGATATTTCAGAGCTGGATATTCAGGTCATTTCGGATATTTCAGAGCTGGAAGGTTGTTGTGGTTTGTTTGCTTTTAGCAAATTTAAAGGTGGGGGCAAAGAGGGCCTGGAGGGACTGTAAAGGGGGAATGGCTTCCCACTGCCAGAGGGCAGGGAGAGATGGGAGATTGGGAAGGAATTCCTGGATGGCAGGGTAATGAAGGACTGAAATGGGTTTCCCAGAGAAGTTGTGGCTGCCCCTGGATCCCTGGAAGTGTCCAAGGCCAGGCTGGAGCAACCTGGGCTAGTGGAAGGTGTCCCTGCCCATGACAGGGGGTGGCACTAGATGGGCTTTAAAGATCCCTTCCAACCCAAACCATCCTGTGATTCTGTGATTCTTTAATCAGAAAGGCAATAAAATTTATCCCCACTCACTTTATCCTTTATGGTACGGAGAGAAAATTCACTTTACAGGCTGGAGGCCCCCACTCCAGGCTGCTGCCACACGGGAATCGCTGGGATCGCTTATTAGAAATAAAGCCGAGCGTGGCTTTGGTGGAAGACAAACTATGGGAAGGAAACACCTCCATGAGGGCACCAGAGCTGGTTGGAGCAGCTGCAGGTGTGGAGCTGCCCCTGCATCTCCAGGGAAAGCCACTGCTCCTCCCACCTGGGAGCTGCTGTGGGAAAGCACAAAGATGTTCACGGCTTCCAGCGAGGGAAGAGCTTGAAGGGCAGGTCCAAAAAGTGGGTTTGTCCCGGGTGGATAAACTTTCAGGAGTGTAGGAACACTTTGAGGGTCATAAGGGTTTTGAAAACATACCATTGGAACAAGGTGCCCAGGGAAGAGGTGGAATTGTCATCCTGGAAGAGTTCAAAAACACGTGGATGTGACACTTGGGGACACGGGGCAGTGGTGGGTTTGGTAGCGCTGGGGGAACGGTGGGACTGGATGATCTTAGAGGGTTTTTCCAACCTAAATGATTCTGTGATGGAATGTTTAATGAAAGCAGCTCCTGGAGCGTTGGAGTCTCCAAAGGCTGACCAGGGAACACCCACAAGGATGGTTTGAAATGCAAAACCATGGGAAGAATTGGGTCACTCATTTCAAAGCCAAAGCCAAAGCTGGAATAAATCACTGTCAGATTATTCTTCAGAGGGCTATTAATGAGATGGAAACACGTTCCTTAGGAGCAGACAATGTCTTGGCAGAGCTCAGTACCTTCAGAAGGAAGCACAGGGTGACCAAATCCAGGCATTTCTCCACGAGGAAAGACACACAAGGTTGTCCTCATCCGAAGGCTGAGCAGCAGAGTTACAAATGAACAGCTGCAGTGACCCTGAGAAATGGAAATTCCCTGTGCTCCACACCTCCTTTTCCATAAATCCTGCATCCAGGAGGATTCATAGTCTCCTGAGTGACACTTGTGATTCAGAACAGGTGTTCTGATGGGGTCACATGGGCAGGTTTTATTGCTGATGGTTTTGACTGCACCTCATTCCACCACTTCAATCAAAAGAGCAAATGCCAGTCTGCTGTTAGTGACAGATGGGTGAGGGCCCCCCAGCTCCCTCGACTCCCAGAGTTCACAAGATCTCAAAGATAAGCCCAGGAGCTGGACTGATGATCCTTGGGGGTCCCTCCAGCTCAGGATATTCTATGATTCTCTAGGAGGCTGCACCTCTCACTGACCATATTTCCCATTTTTTGCTCCCAGCCCCTGCCAGAACATCCCACTTCCACCTCCCCCTCTCCAGGGAAATCTGTGCTGCTCCAGCACCAAAGAAACCTGAGCAGCACAAAAAACTCCTGTTTTCTGGTTGTCATGTGGAGAAAATCAGAGAGAGAGAAGAGAAGGATGTGTGGAGATCCCAGAAAACTTTCCAGGGTCTGAAGGGGTTCCAAGGAACTGGAGAGGGACTGGTCAGCAGGAACTGGGGTGACAGGACCAGGGAGAATGGGATCCCACTGAAAGAGGGGAAATTTAGATGAGATATTAGGATGGAATTCCTGTCTGGGAGGGTGGGGAGGCCCTGGAATAGAATTCCCAGAGAAGCTGTGGCTGCCCCTGGATCCCTGGAAGTGTCCAAGGCCAGGTTGGAGCAACCTGGGCTAGTGGAAGGTGTCCCTACCCATGGCAGGGGTGGCACTGGATGGGCCTTAAGATCCCTCCCAACCCAAACCATTCCATGATTCTATAATTCCACAACTGACCACAAAATGCAGGATTTTGCTCCTGGGAAGGATCCCACTGTGCACTTCTCTGAGGTGGGGACTCAGAGCAGTCACAACCTAGAATGTGACACCACATTCAAATCAATACCTTCCTCAATTTTTGCTCCTTTAAAGGCTAAAATGTGACATAAATCAATGAATCCACTTGAATCCTTTAAAACTGGCTGCATCCCAGCTGAATACACCAGAGTCTGTGGGATCAAAGAGGAGCTGTGCTGTTCCCAATCCCAGCGGGGCAGGTTCTCCTGCTTTTTCACTCCTGCAAACATCTCCCAAAAAGAGCTTTCCACTTTTCATCCCACAAAAGGTGGGATTATTAATTATTAACCCCCACGAAGGCCAGTTGGCAGGGAAAGTTTGCTCGTTCCTTCTCGGTGATGGGTCAAATTCCAAGTTCACCCTTTGGGCAACTCTGACACTCCTCTGGGGCACAGGGGGGGACTCTTGGGGCTGGGCCTGTGCAGGGCTCAGGGTTGGACTGGATGGTCCTTGGGGGTCCCTTCCACCTCAGGAGATTCTGGGATTCTGTGACATCAAGCTTAAATTTCTTGGTTTCTGGTTTATCTGCAACGGCCACAACCTGATTTTTATCAGAGGCAGAATTAGCAACGTGGCCTCAAGATTGATTTCCTCAGTTTAAATCAAGCACTTCACACCTACACCAACAACTCTATTTCCATGATCAAGAACTCATCCATCCCAAGCCACATCCCATATTCCAGTGGTGGCTCCTCCATCCCACGAAGCTCCAACTGATCTCCAACCACAGGCAGGGCACTGAACTACTTCATTCTCCTGAGATTTCTAAAAGCTGTTCACAAATGGCCATATTTTTTCATCCCAAATCATTCCAGAGTGACAAATTAATGGCAGGGGTTGCAATCAGGGTGACAAGCCCCAGGCCTTTTTTTAGCTGGAGCTTTGCTGCTCACTCAATGCCAGGGGCGAGGGAGGGTTGTCTTGGGAAATGAGCTGGAAAAACAAGGCTGCATTTTAAACAACCTGCAGGAGGCTCTGCAGGAACAGATCAGGGGGTAAAAACACCGCCAGACGAGCTCATGATGCCAAAATGCATTTCCAAGGAGAGCAAATATTCCGATTTTACTTTGTTTTTTAATTAAGGAAGAGTTTTGGCAATAAATAACAGCCCAGCTGTCAGATCTGACCATTCCAATGGAGCCTTTCTTTAATCCCAAAGAAAACCGGGGAAGGAAATGGCCACTGGATGTTTAATGAAGTCCTCCAAATGGGAATGGGAGGGTTTCAATCAGCTCAGAGCCACAGATGCACTGCAGCAGGGGGCTCGTTGGCTCAGGGAAAGGCAGAGTGGTTTGGATTCCATGGAAACATCTGCGCTGTCAGGGAATAAAGAATTCCCCAGCAGGAAAAGAACAGAGAGATTTGTCCATGGGAATAAATCACTCTCGTCCCAACAATTTATAATATTGGTAACATGTTTTTGGATGTTCTGAACATACACTGATTGTATGTTCTGGCACAGCGCCATCATCCCTCACCTTGGAGCAAAAACACCTGGGTTTAAGGAATTGCCAACAGAATTCCATTTTTACAAGGTAAACTCCCTTTCCCAAGGCCCACTAGGAGTGAATATTTCTCACCTTCCTCTTTGCTTCGGTTTTATAAAGTGATCTCAGAGGAATGCAGGGAAAAGAAGTTCATTCCAGCCCCTGGAATTAAGGCCTGGATGTGTCCCGCTGACACAGAACCCAACAGAACCACCCCCAGAACAGGTTTGGAATGGGAGAGATGGAAGAAGATGCATTTCTACTGCTCAAGTTTATCCCCAAATCCTGATATATTTTAACAGGGTACTTGGATTTAATTTATTTATGAGTCTTAGGCATTGATGCTCCTCAATAACTTCACTAAGGAGGACGAATCCTTCACCAGAAAGAAGTTTCTGTAACACTCAAAGGCCTCTGAAATTTATATTTATCCTGTATTTACACAACCAGACACACAACTCTTACTTGTCAGGCACCTGCCTGAGGACAAAGGCCATAATTTTTATGCAGCTCTTAAATTTTAAAAAAGTTTTATTCCTCTGTTTCTCTTCTAGTTTTCATTTTTGCACATCCTTGAATATTTCTGAACAGCACCGTGACATCCTATTAAATCAGCACTGACAAGAAAACCTTTGCTGTCATCTATGGATTTCTTTTTTTTTTTTAAACAGTCTGGTTTTAATTTATGAAATTATGGAAATATAGAATGGTTTGGGTTTGGGAGGGACCTTAAAGCTCATCTTATCCCAACTCTTTTCCACAGGTAGGGACACCTTCCACTAGCCCAGGTTGCTCCAACTTGGCCTTGAACAATTCCAGGGATCCAGGGGCAGCCACAGCTTCTCTGGGAATTCTATTCCAGGGCCTCCCCACCCTCCTAGGGAAAAATTTCTCTTCCATATCTGACCTGAATTTCAGTTTTGTATCAAGAACAAGGAGTAATGGAAAGCACTTCAAGGCAATCATATTTTTCATTTAAACCTGAGTTCTGAGCAGCATCCTGATCCTGCTTCCTGCTGTTCTCATCCATTGGATAACTGCAGAGCAGCAGGGGGAAAAATCCCTCAGCAGACACACATCCCACCTTCCCTGCTCCTCTCTGCTGCTGCTGGAAGTGGAGCACGTGTTTATCCAGCCCCTTTATTGAGGGCTGACCACAGGTTGCTCCCTGAAGGAACCGAAAAAAAAAAGGTGGAGAGGGACTTGGGACAAGGACCTGGAGGGAAAGGACACAGGGAATAGCTTCCCACTGGAAAAGGGGAGATTTAGGGTGGGATACCAAGGCTGAGGAATGATTTGCAAAGGAGGAAGCTGAGGGTTGGGATGTGAGATTTGGAGCCAAGTCTTTTAATTGCCAGTTAAAAATGGTTCTAGCCTGGGGATGGATGAGGCAAATGTTTACATAGAATTCTGAAAGTTGAATTTCTACTGATTATGTCTTAAGGAATTCAGAGCTATAAAGGTTTAAATCCTGTGGAGCCAGACTGGGAGAGCTGGGGGGGTTCCCCTGGAGAAGAGAAGGTTCCAGGGAAGCTGAGAGCCCCTTGCAGGGCCTAAAGGGGCTCCAGGAGAGCTGGAGAGGGACTGGGGACAAGGCATGGAGGGACAGGACACAGGGAATGGCTTCCCACTGCCAGAGGGCAGGGAGAGATGGGAGATTGGGAAGGAATTCCTGTCTGGGAGGGCGGGGAGGCCCTGGAATAGAATTCCCAGAGAAGCTGTGGCTGCCCCTGGATCCCTGGAAGTGTCCAAGGCCAGGTTGGAGCAACCTGGGCTACTGGAAGGTGTCCCTGCCCATGGGAGGGGGTGGCACTGGATGATCCTTAAAATCCCTTCCAACCCAAACCATTCTGATCCCCAGAATGATCCCAGGACCCTCTTTGCCTGCTGCCCCCATGAGATCTGACCCCAGTGAAGAACTGGGGTTAGAAATCACATTTAGGACATTCTTGTGTGTCTTTAAGAAACCTCTGAATAAGACTCTTAATAAATCAGTAATGAAATAGCAGGATTTTACACTTACATAACATAAATCAAACCCAGGCAGTCCCAGCAGGCAATAATTTCTTGGATCAAATGAATATGTAAGATTTTGCCTGCAAATTTCTTTTGTGAAGAAAAGCAGTTTAGATTGACTGTCTACATCTCGTGGTAATGGGAAGGGGCAGAGCTCTGCCTGGGATTTGTTCTGTTCACATCCCTAGAAATTACAGCCGAAAGTCCCCAAAATGAGAATGGGAACACACCCAGAATAGGGTTTGGGATGGAAGGGACCTTTAAAGCCCATCTTATTCCAAACACTTCCATGGGCAGGGACACCTTCCACCAGCCCAGGTGGCTCCAACCTGGCCTTGGACACTTCCAGGGATCCAGAGGCAGCCATAGCTTCTCTGGGAATTCTATTCCAGGGCCTTCCCACCCTCCCAGACAGGAATTCCTTCCCAATATACCACTCAAATCTCCCCTTTTCCAGTTTGAAGCCATTCCCTGTGTGCTGTCCCTCCATCTCTTGTCCCCAGTCCCTCTCCAGCTCTCCTGGAGCCCCTTTAGGCCCTGCAAGGAGCTCTCAGCTCTCCCTGGAGCCTTCTCTTCTCCAGGGGAACCCCCCCAGCTCTCCCAGTCTGGCTCCACAGGATTTAAACCTTTATAGCTCTGAATTCCTTAAGACATAATCAGTAGAAATTCAACTTTCAGAATTCTATGTAAACATTTGCCTCATCCATCCCCAGGCTGGAACCATTTTTAACTGGCAATTAAAAGACTTGGCTCCAAATCTCACATCCCAACCCTCAGCTTCCTTTCCTTTGCAAATCATTCCTCAGCCTTGGGAAGGACGAGCACAGGAGGCTGCAAACTGGAAATTGTAAAACCAGCACCCTTTCTGCTCTAATTCAATTTGCCAAACCCAGGGGAATCAATAAGAGACGTGTCTTTGCATGTCACACTCATTTCCTTTTTTTTTTTTGACCAAACTCTGCCTGTCTCATTCACAGGTGCAGATGGAACAGGAGGAAAGCAAGGCCCTTTTTTAGATTTCCACAATAAATGCACACAGGGAGATCTTTGGGACAGATAATATAACATAGATTCAAATCTTTCAGGGGAACAACATCAGAAATATTCCAGTGTACATGTGGACTTCAAACTCTCTCTCTCTTCCTGCCCTGAAATGAACTGCTCCAGACGTGGGGAATTATTTTGGCTGCTTCTGAATACGATTTATACACGTTTTTGATGTGCAGATATTTTACATGGAAATGGATATTTTACGTGGAAAGGGATATTTTACGTGGAAAGGGATATTTTACAGGGAAATGGATATTTTTTTCCCAATGCAAATTCCATTCCAAAGAGCTTACAAACATCTCTCCCTTTGCAGGAGGTTAGGGATGGCCACCCCCTGATCCTGATGGAAGGAACATCTGCAGAATTCTTGCCCATCAGGTGAGGTCTTAAATGTACTAAAATAAGGACATTCCTCACAAGTTACTTCAAATTTCCTTTCCTCTGTTTCCATTTTCACTCCACAGGCAGGAAAATGACCCTTCTCTGCCCTCAGGATTCCCTCCTCACCTGAGAGGACCTTCCTTCTCCCTCTTTGACCTTCTTGGCTCCCCTGATATGTCATTAAACCAAGCTCCACTTTTTTCTCAAATAACTTTTCTGACATTTTCTGTGACAGTTTCTTTTAAATTCTCCTCACCCAGTGCTTAAAATACCTTAAAATCTCCTTAACTAATGCTTAAAAACCTAAATTTTCCCTGTGTCCTGCTTTCCCACCATTCCATCCTCCTCTGAGAGGTGTTTATTGTAACTCCAGTGACAAAGCAGGTGATATGGAGCAGGATCTGACAGGAATGTTCTGGTGGTTCATCCGAGGTGGAATCTGGGAGCCCTGTTCCAGGAATGTAAAGAAAATCAAGGAAAGCCCCAGAGAAAGAGGGTTTAAGAGAGATGTGGTCCCACAGAGCCATGAAATCCTCTGGGTTGCTGAGGTTTAGGTGGGATATTGGGAAGGAATTCCTGGCTGGGAGGGTGGGGAGGCCCTGGAATAGAATTCCCAGAGAAGCTGTGGCTGCCCCTGGATCCCTGGAAGTGTCCAAGGCCAGGTTGGAGCAACCTGGAATAGTGGGAGGTGTCCCTGACCATGGCAGGGGTTGGCACTGGATGGGCTTTGAGGTCCCTCCCAACCCAAACCAATCTGGCATTCCATGGAAATTCAACAACTCTAAACCTGCTACCTGGATTCTGTTTGAAGAAGCAACACTGCACAGGTCAGGGAGAGATTTAAGCATCCTTAATCCAACAGAAATTTAGGGATCAGAGAAAGGGAATGGTGTGGATGGAACAAGGAGCAGATCCCAATACACTGGTAGTGTTTGCAGGGCATTAAAAGGTTAAAACAAAGATTAAGAGCAGCTGATTTTTCCAGCTCAGAACTCCATTCCCACCTGGAAAACACAGAATAATAGCAGCTGATTTTTCCAGCTATTTCCACCCTATTCCCACCTGGAAAACCTCCTGTCCTCTTTCTGCCACTCCCAAAAGATGCTCATCCCAATCCTGTGGCTCCCAAAAACCACCAAACCCCAGTCAAAAATACCAAGCCAAATAATTACCCAGCACAAACAGTCTGCTGGGAGGGTGTAAAGAAAAACAAGGATTTTAATTATGGTCCTTTTTCCAGGGGGAATTCCTGCACTAACGTGTGTCCAAATGGATCACTGGGTTCCAAATCACCCCCTGGTTTGAAACGTGGCCTCAGAGACACGAAAGGGGAATATTTTGATGAGCCTGACATGGAGCGTTGTCAAGGAAATTAGAGCAAAGTAACTCCAGTTAATTATATAAATAGATAATTAAAATTAAATTAAAATTAAATTAAAATTAAGCAGGGGGGAAAAAAAATAAAAAAGCAGCTAAAAAAAAAATCCTAATGCAATTAATTTCATTATATATTCTCTGACTTGGGTGAATTCTCCTCGTAATTCCCTAATTCCTCTTGGGGCCGGGGAATCACAGCCCTTGTTTGTGCCCAGCCATGCAAAGAGTGGCGTAAACACGGATTAAAATCACCCATTTTCATTTCAAATGAGTGGGATTCAGGTAGGAGGAAGGAAGGAGAGGGAAGGAGAGCCAGGAGCCTCCAGGTCCCAAAGCCCTTTGCGGGATTTGTCCCAGTCGGCTCCAGGACTCCCAGGGAAGTCACACAAGCACAGACCCCACATCGATTCCGCATAAATAACACGCTCAAACTGTGTTTGTTTTGCAGCTCCCAAAGCTCATCCCGGCAGGAGATCTGCGGGATAACAAACTGTTTTCTGCCTCAACTTTGCCAGAATATCCGTCTCCAAAGTCTGCCTTAATCCCCAATTTCTCCCTCCCTGCACAAACTGTTATTTCAGGTGTTTGATCCCCAAATATTCAGTTTTTAAATCGATCGGTCGGGGGGTTATTGAAAGGAAAAGAAACTCAAATCAGTGCCAGGGCTGGGGAGGGGAGAGAAGAGAAGGGAAGGTTTGGAAAGGGAAAAGAAAAAATAAGAAAGGGAAGGGAAAGGGAAAAGGGGAAAGGGAAAGGGGAAAGGGAAAGGGAAAAGGGAAAGGGAAAAGGGAAAGGGAAAAGGGAAAGGGAAAAGGGAAAGGGAAAAGGGAGGGAAAATTTGGGAAGGTTTGGGAAGGGAGGGGAGGGGAAGGGAGGGAAAGGAAAGGAAAAGGGAAAGGGAAAGGGAAAGGAAAAGGGAAAGGGAAAGGGAAAGGGAAAGGGAAAGGGAAAGGGAAAGGGAAAGGGAAAGGGAAAGGGAAAGGGAAAGGGAAAGGGAAAGGGAAAGGGAAAGGGAAAGGGAAAGGGAAAGGGAAAGGGAAAGGGAAAGGGAAAGGAAAAGGGAAAGGAAAAGGAAAAGGAAAAGGAAAAGGAAAAGGAAAAGGGAAAGGAAAAGGAAAAGGAAAAGGAAAAGCTTGAGCAGAATAGAATAGAAAATAAAATAAACTAAATTAAATAAAGTAAAATAAAATAAAATAAAATTAAAATTCAATTAAAATAAAATAAGATAAAATAAAATAAAATTAAAATAAATTCAATTAAAATAAAATAAAATAAGATAAAATAAAATAAAATTAAAATAAATTAAAATAAACCACAATGAAATAAAGGCCCAGAGGCCCTGCCAGAGTTCCCCAGCCTCCCAAGGCCCGTCCTGCCCACGCAGTCCCCTGACCTGGCGGATGCCCAGGCGGTAGGCGAGGATCCGATCCACGGCGCTGGGGTTCATCTGTGTCCACTGCAGGCTGTAGGAATACACCCGGGGCCTGTTCTGCCACAGGGGGTTGTAGGTGTCGTAGTAGAACTCGGGGGCGTAGGCTTTGCCTGGGGGAGGCAAGGACACAGGTCAGGGACACAAACAAAATCATGGAAACCTCACTTTGGGAGCCAAAGGTTGAGAGCCAACCCCTGGTGTGCTGAGCTTTCGTTAAATCAACTCCCGGTGGTTTGAGTCTTTGTTAAATACGTTCTGTCAGAAACACATTTGGGAATTCTTTGCCCCCTAAAAACCATCAGGAAGAAGTGAAACCTTCCAAGCCCACCTTTGAAGTGTTTGTGAACTTTGTGAGCCAGGCACTGCTTTGTTCTGGCCGGAGATTCGTTCCAGCTACACAAGTGTCTTTTCAAGATGTTTTTATGCATTTTAGCAAACACAGAAATTAATGTTTATTGGTTCTGAGTCCCACAATTCTCCTCATTAATCAGTGTTCTATCCTTTATTGGCTAGTTTGCTCCCCATTCTTTGGTCCTCTTATCACTCTTCCTCACACAGAGAGTCTCCAACCCTCAGGCTGAAATGTCTTTGTTAATCCCCTCTGTATCTTCTGGTTACTCCAAGGAGAGAACAGAAAAAAGGGAAGGGAAAAGGAGAGGGAGAGGAAGAAGGAGAAGAAGGAGAAAGAGGAGGAGGAGGAGGAAGAGGAGGAAGAGGAGGAAGAGGAGGAAGAGGAGGAAGAGGAGGAAGAGGAGGAAGAGGAGGAAGAGGAGGAAGAGGAGGAAGAGGAGGAAGAGGAGGAAGAGGAGGAGGGCCATACATTTAAGATCCCAGATATCCAACCTTCAGCTCCTTCAAGCTTTGTCTACTAAAACCCATCAAAGCCAGTCCAGAGAAACTCAAAGTTTCAGTGATTTAAAGATCAAACCAACAAGTCTGGTAAAAGAAACCCACCAACCGCTACCATTAATTACAAATTTAGGAAAGTTATATCGTTCCCAACACCTCCATCCGTGTTTTTAAAGGATTTGTGGCGATGCTTTGCCTTTATCATTCAGTCCCTCGGTGGAATTTGCAGCCCAGGTGTGGGCAGGGAAGAGGAAAACTGAAGGGAGCCTCTGGGAAAGGCTGGAGCGACACAAGGTGCCTCTGCTCTGATTTTTTCATGCCCAGCTGACTCGAATGGAGACATCAAAACGACCTGCACGACTCTGGGAGGCTCTGTGACAGCTGCTGGAGCTGGCACAGATAATATGGAATGACACCCGGGAGCCGGGAGCAGGAGATGGATATTTCCAGCGGCTGCTGCTGCCTTCATCACATCTTCTCCTCTGCACCTTCCCACCTGGAATGCACCCAGGCTGTCCTGGTTAACCCCCCCAGAGGTGCCCTCTGTTCTCCTGCATTATTCAGCTGAACAGACTGGTTTGTACAAGGCAGGGACGGGACGTCTCACAGGGCACGGTGGGGACACGAGTGGCTCACCAGCATTTCCAGCCTTTGGAAACAGCAAAACCCCAAGGATGGTGCCCCCAAACACGGCCTGAATTAATTTTGACTTCAACCCACAAAGAGGCTTTGCCCAGAGGTGTCTCATCCCTGGGAACATTCAAGGTCAGGATGGACAGAACTTGGAGCAACTTGGTCTAATTAAAGATGTCCCTGCCTATGTCAGAGGGACTAGATGGCCTTTAAAGATCTTTTCCAACCCATGATCTTTCATGGAAAAAGCTCATCCTGCCCTGTCCCTGTTTGGGAGCAAACCCAAACCGGGCTTTCACTCATTTTGTCGCTCCAAGTACGTAAAAATGAGACAAAACAGGAGAAACCAGAATATTTGCATGTTACCCTCCTGCAAAGGTCTGAAAGGGGCTTGCAATTAGAGAAAAATCCAAGCAGAGCAAGATCTTTTCACCTCCCAAAGCTTATGTTTCCATCCTTCCATTTCTCCAGGGGTTTTGTCAGTGGGGATGATTAGGAAAGGGACTGAATAACACAGGACATGTGGGAAAACATGGTTTGCCTGCTCACATGGAGCTGTGAGAGGGACATGGATTCATTAATCACCTCCTTTAATTGAGGTTTGAGACGCCAAAACTAACACTGTGTTTAGGCCTTTTCTCCTCCAAACTACCCCTGTCCACAGGTGTAAACAGAGATGGATGGAGAGGCCTCAAAGTGGGATAATTTTCACCCTCGGAAAGTCAGTGAGAAGAGGGGAGGGAAGTGCATTAAAACAATAAAAAATGCAGAGGGACAAAGGGAAAATCACACAAATAGGCACCAACATGGTGGGTGTTGACCAAGCCTTTGTCTCTCCAGCCACGCTTCGCTTTCCAAAGCATGAAAAGCCCCTTTTAGCCAAGAGGGTTTTTTTGCCAATTGGTGAAAGAGGAGGTTCAATCAGCCAGGACTGGGGCAGAGGTGGTGTTGTTGAGGCAGCAAACAACAACACCCCGAGGGGAAGGAGCAAAGCAGAAGCTCAGCTGTAAAACCTGAGCCGGGAGATAAATGAAAGGAGGCCCAGCGGTGGCCCGGATTTGTTTTCCTTATTTATGCACAGTGGAAATAATGGAGGAAAAGCTCATGCTGGATGCAAATTATCATCTCTCCCCTTTTCTCCATAATGGCATCTCTGGGGGAGGTTCTGAAAGGATCCATAATTAGACACTTGTCACAACGTGGGCCCTCGAACAACACGGTCGCCTCCGGAGCGGCGAGGAGGGCCCGTGAGGAGCAGCATTATCCCAAATCCCTCGGAACACAGGAGGGCTCCGGTGTGAATGGAGATGATGAAAAATCAACAACACAGAGCTAAGACTTTCCCTTGCAAACCTGAGAAAGCTGGGAAGTGCTTTGGAGCACAGGGAAAACGGGTGTGGCCCTTGGAGGGGTGGGAGCCCTGAGGGACGTGGGGAGATGCCCGGGCAGGGTGATGTCCCCTGTCCCCATGGCCCTGGCTCTGACAGCTGTGTCCACCTCTGGGTCCTGAGGAAGTGGGAAGTTGGTGGAAGTCCTAATCCACACTCGGGGAAAAAAATTTCCTCAGCAAGAGTCATCCCACTGGGTGGGTCCACCAGGGTCCTGAGGAAGTGGGAAGCTGGTGGAAGTCCTAATCCACATCCTGGGAAACGTTCCCTCAAAACCAAGACTCAGCTCCCCTTCCTCTGACAGGAGGTGACACCAAGCTGTCCATGAGCCAGAGGTGGGTCCTGGGGGACATGAGGAGGAACATTCCCAGTGGGTCAGGGAGGGGATCCTGCCCCTCTGCTCAGCCCTGGGAGGCAGAGATCTGGGGTGCTTTGTCCAGCTCGGGGCTCCTCAGGACAGGAAGGACATGGAGCTCCTGGAGCAGGTCCAGGGGAGGGTGATGAAGATGAGGAAGGGCCTGGAGCATCTCTGAGGGAGCTGGGGCTGCTCAGCCTCCAGAGGGGACACCCAGAGGGGACCTCCCCAAGGGCTGGCAGGGCCTGCAGGGAGGGGGCAGAGGATGGCCCAGGCTCTGCTCGGGGGGGCCCAGCAATGGCACAGCAGGAACGGGCAGGAACTGATGCCCAGCAAGTGCCACCTGCACAGGAGGAAGAACTTCTTGGCTGGGCAGTGACCCAGCCCTGAGCAGATTGGCCAGAGAGGGGGGAGTCTCCTCCCTGGGGATATTCCAGAGTCCTCTGGACACAATCCCTGTGCTCTGGGGTGGCCCTGCTGGAGCAGGGAGGTGGCACCAGTTGGGACACTGTGGGCCCTTCCAGCCTGACCCATCCTGGGACTTTGTGACTCCAGACAAACCACCCAACCCTGTCATAGCCAAACCAAAGGCAGCACTGGCCAGCAAATCATCCTCCACTAGAGAAACAAAGAGATCACAAATCATGGAATCACAGCATGGTTTGGGCTGGAAGGAACCTTAAAGCCCATCCAGTGCCACCCCCTGCCATGGGCACTGTCCCAGGGTGCTCAGGGCACTTGTCTTTGCTCCCCTTGCTTTGGGGAGGCAGCAGCTGATGTGGAGGAACCACCTGCAGCCCAGAACCAAGCCCTTCCCTCGGGAAAGGTTATCCCACATTCCCCTGCAGAGATGTCTCAGACACATGGGGCTGCCATCCCTTGTGCCCCAGCTGGGCACCCTTGGGGTCACCAGCTCTACCTTCACCTGCCTTTCTTCCCACAGCCACGGCAGCCTCACCTTTCCAAAGCAAACCCCTTCCTTTGTTCCCACAGGAGACATTTCCCTTTCTCGTGGCGTTTGCCCTTTTTAAGCACAGGCAGCAAAAACAGCCTTCGAGGCACTTCAGGATTTATTAAGACTTGTCCAAGGTCAGGTTGGACAGGGCTTGGAGCAACCTGGGCTGGTGGAAGGTGTCCCTGCCCATGGCAGGGGGTGGCACCGGGTGGGCTTTGAGGTCCCTTCCAACCCAAACCATTCCACGATTTCAGTTTAACTTAATTCATCCCTCCCGAGGAACTGTGGTGTTCGGGGCTCTGCCAGGGAGAGGATACAGGACACAGATGGATATGGAGAAAATTGTTTGTTTTTCCTTTCTAGCACTGACAAAACACCCATTTCTTGCACCTCCTGAACACGCAGCGTGTGGGAAATAAAGAACGGGGGGAGGGTGGGAACAGCACAGGGACGGGCGACACCAAACACGGTTTTACTCCTCTGGGCTGCTCAAAAAAATGCACAAACACAGCAAATGTTTGCGTTTGAAGACGACGCTGCTAAAATAAAGCAGGAATTCCTGCCGGGAATGCTCCCGGAGACCACCCAGCCCAGCTCAATTACACCTCGGCGCTGCTGTTCCATCAACCTCGATGGATTTGCATATGAAACCCGTAATTATCAGTCGGGCTAATGGCCCTCCCGGGCACACTGGGATGGGTTGGGGTTGTGCTTATTTCCCTTCTCAGGTCGGCACCGGGGGAAGGAAAACCCCAGCACCCCTTTCTCCAAAAATACCCACGAAAATAACCCCAAATACCCCCCAACCACATCTCATAATACCCCAAAACACTCTGAAATCACCCGAAAAGAACCCACCAAATAGCCCCAAAATAACATCAAAATAATCCCCAAATACATCAAAATATCCCCAAATACATCAAAATATCCCCTAATAACTCTCAAATCCACTTGTGCTCCTAGGAGGGGAGGAATGGACAAGGTAACCCCCCAAAATACATCCATTAATACCCCAAAATACACCCCAAAACACCCTGAAATCACCCCCAAAATACCCACCAATTAGCTCCAAAATAACACCAAAATAACCCCAAATTAGCTCAAAATCCACCTACGCTCCCAGGAGGGGAGGAATGGACAAGGTAAGACCAAAACATCTCATAATACCCCAAAATACATCCCAAAATACCCTGAAATCACCCCCAAAATAACCCCAAAATACCCAAAAAATAACACTAAAACACATCCCATAATATCCCAAAATACACCCCAAAATAACCTGAAGTCACCCCAAAAATACCAACAAAATAACCCCAAAATACAGTGCATAATAACCCCCAAATACTCTCAAATCACTCCAAAAATATCTCTAAATTAAACCCCAAAATACCCCCCAAATACACCAAAACACCCTGAAAATACCCTAAAAATAACCCACAATAACCTCAAAGTACATCCCACAATACCCGGAAATACCCTGACATCATCCCAAAAATACCCACAAAAATAATACAAAATACCCACAAAATAACCCCAAACCCTGCCCCATAATACCTCAAAATACACCCCAAAACACCCTGAAATCACTCCAAAAAATACCCACACAAATAACCCCAAATACCTCTAAAATAACCCCAAAATCCATCCTGTAATACCCACAAATACCCCAAAACACCCTGAAATCACCCCAAAAATATCCACCAAATAGCCCCAAAATAACCACAAAATAATCCCCAAATACATCAAAATATCCCCAAATAGCCCCCAAATCTGCCTGTGCTCCCAGGAGGAGAGGAACAGACAAGGTAACACCCCAAAATACATCCAGTAATACCCCAAAATACACCCCAAAATAACCTGAGGTCACCCCAAAAATACCCACAAAATAACCCCAAAATACAGTGCATAATAACCCCCAAATACTCTCAAATCACTCCAAAAATATCTCTAAACCAAAACTGAAGTACCGCCAAAATACCACAAAATAACCCCAAATTACCCACAAAATAACCCACAATAACCTCAAAGTACAGCCCATAATACCCCAAAACACACCCCAGGACACTCTGAAATCACCCCAAAAATATTCACCAAATAGCCCCAAAATAACATCAAAATAACTCCCAAATACATCAAAATATCGCCAAATAACCCCCAAATCCACCTGCACTCCCAGGAGGGGAGGAATGGACAAGGTAGCACCACAAAATACATCCCATAATACCTCAAAATACACCCCAAAACACTCTGAAATCACCCCAAAAATACCAACCAAATAGCCCCAAAATAACCCCAAATTAAGCCCAAAATCCACCTACGCTCCCAGGAGGGGAGGAATGGACAAGGTAAGACCAAAACATCTCATAATACCCCAAAATACATCCCAAAATACCCTGAAATCACCCCCAGAAATAACCCCAAAATACTTGTAAAATAACACTAAAATACATCCCATAATACCGCCAAATACACCCCAAAATAACCTGAGGTCACCCCAAAAATACCCACAAAATAACCCCAAAATACAGTGCATAATAACCCCCAAATACTCTGCAATCACCCCAAAAATATCTCTAAAATAAAACTGAAGTACCGCCAAAATACCAAAAAATAACCCCAAATTACCCACAAAATAACCCACAATAACCTCAAAGTACAGCCCATAATACCCACAAATACACCTCAAAACACCCTGAAATCACCCCCAAAATACCCACAAAAATTATCCCAAATACCCCCAAAATCCATCCTGTAATACCCCAAAACACCCTGAAATCACCCCAAAAATACCCACCAAATAGCCCCAAAATAACATCAAAATAATCCCCAAATACATCAAAATATCCCCAAATAACTCCCAAATTCACCTGCGCTCCCAGGAGGGGAGGAACAAACAAGGTAACCCCCCAAAATACATCCAGTAATACCCCAAAATACACTCCAAAATAACCTGAGGTCACCCCAAAATACCCACAAAATAACCCCAAAATACAGTGCATAATAAGCCCCAAATACTCTGCAATCACCCCCAAAATATCTCTAAAATAAAACTGAAGTACCGCCAAAATACCACAAAATAACCCCAAATTACCCACAAAATAACCCACAATAACTTCAAAGTAAATCCCATAATACCCTCAAATACACCTCAAAACACCCTGAAATCACCTCAAAAACACCCACAAAAATAACCCCAAATACCCCCAAAATCCATCCCGTAATACCCCAAAACACACCCAAAACCACTCTGAAATCATCCTAAAAATACCCACCAAATAGCCCCAAAAGAACCACAAAATAATCCCCAAATGCCCCAAAATATCCCCAAATAACCCCCAAATGTGGCTCATCCCACCCACGGATCCCATACCAGGCTTTGGGATAATCCCCTTCCCTGTCCTCTGCCAGTGCAGTTCAAATTTGCTGTTTATTAATTTCTAGGAAAGGTTGACATAGGATTTTGGAAAGATGGGATACCAGATCTCAAGGAATAGTCCTAAAATCCCAAACTGGTTTGGGTTGGAAGGGATTTTAAGGATCATCCCATCCCACCCCCTGCCAAGGGCAGGGACACCTTCCGCTATTCCGGGTTGCTCCAACCTGGCCTTGGACACTTCCAGGGATCCAGGGGCAGCCACAGCTTCTCTGGGAATTCCATCCCAGCCCCTCACCGCCCTCCCAGCCAGGAATTCCTTCCCAATCTCCCCTTTTCGAGTGGGAACCCATTCCCTCTGTCCTGTCCCTCCATCCCTTATCCCAAATCCCTCTCCAGCTCTCCTGGAGCCCCTTTAGGTCCTGGAAGGGGCTCTCAGCTCTCCCTGGAGCCTTCTCTTCTCCAGGGGAACATTCCAGTCATTCCCACCTGTTGAGCACATTCCAATCCCTGCAGGCAGCACATCCCAAACGTTTTCTACCAGTGTAAGGTCAAAAATAGTGGGAAAATCAAGATGGAAAGTCAAAACAGAAACAAACAAACAAACAGAAAAGCCATTCCAGCTGCTACATCCAAGTTCTGGGATCTAAAAGCTGGAGTGGCCCTGAAGGGAAGGGGATTGATGCCCTCATTCCAATGGGTCCTGAACTGATCCCTGTTGGGGAAAATCCCCAAATAATCCTCACCCAGGCACAGCAGATCCCTCAGTCCTTTATCCCTCAGGAAAACAACTTAAAGGATTGTTTCCTTCCAGTTGCCAGCACGTGGTTTCCAAAGGAACATCCAGAATAAAGGTCAGACACCACAAATTCCAACTGGGATGGGAGCAAATCCAGAGCATTAAAAGGGATCATTTCCCTGCCTTGTCTCTTTATGTTCCCTTTATCTTCGCATCTAATTCCTTCATTTCCTTGTGTTTGATGCTCTGGGAGTGCAGCAGCTTTGCTGGGATCTAAAAGGTCCTGAAAGGAAGGGGATTGATGCCCTCACTCCAATGGGTCCTGAACTGGTCCCTATTAGGGAAAATCCTCACCCAGGCACAAAAGATCACTCAGATCCCTCAGTCCTTTATCCCTCAGGAAAACAACTTAAAGAATTGTTTCCTTCCAGTTGCCAGCACGTGGTTTCCAAAGGAACATCCAGAATCAAGGCCAGGCACCACAAATTCCAAGTGGGATGGGAGCAAACCCAGTGCCCGGATCCAGCAATGCCCATAAACTGCACACCGAGGCTCCTCCCTAATTCTTACATCTCCAGATCCCACATGGAGCTGGAAACACGGGAGCAAAGAGTGGGAGCTGTGCAGACACAGCCCCAGCGCCGTGACAGCCTCAGCAGAGCATTAAAGGGATCATTTCCCTGCCTTGTCTCTTTATGTTCCCTTTATCTTCACATCTAATTCCTTAATTTCCCTGTGTTTGATGCTCTCTGAGTGCAGCAGCTTCGCCGTCTCTGTTCCAAACTGGCAGCACAAATGCACTTTTAGCTGCTCGTGACAAGGTATAAGAGATGATCAGAGTGTCTCTCTCACTTTATAACAGCAGCTATAAACGTTTAGGGGATAAAAAAAACCACCAACAACATCCAAAAAAAAGCAAATAAAAGCGGAGATTTACAAATGCTTCCCCCTCTTGGCAAATTCAGCTCCAGCCCTTTCTGTCTTTAAAAGGCAGGAAGAGAATAAATCCTAAAGGAAACAATATATTTAACCGGATAAAATACTGGGACGTGCAGAGTTTATGAAAAATGCTGCCCATTACTGTGCTCTGCTTTAGTACAGGGGATATATTTTAAGAAGGGTTTTCGAGAAGAAAGAGAAGGTACTTTGGGCTTTATTTGCATTTGTGAAGGGAAATATCTGTCTTCAGGATCTGCTCCTCCTCCCAACCCTGCAGCTGAATTGTCCCCATCACCTCCAGCCTCCCTGTAACCACAGAACCATAAAATCATGGAATTTTTGGGGTTGGGAGGGACCTTTTTCCTTAATTCTCCGTAAGTGACTTCCAGGGACTGGTTTGTTTTGGCTGAGCAGCTGAAAAGACACATCAGTGCAGTTCCTAAAGCTCAGAAAGCACAAGCATTAATAATAAATAACCCCCAAAAGCAGGTGGGTGAGGCAGCTCTTCCAGGGAATTCCTCACTGCAGGAACCACCACGTTCCTGCTGCTCCAGCTCCATGGACTTGGGGATGACACTTTCCCACCCTTTCCAGAAAAAGCCTCTTCCCAAAGGATATATAGAATCCCTAATAAATTGTAGCTTGCAGGGAAGGAATAATTTAGGGAATCAAACTAATGCCTAACTAGAGCACAAATTTCAATCCAGATTTAAATAGATGGTCTAGATTTAATCTAGATTTGATCTAGATTTAAATAGATGGTCCATCTTAAATAGATCCATCTTAAAGGATTTCAGAGTTCCCCATTCCAGGCACAGAAAATTTGCTTTGAAGCAGTAACCAACACCTCAGTTAAGACTCAAACTGATAGAATAGTGGTATTTTACACGTGTCATCCATGAGATTCCCTCTCCACATCCCATTTACTGATCCTTTCCCCTTTCCCTGGGGTTCTCCTGCAGCTGCAGGATGGAACATCTCCCCAGCAATAACCAAATGTGACATCTGCTGGCTGAGCCGTGGAAGAGCCCAAACTCCTCTTCCTGCAATTCCTGCTCCTCCCAACACGAGATTCACACCATTCCTCCTCATCCTGAGCCCAGATCTCACTCCAAGAACAAACCTCGATGTTCCATCTCAATCATTTGGGGCCGTGTTGGTTGGCAAAGAGCTTTGATATCATTTGGGGAGAGGTTTGGAACACAACACCACGGATTTGGATTTCTTTCCACACAGGCCGTGCTCAGATGTGACCTGTGTGATGACATTTTATCATGACATCATTATGAGGGATAAATTAATCCAGCTTAGAACAGGCTCTGAAGCTTTGTGGTTCACACATAGTCCCCCTGCTGCAGGTGAGCTTTGCCAAGCTCCTGCATTCCCATAGATCCACCCCTGCCATCCTTTCATTCCATCATTTTTACAGGCACATATTCAGACACTTCTATTCACCCTACAGATATCTGGGCATGTTTGCAGACGTGTCTGAGCCTGACTAGGAAGTCATTCCTAAACAAAGGTGAAATGCAGCTCGACAACAGAGCAAAACAAAGGCTCTGCTGGAGGTGGAGGTGGCAATTTCCCTGTCACCAAAGGGAACGCTCCACAAATCCCATGGGAACGGCAGCAGGGGAAGGGGGGAGTGGTGTCACTTGGCAGTAAGTGCTAAACGCCTGAGAAGTGAAGGATGGGCAGGGAAGGGAAGGGGGATGCTGTGAAATTGTAAATAATAACGTGTCAGCACAGGGACAGGGAGAGAACTGAGGAGGGGGGAGATGGGGGAGCTCCTGCAGAGCCTGGAAAAACACGGCTCCTGGGATCAGAGCACGGCACGGAGCCACAGGGAAACAGAACCACAGAATCATGGAATAGCCTGAGCTGGAAGGGACCCCCAAGGACCATCCTGTCCAACCCTCAGCCCTGCCCAGGAACATCCCCAAGAGTCCCCCAGAGGATCATCCAAACCCTCCTGGAGCTCTGGCAGCCTTGGGGCCGTGCCCACTGCCCTGGGGAGCCTGGGCAGTGCCAACCACCCTCTGGGGGAAGAGCCTTTCCCTGAGATCCAACCTGACCCTGCCCTGGCACAGCTCCAGGCCATTCCCTTGGCTTCTGCAGCCAGGAGACCACTGGGGTCCGTGAAATCTTATGGAGCAACCCAAGGAACACGGAGTTGGAGCAGGTCCAGCCCTCAGCTCTGCTGCTCCTGCAGCCCATGGGAACCACGACATTCCTGAGCATCCCTTCTCCGTGGGCACCACAGCTCTTCCCCCCACCTGACCATGGCCATGCCCACCCCAGCTCCATCCAGCAGCTCCAGCTCCATCCAGCAGCTCCAGCTCCAGCCCTGCTCCTCATCCAGGCTCCCCTGGGCCTTCCCAAGCTCCTCAGACCATCCAGGGAAGCTGCAAACTCTGCCCCCTTGGTCTTCGGTCAGGAAGCTGCCTCACCTTCATCCTTCCCATGCTGTGGGAGATCCCCAGTTCCTGACAAATCCAACTTGCTGATCTGGGGATGGCCATGGATGGCTGGGAATTCTGGGGAGTGGGAAAAGTAGTCAAAGCCCAGATGTCCCCTGTGTCCTCCCTTCTGTGGCCTTTCAAATTTCCACTGAAGCATCACTACCATTAAAAAATACATTTTCCATTCAGCTGCCAGGCACAGTGGGAATTTGAGTTTAATTAAAGACTTCGGAGGTTATAACAGAGCCCAGAGCATCTCCTCCAAGTGTACAACAGGAAGAACCATTTCCAAGGCCCGCAGAGCATCAGGGTTCTTTGGTTTCCTGCTGAATTCCCTCCTGTTTTTTGGAGGATAGGGATGAAGAGGAGCTTTGCCAGCCCCCTCAGCAGCAGATTTCTGCCCTGCACCACCTGGGGCAGCTTAAATCCAACGTGGCTGCTCCAGTCCACTCCAGGACCACACACACAACACCCTCCCATCACAAAAACGGGCACTTGGGAGGAAGAAACCCAACAAAATGCCAACCAGCAATGGAATTCCTCTGCTTTCCACAGGCAGGACTGAAATGCAGATCTCAGGTTACCCAGAGAAGCTGTGGCTGCCCCTGGATCACTGGAAGTGTCCAAGGCCAGGTTGGAGCAGCCTGGGCTGGTGGAAGGTGTCCCTGCCCATGGAAGTGTTTGGAAGAAGATGGGCTTTAAAGGTCCCTTCCAACCCAAACCATTCTGGGATTCTGAGGTTCCCTGATCCCATGATTTCTTCACGGCCTTTCCATCTTCTCTATTAAAAATAGAGGACAAAGCCCCAGCCAGGAGAAATAAGATCCAAAATAGGCTGGTGGATGGTCTCCTTGGAAAACAGAGGGTCCTCTGAGCTGAATCATGGATCAAATGGGCAGGATTCCCAAAGTAGGAATGTGCTGCCAGGAAAGGAGACTGCAAGAGAGCTGCAGGGAGACTATTTCTAAGGGATGGAGGGACCAGGACACAGGGAATGGTTTCCCACTGCCAGAGGGCAGGGAGAGATGGGATCTTGGGAAGGAATTGCTGGCTGGGAGGGTGGGGAGGCCCTGGCCCAGGTTGCCCAGAGAAGCTGTGCCTGCCCCTGGATCCCTGGAAGGGTCCAAGGCCGGGTTGGACGGGGCTTGGAGCAACCTGGGCTAGTGGAAGGTGTCCCTGCTCATGGCAGGGGGTGGAATAAGATGAGCTTTAAGGTCCCTCCCAAACCAAACCTTTCTGACATTCCACGCTCACACCCACCACGGCATTTTTTTGGGTGAAGTGACTTTATTTTCCTGCTCCCCCAGGGGCAGATTTGCATTAAAAATGAACAAGTGTGAAGCAGAGTGAGAACCTCAGATAACCTCTCCCTCCACTCCTCAAATCAGCTCCACTTCAACCTCAGGATGGAATTAATTAACTTCGTTTTTCTCTCCTCACCAGCTGACAGGAAAAGCAGGGCTGGGATCCAGCAGTCACACCTCGTCACCTTTGCTCAAAGGTCACTGTTGGCACTGCCTGCTCCACTGGTGACCTGGGAATAACCCACATTTCCAAACTCTGGAATTAAAATGCCCAGAAGGTGGTCCCTGCATCAGGCTCTGCTTCTTTCACTGGGCGTCAGGCCAGGAATTGGTCAAAAAACCCTGTTAATGCAGCAGGAACTGTCTTTTCTATTTGCCCACATGTGGTTTAAGCTGCCCCAGGTGGTGCAGGGCAGAAATCTGCTGCTGAGGGGGTTGGCAAAGCTCCTCTTCATCCCCATCCTCCAGAAAACAGGAGGGAATTCAGCAGGAAACCAAACAACCCTGATGCTCTGTGGGCCTTGGAAATGGTTCTTCCTGTTGTACACTTGGAGGAGATGCTCTGGGCTCTGTTATAACCTCCAAAGTCATTAATTAAACTCAAATTCCCACTGTGCCTGGCAGCTGAGTGCAAAATATATTTTTTTAATGGTAGTGATGCTTCAGTAGGAATTTGAAAGGCCACAGAAGGGAGGACACAGGGGACATTTGGGCTTTGACTACCTTTCCCGCTCCCCAGAATTCCCAGCCATCCATGGCCATCCCCAGATTGGCCAACTTGAGAAACAGTTGAACAAGCAGGGAGATAAATTAATTATTCTGATATTTTTTCACGTGTTTCTGAATTAAGGGAAGCAGTGACCAGTTAAGGAGACTATTTATGAGGGGCAGAGGGACAGGAGAAGGGGGAAGGGCTTCCCACTGGACAAGGGGAGATTTGGGTGGGATATTGGGAAGGAGGGTGGGGAGGCCCTGGCCCAGGTTGCCCAGAGGAGCTGTGGCTGCCCCTGGATCCCTGGAAGTGTCCAAGGCCAGGTTGGAGCAACCTGGGCTGGTGGAAGGTGTCCCTGCCCATGGCAGAGGTGGCGCTGGCGGGGCTTTGAGATCCCTTCCCACCCAAACTAGTCTGGGATTCCATGAATTGAGTTTGACACTTCTCATTTCTAAGTTCTGCAAATCCAGCAGAGCTCCTGCTGCCCTGGGAAAGCTGCAGTTGGACTGTGGAGAAATGCTGCTCCCATACCCAGGGGAGACAGGGGTGTGGAGGACAGATGTGTCCTGCTCATGAGGAGCAAACAGAGAAGCAAGACATAAAACCCAACCCCAATCAAACCTGAAGAGGCCATTTCTGCTCTTCCAAACCAAATCAAACATCAAGAGGACATGTCCTGCTCCTCCAAACCAGACCAAACCTCAAGAGGACATGTGCTGCTCTTCCAAATAAAACAAACCTCAAGGGACATTTCTGCTCCTCCAAACCAAATTAAACCAAACCTCAAGAGGCCACTTGCTGCTCTTCCAAACCAAACCAAAGCAGACATCAGGAGAATATGTCCTGCTCTTCCAAATAAAACAAACCTGAAGAGGACATGTCCTGCTCTTCCAAATAAAGCAAACCTCAAGAGGCCATTTCTGCTCTTCCAAACCAAATCAAACCTCAAGAGGACATTTCTGCTCCTCCAAATAAAACAAACCTGAAGAGAACACTTCTGCTCTTCCAAACCAAACAAACCAAATCAAACCAAACCAAATCAGACCTCAAGAAGCCACTTGCTGCTCTACCAAACCAAACCAAACCAAACCTGAAGAGGCCATTTCTGCTCTTCCAAATGAAACCAAACCAAACCAAACCTGAAGAGGACATTTCTGCTCTTCCAAATGAAACCAAACCAAACCAAACCTGAAGAGGACATGTCCTGCTCTTCTAAATAAAATTAAACCAAACATCAAGAGGCCGCTTGCTGCTCTTCCAAACCAAACCAGACCTCAGGAGGACATGTCCTGCTCTTCCAAACCAAACCAGACCTCAGGAGGACATGTCCTGCTCTTCCAAACCAAACCAAACCTGAAGAGGCCATTTCTGCTTTTCCAAACCAAACCTCAAGAGGTCACTTGCTGCTCTTCCAAATCAAACTGGAAGTGGCCATTTCTGCTCTTCCAAACCAAACCTCAAGAGGACACTTCTGCTCTTCCAAACCAAACCAAACCAGACCTCAAGAGGACATGTCCTGCTCTTCTTGGAGGAAGAGGTGATCCATACCCAACTCCAGCTCCACAATTCTTTTCCCCATGGAAAAAACCCACTGTCCTGAGGTGCCCGGGAAAGCCCTTCAAGTCTCAGCCCAAAGACACCAGAGGGGTGTGGGAAATAAAACCCCCCCGTGCCAGTTTGACTGGAGACATAAAACTGGGGTCCGGGATTATTGTGATCAGTGACACAGCAGGAAATTCTCTGCTGTCCTTGGGAAAGATGGAAATGTTGCTGCAACCCCCATTAAGCTTTACAAGAGAGACTGGAATTTATACAGTCAGTTTATAGCCTGTAACATTCATTTAGACTTACTGGAAAGCTCATAACTCAGAGCTAATAACTTATAGCCAGCTTGTAATCAAATCTTCCTTAGAGAAACACTGCCATGGACAGCCAGGATTTATATGGAAGCTTGGATGGGTGTCTTCAGAAGGAAATAAATTCATTCCAGCAGTAACTCAAATCACTGGCTCTATAAACTCTCATTCATATTTAAACCTGGGGGGGCTGAAGGAGATTGAGCTCCAGAGAGGTTCTCAAGACTCAAACTCACCAAAGCAGAGATGGATCCAGGCCTGGGAGCAAGTCCAGAGGCCATGGAGATGCTCCAAGGGTGGAACCAGGTTGGGAGAGCTGGGAGGGTTCCCCTGGAGAAGAGAAGGCTCCAGGGAGAGCTGAGAGCCCCTTGCAGGGCCTAAAGGGGCTCCAGGAGAGCTGGAAAGGGACTGGAGACAAGGGATGGAGGGACAGGACACAGGGGCATGGCTGTAAGATGGAAAAGGGTAGATTTAGGTGGGATATTTGGAAGGAATTCCTGGCTGGGAGGGTGGGGAGGCCCTGGCACAGGTTGCCCAGAGAAGCTGTGGCTGCCCCTGGATCCCTGGAAGTGTCCAAGGCCAGGTTGGAGCAACCTGGGCTGGTGGAAGGTGTCCCTGCCCATGGCAGGGGTGGCACTGGATGGGCTTTGAGGTCCCTTCCAACCCAAACCATCCTGGGATTCTGTGATTCGAGAAAAGTCCCTTATCCAAAGCTGGTTTCCAACAGGATTTTAGGTTCTGAAGCTCCAACTCACTCCCTTTCTCCCTTTCCCCCCCTGTTATCTCTCTCTCTTGCTGTGTTTCTGTGTCACTCTGTGCTGTTCCCCTTTCAAGTGTTGTAAAACTGGGTTGGAGTCACCCAGACCCTGAAGAGGTTCATTTTTGGTATCTTGAAAAACAACCCCTGCTCCTCCAGCCAACCCTGCTGCAAAGTCCTACAGAAATACAGTTTTTAAGCTGTAAAAAAATGAGCTAAAGATGTTTAGGAAAGGCCATAAACCTTTTCTCTGGTCAGAAAATAATCATATTAACAGTCCATGAATTATGTTCTATGACTTGTCTCTACCGGGACACATGAAGGTCTGAAGGAGTTTTGTCAGTAATTCCTCAGTATCAAAAAAATTCTCTGTTGAGATCATCTCATAGTTTGATTGATTATAATATTTGACTATAATATTTGATAGATTATATTTGATTAGTTATAATTTTTGATTGATTATTATATATTATAGAATATATTATTACATACTATTTAATATTATAACTAAAATATTATAAATGAAAATATTATAATACTTTATATTATAATATTATAATATATAATATATATTATATATATAATAATATATATTTTTTATATATATATATATAATATCCTTGGTGCTGCTTTTTTGCCCTTTTTTTTTACCCCAGTATAAAAAAATACATGTAAGACAATTCCAAGCTTTATAATACATATAATATAATATATATTATATATAACATATATATAATATATCATATATTATATATATGATAACATATATATAATATATATATTGGATATATATATTATATATATATGTGTGTGTGTATATATATATAATATATATATATATTATGGGAATTCAGACAGAATTCCAGCTGGATGCTGAAGCCCATGGTGGTATAATATGTATAATATTATGATATTATAAAGCTTGGAATTGTCTTACATGATTTTTTTTTCTGGGGTAAAAAAAAAGGGCAAAAACCTTAAGCATCACCAAGGATAGTTACACCATATTTTTTTTGTTGTTGTTTGAAGAAAAAAAATGAAAAACATTTAATTTGGATAATTTAAATGAGTTTGGTCCCTTTTTGGCGTGATTCCATAAGGAATTGGGTTGGGATCAAGAGATCTCCAGGCTGCTCAGCTCCTGCTGTGAGACAGAATGGGGAGTTCACTCCCAGCTCGTCTCAACATGGCTGTCAAATGGTACAACAAGTTTTGGTCAGTCTAAAACATCCCTCAGCTGAGCAGCTCCAGGAATCTGCACCCCAAGAGCTCCAGTTTGAAAGGAAATAGGAAAATAGGGATGAGAGGGGAAGGAAAACCCCCCCAGCCTCTTACAGGGCTTGGGGAGAGCAAAATCTGGCACCTTGCTTTGGTTTCTTGCTAAATGAGGACAGAGCTGGGAACAGCTGAGCCACAGGGACTTCTTAAACATCCTGGTGACATCAACCTGGTCGTTTGGGTTTGGGTTTTGATGCACAGAGAGAAGAAGGAGGTTTTAAAAGAGGTTTTAAAGGAGGTTTTAAAAGCTCTCAGAAGCTGCTGACACACTGAGGACAGGGTGTGTTGTGCCACCGACGCTGCCTTGGAGGGACAGGGGTACACCCAAATCCCCACAATCAGCCATGATTTCATGGAATCACAGGAATTTTAAGGTTGGAGAAGCCCTCCACCACCGCTGTGTCCAATTTGTGCCCCAACCCCACCTCGTCCCCCAGCCCAGAGCACCGAGTACCACGGCCAGTCCTCCCTTGGACACCTCCAGGGGTGGGGACTCCACAAGCCGTGGGCAGTGCCACGATCCCCACAGCTCCACCACCTCCCCAGGGGCACAAACCAGCACGTGGCATCTCCAAACCAGTGTTCCTCCAGGTTTTTTTTCCCGGGAGAAAGAGCTGGGCTGCACCATCTGCTGTGGCTGGATGGATTCACCTCCTCGTGACACCGAGCACTCCGACATCCCACTGAAGCCAACAGGCCCTGCACTTGCTGACAGCCCTGAAAACAAGACAGCTGGTCTTGTCAGCATTGAATTGTTAAAAAAAAAAAAGGACAAAAAGGGAAAAAAAACCCCAGCCTGTTCTCACTTTTGCCTGGATTTGAACCGATTTTCCAAACTCGGCGTCCCCATGGCAGCAAAAAGCAGCAAGGAGATGAAAATTCAGTGCAAGGCTCTGGATAAAACTCCCCAGGAGAAGGTGAAGAGCAAAAGGAATGGGAGCTCAGCCTCAGGCTGGTAGAGTTTGAAAGCACAACCATCAGAAAACAGGCCATTAAAGCAAAATGAGGTAGTGCCCACCACCCAACCACCAGAAAATGGGCCATTAAAGCAAAATCTAGCAGTGCCCACCACCCAACCAGCGGAAAATGGGCCATTAAAGCAAAATCTAGCAGTGCCCACCACCCAAGCAGCCAGGGCCCCCAGGACCTGGGGGGTTCAGGAGAATATCAGGGCTGATCTGGAGGCAGGGGAAGTATCTCAGAGCAGTATAGAGAGGTTAGTGCTCCACAGGTCAGAACCAGCAGCCAGGCCCAAAGAACCCCAGAAATTCCAGGAGAGAATCCATGTGTTGTTGGCCTGAGACGATGCAAACACACTCCAGGATGGATTGGATGTTAAAGAGCAAAACTATTGCATTTCAAGTCATATTCATGACAGGATTAGAAAAAGAAGTAATTTGTCTCACACTCAAAGCTGGTAAAATACAGGATTTGGGGGTAGGGAGCAACTGGAGCAGTGGAAGAAAGAAGGACAGGAGCATCCAAGGAACCTGAGAGCTGGTATTTCAGAAGAGATTTTTCTGCACATTGCTGGTGTATTTGTATATTCTTTGACCTCATATGATGTATTTTCCAAGCTCTGAAACCAGTGTGGGCCGTGGAGGAGAGAGCAGAGAAGGGAGAGCATGAGACAGGCCAGGGAGACAAAGGAGAACCTTCCACTCCCCTCCTCATCTGTCTGTCTCTCCCATCAAACTAAATTTGGGTTAAATGGGAGGGAAAGGATATCAAGGGCCTAAGAAATAATCTAAAGGAGAACATTTAGCGTGGGCTAAAAATGGGAGGAGCTGGAAGACATTTGGCAGCAGGAAAACCATGATATAGGAGGCATCATGAAGACTTGATGGGCCTCGAGTTGCTCCAATTTTTAGATTGGAAATTAGGGAAAAATTTCTTCACTAAAATGATTGTCCAGCACTGGAAGGGGCTGCCCAGGGCAGGGGTGGAGTCACCAACCCTCTGGAAGTGGTCAAAAATTGTGGGGATGTGGCACCTGAGGCCGTGGTTTAATGGTGGTTCTGAGATGGTTGGACTTGATGATCTTAAAAAGAGCTTTTCAGACCTTAAGTATTCCATGATTCCACCACTGGAATGCTGTAAAGGATGGGGATAAACCCTTCAGAAGGGATGAGAAAGGAAAGAGAGGTGGTTGGGAAGTGTTTGGATTGCCTTGGGCTTGATGATTGTGATGATTAATTGGATTGGATTAATGGTTGGACTCGTTGATCTTAGAGGTCTTTTCCCACATGAACAATTCCATGATTCTCCTCTCCTCTATTTCTATCCCTCTCTAGGTTTTCCTCATGTTCCTGAACACTGGGAAAACCCTCACAGTAGGTCCTGGGCCCCTCAGCTGCAAAGCCAAGCCCTGGCTCTGCATAAAGAGGAGAAAAGGAGAAAAAGACAAGGGGGAAAAAGAAGATGAGATTAAAAAAAACAGGAATATTAATGCTGAAAAAAGAAGATCTGTACATTAAAAATTAAAAGCTCTATAAGGGGCACTCCCTTGTTGCTCCAGGGCTCCCATGAGGGGATCTGATGGAAGAGAGAGGAGGCAGAGGATGGATGTGAGAAGGCCCTGGGGAGACATCCCGAGATATTTGGGATATTTGAGAAGCACAAACAGGGAAGATTTTGATATTTCAGAAGCACAAATGGGGAAAGATGTTTTGATTTCAAACCCCCCAAAGCCCTCAAGGCCTCCGGGGCTGTTTCTGCATGACAAAATTCGGGATTCCCCAAAGTGGCTCAAGTTTTCTTTCAGCCTTCAGTTAAAATCAGGGGTTTATTCTGCCAAAAACACCCAGAGCAAACGGTTGGGAGGAAAAAAAATATCACAGATTAAAAGCAAAAAGATAAATATTTAAAGCAACAAAGCAAATATGATTTCTTAATTCCCACTGAGGGAAATGGGAGAGAAACAGAAGTGTGGCTACCGGGCAGAATATTTGATTCACCCTAAGAAAAAGAGAATATCTGTATTTCCAGCACTTGCCTTTCCCACAGAAACTTCCTAAAAGGACCAACATCTGTCCCAGTGACTGACATTTCACTCTTTTCCCTGATTTTTAAAATTAAAGGCACACCACCTATGGAAGCACAGGCATTTTTATCCCAACCAAAAGGGATGAAACCAGAAAAAAATAACAGAAAAACGGGAGGAGACAAAAGGAAAAACACTTTCCTAGATTTCATTTTTTGTTGGGTTAACTGACCCAGGACAGCCAGGAAATCACTGTCTCTGTGTATTTACTGAAGAGAGGGGAAAAACCCCCTTTTTTAAGACTGAAAAATATACCAGCTGAGTTTTGATCCCACCACGGAGCGAAGACCCTTTGGAATATTGGTTCTGTGTTGTTCTGGAAGAACCTCCCTGGTTTTTCCTTCTCCCAACTCCCAAACTTTCCCTCCACCCACAGGGAGCTTTCCCAGCCCTCTCAGCCCCTCCTGACATTTGCTGCCTCTATTTTGATTTATTTTGCTCCCAGGGTTTTAAGGAGCCACCGCCTGAAATGTACTTTTTGCTGCTCCTCAGATCTGATCCCTGCCATCAACCCCTGAATAAAATACAGAGGGAGTGAAGCTGTGAGGGGCACGAACTCCACTTTGCTTTCCCACAAACACAATTTGCCTTGTCACTTCTTATTTATTTTTAAGCCAGTGGCAGGTTACATCTGCCTCACGTCAGTCCAGCCAATAGAAATTAACCCCTTTTTTCACGTGTGATTTATTTTTGCTCTCAATTCTTCTCAAATCTGGCTGAAAATATAAATACAGTAAAAAAAAAAAAAAAAGAGGTTTTTCAAGCTCTGGGGTCAGCATAAATCTTTCAATCCAGGTTGCTTTTAGCACTGCCCTGAAAACCTTTCCCTCAGCATACCAATGTTTCTGTGCAGCCCCAGCGCAGCTACACGGAAAAAAACCTAGAAATAAACCCAACTAAAAATGGGTTTCAACAACCCATTATTCCACCCAAAATAAAAGCTCTCTCCTCTCATCAGGTTCCTGCCTCGGAGTTATTTATTTGGCTTTTTATTATTCCTGCCTCGGAGTTATTTATTTGGATTGGTTTTTTTCCCCCTCCGCGCAGCTGTCGAAGAATTGACCAATTTCTTTGCTCTGTTCTCATTCCCAGTGAAATCTGAGTCTCTTTTTTTAACCATTTCATCATTTTTCTTCCACGTTTTCGGTTCCCCAGTGCTTTGACTTCATCTGTTGTGATGAGAGCTGGGACCAGAGTGGAGCTGCTGCTTTCAGAGCAGTTCCACTCCAAAGAATATATTTACTGAAGACATTGGCTTTAACCTTTAAAGCCTGAGAAAAAGCACCAAAGTGTTACTTCCAGGTTCCTTAACACAGGATAAATTCAGGATAAATTAGTGGGGTGGGATTAACTCCAAATGAGAAGCTCATAAATTACATTTTAGCCGTAATTTTCAGTCCTGTGGCTTTGTTAAAAAAATCACAGCAGCCACTCACACCACCCCAGTCTTTTCAAAATAATTGCCTTTCACTGAGTTTCCACAGTTTTGGGTCCAAAGAGTGATGGATAATAAATTGAACTACCTTTGAGAAAAAAAAAAAAAAAGCCTTTCTTTGGTTTCCTTCCAAGCCACTTTTGGGATTAAACTCTAAAGATCTTGGAGAAATTGTTTGGCTGTGAAAATGCCTCCAGGTACCAAAGACTTGGTGACATTTGGAAGCAGCAGAGCCCTCAGGCCTTGGGGTGAAGTGTTCCCTGTGCCACTGGCCCCACGAAATTCCCGCCAAAGAAACGTCATTCCTAAAATTCCAAAGTGATTTGGGTCAGAAGGGACCCCAAATCCTCGAAGTTCAACCTCCTGCCATGGGGAGGGACACCTTCCACCAGCCCAGGTTGCTCCAACCTGGCCTTGGGCACTTCCAGGGATTGAGATAAGTCCAAAAAATAGGAAAAAAGCCTCTGATTTTTTCCTACTAAACTGAATTTTACTGGAAAAGCCCCACCTGAGGAGCTAAACCAGGTAGTTTCCTTTCTCCCAGGGCAGATGGGTATGGAAGGTCCACCCTGAGAGCAGGATCCCTGGGAGGTGGCCCTACAGCTCTTCCATCAAATCCATGGATTCTGGGAGCAGTGAAGCTGGAAAAGTCCCGTCCATTTTCCTCTGAGAGGGTTCAAGGAGCTGCCCCCAAAATTAGATCTGATTGTGACCGGAGCCAAACTGGTAAAGAGGAATAAAATCCCAACAGCCACAGGACATCTTTCCCTCTGTGAAATTCCTCCTCTAAATTTCTCATCTCTTGGTTTCTTCTCCCATCATTCCTTTCCAAGCTGCTGCCAGGGGGATTTGGAGCTGGAATAGGGCTGTTGCCCACAGAGACTGGTTTGGGTTGGAAGGGACTTTCAAAAGTGTCTCATTCCAGTCTCCTGCCATATGACATCTTCTCCTAGACCAGGTTTCTCCAAGCTCTGTCCAACCTGGCCTTGGAGACATCAGAGGCTGCTCCTGCTGAGCTCCAAAGAGATCCCACCCTGAGCAGCTCGGACACCTCTCCCAGCTGATGCACAGGGACAGGGGGTTCCTGACCCACCACAGGTCAGAGGTGGTGAGGAGAAGAACTTGGGAGGAGATGTTTCACTCGACAGAAATGCTTTTTATCCTCCAGTGATTCTAAACAAACAACTGGAAAACCAGCCTAGAGAAACAGGGAACCTACACCTGCTATTATTCCAGGAGCCAGAGGAACCTCAGCTTGGGTACAACATCTGCTGGAGGATCAGGGTCCTGTAGGATCAGGCAGCTGAGTCCTCCAGCCTGTGCAAACCCCCCCTTTGCCATCCAGATCTGAGACACCGAAGATAAAATACACCCAAAGTTCGTCTCCATCCAACACATTAATTATCCATTAATTATGGATCAGGGAGGGGAGGGCTGCACATCCTCCCCCAGGACTCTGATCTCGTGTTCTGACTTCACAAAGTTCCTTTTGCTTTTCGAGACAGGGAACAAATTCCAACAACCCCTCTGTTCTCGAGGAGCTCGAAGCCGTCGGAGCCTGTGATCTGCCCACCCTGCTCCCTGAGCTCCAAGGAATTCAAGCCTCACTACAAACTTCAAATACAGGAATTTTGCTGCCTGATGACTCTCTCAGGCCTCTCTCAAAACCACGCTGACAGATCCCACAGAGAAGGGAGATTTACATCTTGCAGAGAGAAACTTTTATCCCGAAACCCCAAAAACAAGCTAAATCTCCCATTTTGTTACCAACCACAACCCAAACTTGATGCCTTGAGCTGTGATTCTACTCGGAAGAATCTTTCTCTCTGACAATCCTTCAGTTGAAAAAGGGGTAGAGTTACCAAATATAAGAAAGATTTAAAGCTCTGAGAGAGCATCCAAAGCAGGGAGACAAAGATGGGGAAGGGCCTGGATTTGAAGCCGTGTGAGGACTCTGAGGGCACTTGGGGTGTTCAGCTGGAGAAGAGGAGACTGAGGGGAGACCTCACTGCAGTTCCAACTCCCTCAGGAGGGGAAGAGGAGGGGCAAGGACTGAGCTCTGCTCTGTGGGGACCAGGGACAGCACCCAGGGAAGGGCTGGAGCTGTGCCAGGGCAGGGTCAGGTTGGATCTCAGGACAAGGTTCTTCCCCCAGAGGGTGGTTGGCACTGCCCAGGCTCCCCAGGGCAGTGGGCACGGCCCCAAGGCTGCCAGAGCTCCAGGAGGGTTTGGATGATCCTCTGGGGCACAAGGGGGACTCTCGGGGATGGGCCTGGGCAGAGTCAGGAATTGGACTGGATGGGCCTTGGGGGTCCCTTCCAGCTCAGCAGGTTCTGGGATTCTGGGAAGTTGATTCTGGAGCCAACCCAGGATTGAGAGCTCCTAAAACACCCACCTTGGCAGGTGGAGGAGGAATCCCAGACTGGTTTGGGTTGGAAGGGACCTTCAAGCCCATCTCATTGCACCTCCTGCCATGGGCAGGGACAGCTTCCACTAGCCCAGGTTGCCGTAAGCCCCGTCCAACCTGTTTAAACACTCCCAGGGATGGGGCAGCCACAACTTCTCCATGCTACTGGATGTTCTCCACAGCAAATGAGAATCCAAATATTTCTATCAGGTGTAATTTGAGTTTAAGAGTAACTGAAGTTGTTCCCCCAGAGGGTAGTTGGCAGTGCCCAGGCTCCCCAGGGCAGTGGGCACGGCCCCAAGGCTGCCAGAGCTGCAGGAGGGTTTGGATGATCCTCTGGGGCACAGTGGGGGATTGTTGGGGTGTCCTGGGCAGGGCCAGGGGTTGGACTGGATGATCCTTGCGGGTCCCCTCCAACTCAGCACACGCTGTGACCCTGTGATCCCACCACCACCTCACCCAGCACCCTCACCTCTGCACCCACCTGTGACGAGGAAGCTGCAGCGCCCGGCGCCCGCCTCGTTGATGATGTTGCAGTTGTAGAGGCCGTAGGTGTCCCTGGCCAGGCTGCCCACGGTGTAATCCGTGGAGTCCTGCACGTCGAACTGCCCCGTGCGCAGCAGTTTGGTGCCCAGGCGCCACTCGTAGGTCAGCACCCGGGTGGGATAAGCCCTCAGCACCCGGCAGCTCATGGTGACGCTCCGGCCCTGGCCCTGCCGGATCTCCAGGAACGTCGGCTCCACGGCGGGGGGGTCTGTGGGGGAAAGGAGTGAGGGTTAAATGAACACTATAGAGACTTTAATTCAGCTTTTTAATGCTTTAGAGAAGAAATTTTAGCTCCCCACCCCTCTGTATCAAGTGTTTAATATGCATTTTGTGCTGCTGATTCGGGGTGTGGACTCCTCTGTGCCATTCATTTCCTCCTTGCCAACATAGAATCACAGAATCAGCTGGGTTGGAAGGGACCTCCAAGATCATCCAGTCCAACCCTTGATCCAACCCCGCCGTGGTTCCCAGCCCATGGCACTGATGCCACATCCAGTCTGTCCTTAAACACCTCCAGGGATGGAGAATCCACCCCTTCCCTGGGTAGCCCATTCCAAGGGCTGAGCACCCTCTCTGCAAAGAAATTCTTTCTAATCTCCAACCTAACCCTCCCCTGGCACAGCTGAAGACCGAGCCCTCTTGTCTTGCTGAGAGTTGCCTGGGAAAAGAGATCAACCCCCCCCGGCTCCCCGCTCCTGTCAGGGAGTTGCAGAGAGTGAGGAGGTCTCCCCTGAGCCTCCTCTTCTCCAGGCTGAGCCCCCCCAGCTCCCTCAGCCTCTCCTCCCAGCACTTGTGCTCCAGTCCCTTCCCCAGCCTCGTTGCTCTCCTCTGCACCTGCTCCAGCCCCTCCATGTCCTTCCTGAGCTGAGGGCCCAGAGCTGGACACAGCACTCCAGGGGTGGCCTCAGCAGCGCTGAGTCCAGGGCAGGAATCCCTTCCCTGGCCCTGTTGGCCACCCTGTTCCTGAGCCAGGCCAGGATCCATTGGCCCTCTTGTCCCCCTGGGCACACTCTGGCTCCTGTTCAGCTCCCTGTCCATCCCCACTCCCAGCTCCCTTCCTGCCTGGCTGCTCTCCAGCCCCTCTGGCCCAGCCTGGAGCTGCCGGGGGTTGTTGTGGCCAAAGGACAGGACCTGGCATATTGTTTAATGTTTCTCATTCAAGGGTTTGAACATCTTGCCACAGGTTGGACTGGATGATCTCAGAGGATTTTTCCAGCCTAGGTGATTCTGAGATTCTTATCTTTAGAGACCCCATGCCATGCTCCTTCCAGGAGTTCTCCTTTACCACTCTCTCTCCAAGAATATCTTATTCTCAGGTTATTCCTGACTCATCTCCATTGGTTGTGTCTAGAAGAACACAACAGGCACGTTGTTTGATATGCCCTAGTCCAAACCACTCAGAGAAACCTTGAAACTGGTCCAAGCAGAACAAAGGATCATGAGGAAGATGATGGGAGGAAGGGGTGGTGTTTTTGAGTCCGCTGACTCAAAGCTGGGAGGTGTTCCCTGAGGGAGGTCCAAGGGGATAGGTGGTCCATGGGCTGGGTGTAATGATTAGATATTATAATTATGACAGTTACTAGTCATAATTGAGTTATATTTAATTTAATTTTGTTATAATTAGTGTTATAAAGTGGTCAAAACTATGCTGTGGGGGGACAACACACAACATGTATATTGTGCCCTTAAAGAGCTTTAATTAAAGAACTGCTCTTTACCTTTCTATACTAAAAACTGCCCAGAGGACTTTTTTTTTTCCTTTGATTTTAGGTAAGAGGAGAGCAGGAGGTTTGTAAACTAATTCATAAGTAATTCACAAATTAAACTAATGAGAGGCAGAGTTAACCAGGCACTGCTGGAAGGCTGGGACACCGCAGTGTCCAGGGAAGGGACTCAACAACACACAAGCTCAGCAGATATGGATCAGCTGGTGACACAAATGTACCCACACAGAGCTCTGTGTCCTGCTCATCAACACCTTCTGAGGGCACAGTGGCAGGGCAGGTTTGGGTTGGACATCAGGAGGAAATTCTTCCCAGAGAGGGTGCTCAGCCATTGGAATGGGCTGCCCAGGGAAGGGGTGGATTCTCCGTCCCTGGGGGTGTTTAAGGACAAACTGGATGTGGCATCAGTACCATGGGCCGGGTGACAGGGTGGGGTTGAGTCACAGGTTGGACTGAATGATCTCAGAGGGCTTTTCCAACCTAGGTGATCCTGGGATTCTTATCTTTAGAGACTCCATGTCATGCTCCTTCCAGGAGTTCTCCTTTACCACTCTCTCTCCAAGAGCACCTTATTCTCAGGTTATTCCTGACTCATCTCCACTGGTTGTGTCTCCATCACAAACACCAATAACCTTCAGACCTGCTGTTTATTTCCCTGCAGAACAGAAGCTGAGACCATGTTCCCTCAGCAGCTGGAAACCAGGAACCCACTTGGACACATCCTGCTGATCAACCCTGAGCACTCCAGGACACAGATGTCATGGCTTGAGAGGCAGAAGAGGTCCCTGCCTGTGAGACCAGGAGGCTCAGCCCCACCAAACCTCCCAGAGGAACCACAGGCTCCAACAGATGGGATGGAGTGGAAGGGAAAAGGTGAGAATCACAGAAACATGGAATGGCCTGAGCTGGAGGGGACTCACAAGGATCAAAATCCAACCTCAGTCCCTGCCCAGGACACCCCAACAATCCCCTCCTGTCCCTCAGAGCGTTGTCCAAACCCTCCTGGAGCTCTGGCAGCCTTGGGGCCGTGCCCACTGCCCTGGGGAGCCTGGGCAGTGCCAACCACCCTCTGGGGGAAGAACCTTTCCCTGAGATCCAACCTAAACCTCTCCTGGAACAGCTCCAGCCATTCCCTGGGTCCTGTCACTGCTCACTACAGAAAAACACAGAAAAGCCTTGGCTTGGCTTGGATGGGACTTGGAGCAACCTGGGCTAGTGGAAGGTGTCCCTACCCATGGCAGGGGGTGGGAATGAGATGGTCTTGAAGGTTCTTTCCAATCTCAGCCAGTTTGGGGTTCTATGGCTTGGTTGAGATGAGTGCAGAAGGAACAAAGACCCTGCAGGGAACTGAGGAGGTGATTCTGTGTTCAATGGGCACAGAAACTGTGGGCACTGCCCCAAGGCTGCCAGAGCTCCAGGAGGGTTTGGATGATCCTCTGGGGCACAGGGGGGGATTGTTGGGGTGTCCTGGGCAGGGCCAGGGGTTGAACTGGATGGTCCTTGGGGGTCCCTTCCAACTCAGGATATTCTGGGATTCTGTGAAGTTGATTCTGGAGCCAACACAGAACCATACAATGGTTTGGGATGGAAGGGACCTTAAAGACCATCTCATTTCTCTGCCATGGGCAGGGACACCTTCCACTAGCCCAGGTTGCTCCAAGCCCCGTCCAACCTGTTTAAACACTTCCAGGGATGGGGCAGCCACAACTTCTCCGTGCTGTTGGATGTTCTCTGTGATTCCTCTCCACAGCAAATGAGAATCCAAATATTTCTATCAAGTGTAATTTGAGTTTAAGAGTAACTGAAGTTGTTCCCCCAGAGGGTGGTTGGCACTGCCCAGGCTCCCCAGGGCAGTGGGCACGGCCCCAAGGCTGCCAGAGCTCCAGGAGGGTTTGGATGATCCTCTGGGGCACAGGGGAGGATTATTGGGGTGTTTGGGCAGGGACAGGGGTTGGACTTGGATTGTTCTTGGAGGTCCCTTCCAGCTGAGGACATCCTGTGATCCTCTAAACTCTGCAGTGGCAGGAGATGGATGGATGGAGTGGCTCAGACACCCCCCACTCCCCCACCCCAGCACTGCCTTCAGGCTCCAACAAATACATAATCACAAACATATAATCACATATTCATCTTTTTTTATCCCTTCAGGTGGCAGCTGTGACATTCCAGTAAGCCCAGAACGGGTCATTTTCCCATAACTGGAATGGGCTGTTTTCCCATAACTCGAATTAAACCTCATTTTCAATCACTGAGATTTGCAGCTACAGACTCTGACAGGCTTTTGATTCCAGCAAAACGCAAAATAAATAAAATATAACCAACAGCCATTGTATGCACAAACCCAACCCCCCCCTCTCATTTGCCTTCTGATAACTTCATCATGGCAGAAGGAAAAGGGCAACCAGGACAGAATAATGTTGGCACTCAGCTCCTGTCAGCACAGATTTTAGAGCTGGGAACACCCCTGGAATGCACAATGGGATGCAAAACAGGGAGGGACAGGACCTTGTGGCTCTTTAAAAGACTCAGCTCACTTTATAACCCACGAGAAGGAAGAAACCCTGAAAGCCCCCTGTGCCAATAAGACACAGGACATTTTGCATCCACATTAAAAGAGCTCTTTTAAAGATATAAAATATAAAAATAGAGAAACCAACATGAGCTCTGAGAGAGAACAACCTTCAGAGAGTCCATGCCGTGCTCTTTTCAGAAGTTCTTCCTCTCCATTCTCTCTCCAAGAGCATCTTATTCTCACGTTCTCCACTGGTTGTTCTCTCCATCACAGGCATAATTAACTCAGATCCCGGATATTTAATTCCCTATATCATGGAAGCTGTAACCACACGCCCTCAGCTCCTGGAAAATAGGAACCAACTCGCACATGGACTGTGCTCTCCACCTCTTGCTCAGACAAGAGTTCAGCTAAACACAGAGGACAGGAAAATAAAGTGAATTTTGGAGGCTGTCAGATTAAGACAATGTTGCTCAAAGCTCAAAATATCCAGTTGTCTTTGGAGTTCATCAAAATAATCAGCCTTTGTCTTGTGTCATGATCCAAGATCCAGCAGCCAATCATCCCTTACTCAAAATTATCCAGAAAAATTACCAGTGAAGACAAGAATATTTGAAAACTCCCATTGGAAAACCCCATGGATGCCAGCTGGACTTTTCCTCCTCATGGATTGAAATTTCACAGTGGATTTGTAGGATTTTGGAAGCCAGAATTTTAACAGGCTCAGGAACTGCAACACAGCCATGGAAAACTCTGAATGAAAGCCCAGAAATCCTAAATTTTCAATACCAAACACCTTTTCCTCTCAATAACATCCCCCAATTTGGTGTCAGCAGAGAATTTCATCACAGCCTGACTATTCTTTGAGCTCAGCTACAGAATAAAAAAATACAAAAGAAGATAAATTTGGAAGAAAATCCCACGAGTTTCCAGCCTCACGTTTGCCCTTTCAACCCAACTCAACCTGCCCTCACTTGTACAACTTCTCCATCTTATCTTGCTTCACTAAGAGTTTCCCAAGGGAATGGATAGCAGGTAAACTACCCATCAAATTTACTGATATTTCCTATTTGCCAGTCATTTTCCCACCCTCACACAGAAGCTCTCCCCGTTTTTTTTTCCCATTTCAGCCAAGATAATTCCATATCCAATCCTAAATCCTTGATACCACACACCCTTTTCTATCAATAATATCCCCCAGTTTGGTGTCAGCAGAGAATTTCATCACAGCCTGACTGTTCCTTGAGCTCAAGTACAGAATAAAAAAACACAAAAGAGGATAAATTTGGAAGAAAATCCCACGAGTTTCCAGCCTCACGTTTGTCCTTTCAACACAACCCAACCTGCCCTCCCTGTACAACAAATCCACCTTATCCTAAGAGTTTGCCAAGGGAATGGATATCAGAAGAATTACCAATCAAATTTACTGATATTTCCTATTTTCCAGTCATTTTCCCACCCTCACACAGAAGCTCTCCACATTTTTTTTCCCATTTCAGCCAAGATAATTCCATATCCAATCCTAAATCCTTGATACCACACACCCTTTTCTATCAATAATATCCCCCAGTTTGGTGTCAGCAGAGAATTTCATCACAGCCTGACTGTTCTTTGAGCTCAGCTACAGAATAAAAACTACAAAATACAAAAGAGGATGAATTTGGAAGAAAATGCCATGAGTTTCCAGCCTCACGTTTGTCCTTTCAACACAACCCAACCTGCCCTCCCTGTACAACAAATCCACCTTATCCCAAGAGTTTCCCAAGGGAATGGATATCATGGATAAAATTTACCAATATTTCCTATTTGCCAGTCATTTTCCCACCCTCACACAGAAGCTCTCCAGGATTTTTTTTTCCCATTTCAGCCAAGATAATTCCATATCCAATCCTAAATCCTTGATACCACACACCCTTTTCTATCAATAACATCCCCCAATTTGGTGTCAGCAGAGAATTTCATCACAGCCTGACTGTTCCTTGAGTTCAAGTACAGAATAAAAAAACACAAAAGAGGATAAATTTGGAAGAAAATCCCACGAGTTTCCAGCCTCACATTTGTCCTTTCAAAACAACCCAACCTGCCCTCCCTGTACAACAAATCCACCTTATCCTAAGAGTTTGCCAAGGGAATGGATATCAGAAAAATTACCAATCAAATTTACTGATATTTCCTATTTTCCAGTCATTTTCCCACCCTCACACAGAAGCTCTCCACATTTTTTTTTACCATTTCATCCAAATAATTCCATATCCAGGACCTTCTCAGCCCTATTGCCTTTACCCTCCCAGCCAGCACCAAAACACATCTTTAAATCCAGGGCAAATCGAGTCAGACACTGAATGAAGTATAAAATAACAGAACATCAGGATGCTCAAAGAGCAGGAATGAAGCTCCTCCTGACCCCACATCCTGCTCTGAGCTCCTGGGATTGAGGCAGAGCACAGGGAACTTCGGGATGGGAACGTTCTGGAAGATTTAATGGCTGGGTTTGCTGTCATTTGCTGCCATGACTGATAAATCTATTGACTGTTTGAACATCCCAAAAACTTGCCTGCACTTGGTAATAACTGTTCCCTGCTCTGTTTCTTTTCCTGCTTCCATTTAATGCTCCAAATCCAGGGAATGTTTCACCTCCCCACAGCAGCTCTGTCTTAACAACTTTTAGCCCAGATTGGTATTCAGTCCCCTCTCTCTTCTTCCCCTGCTTTATTTACTTATAAGGTACTTTAGCCTTATAAATAGCTTTTAAATGAAAGTTTCCCCTGCCTTTAAGGTCAAAAGAGTCTTTAAAGCCCCAAATTTCCATCTATCCAAGAACTGATGATACCCAGTGACAGAAAGAGAAAATTAACTCCGGCTGCTCGTTTCAGAATTACACTTTTGCAGGTAATAACTTTAATGGGAAAGGAAAGGGATGATAAAACCCACAATGCACAGAACTAAGGGCCTGTTTTTCTTTGTTGCTGTTGTTGTTTTTATAAAATAGTGACTTCCAAGATGCTCATCTCAGGCATCTTCTGAGAGAAATGATGCTCGGGAGGAAACTGGAGCTGTTTACAACCTATATGTGTTTAATTCATTTGCATCAGCTCTTCCTCCAGGCTTCAGCAATTTGATTTAATTTACTTTTCCCTCCTCATTCCCATCTTTCCCAATTCCAGTGTTAGTTTTTGTGGGTCTTTTTTTGAAAAACACACAGAAAAAAAAAACCCGAGGGCCTCAGGTTCGTTCTCTTAAACAATTATCTCTGGGAAGCAAATGGGCTGAAGTTAAAACAGGCTCTGTATTAATGTTTAATGAATTTTTGGGGGAGCCTAAGTACATTCATGTCTCGAGGAATATAAAGTGGCAAAGGAAGGTTTCTCCTGCTATCAAGAGAAATGACAGTAAGGAATGTTTGTTTGTTTTAAACCTCTCAGTGGAGAGCATCGTGTCCTGCTCTTTATTGTGGGGGTTTTAAGGAGAAAACAATAATAAGGGAATTTATTTTCACTCCATGGCCTTGAGGAGAGGCTTCACCTGCTGCTTTGGTTTCTCCAATTTGCATTCCAGCCTAAGCCAATAATTAGGTTTTTTCTCTCTCTCTCCCAGCTCCAGCAACAGGAATAAACAGAAAAACCTGATGCCTCTGCTTGGTTCCTCTTGTTTTTTGTGGCCACTTTTGATTGAATTCACCCAGCAGGGATGTTATCAACAACAACCTATTCCACAGAAACCAACAGGAACCATGGAACATCCAGAGCTGGGAGGGACCCACAGGGATCAGAGTCCAACCCTTCATAAGGACCACAATGATGGTCACCTCGTGGCCTCAATTTAGGGGTTGGGTCCTCTGGAGGAGGAAAGACCTCTGGTTACTCTTGGGGTTGGATTTGCAGCCCAGAAAACAAGGTGAGGGAGCGATAAATCAGGTTGGGTGACACCATTTAGGAGGGTGTCAGGAGACTCCACCACCTCAGAATCATTAAGGATGGGAAAGACCTCCAAGATCAAGTCCAGCCTTTGACTGAATCCCACCATGGCCCTGAGGAGAGGCTTCACCTGCTGCTTTGGTTTCTCCAATTTGCATCCCAGCCTAAGCCAATAATTAGTTTTTCTCTCTCTCTCTCTCCCAGCTCCAGCAACAGGAATAAATAGAAAAACCTGATGCCTCTGCTTGGTTCCTCTTGTTTTTTGTGGCCACTTTTGATTGAATTCACCCAGCAGGGATGTTTTCAACAACAACCTGTTCCACAGAAACAAAGAGTAACCACAAAACACCCAGAGTTGAGAGGGACCCACAGGGATCAGAGTCCAACCCTTCATAAGGACCACAATGATGGTCACTTCGTGGCCTCAATTTAGGGGTTGGTTCCTCTGGAGAAGGAGAGACCTCTGGTTACTCTTGGGGTTGGATTTGCAGCCCAGAACACAAGGTGAGGGAGTGATAAATCAGGTTGGGTGACACCATTTAGGAGGGTGTCAGGAGACTCCACCACCTCAGGATCCTTACGGATGGGAAAGACCTCCAAGACCAAGTCCAACCTTCACCTGAATGCCACCATAACCACTAAACCACACCATGAAGTCCCATTTCTCCTTGTTCCCTGAACACCTCCAGGGCTGGGGACTCCACCACTGCCTGGGCAGCCCCTTCCAAGGCCTGGCCACTCTTCCCATGAAGAAATCCCTCCTGGTGTCCAACCTGAACCTCCCTTGTTGCGACTCGAGGTCGTTCCCCCTCATCCTGCCTCCAGTTTCCCGGGAGAGGCTCTAGGTGGGTAGGGGCTGTCCCAGTGCCCTGCAGAGATCCAGGATGGACCAGGTGAGGTGGGAATTCACCCTCCCAGCCTGGCACAGTTCCAAACCACCAACCTCTTTAAAAGCCTCTCGAAGCCGAGACGATTTAAGCAAGTTCCGCTCCCCAGACCTGATTGAAACCAACTGTAATTTATTTTATGGCCTGAGGGATGTGCAGGGGAAAGTCAGAGTCGTTCCAGCTCAAAAAGGCAGCCTTTTCTTCATCCCTTTCCTTTTATTTCTTTAAGTTATTGAGAGCATGTTTGCCTGTGAGGGGAAAGTGCCTCGCTAGGATTTGTATCCTGCCTGGTAATGAAGGTTTGGACCAGGCAGCTCATTTGAGTTATTTATTTATTTATTTTATTTTCTGTCTCTCTGCCTGTGCCTCTGATCTATGGTGCCCAGGCTCTGAAGATTCCCCTCATGAAAACCATGTGGCATTCCTTCACCTTGCAGCAGAGGCAGCCCTGAACCTCCCAGGCCACATCAGGGAGTGTTTTCTGGGTTTCAAAGCAGGGGATTGGGTTGTTGGCAGTGGGGTTTGTGTGCTTTGCTAAGGAAAAAACCCAATGGTTCATTAATACAGGTGTCAAAATACACCAGAACTGGATGCCCAGGAAGGACTTGGACTTGTTGGAGCAAGTCCAGAGGAGGCACCAAGATGAGCAGAGGGATGGAGCAGCTCTGCTGGGAGAGCTGGGGGGGTTCCCCTGGAGAAGAGAAGGCTCCAGGGAGAGCTGAGAGCCCCTTGCAGGGCCTGAAGGGGCTCCAGGAGAGCTGGAGAGGGACTGGGGACAAGGGATGGAGGGACAGGACACAGGGAATGGCTGTAAGATGGAAGAGGGTAGATTTAGGTGGGATGTTGGGAAGTAATTCCTGGCTGGGAGGGTGGGGAGGTCCTGGAATAGAATTCCCAGAGAAGTTGTGGCTGCCCCTGGATCCCTGGAAGTGTCCAAGGCCAGGTTGGGATCCCTGGGCTAGTGGAAGGTGTCCCTTCCACTAATGAGATGCTCTTTAAGGTCCCCTCCAACCCAAACCATCCTGGGATTCCATGGAACAGCTGGGGATAAGTGGAAAGAAGAGGCCCAGGGAAGTTATTGCACAGCAGGGTTAAGGCAAATATTGGGAATATTTCCTTGCAACACAGCCCTGCATTATTTGGACAACTCCTGGCCAGTTCTGGTTCTGGAGGCTGAGGCAGAACCAGGATCCACCCAGGAGCAGCTGGAAAAGCAGCAGTGGGAATTTGAGCCTCCAGCAGATCCCTGGATGCTGGAACGTGCTGGGAAAAGCTGGCTCAATTCATCTGCACTGCAGGGCTCATGTCAGGGCTGGCACAGCCCCACACCATTCCCACCCCTCCACAGTCCTTATTCCCAGGTTTCTCCCTCCTCCAGCTGTTCCTTCTGGGCACCTCCAGCTCTGCTGGGAGTTATTTTCATGTGCAACTAAAATAAAAGGGAATTTAAGTGTTCCCAGGTCCTGACTCGGTGTTATTTAATGCAGTGAAAAAACAAAACACCACCAAAAAATGAAATTTAAAGCAGCCAAAGGATGGCAAGGGCTGGAGAGCATCCCTGCTCCTACAGGGAGCAAATCCAAGGGGTTTGGTTAAATACACAACCGGGACCGTGGGACTGGGCTCAACCAACTCTGCCAAACAAAACTCCCCACTCAACCCCCCCAGGTGGCAAAGGATGTGCCAAGCAGAGGGTCTGGGAGCTCTGCAGGCAGAGAATCCTCCCTGGGATTCTCCCATGATCAATCCACGGGGATCCTCTCCGATGAATCCAACAAAGCCCCAAAATTCCAGGACCCTCTGCATGAAAACGCCTCCAACAGCTTCCAGAACTGGATGGATGTGGAAGCATCTCAACCCCTGACTGCATTTTTTTTTTAGAGGTTTAAAACCAGAATTTTTCTGGATAAATATAAAGTTAAACATGCACATATTTAAAAAAAACATAAGTGATAATAAGGCTCAAAAATGAAAGGCAGAAATATGATTTAAAGACAACTAATGAGAGTTTTGGTGGCAGAGCTGAGATTGGGGGATATAATAATCCCTTGATTCCCACAGAGGCCTGGGGGAAGTAAAAGCATATGTACTTAAAAAAAAATGGGAAAAAATAAACACAGCCTCTAAATTGTGAGGGAAAAAGAGAGATCCTGATAATGGGGAAGAGTCAGGGGGAAAAGAAAAAAGTAAACAGCATTTTTAAAGCAAAAGGAATCTTCCTAAGGGGCCCTGTGGATCTTGCTCAGTTTTTTAACTAGAAAATTCAAATTAATGCTCCATCCCTGTGGCTGCCTCATCCCTGGAAGTGTCCAAGGGCAGGTTGGAGGAGCCTGGGACAGTGGAAGGTGTCCCTGCCCATGGAAAGGGAGTGGAACTGGATCATTTTTAAACTCCCTTCCCACCCAAACCAGTCTGGGATTCCCTAAATTTCACCAGATTGCAAAAATACACTTCCAAATTTATATCCTTCTGGGATCTAGACTGGAGTCCCACACCCAGTTTGCCTTGGGAGCTGAGCTGGGTGTGGAGCCCCAAGGACACAGAGCAGCCCAGGCTGGCTGGGCAGAGCTTTGGGAAGCTCCAGCACACAAGGATTGGGATCCCCGTGGAAATGACAACAGGGATTTTCCAGCTGGAGCTCAGGCACAGGAATGACGAGCCTGGAGAATGGATTTGCTGCAGGGAAACCACAGTGGCCAAAAAGAGAACAAAAAAAAACATTTGCACATCTCCAGGTAGATTAAAATGGGATTGCGGAGCCATCCTGGAGCTGTGCATTCCCAAACCCTCCCTTTGCCCAGAAAATCACCCCTGGAATGCCAAGAAGTCCCTGTTTTACAGAATTCCAGACTGGTTTGGATTGGGAAGGGACCTTAAAACCCACCCAGTGCCACCCCCTGCCATGGGCAGGGACACCTTCCACTAGCCCAGGTTGCTCCAAGCCCTGACCAACAAATGGATAAGGGAATATCCACCATATACACAGTGTTTATCAATAATTACTTTTACAACACACACCTGAAAAACCTCCTAAAAGGTATTTTTTTTAAAAACCAAACCCACCATAAATTAACCACATTCCCACCAGCCCTTAGAAAACATTCCTTAGGGAGGAAACATCTTAATACTCAGGGAAGGTGCCCAGAGAGAGGGAGTTGCCAGAGAATCTGCCCCAAGCTCTTGTTCAAATCTCTCTTTTCTTTCCCCAAAATCTTCATAAAACAGTTTTCAGAGGTCCCTTTCTTCTTTGGAGAGCATGGAAAAACACTTAGAAATCTTTCTTCGGGAAGAAAGGGAGAAGGGAAGATTGTTGCCTGTGGTAGAACTGTTTCAGGGATATTTGCATTACAATAAACTCTGACTGATTTTAAAAAAAAATAGGTGTATTTATAAAGGCATAAATCACTAATATTTAAACTTAAAAAAATTGGATCTACATATTTTAGGTGATATTTGTAAATTTAGCAGCCCTGCACACGGAGAAAGGGTCAGACAAATTAAAATCTACTTCTATTTTATAAAACAGAATACTTCTACATCATGGATTATAGATATTCTAATTTTACACTGTTATCTATAAATACACTTCAATTCTAATCTATATTGTAAATCATATATGCCTTATTTTTATCCTACTCCACATAAAATTAAACTTTCATTCAGGGAGCACATTCATGTCTTTACTCACTGGGAATGAGGTCCAGGCTGGAATTTTAGGGTAATCCAGATCTCCCAGGCTAGAGAGTGTTAAACACAGAGAAGTGCAGGGGGGAAATGTTAAATATTCAACTGGGGAAGCTCCTGAATTTAACTCCTCCCACAGAAAACCAGGATCAGCTGCAGCTCCTCAGTCTCCCATCGGTTTTCAGGTGATTTGGGTTAAAACCAACAGTGGTTTTAATTGGTACTGGAGGCTTGAAAACACCTGTGGGGTGGGTCAAAAACCAGATTCTCCCAGAAAAATCCCTCATTTACTGCTCTAGGACCTCGAGGAGGATAAATCAGAGCAGCTGTGGGGGTGGCACGTGGAGAAAGGGGGAAGAGGAGGGTGAGATCCCAAAGGTCACAAGGGCACAAATTCCCTTTTCAGGGCTTTTCATGTTCCATTTAAAGGATAAAAGTGAAATCTCAGGAGTGGGGAAGCTGCACTGACACCAAAGGGGCACAAGAAACCTGCCTGGAAGTGTCCAAGGGCAGGTTGGAGCAACCTGAAAGGTGGAAGGTGTCTCAGCCCAGGGCAGGGGGTGGCACTGGATGGGCTTTGAGGTCTCTTCCCACCCAAACCAGTCTGGGATTCTATGACATCCCAGAAGGATAAAACCAGCAAGCAAAAAATATATATCTTAAATTTATCAGTCTTGTCCCGACTTCCAGGCAGCACCAGGAGGAGGAATCACATGGGGGACATCTGGGAGAGCAGAATTTCAGATAATACTGAGCTGGGACCACCCCCCAAAAAACATCAGGGGATGCTCCCAACAGAGCTGCAAGCCCAAAACCTGGATTACTATTCATGGAATGGTCTGGGCTGGAAGGATATTTGAAGGTCACCTGGTTCCATCTCTTTTCTATTGTCAGGGACACCTTCCACCAGCCCAGGTTGCTCCAACCTGGCCTTGGACACTTCCAGGGATCCAGGGGCAGCCACAGCTTCTCTGGGAATTCTATTCCAGGGCCTCCCCACCCTCCCAGCCAGGAATTCCTTCCCATTATCCCATCTCTCCCTGCCCTCTGGCAGTGGGAAGCCATTCCCTGTGTCCTGTCCCTCCAGGTCCTTGTCCAAAGCCTGAAGAGTTTTGTGACAGACTCTTAATTTTTCCAGCTAATCTAAATTTCAGACCTGCCGAGGTTTAAGTTTTAAGTCAGGTGGGCTTTGAGATGGGCAGATTTCAGCGGGAATCTACATTAATTATTATTAATCTACATTAATTATTATTAATTTAATTCTCTTTTCCGTTACCCGCAGCATCACACGGTTTGCAGAAGAAAAGCCCAACCACCACTCCCAAGAGTTTAATAACTTAGATTTTGGGTTTCAAGATGGATTTTCCAGGCTGGTGCCTCTGTCCTGCTTTACCTCCTTGACAGGACATGAGATTCCCTGAACAAGCAGCAAGGATCACACTCGGCAGCCCCCGGAGTCGCAGGAGATTAAACATTTGTGCCGAAACACGTGAAGCTGTTTTGCAAGTGAAAAATATTCCAGTGAGTAAACAACCCAAGAAATAACTTTGCAGTAAAGCTGCCACATGAATTTCTCCCTCCCCCCCCCCCCGTATCTGCTGATCATTATTTGCTTTATCCGCCGAGCCGCGGCGGGAGCGCGAGCGTCGAATGGCGATGAGCTCCTTGGAAAAAAGCCGTGAAATTCGGGATAATCCACGGCCTTTCAGGAATGTCTGCTCTGCTGAGCGTCTTTTGTGGGCTCCTGCTGCTCTCCCTTGTATTTTTCTGAAATTAAAAGTGTAATGGCTGAGACGTAAATGGACGGACAAGAGCGCGGCGACCCTTCGGATGTTCCGAGACGTCGCGGACGGAGCAGAGGCCGAGCAGGAATTGTGGCGAATTCTGGCACCCAAATTTCCCTCTCTCCTCTCCCCGGGGTTGAGGAACAGCTCTAGAGGAGGAGGGACCCGCTGCAGGATTTGCAGAGAGCCTGGGGAAAAAAGCATTTTCCAGCTAAAGACAAACTGGGAGAGCTGGGGGGATTCCCCTGGAGAAGAGAAGGCTCCAGGGAGAGCTGAGAGCCCCTTGCAGGGCCTAAAGGGGCTCCAGGAGAGCTGGAGAGGGACTGGGGACAAGGGATGGAGGGACAGGACACAGGGAATGGCTTCCCACTGCCAGAGGGCAGGGAGAGATGGGATAGTGGGGAAGAATTCTTGGCTGGGAAGGTGGAGAGGGGCTGGAATAGAATTCCCAGAGAAGCTGGTGTGGAGATCAGTGGAGATCTGAACATATCTAAGGACACAGATCTGCTGGGATGGGTCCAGAGGAGTCCCTGGAGATGATGAGAGGATGGAGCAGCTCTGCTGGGAGGAAAGGCTGGGAGAGCTGGGATTGTTCAGCCTGGAGAAGAGAAGCTTTGGAGTGTCCTGATTGTTGCCTTCCAGGACCTGAAGGATCTACAGGAAAGATGGAGAGAGACTATGGACAAGGGATGGAGGGACAGGACACAGGGAATGGCTTCAAACTAGTTTAGGTTGGATATTGGGAAGCAATTCCTGGTTGGGAGCGTGGGGACGCCGTGGAACAGAATTCCCAGAGAAGCTGTGGCTGCCCCTGGATCCCTGGAAGTGTCCAAGGCCAGGTTGGAGCAACCTGGGCTAGTGGAAGGTGCCCCTGCCCATGGCAGGGGGTTGGAACTGGATGACCTTTAAATTCCCTTCCAGTCCAAGGCACTTTGGATTCCCTGATCCCTGCCAGCCCTGCGGACAGGCCGGAGCTGGGTTCAGCTTTCCCAGGCCTCCTGGATTAATCAGTGAATACAAACTCCATTATCCAATGGGACTTGAAAGAAATGGCAACACAGCTCCCTGATTAGACATGGAAACTGTTGTTGCTATTATTATTATTATTATTATTTTAGGACCAGACTTGCTCTGTCTCCATTCCCAAGCCTCTCTTTATTATCTAATTATTTTCCCTGCTTTACAAGATGTGCCTTTCCAGTCATTAAGAGGAAGTTTCTCCTCAGACCTCAAGAAACCCCCCAAATTCTGCTGCCCCTGCAAAGAACCACAAAGGTCTTTTCTCCTCCTTCTCAGGTAAATTCACTGTAATATTTCAGCTCTTATTTTCCCAAATCCTTGGTGGAAATGTCCTGTCACACGTTGCAAAACTGAGACTTTCTAAAAAATATACTTTTGGGGTTTTTTTGTTTGTTTGCTTGGGTTTTTTTGTTTTGTTTTGTTTGGGTTTTGTTGTTGGGGTTTTTTTTTGTGGATTATAGGGATTTTTTTATTGGGACTTGTTTGTTTGGTCTTTTTCACTTTTGAAGATAATTTAATAATCTTTCTTCTAGATTTTTTTTTTAGGCAGGTTAAGCGGAAAACTGGAAATCAAACAAGCCACATAAAAAGAAAAGAAGCAATGGGGACGGTAGGGAATGTTTATCAAAACACGTTGGCTTAATTCCTGTTGATTCCTACGTGTTTTTCTAAGAAAGAGTTTAAGAAATATTCAGGGAGTCTAAGCAGAAATCATAAATTTTAAAATGAAAATCCCTCATTCACACATATTATTCTCAGCCTTAAAAGTCAGCCGAAAAATAAGTGGTTTTTATATTTTTTTAGTATTTTATAGTATTTATCATATATTTTTATAATTTAGAATAGAAAAATATATTTTAATAATTAAAATACTTAATAAAAAATTAAAATATATTTTTATTTTGTTTAAATTTCAATGTAATGTATAACATTTAAATATTTCACTGTCAAATATTACAAGAAGCCCCAGAATTTCACTGTGAAGAAGAATCTTCACAGACTAAAAGAAGAACCACTGAGAAGAAGAATCTTCACAGTGGTTAAAGGAAACTACCCTGGGAAAGGTTAAAGGAGAATTTAACACTCTTCACCACCGAGAAACTCAAATATCCTCTAATACTCCCTCAGTATTTGCTCCCTCTGGATCAGGAAACCTTCCCAAAGCCTGACTGTAAATATTGAACAGGACCAGCCTCTCCCTGGGGCATTTTCCTTCAGCCTCACTTCCCTGGATGAGGGTGGGGAGGCCCTGGAATAGAATTCCCAGAGAAGCTGTGGCTGCCCCTGGATCCCTGGAAGTGTCCAAGGCCAGGTTGGAGCAACCTGGGCCGGTGGAAGGTGTCCCTGCCCATGGCAGGGGTGGCACTGGATGGGTTTTAAGGTCCCTCCCAACCCAAACCAGTCTGGGATTCTGTAAAACAGGGATTTCTGGGCATTCCAGGGGTGATTTTCTGGGCAAAGGGAGGGTTTGGGAATGCACAGCTCCAGGAGGGCTTCACAGTCTGATTTTAATCTACCTGGAGATGTGCAAATGTTTTTTTTCTCTTTGTGGCCACTGTGGTTTCCCTGCAGCAAATCCATTCTCCAGGCTTGTCATTCCTATACCTGAGCTCCAGCTGGAAAATCCCTGTTGTCATTTCCACGGGGATCCCAATCCTTGTGTGCTGGAGCTTCCCAAAGCTCTGCCCAGCCAGCCTGGGCTGCTCTGTGTCCTTGGGGCTCCACACTCAGCTCAGCTCTCAAGGCAAACTGGGTGTGGGACTCCAGTCTAGATCCCAGAAGGATATAAATTTGGAAGTGTATCTTTGCAATCTGGTGAAATTTAGGGAATCCCAGAATCCCAGACTGGTTTGGGTGGGAAGGGAGTTTAAACCCCATCTTGTTCCAACTCTTTTCCATGGACAGGGACACCTTCCACTGTCCCAGGTTGCTCCAACCTGGCCTTGGACACTTCCAGGGATCCAGAGGCAGCCACAGCTTCTCTGGGAATTCTATTCCAGGGCCTCCCCACTCTTACTGTAAATAGTCCCTTGGCCTTGGCTAAGTCCCAAAAACACCAAGTTGCCTGTCAGAATTCCCAGAATCATTCCACACTCAGCTCTGGGAGGATGGCTCCTGCTCTCTAAAGGCCAAAGCCCCCAGATTTTAGGAGAACTCACCAGCCACAGGATAATTTGATGCTTCCCAGCCAAAGAGTCTTTAAAACCAGAGACTGCCAAGAGAATTTTCCTGTGGGTGGTGCCGAAGTTCCTTTCAGCCTTACAAGGCATGAATAAAAAGTCTTCCCGTTGGAATTTTCATCCCATTTCAGAACAATTCCTCTCACAGGAGCTACATTTAAGCATTGTTATTGCTCAGCTAAAGCCAGAAGCACCACAGAGCTTTACACCAGCCCAGGGAAAGCTCCAGGCACCGAATTTTTTGCTTTACATTGACTAAAAATACTCACGTGGCATTAACACAAGACCCCAAACCTTATTTCCAAAAGTGCCTTTTTTGCTTGGCTTTGGGATAAAAGGAAATGAAAGAAGATTTGAAAGGCCAAATAAGACAAGGCAGGGGCATCAGTTCTAGATTTGGGTGCCTTGAAGCCAAAGTTCAGCCCTTGTCCTTCAAGCCCTGGCTCAAAACTCAAAAGTTCACGACTGAGGCAGCAAATCACTCCCAGCAGCATGTCCTTTGTAATGGAAGCTCACAGAGCAATTTGAGAGTAATTTATGTCATGTAGCAGCCAGAATCAACCACTTATGTTTAATTTCCAACAAATTAGACTCGTCCAGGCCGGTAATTCCACCTGCAAAGCCATTCCTTTGAATTTAAATGTAACGTGGTGGAAAAATAGGGGGTTGTCAGGATGTGATTCCCACCAAAACCCCTGTGGCAGCCACGGCTTTTTCTTTGGGCTCAGACTCCCAGATCCCCCTCAGTGAGGGAAAACATGCAAATTGTGATCCTTGTGAAGGCACATTACAAGAATTAAAATGCGCTCCCCGCGTGGAAATTAAATGGGGTGTAAAAATAGCGGCGCCAGGCTCGTTCTGAACGACTCCTGTGGCAGATGTGGGGATGATTAATGCCCACACGAGGATGCCTGGGCTCAACTCCATCCCCTCCACATCAGTTCAGTGCAGATGACACTAAGTTGAGGGGGAGTGTCCATCAGCTGGAAGGCAGGAGGGCTCTGCAGAGGGACCTGCCCAGGCTGGATCCATGGGCTGATTCCAAGGGGATGAGGTTCAAGCAGGCCAAGGGCCGGGTCCTGCCCTTTGGCCACAACAACCCCCGGCAGCTCCAGGCTGGGCCAGAGGGGCTGGAGAGCAGCCAGGCAGGAAGGGAGCTGGGAGTGGGGATGGACAGGGAGCTGAACAGGAGCCAGAGTGTGCCCAGGGGGACAAGAGGGCCAATGGATCCTGGCCTGGCTCAGGAACAGGGTGGCCAACAGGGCCAGGGAAGTGATTCCTGCCCTGGACTCAGGGCTGGTGAGGCCACCCCTGGAGTGCTGTGTCCAGCTCTGGGCCCTCAGCTCAGGAAGGACATGGAGGGGCTGGAGCAGGTGCAGAGGAGAGCAACGAGGCTGGGGAAGGGACTGGAGCACAAGTGCTGGGAGGAGAGGCTGAGGGAGCTGGGGGGGCTCAGCCTGGAGAAGAGGAGGCTCAGGGGAGACCTCCTCACTCTCTGCAACTCCCTGACAGGAGGGGGGAGCCAGGGGGGGTTGGTCTCTTTTCCCAGGCAACTCTCAGCAAGACAAGAGGGCTCGGGCTTCAGCTGTGCCAGGGGAGGGTTAGGTTGGAGATTAGGAAGAATTTCTTTGCAGAGAGGGTGCTCAGCCATTGGAATGGGCTGCCCAGGGAAGGGGTGGATTCTCCATCCCTGGAGGTGTTTAAGGACAGACTGGATGTGGCATCAGTGCCATGAGCTGGGAACCACGGCGGGGTTGGATCAAGGGTTGGACTGGATGATCTCAGAGGTCCCTTCCAACCCAGCTGATTCTGTGATTCTATGATTCTATGTTGGCAAGGAGGAAATGAATGGTACAGAGGAGTCCACACCCCGAATCAGCAGCACAAAATGGATATTAAACACTTGGGGAGGTTTGAAATAGGCTGAGGGAGATGCCATTCCTAGGGCTGGATCCACATGGATGCAGAATGGGAGTCACCAACCATAAAATCCTCTGGAAACAATCCTTCATTTGTCACCATTTTTTGTTTGGGTGTGGCTGAAATACTTATCCAGCCCTGGCACAGTGGTGGAGTCCCCAGCCCTGGAGGGATTTCAAAGCCCTGTGGATGTGGCACTTGGGGACAAGGGGCAGTGGTGGCCTTGGCAGTGCTGGGGATGGTTGGACTCGATGCTCTAAAAGATCTTTTCCAGCCTAAAGGATTCTGTGGTTTAGATGGATGGGATATGCTGGGACACCTGAGCCCACAAACTGGATGTGTCCTGAGAGCCAAGGGGCTCATCAGCACAAGGGACAGTTTCAAGCAGCTGCTGTGGCCTGATGTCCCTGGAATTCAGCTCCAGTATTTTCCCATCACTCAGCTCTGGGCTGGAAAAAACAGATTTTATCCCAGCTTCATTTAAATGTCTCTGAGAATGAGCCAGGTCACAGCCATATGTCAGTTGTCCATGTGATTTAAAAACTAGATTTCATTTCTGGATCTTCCTCTACTTACTGGCAGAAAATTTACAGTTAAAGAAAATGCTTTATATACAGCGTACAAGCAATTCCAGGGGATAAAATCATGGAATGGGTTGAGTTGGAAGGGACCTTAAAGACCATCACAAGCAGGGACAATTTCCACTAGCCCAGGTTGCTCCAACCTGGCCTTGGACACTCCCAGGGATGCAGGGGCAGCCACAGCTTCTCTGGGAATTCTATTCCAGGGCCTCCCCACCCTCCCAGAGTCCTAAAAGGACACTCAAATATCCAGGGAGGGAACAGAGACATGGACAGGGGCAAACTGAAGGGAAGACATAGATTTTATCAGTGAGACTGTTCAAAGCCCAAGAAAAACAATGGATTCCCTGGTTTTTGTTCTCCTTGGCTGAGCTGTTGCCAGAATTGTTGGGGTTGGAAAAGCCCTCTGAGATATTGAACCCAAGTTTTCCCCCACCACTGCCCCCTGACCCCAAGTGCCACATCCACAGGGCTTGGAAATCCCTGCAGGGATGGGGACTCCTCCCTGTGCCAGGGCTGGACAACCCTTTCCAGGAGGAAATTTTCCCTGATATCCAACCTAAACCTCCCCTGGTGCAACTTTAGGGCCGTTTCCTCTGGTCCTGTCCCTTGTTCCCTGGGAGCAGAGCCCGATCCCCACATGGCTCCATCCTCCTGCCAGGGAGCTGGAGATGCCACCCAAGATCCCAAAAGTGATGGAGAAGGATGTTCCCACCTCAAATAGAAACTGAAAATGGGGATAAACACGGAAAAACAGGCAGAGAGAGGAGGCAGAGACCTGAGTAAGAAGCTTTTCCATTCCTGCCCAAGGGGTTGACACAAAAAGCATTTTTCACTTGGGCAGGGGAGGCAAAGAGATGTTTTGAGGAGAGCAGGAAAGACAGAAATGTGAACATAAAACAAGTGTATGGACTTGAAACAATGCAGAAAAAAATCCATTTTGCTGCTGCTCTGAGTGGTGTTTGCAGCAACTTTCATTTGGTTTGAGACAAGCACCAGTTTCTCACCTCTGTGCTTTATTTCTCTCGTGGACAAGGTCACTTTGTGACCAAATGGGGTTTGCTTTGGTTGATCTGCAGCAAAGAATTACCAATAAAACCCCCCCAAATTTCTTTCTTTCTTTCTCTGGCCTTGGGAGACTTTGGGCTCGTTTTCTGTGCAAAAAAAGTCATAGCATTAAGTTAAATTATGCATGTACCTTTGGGCCAGGTTAGGCTTTCATCTCCTTTGGAGCCTGGGACCCATCACAAACATCAGAGGCTCTGGAGCTGATTGAACCGGCCCTATTTTTAAGCAGCCAAGGTCAATCCTTTAAAATTTGGGGTCAGGGATTGAAACTCTGGAGACAGCTCAGTCTGGGACTCAGTTAGAGCCCTGGAAAATGAGAGGGAATAGCTCAGTGCCGGAGGGCACATTGTCTCCCAGGTTACAAAGACAACTTCTGGCAAGTTTAAAGAAAAATAGAAAGAAAGAAAAAGAAAAGATTAGGGGCAGAAGAGAACAGCTCTGAGACAGAGCAGCAAGACAGGGGGAAAATGGGAATTTATGAGAGCAAATTCTCAGTCCAGACAGCCCTGGAGCCTTCCCAGGGGCTCCTGAGCAGCAAGAGCAGGACAAAGTGTCCTCAGCCAAGGCAGAATGATCAGTTTGGGGTGGTTTGACCTGAATTAGTTGTCCTGTGTTTATCAAACATTTAAGGGTGGAAGAGAAATGGGAAAAGGTGGAGAAATTCAGTGTTTGGTGCCTGTGGCATCGAGTCCAACCACCCCCCAGCACTGCCAAGGCCACCACTGCCCCCCGTCCCCAAGTGCCACATCCCCAGGGCCTTTAAACCCTCCAGGGATGGGGATTCCACCCCTTTTAATTGGAAAAAAAAAAAGAAAAGGTCGCTGGAGAAGGCCTCAAGATTCAATTAAAGCCCTCAGTGACAGGAAGGTTGAGGAGCCAGCTTGGCTTTATTTGCCCTGGGAGGACACGGATGGAGAGCAGTGGAGTCACAGCATTCCCTGAGAGCAGCCACAGCTGGAAAGTACCTCGATTAGATAAAATATAAGCTGAAGATTGAAGCAAAAGGCTGCTGTGCTGCTCGTTGTCCTCCTCAGGGACTGTCCTGTACTTCAAATTTGACTTTATGCCCCTCACACCTGGATTTTATTTCTGTTATCCTGGAGCCTCTGGTGGCTCCATGGGGGGTGGCCTTAAACTAAAAAAGGTCTATTTAGAGTAGAGATCAGGAAGATATTTTTAAAGTGAGGGTGAGGATGCCCTGGAATAGAATTCCAAGAGAAGCTGTGGCTGCCCCTGGATCCCTGGAAGTGTCCAAGGCCAGGTTGGAGCAACCTGGGCCAGTGGGAGGTGTCCCTGCTCATGGCAGGGGTTGGAATGGAACAAGATTTAATGCCCTTTCCAACCTAAATCAAATACAGCATCAAGTTAAAAACACATATCTTTGATTCCTCCTGCAAATGTCCCAACCATCACCCCTGTGGTTTGGTGAGAGTCCCTCTGGAACAGCACTGAAAACAAAACAAAACAAAAACAAAAACAAAAACCAAAAAACCAAAATAAACCCAAGCAAAGCCAACTCAGAAATCAGCTTCTAAAGCTTTTGTGACACTTTAATCCTCTGCCAGTCTTTGCTTTGACAAGAGAGCTGGCTGAAAACATCTTATTAGATCATCTAACGAGCTGGGGGCTATGACAGCTCTGCCTGTGATTCTGAACACACCATCGTTCAACTGCAAAGCAAAACAAAGCCCAGGCTGCCAAAAATGTATCTGCTGCCCTTAATGAAATGTGAGGCTCCCTAAAAATAAAGCACAGAAAGTACAATCACCACACATGCACTAGGTCAGAGCATTATAGAGTGGTTTGGGTGGGAAGGGACCTTAAAGCTCATCTTGCTCCAACTCCTTTCCATGGGCAGGGACACCTTCCACCGGCCCAGGTTGCTCCAGCCTGGCCTTGGACACTTCCAGGGATCCAGGGGCAGCCACAGCTCCTCTCTGGATAAGCCAAGAACTGCATAATCCATAAATGAACACTCCTACCAAGAGCAAAATAATCCAGTCCTGACTGGGACGTACAACAACCGACCGAGGAGTGACTGGATTTGGGATATTTTTGCTGACCTGAACACATGAGGAAAGAAGAGACACTGGAAAAAGCAGGAATACAACCAAAAAACCTCCCTAAACTGCTTAAAGTGAGATTTAAAACCGTCTGATGGAGCCAGGCTGGGAGAGCTGGGGGGGTTCAGCTGGAGAAGAGAAGGCTCCAGGGAGAGCTGAGAGCCCCTTGCAGGGCCTAAAGGGGCTCCAGGAGAGCTGGAGAGGGACTGGGAACAAGGGATGGAGGGACAGGACACAGGGAATGGCTTCCCACTGCCAGAGTTAGATGGGATCTTGGGAAGGAATTCCTGGCTGGGAGGGTGGGGAGGCCCTGGCCCAGGTTGCCCAGAGAAGCTGTGGCTGCCCCTGGATCCCTGGAAGTGTCCAAGGCCAGGTTGGATCCCTGGGCTAGCGGAAGGTGTCCCTGCCCATGGCAAGGGGTGGAACAAGATGAGTTTTAAGGTCTCTTCCAACCCAAACCATTTTGGGATTCTCAGCTAAAAAGTGTGGTGGCACAAAACGAAGGCCCCAGTGTCAGCTGCCCCTTTTGAACATCCCCTCCTCTGAGCTGCCTCCACTCTGGGCAGCAAATGGGTTTCTGAGTCCAAGCCCCCCTCCCACAACTCACCCCAGTGTGAGAGGGGTTTTCCAGACACAACACAAGATTTTACAACTAGAACTCCCTCCAGCAGGGCAGGGTGTGGAGCCCTGGCAGTGCTGGGTTCACTGCTGGACTTGATGCTCTTGGAGGTCTTTTCCAACCCAAACCATTCCGTGATCCTGCGTTTGATTTTGGGGGTTCAGAGTCGCACAGCTCACCTTGGAAAAGATAATGAAAGCCAACGGTGCCTCTTCTGAGACCACCAAGGATTTAAACAGAGGAGATATTTAGAAATGTCTCTGTTTCCCCTCCATAACTGTCAAAATGGAACAGTGGGTGTTGAGGGCACCCAAGACAATGAGGGAAAACACATCTGATGGATCATTCCATGAAGAGCAAGTTCTTCACCAGCAGAACTTCTTGGCGTGATTTCATGTTCAACCCCAAATCCATCTGATAAAACAAGGTACAGAAGAAACTGTGGCCTCTCCAGGGCAAAGCAGGACCTCCAAAAATAAAAATAACCTTCATTCATTGCAAAAATCAGCCCCAGGTTGTGTCATCCCAACAAAGAAGGGGCATCACTTGTGCCCCTGCCCCTTCTCTACAATCCAGCCCTGCCATGGGCAGGGAAATGAGGAGAGAGACAGAATATCACCTGTTACAGAGAGCAAAAAAGGATAAATTGTGCCGATAATAAATCTGAATGATGAAATAAATCTGGATAAACTGCCACATATTGAGAGAAACAGTCAATTAAAACAGGGATAAAAGTGCCTTTATCGATAAGAACGTGGATTAATGGAGCAGCAGCTGCAGCTCAGCCTGGAAAAGTGAGAAATGGGAATCAATTGTGAGAAATGGGAATCAATTGTGAGAAATGGGAATCAATTGTGAGAAATACGAGTCAATTTTGTGAAATAGGTATCAATTGCAAGAGATGTGTATCCATTGTGAAGGGTTTGAATACGTTTTCAGGGTCTGAACTGCCTGGAAATAACAATTCCTCTCGAAAGAAAAGTAGAATATCTCTCCTCTTTGTTTACTCTCCGGAATATTTATCAAGCCAATAATGGATGAAAGGTGTGAAATTTCCCTTTCATTGCATGGAGAGCTTCTGAATGTGAGAAGGAGAGCGGCAGAAATCCTGTTAGGAGGGATTTGCTTTCCTCAGGACAGCTGCCTGTGCAGCCTCCAGCCCGAGAAGACCCTCCCCAGGAGGGGATTTTGGTGTCCACAGCGAGGACCTGCTGTCACACCAACGTGTGCCACTGGTGTTTGGGAAAGACTGGGGTGATTCCCAAGGAGATGATGGGCCCCAGATGCTTCCCCAGGCAGGTGGAAGGTCCATGCCCTGTTAAATCACTGACAGAGATGCACAACTCTCTGTTTTCTTCATTCTCCCCCTGCTGGGGGCACTTCCAAATCCTGAGGGCACTTCTGGGACACTCAGAGAAGGTCATGGAGGGGCTGGAGCGTGTGCAGGGAAGGGAAGGGAGCTGGGAAGGGGCTGGAGCAGCAGGAGGGGTTGAGGGAGCTCAGGGGGCTCAGCCTGGAGAAAAGGAGGCTCAGGGGAAACCTTCTGGATCCCTAAAATTCCCTGGAAGGAGGCTGGAGACAGGGGAGGTCGGGCTCTGCTCCCAGGGAACAAGGGACAGGAAGAGAGGGAACGGCCTCCAGCTGTGCCAGAAGAAGTTTAAAATGGATATTAGGGAAAAATTCCTCATGGAAAGGGTTTTCCATGCCTGGCACAGGGTGGAGTTCCCATCCCTGGAGGGATTTCCAAGCCCTGTGGATGTGGCACTTGGGGACAGGGGCACTGGTGGCCTTGGCAGTGCTGGGGGTAGTTGGACTCCATGATCCCTGAGGGCTTTTCCATCCTAAAGGATTCTGTGACTCCTGCTGATGCCCCTTGCCAGACTCCTCTCGCCTTCGGGGATTTTAACCCACAACGTGGTTTTTTTCAAAGGCAAAGAAAGAGGCTCTGCAAAAAAAACATCCAGCAAAGATCCCCCCTGGCTTTCCCACCATCTCAGTGACTGCAGGAATGAGTCCAGATCCTCTGGCCTGGCTCCATCAGGAATCCTGACTGTGCACCAGGACGATGGAGCTCTAATTCCATTCCTGCTGCCGAGTGAAAGGAACGTCCCTGCTGGTGCTATTTTCATCTCCACGGGGGAGATGGTTTTCCAAACTCCACATTAACAACACATCTGAACAAGGATAACGGAGAGGGAAATCAAATCTGCCAGGAGGGAGCACGGAGAAAGCAGCAGATTTGGGGATCACCTTCCAAAGGCTCCGTTTTATGAGGCAATTCCAGCCACAAAGTCAAACACTGGGAATTTGGGGATTTGTAGAGCAAAAGGAATAAGCAGGTAACAAACCCCCCCGATTCACCACTGCAGCTTTCATGGGCAGAATGAGTTCTATCCCGTGCCAATCCAACTGATCTGACACTTGGAATGCTGCACTTTGCAATCCTGGTTTTGGGGAATTGTGGGAATTAGTCTCCTAAGTGAGATGGGCCAGCAGAAAGGAAATGTATTTACTCAGAGACTCTCCTGCAGTTAAAATGGCCAATGGCAAAAAAAATGAGCTAAATGGACAACTTAATTAGCCCAATTTACCTTCCCATGAGTTGGGTGTTGACTTAGTTACTGCTGGTTCCTGTCCTTTATGTCCCAGCTACAGCATTCCCTGTCATTCTGCTCTTCTTCTTTTTGGGGACATCCCTGAATGCCACAAGTGAAGAGTCTCATGGATTTTCCTCAATCCTTTGAGGTTGTAATTCCTCAGTGGATGTAATTCCTCCAATTTGTACATTTGCCCTTTGAATCCGACCTATCAACTTGTTATTAATTGGGAAGAAGAGATTGTGGCTCTTCCAATCCTGGAAGTACCCAAGGCTTGGAGCAATCTGGGGGAGTGGAAGATGTTGGGGGTGGCACTGGATGATTCTCAAGTCCTTCCAACCTAAAAAACAGTGGGATTCTGTGATTTAGGAGCAGAGCATCCGCCTGCTCTGGTGGGACTGCAAATATTCCCATGGCACCAACACGAAACAATCCCAAACTCCACCACATTCCAACCTATTTTCTGAGTTCCCAAAGGATATCCCAGTGTTGGATTCCAAAAATTTAGATATGAGAAAAAGAAAAAGAAAAACTGCTCAGTTTAAACAAAAGCCTTAAAATATATATATATATATATAGACATATATAAAATATATATATGGACATATATATATAAACTCTATTCTTTATATATATATATAAAAACCCCCTCTCATATATATTTATGTATTTATATAATTTATATATGATACATAAATATAGATATATATGAGAGGGATATTATATATAAAATAGTTTTTCTATGCCTATTTTGTGTTTATATATAAAAATATAAATATACAAGACCTCTAGTTTATATATAAAATAGTTTTATGTATATTTATATACTTACATATAAGGTATAAATATATATAAACTCTATTTTTAATATATATATTTAACCCCCCCATATATATATATACTCACATATATATATAATTTGTATATGAAAACTCTATATTTATTTATAAAACTATATATAAAATATATATACATATATAAGTAAAGTAAATTAATAAATAAAAATAGAATGTATAAATATATAAGTATAAATATACAAAGAAAATTATATAAATATATAAATAAATATATAAAATATATAAATGTAAGTATAAATATATAAATAAAATATATAAAATATATAAATGTAATTATAAATATGTAAATAAAATATATAAATATATAAATAAATATCACCCAGGGGATATCCCAGTGTTGGATTCCAAAAATTTGGACATGAGAAAAACCCTCAAGGTTTGTTAATGTGGGTTTTCCTCTTAACTCATCTTTGGGAACCCCCCCGATTTTAATACCATGAATATGTAAAACCCCCTGTTAAATATGTAAACCCTGAACCCTTGAAATATGAAGTAGTGAATCCAATAAACCATTCCAGTTTCTTGCCTCCAAACTGGGATCGTCGTGGTTATTGACTACTTTATATAGGTATATATTTTTATATACCTATTTCTGTGTTTATACATAAAAATACAAACATACAAAACCTCTGGTTCATATAGAAAAGAGTTTTATATATATTTATATACTTATATATCAGATATAAATATATACATCCCAGCCCCATGAGAAAGCTCCAAGTGCTGACGAACCCGTGTCAGCAAAACCCACCGTGGCCAAAGGACAAGTTTCTCTTGTCAAAAGCGAAAATCTGGGATTTTTCTGACAAAATCTGGGATTAAAAAGCGCTGTTCTCCCCAGATTGTTGGGCTGCTCAGATCCTGGATGCATCCAAGGCCACATTATCCTGATTTTTCATTTTTTAAGCACGGATGTTCAACATTCCCATCCCTTTCCCACCCCTTCCCTCCTTGTCACTCCTTCCAAAAACAAAATTCTTTTGGTCTAGAAGCCTCTTTGGTTTTTTCCCTCTGCTGGATTAAATTCTCTTCTGCAAGACCAATTGTCAAAAAGAAACCAAGACCAATTGTCAAAGAGAAACCAATATGAATAACTCAATTTTTTTTCCCCTCCTCCGACAACATCCCTGTTTATATTTCGGGTTCTGGCGTCTTTTGGAATTTCTAACAAGGAAAAAGCTCCGTCTCGGGAGATTCTCTGTGGTTTTCACATTAAATAAGAAAAAATTCAAATGTTCCTGTTCTGATTTAAAAGTTGCCAGTGTTTCATATTCACCCTCTGGGTCGCTGCACACAGTTAAATGTCAAAAACCTCCCCAAAATTTGATTTTCCTCATCAAGTGCCATCAATTATTTCCAGATATTTTTCCTCCCTTGCTCCGTTTGGATAAATTACCTGGAAAGTCAGAGTTGGTTTTTTGTTATATTGAAATCTCAGCCTCCAGTGAGGATTTTAGGGAAGAGATTTTTCGTTGTTTTATCAAAGAACTAAGAGAGTTTTCTGGGGAATTTCTGGAGTAGGAATTAAGGAGCTGGGAATTACCCATTAAACACAAATACAGTGGTAACTGTTCCTCTGGAGTGCCAAAAAATATATATATAGACATATATATATATATATATGTATATAAAAACCCCTTTCATATATATTTATTATATATATCATATATATTTATTATATAATTTTTATTTAAAATATATAAATATAGATATATATGAGAGGGATTTTATATATAAAATAATTTTTATATACCTATTTCTGTATTTATGTATAAAAATATAAACATACAAAACCTCTGGTTCATATATAAAATAGATTTATATATATTTATATATTTATATATAAGGTATAAATATATATCAACTCTATTTTTAATCTATATATTAAACCCCCTCTCTCATATATATATACTCACATATATATATAATTTATAATTTGTATATGAAACCTCTAATTTATATATAAAACTATATATAAAATATATATAAATATATAAGTAAAGTAAATTAATAAATAAACATAGAATATATAAATATATAAGTATAAATATATAAATAAAAATATATAAATAAATGTATAAATATATAAATACAACATATAAAAATAAAAATGCAAATATAAATATATAAATAAAATATATAAATATATAAATAAATATCACCACAGGGCAGGGTGAACCTTTAGGCTCAGATCAACCTCTAGGATAATCCTTCAGCCCAGGGATGTGGAATTCCTTGGATATGACACACCAGGAGGCAGAAAACTACTTCAGAAATCAAATAAAGGCAATGGGAACAAGGTATATTTGGATGTTTTAAAGTTCTAAGATCATTCACTAATTCCCATCCTCCAGAAATATAGAAGTTAGACCCAGTTTTAACCCTTTTTTTAGGCTGCCCTCTCTCTCATCACAAACAGCTGAAATCAACCCCAAATCTTCTCTCTGGAGAAAGAATTAATTCAGAAAAGTGAGAAAGAATTAATTCAGAAAAGTGAGAAAGAATTAATTCAGAAAAGAAGAAAGAAAGAAATGCAAAAGCCTGAGAATATATTGAGTTATGCAACCCTTGTCCTGAATATTAATCAGCTTTTTGCACTCAAATCTTCAATCATGACACGGGGGGAGGAGGAAAAATCAAAGTATAACTGTGCTGTAAATAACAGAAATGAAAAATGCAAATACTCATTTCCTCTGTCATTTCACCCCTGCTTAAAAAAGAGATTTCTTTCAAAATAAAGCCCTTTTCCCCACTCAGGATTTGTTCTCACCTCTGGGGATTCCCTTTTTTTGATAAGTTTTCCATGTTAAAATTTTATAATCCGGAAGATTTTCGCTCTCTGTGAGTTTTCCTTGCTCCCCATCCACGAGACAATCCCATAAAGTCGATAAATTCCTGCCGGGATTAATCACCCTACCTGTTCAAAAGTTTCCTCTTAATTACTTGCCCTAAATCTCCCCGAGTTTTAAGCTCATTAATTCCGGTCCTAATTTGGGCTGGAGAACATTTCCTTCTTTCCCAACCTTTTTTATTTCATTATTAATACAATATTTGCAGATAAATATTTCATCATATTTTAAATAAACAGCCGCGGAGCAACAAACAGGGAATTTCTAGAGCTGCCAAACCTCTTGTTTAGAGCAAAAAAGATGATTTTTCCCATTCTCAGCTGCAAAAAAATCATCGAAAATTCAAGTGAATCGTACTCAAATTTTATGTTAAACCCACACAACTAATTTAGGCCCCACTGCTAAGCTCAGCTTTGCAAGGATGCACCTGAGACCATCCCTTAGGCTCGATATTTCTTACTAATTAGCTGGTTTTCCACTCCCTGCAGGTTGTGATTTTATTCCTTGTTTGGAATTTATTACGGAGCGGGAACGACACAAACGAGCCTCAGTTGTGACTGGAAAGGGAAATTCAGAGATCCCGACGTGTCCAACTGCTTTCCCCACCAGGAAACCCTAAAATATTGGATGTTTTAAGAGGTTTTACAAGTGCTTGGAGAGCGATGCCTTTGGAAAAAGGGGTTCCTGTTACAGAAAACATTTATTTGGGCAAAATTACATTGAGGAAATCATCAGATCCAAGCCCAGAAGGGTTTGGATGGGTTAGAAGGGACCTTGAAGATCTTGTTCCACCCCTGACACCTTCCACACTCCCAGTTTGCTCCAAGCTCCATCCAACCTGGTCTTGGACACTTCCAGGGATGGGCTTACCACATTTTTCCATATTTATAGAGCTATTCCATGGGTGTTCCACCAAGAGATTTCATGGCACTGACCCCTGTATCCATCCATGTTCCTCCCTGTGATTTTCCACTTCCTGAATTCCCAGGGTTTGCCAAGAAAAACTTGTTTAGATGAACCAAAAGTGGGTCAGATTAAAAAAGTGCCTTTACCTTTGAATTTATCTTTATTTTCTTCTTTAGTTTGACCCAACAGATCTGACCTAGAACAGGAATTCCACTGAAAGATTTGCCCTGTGGAGCACTGGAACAGGCTCCCCAGGGCAGTGGGCACGGCCCCAAGGCTGCCAGAGCTCCAGGAGGGTTTGGATGATCCTCTGGGGCACAGGGGGGGACTCTTGGGGATGTTCCTGGGCAGGGCTGAGGGTTGGACTGGATGATCCTGGTGGGTCCCTTCCAGCTCAGCAGGTTGTAGGATTCTGGGAAGTTGATTGTGGAGCCAACCCAGCATTGAGAGCTCCTAAAACACCCACCTTGGCAGGTGGAGGAGGAATCCCAGACTGGTTTGGGTTGGAAGGTACCTTCAAGCCCATCTCATTGCACCCCCTGCCATGGGCAGGGACACCTTCCACTAGCCCAGGTTGCTCCAAGCTCCGTCCAACCTGTTTAAACACTTCCAGGGATGGGGCAGCCCCAACTTCTCCGTGCTGTTGGATGTTGTCTGTGATTCCTCTCCACAGCAAATGAGAATCCAAATATTTCTATCAAGTGTAATTTAAGTTTAAGAGTAACTTCAGTTGTTCCCCCAGAGGGTGGTTGGCACTGCCCAGGCTCCCCAGGGCAGTGGGCACGGCCCCAAGGCTGCCAGAGCTCCAGGAGGGTTTGGACAACGCTCTGAGGGACAGGGGGGGATTGTTGGGGTGTCCTGGCCAGGGCCAGGGGTTGGACTGGGTGGTCCTTGTGGATCCCTTCCAGCTCAGGATATCCCATAATTCCATGAAAATGAGACAGAAGGTCCTGCTGTCACAAGGAGAAACTCTTCTGCCCCCCCAGAGGACATGAATGTCCCCCCAGCTCCCAACATCCAGGGCCTCCTCTGCCCACACACCACATCCAAAGCCAAATCAATGAGTTGTTCTGGAACTCAGAGTGTTTTTCATTAAATATCTCTCCCTGTTCATAACTGCTGGAAGTGCCTGCAATAAATATTAGGGAATTACTGAAAGGAACTGATTTTTATGACAATTGGATAAATGCCGTGCTCGTTACAGAAATAATGCTCAAGTCGATGGGAACAAATGTACTTTCCTCCCACAAGGAAAATAATCAAAGCCTTACATAACATCAGCTTTGTCCATTCATCTCCAACTTGTCACTTGCCAGGAGCTGAACAAAGTGAGCAGAATTCCAAACAGGAGCAGATGAAAGACAAACCCCCTGTAAGTACCTGTTTAGCTCCTACTCCTTTTTCGAGTTGTGTCTCCTCTCTCTCGGAATTAGGGAACTGCTGGAGCTGAGGCAGAACAAAAAGGCACAAATCCGGGTGGTTTGCCAGCAGGAAAAAGTTGGAAAATAACAGCAAGCCAAGAGATGCATCCAGCAGGATCTGGAAGGCAGCAGGAGTCATCCCACTGGGGCCACCAGGAACCAGTTGAGGTCCTGAGGAAGTGGGAAGTTGGTGGAAGTCCTAATCCACACCCTGGGAAAAAAGTTCCTCAGCAAGAGTCATCCCACTGGGTGGGTCCACCAGGGTCCTGAGGAAGTGGGAAGCTGGTGGAAGTCCTAATCCACACCCTGGGAAAAAATTTCCTCATGATTTTTCCCACTCTCAGCTGCAAAAAATCATCTAAAATCCGAGTGAGTCAGACTCAAATTTTATGTTAAACCCACACAACTAATTTAGGCCCCACTGCTAAGCTCAGCTTTGCAAGGATGCACCTGAGACTGGGTCCCACTGGGTCCCACTGCATCCCACTGGGTCCACCAGGGTCCTAAGGAAGTGGGAAGCTGGTGGAAGTCCTAATCCACATCCTGGGAAACATTCCCTCAAAACCCAGACTCGACCCCCCTTCCTCTGACAGGAGGTGACACCACCCTGAGCCAGAGGTGGATAAGGAGGTCAATGGGATCCTGGGGGCATGAGAAGGAACATTCCCAGCAGGTCAGGGAGGGGATCCTGCCCCTCTGCTCAGCCCTGGGAGGTACATCTGGGGTGCTTTGTCCAGCTCGGGGCTCCTCAGGACAGGAAGGAGCTCCTGGAGCAGGTCCAGGGGAGGGTGATGAAGATGAGGAAGGGCCTGGAGCATCTCTGAGGGAGCTGGGGCTGTTCAGCCTCCAGAGGGGACACCCAGAGGGGCCCTCCCCAAGGGCTGGCAGGGGTGCAGGGAGGGGGCAGAGGATGGCCCAGGCTCTGCTCGGGGGGGCCCAGCAATGGCACAGCAGGAACGGGCAGGAACTGATGCCCAGCAAGTGCCACCTGCACAGGAGGAAGAACTTCTTGGCTGGGCAGTGACCCAGCCCTGAGCAGATTGGCCAGAGAGGGGAGAGTCTCCTCCCTGGGGATATTCCAGAGCCCTCTGGACACAATCCCTGTGCTCTGGGATGACCCTCGTGGGACCAGATGAGCCACTGTGGGCCCTTCCAGCCTGACCCATCCTGGGATTCTGTGATATTATTGCCTCCCTGCTGGAAAAAATAACAGCATCTCCTTCAAGACCTTGAAATGGAGACCAGGATGAATACAAGAGTTTCTAGAACTGTGAAAGACTGGAAATAAAGTCTTCCAGGGCAAAATGTGGGACACATCACAGCTGCTGTGGAGTCATGTCAAGAGTCCTCCTGAACACTTGTTCCTCCAGTATCTCCCCCTGAACTGTGTGTGCTCCTGAGGATGGAGGAATAAAAAAAGCCTGAAAATTGCTTTTATTATCTGAAAAAGCATCATACAAGTCTCCTCAGGGCTGATAAAGCTCCCAAGAACAGAGGCAAGGAATTGTTTGCCTGTCCCAGATGATATTTTTGGGTTGCTGTTCGTAACTGGAGTGGATTTACCTCCAGAACTTTCCCTCTAAACCTCTTGATTTACTGGGAAAACCTCCACATGCGTATTTGTGCCTGACGGGGATTATTTGAAGGCACCTTCATCCTTCACCTTTCCATCCTTCACACATCACCACAACCCACCCAAAGCAGGACATAATAACCACCATGCTCGACTTGGCACAGACAGATGGAAAAGGGGAAGCATACGGAAAAAAGGAGAATATAAATTAAAAGATAAAGGATCCAAGTGACCAGAAAACAAAGTGTTTTCTAGTTTTCACCCCAAATTACTGCCAGAAAAGGAGAAAGCAGCTGCTTTCCCTCCTCACTCAGAAGAACCAGCACTCCACTCTTTCTAGAGTGGTTCTCATTCCCAGAGTGATAAAATCATAGGAATTTTAAGGTTGGAAAAGCCCTCCAGGATCATCCAGTGCCCCCCGTGCCCGATGCCCCCCTTGTCCCCCAGCCCAGAGCACTGAGTGCCACGGCCAGGCCTTCCTGGGACACCTCCAGGGCTGGGCACTCCAAACCTCCCTGGGCAGCCCCTGACAAGGCCTCACCACCCTTTCCAGGGGGAAATTCCTCCTCCTGTCCCACCTGAGCCTCCCCTGGCACAGCTGGAGGCCGTTCCCTCTCCTCCTGTCCCTTGTTCCCTGGGAGTAGAGCCCGACCCCCCCCGGCTCCCCCCTCCTGTCAGGGGGTTGCAGAGCCAGAAGGTCCCCCCTGAGCCTCCTTTGCTCCAGGCTGAGCCCCCCCAGCTCCCTCAGCTGTTCCTGCTGCTCCAGCTCCCCTCCCTTCCCTGCACACACTCCAGACCCTCAGTGTCTCTCATGTTGAGGGCCCAGAAGTGCCCCCAGCACTGGAGGTGCCCCAGCAGTGCCAGCACAGGGACAGTCCCTGCCCTGATCCCACTGGACACACTATTCCTGATCCAAGCCAGCTCTCCTTGGCCTTCTTGGTCACCTGGGCTCATGTCCAGTCACTGTCACCCTCCACCCTCAGGCTGAGATGGACAAACAAGGCGTCTGTGGGAAGCTGCCCCGACACAAGGGTCAGAGGGGCAGAGATGGAACAAATCCCACCTCTGGGATCCCTTCTGATCCACCCTCACAGACCCACAGTGCCCAACAGCCACCACACCATAGAACCATAGAATCACAGAATCAGCTGGGTTGGAAGGCACCTCCGAGATCATCCAGTCCAACCCTTGATCCAACCCCGCCGTGGTTCCCAGCCCATGGCACTGATGCCACATCCAGTCTGTCCTTAAACACCTCCAGGGATGGAGAATCCACCCCTTCCCTGGGCAGCCCATTGCAATGGCTGAGCACCCTCTCTGCAAAGAAATTCTTCCTCATCTCCAACCTAACCCTCCCCTGGCACAGCTGAAGCCCGAGCCCTCTTGTCTTGCTGAGAGTTGCCTGGGAAAAGAGACCCATATCCTGCAGCCCAAAGGCAGACAAATCCACCAGCAGGAGAAGCCCAGGTGAGACATCTCCAACCTTCCTGCAGCCATGAATTTAGGCTAAAAGGTGTGCTGGAGCAGCAGCAAAACATCCCTGATGGAAGTTCTGCAGATCCCACCACGTGGGATCGAGGGCATAAATAATTTGTTACACAACAGAGCCCAGCAAAGCAAATCAGTTGATTATCGGCAACGAGGATGTGTGTTTGCAGCAGCTCCTCCCCAGGGGCCCCAAAAGAGGTCAGTTGTGCCCAGCACTGAGAGCTGTTGAAGAGCAGATCCCACAGAAGATTTGGGCAGCTCAAAGTGGGATAAATGAGGGCTGCTTCGGGAAAAGTGAAGTTAAGCACCGACAACAGGCACGTGACAGTCATTTAGCGACTGATCAGATACACAAACACAAAGTGAGGCTTGTTATTCCCCCTAAACCACATCAAACCAGGCTTCTCCTTTCTAAGCACTGACAACAGACACGTGAAAGTGATTTAGTGACTGGTCAGATACACAAACACAAAACAAGGCTCGTTATTGCCCATTAACCACATCAAACCAGGCTCCTCCTTTCCCGATAAGGAACTCAGAGCACTTTTTCCAAAATAATCGCTTTCCCCTCCGGTCTCCCTGCCCGTTCCCAGCACTGCTGGTTCCAGAGGTAGCTCTGAAACAGGAGCCAGGCCTAAAAGAGTTAACTGAGATCTCTTGGCCTGCTAAGAAACCCCAATATCTGTGTTGCTGGAAGAACATTTTAGGAGCACTGGTTCATCTCATGTTCTGTTCTGCTCACTGGACCAAAGGCCTTAGTATAGAAAGAACAGGAGTAGTACACACACAGGAATAAATTAGGGAAATCAGATGTTTGAATAAGATCTAGAAGGCCCAGAGCCAGGATTTTGCAAGCTTGAAGAATTCAGGTCACCTGATTGAAGAGGTCAAATTGAGGAAGACGTCCATGGTGACCACCAGAGGGATGAAGGCTTGAGGAGAAGACCCCCACAGTAGAAGACTGAGCATGTCTGGAAAGACTCCACCCAGAGACCAGCCTGCTTATTAATATGTCTAATAAATGATGTCACCATGGATCTAAAGGGTATAAAATGGCTTAGTTTTGCACTTGCAAGTGGAGCAAGTTTGTCCAGCGCGAGCTGGCTCGCTCCCAACGTTGAACGAACAAATACCTTGCTGCTTAAAGAGAAATAAATGTCTCTGAGCAGTCTTTCGGACTGAGTTTCACAGATTCAGCTCTGCAGCTCTGGATGAGGATCCAGCTCCCGGGGAACAGCTCCTGCCCTCGTTTTTCCCTGCTTGTTTTACACGGCACCAACAAACGAGCTCGGTGTCAGATCTGCGTTTAGAGGGATCTGTTCTCTTATCTCATCCCCTTGTTCCCGTGTCAAGGAATTCAAAGCAAGGCATGGGGAAAATAATGATTCCCTCACACTTCTTGGTTTTTGGTTTTGGGGTTTTTTTTCCAATATAAATGAGGCTCCTATGTAATTTTTACTTCTGTGTTTATATTAAAATCATAGATTCGGGGAACTACAGAGCCAAACAGCACAGCATCAAATGGGTACCAGCTGTAGGACTCTGGCTGCTGCTTGTTCAGGGGAGGAATAAATCAATAAATCAGCAGAATCACATGGAAAGAAAGGGAAAGGGAAAGAGAAATAGGAAGGGAAAGAGGAAAGAGAAAAGGGAAGTGGAAAGGAAAAGGAAAGGGGAAGGGGAAAGGAAAAGGAAATGGAAAGGGAAAAGGAAAGAGAGAGGGGAAGGGAAAGGGGAGGTTTGGGAAGGGAAGGTTAGGTTTGGGAAGGGAAGAAAAGAAAAAAGAAAAAAGAAATAAGGAAGGTTTGGGAAAAGGAAAGGGAAGGTTTGGGAAAGGAAGGGGAAGGTTTGGGAAAGGAAAGGAAAGGAAAGGAAAGGAAAGGAAAGGAAAGGAAAGGAAAGGAAAGGAAAGGAAAGGAAAGGAAAGGAAAGGAAAGGAAAGGAAAGGAAAGGAAAGGAAAGGAAAGGAAAGGAAAGGAAAGGAAAGGGAAAAGAGAAAAGAGAAAAGAAAAGAAAAAAGAAAAGAAAAAAGAAAAGAAAAAAAAAAGAAAAGAAATGGTGTACTCACACTGTACAATGAGCTGCACCAAAGCCTCTCTGGGTTTCACGTTGAACCCGTTGTACTGGCTGGTCTGGCACCGGTACGTCCCCGTCATCTCCCGGGACACGTTGACGATCCTCAGGATCCCGTCGTAGCTCTCGGTCTGCATCGCCCCGTCCGGCATCGCCACCTCCTTGTCGGCCCGGGACCACAGGATGATGGGCTTGGGCTTGCCCGTCACCTGGCACTGCAGCTCGATGGTGTCCCCCTCCCGTGTCACCAGTGGGGACTTCTCCTGGGGGACGGTCAGGTTGGGTGGCACTGTGGGGGACAGAGAGAGGGGGGACAGTCAGCACTGCGGGTACAGCACAGGGATTCCTGCCTTGGCCTGGCAGCACAATCCTGGAATCCCAGAATCAGCCAGGTTGGAAAAGACCTCTGAGATCATAGAACCATAGAATCACAGAATCAGCTGGGTTGGAAGGGACCTCTGAGATCATCCAGTCCAACCCTTGATCCAACCCCGCCGTGGTTCCCAGCTCATGGCACTGATGCCACATCCAGTCTGTCCTTAAACACCTCCAGGGATGGAGAATCCACCCCTTCCCTGGGCAGCCCATTCCAATGGCTGAGCACCCTCTCTGCAAAGAAATTCTTCCTAATCTCCAACCTAACCCTCCCCTGGCACAGCTGAAGCCCGAGCCCTCTTGTCTAGCTGAGAGTTGCCTGGGAAAAGAGACCAACCCCCCCTGGCTCCCCCCTCCTGGCAGGGAGTTGTAGAGAGTGAGGAGGTCTCCCCTGAGCCTCCTCTTCTCCAGGCTGAGCCCCCCCAGCTCCCTCAGCCTCTCCTCCCAGCACTTGTGCTCCAGTCCCTTCCCCAGCCTCGTTGCTCTCCTCTGCACCTGCTCCAGCCCCTCCATGTCCTTCCTGAGCTGAGGGCCCCGAGCTGGACACAGCACTCCAGGGGTGGCCTCAGCAGCGCTGAGTCCAGGGCAGGAATCACTTCCCTGGCCCTGTTGGCCACCCTGTTCCTGAGCCAGGCCAGGATCCATTGGCCCTCTTGTCCCCCTCGACACACTCTGGCTCCTGTTCAGATCATCCAGTCCAATCCAGGACCCAACCCCACCTTGTCACCCAGCCCATGGAACTGATGCCACATCCAGTCTGTCCTGAAACACCTCCAGGGATGGTGACTCCACCTCCTCCCTGGGCAGCCCATTCCAAGGGCTGATCACCCTTTGGAAAGAAATTCTTCCTCATGTTCCACCTGAGCCTCCCCTGGCACAGCTGGAGGCCGTTCCCTCTCCTCCTGTCCCTTGTTCCCTGGGAGCAGAGCCCGACTCTCCCCCCAGGCTCTGCCCTCCTGTCAGGGGGTTGGAGAGAGTGACAAGGTCTCCCCTCAGCTGGAAGGGACCCCCAAGGGTCCAACCTTCAGTCCTGCACAGGACTGTCCTCAGGAGCCACCCCATGAGCTGGAGAGGATCATCCAAACACTCCCTGATGCTCTCTCAGGCTCATTGAGGAGCAATTTATACCCAGACAGCAAAAGGCAGGGATTGCTTATATATGGGAAGGCTGTGGAATGTTGCTGGATTTATGGGATGAGGTTCTCAGCTGCTTGGAGTGGCTCAGCTGGGATTTCCCAGCCCTGGGTGACACTCAGTGACCTCCCTGCATGTCTCTGTCCAGGACTCAGACCATCAGTCCCAGCACTGCAACTTAGGGCTTTGTTTTTTTATGAGGATTTGGCACTAAAACCCTTTATTTGGTACCAGACTGGCTGCTGATTTCATCCAACTCTCTGGGGCACAAAACCACTTCTGATTGCAGGTGAAGACACAACATCAAGCACAGACTCCACGGAACCACAGAATTGCTGAGGTTGGAAAAGACCTTCAAGATGGTCCAACCCCAACCATCAACCCAGCACCACTAAACCATGTCCTCAAGTGCCACATCCACACAGTTTTGCAACACTTCGAGGGATGGTGACTCCACCACTGCCCTGGGAAACCTGTGCCAGTGGTTTATGACCCTTTTCATGCAGGAAATTTTCCTTCATATCCAACCTAAACCTCCCCTGGGGCGACCTGAGCTCATTGCCTTAAATGATGGTGGACAAGAGATGTGCTTAGGTAGTAAAACAATTGCAGAATCAGGGCTTAGAACTCTACTAATATATCTGTATCCATATCTATTGATCTCTATCTGTCTATATAAATATATATCTAATATAAATATATATCTAATATAAATATTGTGCAAATATATGTGTATATAACACCTCTAATACCCCGAAACACTGCCTTGCTCTGCAGCTGGACTGAAGAGGAACATTTTAACCCCAGAACATCCACAGGCAGTTGCAAATCAGCCAAATTATCTTGCAGAGCTGTGGCAGGAGCTGTGCTGAGGAGCTCCATGCTCCACATGCACCAGGAGATGAGGAGCCAACTCCACGGCCGTCTGGAGAAGGATAAAAACATGAAGGGTGTTTGCTCCCAGAAATCCTGCTGGAATTAATCCACTGGGGATGAAGACATCCCAGAAACAAAACCAGATTTCCGTGGGAAGGGGCTGCAGAGCAGGGGATGGCCCCTCCTGGCCCCATGTGATGGGAAGGGACGGAATTAATAAGGAAAATCTCCGCACATTAAGTACGAAAATAGAACTATAAAAGAAAAAAGCTTTTTTAACCAAATCAGGCCTCGATCTGTCCCTGCTGTTCACCTCCTCCTTTCAAAGATAAACTCCAAGGAGATAATGGCTCCCAAAAACCATCAGTTTGCCACGATAACTGTGTGATTTGGGGTATCTCGGGGCTACCCGTGAGATCGCTCCGGACGGTGCTTCAGATTTTACAAATATCTTAATTGGAGCGCTAATTACCTCACAAAAAGCTCTTCTTCATTATGCAGCTGTGATTCCAATAAACATCTGGAGCCCAAGTGAAGGTCTCTTTCATGGAGCATCAAAGCAGGAAGGAGATGACCAGAGGACAAACAGATCCAGGCCGCGGGTCCCCCACGTCAGCCCGGGTGTTTAATTAATTCATTAGTTAACACAGAGCTGATTAGCTGAACAGGGAAAGCCCAGTCATACTGCACAGCCTCAGATGTACTAGTTCCTCATGGATTTCTCTGCCTGGCTCAAGCAGGAAAGCCAAATCTACCCCTGGAAGTGTTCAAGGTCAGGTTGGACCCAGTCTAGAGGAAGGTGTCCCTGCACAGGACAATGAAATGGTCTTTAAGGTCTTCTTGTATTATTATTATTATTATACTTCATATAGTAAATATGTATGTAATCCTAATTTTATATGATTTATATATCTATTATATGGCAATATAAATGTAGTAAAACATAATGATAATTAAGAATTAATAATTTAATATAATAATAATAATAATAATAATAATAATAATAATAATAATAATAATAATAATAATAATGGTAGCCTGACCACACTATCCCACAACTCTTCCCTCAGCGCTGCTGAGCCTGCCAGGCCTTTCTCCAGGGCTTTCCCTAAGCCACCATCTGGTCCATGGTGGCCCCATAAAGAAACCTTTGGGAAAAGGCCTGGAATTCTCTGCAGTGACGAGGGAGGAGTTTTGGGATTGTGTGGTCAGGCTTCTTAACATGGGTTAATGGTAATAATTATAGGATAAAGCAGAGCCCAGGAGTGTTTGGGCTGCATCTCCAGACAAAGAAATGGTCTTTAAGGTCTTCTTCTAATCCCAACCACTCTATGAGATGGAGGAACAGGAGACCTGGAGCCTGCCCCGTGTTCATTCCCAAAATCTATGTCTGGGATGGGCCTATCCCCAGGTGGAATGTGCTCAGCACGTCTTCAACTTTTCCCAGAGAGCAAGGATTTGTTGGACATGTTTGCCATGGAGGACACCCAGCTGTGCCCACACAGGGCAGGAGGGAGACAGCGGGAAGGAGCCCCTCAGGAAAAGCAGGATCTCCACCTCCTCCAGCCAGCCCTTCCCGGGACAGTTCCAAGCAGCGCCACCAAAAAATAAAGTAAAACAAGTAAAACACCCCCTGAACTCACAACTCCCTTCCCTGCACAAAACTGTCTCCGGGGGAAAGGAGAATAAGCCAGGAGGGACAGATATTCTAGCTCTCCCTGGGCTGATGCTGCTTTTCAGGGATAAAGGCGGGGTAAGAACCTGTTCAGAACAGAGTAGAGCACACAAACCCCAAAGCTTTATTCTTCCTGCTTCAAATATAAGATTTAAGGCAGAGGACAAAAAAAAATCACCTCAACAGACAAACATATTTTCCTGATCCATTCTCTTTTTTTTTTTTTTTTGCTTACCCTGAACCCACTTTACCAAGGGGAGGGTTTTGTTGCTTTTTTAACATCTTGCTGCTTTTTTTCACATCTTCTGCCTTTGGGTTCCCCGTGACCTGGTCCCACAGAGCCATCCTGGTGGGTTGGGTTTTTGCCCAGGGTTGGTTTTTATGGATGACAAGGCTTTCCCAGGGCAAACGTTCGACATTTGAGCCTTCATTTTCACTATTCACTGACCTACTTCGTCGAGATATGTTTGGGGGGAGCTGGGAGGGGATTACTTCAGGTCCATTTATGTAAGATACTCAGGCCATAAATCTCTGCAAAGTACAAAATGTCAAGGGAGAAAATACTCCTGCTGAAGGAGTGTGATGCCAAATGTGTCAAGAGGCACTGCCACACATCCCTTCCCAACCTTCTGGGGGGACCTAAAGGTGCCACCAACCCCTCCTGCCTCTCTTGGAGACTCCAGGAGGAGCCTCAGACGCGACAGGAAGAGAAAATTCCCTCCCCCCCTCTCCGAAGCAGCACAACAGACACAGGGAGGGATATTAATAAATCCCTGCAAGTCCTGGCATTTGGGAAACGTGTTTGTGCCTGGGCCTTATGTTGCTAATTACCAGGCAGCAATGAGTCTTGATGAATCACTAATGACCTTCAAAGCACTGCAACTGTTTCAGCTTCCACTTCTCCGGGAGATGAAATCACCCCCTGGCAGAGCTGAACACGCTGAGCCCAAACTCCAGGTTTGCTTCCCCCCTTTCCTCAGGATCTTCTTGCAGGACAGGGAATGTCAGAGCTGATGGAATTCACCACTGACTGAAGGAATTGGGATGGGAATGGCCAGCTAAGGAATGGCCAACAAAACGGACGTTTCCAAGGAATCCCATTGATTTTCCAAATGATTCTCAGGAAAGCAGAGATAATACAGTGGTTCCTGTGTGCCAGGTGGGCAATTCATGGCATTCCCAACTTGGCTCTTCCCCAATAATAATCCTCCCAGATCTTTAATTGATAGTAAGATCACAGAATCCCAGGATGGTTTGGGCTGGAGGGGATCTTAAAGCCCATCCATTCCATCCCCTGCCATGGGCAGGGACATCTTCCACTAGCCCAGGTTGCTCCAAGCTCCATCCAACCTGCCCTTGGACAATTCCAGGGATCCAGGGGCAGCCACAACTTCTCTGGGAATTCCATCCCAGCCCCTCCCCACCCTCCCAGCCAGCAATTCCTTCCCAAGATCCCATCTAACTCTGGCAGTGGGAAGCCATTCCCTGTGTCCTGTCCCTCCATCCCTTGTCCCCAGTCCCTCTCCAGCTCTCCTGGAGCCCCTTTAGGCCCTGCAAGGGGCTCTCAGCTCTCCCTGGAGCCTTCTCTTCTCCAGGGGAACCCCCCCCAGCTCTCCCAGCTTGTCTTTGTAGGAGCGGGAGAGCAAAGCCATCCTGTCACTCCATCCCCCCAAAACTTCCACCCAGGAGCGGGAGAGCAAAGGAATCCCGTGGCTCCATCCCCCCAAAACTTCCATCCAGGAATGGGAGAGCAAAGCCATCCTGTGACTCCATCCCCCCAAAACTTCCGTCCCCCCAAAACTTCCATCCAGGAGCAGGAGAGCAAAGTCATCCTGTGGCTCCACCCCAGGAGAGCAAAGTCATCCTGTGGCTCCATCCCAGGAGAGCAAAGCCATCCTGTGGCTCCATCCCCCCAAAACTTCCACCCAGGAGCAGGAGAGCAAAGCCATCCCATGGCTCCATTCCTCCAAAACTTCCTGTGACTCCATCCCTCCAAAACTTCCCATGGCTCCATCCCCCCAAAACTTCCATCCAGGAGCAGGAGAGCAAAGCCATCCTGTGACTCCATCCCCCCAAAACTTCCATCCCTCCAAAACTTCCATCCAGGAGTGGGAAAGCAAAGCCATCCTGTGACTCCATCCCTCCAAAACTTCCATCCAGGAGCAGGAGAGCAAAGCCATCCTTGGCTCCATCCCCCCAAAACTTCCACTCCCCCAAAACTTCCATCCAGGAGCAGGAGAGTAAAGCCATCCTTGTTTCCATCCCTCCAAAACTTCCATCCAGGAGCAGGAGAGCAAAGCCATCCTTGGTTCCATCCCAGGAGAGCAAAGCCATCCTGTGACTCCATCCTCCCAAAACTTCCATCCCCCCAAAACTTCCACCCAGGAATGGGAGAGCAAATCCATCCTGTGGCTCCATCCCACCAAAACTTCCATGCAGGAATGGGAGAGCAAATCCATCCTGTGGCTCCATCCCACCAAAACTTCCATGCAGGAATGGGAGAGCAAATCCATCCTGTGGCTCCATCCCACCAAAACTTCCATCCAGAAGCAGGAGAGCAAAGCCATCCTTGGCTCCATCCCCCCAAAACTTCCATCCAGGAGCGGGAGAGCAAAGCCATCCCGTGGCTCCATCCCCCCAAAACTTCCCCCAGGATCCCCTCCCGGCTCTCACCGGTGCTGCTGGAGATGTTGACGTCGATGCTGATGTCGGAGATTCCCCCTCCCTTGAGCGAGGCCACGCACGTGTAGGTCCCAAAGTCGGTGAACTTGAGGTCGATGATGTCCAGGTTGGTGGTGCCGGGGGACACGTCGGGGTCGGTCTGGGTGATCACCATCCTCTCCGAGCTCCGCAGGGGCCGCCCGTTCTTGAACCAGCTGAAGGTCAGCTCCTCGGGCGGGATGGCCTCCACCTGGCACGAGATCTTCACCTCCCGCCCGATCTGGATGTTGTCATCCTTGTGGTAGGGGTCGGGGGTGATCCAAAAGCGTCCCTTTTTTAAGGCTGAAACGCAAAAGAGAAGTGGTTCGTTGTAATAAAATGCAATTTTTGCCTCACTCGATGCCTACGTGTGATTTTAAAAGGGTTTTAAACTGAAAGGGGGTCAGTTCAAGTTGATTCAAGGAACAATTGTTTTACTGTGAGGGTGGGGAGGCCCTGGGGGTTTCTGACCCAGAAAGAAAATTTGTTCACTTTAAAACTCGCTCCATTTCCCACTGCCTTTATCTGAAGGTGCCTTCATTCCATGTGCTTCATTCCACGGGTGCTGGAGCTTCTCCGTGATTTTTTTTTTTCCGGGTGTTTTCCTGTTTTTGTGGCTGGTGACCCACCAGACCTGACTTCAAGCCAAGGAAGGTGGGGAGGGACTTTGGGATAAGGGATGGAGGGGCAGGACACAGGGAATGGCTTCACGTTGGAAGAGGGGAGATCTGGGTGGAATATTAGGAAGGAATTCCTGGCTGGGAGGGTGGGGAGGCCCCAGAATAGAATTCCCAGAGAAGCTGTGGCTGCCCCTGGATCCCTGGAAGTGTCCAAGGCCAGGTTGGAGCAACCTGGGCTAGTGGGAGGTGTCCCTGCCCATGGCAGGGGTGGCACTGAATGGGCTTTCAAGTCCCTTCCAACCCAACCCATCCTGGGATTCTGTGATGTTTGGGAAGTCACCAAACGCACCATTTAACACACGGTTAATTTTTAGCAGGATCCAAACCCTCCATCAAATCCCATCCCAGAGCACACAGAGCCAGAGCACTTGTCACTTCCAAGATGAAAAATAGGAAGCACAGCACCTAAATTAGGCTGAGCTGCTGACAAGTGAGGAGCAACCCAAATAATTCATGAGCCTTCCATGTCTGTGATCCATCTCTGGAGGTGTTTACAAGCCCTTCCTTTCCCCCTTGTCCTACCAGAGCACTGAGAGAGAGGAGAAAATAGAGATATCCTCCCAACAGCACTGACACGACCAGAGGTGTCACCTCCGATCCATCTGGGAGCAAACACAGCCTGGTGCCAGCTGGTGGAAGGGAAAGGAGGGAAAAACATGCCTGAGGCTGCAGCCTGCCCTGGTTTGTACCTCCTGCTCCTTCCCTGAGGCAGCCCTGGAGGGCTCCATCCATCCATCCCCGGGCTGGGGACAGCTGTCCCACCCCATGGAATCATAGAATCACAGAATCACAGAATCAGCTGGGTTGGAAGGGACCTCCGAGATCATCCAGTCCAACCCTTGATCCAACCCTGCTGTGGTTCCCAGCCCATGGCACTGATGCCACATCCAGTCTGTCCTTAAACACCTCCAGGGATGGAGAATCCACCCCTTCCCTGGGCAGCCCATTCCAATGGCTGAGCACCCTCTCTGCAAAGAAATTCTTTCTAATCTCCAACCTAACCCTCCCCTGGCACAGCTGAAGCCCGAGCCCTCTTGTCTTGCTGAGAGTTGCCTGGGAAAAGAGACCAACCCCCCCCTGGCTCCCCCCTCCTGTCAGGGAGTTGCAGAGAGTGAGGAGGTCTCCCCTGAGCCTCCTCTTCTCCAGGCTGAGCCCCCCCAGCTCCCTCAGCCTCTCCTCCCAGCACTTGTGCTCCAGTCCCTTCCCCAGCCTCGTTGCTCTCCTCTGCACCTGCTCCAGCCCCTCCAGGGCCTTCCTGAGCTGAGGGCCCAGAGCTGGACACAGCACTCCAGGGGTGGCCTCAGCAGCGCTGAGTCCAGGGCAGGAATCCCTTCCCTGGCCCTCTTGGCCACCCTGTTCCTGAGCCAGGCCAGGATCCATTGGCCCTCTTGTCCCCCTGGGCACACTCTGGCTCCTGTTCAGCTCCCTGTCCATCCCCACTCCCAGCTCCCTTCCTGCCTGGCTGCTCTCCAGCCCCTCTGGCCCAGCCTGGAGCTGCCGGGGGTTGTTGTGGCCAAAGGGCAGCACCCGGCCCTTGGCCTGGTTGAACCTCAATGGTTGGTGTCACCCCATTTGGTCACTTCAGTGGCTCCTCGAAGGAACCAGCTCTTTGGAGCCTGCAGAGGCCACGTTGAAGGAGCATTTTCCACCTTGGAGAAAAATTTACCTGTGGGACATTTGAGCAAAGGATTCATCTCACAGAATTCCAGAATGGTTTGGGCTGGAAAGGACATTAAAGAGCGACTCATCCCAACCCCTGCCATGGGCAGGGACACCTCCCACCAGCCCAGGTTGCTCCAACCTGGCCTTGGACACTTCCAGGGATCCAGGGGCAGCCACAGCTTCTCTGGGAATTCTATGCCAGGGCCTCCCCACCCTCCCAGCCAGCAATTTCTTCCCAATATTCCACCCAGATCTCCCCTTTTCCAATGCGAAGCCATTCCCTGTGTCCTGTCCCTCCAGCCCTTATTCCAGGTCCCTCTCCAGCTCTCCTGGAGCCCTTTCAGGCCCTGGAAGATGCTACAGATCCCATATTTTGGACAACAAGCCCTTTTCCCTGGCTGGATACTCCCAGGGATGGAAAGGGGTGGCTGAGGCACCAAACACACGAAGAAATCCCAGGGTATTTGTTCCTTACACTCCCAAAAGTGAGGAAAATACTCATTCTGCCTCAATTTTGTCCCTTCAGTGGCTCCTGGAACAAACCAACCCTTTGGAGCCTGCAGAGGCCACGCTGGATTCGCCCTTTCCCATCTCAGAAAAGAATTAACATTGATTTAATAATTAGTTTGTCTTTTTCCATGTGGGAAAACAAGCCTAAAATTGAGCTGTGTCTGGAAACAGGGTGGGAAAAACTTCCCCCATTTAAGAAGGAAATATTTATAATTAGACAACAGGAAATTTGTTATATTTTTGCATTTTTTATATATCTATTTATATATTTATCCATATCAAGTACAGCACAAAAGGCATCAGGATGCTGCTAATTGATTTTAACCACCTATTCAAGAATCTGAGTGGTTGATTTTATTCATTTATTTTATCATTTCATTCATTTTGACGACTTTAATCAGAATTAAACTTCTGCAGCAAAATGCACTTGTCTTTCCTAAACATTTCTCCTTCCCTTCCCTTGGGAATGCCACAGTCCCTTCCCAGGGAAGCAACTTTTCAAATCCAGAGTCTCAACCAGCTGTGAATTGCCACAAAAAGAAACTTTGAGGCACGAGCTGAGCTTTTTTTTCAGTTTGAAAATCCCAGAACAAACCCCAGAAACAATATATTATGTAAATAACTTTTAGGCAGGGAAAAAGAGAAAAAAAGAACTCGATGCACACGACAAACAGAAACATTTCAGCCCAAATTAGCTGCTAATAACCTCGATAAACTATTTTTATTTGTGATTTTTCAGCAGTTTCTCATTCCTAGAGCTGAGAGCTGAACAAAGTCTGACAGGAAAGTCACATAAACTTTTCTCTGCCTTTTGTTAGGGTTTGGTGTTTAAATAACACCTGCAAGGGGAAGATAAAGGTGCAGAACCTTAAAAATTGGGGCTTGAAACCACTTTTGCATCGCCCAGGAGGGGCTCCAAGAGGATTTAATTAAGGAGGCTCGTGGATTTAATTAATAAAACAACCAAGTTTTGTGGGTGTTGCCATAAAATGTGAGTATTAATTCAAGCAATAACTGGGCTGGATCACCCATTATCCTAATCTGGATCACCCATTTTCCCAGCTGGATCACCCATTATCCCAACCTGGATCACCCATTACCCCAATTTGGATCACCCATTATCCCAACTGGATCACCCATTATCCAAATTTGGATCATCCATTATCCCAACCTGAATCACCCATTATCCCAACCTGGATCACCCATTATCCCAACCTGTATCACCCATTATCCCAACCTGGATCATCCATCATCCCAACCTGCTCCAGCAAACTCCAATTCCCACAGAACTGAGCAGAGCAGACACCTCAACTCAATATTTTTCCATAAATCCCAGTCCAAGGAGTTCAGAGGAGGCACTGAAGGGAAAAAAGTTCGGGGAGTTCCAAGAAATTCTGAAGAGACGGAAAAAATCTCTTTGGTCTTTTCCTTTCCTTTTTTTCCCCAAACCAAACCTCTTCGTTTCTCCAAAGCCACGAGAATGGACACATTAAATCCATGAGGAACAGCCATGAAATCCCACATCCAACAATCCCCTGCTTTTCCAACCTCACTCTCCCAGACTCCACAAATTCCACGGCATCAGCATTTTCTTCTGTCACCAACAAAAACAGCAGAAAATGTGACTTTATAAGCAAGTTTCTTGTCAGGGTTAAATCAGATCATTGAACAACGGGAATCTGTAAATCCCTGATCTCAGCTGGCCCTGGAATAACAACGAAATCTCCACAATTAACCTGGAATTCCTGGTGGGATTGCTCCATCATTTTGAAGGATGGAAAGCACCCCAAGATGCAGAGCTGCCACCAGCCCTGAGCAGGAATAACCCTCCCTTCCCAAAATTAGGAATAACCCTCCCTTCCCAAAATTAGCAATAAACCTCTTTCACACAAATTCATAACAAACCTCCCTTCCCCAAATCCCACAAAAAAGGCAGGAGCAGCTCTGCTGCTGCAGGATCTTGGGAGCTACAGCTGAGTGCAGGACAAGGAATTTGGAGCTGGATCTCCCAATCCAGGCTGAGAATCCAAATCACTTCACATACTGTAAAATTCCTGACCTGTGGGGTCAGAAACCTTCCAGGAACTTGAACCACTCTCAGTTGTGCTGTGATTTTCACACTCCTCCACCACGGCCTGACTGGAAATGGTTGATCTTCCTGGGAGGGTTCTGACCTGGTAGGACAAGGAAATTAAACCTGGATCTCCCACTCCAGAATGAGACTCCAAATCACTTCACAGACTGGGAATTTCCTGATCTGTGGAGTCAAAATCCTTCCAAGAACTTGAACCACTCTCAGTTGTGCTGTGAGGGAGGAGTGTGTAAATCACAGCCTGTCTGAGAGTGGTTCATCCTCCTGGAAGGGTTCTGACCTGGTAGGACAAGGAATTTAGAGCTGGATCTCCTTCTCCAGAATGAGACTCCAAATCATGTCACACACTGGGAATTTCCTGACCTTTGGGGTCAGAATCCTTCTAGGAAGATTGAACCACTCTCAGTTGTGCTGTGATTTTCACACTCCTCCACCACGGCCTGACTGGAAATGGTTGATCTTCCTGCAAGGGTTCTGATCTGGTAGGACAAGGAATTTGGAGCTGGATCTCCCACTCCAGGCTGAGACTCCAAATCACTTCACAGATTGGAAAATTCCTATGGGGTCAGAACCCTCCCAGAAACTTGAACCCCTCTCAGTTAAGCTGTGATGGAGGAGTGTGTAAATCACAGCACAACTGAGAGTGGTTCATCCCCCTGGAAGGGTTCTGACCTGATAGGACAAGGAAATTGGAGCTGGATCTCTCACTCCAGGCTGAGACTCCAAATCACTTCACATCCTGGGAATTTCCTGACCTTTGAGATCAGAACCCTTCCAGGAAGATGAAGCACTCTCAGTTAAGCTGTGATGGAGGAGTGTGTAAATCTCAGCCTAAGAGTGGTTCATCCCCCTGCAAGGGTTCTGACCTGGTAGGACAAGGAATATGGAGCTGGATCTCCCCCTCCAGGCTGAGAATCCAAATCACTTCACACACCAGGAATTTCATGACCTGTGGGATCAGAATCCTTCCAGGAACTTGAACCACTCTCAGTTGTGCTGTGATTTTCACACTCCTCCACCACGGCCTGACTGGAAATGGTTGATCTTCCTGGGAGGGCTCTGACCTGGTAGGACAAGGAAATTAAACCTGGATCTCCCACTCCAGAATGAGAATCCAAATCACTTCACAGACTGGGAATTTCCTGATCTGTGGAGTCAAAATCCTTCCAAGAACTTGAACCACTCTCAGTTGTGCTGTGAGGGAGGAGTGTGTAAATCACAGCCTGTCTGAGAGTGGTTCATCCTCCTGGAAGGGTTCTGACCTGGTAGGACAAGGAATTTAGAGCTGGATCTCCTTCTCCAGAATGAGACTCCAAATCATGTCACACACTGGAAAATTCCTGACCTTTGGGGTCAGAATCCTTCTAGGAAGATTGAACCACTCTCAGTTGTGCTGTGATTTTCACACTTCTCCACCACGGCCTGACTGGAAATGGTTGATCTTCCTGGGAGGGTTCTGACCTGGTAGGACAAGGAATTTGGAGCTGGATCTCCCACTCCAAGCTGAGACTCCAAATCACTTCACACACTGGAAAATTCCTGATCCCCATATCAGATACCCAAATATGGGGGTTGGAAACAGAGGGTCTTCAAGGTCCCTTCCAACCCAAACCACCCTGGGATTCTGTGGCAGATGTGGCCTCCAAAAGGCTTCAGACCTGCCTGATTCCCACTGAGCGTCCCACAGCGTTCCCACCTCTTGGGAACACCTGAGTTGAGCCTCCAGCTGATGGAAAAGGGGGGTTTTATATCCCTTTATAAAACAGTGGCTTGGATGACCCTCATCTGTAGGTTCTTGGACCACCAGTCACCACCCTCTATAATGTCCAGTAAATTGAACCAGGCCATGGATCCCAACTCCAGCTTTTCCCTTTATTATCAGATCCATTTGAGGCCTCACTGAAAGGTTTCCATGGGATAAGACACAAAAGAGAGACGAGGTTGAGGGACTTTTTACCTAGGCAGGGAGGGAAAGGACAAAGAGAGAAGGTTTGAAATGAAAAGAGGAGAGATTTTGATTGGATATTAGGAATAAACTCTTCCCTGTGGGGGTGGTGAACCCTCCCAGCTCTCCCAGCCTGGCTCCAGCCCTTGGAGCATCTCTGGACCTGCTCTAACATGTTCCCATCTTTCTTGGGCAGACCTGGATTCAACACTGGTCATGAGAACAGAGTCTGGCTTTGAAGGAAATCTAAAATAATTTAAAAAAATCATTAAAATAATAAAGAGTTGCCCAGAGAACTTCCATCCCTGGAAGTGTCCAAGGGCAGGTTGGACAGGGCTTGGAGCAACCTGGGAGAGTGGAAGATGTCCCTGCCTGTGACAGAAGGTGGAATAGATGGGCTTTAAGGTCCCTTCCAACCCAAAGCAGTCTGGAATTCTGGGATAAACCAGCCAAGTGTGGGAGATGGTTTTGGCTGCAGAGCTGCTTCCCAGCAGGGATTTCAGCCCCTCAGCAGCACACAGGGCTCCAGAAGAGCCGCAGCAGAGAACTCTGGAACTGCACTTGGAGGCTCAGCAGAGTGCCAGCCTTCCTCCAAAGAGCCCCAAAGAGCTGTGATGTGATCAAACAGCCCGAGATGAAACACTTCTCGTCCTCAAACTCACAAACAGTCGCTGCCCTCCCTCATTAATTACATTTTCAAAGCAATAAAATGCGTTTCAGCAGCTCGAGCGAGGTCTATTTGCATTCAGCAGGTTCAGTTTTATCTTCCCACCCCCTCTCTCTGATCAACCCCGAATTCTCCTTTAATGCATCCAAACTTTCCTGTCTCCCCAAGGCACATTCCATGACATCCAGTGGCATCAAACTCCGCTGCAAACCCATTAATTGCTGCACCATTGCAAGTTGGACATGACTGATACACAAAATTGCAATGAAATAATCCATTTCCAACCTCAAAAAGTAAAGAAAAAGCCATATTTTAAGTCATGACACTGCTCTGTGCCTGAGTTTTGCTGTCTCGTGATGATCCTTGAAATTAATTGCAAAGCAATTCCAAACTTGGACTCATCTTCTCTGAGCTGTGTTTGAGCTGTGGGATCACAGACCCCCAGAGGAGCAGAGAGGTTGTGGAAAACCCATCCCTGGAAGTGTCCAAGGCCAGGTTGGAGCAACCTGGGACAGTGGAAGGTTGGAATTAAATGGGATTTAAGGTCCTTTCCATCCCAAACCTTCCATGATTCTGTGCTAGTGGATGAAATCAAGGAATCTGCTCTGGTACCACGCCTTGGGAACAACAGTTCAGTCCATAATGTCTGGTTTATTACAGGAAAGCCCAGCCTAACTAATCTCTGAACTAAACAAAACCCATTCCCACTGTAGAAGGACTCCTGGAAACCCTTCCCTGCTGTTTTCTTCTCCAGTAACAGCTCAACCCCCAGCAAATCCAAAAAAAAAAGCAAAATAAAACTTCCCACCACGAGCTCCAAAGAAACCCAAAGTCTCTATTTTGGCAACAAAGCTCCAGGATATCACCCTAAACTCTGTCATCTCTGAGCAGAGATAGTTTAACAAGTGTCCAAAATATCTTTGTCACTGGTGATTATCATAATGTGGTCGTTAAACTTTGTTCTGTGACATTAAAATTCATCCTGGCATTATTTTGTGTGGAAAGAACAGCAAAAAATCTTAATTGGCTTTTGCCAAAAAGTCTTTTAATTTGCTTTTCATGACCAAGAAAATGTTTGAAAGGAAAAGGAGAGAGAGAAAATGAGAGTCTTGTGGCTTAATTGGAAAACAGAAGAGTAAAATCACACCCCACTTCCCAGAGTTTGCAGATACCAGCTCTGCAGAATCCAAGGGGATCAGAATCCAGGGATGGCTTGGGTTGCAAGGAAATTTAAGGGTCATCCAGTTCCAACTCTTTACCATGGGCAGGGACACCTCCCACCAGCCCAGGTTGCTCCAACCTGGCCTTGGACACTTCCAGGGATCCAGGGGCAGCCACAGCTTCTCTGGGAATTCTATGCCAGGGCCTCCCCACCCTCCCAGACAGCAATTCCTTCCCAAGATCCCACCTAAATCTCCCCTTTTCCAGCTTAAAGCCATTCCCTGTGTCCTGTCCCTCCATCCCTTGTCCCCAGTCCCTCTCCAGCTCTCCTGGAGCCCCTTTAGGCCCTGCAAGGGGCTCTCAGCTCTCCCTGGAGCCTTCTCTTCTCCAGGGGAACCCTCCCAGCTCTCCCAGCCTGGCTCCAGCCTTTGGAGCATCTCTGGACCTGCTTTAACATGTTCCCATTTTTCTTGGGCAGACCTGGATTCGACACTGGTCATAAGAACAGAGTCTGGGTTAGAAGGAAATCTAAAATAATTAAAAAAAAATCATTAAAAAAATAAAAGAACTGCATAAACACAGAGCTTTTTGGGAGGATGCATCAACATTGGCCACTCTCAAAATTCCAATTTCTTCAACAGGGTGTTTGGAATCATCGAATCACAGAAAAATTAAGGTGGGAAAAGATCTTTAAGGTCATCAAGTCCAACCAGCAAAGCATCAGCACTAAAGCCCCTCCTGCAGTGCCACAGCCACAGGTTTTGTGAGCACTTCCAGGACTGGTGACTCCACCACTTCCCTGAGGAGCCCATTCCAGTCCTTGACAACCTTTTCCACGAGGAAAGGACTCTGTGAGAGAACTGTGAGAAAAGTGCTGCTGCCCCTGCCTGTTCCCTTCCTATTCCCAGACAGACTGGAAGCAAAACATGGCTAAGAAAAGACTCAGATTCTCAGCATTTCCCCAACAGTTCGTTTTCCTTCTGTCAACACGGTTTTAGCTGCAAGTTTTTTAAAAAAAAAAACACTTTCAGCAGCTCTCAGAACAATTAAGATGTCAAGCACCTTCTCCAATTTTTTTTTTAATATCAAGCAATTATTTGGCACTTACAAGAGCAGATGCATCCCCGTTTTCAATTTAAATGCAAATACCAGCAGAGAGGCTTCAGGTTCGGGCTCTAATTTTGGAAACGCTGCTAATTTTTAAAAGCAGAGGATTTATTATCCTGCCATGCCATGTGGCAGGTGTCTGTTTTTTTACATGTGCTCTGCTTAATTAGCTGCTTTGCTGTTCTTTGGAAGGAAAGGGGGGGGTGGAGACCTCTTTGTAACCACCAAGATTTCGGTTCACGAGGTGCTCAGAAAAAATCTGATCCATTAAAACAGATGAAGGCGAGATCAAAGTGTGTGAAACACAGCAGGGCTTCCCTTTTAACTGCTTTTTAGAAGTAAATATTCCAGAGGAATCAGCATCAGGAGAAAAGCAACACCCAGCAATGAGATGGTCTTTAAGGTTCCTTCCCACCCAAATCATTCCGTGATTCTGTACGTGAGAATATTCCAGGATTGGAAGAAATATCCAGGTGGGAAGGGAGCTCAGGGCAGGGCCTGGTGTGAGCTCACACCACCTTGGGCAAGGATTGGAGACCTCCAGGAAAACTTTTTATTCCTGATGTGTTTTCCCGGACTAATTCTGGCTGGTGGCCCACGGGTCTGGGAGACAGGGATCAAAGAGCCAGGGAGATAAAAGCCTGACTGAGCAGATAGATGAGCAATCCTGCCATTTTTTTTTGCAGGGATGCTTCATTCCAGAGGAGGAGTCTGTGCCTGCTCCATCCATGGGTGGAGTCCATGGGAGCTGTGCCTGCTCCATCCGTGTGTGTGTCCCAGCACAGCTTCCCTGCAGGAATCCACAGCCTGGTAATATTAATCCACACCTGGATTAATATCCTGCATTAAATGGAGTAATATCCTGGATTCAATGGAGTAATATCCTGCATTAAATGGAGTTCATGTATTAAATGGAGTTAAACTTGTGGAGTCACTTCTCACTTCATGAATATTTGAGCCTCAGGAAGTTCAATCCTGACCTGGGAAGTATTTTCCACATGAGAGAGAAGCTGGGACACAATGAGATCACAGAATCCCAGGATGGTTTGGGTTGGAAGGGACCTCAAAGCCCATCTTGTTCCCCCCCTGCCATCTTGTTCCCACCAGCCCAGGTCACTCCAAGCCCCTCAGCAGAAGTTCACCCGCTCCTCTCCTGGGCCTTGTCCTGCTGTTTGCCCAAACCCCTCGGGAAAACATCTTTCCCAGGAACAAATTCCCTCCCTGCACCTCGTGCCTGTGGCCTCCTGTCACCTGGCTGAGCCCCTCCATGGAGACACTGGCCCTGCCTCCTCCAGGACCTTCCCCTTGGGGTGTGAGGGGAGGAATTTGGGTCTTCACCTTCTCCTCTCCAGGTTGGATGTCACTCAGGGCTGGATGTCACTCAGCTGCTGCCGAGCTTTTGCTGGGACATCCCAGGATATGTCTGGCTTTCATCCCCGTGGGAATGGACCAACATGTCCTGGGAGGAGCAGCTGAGAGAGGATGAACTTGTCGCTGCCAAGAGGCACCTCCTGCTCCAAGCATTTCCAGGCTGAGAATCCTGGAATGGTTTGGGTGGGAAGGGACCTTAAAGCCCATCCAGTGCCACCCCCTGCCATAGGCAGGGACACCTTCCACCAGCCCAGGTTGCTCCAACCTGGCCTTGGACACTTCCAGGGATCCAGGGGCAGCCGTATGTTTGAAAAGGACCTGGAGGGGCTGGAGCGTGTACAGGGAAGGGAAGGGAGCTGGGAAGGGGCTGGAGCAGCAGGAGCAGCTGAGGGAGCTGGGGGGGCTCAGCCTGGAGAAAAGGAGGCTCAGGAGGGACCTTCTGGCTCTGCAACCCCCTGACAGGAGGGGGGAGCTGGGGGGGGTCGGGCTCTGCTGCCAGGGAACAAGGGACAGGAGGAGAGGGAACGGCCTCCAGCTGGGCCAGGGGAGGCTCAGGTGGGACAGGAGAAGGAATTTCCCCCTGGAAAGGGTGATGAGGCCTTGGCAGGGGCTGCCCAGGGAGGTTTGGAGTGCCCAGCCCTGGAGGTGTCCCAGGAAGGCCTGGCCGTGGCACTCAGTGCTCTGGGCTGGGGGACAAGGTGGGCATCGGGCACAGGGGGAATTCAGGAATCTCAGAGGGCTTTTCCAGCCTCAGGGATTCTGGGATTTCACTGAGGGCAAGAAAAGAAATTATTCTTCCTCTTGCTTGGCTGAAAGTTCTCAATCCCTAAAGCCTGATACATTTTTTTTGGCAGGGTTGTGTTGTCCTGCTTTGATGTTGTATCAGAACTTGGCTGATTAAGACATGGTGAGGTCTGGGCACTTTTAACAATATTCTCATTTTGGCAGAAAAAAAAATGAGTTTTTCCAAGTTTTGTCACGTCTTGGAGGGAGAAGAAATGAAGAGAAGGAAGACAAGTGCACACTGATTTGTTCTGATGCTGCCAAGATACTTTGCTGACCCCGAAATGTGTTTTAAGACACTTGTGTTCTGTCAGGTGGCTGCAACTGGGATTGGAAGATCTCTGCCCAAATCATTTGGGAATGCTTTGTAGGATCCTGGTGTGGTTTTGAGGTATTTGTGGGTGAAAAATAAAGTGTTGAAGGGCAATGCATCCCATGTGGAAGGGAAATGCATCCCATGTTGGGAGAAATCCAGGCTCTGACAAAATCCTACACTCCAATAAAGCTCTTGACCCACCCCAGAAGCAGGAATGGGGATAATCCAGTGTGGAAACCTTGGAAAATGGGGGTTTTGCTCTGGATTTGGGGAGAATGGCACGTCCTGTGTTCTGAGTTTCATCATTTGCACTGTGTGGGCAAAGAATGGAGATTTACAATATATCACTTTTGGGGGAGAGATGGAACAATTCCCACCTCTGGAATCCCTTCTGACCCACCCTCACAGACCCACGGTGCCCAACAGCCACCACACGACGTTTTGAAGAGCAAACTTATTATAAACTAAAATTCCTGACAACAAAAAACTCTGGGAAGTCCCAATGGAAAGGCAGGAGGATCAATAAACCATCTCCATTTTTCTCTGAAAGCCTTTTATGAGCTCACCCGTGACCCTCCAGCCTGGGAGAACACCCAGACCTGAGATTATAAAAATAAATGGACTCACTCAACTCTGAAGCTCAACTTTTTCCCACAATCATTCCCAGAGCTGTAAAGTTTTAGGGGAGCACCCTGGGAATTTATGACAGTGGATGTGCTGTAGGATGGGTGTGCTTGGCTAAAATCCCATTGAAATCCCATCCCAGAGGGCATCTCTCCATGGGAGACACGTGTGGGGATATGTGCCAAGGCCTGGGAAAAAATAGAATCAGGGAATTGTTTAGGTAGGAAAAGCCCTCTGAGATCATCAAGTCCAACCATAAACCCAGCACTGAACCACGTCCCTAAATTCATCCAGTTCTGCTTGTTGGGAGCCCTTCCCAGGACACAGAGAGGAAAACCAGGATGGGAAAAAAAGGCCAAATAAAACAAAAAAACCTCCAACATTTTAGCGTTGGAATGCTGGAGCCAGAATCCCTGGAAACCCCAACATTTTAGCCTTGGAATGCTGGAGCCACAATTCCTGGAAACCCCAACATTTTAGTTTGGAATGCTGGAGCCACAATCCCTGGAAACACCAATATTTTCACTTGAAATGCTGGAGCCAGAATCCCTGGAAACCCCGACATTTTAGCCTTGGAATGCTGGAGACACAATCCCTGGAAACACTAATATTTTCACTTGGAATGCTGGAGCCAGAATCCCTGGAAACCCCAACATTTTAGCGTTGGAATGCTGGAGCCAGAATCCCTGGAAACCCCAACATTTTAGCCTTGGAATGCTGGAGCCAGAATCCCTGGAAACCTCAACATTTTAGCTGTGGCATGCTGGAGCCACAATCCCTGGAAACACCAATATTTTCACTTGGAATGCTGGAGCCAGAATCCCTGGAAATCCTGACATTTTAGCCTTGGAATTCTGGAGCCAGAATCCCTGGAAACTCTGACATTTTAGCCTTGGAATGCTGGAGCCAGAACCCTCGAACCATCCCAAAGGATTCACATCAAACAGACCTAATTCCACCCATTACTTCCTTAAACTGCCCTAAACCACCAAAGAAATTCCAAAATAAACCTCTGGGATAAAGAAATCCATGGAGGAACCCAGAAGTTCAAGTAGGTTTGTGAGAACAGAATTACAGGATTATTATTTTTTAAAAATCTACCACAAAAGCAACCAAAATTTCATTTGTTTCCCAATCTGAGCCTTCTTTCTTCTATTTTTTCCCCCTTAACCTCCTTTTTTTTAGCAGTTCACACCCAGTTTTTAAGGCCACAATTCCACAGGTCCTTCCAGAAATCCCGGCCTCAAATCGAATTTCCCAGGAATGCTGTTTGTTCAGCCAAAGCTTTTGTACCAGTGCTGAGCACCGGGGCAGGATTTTATGTTTAAACTGACAGGGAATCCTTGGAATTCCACCTCCCCCCTCGGAAAAATGAAACAACACTAACTCATCCCAGAAATGAGCAGAAACCACAGAACCCTCCAGGTTGGAGGAGACCTTCAGGATCATCAATCCAACCATGACCACATGACACCACTGGGTGACAACCACTGAGCCAGGTGAGGATTCCAACAATCCTCCAAGAGGAAGGTGGGTGGTTTTCCAGCTCCACTCACTCCGTTCTCCAGCCTCAACAAACCAATTTCCATAGAAAAGCTGCTCCATCTTCCCAACACAAAGAGACACCAAACAACTCTTGTTCCACCTCCAGCACAAGAGCCACTGGTCCTTGGAGCAACACTAATTCATTCCAGAAATGAGCAGAAACCACAGAACCCTCCAGGTTGGAAGAGACCTTCGGGATCATCCAGTCCAACTACAACCACAAGACACCACTGGGTCACAACCACTGAACCAGATGAGGATTCCAACCCCCTCCCGAGATGAAGGTGGATGGTTTTCCATCTCCCCTCCTTTCTCCAGTCTCAACAAACCAATTTCTCTCCACTTTGGATGGAAATCTGCTCCATCTTCCCAACACAGAGACACCAAACCACCCTTGTTCCACCTCAGGGGTTTGATCCCAGCACAAGAGCCACTGGTCCTTGAAGCAACTCTAACTCATTCCAGAAATGAGCAGAAACCACAGAACCCTCCAGGTTGGAGGAGACCTTCGGGATCATCAATCCAACCATGACCACAAGACCCCACTGGGTGACAACCACTCTGCCAGATGAGGGTTTCCAATCCCCTCCCGAGATGCAGGCGGGTGGTTTTCCAGCTCCACTCACCTCCTTTCTCCAGCCTCAACAAACCAATTTCCATAGAAAAGCTGCTCCATTTTCCCAACATAGAGAGACACCAAACCACCCTTGTTCCACCTCCAGCACCTTGAAGCAACTCTTAACTCATCCCAGAAATGAGCAGAAACCACAGAACCATCCAGGTTGGAGGAGACCTTCGGGATCATCAATCCAACCACGACCACAAGACACCACTGGGTGACAACCACTGAGCCAGGTAAGGATTCCAACCCCCTCCCGAGATGAAGGTGGATGGTTTTCCATCTCCACTCCTTTCTCCAGCCTCAACAAACCAATTTCTGTCCACTTTGGATGGAAATCTGCTCCATCTTCCCAACACAAAGAGACACCAAACCACCCTTGTTCCACCTCCAGCACCTTGAAGCAACTCTAACTCATCCCAGAAATGAGCAGAAACCACAGAACCCTCCAGATTGGAAGAGACCTTCGGGATCATCAATCCAACCATGACCATGAGATACCACTGGGTGACAACCACTGAGCCAGGTGAGGGTTCCAACAACCCTCCAAGAGGAAGGTGGCTGGTTTTGCAGCCCCACTCACCTCTGACGATGATGTTGGTGGACTTCTTGGCGGGGTTGCCGACGTTGTTGTTGGCGATGCAGCTGTAGGTGCCGGCGTCGTCGGCGCCGATGGCGGGGATGGTCAGGGTGCCCCCGTTGAGCACCGTCTTGTCGGGCAGCGCCCCCGAACTCCTGACCCAGGTGAGGCTGGGCCCCGGCTCCCCCCCCGTGGTCACGCACACCAGGGTGATGGCCTCGCCCGGGTTCACCACGATGGGGTCGTCCACCAGGAGCTTGATGGAAGGTGGGGCTGCAAAGCAAGAGGGAGCAGGGAATCACACACAGGTTGGGATGGGATCTTATGGATCGTCTCGTTCCACCCCCCTGCCACGGGCAGGGACACCTTCTGTTAGACCAGGTTGGTCCAACCTGGCCTTGGGCACTTCCAGGGATCCAGGGGCAGCCACAGCTTCTCTGGGCAACCTGGGCCAGGGCTTCCCCACCCTCCCAGCCAGGAATTCCTTCCCAATATCCCACCTAAATCTCCCCTTTTCCAGCTCAAAGACACTCTCTGTGTCCTGTCCCTCCATCCCTTGTCCCCAGTCCCTCTCCAGCTCTCCTGGAGCCCCTTTAGGCCCTGCAAGGGGCTCTCAGCTCTCCCTGGAGCCTTCTCTTCTCCAGGGGAACCCCCACAGCTCTCCCAGCCTGGCTCCACCCTTGATGGATTCCCATTAATGGGAATACCCATATCATGGATATTCCCCCATCCCAGGGCTGCAAAGCTGTGGCTCTGAGGATTGTCCAGTCAGGAATTCCTTCCCCAGCAATTCTGGGACTTGAAATCCTGTGAGAAGTCTGTTTGGATTTAATAGAGAAGATGTAAAGGATGTGAAGAAATCATGGAATCCCAGAATGGTTTGGGTGGGAAGGGATCTTAAAGATCATCCCATTCCACCCCCTGCCATGGGCAGGGACACCTTCCACTGTCCCAGGTTGCTCCAACCTGGTCTTGGACACTTCCAGGGATCCAGGGGCAGCCACAGCTTCTCTGGGCAACCAGATTGGGATGGATGTGTGGAATCACTGCAGCCACACTTGGGAAGCAACATGGAATGCATGGGATGGGTGCCAGCACAGGGGATTTTAAGCCCTGGAAGGAAGGAATTATTAAAAAACTTCTCCTTTGGCATGAAAAGTTTGTTGTTCTCTTCGAGTCAGATCCTGCTCACTGAAAACCAGCCCCGAGAATCCACACTCTCCATGAACTCCTTAGGATTTGGCTGCCAACTGGGAAAAACCTGGAGAGCTTGAGGAGTTGGACTGGGAATCATCTCAGTTGGAACAACATCTCTTTGCCCGTGGAAAAGCTGAACAATCCAGCACTGAGGATTTTTCCCTGCACCTCGTGGAACCTGCAGCTCCAAGGGAATTTCCATAATTTCCATGTAAATTCCATGCACCAAACCAGCACAGGCTGATGGAAAGATGATGCTGCTCTCAGAGAGGAGAAAGGGATTAAATTTCCTTCTCTTTTTTTTTTTTACCTTTCCATGAAATATTTGATAAAAGAGGAGCCACAGCAACGCTCAACGTGGAGGGGCAGGGCAGGGGCAATTCATTGCAGGATAGGGATATAAATACTAGAAATATAAATAGTAGAGATACAAATACTAGAGATATAAGTACTAGAAATAGAAATACTAGAAATAGAAATACTAGAAATATAAATAATAGAAATATAAAATCCCACTCTGAGCTGTGACATCCTGTGTCATCTCCAGTGAGGGATCCACCCTTGCTGGATTCAGGCTTTGCTCCAAGGCACACTCTAAACTGCATAAGTGATGAGCCAATGTATAAATATATATATTTATATATTTTTTCCTACTACAGGAAAAGCAGCAATCCTAAATAAAGCCAGGCATGAAGGTGAAGGATTGACATTCCAGGCAAAGAACAGCAGGAAACGTGGTAATAAAAAAAAAGGAAAGGAAATAAAACTGTTACATTCAGAAATCAGATCACTCTCCTTGTTATTACAGAGAGATATTCCCATGTGTTCTGCTTTATATAGCAGTCTGATTTCAATATTAAAGGAATACACACTAATCACTAGAGGCAAATACAAGAGTCAACTCTAAAATCAGAGTTTCCTTTATTTGGAGTTCACCCAGGGGGAATTTGCCTTCCCTGCATTCAGAGAACACAAGTGGGAAGTGTTTCATTTATACCTGTCCTGGCACAGAGAGAACAGGCTGGGGAATCCCAGGATATCCTGAGCTGGAAGGACCCACAAGGATCACCCAGTCCAAACCCTGGATAGGACACCCCAAAAATCCCACCCTGTGCCTGAGGGGATCATCCAAACCCTCCTGGAGCTCTGGCAGCCTTGGGGCCGTGCCCACTGCCCTGGGGAGCCTGGGCAGTGCCAACCACCCTCTGGGGGAAGAACCTTTTCCTGAGATCCACCCTGACCCTGCCCTGTCCCAGCTCCATGTCATCCCTCGAGTCCCATCACTGGTCACCAGCAGGAAACACTTTGGGGGGACCAGGAGAGCAGAAGTTCACAAGCAAAGCTCTCTCCTCCAGCTCCTCCTGGCTTGGGACTCTGCAGATCCTTCCCAGCAAGAATTTCTGGGTTCATGTGACTCAAAAGCAAAGAAATTTGGCTAAAAATAGGGACAAGCAAACAAGTCAGCTCTGCCAGCTGTGCCTGTGCCTCTTTGGTCACATCCTCACCTGGTGGATCCCTGATTTGGGATTCCAGCTGGGAAACTGGGCAATGTTTTATGCTCAGGTGGGTTTGCTTGGGTGGAGGTGGAAAAAGAGGGATTCAGGGATCCTGGATATCCAGGTATTATCCCCTGTGTAACCAGAACTGAGCTCCAGCCCTGCAGGGTCACCACCAACCCAGGGGAGCACTCAGGGGGCTCCTATTTTTCTCTCCTGGCTGGATTTCAGGATTTTTTGGGGGATAACTCTGGCAAGGAGCTGCTCTTTGCTCTCCTCAAACATCCAGACACGAGTCAGGGGAACAAGGGAACCACAGATAAACCTTCAGAACTTCCAGGGAAAGATGAAAGGCCAACATCAACCCGGGCTGGTGGGGCAGTTCACCAGGATGGGCTCGTAATCCTCGGGATGAAAGGGGCCCTTTGCCATCCATTGGGGAGAGAGATGGGATTAAAATGCTGGGACACATCCCTTTCATCCCTCAGAGCAGCAAATCCATGAAAATGAGGGCTTGCACACAGGAATTTCTCACACATTTCACTTCGTTCCCACAATCCCACAAGCAGAAATCCAGGGACTCACTGCCCTGAGAAACCTGATTTAATCCAAAGTATGTTAAGAAATTCAGGAAGGTCGTTAAGGATTTCAGCAAATCGAGCTCAGTGGAGCATCCAAAGGGTCAAATGCCTCTTCTGAAGAGAACATTCCCAATATTCCCAGCAACAATGAGCCATTAGTTTGCTATTTCTCTGCCTGAATCTCTATAATCTGCATCATATCACAAAGCACCAATAACTCTGAGCCTCTGATTTCCAGCTTTATGGCACAACTGAGGATAGAACCAGCTCTGCTGCAATACTCTGCCTGAATTATTGTCCTGGGAATGTTGCCAAGTTCCAGCCTAGGAAGGGAGAGTTTGGAAGATTTCTGGTGATTGCTTGGACTTCTTTCCATGCTCAGCTCCAGCACCAGCCCATCCCTGAGGGAACAAATCCCCCTCTCTCAAACAACCAGCACTGACCTCTCCTCCTTCCAGCCCAGGTGGGGAAGGAGGGGGTCAAAACCCCTCTGCTCCAGGGCCAAACATCAGCTGGAGACCTGTGGCTTCTGTCCCAGCTCTGAGGGGCTGTTCCAGCCAGGAAAGGGGAGAGGGAGAAGGGAGAAGCAGGGTCGGAGAACCCCAGGATGGTTTGGGTGGGAAGGGACCTTAAAGCCCATCCAGTGCCACCCCTGCCATGGGCAGGGACACCTTCCACTAGCCCAGGTTGCTCCAACCTGGCCTTGGACACTTCCAGGGATCCAGAGGCAGCCACAGCTTCTCTGGGAATTCTATTCTAGCCCCTCCCCACCCTCCCAGCCAGCAATGCCTTCCCAATATCCCATCTCTCCCTGCCCTCTGGCAGTGGAAACGTTCCCTGTGTCCTGTCCCTCCATCCTTTGCCCACAGTCTCTCTCCACCTTTCCTGTAGCCCCTTCAGGTCCTGGAAGGCCACAATTAGGTCACCCCAAAGCTTCTCTTCTCCAGGCTGAACAATCCCAGCTCTCCCAGCCTTTCCTCCCAGCAGAGCTGCTCCATCCTCTGATCATCCTGGAGCCTCCTCTGGACACATCCCAGCAGATCTGTGTCCTTAGATATGTTCAGATCTCCATCGATCTCCACTCCAGCTTCTCTGGGAATTCCATTCCAGCCCCTCCTCACCCTCACAGCCAGGAATTCCTTCCCAATCTCCCATCTCTCCCTGCCCTCTGGCAGTGGGAAGCCATTCCCTGTGTCCTGTCCCTCCAGGCCTTGTCCCCAGTCCCTCTCCAGCTCTCCTGGAGCCCCTTTAGGCCCTGCAAGGGGCTCTCAGCTCTCCCTGGAGCCTTCTCTTCTCCAGGGGAACCCCCCCAGCTCTCCCAGCCTGGCTCCAGAGCAGAGGGGCTCCAGTCCTGGAGCATCTCCAGAGCCTCCTCTGGACTCTCTCCAGCAGCTCCACGCCCTCCCTGTGCTGTTCCCAGGGCTGGAGCAGCTCTGCAGGGGGGTCTCACCTGAGGGGGCAGAGGGGCTTCTGGAGGTCTGATTTACCACTAATCTCCTCTTTGTAACTCCACCTGGGAATTCTTTCCCCTCCCAAACCAAAGGAACACCTCTCACCACTCCCCAGGGGTGTTCCAGCAATGCAGCTCCAGAGTGTCCTCACAGAGCAGGAACACAAAGCTGGAGCACCAAAGGAGTCACAGAGGCACAGGGACAAAGCTCCAGGTGACAGCAGGGACAGTGCACACACACTGGGCTGCTCTGGTGGCTGTAAAATACCTTTTCCAGGTTTTTTTTTGGAGTAAAGACACACCAGACAAAAAGTTTTGGGCTGTCTGAGGCAGGGAATGGAGCTCCCTGTCCTGTCACATCTGGTCAGTGACAGCACCTCTTATCTGCCTCCAGGGATCTCCTCCCAGGAATCTCCCCCTGTGCTTCCCATCCCTCAAAGTCTCCTCCAGACAGGGAAGATTTCGATGGCAGGAGCTGGGTGACATCAATCCCCCCTTTAGGTTCAGGATTTACAAATCCCATCAGGAGCCTGGGGATGGGGATGGGCAGAAAGTGCCATTTTTAACAATATTCCCGTGCCAGCCTCACCTTGATCCCACTGTTCTGCAGATCCTCTTTGGTGCTTTTCAGAAAACTGAAAGTTTGGCCTAATCCTCTCCCTAAAATGGATTTTTTTTTTCCTCTGTTGTATTTATTTGTGAACTTTTGGGGCTAAACATCACACGCAGCACAACTCTGAACCCTGTGATTCATCACCAGAGGTGGTTTTTTTGGTTTTTTTTTTGGTCCAGCCTGATTAAAAAATGAAACAGGCATTTATAAAGATGACAGGATGATCCAGAGCAATTAGAATAGTTGATGATTATACCAAAATATTGTTCAAGGATTATTAAACCTCACGCTTTAGGGCAGAAAATGTATCTTTCTTTCTGGCATGGGAGGCTGGGCTGTCACAGATCTGTCTCTGCACACTCTCCCTGCTCCCTGCTGGAATGTCTCCTGCTGGCTCCTCTTCAAGATGGACAGGAGATGTGATCCAAAGGGACAATCCATGTGTTTATCCATCATTTGCATTTATGAACCATCCAGCAAAACTGAACTCCGACCAGGAGAGTCACGATGTGGTCCTGGCAGCTCCAGCTGGGATATGAAATCCCAGGATGGTTTGGGATATCTTAAATATCTTAAATATCATCCCATCCCACCCCCTGCCATGGGCAGGGACACCTTCCACGAGCCCAGGTTGCTCCAACCTGGCCTTGGACACTTCCAGGGATCCAGGGGCAGCCACAGCTCCTCTGGGAATTCTATTCTAGCCCCTCTCCACCCTCCCAGCCAACAATTCCTTCCCAATAAAAATCCTTCAACTCTGACAGGGATAATAAAACTCCCTCTCAAACAATTGCCAGCTTTGGTAAATATTTCCAGGGGTGAGGGCACGGAACAATCTTTTTGAACATCACATTTGGACCCTGGAACGGGAACAGCTCAGTGTCCCACGAGCTCTGCAGCTTTCCTGCCCTTCAGGAGCCGGAGTTTGGGAAAGACAGAGCCACATTTGGGAGTCCTGGTCGGCTTGGCAGGGCACAAAGAGAGTGGCAGTGCCACTGGAGCCCCTCCCCAGCGGGAACAAGGCTCTACTCATCCCCAGGGAAACCATTCAGGGCACAGCTGCAGCCTTTTGAAGGGGTTTCCATTCAGAGGAGCATTCCTGCTGCATCCCGGGATTTCAGAGCCTGCCTGGGAACCCGGCGGTGCATGGAATGTTAAAAATGGGCACTTTCTGCCCATCCCCAGGCTCCTGATGGGATCTGTAAATCCTAAAGGGGGGATTGATGCCACCCAGCTCCTGCCATCGAAATCTTCCCTGTCTGGAAGAGACTTTGAGGGATGGGAAGCACAGGGGGAGATTCCTGGGAGGAGATTCCTGGGAGGAGATCCCTGGAGGCAGATAAGAGGTGCTGTCACTGACCAGATGTGACAGGACAGGGAGCTCCATTCCCTGCCTCAGATAGTCCCAAACTTTTTGTCTGGTGTGTCTTTACTCAAAAGAGTTGTGCTGTGTGTGATGTTTAGCCCCAAAAGTTCACAAATAAATACAACAGAGAAAAAAAAAAATCCATTTTAGGGAGAGGATTAGGCCAAAGTTTCAGTTTTCTGAAAGGCACCAAAGAGGATTTGCAGAACACTGGGATCAAGGTGAGGCTGGCACGGGAATATTGTTAAAAATGGCACTTTCTGCCCATCCCCATCCCCAGGCTCCTGATGGGATTTGTAAATCCTGAACCTAAAGGGGGGATTGATGTCACCCAGCTCCTGCCATCGAAATCTTCCCTGTCTGGAGGAGACTAATCTTTGGGTTTGAGGGATGGGAAGCACAGGGGGAGATTCCTGGGAGGAGATTTCTGGAGGCAGATAAGAGGGGGTGTCCCAGGTTGGAGATTAAAAAGAATTTCTTTGCAGAGAGGGTGCTCAGCCATTGGAATGGGCTGCCCAGGGAAGGGGTGGATTCTCCATCCCTGGAGGTGTTTAAGGACAGACTGGATGTGGCATCAGTGCCATGGGCTGGGAACCACGGCGGGGTTGGATCAAGGGTTGGACTGGATGATCTCAGAGGTCCCTTCCAACCCAGCTGATTCTGTGATTCTCTGATTTTTTTTTACTGAAAGAAGCCCCTGCTCCTGCCTGGAACAGGGGTCTGAGACTGGGAACTAAAAAAAGCTCAGTCATTCATGGAGCAGACAGAGAAAATTAATCATAATTACAGCGAGACAAATAGATGTGGTTTGGAGTGGATATATGGAACTGAGGAAATGTCACAATTCGCTTTAGGGATTACTGGAAATGCAAAAAAGAAAAGCCAATAATTGAACAGCGATATCAAAGTGGAGGCAGAGAGTCACGTCCTCGACGGCTCAGCTGTGATGAACAGGAATGAAAGGACATCATTTCCTCGGGTTTTTGTGCATTATTTGATAGGCAGAACTGAGGTAATAGAACATAATTGAATTATACTTTCATTTGTGTGTGTGTGCAAGCATTTCATTTACAGCCAGGATTCCTTGCAGGAATACAAGGCAGAGATTCCCAATTTTACAAGGAATGCACAGGTCCTTTCAAGTCAGAGCAAAGAGAGAAAGGCTCTGTGGGCCCTGAGAGCAGCATTTCTGTCCCTGTTTACTCAGGAGAGTTCAAAAATTCCCAGATTAATTCCCAGATTTTTAATTAGAATCAGAATCCCAGTATGGTTTGGCTTAGAAAGGATTTAAATCCCATTCCATTCCACCCCCTGCCATGGGCAGGGACACCTTCCACTATCCCAGGTTGCTCCAACCTGTCCTTGGACACTTCCAGGAATCCAGGGGCAGCCACAGCTTCTCTGGGAATTCTTTTCCAGGGCCTTCCCACCCTCCTAGCCAGCAATTCCTTCCCAATATCCCATCTAATGGACCCTCCATGCAGTGAAGTATCAGCAAAGTGTAAAATTGGGGTTTCTCTTGTTCCAAAATGCAGCTGCTGACAGCTCTGATTCCAAAATGCACCATTTGCAAGAGAAAGAACCACAAAAACCAGCAAGTCAAGGGCAGAATTTGGATAATTTGTGTATTTGGGATTTCCTGGGGAGTTTTGAGATTTAAATCAGGGAATTATCTGGGGTTGGTCCCTTCCCACGTGTTGCTTTCTAAAGTATTTGCTTTAATGGCACTGTAAGTTCTGGGTTTGGTCCATAAAGAATCCTGGAGTGATTTGGGTTGGAAGGGATTTAAATCCCATCCCATCCCACCCCCTGCCATGGGCAGGGACACCTTCCACTGGATCAGGGATCCCAACCTGGCCTTGGACACTTCCAGGGATCCAGGGACAGCCACAGCTTCTCTGGGAATTCTATTCCAGCCCCTCCCCACTCTCCCATACAGCAATTCCTTCCCAACATCCCATCTAAATCTCCCCTCTTCCAGCTCCATTCCCCCTCATCCTTTTTGATTCTTTTTTACTCTTATTTTATAGGATAAAACTAAACTTTCGTTGCCCACCCTGCTGCAATATTGGAAGCCCTTTCTTTTCACTGTTAGTCCTCCCAAAACCCCAAATTCCTCCCCCAGAAAAACAAATCAAAGCAGAAATAATAAAAAAAAAAATAAAAAAGCAAACCTAAAACTGAACAACAATAAGAATCTCTTCCCTATTTTTTCCCATGCCCATCCTCTGCTGCTGTTGGAAGGTGTCCCTGCAAGGAGTTTTCCAGTTAAACCAAAGGGGAAAAATCATTCAGAGACACTTCAAATGAGCCCTTTGCAGGCTTAGGAGCAGTATTATATAAATATATAAATATATATAAACCCCTCTGTATTTAGATATATTAAACAAATATTTACAAAACATCCAACCTTTCTTTTTGTTTTACTTGCTCTTTTTCCCCCATTTCGTTTCCACTTCCTTTAAACTTCCACCACTTCCAGAGGGGCAGAGGAAATGCCACCCCAAAGTCAGGCAGGCTTAAATTCAGTCTGGCTTAAATCAACCACCCCAAAGTCAGGCATGCTTAAGTTCAGCCTGGCTCATTTCAGTTCCCCCAAAGTCAGCCAGGTTTAAATGCAGCCTGGCTCCATCCCAAGTCAGGCAGGCTTAAATTGAGCCTGGCTCCATCCAAAGACTGTCAGGTTTAAATGCAGCCTGGCTTAAATCAACCACTCCAAAGTCAGGCTTCACCCTGGCTCAACTCAGCCACCACAAAGTCAGGCAGGCCTAAGTTCAGCCTGGCTCATTTCAGCCACCCCAAAAACTCATCCTGGTTCATCTCAGCCACCACAAAGTCAGCCACACTTAAATGCAGCCTGGCTTCATCCAAAGTCTGTCAGGCTTAAATGCAGCCTGGCTTAAATCAACCACGCCAAAGTCAGGCTTCATCCTGGCTCATCTCAGCCACCACAAAATCAGGCAGGCTTAAATTCAGCCTGGCTCATTTTAGCCACCCCAAAGTCAGGCAGGCTTAAATTCAGCTTGGATTAAATCAACCACCCCAAAGTCAGCCAGGCCTAAATTCAGCCTTGGCTTGAATCAACCACCCCAAAGTCAGGCTTCATCCTGGCTCATCTCAGCCACCCCAAAGTCAGCCAGGCTTAAATTCAGCCTTGGCTCCCTCCAAAGTCAGGCAGGCCTAAATTTAGCCTGGCTCATCTTGGCCACCCTGAAGTCAGGTAGACTTAAATTCAGCCTTGGCTTAAATCAACCACCCCAAAGTCAGGCAGGCTTAAATGCAGCCTTGGCTCATCTCAGCCACCCCAAAGTCAGGCAGGCTTAAATTCAGCCTTGGCTCATCTCAGCCACCCCAAAGTCAGGCAGGCTTAAATGCAGCCTTGGCTCATCTCAGCCACCCCAAAGTCAAGCAGGCTTAAATTCAGCCTTGGCTCATCTCAGCCACCCCAAAGTCAGGTAGGCTTAAATTCAGCCTTGGCTCATCTCAGCCACCACAAAGTCAGGCAGGCTTAAATTCAGCCTTGGCTCATCTCAGCCACCACAAAGTCAGGCAGGCTTAAATGCAGCCTGGCTCCATCCAAAGTCAGGCAGGCTTAAGTTCAGCCTGGCTCATTTCAGCCACCCCAGAGTCAGGTAGGTTTAGATTCATCCTGGCTCATCTCAGCCACCCCAAAGTCAGCCAGGTTTAAATTCAGCCTGGCTCCATCCAAAGTCAAGCAGGCTTAAATTGAGCCTGGCTCATCTCAACCACCCCAGAATCAGGCAGGCTTAAATTCAGCCTGGCTCCACCCAAAGTCTGTCAGGTTTAAATTCATCCTGGCTTAAATCACCCACCCCAAAGTCAGGCATGCTTAAGTTCAGCCTGGATCATCTCAGCCACTCCAAAGTCAGGCAGGCTTAAATTCAGCCTGGTTTAGATCAACCACCCCAAAGTCAGGCTTCATCCTGGCTCATCTCAGCCACCCCAAAGTCGGGTGTGCAATCTGAGGTCACAGATCCCATCAAGATCCAAGCCCCCCCTAAAGCACAATTCCTGCTTTCCAAAAATAGCTGGGATGAGCTGCTCTTCAACCCCTCCCCGAGCTGAGCTCTGCTGACACCCCAGACAAGCCCTGCTGCAGCAGCCACGGCCTAATTAGTGCCTCAGCAACGAGTGGCTAATGAGGAGCTGACCAGAAAGGCCCCTCAGGGTGATGGAGGAGCAATCTGGACACAAAGCAAACATCAGCAAGGCCTGCTGGGGAAAAGGGACTTGTCAAACTGGGATGAAATAAGGATGAATTTGTCTGGAAACACGTGGATTGGAAGGTGTTGAACCTGGTTCTTACAAAGCTGGGACCTGTGGAGAGCTCTGTGTGCCCCCAGACAATGAACTGCACCAGGGAGGGGGCAGAGGAGACCAAGAGGACCAGGGGAGGTGGAGATGATGTGATCCCAGGTGAAAAGAGATGCTTTCTTTTAGGATCTTTTAGAATCTTTTAGAAGCTTTTGGAATCTCGGAATCATTAAGGTTGGGAAAACCTCCGAGATCACAGAGTCCGACTGTTCTCCCTCAGCACTGCCAAGGCCACCACTGATGTGCCACATCCACACAGGTTTGGAACACTTCCAGTGATGGGGACTCCACACCTGCCCTGGGCAACTGTGCCAGGGCTGGACAGCCCTTTCTGTGGAGAACTGTTTCCTAATATCCATTTTAAACTTCCCCTGGCCCAGCTGGAGGCCGTTCCCTCTCCTCCTGTCCCTTGTTCCCTGGGAGCAGAGGTTGACTCCACCTTGCCACAACCTCCTGTCAGGTAGAAACCAAACCCAGTTCTCTGTTTCTCTGATTTTCCCCAAACCCTCACTTGAAATATGGAACTGAATCCATGGAAGAGCTTGTTCTTTGTCCCAGGACACCTTCACCATGGTGAGAATACAGGAGGCAAGGTCAGGAGAAAACCCAGAGCAGAACTCAGAGCTATTTCTGACCCAAGGGGTCCTGCAGGGGCATTTGCTCATCATGGAATCATGGAATGGAATCCCTGAGGTTGGAAAAGCCCTCCAAGGTTGTGGAGTCCCCCCGTGCCCGATGCCCCCCTTGTCCCCCAGCCCAGAGCACTGAGTGCCACGGCCAGGCCTTCCTGGGACACCTCCAGGGCTGGGCACTCCAAACCTCCCTGGGCAGCCCCTGACAAGGCCTCACCACCCTTTCCAGGAGGAAATTCCTCCTCCTGTCCCACCTGAGCCTCCCCTGGCCCAGCTGGAGGCCGTTCCCTCTCCTCCTGTCCCTTGTTCCCTGGGAGCAGAGCCCGACCCCCCCCGGCTCCCCCCTCCTGTCAGGGGGTTGCAGAGCCAGAAGGTCCCCCCTGAGCCTCCTTTGCTCCAGGCTGAGCCCCCCCAGCTCCCTCAGCTGCTCCTGCTGCTCCAGCCCCTTCCCAGCTCCCTTCCCTTCCCTGCACACGCTCCAGCCCCTCCAGGTCCTTTTCAAACATACGGCTGCTCCTGGATCCCTGGGAGTGTCCAAGGGCAGGTTGGAGCAACCTGGGCTAGTGGAAGGTGTCCCTGCCCATGGCAGGGAGTGGCACTGGATGGGCTTTAAGGTCCCTTCCCACCCAAACCATTCCAGGATTCTCAGCCTGGAAATGCTTGGAGCAGGAGGTGCCTCTTGGCAGCGACAAGTTCATCCTCCTGTAGAAACCCATGGATCTGTTATTCCAAGTTATGTTATTCCATAACTCTGCTGGGTGTCAAACAGGAATTATTGACAGATGACACCAAAATCCACCCCCAGTCTCCCTCTGAGTCACTGTCTCATCTTCTGGGAAGGTAATTTTAGACCCAGCTCAGGCTGAATGGCACATCTGAGTGCTCTGAGCTAATAATAACATGAATGGATCCTTTCAGGAGCGTTCATTGTTCCAAACTGTCAGAGAAAAGGCAGGATATTTACCCAGAAAACCACTGGAATTCTGGGCCTCTCATAAGGCTCGTTCTGATATGAACAAGCAAAAGCAAATCAAAGTTTTGATCTCGATTTGGTGGCACAGACTCGTTTGGGAATTATATTAGTTTATAATTTAGCAGCCAGTTCAGGCTCTTTAGTTCAGGGGATCATTAATACATTAATTGAGGGTGATTTTTGGCAGCTTCCAACATAAAATAAGCCAAGACAGGAACTTTTACCACGAAAGATGAGGGTTTCAATACGTGATTTTTCAGCTGCCTGACAAAGCTCATTGAAATCCCAGCTGAAGCTGCTGTTTTGTCCGGGGGATGTGAGAAATTAATTCAAAAAGGGTTGAAATAATTTTTAATCCCTCCATTAATGTAGTTTGTTCTGATAAACTTGCTTTGTTTCCTGTCACTCAGACAATACAGTGTTAAGGGAATTAGGGAAGTTGGGGAAAATATTCCTCTGGCCCAGGTTGCCCAGAGAAGCTGTGGCTGCCCCTGGATCCCTGGAAGTGTCCAAGGCCAGGTTGGAGCAACCTGGGCTAGTGGAAGGTGTCCCTGCCCATGGCAGGGGGTGGCACTGGATGGGCTTTGAGGTCCCTTCCCACCCAAACCATCCTGGGATTCCATGAACTGCAGAACAGCCAAATTCCCAGCAATTTTCCATTAGATCCCACACTTTGGGGCTGAATTTAAACCCACTTGTAGCCACAATAATCCCAATAAATAGGGTGCAGTTTGCACCTCTCACACACTCCTGTCTCTCCAGGACAAGCCTCCAGCTCCAAATTAAAATTAGATGGACAGGGTAGGACAGCTCTGCACCAAAACAATATCAACTTCAGGCTCTGATTTTCATTAGTTTGGATTTATCTTGGATTCCTCTGGGTTTACAGTTTCTGTAATTCCTACGGAGTTACACCAGATGAAGTTTGTATGAGGCAAAATCTTATTAAATGAGAACAGTTTTGCCTCAGAGTCATCAACACATCAGTCCCTGTCTGGAATGAGCTGTTGCAGTAATCACTGTTCACATCTAATCTCGCCCTTGATGGTTGCAACCAAATTCCTCATGAGAAAGTGTGAATTTGTGTAATTTTTTCGGGCTTGTTTGCTTTGGAAATTACTCCAGCCAGACCATCTTCTCCCAAAATAAACACGGCATCTGGGAGGTGGGAATAATTCATTCTTTTTGCAAAATTACCCCACAATCACCTGCCCTGGGCTCTGAAAATTACAATTTGATGGTCTCCCATCAACGTTAACAGGAATTTCTGGTGCTCAACGTGGACAGAGGGGGTTGTGGCTGCAACAGCAAAGTTGGGAAAAAGGGGAGGGGTGACAATTCCCACACTCTTCCTGGGGATGGAGGTGGATGAGTGTGGCGGTTTGAGCCACCACAAAAATCCAAAATCCAATTTCCAGGCTTCCCCCACCATTTTCCTACCGTGAAAAATCAGATATCACGACAATTTCAACACTCTGCAGTTAACATATAACCTAAAATTAAATACAAATCCTTCTACTGTACCTCAGCACAACATTATCACAAATTTAACTCTGTATTAAGCACTTAAATTACAGCTAAAGCTCTGCCCTCTCAACAATGGCACAGTCTGTTATGTCTGAGAACTTCTCTTCTTTATCTCAACAAGTCTCATGATTCTGCTCACAGCCAATCCAAAAATCTGAGTCACGGTACCAAAAACGTGGTGGTTTGAGCCACCACAAAAATCCCAAATCCAACTTCCAGGCTTCCCCCACCCCTTCGGGGGGAAATTGGATTTGGGATTTTTGTGGTGGCTCAAACCACCACGATGAGTTGCTACCTGGAGGTTGCTCCCACGTTTCCCTGTGGCAAACAGGAGGGACAAACCTCACTGCAGGATGTTTAGTTTTTTATCCCTGGCAAAATTAAAGAGGGAATAAATTAAGGGCTCCGAAATAATTCCGCCGGATGCCGGCGGAGCTTCCATAATTCCCAGGCTCCTGGTGGTTGTGGAGCAGTGAAAACACCCCGGGCCTGAAGTCCCTGCTGCCAAATCAGCAATCCAGGAGGAGCTGAAGGCAAATCCTTGGAATCAAAACCAGGAGGACACAAATAATGGGAGATGTGCAAATAAAACTCGTCGCTCGTCTCCGACGTCCTCGGAATGTTGATGCCTCCTCTGCTCCGTTCCTTTGCTCTCTGATTTCAGGGCCCTGAGACAAAACCTAATCCAACCCGAAGTATCCAAATGTTCCAAGATTTCCCGCGGAATCGTTCTCCAAAACACACTCCTCTGAAATTCTTAAGGATTCCAAAATCCGAGCTGAGAACTTTGCTCCTTAGCATTTCAGACACTGCAGGTCCTGGATGCAGAGACCTCAGGAGAGCTCAAATCTGTGATTTCCATGCTGGAAATCAGCATTCCCAATGGAATTTCTTGGGATTGACCACTGGCACGAGGCTCTCGAGACACAAAACCACAACAAGGGGCAGAGACACAACCAACCGTTTGCTCAGGTAGGGACGAGCCCAAAGGGAAGAGTAAATTCCCAAGGAATTCCAGACTTGGCCAGAGATTCCGTCTAAATACTTAGTTATCCTTTTGCAAAGCATTTCAACACACCTGCTTGGACATTCCCATTTGAACTAAATAAATCTAAAATAACACATTTCTGTTTAAATCAATTCATGGAGTTGAAGTTTGAGTCGATGTAAGAACATATCAAATCAATCCTCTGGGAAAATCAATCCTTTAAATCAATGTAAGGATATGAAAAGGTTGATTTTTTTTCTTTTAAATGGGGAATATTTTTTGGAGAAAAATTGTTAGTTTTCAACACAGCACAGGAAATACATGGAATTGTTGGAGGGATTGCAGAGCAGGTCACAAAGATGGAGCCAGGTTGGGAGAGCTGGAGGGGTTCACCTGGAGAAGAGAAGGCTCCAGGGAGAGCTGAGAGCCCCTTGCAGGGCCTAAAGGGGCTCCAGGAGAACTGGAGAGGGACTGGGGACAAGGCATGGAGGGACAGGACACAGGGAATGGCTTTAAGCTAGAAAAGGGTAGATTTAAGTGGGATATTGGGAAGAAATTCCTGGCTAGGAGGGTGGGGAAGCCCTGGAATGGAATTCCCAGAGAAGCTATGTCTGCCTCTGGATCCCTGGAAGTGCCCAAGGCCAGGTTGGAGCAACCTGGGCTGGAGGGAGGTGTCCCTGCCCGTGGCAGGGGAGTTGAAACGAGAAGCTCTTTAAGTTCCCTTCCCACCCAAAGCATTCCAGGGGGTGGAACGAGACAGTCCCGAAGGTCCTTCCAACCCAAACCATTCCACGATCCCACCACAGCACCTCATCCCAAAGGGATGAGGAGCGATGGGACAACACTGGAGCCCCACCTGTCTTGTTGGAGAGGCGGAAGGAGACCATCTTGTCCGGGATGCTGCAGACATTCCGTACGGACGCGATGCAGCTGTAGTTGGCGTAGTCCTGAGGGCGAAGGTTCTTCAGCTTCAGGATCTTTGTTTCTCCCTGGAAAAGGAGGAGGAGAGAGAGAGAATCAGGAAGGGAAAGAGGCAGAGGGACAAGGAGGGATGCAGGGAACACCCAAATTGGATGAGAGAAGGAAACCGGTTTGACGGAGTCGAGTCGCGGCGTTATTTGGGGTGATTTATTTTAATAAATGTTATTTAAAAAGGGTAAATAAATAAATTAAAAATAAGAGCTAAAAAGTAAAAATATAAAAAATAAAATAAAAAATACAAAAATTAAAAAACATAAAAATAAAAATAGGAATAAAAATAATGAGAATTAAAATAAACAATAAATAACGAAATGGATTAAGGAAGTAAAAGATAAATAAAATAATATAAAGAAAATAAATAAAATAATAAAATAATAAATAGAATAAATAAATAATAAATAAATAAATATAGTAAAAATGTAATAAAAATAAAAACAATAAGAATTAAAATAAATTAAAACTAACGAAATGGATTAAGGAAGTAAATGATAAATAAAATAACACAAATAAAAATATGAAAATTATATAAAATAAATAAAATGATAAACTAATAAACAAATAAATAGAATGGTAAATAAATAAACTAAAAATGTAATAAAAATATAAATAAAATAATAAGAATCAAAATAAATTATGAATAATTAAATGGATTAAGGAAGTAAATGATAAATAAAATAACATAAAAAATAGGAAATTGATATAAAGTAAATAAAATACTAAATTAATTAATAGAATGGTAAATAAAATAAAATCAAAAAAATGGTACTTGGGATAATTTATTTTAATAAATATATTTAATAAAAATAAATAAATAAACTAAAAATGTAAAAAAAGTAGAAATAAAAATAATAACAATTAAAATAAATAATAAATAACAAAATGGATTAAGGAAGTAAATGATAAATAAAATTACATAAATAAAAATAAAAAATTATATAAAATAAAAAATAAACTATTAAATAGAATGGTAAATAAAATAAAATCAATAAAAGTAGTGTTTGAGATAATTTATTTTAATAAATATATTTAATAAGAATAAATAAATGGAAAATGTAATAAAATATATAAATAAAAATAATAAGAATTAAATGATAAATAACTAAATGGATTAAGGAAGTAAGTGATAAATAAAATAACAGAAATAACATAACATAATTAAAATTTGTAACATAAACAAATATAGAAAATTCTAACATAACATAAATAAATAATAAAAAATCATAAAAATTATATAAATGAAACCAGAAAAATTATATTAAAAAAATAATAAAATAATAAACAAATAAATAGGAGGGTAAATAAAATAAACTGAATTGAAATGGTAAATGAAATAAATAAAAATATACAATGAAATAAATTAGAAATAATAAAAAATAAAAGGAAAGAAAGAGAGAGACAAAAAGAGAAAGGGAGAAAGGGAGAAAGGGAGAAAGAAAGAAAGGTAAATAAAGGTAAACAAAAAATAAAAAATAAATTAAAATAAATTTAAGTATTTAATAAATAAATGTATTTCCACAGGGTGTGGGAAAATGCTTCTATGGAACCGGCAAGGAAAATAAATCCATGAAAAACAAGATAGAGATGAAGAGGCAAGAAAAAAAGTCCTTGGAATCAGGCCTGGGAGATGTTTGGAATATTGGAATTTCTACGTCTAATCAGTCCCAGTGGGATGATGGGATTAGTGAAGCCCGTGGGATTTAATGTTTGTTAGACCAGGCCTTGGAAAGGTTGATCCTAAAGGCGAAGATCCTGCTTTAGGAGGTTTATCTGGGATAGGGAACGGCCTGATCCAGGCTCTGAAAGTTCTGGAAACACAGGGAAACATCCCAGCAATTCCCTCCTCGGCTCCGCTCTCCGAGTCCGACCCGTGGGCTGAGCTCACCATGGAATTCTGGATCACATCCCCAGATTGCAGAGATTTAGAAAAAATGGATGTATTTTTCTTCATTGCTTTGGGTAATTAGTCTAATTACGTCTAATTGCCTAATTATTGTAAATACAGCAAATTTAATCTCGCGCTCAGGCAATTACGACGTGTGACGAGGAGGATGCAAACTAGGAGGGGGAAAAAAATCTGGGATTTGGGAAGTTTGGCATTTTCAACACTCCCACAGATGAGAACCTTCAGCTTTGCTCCGTGGCTGCTGAAATAAGGAGCTGATGTCTCCTGACCCATTGGAAAACTCGGTTCAAAGTTCAAGGATTACTTTGGAGGTGCCCAGTTTTCCAGGTGCCCTCCATGATTTAAGTGCCAACGGGATTCTGGGATGATCCCTCAGCGTGGGGAGCAGGGCAGGGGGGGATTGTGTCCCTCTGCCCCTTCAGCTGAGACCCCTCTGCAGAGCTGCTCCAGCCCTGGGAACAGCACAGGAAAGCTCATTCCGTGCCCTCACCCCTGGAAATATTTACCAAACCTGGCAATTGTTTGAGAGGGAGTTTTATTATCCCTGTCAGAGTTGAAGGATTTTTATTCCTGGCTGAGTCTCTGCCTGTCCTGGGGTGAAGGTTCACATGGGAGATGCTTTGTTGGCCAAACCTGGATGGCCCCTTATCCATCTGCTTAATCCTGGGAATCAGCTGAGACAGAGCCCAGCCAGGGTGGAGCTTTGGAAGTGGCTTTGGGGGTGACAATGGATCCATTTAGTCCTGACTCCTTCTGGCAGGGATGGATGGGCTGCATTAGGAATTCTGTCTAAATCAGTTGGATTTGAGGCCTGAGAAGCTCCCGTGTCTCTATTGGTTTGGGTGTTGGGAGGTGAGGGGGGATCCTGGTTCTGTGTCACCTCAGCTGAGACCCCCTGCAGAGCTGCTCCAGCCCTGGGAACAGCACAGGGAGGACGTGGAGCTGCTGGAGAGAGTCCAGAGGAGCCATGGGATGCTCCAAGGGCTGGAGCCCCTCTGCTCTGGATCCAGGCTGGGAGAGCTGGGGGGGTTCCCCTGGAGGAGAGAAGGCTCCAGGGAGAGCTGAGAGCCCCTTCCAGGGCCTGAAGGGGCTCCAGGAGAGCTGGAGAGGGACTGGGGACAAGGCATGGAGGGACAGGACACAGGGAATGGCTTCCCACTGCCAGAGGGTAGGGAAAGGTGGGAGATTGGGAAGGAATTCCTGGCTGGGAGGGTGGGGACGGGCTGGAATGGAATTCCCAGAGAAGCTGGTGTGGAGATGGATGGAGATCTGAACATATCTAAGGACACAGATCTGCTGGGATGGGTCCAGAGGAGGCTCCAGGATGATCAGAGGATGGAGCAGCTCTGCTGGGAGGAAAGGCTGGGAGTGTTGGGATTGTTCAGCTGGAGAGGAGAAGCTTTGGGGTGACCTGATTGTGGCCTTCCAGGACCTGAAGGATCTACAGGAAAGATGGAGAGAGACTGTGGACAAGGGATGGGGGGACAGGACACAGGGAATGGCTTCCCACTGCCAGAGGGCAGGGATAGGTGGGATAGTGGGAAGGAATTCCTGGCTGGGAGGGTGGGGAGGTCCTGGAATAGAATTCCCAGAGAAGCTGTGGCTGCCTCTGGATCCCTGGAAGTGTCCAAGGCCGGGTTGGAGCAGCCTGGGCTGGTGGGAGGTGTCCCTGCCCATGGCAGGGGTGGCACTGGATGAGCTTTAAGGTCCCTTCCCACCCAAACCATCCTGGGATTTTTTGCCATAACTAAAACAAGAAAACCATCAGAAATAACAGATATCCCTTTTCTGGGGGTAAAAAACCTGAGAAATTTTGAGTCACAACTTGTTTCCTTTTCCACTTCCCCTGATTTTCAGATAAAATCCACCTTTAAGCCACTCCACGAGAAAATTCCATCCCAAATTTGTCCCTCTTGGTCCCTCTTCACATCAGCTCCCACGATTTGCAACCCTCTCATTAGCTGAGCTAATTAGGCAGAAGATGCTGACGACTCTTGACCCTCTAATTACATCTTTTCCCTCTTATAAACACGGAGCAGATCTTGTCAGGACACACTAATTCAAACTGACCTCCAAGAAATAAATAAACGTCATGGAGAAGCTTTTAACTGTCAACAGGATGTGTTTTTTATTCATTAATTAAATTTATTCATTCATTTGATTTATTTATTCATTTATTAAATGTGATTTATTCATTAATTAAACCCGCTCAAGAGATTTTAGGAAGGATGATCCAAATAGCCTGGAAATATTAAAAAAATATCTAATTTATTTAATTTTGTGTGACAAATTTTCATTAGAGAAATTCTTAGATTTTTAGGGAAGGCAATAATCAGCATTTCTGTGCTGAAATATAAACCAAAAAATCCTCTATTCAGAGAGACTCTCACTTTTTAATTAAAACATTTAAAAACTCCACTTTAGGCACTCAAGCCCAAGCAAACAAGCCACAGATTTGCTAAACTGGGTTTAAATGAAAATGGTAACTAAAATAAATAAAAATATATCATGAAATAAATTAGAAATAATAAAAAATAAAAGGAAAGAGAGAAAGAAAGAAAGAAAGAGACAAAGAAAGAAAGAAAGAAAGGAAGAAAGGAAGAAAGAAAGAAAGAAAGAGGTAAATCAAATAAAATTAATAAAAAATAAAAAATAAATTTTAAAAAAGTCATGAAATTAAAAATAATTTTATTAGGCTGAGCAGATCAATAACTGGGCTCTGTAATCTAATTCCCAGCTCTGCAAGGAGGCTCCAGCTCTGCTTTTCCCAGGGAAAATATGGAGCAATAAAAAGCTGTCAAGCACAATAAAAGGGAAAAAAAAAATGAAGGTGCTCTCCAATCATCAGCTGAAAATTATTTCTGAAAGTCACAGGTTGCTTTCTGCTCTGAACACCAAATTATCATGCACTTTTCCCCTCCCTCTTTACTTGTTATTGCTTGAGATTGTTCCAAAACAATTTTTATCCTTTTTAATTTTTTTTTTATATTTTTGGTTTTTACATTTTTTTTTTCTACATTGTTTTCTTTTTTGCCAACACCATCCCACACTTTTGCCTGCAGACAATGGGATGTGCCACCTTTTTATTCTGGTGCTGTGTGAATGTGTTGAAAATGAATTAATCTCATTTAAGCTGACGGGGCCCAGACTGGTTTCCTGGCTGTGAGTGGGAGCAAGAAAGCTTTAAAAATGCATTTATTCTCTTTTTTTCTTGCCACCTCCCCTTTCAGGTGTGAAACTCTGGCACCAAAAAATGCTATTTTAAGACAAGAATAGCAGAAAAAAAGAATAAAAAAACCCACCACGGGGAGTTGCCAAAGAGTTTGGAATCCTGGAATGGTTGAGGGTGGAAAAGACCTTTAAGATCATCAACTAAACCCCACTAAAACATGTTCCCAAGTGCCACATCCACGGGATTTTTGAGCATTTCCAGGGATAGGGGTTCCACTACTTTCCTGGGCAGCCTGTTCCAATGTTTTCCAAGAAAAACATTTCCCAAAGATTTCATATAAACCTCCCCTGGCCTTCAATAAAGAGCTTTTTAGGCAGCAACTTGTGTGTGGAATCCCCGCGTTGGATTGGGAAGGATGGGGAAACAGGAGTCAACTCAGAGCTCTGGGCTTGCAGCAGCCAGGAAAAATCACTTTAAAAGGCCTTCCCAGAGAGGGAAATCCTCCCATAACTTCTTATTTTATAATTTTACCAACAATTAAAACAATTAAAAACTTAAACAAATAAAAAATCCCCACATCCCACCCCACACACCAGGCAGGGATCTGCACAGAGCATTTATTCCCCTTTTGCCACATCCTCTCTCAAGTGTGATATTCTGGCACAAAAAATTTCTATTTAAAGACAAGAAAAGCAGAAAAAAATAATAAAAAAAACCCACCACGGGGAGTTGCCAAAGAGTTTGGAATCCTGGAATGGTTGAGGGTGGAAAAGACCTTTCAGATCATCAACTAAACCCCACTAAAACATGTTCCCAAGTGCCACATCCACGGGTTTTCTGAGCATTTCCAGGGATGGGGACTCCATCACTTTCCTGGGCAGACTGTGCCAACGTTTTCCAATTCTTCCCAAGAAAAATATTTCATAGAAACCTCCCCTGGCCTTCACCAAGAGCTTTTTAGGCAGCAACTTGTGTGTGGAAAACATGGGAAGGATGGGGAAACAGGAGTCAACTGAGAGCTCTGGGCTTGCAGCAGACAGGAAAAATCACTTTAAAAGGCCTCCCCCGATAGAGATATCCTCCCAAAACTTCTTATTTTACAATTTTACCCAAAAAAAAGTGTTCTACAAAATAATAAAGCCATAATTTATATCAGGAAGTCTTTTAACAACAACCAGGCGCATTCGCTCGGGACGTCATTACTTCGAGGGCATCCCCCACATTCCCAACCCCAGAAATCAGGCAAGGATCCTTTTCCAGAGGCTAAAGAAGGTCAGAATTCCCTCCTGGGATTCTTACCTGGGTAAAGAAGGGCTCGTAGATCTCCACTCCCTTGTCGGAGCCCTGCAGCAGCACCTCCTGCCCGCGGCGCCAGCTGTACCGCACCGGCGGGTTGGAGTTGGCCACGCACCTGAGGAACACGGTTTTCTCATAGTAAAACTGCTCCTTGGCCTCCCCAATGCTCTGGTGGACTGTCACTATGGGATCATCCAAATCTGGGAAGAGATAGGAAGACAAAGCAAGAGAAAGTCAGGCTTTGGTTGAGTCTACGACAGGAAGATCGTGCGTCGTGTTACATACAAGTCAAGAGCAAACAGAGGCAACATGGCTCCATGAGCCACAAACTGTAGGGATTTTGCTGCAAAATTCAGTTTTGGAGCGTCTTTTCATGTGAAGTTTTAAATTTCATTTCATTGTCTTTCAGGAAGACAAAGCAAGAGAAAGTCAGGCTTAGTTGAGTCTGCGACACGAAGCGTGTTCGTCACATCATAGAGAAGTCAACAGCAAAACAGAGGAAAAACAGCTCCATGAGCCACAAACTGTAGGGATTTTGCAGCAAAATTCAATTTTGGAGTGTGTTTCATGTAGAGTTTTAAATTTCATCTGATTTTCTTTCAGGAAGACAAAGCAAGAGAAAGTCAGGCTTTAGTTGAGTCTACGACAGGAAGATTGTGCATCGCATTATAGACAAGTCAAGAGCAAACAGAGGCAACACAGCTCCAGGAGCCACAAATTGTAGGGATTTTGCAGCAAAATTCAGTTTTGGAGCTTGTTTTTATGTGAAGTTTAAATTTCATTTCATTTTCTTTCAGGAAGACAAAACAAGAGAAAGTCAGACTTAGTTGAGTCTACGACATGAAGCGTGTGCGTCACATCATAGAGAAGTCAGCAGCAAAACAAAGGAAACACAGCTCCATGAGCCACAAACTGTAGGGATTTTGCAGCAAAATTCAGTTTTGGAGTGTGTTTCATGTGGAGTTTTAAATTTCACTTCTCAGGTAGAAAAATCAAGATAAAGTCAGGTTTTAGTTGAGTCTACGACATGAAGATTGTGCATCGCGTTATATACAAGTCAAGAGCAAACAGAGGCAACACAGCTCCAGGAGCCACAAACTGTAGGGATTTTGCTGCAAAATTCAGTTTTGGAGCTTGTTTTTACGTGAAGTTTAAATTTCATTCCATTTTCTTTCAGGAAGACAAAGTAAGAGAAAGTCAGGCTTAGTTGAGTCTACGACACAAAGCATGTGCGTCACATCGTAGAGAAGTCAACAGCAAAACAGAGGAAAATCAGCTCCATGAGCCACGAATTGCAGGGATTTTGCAGCAAAATTCAGTTTTGGAGTGTGTTTTCATGTAGAGTTTTAAATTTAATTTCATTTTCTTTCAGGAAGACAAAGCAAGATAAAGTCAGGCTTTAGTTGAGTCTATGACAAGAAGCATATGCATTGCATTATATACAAGTCAAGAGCAAACAGAGGCAACACAGATTTTAGGGATTTTGCAGCAAAATTCAGGTTTAGAGCTTGTTTTCACGTGGAGTTTAAATTTAATCTGATTTTCTTTCAGGAAGACAAAGCAAGATAAAATCAGGCTTCGTCGAGTCTCCGACGGGACGCGCATGTACAAAAGTCGAGAGCAAAATAGAGGCAGCACAGCCACAGATTGTAGGGATTTCGCAGCAAAATTCAGTTTTGGAGCTTGTTTTAATTTGGAGTCCTAAACTCCCTTTCCTTAGAATTTTAAACTCCATTTTAAACCCCCTTTAAAACTCCCTTGGAACGGAGCTGCATTTCCAACCCATGCTTTTTAGACACAATAACATCTCCGATATCAACGCAGGATAATGCCAATCATATTTTTATTATGCTCCCATTACTCCTTTGCTTTCAGCTGGTTTTTTCAGCTTTACTACTCGTTTCTTTTATGCCTTTCAGACGAAATTATGAAGCTTTTTTGGAAATAAATAGACAGCCTGATTTGCATCCTAATGGCAGGAGCCACCAGCGCACCGATCATGGGCACGCAGCTGTTTTTCCCTTCAGAGCCGCAATTTAATCCAGCAATTTGATGCACATTCCCTTCCTTTAGTTACAGGCATTTAACTTCCAGCAAGGTAAATTCATCACAGGCTTTAGAACACACTCCTCTTGATTAAAAGACAGATATCATATAATTATTCCCGCTGCAGCAGCTCCGAGCAAACGAGAGCCCCGGCGCGGAATTCAAGGATGGAGAGAGGGAAGGAACGAGGATTCCTTGGAATGTGAGCGCTCCAAGGTGATTAATTTGGGCTTTACTCCACCAGGAGTAAAGCTGGGGGGTTGTTATGAGCTTTGTCAGAAGGAACAGTTATATTAAGGATGGAAAATCAAACACAACCAGGGAAGCAACGGATATTTTTCCTAAATATTGGTTGAAAACGTCCAACCTCCAAATGACTGCCCAATTCCTTCCCAATATCCCATCTAACCCTGCTCTCTGACAGTGGGAAACCATTCCCTGTGTCCTGTCCCTCCATGCGTTGTCCCCAGTCCCTCTCCAGCTCTCCTGGAGCCCCTTTAGGCCCTGCAAGGGGCTCTCAGCTCTCCCTGGAGCCTTCTCTTCTCCAGGGGAACCCCCCCAGCATTCCCAGCCGTTCCCACATCCAGTCTGGGCATTTCCCCATTCCCTCCTGGATGATGTGCCCACACAGAGCTGGGAAGCTCTTCCAGCCCAAACTGCTCATGAGCCTCAGATCAGTTTGTGGGACACCATTCCCTGCTCTCCAGCTTCCCAAACATTTCCTCTGCTGCCACCTTGGACCTCCTCAGGCCACGAATCCCCGTGATCCAACTGTCCAGCCAAAGAATTAGCTAGGATATTGGGAAGGAATTCCTGGCTGGGAGGTTGGGGAGGCCCTGGAATAGAATTCCCAGAGAAGCTGCGACTCCAGCCCTTGGAGCACCTTTGTGGCCTCCTCTGGAATCCTTCCCACAGCTCCTTCTTTTATGGGGGCCCCAGAGCTGGATGCGGCATTCCAAGTGGGGTCTCCGAGCACCACATTCCCACATTCCCACTCAGCCTTGACTGAAATCACTTCAGAACATTTTCCTCCTAAAATTTCAACACTGTTTTGAGTAGGACTGATTTAATCACTCACGCACAAATTTAACCCTGGCTTTGCAAAGTCTTGTGTGGATAACAAATGAGAGGACAATTCCCTCCTTTTTTTGAGGCCACAATCCAGGGAAATGTAGAACAAGACACTCCAGTCTTCATGTGACAAAGGGAACCCACACACCCAAGTCCTTCTTCAAAGGTGGGGAATCATGGAATCCCAGAATTGATTGGAAAGGCCCTCCAAGATCCCCCAGCCCAACCATCAACCCACCACCACCAAACCCTGTCCCCAAGTGCCACATCCACAGATTCCTTGAACACTCCCAGTGACTCCACCACTGCCTGTTCCAACACTTAACAACCCTTTCCACGGAGAAATTTCCCTGATATCCAATATAAACCTCTCCTGGTGGAACTTGAGGCCCTTTCCTCTCATCCCTGAGAACAAGGACAGTGGTTTTTAGGGGGAGCATCACGTGCATTTTGCTCCAACCCTGCTGGAACCCCCCACAGGGTGTTGTGTGAGGTGTCCATGAGTGCAGCAGCTCTCACAAAATCTGGGATTTTGTCCCTTCCCAAGAACTGTGAGCCCCATGGGCTGAAGGGAAAACCACTGTTAACAAACTGAACAGCTTGGAATTCATCAACACCCCCCTCGGCGAAAAGCAGTTTGCACCTAAAAAATTAGTCTTCAGCTGCTCCACTTGCATTTGCATAACAAGAGCGAAGCCTCTTGATTAATTAGAAGCAAAACATGTTCCAGAATTTGCAATAATTGAAGCAATGATACCTCGTAATGGGGGCACAGATTTTAAGTAAATGTTACCCTCGTCCTATCCGACGAAACATTTAATTTAATGCCACGGGAGCAAACTGTGGAACCGGTGCCTCAAATGAGGTTGGCATTTCCTAATGAGATCTCAGTGTTGGTTTAAAGGTTATTTGAAATCCCAGCAGCATTTGGAAAGGGGGGTGTTATGCATTCTACTCCTGCAGGAGGAAATAAAAAGGAGCGGATGAACCGGTGGCGATTTTTAGGGCAGAACAGTTTTTCCTGGGATTTGGATGGGAACAGAAGGTGTCGCACAGGAAAGATTTCCAGGTAGACATCACCAAGTCCAGGGATCACTTCTGTCATCTCTCCCCCTGAGCTGATGGTGGGAAATACTCAAGAGGGCTTCGCTCAGCTTTGGCCACAACAACCCCCGGCAGCTCCAGGCTGGGCCAGAGGGGCTGGAGAGCAGCCAGGCAGGAAGGGAGCTGGGAGTGGGGATGGACAGGGAGCTGAACAGGAGCCAGAGTGTGCCCAGGGGGACAAGAGGGCCAATGGATCCTGGCCTGGCTCAGGAACAGGGTGGCCAACAGGGCCAGGGAAGTGATTCCTGCCCTGGACTCGGCGCTGCTGAGGCCACCCCTGGAGTGCTGTGTCCAGCTCTGGGCCCTCAGCTCAGGAAGGACATGGAGGGGCTGGAGCAGGTGCAGAGGAGAGCAACGAGGCTGGGGAAGGGACTGGAGCACAAGTGCTGGGAGGAGAGGCTGAGGGAGCTGGGGGGGCTCAGCCTGGAGAAGAGGAGGCTCAGGGGAGACCTCCTCACTCTCTGCAACTCCCTGACAGGAGGGGGGAGCCAGGGGGGGTTGGTGTCTTTTCCCAGGCAACTCTCAGCAAGACAAGAGGGCTCGGTCTTCAGCTGTGCCAGGGGAGGGTTAGGTTGGAGATTAGGAAGAATTTCTTTGCAGAGAGGATGCTCAGCCATTGGAATGGGCTGCCCAGGGAAGGGGTGGATTCTCCATCCCTGGAGGTGTTTAAGGACAGACTGGATGTGGCATCAGTGCCATGGGCTGGGAACCACGGCGGGGTTGGATCAAGGGTTGGACTGGATGATCTCAGAGGCCCCTTCCAACCCAGCTGATTCTGTGATTCTATGATAAAATTAGACACAGCAAAATCCCTCAAAACCTAAAACCAGGCCTAAAGGTGAGCTCGCCGAGGGGTATCGTCGGCTTCCAAAGTTTGGATATGAGGAAAGAAACTGCCAGGTTTAAACAGAAAAACCTTCAGTTCCAGAAGCTGGGGAAAAACCTCTGTTTGAGGGACAGACCAGATGTCACTTGTTTGGAATGCTCTGCCAAGGCACAGGTGCTCTGATGTTATCAGACCTCTGTATAAACCCATTGTGTTCTTCCCTTTTGCATGTAACCTGTTGCATCTGTATATTCAATACCTAATCCCCCTGTAAAATCCCCCAAGATAAAACAGGGTTTTTTCCTATGATGTAAGTGCTGAGACCCAAAATTTGTCATTTAGGATGCCACCCTTGGAGACACTCAAAGTTTGACTGGACACAGCCCTGAGCAACCTGAGCTAACCTGACATTGGCCCTGGTGTGGGCAGGGGGTTGGAAAACAGGTCCTGTCAGATTAATTTACTCCAAATTACTCCAGAATTCCAGGAGCTGGGATGCCCCCTCTGGTTTGTGTCTCTTGCAACAGGTCCATGCTGGGTTACAGAACCATGGAATCATGGAATGGTTTGGGGTGGAAGGGATATTAGGGATCAACCAGTGCCACCCCCTGCCATGGGCAGGGACACCTTCCACCAGCCCAGGTTGCTCCAGCCTGGCCTTGGACACTTCCAGGGATCCAGGGGCAGCCACAGCTTCTCTGGGAATTCTATTCCAGGGCCTCCCCACCCTCCCAGCCAGGAATTCCTTCCCAATATCCCACTTAAATCTCCCCTTTTCCAGCTTAAAGCCATTCCCTGTGTCCTGTCCCTCCCTCCCTTGTCCCCAGTCCCTCTCCACCTCTCCTGGAGCCCCTTTAGGCCCTGCAAGGGGCTCTCAGCTCTCCCTGGAGCCTTCTCTTCTCCAGGGGAACCCCCCCCAGCTCTCCCAGCCTTTCTGTCATCCAATCTGGGCATTTTTCCTTTCCTTCCTCACTCCAAGGCCTGTCCAACCTGACCTTGGAGAATTCCAGGCGTGAGGAGTTCACAACCTCTCTGGACAAGCTGTGCCAGGACCTCACTACCCTTGGAATAAAGAATTCCTTCCCAATATCCCACCTAAATCTCCCCTTTTCCAGCTCAAAGTCATTCCCTGTGTCCTGTCCCTCCATCCCTTCTCCCAAGTCCTTTTCCAGCTGATCCAGCACTGGCAGGGAGAAGCAGGCACTGGGCTCTGCCAGGGGATGGATTTGGATAAGAGCAGAAGGAAAACCTCAAAGCATTCCAGGCTGGGAATCCAACTGCAGCAAAGTCCTCTGCCAAAGCATTTCATAATGGTCAATTCATGGAAAATTCGCACTGCAGAACCAAGTGGAATATTTTTCCATCCTAAGTGCTGGAAAAATCCCGGCAGCTGCAGCACAAAGTGAAAAGGAGCAGCACTGACAAATAGGAGGCAAAATGATGCTCCCAGTTTTTTTTGGAGATCTCACTGATCCAGGTTGGGCAGGGCCAGGGAAAGGTTTAACTGGGCCCTTGCACGAGGCTGAGCTTTGAGAGAGCTGAAAGGGACAAAAAGCATTAAAAGCATCAAAAAAAAAAAAAAGTTAAAAACGTTAAAAAGATGTTTTCTGGATCGTCTGAAACTCCCAAATTCCCTGCTTTTAAAGCCACCTGATCCCTGGTGGAAGCTCTGCAGAGCTCTGGTTTCCATGGCTGGGTGAATTGTTGCTAATTGATATTCAAGTTGATAAAGAGACTTTCAAAAAAAAAACGTGTTTAAAGCTCCGTGGTCCAACAGCAGAAGGATGTGAAGCTGCTGGAGAGAGTCCAGAGGAAGCCATGGAGATGCTCCAAGGGTGGAGTCCCTCTGGAGCCAGGTTGGGAGAGCTGGGGGGGTTCCCCTGGAGAAGAGAAGGCTCCAGGGAGAGCTGAGAGCCCCTTGCAGGGCCTAAAGGGGCTCCAGGAGAGCTGGAGAGGGACTGGGGACAAGGGAGGGAGGGACAGGACACAGGGAATGGCTTTAAACTAAAAGAAGAGAGATTTAAGTGGGATATTGGGAAGGAATTTTTGGCTGCGAGGGCGGTGAGGGGCTGGGATGGAATTCCCAGAGGAGCTGTGGCTGCCCCTGGATCCCTGGAAGTGTCCAAGGCCAGGTTGGATCCCTGATCTAGTGGAAGGTGTCCCTGCCCATGGCAGGGGGTGGGATGGGATGGGATTTAAATCCCTTCCAACTCAAATCACTCCAGGACTCTTTATGGACCAAAAACCAGAACTTACAGTGCCATTAAAGCAAATATTTTAGAAAGCAACACGTGGGAAGGGACCAACCTCAGATAATTCCCTGATTTAAATCCCAGAACTCCCCAGGAAATCCCAAATACACCAATTATCCAAATTCTGCCCTTGACTTGCTGGTTTTTGTGGTTCTTTCTCTTGCAAATGGTGCATTTTGGAATCAGAGCTGTCAGCAGCTGCATTTTGGAACAAGAGAAACCCCAATTTTACACTTTGCTGATACTTCACTGACTGGAGGGTCCATTAGATGGGATATTGGGAAGGAATTGCTGGCTAGGAGGGTGGGGAGGGGCTGGAAAAGAATTCCCAGAGAAGCTGTGGCTGCCCCTGGATCCCTGGAAGTGTCCAAGGCCAGGTTGGAGCAACCTGGGCTAGTGGAAGGTGTCCCTGCCCATGGCAGGGGTTGGAATTAGATGATCTTTAAGGTCCCTTCCAACCCAAACCATTCCAAAGAATTCAATGACTTCAAGTCCTGCCCAAAAATAACTCCATGAGAAGGGAAATAGAAAGATTTAGAATTTGGAAACTCAACCAGATGAATCATTTCAGTGCTTTACAAGAAGGCAAAAAAAGAAAAAATCCCCAAAATTTTCATTTTACGTTGTTCAAATTATGAAGAGTCAACTGACTAATCACTCTTTAAATTAAACTGAAGTCCTGGGTGTTGCTACAGAGTTAAAGTCTATTAATCAAAAGGAAAATAATTACAGAAATCTGTTTTCCACTGAGGTTTCTGCCACCATTAGGTTCAATTTCTCAGTCTTTAGGCTCTGAATTGAACCAAACAGCTTCCAAAAGCCAGATGGCACAGGCAGGCTGAGCACTGCACTGGGAGAATTCCCAAAGAAACACAGAATCCAGGCTAAGGGGATCCAAATGGGTGTGTTTTGAGGGAGCTGGGAATCAGGAGAGCTGGGAATGTCGGGGTGGAAGATCCTCCCAAGGGTGGCACAGGTTCTTCTATCCTCTCTGGGCTGCATTCCAAAGTTTCCCAGAAATACCTGGGAGTTGGAAACACAGATCATCTCCCCCAGGATGGTCTGGGATAGTGGAAGAGGGTTGGAACTTGATGGGCTTTAAAGTCCTTCCCAACCCAAACCATCTGGGATTTAAGAGGGCTGAGAAAAGGCATCATTCCAACTCCAGAAAACTCCAGAAAATTCCAGGATTTCAATTCCCAAGTAAGTTTTACCCTGGTCTTTTAGGAAAGTGTCATCAGAGATGGAAAAGGGTTTTCCCTGGATGGCTCCAAACTCAGGTGTCCATCCCAAAGTGGCTGCCCAGCCCTGGACGCTCCCTGCTGTCCCTGCTGGGAATTCTGCATGGGAAGAATTCCCAGCACACATCCCAAAGAAACACAGAATCCAGGCTAAGGGGATCCAAATGGGTCTGATGTGAGGGAGCTGGGAATCAGGAGAGCTGGGAATGTCGGGGTGGAAGATGCTCACAAGGGTGGCACAGGTTCTTCTATCCTCTCTGGGCTGCATTCCAAAGTTTCCCAGAAATACCTGGGAAACACGGATCATCTACCACAGGATGGTCTGGGATAGTGGAAGGGGGATGGAACTGGGTGATCTTTAAGGTCCTTCCCAACCTAAATAATCTGGAACTTAAGAAGGGCTGGGAAAAGGTATCATTCCAACTTCAGAAAACTCCAGAAAACTCCAGGATTTCCATTCCCAAGCAAGTCTTACCCTGGTCTCTTAGGAAAGTGTCATCAGAGATGGAAAAAGGGTTTTGCCTGGATGGCTCCAAACTCAGGTCTCCACCCCAGACTCCCTGATGTCTCTGCTGGGACTTGGGATCCCTGGAGCTGCTCCTGTTTGCTGGAATTAAAGGTGCTCCCACCCCAGCAAATTGTGAAATCCAGGATTTTCCTGTTCCCTCCCGTCCCAGGGAAGGAAACTCTCTCTGCAGAGCCTGGGCTGGCTCAGAGACTTTTCTGCCTTTTCCAGCAGCTCTGGGTTTCTCTCCCAGAGCTCTGCCAGCTGATTTGACTCAGGAATTCCATCAGTCACCCCTGGATCACCACTTCTATTCCTGTTTGCTGGCAATAAAAACCTGAATATTGTCATCTTCCCCCACAGGGAATACTTTGCTCAGGGATTTAAGCAAAAAATAAGAATAAAATAATAAGGAAAATGAGATGAGGTGAAAAGAAGGAATAAAGGGAAATGTGGCTATTGTACAAATCAGGGAAGTGTCACAAATCAAAAGGATGTCCTGGGACTAAAGGAAGCAGGAGGAAAATGGATGAATTCATAGAGATATAAATTAAGAGGGATTTTTTTTTCCTCAGTGAAAGGAACGGGAATGACTTGGAGGGGGGGACACTTTGGCTTTTCAAATCACACTTGGAATTTTGGGTGGTTTGGATAGAGATCCACGGTGGGATTGTTGGGGTGTCCAGGAGTTGCACTGGATGATCCTTGGGGGTCCCTTCCAGCTCAGGATATTCCATGGATCCAAGAACCCTCACCTGAGCTCCAGAGGGAACAGGCCAGCAGGATGGCAGCCTTTATTTGCTGCATCATCTCCTTTCAGCTGCTGGGGCTGCACAGTTGGCTGCTTTCATTTGTTAATTAGCTGCCTTTGTCTTCAGACGATCCAAGCGGGAGACGCTTGGAAGGCGGGATAATAATAAACAAACATCTGGGAACCGACGGAAACGGCTCCATCACAGAGCTGAGCCTGACAGTCCTGAACCCCCTGAGTTATTCTGAAATACGAAATACAACCTTCTTCACGTCCTTTTCCCTACCAGAACCTCCTTAACCCAGCACGAGTTTTAATCCCAGGATCATTTAGGCTGGAAAAGAGCTCCAGGATCAGAGTCCACCCCCTGTGCCCGATGCCCACCTTGCCACCGAGTGCCACGGCCAGGCCTTCCTGGGACACCTCCAGGGCTGGGCACTCCAAACCTCCCTGGGCAGCCCCTGCCAGGAAGAAATTTTCCCTAATATCCAATTTAATCTTCTCCTGGCACAGCTGGAGGTCGTTCCCTCTCCTCCTGTCCCTCGTTCCCTGGGAGCAGAGCCCGACCCCCCCTGGCTCCAGCCTCCTTCCAGGGAATTTTAGGGATCCAGAAGGTCCCCCCTGAGCCTCCTTTTCTCCAGGCTGAGCCCCCCCAGCTCCCTCAACTCCTCATAGGACAGACCCTCTATAATTCCCAGAATCACTGAATGATTTGTGCTGGAAGGGACATTAAAGCCCATCCAGTTCCAACCTGACACCTTCCACCATCCCAGGTTGCTCCAACCTGCCCTTGGACACTTCCAGGGATCCAGGGGCAGCCACAGCTTCTCTGGCAAGGTGGGTTTCAGATGTTTGATGTGTGACCGAAAGAATAACAATAATTCCATATATCTCTTTCCTGCATTCCCGTGGAAAGGATAACGAGCTGTCCCGCCCTCTGCCCGTCGGTGCGGAGGCACAACAGCTCCAAAAAGCTGGAAATCGGGAAGCCAAGCGCCGTGGAGCTCCATCATCAGCTCCTTTTCCCCTCTTGACAAGAGGTTTATCGTTTCCCCGCGGTGCTGTGCAGACAAAACAAGCAGCGCTTCCAAAGGCACATCCTAAAGGGAAGCGAGCGCGTTCCCTCCTTGTTCCCACGGCTGAGAGCGCGACCCCGGGAGACCCCCCGAGGAGCTTCTATTGATCCCCGATAGCGTTTGGAGGAGATTAAAGCCCTGCCGGGGGGCTGTTAACACGCTCCCACACAAAAGGACAGCCCGAACGGCCTCGGCAGCCAACAATACCCAACAATTCCCTGCCAGGCTCCAGCTGATTGCTGCCCGCAGTGGATCAACAAAGGATCCAAGGGGGAAAATGTAAGGAAGGCTCGGCGGTTTTACCGGGAAAAGGTTTGCTCGGCTCTTTTAGTGGGGTTGTGAATACACCTGGCTGGAAGCTGCTCCTAGGAGAACATCCCAATGGCATCAGGAGAAGGGCACAGCCCTGCCAGAGGGGTTTCTTTATCCAAAGACACCAATTCCAATCGTTTAGGAGGCTGGATTAGCACTGGAGTCCCCTGAGAGCAGTGGCTTGGAGGGTTTTGCATGTGCAGCGCTGAGATAAAACAACCCCACCTGCTAAAATCCTCCCTTTCCATAGGGATGGGAACGGCCCTGAGGAGAAGGATTGGGGGTGTTGGTGGGTGAGAAGCTGGACATGAGCTGGAAATGCGCCCTGACAGCCCAGAAACCCAGGTGGGGCAGGAGGTGAGGGGGAATTCTGCCCCTCTGCCCCTGCAGGTGAGACCCCCCTACAGAGCTGCTCCAGCCCTGGGAACAGCACAGGGAGGACCTGGAGCTGCTGGAGAGAGTCCAGAGGAGCCCCTGGAGATTTTCCCAGGGCTGGAGCCCCTCTGGATCCAGGCTGGGAGAGCTGGAGGGGTTCCCCTGGAGAAGAGAAGGATCCAGGGAGAGCTGAGAGCCCCTTGCAGGGCCTAAAGGGGCTCCAGGAGAGCTGGAGAGGGACTGGGGACAAGGCATGGAGGGACAGGACACAGGGAATGGCTTCCCACTGCCAGAGGGCAGGGAAACATGGGAGATTGGGAAGGAATTCCTGGCTGGGAGGGTGGGGACGGGCTGGAATGGAATTCCCAGAGAAGCTGGTGTGGAGATGGATGGAGATGTGAACATATCTAAGGACACAGATCTGCTGGGATGGGTCCAGAGGAGTCCATGGAGATGATCAGAGGATGGAGCAGCTCTGCTGGGAGGAAAGGTGGGAGAGTTGGGATTGTTCAGCCTGGAGAGGAGAAGCTTTAGAGTGTCCTAATTGTGGCCTTCCAGGACCTGAAGGATCTCCAGGAAAGATGGAGAGAGACTGTGGACAAGGGATGGAGGGACAGGACACAGGGAATGGCTTTGAGCTGGAAAAGGGGAGATTTAGGTGGGATATTGGGAAGGAATTCCCGGCTGGGAGAGTGGGGAGGGGCTGGAATAGAATTCCCAGAGAAGCTGTGGCTGCCTCTGGATCCCTGGAAGTGTCCAAGGGCAGGTTGGAGCAACCTGGGCTAATGGAAGGTGTCCCTGCCCATGGCAGGGGTGGCACTGGATGGGCTTTAAGTTTCCTTCCAACCCAAACTGTTCCATAATTCCATGACACAATTCCATGTGCACGGGGCACAGATGAAGACGGTTCAGTGGCTTTTCCCAAGAATAAACCTAGATTTTCCCCCAGGATGAGGCTCATCCATGAACTCCTAACAGGGGTCAAAAGCACCAGGCTGGGACTGGGATGGTCTGAGATCCCCCCACGGAGCTCTGAGCACCCCCTGGACTGAGGGAATCCCTGAAATCACTTCCTAAACAACATCAAGAAATTAAAAGGCCTAAGAAAAGAGCAGCAGGAAAGCACTTAAACACTGGGAAAAGTATCTAGGACATGAGTTTGCAGAGAAAGGCAGAAAGGGCACAACACATTTAATTCGTCAAACAAGGAGAGCGAATAATTAATTTATTAAAGGCTTCAGGTACAAAAGAGCTCTTTTGGCCAATAAATGAAAAAAAAAAATTAAATTTAAAATTTAAATTTAAAATTTAAATTTAAAAATTAAATTTAGAATTTAAATTTAGAATTTAACATTTAAATTTAAAATTGGTGATTAATTTCAAGAGCAACAAAAGGAAGAAACCCCAATTCTAAATGAGGGAAGAAAGTTATTTGTTTCGGAGAGGAAATTGTGAAGAAGAGAACAGAGGGTTCTTCACCTCTTCAAACCACCATCAGAGGATTTTTAATTAAATACAAGAGATTTCATTGAATTATAAGAAGAGCAGCACAAAATAAAAATCAGCCCCCCCAAAAAAACCCCAGAGAGATAAAGGAGGTCAAACCACGTCGTGGTCAATTGGGACGTGAAATTCTGGGAGAGAATTTGTAATCACAGCTGATTAAAGAATTCCAGAGAGTTACCATTAAATCAAGAGCCCTTGAATCAAGAAATGGAGGCACCTTCTCATTCCAGGGGCATCAGAGTGTGCCAGGGGCCACGAGCAGCAACAAAAAGGGGGACTAAAAAAGGGGATAAAAGGGTTAAATCCACTCTGACACTGCAGGGACTGGTTTGTTGGGGTTTTTTTACTAGTTAACATTGGGTTTATTAATTTCTGCCTATTTTTTAACATAATAAAAGCAAGAAAAAATGCCTTTCCAACCAATGCAGAAGAGAGAGGCACAAATAATAAAGGCCACCTGAAGTGCAGGAATAATTGTTGCAAATAGGGCTTTTTAACGTGTTAAATGAGTAATTATGGGTTGCAGAATCCCAAACTTAATTAATGCTCCTTCCTTCGCTTTTTTTTTTGAAGAAAAGAAACTTAATTTGGTGGAATTACTGAACGACAAACTGGGTTAGGAAAGTGGATTTCTGGAGTAAATCCATCTCCACTTAATGGTTTCGGTAGAATTTTTCCAGACACTCCTCACAAAGTTTAAAATCCCTGTGAAAAACTGAATTCTGGATATATTGAGTGTAAATAGTGGTGCCTTGAGAGCAGAGGCTGCTGGTAAAGCCCCACTGCTCTCTCACACCCTTCTCCTGAACTTAAAATGGTCTAAAATGAGAATAAAAGCATTTTAATAGAGAATAATATATGTATTTGATAATTTCTTCTGATATAATAGATAAATGAGTCCAGGAACAACGTGGGATGGTGGGAAGTGTCCCTGCCCATGGCAGGGGGTGGTTTGGATGAGCTTTAAGGTCCCTTCCAACCCAAATCATCCTGGAATTCCATGATAACACAAAGTGCCAGGTTTCCTCCCTTCTGCCCTTCCAAAGCTCTCATTTCTTTTTCAGCCTTAAATTCTTTACCATTAAAAAAAATGTCAGTGTGGGAATCTCTACACTGTCTGACAATCCCTGCTCCTAAAGAAGGCAGAATTTTCCCCCAGTTTTGCTCCAAAAGAATAGAAAATACACATTTTAGGGGCAGAGGGATAAAAAGAATTCCAGGAGCAGAGGACATAAATAACAGGGAGTGGATGATGAAAAAAAAAAGGAGGCCATGGAAGAAACTCCTTGGAGGCAAATGAAGATGACAAATCCAACAAAAACTGTGGCAAAGAGGAAAATGAACCTGCCCAGAATATTTAGTGCCCAGTCAAGTGAAGTCTTTTCTGCTGATTCCAAGAAATTCCCCAGCCAGCCCAAAATTCCAGGAGCCTAAAATCCCGTCCACTTTGGAAAGGAGCCTTAAGGGCTCGTCCAAACCACGTCTTGCTTCTCTCCATCCTGATGCTTCCCAACAATTCTGCCCCCAGCAGCAAAAAATCCGACCCAAAAGCTTGTAAAAAACACTTTAAAAATCGAGAAATGGCTTGTAAATCCCAAGGGGCGGCCGAGATCTTTTTCCTTGGATAATGGTATTTGGTTTGCCATTATCCAAACCTCCCTTCCCAAAATAACCTGCTCAAAAGAGCTTCTTGGAGGAGAATTGCAAATGGGGATGGAGATCCCAAAGATCATTAACCTCCAGAACTTGATGCAAAACTGGTGGGAGGGATTTTACACACACACAAAAAAAAGGAAGAAGTGGGAAAAGTGGGAAAACTGGAGCAAAGCTTGGCTCAGCTACACCTGGGCACCCATGGGTGCTCTCAGCAGAGCAGAGAATTAGGGAGAGGGAAAGGGGGTGGAGATGCAGAGAAGGTGGAGAAAACCCTGTCAAAATCTAAGTTTTCTTAATTCTGCTCCTCTAATTACCCAAAATAAGGTGGAGTCCTGTAGGTGGAGGATCTGGAGGGTGAGGAGAGGCTGGGATGGAATTCCCAAAGAAGCTGTGGCTGCCCCTGGATCCCTGGGAGTGTCCAAGGCCAAGTTGGAGCAACCTGGGCTAGTGGAAGGTGTCCCTGCCCATGGCAGGGGTGGCACTGGATGGGCTTTAAGGTCCCTTCCCACCCAAACCATCCTGGCATTCCATGTTTTCTGAGGTGCCTCCTGCAGTTCTCCTGGTGCCCTGCAAGTGCCAAGGCCCGGAGCTGCACCTTCCCTGCATCTTCTGCCCCTCAGATAAGGGGGATCAAGTGAAGGACAGATATCTGGGGGCTTCAGGGGGGACCTTCTGGCTCTGCAACCCCCTGACAGGAGGGGGGAGCCGGGGGGGTCGGGCTCTGCTGCCAGGGAACAAGGGACAGGAGGAGAGGGAACGGCCTCCAGCTGTGCCAGGGTTGGACATCAGGAGGAATTTCCTCCTGGAAAGGGTGGTGAGGCCTTGTCAGGGGCTGCCCAGGGAGGTTTGGAGTGCCCAGCCCTGGAGGTGTCCCAGGAAGGCCTGGCCGTGGCACTCAGTGCTCTGGGCTGGGGGACAAGGTGGGCACAGGGGGCATCCATGGGCTGGGAGGGCTTTTCCAGCCTCAGGGATTCCATTCCATGATTCCATGATGAGCAAATCCCCTTGTAGGACCCCTTGGGTCAGAAATAGCTCTGAGTTCTGCTCTGGGTTTTCTCCTGACCTTGCCTCCTGTATTCTCACCATGGGAAAAAGAACAAGCTCTTCCATGGATTCAGTTCCACATTTCAAGTGAGGGTTTGGGGAAAACCAGAGAAACAGAGAACTGGGTTTGGTTTGTACCTGACAGGAGGTTGTGGCAAGGTGGGGTCAACCTCTGCTCCCAGGGAACAAGGGACAGGAGGAGAGGGAACGGCCTCCAGCTGGGCCAGGGGAGGCTCAGGTGGGACAGGAGGAGGAATTTCCTCCTGGAAAGGGTGGTGAGGCCTTGGCAGGGCCTGCCCAGGGAGGTTTGGAGTGCCCAGCCCTGGAGGTGACCAAACAATGAGCAGATGTTGGCCATGGTTTGGGGGTGTGGGGGGATGACCTTGGAGGTCTTTTCCAACCTCAACGATTCTGTGATTCTTCATTTCTGGTTCTCTAACGAGCCCTCCCACACCAAACCCCTCCAGACCTCCAGCAAACCCTCCTCACCTCCAGGAGAAGTTGCTTCCAAAACCAACCACATTCCAGGGAAGTTCCCAGCTTGGCAGGAGAGGCTTATTCCAGTTGGGAACAAACCCGAGCTCCACGTTAAGCCTTAAACTCAACTTTATATAATCCAGGCCTAGTTCTGTTCCTGCTCCATTCACATCCCTACAAACAGAGTGAATTTTGCAGCCATTAATAGGATCTATCTTTCCACTCCAGGGATATTTAGAGCATCAATTATCTTGAACCTCATCTGATCTAACCACAGCTATTACCTCGTGTTAAAAACAGCTTTAATTTAGGCCAGCAATGGCATAAAAGGCATTCCAATAAACTTATGGCATTTTTCCTGGAGTTCTGTCAGGGAGAAAAAAAAAAATCAGTGTCCACAGCCAGGTAAAGCCACGGAATTAATTCCCTGTAATTAATTGTGGAAATAATTAATTATTTTTTTCTTTAATTCAAAACCACTGATGTCAGGAAGATTCAGGGCTAATTAAACACCATCAAAAAACGAGCTTGACATGAAAATAAAAATAGCCTGATAGGAATTCTGCATTTCCAGCCCTGTGTGTTTATTTAATCTCCATGGCTTAATTTTCATGAGCGGGGTTGTCACTAGGTATGAATCAGTTATTTCAGGGTGGGACTAAAAGTTCTCACCTTCCACTATCCCAGGTTGTTCCAAGCCTCATCCAACCCGGCCTGGATCATTCCCAAGGATTCCTCTGTGACACCCTGTGGGATTTGAGGCTGCAGGTGGAAATCTGGGAGGAGAAAGAAAGGAATATTTTCCTTTTTTTTTTCCTCTCTCTCTCTCATGTCAGTCCTCCCAAAAATCACATTTAGGTTTTTTTGTCTTTCCAGACATTTGTCTTTTCCACTGTTTTTAAGTTTGGGATCAATGGAAGGAGCTGTGGAAGGGAGGGATGACTTGAGGGTGTCTCTGATCTGCTCCAGCTCCTCCTGCAGTGACTCCCTCCCTTTGACCTTTGGCTCCAGGTTTTCCCTTTCTGCCTTCCCACCCCAAAATTCCCACCCTTGGGGCTGTGCCACCACACTGGGTCCAACTCCTTTTTAAGTGCCTTCAGGAGATCTCCTGGATCCAGCAGGAACATAATCAGCAAATGAGCAGTGTAAGGATGTGGGAATTCCAGTCCAAAGCTGAAATATCACGTCCAAGATTCCTCTCAGCATTGAGGAATTTATGCAGAGATAAAGCAAATAATGGCCTTGGAGCTGCTTGGCATTTGCTGCTTTCAAAAGGGACTAATTAGCATTTCACACACACACACATCCCAAATAATTCCAGAGTTTAGCTGAGACTCCCTGGAGCTGCAGTTTTAGGAAGCCTGGCAGTGAATGCTGCCCCTGGATCTCTGGAAGTGTCCAAGGCCAGGTTGGAGCAACCTGGAATAGTGGGAGGTGTCCCTGCCCAAGGCAGGGGGTGGAATGGGATGGGCTTTAAGGTCCCTTCCAACCCAAACCATTCCAGGATTTTATGAAGGGCCACTTCAGGCTGTGGGAGTTTTGGCAGGAAGTCAAATCCCAGCCCTGATCCAGGATGGATTCTGGGTACAGAATGATGGGAAAAGGGACAGAAAAGCCCTTTGGAAGCTCTGGCACTGCCAGCACCAAGCAGTGTTCCCTCAGCCTGTGCCACAGAATTCCCAGCCCTGGATTCTCCCTGGAGCTCCTGGTTCAGCTGTGCCCATCTCCAGAATCCAACAGCTTTTCCTGCTGCCTGACCCAGGATGGATTCTGGGTACAGAACGATGGGAAAAGGGACAGAAAAGCCCTTTGGAAGCTCTGGCTCATCCTTCCCCACAGAATTCCCAGCCTGTGCCACAGAATTCCCAGCCAGGAATTCTCCCTGGAGCTCCTGGTTCAGCTGTGCCCATCTCCAGAACCCAACAGCTTTTCCTGCTTTCCTGACCCAGCTCTCTCCTGCCATTTAAGCCAATTCCTGGCTTCTCCTTCAGGACAAAATTCTCCCTCTGAAGGCTCCTATTCCCTGCAGCCTTCCTGGACTTCTCCAGGACCAATCCTCATGGATCATTTCCCTCCTTTCTCCCGTAGCAGAATCTTTTCCTGCTCACCCATCACTCCTCTGAGCTTTTCCATGGATTCACACCTTCTCCAAGGGACAATCCAGCACTGCCCAGCCCAGGCAGCACCACTTCAATTCCTTATGGAATTCCTCCTTCCCAGTGCGATATTCCTGCTTTCCCAAAAAAGGCAGGAGGAGGTTCCAGCCCATCCAGACTCACAGATCCTCCCTACTGCCTGTTTTCCTTGGCAGGGAAAAGGAATTTTCCCTTGTAGATCCTGCCACGTTATCCCAACACACTTCACTTTTCCAACCTGTTCCAGATCCCAAAGCTGCCTCCCCACAGCCCTTCCCAGCCTGGTGGGCCATGAAGAAGCTACAAAATTCCATTTAAAGGTGGGTTCCTGGTTGGGTTGGATGATGGAAAAGTCTTTTCCGACCGTAACAATTCCATGATTCCATGATTTGACACGTCAGCTCTTTCCAAGCCCAGCTAAACACACAACATTTTGGGTTTTCCCTCATCCAGAGTCTCCAGGAGCCAGGGAAAACTGGATACACTCAAGTCTGACACTTCACATGCTCTTATATTCCAACAGAAGTCATGGCTTGCTCCGAATTCCCAACTCCCAGTATTTTAGGGCATCACAGGAGGGAATGTTACAGCTTATTTAAATGTGATTTTACTAATAATGATACTTGTACTAAAGGAAAGGGAATGGGAACAACACAGGAATTCCTTTATCCTGAAAAATCTGCATTAGAAATTCCCCCACAGCTGCTCTGCCTGATTCTCCTTTATTCCAAGGAGAGGAATTTTATGATTCCATATAAAGATTTTTTTCCCCAAACAAAGTGCACTTGGACAGGAGTGCAGGGAAAGGGGGTTTCCATCAGCTTCCAGCTTCAATTTTCCATAAGGAACTGCATGGAATGAGGTTTCCAACTCTTGCTCCTCCTCCTCTTCCCTGGAATTTCCAGGGAAACTCATTGCTGCTCCATGGGGTGATGAAGGAAAAATCGAGGGCAGGGAAAAAAGGATGGAAGGAGCCTGAACAGATTCCTTGAAAACTGCAGATCAGGAGGAAACCAGGCTCCTCTTTCACTGGAAAATGTAGATTTCAGGAAAGCCTGATGCTGGAAAGGCTCTTTAAAATTCCATCAGAACTTTGGAATATGCTGTTAGGGACTCTGCAGACCCAAATCCTACTGCAGAAAAATCCTGGGCTGTTTTAGGCAATCCATCAGAATTCCAAGGCCAGCAGCAGGTGCCAAGTCCTAAAAAAACAGCTGCATTTCCAAAGGAGATTTAAACCAGAGAAAGGGGGGAAATCCAGCCCTGGGAAAAACAGGGATGTGGCTGGGAAAAGGTGAGTTGGGATGAGGGAATGGTGGCTTTGGAGGGAGCTCCAAAAACCTGGAGGTGGTTCCTGAGTGGTGGGTCTGCCATGAGCACCTGGAACATTCCCTGGTGTCACAGCACAAGGAAATCATGGATCGCTCCAGGATCCTGTTTTCCAGATTTCATAGGAACATGGAATCCCAGATTTTGGGTTGGGAGGGACCTTTAAGCCCATCCAGTGCCACCCCTGCCATGGGCAGGGACACCTTCCACTATTCCAGGTTGCTCCAACCCGGCCTTGGGCACTTCCAGGGATCCAGGGGTAGCCACAGCTTCTCTGGGAATTCTATCCCAGTCCCTCCCCACCCTCACAGCCAGGAATCCCCCCCAATATCCCATCTCTCCCTGCCCTCTGGCAGTGAGAAGCCATTCCCTGTGCCCTGTCACTCCAGTTCCTGGTGAAAGTCCCTCTTCATCAGGAAGGTGTGAGGGTGATCAGACTCGGATCAGGAAAACAATCCCAGGCTTCTTTTCCCAAGAAAACCTCAGGAGCGAAGAATGATGGGGGAAAAGTGGGAAAAATGGGATGTAAGGCCTTTTTTTTTTTTTTTTGGTATCTATTTTGGTGTCTACTTTGGGAAACCTTCCACTATTCCAGGTTGCTCCAACCTGGCCTTGGACACTTCCAGGGATCCAGGGGCAGCCACAGCTTCTCTGGGCAACCTGGGCCAGGCCCTCCCCACCCTCCCAGCCAGGAATTCCTGAAAGTCTGATGTGTCAAATTAAAAAGAGAAGAAATGAAATTGGAAAAAGTATATTCATAAAAAAAAAGCCAACAGGAATTCCTTGGATCCCCCCAGGGATGTTCCACCATGGAAGCAGGAGGGGCTCAGACTGGAATAAGCTCCTTTCCCAAAAGGAGAATCCACCCTAAAAACTCTCCACACATCAAACCCTTCTTTAAACCCACAACTTTCTAAACTGAATTAAAACAAGCCCGGAAAAAAAAAAATCGATGGAAAATGTAGCACAAACCAGGAATTCTGGAATTCATGAAACATTTTCTCAATTCAGAACACACACACAAAAAAAATCCAACTTTCCATCACCACCAACAACATCAGGTTTTTGGTTTTTTTCCTGTTGCTCACACCAAAGATTTTCCTTATGGAAAATAAAAATACAGAAAATAAGAATAAAAAAGGCAGTGAGGAACTGGGAACATTTATCAGGCATCTCAAAGCTGGTTAATTCAGACTGAACAGTTGTTTTCTGGGGGTGTAAAAAACGTCTTGAAATTACAGGAGCTGCTCCAAAATTCCATGAATAATTGATGGCAGAGCTGCCTCGCTCATTCCCATCATTCCTTGCTTTTTTTCCCCCCCCCCTGGAAGTTTCCCTGTCCATTATAGGGGGTTGGTTTTAAGGTTCTTTTCTGTGGTTTGATGATTCCACCATAAACTTCCTCATTCATTCAGTGAAATCAAGACCCCCAGGCATTTAAAACTCAATTTCTGAATTATGGGTGAGAGATGATAAGAGTGAAAATCTGAATTTAGATGGAAACAGGATGGTAGAGCTCTTATAAAATATATTTACACCATTTATATTCTTGTTTTTGTTGAGGAGAATGGTTTGGTTCAGCTCTGGTGGGTGAAACTCATTTCAGAACAACTCAAAGGGATCAAAACCTCCACAAAAACCAGCACCAAACTCCAAATAATGCGACTTTTTCTCATTTAGAAGAACTAAAATCCTCCATATTCAAATGTGTACCAACTGTGTGAAAAGCAGAGATAAACCAGCAAAAAACAGGCTCTTCAACCCTCAATCAAATTCTTTTCCAGGAGAAAAAAAAAAAAAAAGAAGAAAAAAGATGAAAAGATACAGAAAACATCCCGAAACGGAGACAAGAACTGAAAATGGGAAAGAAAAACACAAAAACAACCCCAAAACCCCCAAAAGACAAATCTTTACAAAAGGCTTCTCCTCGTGTAAGCCTGAGGCAAAACCCTTTTTTTTTTATAATAAAAGGGGGAGCTCAGTGATTTCTCTTTGCTCTCTGAGAAGCTGCAGAGCTCCTGAAATTCGGCAACGCTCCCGCTCTTGGCGTAAAATCAGGGAATTGTGGAATGGGTTGGGTGGGAAGGGACCTTAAAGCCCATCCAAGGGACCTTAAGTGCCACCTGGGACACCTTCCACTAGCCCAGGTTGAACCTAATGGTGGCAGAAACCTCGGTGGAAAACAGATTTCTGTAATTATTTTCATTTTGATTAATAGACATTAATTATGCAGCGACACCCAGGACTTCACTTTAATTTAAAGAGTTGACTCTTCATAATTTGATCAAATCAAAATGAAAATTTTGGGGATTTCTTTTCTTTTTGCCTTCTTGTAAAGCAGTGAAATGATTCATCTGCTTGAGTTTCCAAGTTCTGAATCTTTCTGTTTCCCTTCTCACGGGGTTATTTTTGGGCAGGATTGGAAGTAACTGAATTCTTTGGAATGGTTTGGGTTGGAAGGGACTTTGAAGATCATCAAGTTCCAGCTACCTGAGATGGGCAGGGACACCTTCCACCAGCCCAGGTTGCTCCAACCTGGCCTTGGACACTTCCAGGGATCCAGGGACAGCCACAGCTTCTCTGGGAATTCTATTCCAGGGCCTCCTCACCCTCCCAGCCAGGAATTCCTTCCCAATATCCCACCTAAACCTGTTGGGAGCCATTCTCTGTTCCTGTCCCTCCATCCTTCGTCCCCAGTCCCTCTCCAGCTCTCCTGGAGCCCCTTTAAACCCTGGAAGGCCACAATCAGGACACTCCAAAGCTTCTCTTCTCCAGGCTGAACAATCCCAGCTCTCCCAGCCTTTCCTCCCAGCAGAGCTGCTCCATCCTCTCATCATCTCCAGGGACTTTTCTGGACCCATCCCAGCAGATCTGTGTCCTTAGATATGTTCACATCTCCATCCATCTCCACACCAGTTCTCTGGGAATTCTATTCCAGCCCCACCCCACCCTCCCAGATAGGAATTCCTTCCCAATCTCCCATCTCTCCCTGCCCTCTGGCAGTGGGAAGCCATTCCCTGTGTCCTGTCCCTCCATCCCTTGTCCCCAGTCCCTCTCCAGCTCTCCTGGAGCCCCTTTAGGCCCTGCAAGGGGCTCTCAGCTCTCCCTGGAGCCTTCTCTTCTCCAGGGGAACCCCCCCAGCTCTCCCAGCCCTTCCCACATCCAGTCTGGGCATTTTCCCATTCCCTCCTGGATGATGTGCCCACACAGAGCTGAGAAGCTCTTCCAGCCCAAACTGCTCATGAGCCTCAGATCAGTTTGTGGGACATCATTCCCTGCTCTCCAGCTTCCCAAACATTTCCTCTGCTGCCACCTTGGACCTCCTCAGGCACAAATCCCCGTGACCCAACTGCCCAGCCAAAGAATTAGCTGGGATATTGGGAAGGAATTCCTGGCTGGAGGGTGGGAGGCCCTGGAATAGAATTCCCAGAGAAGCTGTGGCTGCCCCTGGATCCCTGGAAGTGTCCAAGGCCAGGTTGGAGCAACCTGGGCTGGTGGAAGGTGTCCCCTGCCCATGGCAGGGGTGGCAACTGGATGGGCTTTAAGGTCCCTTCCCACCCAACCCATTCCACAATTCCCTGATTTTAACGCCAAGAGCGGGAGCGTTGCCGAATTTCGGGAGCTCTGCAGCTTCTCAGAGAGCAAAGAGAAATCACTGAGCTCCCTCTTATTATCCAAAAAGGGTTTTGCCTCAGGCTTACACGAGGAGAAACCTTTGTAAAGATTTGTCTTTTGGGGTTTTGGGGTTGGTTTTGTGTTTTTCTTTCCCCATTTCAGCGCTCGTCTCCGTTTCGGGAGATTTTCTGTATCTTTTCATTTTTATTTTTTTTATCTCCCGGAAAAGAATTTGGCTGAGAGTTGAAGAGCCTGTTTTTCACTGGTTTATTCCTGCTTTTCATACACTTGGTACACATTTAAATATGGATCCCTGGAAGTGTCCAAGGCCAGGTTGGAGCAACCTGGAATGGTGGGAGGTGTCCCTGCCCATGGGAAAGAGTTGGAATTAAAGGACTTTTAAATTTCCTTCCAACCCAACCCATTCTGGGATGAATCTGGGGACTGATTGAGACAAATCCTCACACACCCCAAGTTCTCTGAGCCTTGTGCAGCTCCAGGGTATTCCCAAGCTTTGGTTCTTCCCATCCCACCCATCCTGACCTGTCCTGGAGGCATAAAATCAGGGAATTATGGAATGAGTTGGGCTGGAAGGGACCTTAAAGCCCATCCAGTGCCACTCCCTGCCATGGGAAAGGACACCTTCCACTAGCCCAGGTTGCTCCAACCTGGCCTTGGACACTTCCAGTGAACCCCAACACAGCTTTTTTCCAGCTTTTCACGTTCTGATGCCCAAATTCCACCTTAAAAAAAATAATGACAAACGCTCTAACGAACCTGCATTTCTCTCCCGCTGCAAAATTGAAATTATGATACTGGGAAGCTTGAAACGCTTTCCATCTGCACAAGATCTCCTTTGAAATTGTCTTTTTCATACTGTATCATGCAAAAACAACAGAGTGAGGGAAAGAGGACTATATTTGCTTTCTTTTCATGCCAATATTTATTGCTTTTTTTTTAAAATTTTCCTCTTTTCCCCTTTAAGTTTGCATTCATTATTTCTGCTCCTCGTGCAGCCCCATGAAGGAGGATTCAGACACATCACTGATGCTCTGATGAAGGAAAGCTCCAAAAAAAAAAAAAAACCAAAAAAAAGGAGCTCAGAGAACATATCAGTTGAATGTTGGGAGATCCCGAGATGGGGATTAAAATGTCAGAGCAATAAAAACCCGACTCGGCGTGGCAGACACGAAATAATGAAGCAGCTCAACTGGATTTTCGAGATCTGAATTACATCTTCATTGCTGGGGCCAGACAGAAACTCTGCAAGAAAACATGTGCCAGAAATTGTGGGGGATTAAGGCCAAGGAGGCAAAAAATTAAGGAGTAAAAGAGTGGTGAGGATGAAGGTTCACTTCCAAACCATTCCAGCAGCAACAATAAAATGGGATATTACAGAAGCTGTGCCTGTGCTTTAAAATCTGTGACTTTTCCCCACATTCAAGGGAAGCAAAAACCTCCACATTCAAATGTGTAGCAACTGTATGAAAATCAGGAATAAACCAGTGAAAACAGGCTCTTCAACCTCGCAGCCAAATTCTTTTCCAGGAGAAAAAAAAGAGAGAAAAAAAGATGAAAAGTTATAGAAAATCTCCTGAGAGATGGGAAGCTAAGAAGAGACTTCTTTAATGCTCTCCTGCAAGGGAAACTGGAAAATATAGGATGCTGGAAGGCTGAAAGGTGGGAATTCTTTAAGGAGCTTCTTTAGGACTCACCAGAAAGCCCCAACTTCACTTTTATCCTCAATATTTGATGTACAAAACCACCCCATAAAATGCTTTAAATCCTCTCTGTGGATTTATACATTAATTCCTCCAAGAGAAGGAGGGCAAAGAACCCACATTTAAGATATTTTCCACATAAAATTCCCCACATTTTTTTTTCCTTCCTGGTGTCAGGCAGACCTGACCACAAACCAGCAACGTGGTGTGAGGGAGTCAGAGGGTCCTTATCCCTCAAAAAGAGCATGGAATTATCTCACCTGGACAAAAACAGACCTCCAGAGAAAACAGCACCTCCTGCTCATCCCAGCAGTCCAAATCCAGTTTTTTAGGATTGCACTGAACTGGGGAAGGCTGAGAAGGACATGGAGCAACAGGAGGAGCAGCTGGAAGGTCCAGGTAATTCCTCTCCTCATTCCCAGTCTTGTATCTTTGTTATCCCATCAATTCTGCTCTACAGGAAGGACCTGGAGCTGCTGGAGAGAAGTCCAGAGGAGATCCAGGAGATGCTCCAAGGGCTGGAGTCCCTCTGGAGCCAGGCTGGGAGAGCTGGGGGGGTCCCCTGGAGAAGAGAAGGCTCCAGGGAGAGCTGAGAGCCCCTTGCAGGGCCTAAAGGGGCTCCAGGAGAGCTGGAGAGGGACTGGGGACAAGGGAGGGAGGGACCAGGACACAGGGAATGGCTTCCCACTGCCAGAGGGCAGGAGAGATGGGATAGTGGGAAGGAATTCCTGTCTGGGAGGGGTGGGAGGCCCTGGAAAAGAATTCCCAGAGAAGCTGTGGCTGCCCCTGGATCCCTGGAAGTGTCCAAGGCCAGGTTGGAGCAATCTGGGCTGGTGGAAGGTTTCCCAAAGTAGACACCAAAATAGATTAAAAAAAACCCAAACAACAAAGGCCCTACATCCCATTTTTCCCACTTTTTCCCCATCATTCTTTGCTCCCGAGGTTTTATTGGGAAAAGCAGCCTGGGATTGTTTTCCATTTCCAGGGGCTTCAGCTCCGAGTTCACCTTCCCAATGAAGAGGGACTTTTCACCAGGAAACTGGAGGGACAGGACACAGGGAATGGCTTCCCACTGCCAGAGGCAGGGAGAGATGGGAGACTGGGAAGGAATTGCTGGCTGGGAGGGTGGGGAGGCCCTGGAAAAGAATTCCCAGAGAAGCTGTGGCTGCCCCGGATTCCCTGGAAGTGTCCAAGGCCAGGTTGGGATCCCTGATCTAGTGGGAAGTGTCCCTGCCCATGGCAGGGGTGGGATGAGGTACCTTTAAGGTCTTCTTCCAACCCACACCAGTTTGGGATTCCAAGATTTCAACCTGGATGTGAAAGAATTAAGGAAATTCAACAGGAGGTGAACCAAGACATAATAAAACAACTCCACAAATATTCCACAGAATCTCCAGGGACATGAATATTCCACAGAATCTCCAGGGACATCAACAGGGATTTGGGAGGAAGATCTTGGGGCTGCAGGAGCTTTTTCCACACTAGAACTGGACTTGTGTCACACAGAAGACTGGAATTGCTCCAGGGAATATTCCCAGCACGGGATAAACTCACTCCTGTGACTCAACAACCTCCCTCTCGCCCCTAAAGCTACCACAATGGAAGAGCAGCCAAAATCCAGGATATTTCCTGGAAATGGAGCTGCAAACTGAGATTTAAGTGGATCTCTGAGCAAAGGGAATGGTTGTTTACCCATAAATCCCAGAGCAAGCTTTTAATCCTGGAATGAGAGATTTTCTCTGGGTCTCCTTTCTACCACCCAATAAAAATATATAATAAATAAAATAAAAATCTTCGACTTCTCTGTGTGCTAAATCCGTTGGATAAAACTTTTTCTCTCCCTGACTTCCACATTATATTCAGAATTCTTTTGACATCAACCTGACCTTTTGCCCCACCTTCTTCTCCTCCAGCTGTGCAGCCTGTGTCCATAAGGAGGTGGGAAAGCAAGAGGAATACAAAAATACATTTTCAGTGAAAGAATTAAGACTTTTTTTTCCCCTAAAACATGCTAAATTGTCCTCTGGGAAGGAGCAGCAAAAGCTTTCTTGCAGGAAATCTGCTTCTTTAAGTGAAAATATTCGTTTCTACCTTATTTTCCTTCCTTGTAAAAGGAGAAAGTGTCCTCCAGAAGCCAAGGAAAAAGAAAATTTCCTGGGAGTGAAGAATAAAAGGTTCTTTCTTCAAAGAAGAAAGATGAGACGGACTCTTAAAGAGACACTTCCAGAGAAAAGAAACAAAGAGTTCAAGGCTGGGATGAATTTCTGAGGAAGTTTCTTCTCCTGGTGGCTCAGCAAGGATGGAACCCTCCCTCCTGGGAATACGATTCCAAGGGAAATGAGGGTGTTTGTTTGGACCTGATGTGAGAAATGAGGATTGTCAGGCAGAGCTGGGAGAGCAGAACATGTTTGAGACATGGGAAATAAAGGACAGAAATTTGTCTGCTAAAAAAATCATCCCTAATTTAAGATCTTTCCAGAAGAAAGTAGAAAAGGAAACCGAGGAGATGAGGGAAGAGTTCCAAGGGATGGAGGGACAGGACACAGGGAATGGCTTTGAGCTGGAAAAGGGGAGATTTAGGTGGGATATTGGGAAGGAATCGCTGGCTGGGAGGGTGGGGAGGCCCTGGAAAAGAATTCCCAGAGAAGTTGTGGCTGCCCCTGGATCCCTGGAAGTGTCCAAGGCCAGGTTGGAGCAGCCTGGCTGGTGGAAGGTGTCCCTGTTGGAACTGGATGATCTCTAAGGTCCCTCCTAACCCAACCATGAATTTAGAATTCTGGGAACAGCTCTGCTCTGGATGAGATTCAGAAGGAATTTGCAGCCGCTCCTGGCCTGGAGATTTGCAATTCCAATGTCCCACATTTAGCTCAGGAGGCAGAATTCCTGCCATGGATCCAGGGAGAGCTGAGAGCCCCTTCCAGGGCTTAAAGGGCTCCAGGAGAACTGGAGAGGGACTTGGGAAAAGGGATGGAGGGACAGGACACAGGGAATGGCTTTGGGCTGGAAAAGTGTAGATTTAGGTGGGATATTGTGAAGGAATTCTTGTCTGAGAGTGGAGGCCCTGGAATAGAATTCCCAGAGAAGCTGTGGCTGCCCCTGGATCCCTGAAGTGTCCAAGGTCCAGGAGCAACCTGGCTGGTGGAAGGTGTCCCTGCCCATTGCAGGGGTGGCACTGGATGGGTTTTAAGGTCCCTTCCCACCCAAACCACTCCCTGATTCCATGAGAATCTTCCTGGATTCCATAAGAATCTTCCTGGATTCCATAAGAATCTTTCCAAGAGCAGCTGTGGATGGAACAGGAACTTTGGCAACACCAACCACCTTTTATTTTCCTTCTCTCCACAGTTCCCACCCTTAGATATTCGACACCAACCCCCAGATTTTCCCAGGTTTGTCTCAGCTCTGGAACTGCTCAAGGATCCGAGGAATTTGCAGCCTGGTTTAGCACGACCCAGGAGAGCTTTTGATGGAGTTGGTGCAGCACCACCTCCCTCACATCCCAAAATTCCAGCAGAATTCCCTCTGCCCCTCCGAGCGCCGCTAAAACCAGCGGCAGGACGAAATGGAGCTGGATGGGAATGCTGCTCCTGGAGGATTTTCCTGGAGCTCTCAGATTGACTCATCTCTCAGGGAATGTGAAAAACCTCAACCACTCATTTCTGAAATCCCAGAATATCCTCAGCTGGAAAGGACCCCCAAGGATTCTTCCCAAATTGCTTCCCCCCCCCCCATCAGTCCAACTGAGAATTCCCAAATGATTGCATGTGTTTAGTTTAATCCTTTCCTATGCTCTTTACCCATAAATGTGAGTTTATTTAACTTCTCAGAGCAGAAAAAAAACACAGCTAACAGATAAATCAGGTAGTTTTAGTGAAGTGGTTAATCAGAATTAGGAGGTGCATGAAAATAATACCAAATTAAACTTGCAGAGCTGAAGGAATAAGATGCATCTGTCTATGATATAATTCACTTCCAGGCCTTCCTGGGACACCTCCAGGGCTGGGCACTCCAAACCTCCCTGGGCAGCCCCTGCCAAGGCCTCACCACCTTTTCCATGAGAAAATTCCTCCTGATGTCCCACCTAAGCCTCCCCTGGCACAGCTGGAGGCCGTTCCCTCTCCTCCTTCCCAATACTCCATATTTTTCACACAATCCCAATATTCCACATTTTTCACTGCAACCCCATTACTCCACATTTTTCCCTCAAGTCCAGTACTCCACATTTTTTGCCACAGTCCCAATACTTCACATTTTTCACTGCAATCCCAGTACTTCATATTTTCCACTGCAATCACAACACTCCATATTTTTCACTGCAATCCTAATACTCCACAGTTTTAATTATGATCCCAATACTCCATATTTTACTGCAATCCAACACACACATTTTTCACTGCAATCCCAATACTCCATATTTTTCACCACAATCCCATTATTCTGTGTTTTCACTGCAATCCCAATACTTCCTATTTTTACTGCAATCTCAATCTGCAATATTTTTCACTTCAATCCCAATATTCCATATTTTCACTGCTGTCTCAATACTCATCATTTTCCACTGCAATCCCAGTACTCCATATTTGTCATCACAATCCCATTACTCCACATTTTTTACTCCAATTCCAATCCTCCATATTTTCCCTTCAATCCCAATACTCCACATTTTTCACTGTGATCCCAACACTCCATTTTTCAACACAATCCCAATATTTCATATTTTTCACTGCAATCCCAATACTCCACTTTTTCACTGTGATCCCAGTACTCCATATTTTTCACTGCACCCCAGTAACTCATTTTCACTGCAATCCCAATACTCCATATTTCCCTGCAATCCAAATACTCCATATTTTTCCCTCCAATCCCAATACTCTGCATTTTTCCCTGCAATCCCAATACTCCACATTTTCCACTGCAATCCCAACCCTCCATATTTTCACTGCAATTCAATACTCCATATTTTTCACCACAGTACCAATGCTCCATATTTTCACTGCAATCCCAACACTCTACATTTCACTGCAATCCCAATATCCATGTTTTTCACTGCAATTCAAATACTTCCTATTTTTTACTGCAATCCAACACTCTACATTTTTCACCACAATCCCAATGCTCCATTTTCACTGCAATCCAACATTCCATATTTTTCACTGCAACCAATTCCTCATATTTTCACCACAATCCCAACACTCCATTTTCCACTGTGATCCCAACACTCCATATTTTCCACTGTGATCCAATACTCCACATTTTTCACTGTAATCCCAGTACTCCATATTTTCCACTGCAATCCCAATATTCCATATTTTCCACTATGATCCCAATACTCCATATTTTTCATCACAATCCCAATATTCCATATTTTTCACTGAAACCCAATCTCTCATATTTTTCACTCCAATCCCAATGCTCCATATTTTCATCACAATCCAAATATTCCACATTTTCCACCGTAATCCCAATACTCCACATTTTTCACTGCAACCCAATAACTCATGTTTTCAACACAACCCCAATACTCCATATTTTCACTGCAATCCCAACACTCCACATTTTTCACTCCAATGCCTATACTCCATATTTCCCTGCAATCCCAACACTCCATTTTTCACCACAATCCCAATACTTCCTACTTTTCACCACAATCCCAACACTCCATATTTTCACTGTGATCCCAATTTTCCACATTTTTCACTGTGATCCCAACACTCCATATTTTCCACTGTGATCCCAATCCTCCACATTTTTCGCCACAACCCAACATTCCATTGACAAGTCTTCTCCGATTTCCAAGCACGTTGAGCTGCACCTGATTTTCTTTCATCTTATCAAAATATTATGATTTATTTAAAGACATTTCCCTGCAGGAGCAGCCTCGTGGAACTTCCCAAGCCTTCCCACCACGAATATCCCCGAAAGCCGCCGAGAATCCACCCTAAAACTGCCCAAAACTGGACTCCTCCAGAGCCACTTGAACTGTGACCACACACTGGGACACCAAAAGTTGAGCAAAACACCAAATAAACCAAGGAAGCAACAATCCCAACACTCCATTTTCCACTGGGATTCCAATATTCCAATTTTCCACTGTGACCTCAATCTCCATTTTTCACTCCAATCCCAGTACTCCACATTTTTCACTGCAATCCAGTACTCCATATTTTTGCCACAATTCCTATACTCCATATTTTCACTCCAATCCCAACACTCCACATTTTTCACTGCAACCCAATCCCTCTTATTTTTCACCGCAATCCCAACACTCCATATTTTTCACTGTGATCCCAACACCCACATTTTTCAACACAATCCCAATATTTCGTATTTTCACTGCAATCCAATACTCATAATTTTCACTGCAATCCCAGTACTCCACATTTTTCACTGTGATCCCAATCCTCCACATTTTTCACTGTGATCCCAATCTCCACATTTTTCACTGTGATCCCAATCCTCCACATTTTCCACTGTGATCCCAATCCTCCACATTTTTCACTGTGACCTCAATCCTCCAGATTTTTCACTGCAATCCCAGTACTCCACATTTTTCACTCCAGTCCAGTACTCCACATTTTCACTGCAATCCCAGTACTCCACATTTTTCACTCCAGTCCCAGTACTCCACATTCTTCACTCCAGTCCCAGTACTCCACATTCTTCTCCAGTCCCAGTACTCCACATTCTTCACCAGTCCCAGTACTCCACATTTTTCACTGCAATCCCAATACTCCACATTTTCACTGCAATCCCAATACTCCATATGTTCTCCGCCACCCAATCCCTTTTTTTTTTTCACCGCAAACCCCAACACTCCATATTTTTCACTGTGATCCCAATATTCCACGTTTTCCACTGTGATCTCAATCTTCCACATTTTTCACTGCAATCCAAATACTCCGCATTTTCCACTGCAATCCCAAACCCTCATAATTTTCGTCAACCTAAAACCGCCTAAAACTGAACTCCTCCGGAGCCGCTCGCTCATCGTGACACCAGCAATGAAGCAAAACACCAAATAACCCAAAGAATGGAGAATTCCCAAGTTTTACTCACAGTAGACGTCCACCGGATGATTTGATGGGGGAGAGCCGAGGCGTTCTCGGCCTTGCAGTAGTACCGCCCCCCTGGTGCCTTGGATGTTGGAGCCGAAGGGTCTGTTGAACACGCTCGGTCTTGGAATCTGTCCGAGGCACTTCCCGCTGTTTTCGTCCACCTGATCTGAGCAAAGCACCGGAAAAGAGCGTTACCCGAGGGCTGGAGGAGGGAGGAGAGGGAGATTTCCAGGATTTCTCCGACCAAACCGAGAACCGCGGCAGTCAGGAGTTCCCGGTGGAGCGCTCGGGGGAACTCTCCAGAGCTTAAGAGCTCACATAAAAAATATAGAAAAATTTCATTGTATAAATATATAAATATAAAATATACAATATATAAAATATATAAATATAATACATATATATAAAATATAAATATATAATATGTAAGTATATAATATATAAATAACTATATTTTTATTTTTCCTTGCAATCTCACCATTCTACATTTTTCACTCCAATCCCAATACCCTATATTTTTCACTCCAATCCCAATATCCATATTTCCCTGCATCCCAATACTCTATATTTTTCACCACAATCCCAGCACTCCGTATTTTTCACCACAATCCCAATACTCCACGTTTTTCCCTGCAATCCCACCACTCCATATTTTTCACTCCAATCCCAATACTCCGTGCTTTTCACCGCAACTCAACATTCCATTTTTTCACTGTGATACATATGTATAAAAATACAAATAATATAAATATATAAATATATATATATATTTTCCCTGCAATCCCACCACTCCATATTATCCCCACAATCCCAATACTCCACATTTTTCAACACAATTCCAATACCACATTTTTCAGTCCAATCCCAATACTCCACATTTTTCACTGTGATCCCAACACTCCTAGTTTTCACTCCAATTCCAATACTCCATATTTCCCTGCAATCCCAATGCTCCACATTTTTCACTACAATCCCAACACTCCACATTTTTCACTGCACTCCCAACACTCCACATTTTTCACTGCAATCACAGTACTCCATATTTTTCAACACAATCCCAATACTCCACATTTTTCACTACAATCCCAATACTCCATATTTTTCACTGCAACCCAACATTCCATATTTTTCAGTGTGATACATAGTATAAAAATATAAATATATAAAATATATAAATAATATAGTTTTTTCACTGCAATCCCACCACTCCATAGTTTTCCCCACAATCCAATACCCCATATTTTTCACCGCAACTCAACATTCCATATTTTACACTGTGATATATGTATAAAAATATAAATATATAAATATATAATTATATAAATAAATATAAAATATATATTTTTCCCTGCAATCCCACACTCCATATTTTCCACACAATCCCAATACTTCCTACGTTTCACTGCAATCCAACATTCCACATTTTTTACTCCAATCCCAAAACTCATATTTTTCACTCCAATTCCAATACTCCACATTTTTCACTCCAATCCCAATACTCCATATTTTCACCACAACCCAACATTCCATATTTTTCACCACAACCCAACATTCCATATTTTTCACCACAACCCAACATTCCATATTTTCACTGTGATATATACATAGAAATATAGAAATATAGAAATATTTATATAAATATATAAATAAATATTTTTTTTTCCCTGCAATCCCACCACTCCATATTTTTCGCCACAATCCCAATACTCCATGTTTTTCAACACAATCCCAATGCTTCCTACTTTTCACTGCAATCCAATACTCCATATTTTTCACTCCAATCTCAACACTCCGTATTTTTCACTCCAATCCCAATTATCCATATTTCCACCACAATCCCAAAACTCCGTATTTTTTGCCACAATCCCAAACCCCATATTTTTCACCACAATCCCAATACTTCCTACTTTTCACCGCAATCCCAATGCTCCACATTTTCCCTGCAATCCCACCACTCCATATTTTTCACCACAGTCCCAACATCCCATATTTTTCCCCACAATCCCAATACTTCTGACCTTTCCCTGCAATCCCAATACTCCATATTTTTCACTCCGATCCCAACATTCCATATTTTCACTGTGAGATATGTATATATATATATAAAATATAAATAAATGTATATAATATTTTCTCTGCAATCCCACTGCTCCATATTTTTATCACAATCCCAACACTCCATTTTTCAACACAATCCCAATGCTTCCTACTTTTCCCTGCAATCCCAATGCTCCACATTTTTCACTCCAATCCCAACATTCCATATTTTTCACTGTGAGATATATGCATATAAACCTGGGTCGGGGCCTCTCCACTCTCCCAGCCAGGAATTCCTTCCTTAAAAACCGGGAATTCTGTCCTGACTGGAAGAGATTCGCTGCAGGCCACTGATAGACAACTGGGACGAAAACATCACTTCCTATTTATTTCACATGGTAACACCTGAAATTGGGCTTGAAAACAGAATTCCCAGAGAAGCTGTGGCTGCCCCTGGATCCCTGGAAGTGTCCAAGACCAGGTTGGAGCAACCTGGCACAGTGGAAGGTGTCCCTGCCCATGGAAAGTGGTGGAATGGGATGATCTTTAAGATCCCTTCCAACCCAAACCATTCTGGGATTCCATGATTTCTTCACATCCTTTACATCTTCTCTATTAAATCCAAACAGACTTTCCACAGGATTTCAAGTCCCAGAATTACTGGTGAAGGAATTCCTGGTTGGACAATCCTCAGAGCCACAGTTCCCAGCCCTGGGATGGGGAATATCCATGATATGGGTATTCCCAATTATGGGAATCCATCAAGGGTGGAGCCCCTCTGCTCTGGAGTCAGGCTGGGAGAGCTGTGGGGGTTCCCCTGGAGAAGAGAAGGCTCCAGGGAGAGCTGAGAGCCCCTTGCAGGGCCTAAAGGGGCTCCAGGAGAGCTGGAGAGGGACTGGGGACAAGGGATGGAGGGACAGGACACAGGGAATGGCTTCCCACTGCCAGAGGGACAACTGGTGTCCTGCTGATCCCACACCCCCTCACACTCGAGCAGCCTGGCAGGGAAAAGCACAATTTTTTCCCTCCTCTAACTACAGGCAGCCAGTGACCGAACTGTGAACCGGCAGGACGTGAGAAATCCTGCAGTCTGTGCCAGAGATCACAAGAAATGCTATTTTCCCCTTATTGCTGTAACACATCGGGGGGAAAAAAAAAACAAAATAACTTCCTTTTCTATTCTCCAGCAGAGGAAAATTGTGGTTATTAATTAAGAGAAAAAGCAGCATTAATACCACGAAGCTACAAGGAACCAGTCCTGCAGGAATTCTCAGGGCTTTTTTCAGCGAGGTCAGAGCAGTGCTTGGGTCTGGGGGTGACTCGAAAATGGGAGTTAAAATAAATTTATAGAGTCAGAGAATAAGGCTCAAACGTGATCAACAGGAGAAAAACTGGATCTAAGCTGACACTATTCCTTCACTTCTGAGCTTCCTGAACTTCTGCCAGGATGGATGATTCAATCCTGTGTTTACCAGGTCATGGAATCCTGAGAAGGTTTGGTGGGAAGGGACCTTAAGCCCATCCATTGCCACCAAAAAGTTGATTTTTGATGTATAAGAGGAAAATAACAAATCAGGAATTTCACATTGTCTCCACCCCGAATTCATTTAATCTCCCCTGCATTAAATCTAAAGTCAAAGTCTGGTCTAAAATTGGCTGGACCCCAGAAATGTGTTGAAGAGCTGACAAAGGATGAAGAAAAGCCCCAGGACTCATCAAAATAACAGAAATATGAATAGAATTCAGGATCAGCTCAGCAAACGTGGGATGTTGAAGGATAGGAGATCTGGAGGAGGTGTAAACCCATTTGACCCTAAAAACATTTATTAGCCCAAATTTTGCCGGTACAACCTTTCAAACCCCACTTTTACCCCAAATTTGGGGATGTCACCAACCCTAGAACCCAGAAGTGATCCTCACCCAGTTTGGGGTGGGATGTGGAAGAGATGGAGATCTGTGGGGGTGTAAACCCCAAACTGACCCTAAAAACCTTTTATTAGCCCAAGTTTTGCTGGCACACCTGTCAGGTTCATAAAACATACCCAGTCTTACCCAAATTTGGGGATGTCACCTCTGGAACCCAGAAGTGATGCCTTCACCCAGTCGGAGTGGAAGATATGAGGATCTGAGGAGGTGAACCCCCAACTGACCCCTAAAAAACCATTTATTAGCCCCAAATTTTGCCGGTACAACCTTTCAAACCCCACTTTTACCCAAATTTGGGGGTGTCACCAACCCTTGGAACCCAGAAGTGATGCCTTCACCTAGTTTGGGGTGTGATGTTGGAGGAGAGAGGGAGATTTGAGGATCACCAGCCAGCAGTGGGAAAGCAGAAGCCACCAGTTCCCACAACAACTCATCTCCCTGAGAGTAAAAAAAAAAGGCCTAAAAACGTGTTTCTGTCGTTAAACTCAGCCTGCCGAGTCTAAACAGAGAGAGGCAAAAGCCACTGTTGAACGGGATTTCCTGCTTGAAATTCGCTCTTCACAACAAAATCACAGTTCAAAGTGACAAAGCCATTGTGAAACCCAGGCAGGTTAAATTGAGGCTTTTTTTTTTCTCCTCTCATAACAATTTTTCCAGGGATTTCTGCTTCTCATTGTCTCTGTCTTTCCCATTTCGCTCTCCCGTGGGAGAACAAGAGTACTGAGGAGAAACATCATCATAAAACACGCCCAAATGCTGTCAGGGGCTGACACCAACTCATCTGATCAAGGCAGAGGGAAATGTTCTCCTCAAGTGTTTTAGGAACCAAATTCTGGCTACACTTCCTGCTACAAATCCTTAGGGAGGGATTTTTGGGGGCAGAAATGCAGATTTTAGGCTGAGTGACGAGTGTCATAAATAAAGGTGGCTGCGAGTGAGGGAACAAAAAGCAGCAAGAGCTGGGAATGGAACTGCAAAAGGAATGGATTTCTGGGGTGGAGCAGATCAGAAAGGAAATTAAACTTATTTTCCTTCTGTGTGAAAAGTGAAAAAAAACCCAACAGTTTTGGTTGTAAAAGGTGGTTGTGCCTTGTCCGATCAGGGAATCATTTAGGTTGGAAAAGCCCTCGGAGATCATCGAGTCCAACCCAGCACTGCCAAGGCCACCACTGCCCCGTGTCCCCAAGTGCCACATCCATAGGCTTGGAAATCCCTCCAGGGATGGGACTCCACCCTGTGCCAGGCTGGACAACCTTTCCATGGAGATATTTTCCCTCATATCCAATCTAAACCTCCCAAAATCAGGGAGTCCCTGAGGCTGGAAAGGCCCTCCCAGCCCATGGATCCCCCTGTGCCCGATGCCCCCCTTGTCCCCAGCCCAGAGCACTGAGTGCCACGGCCAGGCCTTCCTGGGACACCTCCAGGGCTGGGCACTCCAAACCTCCCTGGGCAGCCCCTGCCAAGGCCTCACCACCCTTTCCAGGGAGAAATTCCTCCTCCTGTCCCACCTGAGCCTCCCCTGGCACAGCTGGAGGCCGTTTCCTCTCCTCCTGTCCCTTGTTCCCTGGGAGCAGAGCCTGACCCCTCCTAGCTCCAACTCCTTCCAGGGAATTTTAGGGATCCAGAAGGTCCCCCCTGAGCCTCCTTTGCTCCAGGCTGAGCCCCCCCAGCTCCCTCAGCCCCTCCTGCTGCTCCAGCCCCTTCCCAGCTCTGTTCCCTCCCTGGACGCTCCAGCCCCTCCATGTCTTTCTTTGTGAGGTTCCCCAAACTACCCAAGCACAGTCTCCAGAGACTCCAGTGCCAAGTTTCACCCATCCCTAATTCTTTGCTCCACCAGGAGCACACTCAGCACCACCACCTTCCTCAGCCTCTCCCAACCTTCCCACCCTCGCTGTGCCCTCCTGCACTAACCCCATTTTTGGCTTCACCAAATAAATCCACCATCAGAAAACCCTAGTTTTTTAAAGGGCTCTTTTCTCACCCCCTCATCCTCTGCAAACACCCCAGGATTATTGATTTCCTGCCCTGCAGCAGCAGCTCTTCGCTTAAACCTGCTCCCTTTTAAAAACTTCATAAAACATAATCCACAAAATCACATTGTCCTTCAGACACCTCCAAGAGCAGAGCTGGTGCCTGGAGAGAATCTGGGGAAATCCTTAAATATTGGGAGATGATGGTCATTTATGTTCCCATCAGACCTTTAGTGGTGTTTCCACCAGCACCTCCCTCTGGGATGAAGATGAACCCCCATTTTTTCCATATTAAACCCTAAATCTCAGTCATCCATCAACACCAGCTCTGCTTTCTCTTCCTTCCCCAGGAAGGAATTCCACCCAACACTCTCACTGAGCCCAAACAAGAGTGAGACCTTAGTGGTGTTTCCACCACCACCTCCCTCTGAGATTGGAGGTGAACCCCCACCTCATTCCCAGGTATTCCTCCAAATCAACCCTAAATCCAATAACATCAGCTGACTTCCTCTTCCTTCCCCAGGAACCAACACTCACACACCCGGAATTCCACAGGAACTAGCGTGGAATTCCACCCAATGCTCTCACTGAGCCCAAATGGGGTGAGACCTTACTGGCATTTCTACCAGCACATCCCTCTAAGACTGAAGATGACCTCCACTTCATTCCAAATTAAACTCTAATCTCAGTGATCCATAAATCAGCTCTGCTCCATTTTCCTTCCATGGAACCAACACTCTCACCTGGAATTCCACCCACACTCCCACTGACCCAAAACAAGAGTGAGACCTTATTGACATTTCCATCAGCACATCCCTCTGGACTGAACCCCCACCTCATTTCCAGCTGTCCTTCCAAATTGTCCTTCAGACACCTCCAACTGCAGAGTTTGGTGCAGAGAGAATCTGGGAAAATCCCTAAATATTGGGAGCCGATGGGCATCAAGCTCTGCCTTTATGTTCCCATCAGACCTTAGTGGTGTTTTCCACCAGCACCTCCCTCTGGGATTGGAGGTGAACCCCCACCTCATTCCCAGGCATTTCTCCAAATTTAAACGCTAAATCCAGAACATCAGCTGACTTCCTCTTCCTTCCCCAGGAACCAACACTCGCAAACCTGGAATTCCACAGGAACTAGTGTGGAATTCCCCAATGCTCTCACTGAGCCCAAAATGAGTTGAGACTTTACTGGCATTTGTACCAGCACCTCCTCTGGGATAGAAGATGACTCCCAGTTTTTCCACATTAAACCCTAATCTCAGTGATCCAATAAATCAGCTCTGCTTCATCTGCCTTCCACAGGAAGGAATTCCACCCAACATTCTCATTGAGCTCAAAACGAGGGCGAGACCTTAGTGTGTTTCCACCAGCACACCTCCCTCTGGGATTGGAGGTGAACCCCCACCTCATTCCCAGGCATTTCTCCAAATCAAACCCTAAATCTCAGTGATCTAATAAATCAGCTCTGCTTCATCTTCCTTCCCCAGGAACCAGCTCTCACACACGGAATTCCACCCAACACTGAGCCCAAAATGAGGGTGAGAGCCTGAGACTGAACTTGTTTGAGCTGTGGTGACAAAGAAAGGAGGTGACATTTGGTTTCCCTTGGAAGGTGGGAGAACTGGGAAGGGGAGAGCAGGGAAAAAAAAAAGGGAGAAGAGAGGAAATCTTGATGAGGGGAGTTGGCAGCTCAGCTGAGGATGAAAACAGCAACGAGGGCCCAGGCAAGAGCAGCAGCTGCTGAGAACAAGGCACAGGCACTCCATCAAAACCAGGATTCCTTGGAAAAGGTTTTCTTACAAATCAAAATCAAAGCAACTGACTGGAATTATCGCCCTGCAGGTTTTTTGTGTTTGGTTTTTCTTGCAAAAGAACCTCCTTCCCTTTCAAATTGCAACGTGTGATTGTGTTTGTGGGGTCACGGATCGGTGACGAACGAACGACCTGAAGTTCAAGGCCCGAATTCCTTCCAAAAAAAAAAGAGAATATTCCTTTGTGGGAATTAAATCCGTCCCTATCTGGTTACCGCAGTCGCCAGATACAACCTTTTCATCAGGCAATTCCAAAATATCAGAGGGAAGAGTGAGCAAATCCTGACTCTACACTCCAGGTGCTGGCTGGGAGACAGGACAAGCTCAGTCAGGATGGAAATTCCCGAGTTTTGCTTCAAAATGCAATTCCAGACGCCAAAACCACCTCTGTTGCTCTGTTGTTTGTTTTTTTTTTACTCTGTAAACTTATTTTCTCCTTTCAGAGGATGAAGAATTGGCCAAGTCTCCTTGAGCAGTGAAAAGGTTTAAAACAATATTAAACAACCTTGGGAAAGGACCAAATCTCTCCTGGCCTGCACCTGGAACAGTTTAAAAGGTTCTGGCAATTCCTTCAGCCAGGGCAAAGAAACTGGGCAGGTGTTTGGATCCCGCTGACTCTGAGATGGCAGCTTGGTTCCAATTCAGAGCCGACAAGAAGGAAAAACTCTGCAAACTCAGGGATCACAAATAGCATCATTCATGTCTTGTTGAGCTCTCCTGGCACACCTTTAAATGACTCCCACGAGTGCCAAGGAACAGGATCTGGGAACGGTTCCCACAGATCGAGAGGAATGCAAACAGACAAGGAGGGGGAAAAAAAAGAACCTGGTTGAGCTTGCAGCTAGAAATAAAACCAGGATTAAGGGAGGGATTAAAGACCTGTGAAGCCAAGGCTGAGGAAACCGTGGCAATGGAGCAACAAAGAACTGAGGTGATTTCCAAAGGGAAGCAAAGAGAGCTGGAAGGTAGGGATATTTAAAACTGGGCAGAGGGCAGGGTTAGATGGGATATTGGGAAGGAATTCCTGGGTGGGAGAGTACAGAGGACCTGGCCCAGGTTGGACAGAGAAGCTGTGTTGCCTCTGTATCCCTGGGAGTATCCAAGACCAGGTTGGAGCAACTTGGAACAGTGGAAGGTGTCCCTGCCCATGGCAGGGGGTGAAATGGGATGATCTTTAAAGTCCCCTCCAACCCAAACCATTCTGGAATTCCATGATTTCTTCACATCCTTTACATCTTCTCTATTAAATCCAGACAGACTTTTCACAGGATTTCAAGTCCCAGAATTACTGGTGAAGGAATTCCTGGTTGGACAATCCTCAGAGCCACAGTTTTACAGCCCTGGGAGGGGGAATATCCATCAAGGGTATTCCCATTAATGGGAATCCATCAAGGGGGGAGCCCTCTGCTCTAGAGCCAGGCTGGGAGAGCTGGGGGAGTTCCCCTGGAGAAGGGAAGGCTACACCTGGCTCCCCCTCCTGTCAGGGAGTTGCAGAGTGAGGAGGTCTCCCCTGAGCCTCCTCTTCTCCAGGCTGAGCCCCCCCAGCTCCCTCAGCCTCTCCTCCCAGCACTTGTGCTCCAGTCCCTTCCCAGCCTCGTTGCTCTCCTCTGCACCTGCTCCAGCTCCATGTCCTTCCTGAGCTGAGGGCCCAGACTGGACACAGCACTCCAGGGGTGGCCTCAGCAGCGCTGAGTCCAGGGCAGGAATCCTTCCCTGGCCCTGTTGGCCACCCTGTTCCTGAGCCAGGCCAGGATCCATTGGCCCTCTTGTCCCCCTGGGCACACTCTGGCTCCTGTTCAGCTCCCTGTCCATCCCCACTCCCAGCTCCCTTCCTGCCTGGCTGCTCTCCAGCCCCTCTGGCCCAGCCTGGAGCTGCCGGGGGTTGTTGTGGCCAAAGGGCAGGACCCGGCCCTTGGCCTGCTTGAACCTCATCCCCTTGGAATCAGCCCATGGATCCAGCTCTCCAATGATGGGGAGTGGCACTGGATGGGCTTTAAGGTCCCTTCCAACCCCAAACCATTCCCACCATTCTATACGTTGGACAAATCTCTTCCCAACTCCACCATTCCCATTCCGTCCCCATCTGGTGGCTCCTGGAATTTTCAGCCTGCAAGGGTTTTATTTATTTTTTATTGTGATTTTCCTTTCTTTGCCTGTCGTGCAACTTCCCTTGATTTTGCAGGAGGGTTTTTTTTTCCTTAATTAGGTATTTACCTCGTTAACATAATTGTCTTCAATTGCATAATTACTGTTCATATATGTAATCATTGGAACATGTAATTACACCTAATTACACCATTAAAACGTGCAAGTCATAAATATCTTATCATTTTGATTGATAGACAGCCAGGGAGGGGGGAAGGGAAAAATATCTGCCCTGTTATTTTTATCTCCTGGATCATGAAATCTGTGGGATGAAGAGGATTAAACTGTAATTAATTATAAGGACCTATCAAAATTATACCAAGGTTTTACCTTTGCAAGCAGGGGTAGAACGAGTGACAGCACTCAAAATTAAGGGGCAAAAATTAAGGGACAAAAATCAAAGGGAAAAATTGAAGGGCACAAATCAAGGGGCACAAATCAGGGGCACAAATCAAGGGGCACAAATCAAGGGGCAAAAATTAAGAGGCAAAAATCAAGGGGAAAAAATTAGGGGGCAAAAATAAGGGGCACAAATCAAGAGGGAAAATTAAGGGGCAAAAATTAAGAGGGAAAATTAAGGGGCACAAATTAAAGGTCACAAATCACAAGGAAAAAATTAAAGGGCAAAAATTAAGGGGCAAAAATCAAGGGGAAAAAAATCAAGGGCAAAATTAAGGGGAAAAATTAAGGGGCACAAATTAAGGGGCAAAAATTAAGGGGCAAAAATTAAGGGGCACTAATCAAGAGGGAAAATGAAGGGGCACAAATTAAGGGGCATAAATCAAGGGGTACAAATTAAGTGGCAAAATTGAGGGGCATAATTCAAGAGGGAAAAATGAAAGGACAAAAATCAAGGAGCATAAATTAATGGGTACAAATAAGGGGTAAAATTAATGGGTAAAATAAGGGGCACAAATCAAGGGGCACAAATCAAGGGGCACAGATTAAGGGGCAAAAATTAAGGGGCACAAATTAAGGGTCAAAGATTAAGGGGCACAGATTAAGGGGCACAACTCAAGAGGGAAAACTTAAAGGGTAAAAATTAAGGGGAAAAAGTAAGGGGCACAAATTAAGGGGTACAAATAAGGGACAAAATAAAGGAGTAAAATAAGGGGCAAAATTAAGGGGCACAAATCAAGGGGGAAAATTAAGGGGCACAAATTAAGGGACAAAAATAAAGGGCAAAAATCAAGAGGGAAAAAAGGGGGCACAAATTAAGGGGCAAAAAAAAGGAGCAAAATTAAGGAGCAAAAATTAAGGAGCAAAAATCAAGGGATGTGGAGTTTATTGCAGCAGCTGTGCTGGGTGTCCTGTAATTCAGCACCAGACAAATACCTGGAGCACAGCAAAAATTAGGACAATTGGGTCTTGTTTTTAATTACTTTGGCTGGGAAGGGAAATATTTACACAGGGATTAAAGAGTTTAGTTTACTTAAAGTTCAGCTTCTGCTCTTCAGGTGCAGATATTAGTTTATCAATTAAAAAACAAACCAACAAGTAAATGGCTAAGCTGTCTCCAAAATGTGGGAAGAGTTGGAAGGGGAAGTCTAATACTACTACATAAAAGAGGTCTCAGGATTAAATCTGAATAATATGAGAAGAAGAAGCAGAAAAAGTAGGAGAAGAAGCAGCAGGGAAAGAAGAAAAAAAGGGAAGAAAAGAAGGGGAGGGAAGAAAGAAGGGGAAGAAAAAGAAGGGGAAGAAAGGAGAAAAGAAGAAGAGAAAGGAGAGGAAGAAGAAGGAGAAGAAAAGGGAGAAGAAAAGGGAGAAGAAAAAGGAGAAGAGAAAAAGGAGAAGAAAAAGGAGGAAAAAGAGGAAGGAAAAGAATGACAAAAGGAGAAGAAAAAAAAAAAAAAAAAGAAGAAAAAAAGAAGGAAAAGAAGGATTAAGAAGAAGGAAATGAAGAAGGAAGAGAAGAAAAAGGGGAAGAAAGAAAAAGAAGGAAAGGAAGAAGGAAAGGAAGAAAAAAGGAAGAAGGAAAGAAGAAGGAAAGAAGAAGGAAGAAGCAGAAGGAAAAGAAAATCATTATAATAGAATTATATATATAACATCTATTTATATAATTTTATATAAGTATATTCTATAATAATTACTGTGTATTATATTAATAATATCAATAGTAAAAATATATTCTCTCAGGAATAAACCAAGGAATAAAACTGAATTATGGAGCATCCTCCAGCCAAAGGAATATGTTTTTCCAGGCTGGGAAGCTCAGTGGGAGCATCCACAGAAAAAGTGCACAGGTGGATGGAAGCAAAAAGTCAACCCAAATTCCCAAAACAGCCACTTCCAGCTGCCAGGGGCTGAAGGAACTTAATCCATGATGGGACATTATCCATGGAAATGGAGAATAAATCCCAAGGGAGTAGGAGGGGGTCGTTGTCCTGACATAGGACAAACAACCCAATTTCTTCAAACTGTCACCACCAGACACCTGGGAGGGACAAGGGTTTGGAAGCAGCATTTCCACCCTGAAATTCCTTAAAACTTCAGGGCCTGAAGCTCTGTGATGCCTTCATGGGCTCAGAGAATCCCAGAATGGTTTGGGTTGAAAGGGATTTTAAGGATCATCCCATCCCAACCCCTGCCATGGGCAGGGCACACCTTCCACCAGCTCAGGTTGCTCCAGCCTGGCCTGGACACTTCCAGGGATCCAGGGGCAGCCAAAGATTCTCGGAATTCTAGTCCAGCCCTCCCCACCTCCCAGCCAGGAATTCCTTCCCAATATCCCATCTAAATCTATTCTTTTCCCAGCTTAAAGCCATTCCCTGTGTCCTGTCCCTGCATCCCTGGTCCCCAGTCCCTCTCCAGTTCTCCTGGAGCCCTTTAGGCACGGGAAGGGGCTCTCAGCTCTCCCCAGAGAATTCCCTTCTCAGGGGAACCCCTCCAGCTCTCCCAGCCTGGCTCCAGCCCTTGATGGATTCCCATTAATGGGAATATCCATTATATGGATATTTACAGCCCATCCCAGGGCTGTAAGCTGTGGCTCTGAGGTTTGTCCAACCAGGAATTCCTTCATCAATAATTCTGGGACTTGAAATCCTGTGAAAAGTCTGTCGGGATTTAATAGAGAAGATGTAAAGGATGTGAAGAAATCATGGAATCCCAGAATGGTTTGGGTTGAAGGGATAGTAAAGATCATCCCATTCCACCCCTGCCATGGGCAGGGACACCTTCCACTGTGCCACGTTGCTCCAACCTGGCCTTGGACACTTCCAGGGATCCAGGGGTAGCCACAGCTTCTCTGGGCAACTAGGCCAGGGCCTCTCTACCCTCCCCAGCCAGGAATTCCTTCCCAATATCCCATCTAAACTCTTTGAAGCCATTCCCCCTTGATCTGCTCCATCCCTTGTCCCCAGAGTCCCTCCTCCAGCTCTCCTGGAGCCCACTTTAGGCCCTGCAAGGGGCTCTCAGCTCTCCCTGGAGCCTTCTCTTCTCAGGTGAACTCCCCCAGCTCTCCCAGCTGCCGGGTTCCAGAGCAGAAGGGCTCCAGCCCTGGGAGCATCTTGAGGCCTCCTCTGGACTCTCTCCAGCAGCTCCACATCCTTGAGGTGTTCCTTCTTCCCAGCCCTCCATAGCCACCAGCACGTTCTCCTTCAGCTCCCCAGTAGCTAGATTGCAGAAGCTGCGGTTTCCAGGTTACCAAATCATCCCTTTGCTCATCAGATCCATCCTTTTTCAGCCCATGAGACCTCCCACAACAGCCTGGTTCCAAAACCCACCCACCTTCCCAGCTTGGGAGGCTGGAGCATTCCCAGGGATCAGAAAACTCATGGAAAAACAGCTCCTCCTGCACCAACCCAGAGCTGCTTCTCCAGCCTTCCAACCAACCCTCCAAGGGCCACCAGGAAGACAATTATGTGAACGAGGTAAATACCTAATTAAGGATTAAAAAAAACCTGGTGCAAAATCAGGGAAGTTGCACGACAGGCAAAGAAAGGAAAATCACCATAAAAATTAAATAAAACCCTTTTCAGGCTGAAAATTCCAGGAGCCACCAGGAAATGGGAGTGGTTTGGGAAGGTGGAGTTGGGAAGAGATTTGTCCAACCAGTACAGAATGATGGGAATAGTTTGGGGATTGGAAGGGATCTTAAGGTCAATCCAGTGCCACTCCCCATCATGGGCTGCTTCTCCAGGAGGTGAATAAGGAAAATCAAAGGTGACAAGAGAGGATAAAAGCCAAATTCAGCCATGAGACCTCCCAGCAACAGCCCTGGTTCCAAACCCACCCACCTCCCCGGGCTTGGGAGGCCGGAGCGTTCCCAGGGATCGGAGCTCCTGGAAAAAAAGCTCCTCCTGCACCAGCCCAGAGCTGCTCTCCAGCCTTCCAACCAACCCTCCAAGGGCCACCAGGAAAAGGGAAATCAAAGGTGACAAGAGAAAGACCAAACCCAAAGAGTGCAGGGGATGGTTTGGGAGGGAGAGAAGGGAGCAAAACCACACAAACCATTCCCAGGACAAGGACCAGGTTTCAGCCCAACCTGAGGCTGGTCCTGTTTCCCTTCCAGAACGGGACAGTCCTGCTGGGGCCACTGGGAATTCTATGGGGGGGGATTCTGGCAGCTTTGGAGCTCCCCAGGGCTCAGGAGGGTCAAAGCCCCCAGGGGGGTGTGATTTGCAGCTCCCCAGGGCTCTCTCTGCTCTCCTTTGAGGGGGTTGAGGCTTTGGCAAGTCTGGGCTCGATATTCCCAACTCCAGAGTGGGACTCCAACACCCACCTGACTCGCCCTGGTGCTGCATTCCCAGCTTGGATTGAGGTGATCTCCTTCTCCAGCACTTCCAAAGCCTTTTTGGAACCCTGCAAACACGTTCCTGGTGGAGAGGCAGCAGCCCCCTGGAGCCAGGAGAGCTGGGAGGAGGGGACTGGGCCAATCATTCCCAATAAAACCATGGAGGAGTTTAATTTCTTGATCAGCGGAAATCATGGAATCACAGAATGGGTTGGAAGGAATTAAAAGTCATCTAGTTCCAATCTATTCATGAGCAGGGACAACCTTTCCCTAGATCAGGGATCCCAGCCTGGCCTTGGATGCTTCCAGGGATCCAGGGGCAGCCACAGCTTCTCTGGGAATTCTGTTCCAGCCCCTCCCCACCCTCTCAGCCAGGAATTCCTTCCTCATATCCAACCTACACTTATTCCCTGTCAGTCCTAAGCCATTCTCTCTGCCCTGTAACTCCTGGCAACAATGAGGCACCTCCACCAACAGACACAGGTAAAATGTTTAAAACACCTTATAAAACACCTGCACTGTTTGAAATGTTCCACCTTCATCACTCCCTGTGATCAGTGGAGCCTCCCTTAATTCTGCAGATCTCCCCTTATTAAGGTGTGCAAAGAAAGAATTAACATTTCCTGGCACTCCCCTCCCTTTAAAACCTAAAAAAACAACCCCAAAAAACCAAAACCCACCCCTTGTGCTGTTTGCTTTGATGGGCTGAGACACGAAAGGCTCCTCTGAGATAAATTTTCTCTTTTAATTGATAAGAATTCTTATGAATTCTTGTTTGTGGGGAGACGGGGGGTCCCTACACAGGAGCAGCTGTTTTTTCCCTGCCACGTCCCCGCTGCCATAATTGGAGCCTTGTTCAAGGCAAATTGATGCTGATTCCAGCTGACACTCCTCAGTTCAGGGGGAAGACTTTCCAAATGCTCACTGAACACCTGACAAAATCCAGCCTGACTCATGACTAAATTAGCCTGTATTTTAGGCTGGAAAAAAAAAAACCTGCCTAAGTGTTTGACTCAATAAAGCTCACATTTAGCTCGGGAGGGTGTTTTCCATCCTCCTGCAGCACTAAAAAGCAAGCTGTGATTAAGCTTTACACGCTGGTTTTTTGCTGCTCTGAGCAGCTTTATTGGATGTTTTCTTCCCCCCAGAGCACCTGAATTCACCCCTCGGAGGGCTCTGCAGTGCTCCCAACCCTCCCCCTGCTCTGTCTGAGTGTTAAACGTGACAAAAGACCTGGGACAGGAATCAAATCACCCACGGTCGAAAGACAATGGGAGGAAAACTCCCGGAGTTTGCACCGGGGTCTTTGGGAAGAAGACACCTCAGGACGTGCTCCAAGTCAGGATGCCAGCACTGCTTTGTGTGGAGAAGAGAATTTAAACCCTCAAGACCCCAATTAAGAGGACAACTGGTTTTTGCCAAACAATCTTCTACTAAAAAAAAAAAAATCTCTTCACTAAACAATTGGTTTTTACTAAACAATTGTTGTCCTTAATTTGTTTTTCCTCCTCTTCTCCCAAACACTCCCCCAAGACCTCACATTAAAATACAATATTGCTGATTTTAACACCAAACCAGCCACCAAAAAATCAAAATCATCAACTTTTCAGCTGTTGTTGCTCTTCTTCTGCAACCCCCCCCAGTATCCAACCAAATCCTGGACAAATCCCCCCACGTGGATCCCGTTCCCTGGATCTCAATCACTTTGGGGAAGATGGAACCAACTGGTAGAGATGATGGGCAGAAGGACATGGTGGGCAGATGGAAGTGTGGTGGGCACAGGGAAGGTGTGGTGGGCAGAGGGAAGCTGTGGTGGGCACAGGAGAGGCATGGTGGCCACAAGAAGCTCTGGTGGGCACAGGGAAGGTGTGGTGGGTACAGGGAAGGGATGGGGGGCACAGGAGAGGCATGGTGGGCACAGGAAGCTCTGGTGGGCACAGGAAGCTCTGGTGGGCACAGGGAAGTGTGGTGGGCACAGGGAAGGGATGGGGGGCACAGGAGAGGCATGGTGGGCACAGGGAGCTCTGGTGGGCACAGGGAATGGATGGGGGGCACAGGGAAGGGATGAGGGGCACAGGGAATGGATGTGGCAGAGGGAAGTGTGGTGTAGAGAGGGAAGGGGTGGTGGGCAGAGGGAAGGTGGGATGAACAGAGGGAAGCCCTGGTGGGCACAGGTAAGGCGTGGTGGGCACAAGGAAGGGATGTGGGCACAGGGAAGGGATGGTGGGCACAGGGAAGGGATGTGGGCAGAGGGAAGGGATGTGGGCAGAGGCAAGTGTGGTGTAGAGAGAAGTGGTGAAGGGAAGAGGGATTTGGTGGGCACAGGGAAGGTGTGAGAGGCACAGGCAAGTGGTGGTGGGCACAGGGAAGGGGTGCTTGGCAGAGGAAAGCTGTGGTGGGCATAAGGAATTGTTTGAGCACAGGAAGGGTGTGGTGGGCACAGGAGAGGCATGGGGGCACAGGAGAAGCATGGGGGGCATGAGGAATTGTTTGAGCACAGGGAAGGCATGGTGGGCACAGGGAAGCTGTTGTGGGCACAGGGAAGTGTGGTGGGCACAAGGAATTGTTTGAGCACAGGGAAGGCGTGGTGGGCACAGGGAAGGCGTGGTGGGCACAGGGAAGGAATGGTGGGCACGAGGAATTGTTTGACCACAGGGCAGGTGTGGTGGGCACAGGGAAGGGATGGTGGGCACAGGAGAGGCATGGGGGCACAGGAAGCTCTGGTGGGCACAGGGAAGGTGTGGTGGGCACAGGGAAGGTGTGGTGGGTATAGGAATGGATGGGGTCACAGGGAAGGGATGGGGGCACAGGAGAGGCATGGTGGGCACAGGAAGCTCTGGTGGGCACAGGGAAGGGATGGGGGCACAGGGAAGGGATGAGGGGTACAGGGAATGGATGTGGGCAGAGGGAAGCGTGGTGTAGAGAGGGAAGGGGTGGTGGGCAGAGGGAAGGTGATGAACAGAGGGAAGCCCTGGTGGGCACAGGGAAGCTCTGGTGGGCACAGGGAAGCTCTGGTGGGCACAGGGAAGGCGCAGCAGGCACAGGGAAGGTATGGTGAGCACAGGGAAGGGATGGTGAGCAGAAGGTAGGCACAGTTGGCACAGGGCAGGCGTGGTGGGCACAGGGCAGGCGTGGTGGGCACAGGGCAGGCGCGGGCTCACCTGTGGCCGGGGTGGCCGGTGACCAGGCAGGTGAGCTCCAGGGTCTCTCCCTCGCGGATGGTGTAGACCCGCTCGGAGTATCGCTCCTCCTCGATGTTACAGGCCAGCCCCGAGTGCACGATCCTCACCGTGGGGGGGCTGGGGACACACACACAAGGAGAAGCCACGTCAGCAACGCTCCTCAACAACCCCGGGACCACCCCCGGACCACCCCCTGCACGGAGGGGCTGCACAGAACCCCAGACTCAACCAGGCTGGGAAAGACCTCCAAGATCATCCAGTCCAACCCATGACACAAACTCGCTGTGTCACCGGGCCCATGGCACTGATGCCACATCCAGTCTGTCCTTAAACACCTCCAGGGATGGAGAATCCACACCCTCCCCGGGGCAGCCCATTCCAATGGCTGAGCACCCTCTCCGGAAAGATTTCTTCCCAATGTCCAACCTGACCCTCCCCTGGTGCAGCTCGAGGCTGAGCCCTCTTGTCCTGCTGCTGGTTCCTGGGAGAAGAGCCCGACTCCACCTCACCACCAACTTCCTTTCCTCACACAGATCCCCCTCCTCTGCCGTCCTGAGCACGTACACGGAATCCCAGGATTGGAGATTGGAAGGGACCCCCAAGGACCATCCAGTCCAACCCTGGCCCTGCCAGGACACCCCAACACCCCCCCCTGTCCCTCAGATCGTTGTCCAAACCCTCCTGGAGCTCTGGCAGCCTTGGGGCCGTGCCCACTGCCCTGGGGAGCCTGGGCAGTGCCAAACACACCCTCTGGGGGAAGAACCTTGTCCTGAGAGCCAACCTGACCCTCCCTGCACAGCTCCACCCTTCCCTGGGTGCTGTCCCTGGTCCCCCAGAGCGAGCTCAGTCCCTACCTCTCCTCTGCCCCTCCCCAGGAATTTGGAACTGCCATGACTCTCCCCTCAGTCCCTGTGCCCTCAGCTGCTCCTAATCCAGGAGATTCCATGACCTCAGCCCAAAATCTGTCTGAAGGCTTCTCATGCCCTTCCCCTCGAGGCCCCTTCACCCTCATCTTCGTCACCCTCCTCTGGATGCTCTTTAATGACTTAAATCTTTCCCTGCTCTCATTAATCCCTCACAGTCCCCTCAACCAAACCCTTCCCAACACCCTTTCTTTTTGTTTCCATTTCCAATGTGAACTCTGCATTATTGTCTTCTTTTTTTTTAATTATACATCGTTCCCAAACGTATTATCACGCTCGTTATGCAAATGAAAAGACTTAATTAAAGCAGGGAAATTAAGCAGGAGAAACAGTGGCACTGATCTGTTTCCTTTCAAAGAAAGGAGATCAAAAGCCGTTACTGTCAGCGGGATCAGGATTTGGACCAGAGGTTAAATTCAGGCAGAAACTTTAATTTTCTTGATATACGACCCGTAGTACAGGAATTTACACAACTCTACGTGGTGTACATTAAAAAAAAACCACAATGCTGCTGTTAAAACCACCAGATAAATTACAGCTCCACTCCACGAGCCTCCAAAGCACGTTCCTGGCGCTACAATTTTATTTCTGAAGCGTGAAATCCGCGAGTATTAAAATTTTCAGGGAGGGGATCGATGGGAGAAGGGAGTTGATTTACAGTCCGCTGCCAAATAAAATCACACAAGCTAAACAGGAGATAAAATATCATTCTGGGGGATATGAAAGACCTGGAATTTCACCCTCTCTGCTCATGGGGTGATGTTCCTCTGTAAGTGGAGATACCTTAAAATCTTATTCAACTTAATTCAACTCTTAAATCCCAACTAGAGCTGAGCCCAGCAGGACTTAAAGTCACCAAATTCCCTGTCCCATTCCCCATAGAGGAGCCTGATGCTTCCACAGGAGAAGGAAGATGATTTACAGTCCTGCTGCCAAAGAAAATCACACAAACCAAAAAGCACAGGAGATAAAATGTAATTTTGGGGGATATTAAAGACCTGGGGTTTCACCCTCTCTGCTCATGGGGTGATGTTCCTGTGCAAGTGGAGATGCCTTAAAATCTTAATTCAACTTAATTCAACTCTTAAATCCCAATTAGAGCTGAGCCCAGCAGGACTGAAAGTCACCAAATTCCCTGTCCCATTCCCCAAGGAGGAGCCTGATGCTGCTGGGAGGTGGGAGAAGGGAGTTGATTTACAGTCCTGCTGCCAAAGAAAATCACACAAACCAAAAAGCACAGGAGATAAAATGTCATTTTGGGGGATATTAAAGACCTGGAATTTTACCCTCTCTGCTCATGGTGTGATGTTCCTGTGCAAGTGGAGATGCCTTAAAATCTTAATTCAACTTAATTCAACTCTTAAATCCCAATTAGAGCTGAGCCCAGCAGGACTTGAAGTCACCAAATTCCCTGTTCCATTCCCCATGGAGGAGCCTGATGCTGCTGAGAGAAGGGAGAAGGAGTTGATTTACAGACCTGCTGCCAAAGAAAATCACACAAACTAAAAAGCACAGGAGATAAAATGTCATTTTGGGGGATATTAAAGACCTGGGGTTTCACCCTCTCTGCTCCTGGGGTGATGTTCCTGTTCAGTGCAAGTGGAGATGCCTTAAAATCCTAATCCAACCCTTAAATCCCAAGCAGGGAGCAGAACTAGAGCTGAGCCCAGCAGGACTCTGCCAACACCCACACAGAATTCCCAGGCTCTGGCATCCCTGGAGACCCCCCAGCACCATTCCATTCCTGGTCCAACCCCCCCACGGCTCCCAGATGACACAATCAATGATTCCCAATGCCTGGGATCAATAAAAACTCACCAATAATTCCACTTTCTGCCCCTGACCTCCCAGAGCCTGGAGAAAACGAGTCTTGAGCAAAGGATGGCGTCAGGTCAAGGAAAAGCAGCAGGAAAAAAGGAATTCTTTCAGGCTGGAATGACTCAGCCTGACATCCCCAGGTACCTTGCACTGCCCTGCCTGTCTCAGACTTCCATATTTAGCTCATTTTTCCATGTGCTTGGCCTGGGTAAATCCCTTCTGAGAGAAATGGAGGTTTCCTCCACAGGAACATGGAATGGTTGGGCTTGGAAGGGACCTTGAAGATCATCTCATCACAAGCCAACACCTCCCAGGTTGCTCCAAGCCCCATCCAGCCTGGCCTTGGACACTTCCAGGGATCCAGGGGTAGCCACAGCTCCTCTGGGAATTCTATTCCAGGGCCTCTCCACCCTCCCAGACAGCAATTCCTTCCCAATATCCCATCTAATGGACTCTCCAGTCAGTGAAGTATCAGCAAAGTGTAAAATTGGGGGTTCTCTTGTTCCAAAATGCAGCTGCTGACAGCTCTGATTCCAAAATGCACCATTTGCAAGAGAAAGAACCACAAAAAACCAGCAAGTCAAGGGCAGAATTTGGATAATTTGTGTATTTGGGATTTCCTGGGGAGTTCTGAGATTTAAATCAGGGAATTATCAGTGGTTGGTCTCTCCCATGTGTTGCTTTATAAAGTATTTGTTTAATGGCACTGTAAGTTCTGGGTTTGATCCATAAAGAATCCTGGAGTGATTTGGGTTGGAAGGGATTTAAATTCCATCCCATTCCACCCCCTGCCATGGGCAGGGACACCTTCCACCAGATCAGGGATCCCAACCTGGCCTTGGACACTTCCAGGGATCCAGGGGCAGCCACAGCTTCTCTGGGAATTCTATTCCAGGGCCTCCCCACTCTCCCAGCCAGGAATTCCTTCCCAACATTCTACCTAAATCTCCTCTTTTCCAGTTTAAATCCATTCCCTGTGTCCTGTCCCTCCATCCCTTGTCCCCAGTCCCTCTCCAGCTCTCCTGGAGCCCCTTTAGGCCCTGCAAGGGGCTCTCAGCTCTCCCTGGAGCCTTCTCTTCTCCAGGGGAACCCCCCCAGCTCTCCCAGCCTGGCTCCAGAGGGGCTCCACCCTTGGAGCATCTCCATGGCTTCCTCTGGACTCGCTCCAGCAGCTCCACGTCCTTCTGCTGTTGCTCCCCAGAGCTGGAGGCAGCTCTGCAGGTGGGATCTCCTGGGTTTTCCGGGAGAACACCCTTCCAACTGTATCCACAGCAATGGGAATGATTCCTTATTATCCTCCTCAGTTTGAAGCCATCGCTGCAGCAAAGGTTCCAGTGAGCTCTGCCCTTCCAGCCACCACCTCCTGAGTTCCAAACCTCCAAAAGCTTTCCCTCTCCCTGCTCTTTGTCAGGAGATTTAATCCCAGATGATCCCAGGGGCAAGATCAACACATTCCTTCTCCCACAAGTTTTGCAAGGCCAAAAAACCCCCCCCCAAAATTGCTCCCAGGCATCAATTATTCCAAATACAACACAATGCTGAGGTCTTGGAGCAACCTGGCATAGGGGGAAGTGTCCCTGCCCGTGGACACTGGATGGGATTTAAGGTCTCTTCCAACCCAAACTATTCTGGGATTTCCTTGTACATAGATCCAAGCTGTTCTTCCCCTGGAGCTCCTGCAAGGACAAGGATGTCCTTGGTTCCGTGTCCTCCCCACGTGTCACATTCTGACCTTAAAAGAATCTGTTCATTCTTTATTATTATTATTTTTATTTTCTAAGTAGAACAGCAGCTCTAACTCTTGACATACTGGTCTTTCCCTGTGCTGGGAATGCTGCTCCCTCTCCACACTCCTTGGGAATTCAACATCCTGGGCCATGGAAGGTGATGGTTCTGAACCATCATCTCCCACACCACAAATCCCCCAAAATCCTGGAGCAGAGCCACGGAGCAGAAAGGTCAAAGAGGGTTCAGCACAGCTCAACAGCCTTCAGATGAAATCAGAAGAGTCAGCAACATTATTCCAACATCCTTTAAATCCATATTTCATTAATATTACATTTTCCTTCAGCTTGTATTCATCTAACTCCAAATTCCAGCTGAAGTGTCCTTCCTTTCGGTGTCTGGGCCACTGTTCCACATCCATTAGGTTTGGGAAGGTAACAGAGAACAGGAAAAAACAACCCCCCAGGGGAATTATTATGGCCAAAGAAAACACTGGTTTAAAAGGAGATTAAATGGGTAAAAGCAAATGAGAAATATTCTTATTTCTTTGAAGTTTTAAACTCTGACGGTTAAGAAGACACTGTGCAGTTATGAAATGTCACCTCCCTCCCTCTCCTGCAGGAATTACAGCTCCTTCTGCCTCCAGGGATTTCATAAAATAATAAAAAATAATAATATACAGTGAGCTTTGATTTGGTTTGGGACATTTGAGAGGGATTTGTCCAGGAAACACTCCAGGAAGGAATCCAGCCTGGTAGGGGAAACACTGGAAAGGGAAAGGGGAAGGGAAGGTTTGGGAAGGTTAGGGAAGGAAAGGGAAAGGGAAAAGGGAAAGGGGAAAGGGAAAGGGAAAGGGAAAGGGAAAGGGAAAGGGAAAGGGAAAGGGAAAGGGAAAGGGAAAGGGAAAGGGAAAAGGAAAAGGGAGAAAGGGAGGAAGGGAAAGGAAAAGGGAGGAAGGGAAAGGAAAAGGAAAGGAATTTTTTGATTGTTAGGGTGGGGAGGCCTGGAAAAGAATTCCCAGAGAAGCTGTGGCTGCCCCTGGATCCCTTGAAGTGTCCAAGGCCAGGTTGGATGGTGCTTGGAGCAATCTGGGATGGTAGAAAGTTTCCCAAAGTAGACACCAAAATTGATACAAAAAAAAAAAAAAAAAAGACCGTACATCCCATTTTTTTCCCACTTTTCCCCATCGTTCTTTGCTGTTGAGGTTTTATTGGGAGGAAGCACCCCTGGGATTGGTGAAGTATCAGCAAAGTGTAAAATTGGGGTTTCTCTTGTTCCAAAATGCACGCTGCTGACAGCTCTGATTCCAAAATGCACCATTTGCAAAGAGAAAAAACCACCAAAACCAGCAAGTCAAGGGCAGATTTTGATAATTTGTGTATTTGGGATTTCCTGGGGAGTTCTGGGATTCAAATCAGGGAATTATCTGGGGTTGGTCCCTTCCCACGTGTTGCTTTATAAAGTATTTGCTTTAATGGCACTGTAAGTTCTGGGTTTGGTCCATAAAGAGTCCTGGAGTGATTTGGGTTGGAAGGGATTTAAATTTCATCCCATTCCACCCCCTGCCATGGGCAGGGACACCTTCCACTAGATCAGGGATCCCAACCCGGCCTTGGACACTTCCAGGGATCCAGGGACAGCCACAGCTTCTCTGGGAATTCTTTTCCAGGACCTCCCCACCCTCCCATCCAGGAATTCCTTCTCAATATCCCACCTAAATCTCCCCTTTCCAGCTCAAAGCCATTCCCTGTGTCCCATCCCTCCATCCCTTGTCCCAAGTCCCTCCCCAGGTAATTCCATTTGGGAGTCCCTGTGACACCAAGGCTCTAGTTCCCTACAAAAGTGGGAGAAGGGAATATTCCTGAAAACACTGGAACTCGATTTCCCCTTTGCTCTGACAATTCAACCCCTCCCAACTTCCTTTTCATTTAATTTATTTTATTTATCCTTAATTTTTTAGCTTTAATTTATCCTTAAATGTTTCTTCTGCTTTCTTTAGCAGCACATGGATGAGTGAGGAAGCAAAGCTGAGCTCCTCAGAGGTGAACTGAAAAGACCCACACGAGGCAGAGAAGACCCAAAAATATCCCGTTGAAATTCCAGCCTCTCCTAATCATGGAATTGTTTAGGTTGGAAAAGCCCTCTGAGATCACAGAGTCCAACCATCCCCCAGCACCAGCAAGGCCACCACTGAGCCACGTCCCCAAGTGCCACATCCTCTTTAAATCCACCATTCCATGAGGGAATCTTCCCTCATATCCAACCTGACCCTCCCCTGGCACAACCTGAGGCCGTTTCCTTGCCCATCCCTTGTTTCTTGGGAGAAAAAACCAATCCCACCTGGCTCCCCCCTCCTGTCAGGGAGCTGCAGAGAGCAAAGGACATCCCCAAAATCCCCTTTTTCCAGCTGGACACACATTCCTTGTGCTGCCTCTGCCTCTTCCTCCCTCAGCTGAGCCCGAGATGTCCCTGCAAGAGCATCTCCTCTGGAAAAAAAGGGCTCCCAGCACATCCCCCATCCTGGGTCACCACCGTGTGTCCCCACCAAGGCAAGGAATTAAGGAATCATTTCCTCTCTTCCCTGGCAGGAATTTATTTCCTGACTTAACTCTTGCTCTTTCTTTCACCCGGCGAGAAATCACTTAATTCAATTTGAGGGCACGAGCTGCTCTTTTTTCCTGTTCTCTGATAACAAGATTTATGGATTTTGCCTGGATTTATGGATTTTTAACTCTCCCAAAAGGAATCTGAGGGCAATGTGGGTACCCTCACTTCAATCAGCAGCACACACGGGATGTACCTCGTAGCAAAAGTCTCTCTCTTGATCTTGGAAATAAAAATTGAATCGCCTGGAATATCAGCACTGAGAAAACATCCCTCTGGGATGGGATTTCCAGGCAGGAATTCTGAGGAGGGGGCAAGTTTAGGGGTTTTTTTCAGTCTGTTTTTAAAGTGGGTCCTGGTTGGAAGTGATAAAAAAAGTCATGGAGAGGCAGAGCCTTGAAATTCTTGACAGCCTTAAACTGGGAATTTTCTGGTTTTCGGTGCTTAAATAGCGGCCTCTGAGATTGGTGCTCCCAAATTTCCCAGCCCCTTCACCCAGCACGCTCAGGGAATGACACTGGTTCATTCACAACACCCTTACAAACCACAAATAGGACATTTCCCAGCGTTTTCCCACCAATCCGGGGGGGAATTTTAGAGATGAGAGTAAAGGGAACCCTTCCTACACGACACCTCCCTCCCCGAGAGAGCTCTTGGAGCAGTTTTGCAACCCACAGACTGCAAGGCAGTGGGTTCAAGGGATCTTCTAAAATAAGAAAAAGAATATGATCTACAAAGGGAGGGTTTAATTGAAGCGACACTTTGTTGTTCCTGGCACCACCAACCAGCTGCTGGTGCCAGACCCTGTTCCAACACCATTCCAGGCTGGCAGTAAACACGTCTCACTTGTTTGGCTGCTCAAATATATTCAAATACTCAAATAGAGCAGTAAATAATTTGAATTTCCCCCCCAACTAAGATGGCAGAGCTCAAAAAAAAAAAAAAGCGCTCAAAAATCGCCTCTTCCAAAGGAATCCTGAGTTCTGAACCACCTGATGTAAAATGTCTTTCAGAGGTGGATTTTTAACCCAGGAAATGCTGGGCCCAAAGTTCATGATGAGGGGCACTGAGAGGATGGATCCATCCCTAAGGAAAGGGGACATGGATAGAGAGAGAGAGAGGATGGGAGGGAACAGCCTCAAGTTGTGCCAGAGGAGATTTAGATGGGATATTGGGAAGGAATTCCTGGCTGGGAGGGTGGGGAGGCCTTGGAAAAGAATTCCCAGAGAAGCTGTGGCTGCCCCTGGATCTCTGGAAGTGTCCAAGGCCAGGTTGGAGCAACCTGGGCTAGTGGAAGGTTTACCAAAGTAGACACCAAAATAGATATAAAAAAAAAAAAAAAGGCCTTACATCCCATTTTTCCCACTTTTTCCCCATCATTCTTTGCTCCTGAGGTTTTATTGGGAAAAGCAGCCTGGGATTGTTTTCCATTGGCACAGGGGCTTCAGCTCTGAGTTTGATCACCCTCACACCTTCGTGATGAAGAGGGACTTTCACCAGGAACTGGAGTGACAGGACAATGGGAATGGCTTCAAACTGCCAGAGGGCAGGGATAGATGGGATATTGAGAAGGGATTCCTTGCTGGGAGGGTGGGGAGCAGCTGGGATGGAATTCACAGAGAAGCTGTGGCTGCCCCTGGATCCCTGGAAGTGTCCAAGGCCAGGTTGGAGCAACCGGGGCTGGTAGAAGGTGTCTCTGCCCATGGCTTGAAAAGTCCTCTAAAATCATCTTCTAAGACCCCAGCACTGTCAAGGCCACCAGTGCCCCATGTCCCCAAGTGCCACATCCACAGGGCTTGGAAATCCCTCCAGGAATGGGGACTCCAAACCTCCCTGGGCAGCCCCTGACAAGGCCTCACCACCCTTTCCAGGAGGAAATTCCTCCTCCTGTCCCACCTGAGCCTCCCCTGGCACAGCTGGAGGCCGTTCCCTCTCCTCCTGTCCCTTGTTCCCTGGGAGCAGAGCCCAACCCCCCCGGCTCCCCTCTCCTGTCAGGGGGTTGCAGAGCCAGAAGGTCCCCCCTGAGCCTCCTTTGCTCCAGGCTGAGCCCCCCCAGCTCCCTCAGCTGCTCCTCATATATTTCCCTTCTCCTCAGTCCAGGTAAAAGCACTAAAAATACACTTTTTGACAGTGTCCCAAAGCAGGAGGAAGCGCCACAGGTGCCACAAAACCCCCACGATTGCCAACAACCAAGATCCCACCAGCCTCAAAAAAACCTTCTTCTCATTTGCCTCAGCAACAAAAACTCCCCTTAGTGCTGAACGTACTTCAGTTCAGTTTGCTGACTGAAAAAAAAAAAAAGCACAGTTTAATATTAAAGAGGAAATTTAAAATACAGAACCTTTACACGAATGCAAATGAATAATAAAAAAAAATTCCTCTTTATAGTGCTGAGCAAGAATAAACAGCTTTTTAAACAACAATTTGCAGTCCTTGTGGAGATGGCACAAATCTGGGACTAGCAAGAAAACAAACCTCCTTTCAGGGAGTAAAATGATTTCTTGAATTAAACCCGTGTTTCCTGTTCTTCAGTGTCTCACACCTTGTTCTCACGTCTTTGTTGGAAAACACTGGGTGTAGAAGGAACAGCTGAATGACTGGAATGTGTTCCATTTTTAAAGCTGGAAACACATTTACACCTGATTTTATGTATTCCAGGCTCTGTCAGAGCTTATTTATGGGAACTGGCTTGTTGGAATTATACAATGGTTATACAAGCATTCCAGGAACTGTCAGTCCCACCATCTATCCCTGCTTGGAAGAGCCACCAGGAATTGTCAGTCCCACCATCTATCCCTGCTTGGAAGAGCCACCAGGAATTGTCATAGACCCACCAGGAACTCACATCAGACCCATCACCTATCCCTGCTTGTAGGAGCCACCACGAATTGTCAGTCCCACCACCCAACCTGCTTGGAAGAGCCACCAGGAATTGTCATCAGACCCACCAGGAACTCACATCAGACCCATCACCTATCCCTGCTTGTAGGAGCCACCACGAATTGTCAGTCCCACCACCCAACCTGCTTGGAAGAGGCACAAGGAATTGCCATTAGACCCACCACCTATCCCTGCTTGGAAAAGCCACCAGGAATTGTCATCAGCCCCACAACCTATCCATGCTTGGAAGAGCCACCAGGAATTGTCTTCAGACCCACCAGGAATTGTCATCAGGCCCACCACTGATCCCTGCTTGGAAGAGCCAACAGGAATTGTCATCAGCCCCACCCCCTATCCATGCTTGGAAGAGACACCAGGAATTGTCTTCAGACCCACCAGGAATTGTCAGTCCCACCACTGATCCCTGCTTGGAAAAAACACCAGGAATTGTCATCAGACCCACCAGGAATTGTCATCAGTCCCACCAGCTATCCCTGTTTGGAAGAGCCACCAGGAATTGTCATCAGACCCACCAGGAATTGTCATCAGTCCCACCAGAAATTGTCATCAGTCCTACCACCTATCCCTGCTTGGAAGAACCACCAGGAATTGTCATCAGACCCACCAGGGATTGTCAGTCCCGCCATCTATCCCTGATTGGAAAAGCCACCAGGAATTGTCAGTCCTACCCCCTATCCCTGCCTGGAAGAGCCATCAGGAATTGTCATCAGTCCCATCACCCAACCTGATCTTCCAGGAATTAAGGAGACGTTTGGAACAGCCCAATTTCCAGTGGCTCATCCCCTGGGAGATGCTCCAAGCTCTTCCCAAAGAATTTCCAACATCCATCAGTCAATCCCCGCCCTCTTTCCTTTGGATTCATGGATGTCTCCCAGGAGAGGAGCTCCCATGGCAGTATTTCTCCTGGAAGCACCGTTAGGACACTCCTTGTTGTCCAACTATTGGAAATGGAAACAATTCCACGAGACCTGAGCTGAGCAATTCCGGAGCCTCCTCCGTCCCCCAAACCCTGTCGATATTAATTAAGATTTGGATTGACACAGAGTCCAGCAGAAAGAGGAATCACCTCCCCACGGATCTCACTTCTTGGGAAGCCAAATACTGATGTGCTGCTGAACACTCGACTCAGCTCCGGAGCCCAGTCCCCCCTCAGCACTTCCCTGATTTATCTGAAGAGGCGTCAATGAGTGATCAACAAATCAATAAAAATTAATGACCAAAATTATGAAGCTCCCACCTGGCTCCTCAGCCAACGCTGTCGTTGTGTGTTGTTGTTCAGATGATTTACCAGTCCCTTTGCAGGGGCTGATGACACCTCCAATCCAATTAACAGGCTGCAATTAGCCATTAACTTTCATTACAGGTCTTTTTTTCTTTTGGCCTGTTCCAGGGCTGAGGGGGGAGTGGATCTCACTTCTCCTCACCCAAAATTAACCACCTGAGCTCTGGGGACACCACACAGGTCCAGCAGCAGAGGTGTCACATCCCATCCCTGCCCCCGAGGCACATGGAAAACCAACGTTATTTCTGGGCGGAGAATTAATTCCCAAATCCTGGGAGGGGTCTCCTCCTTATCAGGATTTTCTTCTGATGAGAAAAAAATAAAGACTTTTTTTTTGTTCTTCGCCTGAGGTCGTGCTGGATGTCTGATCTCTACAGCCTTGGAGCATTTCCCACTGGAAATTGGGCTGTTCCAAACATCTCCTTCACTCCTGGTAGCTCCTTCCAGCAGGACTGGGTGGTGGGGCTGACAATTCCTGGTGACTCTTCCAAGCAGGGATAGGTGGTGGAAATGACAATTCCTGGTGGGTCTGATGACAATTCCTGGTGACTCTTCCAAGCAGGGATAAGTAGTGGGACTGACAATTCCTGGTGGATCTTCCAAGCAGGGATAAGGGGTGAGACTGACAATTCCTGGTGGCTCTTCCAAGCAGGGATAGGTGGTGGGGCTGATGACAATTCCTGGTGGGCCTGATGACAATTCCTGGTGGCTCTTCCAAGCAGGGATAGGTGGTGGGACTGACAGTTCCTGGTGGGTCTGATGACAATTCCTGGTGGTTCTTCCAAGCAGGGATAGGTGGTGGGACTGACAATTCCTGGTGTCTCTTCCAAGCAGGGATAGGTGGTGGGTCTCATGACAATTCCTGGTGTGTCTGATGACAATTCCTGGTGGGTCTGATGACAATTCCTGGTGGTTCTTCCAAGCAGGGATAGGTGGTGGCACTGATGACAATTCCTGGTGGGACTGATGACAATTCCAGGTGGTTCTTCCAAGCAGAGATAGATGATGGGTCTGATGACAATTCCTGGTAGCTCTTCCAAGCAGGGATAGGTTGTGGGATTGACAATTCTTGGTGTGTCTGATGACAATTCCTGGTGGCTCTTCCAAGCAGGGATAGGTGGTGGGACTGACAATTCCTTAGACAGAGCAAAGCACTCAAACCTTCCAGGGGTGGCTTTGCTAAGGGAAAAAAAATCCAAATATCTGCTACACACGTTCAGCCAGTGCTGTTTCTTCTCTCTGCAAATATTTGCAGTTGCTCTGACAACAAGCTGAGGTGCAGAACACACCAAAACAGAGACAGAGACAGGACACAGGTCACAAAAGGGCTTCTGAGGACAGGCTGAGCCAGAGGAGGACTCAGCAGTCCAGAAATCAAAGCCAGGAGCCACTCCAAGTCCTAAATCCCTGACAAGGAGCTAAGGAAGAGGAGGAAGCAAATGGGGATCCTCCTGCCATCATATCTTGGCTGCACCTCAGCCCTTCCCTGTGGATCCAGTTGCCTGGTCAGGTAAGACTAAAATTTCCCCTCATCCCTCCCCTTGGAAACAAATCCATCCAACAGCACCAAAAATAAGGAAAAGGAATGCCACAAGGAAACAGAAAAAATCAAAATCAACTTCCTAAAATTTTCTCTCTTCAGCACAGAGTTATTAAGGTTGGAAAAGATCATCAAGTCCATCAACCAGCACCACCACTGGGTTCACCACTAAACCACATCCCCAAGTGCCACATCCATGGGTTTTCTGAGCAATTCCAGGCATGGGGACTCCAAACCTCCCTGGGCAGCCCCTGACAAGGCCTCACCACCCTTTCCAGGGAGAAATTCCTCCTCATGTCCCACCTGAGCCTCTCCTGGTGCATTTTAAAGCTGTTCCCTCTCCTCCTGTCCCTTGTTCCCTGGGAGCAGAGCTCGACCCCGCCTCAGCTCCGACCTCTTTCCAGGGAATTTTAGGGATCCAGAAGGTCCCCCTGAGCCTCTTTTTCTCCAGGCTGAGCCCCCCCAGCTCCCTCAGCCCCTCCTGCTGCTCCAGCCCCTTCCCAGCTCCTTCTAAAAAGCAGAAGTTTTAAATTGACTTTTAAATCCAAAACACGATTAACCTTCTGATTTGTTGGATTGTTGATTTCTTTTCATTCCCTTCAGGAATCCCATCAAGATGTTGTTTTGTTGGGGTTTTTTTCCCCATTTTTAATTGGAACTAAAAACATTTCCAACAGATGAGTAATGAGGAAGAGGCACCTGCCTGCCTGGATTTTTGTGTAGCCACTGAGGCCCAGAAATACAGTGACAAAAAGGCCCCTCTGAGGACACCAGAATAAAGTTTGGGACCTCTTCAGACCTCAACCCTGGTCACTGGTCTTCCCAGCAAAATACAGAAGACATCCCTTTGTATTTTCATATCAGCACAGAAATTATCACCAGGAAATATTAAGAAAAACATTCTTCCCTGGGAGGGTGGGAAAGCCCTGGAAAAGAATTCCCAGAGAAGCTGTGGCTGCCCCTGGATCCCTGGAAGTGTCCAAGGCCAGGTTGGAGCAACCTGGGCTGGTGGAAGGTGTCCCTGCCCGTGGTTTTAATGCCACTCGAATGGGTTTTAATGTCCTTTCCAACCCAAACCTTTCCATGATTCTATAAAATAATCTGCAGAGTCATTTCTCTCTGAAGCAGGTTCTGGTGACATTCACAATTCCAATCACACCTCCCTCCTTAAATCCATCACAAAGTGTTTTTCCATGGGAACAAGGCCATGACCTGCTGAGTTTAAAAGGTTTTTTTACACATCTCCCCCAGGCAAAGCAATAAACTCCTGGTTGCAGATTCGACCGGGCAGGGCAAGAACTTCACAGGAGAAACACGAAACCACAGCAGATTAAACCTCTAAAGCTGAGCTTTGGGGACCTGATCCTGAGCTGGAGCAAATCCAGCAGCATCCAAGCAACTTCCATAGCAATGCTTGGATTGCCAGCCACCCATCCTGCCCTTCTGCTGATCCCAGAAAACAAAATGCTCCAGAAATGACAGGAAAATGAAAAAGGATGGGAAGAAGATCCTTCAAACCCATGAGATTATTAGCTTTAAACACACTCCTAATTAGTGTATCATAAGCTGGCCTTAATACATTTCTCTGTCAGATCATATGGACTGTTGGAATTTGAAATTAACTGGAAGTGCTAAAGATAGCCCCCAATAATGAAAATATTCACATCTGCTTTCAAATGGCCTTTAATCAAAATAAAGACCATGAGAAATTCTTCTTGCAACCTCAAAAAAATAAAATAAAATAAAATAAAATAAAATATAGCCACCTAATATCCTCCTTCTTATCTAGGCCTCAAAGTGATTGACAGTTTTCAATTAGAGCTGATTTCCTAAGTGTCTGTTTAATGTTAAAAACAAGCTCCAAAAGAGGCTTAACATCCCACCAGACCTTCTCCTGAGCAGTCCATCTGCTCAGAGGGGGAAAAACAGAGGTTTAAGCTCTTGCTGAAGGAACACTGAAGGCTTTGATCAAACTATATTAAAGTGCAGGGGGAAAATAAGGCATCAAAAGCAGCATTAAATCCCCTCCGTGAGTTGCCAGTAATTCCCTCTGGGGTGGAATTGTGGTGGGACATCCCAGGACTGCCCTGGCTGGGCCAAAGTTGTGGGGTTTAGGCCCAGGAATTAGGAGGGGGGTGATAAAACACTGGCACAGGTTGCCTGGAGTGTGACTAAAGGGGCTCCAGGAGAGCTGGAGAGGGACTGGGGACAAGGGATGGAGGGACAGGACACAGGGAATGGCTTTAAGGTGGAAAAGGGGAGATTTAGGTGGGATCTTGGGAAGGAATTCCTGGTTGGGAGGGTGGGGAGGGGCTGGGATGGAATTCCCAGAGAAGCTGTGGCTGCCCCTGGATCCCTGGAAGTGTCCAAGGCCAGGTTGGAGCAATCTGGGATCATGGAAGGTGTCCCTGCTCGTGGCAGAGGGGTGGGATGAGATGATCTTTAAGGTCCTTTCCAACCCAAACCATTCCATGAGTCTGTTTGACCTTCTGGATGTAGCCAAGGAGACAGGAGTGTAAAGGGTCAGGAAGACACCTCAACAACATCTCTTGGAATAGTCCATGCTCACCTTGTCTAAAGCCCTGTATTTGATATAAAAGTAGCTCAAAATCCAGAATATTTTATTTCTTCCAGGAAATAAATTGGAACAAGTGTCTAAACGAGAAACTGCTGTAGAAACTCTGAGGATTTTACTCTTTTTACTGGTTTTGGGGTTGAACATTTTTGATCAGTCTCACTTTTAGATCATTTAAACCCAGCCTGGAATAAACCAGGGGGGCATTTTGGGCATCTCAGATAATTCCTTTTCCCTCAGCATCTCCCTCAGGTTGCCCAGAGAAGCTGTGGCTGCCCCTGGATCCCTGGAAATGTCCAAGGCCAGGTTGGAGCAAGCTGGGCTAGTGGAAGGCGTCCTCAAGGACTGGGAGCCTCCCTTTCCACCACGCTCTGCTCACTGAGTGAAGCTTAGGGGGAAATAATTATTAATTATTGGGAATTCCAACAAGACTCCAGCCAATAATAATGTCACAGTTCATTAGGAAAATCAACCCCACAAGGGCTCTGTGTGTTCATGACTCAAACATCCATAATACAACAATTATCAACACACAGGGCAGCAGGTCAGAAGTTCCTATGGATTTCACCGTGAACACATGGAAAAGCAAGTCTTGGATAAGGGAAGGAGCTGCTCATAACTCCCATTTGTCGGGATACAGGAGCTGAGCACAAATGGGAACGGATGAAATCATCATCTCCCAGTGCTGAAGGAGAAATTCTTCAAGGAGAAATTAATTCCCACAATTAATCCGCAAATAATTCCCGACCAACAAACTTGGGGTGACCCAAAGCTGGTGACAACCAACCAGCAAGCAGGAAAACACAGACGAGCAAGAGCAGCTCCAATAAACTTCAACAGGCTCTAGGACAGGTCAGTTATTGATTAAAGTTGTATATCACAGAATCCCAGAATTCCTGAGGTTGGAAAAGCCCTCCAAGGTCATGGAGTGCCCCCTGTGCCCGATGCCCACCTTGTCCCCCAGCCCAGAGCACTGAGTGCCACGGCCAGGCCTTCCTGGGACACCTCCAGAGAAGGACTCAGCAGTCAAGAAATCAAAGCCAGGAGCCACTTCAAGTCCTAAATCCCTGACAAGGAGCTAAGGAAGAGGAGGAAGCAAACAGGGGGATCCTCCTGGCATCACATCTTGGCTGCACCTCAGCCCTTCCCTACAGACCCAGGTGCCTGGTCAGGTAAGACCCAAAATTCCCCTCATCCCTCCCCTTGGAAACAGATCCATCCAAGAGCGAAAAAAATAAAGGAAAGGAATGGGAGAGGGAGAAAAAAAAAATCAAAATACACTTCCTAAAGTTTTCTCTCTTCAGCACAGAGTCATTGAGACTGGAAAAGATCATCAAGTCCATCAACCAGCACCACCACTGTGTTCAGCACTAACCCACGGCCCCAAGTGCCACATCCATGGGTTTTCTGAGCAATTCCAGGGCTGGGCACTCCAAACCTCCCTGGGCAGCCCCTGCCAAGGCCTCACCACCCTTTCCAGGCAGAAATTCCTCCTCCTGTCCCACCTGAGCCTCCCCTGGCACAGCTGGAGGCCGTTCCCTCTCCTCCTGTCCCTGTTCCCTGGGAGCAGAGCCCGACCCCCCCCAGCTCCCCCCTCCTGTCAGGGGGTTGCAGAGCCAGAAGGTCCCTCCTGAGCCTCCTTTGCTCCAGGCTGAGCCCCCCCAGCTCCCTCAGCTGCTGCTCCAGCCCCTTCCCAGCTCCCTTCCCTTCCCTGCACACGCTCCAGCCCCTCTGTGTCCTCCTTTCCAACCCAAATCATCCCGTGATCCCACAAAATTCCCTAAGGATGTCCATGACAAGCTTTCTACTCATTGCAGAAGGTCCTGAAATCCTGTGGCAATAATGGGGACAGGGCACAAGAGAGAAGCAGAGTTGAAGTTTAACCACTTAATTAATTATATGAGGTGTCTTCCTGCAATAAAAAAATTAGCACTTCACAAGAACCACTGTGGCCCCAAATTGCACATTATTGACCACGGGGTGTCCTGCAAAGACCTTTCCATGCTCCTTCCTCCTCAGTGCAGAGACCAGAGCTGCCAGGGAATGCCAGTTTTTCCTGAAGGATCATCCTCCTGCCTGGCACTGACACCCTTGGCTTGGCTCCTGCTTCCTTGGAGCCTCTCCCACTGGGGCTCCAGGTGACCCTAAATCACATTTGCTACTGTTGCCATCATGACAAGTTGAAATGGATTTTGTCACCCTCTCATTGTTCCACGGTAAAATTTACAGCTCTTTGCAGAAGAAAAAAAGAAAAGAAAAAGAAAAGAAAAAGAAAAGAAAAAGAAAAAGAAAAGAAAAAGAAAAGAAAAAGAAAAGGAAAGGAAAAGAAAAGGAAAGAAGAGAGAGAAGAGAAGAGAAGAGAAGAGAAGAGAAGAGAAGAGAAGAGAAGAGAAGAGAAGAGAAGAGAAGAGAAGAGAAGAGAAGAGAAGAGAAGAGAAGAGAAGAGAAGAGAAGAGAAGAGAAGAGAAGAGAAGAGAAGAGAAGAGAAGAGAAGAGAAGAGAAGAGAAGAGAAGAGAAGAGAAGAGAAGAGAAGGGTAAAAAAAATATTGAAGATGGCTGATTCTATTCCATTGGTAGGATAGAAGAGAAATGCTGTCCTGACTTTGATAAACTGTGATTCCTGAATTCTTATTTATTTTTTATTATTATTAATTGTTATTTATTATTTCTGATTTATTCTTATTTATAATACTATAAATAATATATTTGTATTATTTATAATAATTTTATTGTATAAAATTAAATAAATATATATTTATATTTTATATAGTAAATAAATATTTATAATTATTTATAATAATCTAAATAATAAATCTTTCTGATTTCTCCTTCCCCAAACTCTCATTTTCCAAGTGCAACTCCCACTCCAACCCCAAATCCAAGCCCTGCTGTGCCATTACTTGACTGAGTTTAATCCCACTTTAACACAATCCAAACAAAACCTGTCTGGGCACCCCCAGAAACCCTGGAGATAATTTCTCCTGGTGATAAAAAAAGAGAGGAGAACGTTCCCAACATATTACTGGAGTATAAATGCCAATTAATCACTGAGATGTTTGTTTGGATGCTCAGGAATATCACAGACAATTAATTTATGGGGAGGAATTAACGAGCCAGGAGCTCTGAGCATAAATCAGAAACGATTCCACTGATGTAAAACAACATTTCTTTTTGCTACAGAGGGACGTGATAAAGATTTGAACTATTAATTTTTAATGGATTATTTACCATTCCCAGGGCAATAACTTGTAACACCTGGAATTAGATTTGTTTGCAGCATCTGGGAGGGTGAATTAGAGAGCAGCAATTATTATTTAGAGGGGATAAAATATCTGTAACGAGCAATAATGTGACTCCAAAGTTAAGACAAGCCTAAAATTAGCCCCAGTGTTAGCAAGGAAGGCTCCTGTGTGCCAGCTTGTGCCCAGGGGCATGGAATCATGGAATTCTGGGGCAGTTCGGGTTGGAAGGGACCTTAAAAACCGTCTCATTTTTAAGGGACGTGGAAGGAAATTCAGGAATGTTGCTGAGGGAGTTAGAGAAGAAAAAGACTTGGGGTGTTATTCAGGGTGAGGGGAGCAGATCCCAAAATCCTGGAATGGTTTGGGTTGGAAGGGACCTCAAAGATCAGCCAGTCCCACCCCTGAGACACCTTCCACCATCCCAGGTTGTTCCAACCTGGCCTTGGACACTTCCAGGGATCCAGGGGCAGCCACAGCTTCTCTGGGAATTCCATCCCAGCCCCTCCTCGCCCTCTCAACCAGGAATTCCTTCCCAATATCCCACTCAAACCTTCTCTCAGTTTAAAACCATTTAAAGGCAACTTTTCCGGCTCCAACCTGCCCACAGTTCATTCCCAATCCTGGGCATCCCAGTTTGCTCCCAGCTCATCCCAGGGACACATTAACTGGGGAGGAACTCAGCCCCCTGCAGCCTCTGTCCCCCCCTCAGCACTAATTCCCACCAGCTAATTCCCATGGATTCCTCCTGCTCCCAAGCCCTTCAGCCTTTCCTTAGGTCAGGTTTTGCTGGAATGCAGGGATCACTTTGGAATTGGAGGGGTATTTAGTGCTGGGTCAAGCAGCTTCCAGTGATCCAAGCTCAGCATCCCGGGGAATTCAGCTTCGCCGTTAAACTTGTGACCTCCCGGGAGAAGGGAATGACACAGTCAGGTTTCCATGGCTGGGGATAATTATGGAATATTCTGAGCTGGAAGGGATCACAAGGACCATCCAGTCCAGAATATCCCAACAATCCCACCCTGTGCCCCAGAGGATCATCCAAACCCTCCTGGAGCTCTGGCAGCCTTGGGGCCGTGCCCACTGCCCTGGGGAGCCTGGGCAGTGCCAACCACCCTCTGGGGGAAGAACTGAAGTTACTCTTAAACTCAAATTACACCTGATAGAAATATTTGGATTCTCATTTGCTGTGGAGAGGAATCACAGACAACATCCAACAGCACGGAGAAGTTGTGGCTGCCCCATCCCTGGAAGTGTTTAAACAGGTTGGACGGGGCTTGGAGCCACCTGGGCTAGTGGAAGGTGTCCCTGCCCATGGCAGGGGGTGCAATGAGATGGGCTTTAAGGTGCCTTCCAACCCAAACCAGTCTGGGATTCCTCCTCCACCTGCCAAGGTGGGTGTTTTAGGAGCTCTCAATGCTGGGTTGGCTCCACAATCAACTTCCCAGAATCCCAGAACCTGCTGAGCTGGAAGGGACCCCCAAGGCCCATCCAGTCCAACCCTCAGCCCTGCACAGGAACATCCCCAAGAGTCCCCCCCTGTGCCCCAGAGGATCATCCAAACCCTCCTGGAGCTCTGGCAGCCTTGGGGCCGTGCCCACTGCCCTGGGGAGCCTGGGCAGTGCCAACCACCCTCTGGGGGAAGAGCCTTTCCCAAAATCCAGCCTAAACCTCCCCTGGCACAGCTCCAGTTGCTCCCTCAGCTCCTGTCCCTGCTCACCAGAGAGCAGAGATTGGAGCTGTCCCTGATCCACTGTTCATCTCCACTGCCCACACCTACAGTCCAACTTGGATTTTGTCTTCAAAAATCAGTATTTTCCAGAAAAAAACAGAACTTTATGAAGAAGTTATTAGTAACATTCAATAAGAAATAAAAGTGGAATGCCAGCAAAGCCAAAAGCAGATCTATGCAGAGACAACAGAGTAATTACAGAGCTGTTCCAAACAATGGATTTATGGAAATACTTTCATTCTGTGCTAAATAATGCAAATATGTTCATTTTCACACAGTGCTGTTCCACACCCCTGGCTGTGCAGCAGGAATAGTTACGTTTTTAATAGGAAAAGTTTCACTATTGGAAAATAAACCTAAATTAATATTGTTTTTTCCCCCTGATTTAGCAGATTTAAAGCCAGGAAAAAAAGAAGTGACAAAGAGTGACAAGGGGGGTGCAACGACAGAGTAGCTCCTGGGCTGGAGGCTGAGGCAGAGAATTCCACATCACACCCAGGAAAAGGGAGAGAAACTTAAAATAATGCCCAAGAGCTGGAATTTCGCCCAGGGAAAACAGTGGGGAACAATTCGGAGTCACAGAATTCCAGAAGGGGCTGGATGGGAAGGGACCTTAAAGACCATCTCATTCCATGGGCAGGGAAGTGGAATGAAACCTCATTTCATAAGGATCAGTGGGAGGAAATTCAGGAATGTCGCTGAGGGAGTGAGGAAAGGGAAATACTCAGGGGGTTATTTGGGATGAGGAGGAGCTGCAGGAACAAATGGGGAGCAGATCATGGAATGCTGGAATGGTCTGAGTTGGAAGGGATCTTAAGGATCATCCCATCCCATGCCATGGGCAGGGACACCTTCCACCAGCCCAGGTTGCTCCAACCTGCCCTTGGACACTTCCAGGGATCCAGGGACAGCCACAGCTTCTCTGGGAATTCTATTCCAGGGCCTCCCCACTCTCCCAGCCAGGAATTCCTTCCCAAACTCCCATCTCTCCCTGCCCTCTGGCAGTGGGAGGCCATTCCCTGTGTCCTGTCCCTCCATCCCTTGTCCACAGTCTCTCTCCATCTTTCCTGGAGATCCTTCAGGTCCTGGAAGGCCACAATTAGGTCACCCCAAAACTTCTCCTCTCCAGGCTGAACAATCCCAACTCTCCCAGCCTTTCCTCCCAGCAGAGCTGCTCCATCCTCTCATCATCTCCAGGGACTCTTCTGGACCCATCCCAGCAGATCTGTGTCCTTAGATATGTTCAGATCTCCATCCATCTCCACACCAGCTTCTCTGGGAATTCCAGTCCAGTTCTTCCCCACCCTCCCAGCCAGGAATTCCTTCCCAATCTCCCATCTCTCCCTGCCCTCTGGCAGTGGGAAGCCATTCCCTGTGTCCTGTCCCTCCATGCCTTGTCCCCAGTCCCTCTCCAGCTCTCCTGGAGCCCCTTCAGGCCCTGCAAGGGGCTCTCAGCTCTCCCTGGAGCCTTCTCTTCTCCAGGGGAACCCCCCCAGCTCTCCCAGCCTGGCTCCACCCTTGGAGCATCTCCGTGGCTCCCTCTGGATCTTTCCAGCAGCTCCACATCCCTGTGCTGTTGTTTCCCAGGGAACCTCTGCAGGTGGAACCACCACAAGTGGTTTTCCAGCCAGGCAGGGACACGGGAGGGAGCAGCTCTGAGGAAGAAAAGCTTTATCTCCCTTTTCCACCAGCACTTGGAGCAGCAGGGATTTACTTTGGAGAGCTCAGAGGCAATTCCAGCCCCACTCCAAAACCCTCCAAAACCTTATCTCTCTCCTGCTTTGGAGAACGAAAAAAAAACCCACAAAAAAAAACCCCAACCCACCCCAGCAGTTCTCGAAAGCGCAGTTCGGAACCAGAAATATTTCTGTATTTGTGCACAGATATGACCTCATGCTTTTTTTTTTCGTGTCTAAATGTATTTATAGACGTGCTCACAGTCAGGAAAATTCGCTGTTTCAGTGGTGAGGCACAGGCAGAAAATGGGGTTTTTTAAAGCAACAGAGTTTCAAGTGAAAATCAGGAGTGAGTTTAGACCTGATGATGGGCAGGGCAAAGCTAAATATTGACCACTTTTAGTTCCTCCAGAGATCAATACCTTAAATATCAGGCATTGCTGAAATTGCTCCTTTACTTAATAATACATATATATATATATATAAATTATAATTATATAATATAAATTATACAATATAATATATATTAGATATAATATAATTATATAATATAAATTATAATTATATATATCATTATAATTTATTTAAATATAAATAAATATAAAATAAATATAAATGCATATAAATATATATTTATAAATATATAAAATATATATAAATAAATATGAAATAAATATGTGTATATTTATAAATACATAAAATACATAAAGAAATATGAAACAAATATAAATGTATATTTATAAATATATAAAATATATATAGAAAAATATAAAACAAATATAAATATATATTTCTAAATATATAAAATACATAAATAAATATAAAACAAATACAAATGTATATTTATAAATACGTATAAAATATAAATAAATAGAAAATAACTATAAGTGTATATTTATAAATATGTATAAAATATAAATAGATAGAAAGTAACTATAAATGTATATTTATAAATATATATAATATATATAAAATATAAAATAACTATAAATGTATATTTGTAAATATATATAAAATATATAAGTAAGTATAACATAAATATGAATATATATTTATAAATATATATGATATATATATAAAATATAAAATGAATATGAATATAAATAAAATATATAAATAAAATATATAAATAAATATAACATAAATATGGATATATATATTTATTAATATACATTATAGATATATAAATCAATATAAAATAAATAAATATAAAATAAATAATTATAAATAAAATATAAATATTTAAATAAACATATAAAATAAAGAAGCACTAAGTATCCCAAGGGGAAAAAAAACACGTGGGGCCCTTCATGTTATTATTCAAACGACTCCACTAATACTCCTAAAGTGAGATAAATAACACCCTGGAGTTTACATTTTTAAAAAAATAGGGAAAAAAAAAAGGCTTTTAAATGGCTTTTAGCAGGGTTTCTGGGATTATCACTTGTCTGTTGTTCTGGCAGGTTGTTGCTGACAGTTCCTCCAGGGCTCCCAACCACCGATGGCAACCCAAAAGTACTTCTGGAAAAGATCAAATCTGGCTGCAAAACGACATTGGGGCTCCCTCAAACTTGCAGTTTCCCAGGGAGAAAAATTCCATTCATTTAAAAATTTGTCTTATTTTGCGCTGAAGAAACGTGTTCTTTAGAAAACACAGTGGCAAAAATAACATATGAGGAAAATATTGCTGATTATTTTTTCGCTCTTGCTGCTGTTTTTAAGTTCTTTTTCCTTCAAAACCGAGTCAAGGCTCTGTTTTAATTGATACTGAAATCATATTAAACCACTTCAGGCATTGAGAAAGGCTGCCCAGGCGCTGGAATCCCATCCCTGGAAGGAATTAAAAGCCCTGTGGATGTGGCACTCGGGGACATGGGGAAGGGTTGGACTTGATGATCTCAGAGGGCTTTTCCAACCTAAATGGTTCTGTGATTCCCTATTCATTTGCCATAATTCACGTGCTGTTTATAGACTACAAACACCCTGTAAAGTCCATGAAAATCCAGGAAAGTTCCAGGCCTGGGAATTCCTGGATGCCTGGAGCCAGAGCAAGGCGAGCTCGGGAGTTTTTACCTCCATCCCGTGTCCCAGCAATGAGAACGTGGGAGAGTTGCACAGTAATCAGTATAATTCCAATCTGGGGGGTATTATTCCCATTTTGTCTCTTAAGGAGAGAATCCCAGAATCCTTGAGGTTGGAAAAGCCCTCCAAGGTCATGGAATTCAACCTGTGCCCGATGCCCACCTTGTCCCCCAGCCCAGAGCACTGAGTGCCACGGCCAGGCCTTCCTGGGACACCTCCAGGGCTGGGCACTCCAAACCTCCCTGGGCAGCCCCTGCCAAGGCCTCACCACCCTTTCCACGATTAAATCCCTCCTGAGAAGGCAAAACTCCTCAGCAGCAGGTACAGAAAAGCACCACAAACACTTTGAGCCATTCCCATCCTGGCTCTATCCCATAATCCCACGTAATCCCCCTGGTATTTAAGCCCAGCACAAAAGAAGAAGGACTTGAGATTAGAAGTACCTGAGGCGAAATAACAACAGGGCCAGAAGCGGGTCAGATTTAATCTGTGGATTAAATGATTTTTCTCCCCAATCAACCACAAAACCCCATCTTTTCTAATCAGCATTTGGGAGGCACTAAAAGGGTAAACAAAAGAGTTGGGAGATTTCAGCTATTAATGCTCTTTTTTCAGGAGATTAGGGATGGTGGAAAATTAACAGCCTGTTATTTTGGATCCTCCCAGAGAGGGAGGAAAATAGTCCCTCTCTTTTCACAGCTCGTTTTCAGCTTTTAAAAGCTTCCAGGTTCGTGGTCCTGCATGGGAGAGGCAGAGATTTGGCAGGAGGAGGAGGAAAAACACCCAATTCTGGGGGATTTCAGAACCTTTCCTATTTAAATTTTGAGGGATCTCTAGTCCTTAAATCCTACGAGCCCACAATGGAGTTATGGAACAACCAGGATGTGCAGGAATAAGTGCATGTTGATACAATGAACTGCTGAATTTTGGGTTGATTAAACATCCTTCAGGCCTCAAAAATTAATTGCCAAAGGGTTCCTGTGGAGCAACTTGGGCTAGTGGAAAGTGTCCCTGCCCCTGGGAAAAGCACTGGATGGGCTTTGAGGTCCTTCCAACCCAAATTGTTCAGGGATTCAGCTGGGGGGGTTCCCCTGGAGAAGAGAAGGCTCCAGGGAGAGCTGAGAGCCCCTTGCAGGGCCTAAAGGGGCTCCAGGAGAGCTGGAGAGGGACTGGGGACAAGGGAGGGAGGGACAGGACACAGGGAATGGCTTCCCACTACCAGAGGGCAGGGAAACATGGGAGATTGGGAAGGAATTCCTGGCTGGGAGGGTGGGGAGGCCCTGGAATGGAATTCCCAGAGAAGCTGGAGTGGAGATCAATGGAGATGTGAACATATCTAAGGACACAGATCTGCTGGGATGGGTCCAGAGGAGGCTCCAGGATGATCAGAGGATGGAGCAGCTCTGCTGGGAGGAAAGGCTGGGAGAGCTGGGATTGTTCAGTCTGGAGAAGAGAAGCTTTGGAGTGTCCTGATTGTGGCCTTCCAGGACCTGAAGGATCTCCAGGAAAGATGGAGAGAGACTCTGGACAAGGGATGGAGGACAGGACAAGGGGGAATGGCTTCCAACTAGTTTAGATGGTATATTGGGAAGGAATTCCTGGCTGGGAGAGTGGGGAGGGGCTGGGATGGAATTCCCAGAGAAGCTGTGGCTGCCCCTGGATCCCTGGAACTGTCCAAGGGCAGGTTGGAGCAACCTGGGCTAGTGGAAGGTGTCCCTGCCCATGGCATGGGATGGGATGATCCTTAAGATCCCTTCCAACCCAAACCATTCCAGCATTCCATGATCTGCTCCCTATTTGTCCCTGCAGCTCCTCCTCACCCCGAATAACCCCCCAAGCGTTTCCCTTTCCTCGCTCCCTCAGCGACATTCCTGAATTTCCTTCCACGTCCCCTTGCTCTCCTTCACCCCACAATCCTCCCGACACAAAACCTTCCCCTCCCATGTTTTTTGGTGCTTTTCCAGCTTTCCATCCCTGGGCCTGAAGCTGCTCAGCCCCGTGTGAACAACACCCAGCCAGCAGGAAAAGTCACCGCCTGTTTTCCTCCCTCTCCAAGAACCGATGCACCACATTCCCTATTTTTAGCTCTGCTCCTCAGGTATGGATTCCAGGGAGACTTATGCACCTTGACACCCCGAAAGGCCTGCAGGGCACTGATCTCACAACTAATTATTCCAGTCCAAAAGCCTCGGATGAGGAGGAGGATGGAGGGAAAGCAGGTCTTTGCTCCCCTGGGAGGCGACGTTTCGGCTCCGACTTTGCGGTCGAGCTCCTGAAAATAAAGTGGGAGATGTTGCAGGTGACACCAAGCTGGGGGGGAGTGTCCATCAGCTGGAAGGCAGGAGGGCTCTGCAGAGGGACCTGCCCAGGCTGGATCCATGGGCTGATTCCAAGGGGATGAGGTTCAAGCAGGCCAAGGGCCGGGTCCTGCCCTTTGGCCACAACAACCCCCGGCAGCTCCAGGCTGGGCCAGAGGGGCTGGAGAGCAGCCAGGCAGGAAGGGAGCTGGGAGTGGGGATGGACAGGGAGCTGAACAGGAGCCAGAGTGTGCCCAGGGGGACAAGAGGGCCAATGGATCCTGGCCTGGCTCAGGAACAGGGTGGCCAAGAGGGCCAGGGAAGTGATTCCTGCCCTGGACTCAGCGCTGCTGAGGCCACCCCTGGAGTGCTGTGTCCAGCTCTGGGCCCTCAGCTCAGGAAGGATATAAATTATTACCACCTACTTTTGCTTCCTTTATTTATTCCATGTCATGAGAGAGGGAGATATTGCTACAAAAATCAAGTACAGAAACATAAATTTATGAGCAGTTCCAGGCCATGACTCCTGGTAAAATGCCAGTGTGGATCAGGATGGAATTATAATTCCCATTCCTGGCTGGATCCAAATCAATCTGCAGCTCCCCGTGGTCATTGTTAAGGTGATTTTTGAAAGGATCCAGAGGGTTCTTTCTTGCTGCCAGAAATTGGGAAGCAGCTTCATCTCCCAGCTAATCCTACCAGGAGCTGTGGTCAAAGGAAATATCTGGGATGCTCAAAATGCCCCCTGATTTATTCCCGGCTGGGTTTAAATGATCTAAAAGTGGGACTGATCAAAAATGTTCAACCCCAAAAAAACAGTAAAAAGAATAAAACCCCCACAGTTTCTACAGTAGTTTCTCATTTAGACACTTGTTCCAATTTATTTCCTGGGAAAAATAAAATATTCTGGATTTTGAGGTATTTTTATACCAAATACAGGGTTTTAGACAACGTGAGAGTGGAATATTCCAAGAAATATTGCTAAGGTGTTTTCCTGACCCTTTACACCCCTGCCTCCTTGGCTAAATCCAGAAGGTCAAACAGACTCATGGAATGGTTTGGGTTGGAAAGGACCTTAAAGATCATCCAATGCCACCTCCTGTCATGGGCAGGGACACCTCCCACTACTCCAGATTGCTCCAACCTGGCCTTGGACACTTCCAGGGATCCAGGGGCAGCCACAGCTTCTCTGGGAATTCTATTCCAGCCCCTCCCCACCCTCCCAGACAGCAATTCCTTCCCAATATCCCATCTAATGGACCCTCCATGCAGTATCAGGAAAGTGTGAAATTGGGGTTTCTCTTGTTCCAAAATGCAGCTGCTGACAGCTCTGATTCCAAAATGCACCATTTGCAAGAGAAAGAACCACAAAAACCAGCAAGTCAAGGGCAGAATTTGGATAATTTGTGTATTTGGGATTTCCTGGGGAGTTTTGAGATTTAAATCAGGGAATTATCTGGGGTTGGTCCCTTCCCATGTGTTGCTTTATAAAGTATTTGCTTTAATGGCACTGTAAGTTCTGGTTTTGGTCCATAAAGAGTCCTGGAGTGATTTGGGTTGGAAGGGATTTAATCTCATCCCATTCCACCCCCTGCCATGGGCAGGGACATCTTCCACGAGATCAGGGATCCCAACCCGGCCTTGGACACTTCCAGGGATCCAGGGGCAGCCACAGCTCCTCTGGGAATTCTATTCCAGGGCCTCCCCACCCTCTCAGACAGCAATTCCTTCCCAATCTCCCATCTCTCCCTGCCCTGTGCCAGTGGGAAGCCATTCCCTGTGTCCTGTCCCTCCATGCCTTGTCCCCAGTCCCTCTCCAGCTCTCCTGGAGCCCCTTTAGGCCCTACAAGGGGCTCCATGGTCTCGCTGGAGCTTTCCCTTCTCCAGGCTGAACAATCCCAGCTAATTTGTCTCTCACACACCCAAAACCCACTCTCATCATCGCTTCCAAATTCCAAAGTCTCCAAAAAAGAGTCAGCTTTGCCAAACAGCAAAACTGAGCTCAGAACCCATTTCAAAGCAGAACCTGCCCCTGAGCAGAGCTCCCCCAAACCCAGGTGGATTTTACTGAGGAAAGGAGAGGGAAAAGAGCATCCAAAGGAGATGGAACTGTGGCAAAAATCAAGGACAATGTTCTCAGTTTCTTCTCCTGTATCTAAACCTGTTAATTAGATTATTAATCTGAACTGCCTTTAATTGGATTATCCTGCACACTAAACACAGAATTCCAGAAGGGTTTGGGTTGGGAGGGACTTTAAAGCCCACCTTGTTCCCACCCCCTGCCATGGGCAGGGACACTTTCCATGATCCCAGGTTGTTCCAACCTGGCCTTGGACACTTCCAGGGATCCAGGGGCAGCCACAGCTTCTCTGGGCAACCTATTCCAAACACTTCCAGTGCCTTTGAAACAGTAACTAAACCACAAAAGCAGCAGCTTAACTCCCTAAATTCTGTTTCTTCCAAGGCAAATCAAACGATCACTTCCCCAAATCCAACAGCTTCCCTCTTTCTGAAGGGTTTAAATTAACATACCAGCATTTTTGACACGTTATTTTACTTCCTGGCATGAACAGTCCCTGTTTCCATCCACTTTTAATTGCTTATTTCCTCCTCCTAATTTAATTTGTAGAACTATCCAAGATTTTTAATTTTTTTTTTTTTTTAAACTACTTTTTTTTGTGTGTGTTCATGGATCTTTGGCAGCTCGTTTGGCACCGAGATGGGCTTTGTTTCTTTAGGCTGATGCCTCCTTTGTGGCAGTTCTTCCAGCAGAGCCTCTCAGTGGGACACATTCCAACACATCAAAGTGTTCCCTGGATTGGGTGGTGGGATGTATGTTGGGATTGAATGAGGCCAAGGAGGTAGATGGGAATAAAAGGGGGATACAGAGCTCCAGAGGGGATTGTATTTTATATTAAATACAAGGCTTGAAACAACGTGAGCACGGAATATTCCAAGAAATATTGCTGAGGTGTTTTCCTGACCCTTTACACCCCTGTCTCCTTGGCTACATCCAGAGGGTCAAACAGACTCATGGAATGGTTTGGGTTGGAAAGGACCTTAAAGATCATCCAGTGCCACCCCCTGCCATGGGCAGGGACACCTTCCACTGTTCCAGGTTGCTCCAACCTGGCCTTGGACACTTCCAGGGATCCAGGGGCAGCCACATGTTTGAAAAGGACCTGGAGGGGCTGGAGTGTGTGCAGGAAAGGGAAGGGAGCTGGGAAGGGGCTGGAGCAGCAGGAGCAGCTGAGGGAGCTGGGGGGGCTCAGCCTGGAGCAAAGGAGGCTCAGGGGGGACCTTCTGGCTCTGCAACCCCCTGACAGGAGGGGGGAGCTGGGGGGGGTCGGGCTCTGCTGCCAGGGAACAAGGGACAGGAGGAGAGGGAACGGCCTCCAGCTGTGCCAGGGGAGGCTCAGGTGGGACAGGAGGAGGAATTTCTGCCTGGAAAGGGTGGTGAGGCCTTGGCAGGGGCTGCCCAGGGAGGTTTGGAGTGCCCAGCCCTGGAGGTGTCCCAGGAAGGCCTGGCCATGGCACTCGGTGACAAGGTGGGCATCGGGCACAGGGGGCACTCCACAAACTTGGAGGGCTTTTCCAACCTCAGGGGATTCTGTAATTCCACATAAACCTCTCCAAAAGCCACAAAACCTTGGGCCATTTTAACAGCCAGACGAGCTCTGCCAAGGTGAAATCCCTTTCCTTTGCCCAGTTCCCAGCGTGTCTATAATCCCATTTTCCCTATTTTTTTTTCCCCACCACAGCTCCCCCAAAGCACCAAATTAGAGCTCACAGCCTTTCCCCTGGGAGACAACTCTCTCCAGGCTAAAAATTGGGAACGGGAAAGGCTGGTGTTGATCTTTCCAGTCACTTTGATCTCTGTGGGCACAGCAGAAATTCCATATTTTTTTAACCACGGCTCCAATAAGCAAAATACTGTGGAAAAACCAGCCCGCCTCCCACGAGGCTTTATTAGAGCTCCCCAAAAACCCTCCAGGAGCCTGAAGCTGAAGTGACCTCTCCTGCAAATAAAGCAGGAGGAGCCTGGAAATCCCTGCAAGCAAAGGAACAGCACAGCAGGGAGCAATTAAGCTTAGGAAAAATATTTTTAGGGAAAAAAATACCGTGGGAAGGTGTTAAAACAAGATGATCTTTAAGGTCCATCCCGACTCAAAGCATTCTGGGACTCCCTGAGTTAAAACACCCACTCAGAGCCCATCTCCTCCCAACTTTAGGACCTTATTCCTGGGAGAATATGATGAATTTATGGATTAATCCAAGCAGGAGCAGCCAGGGACAGAGTAGGTTGTGTAAAAGGTACAAATAAGAAATAAATCTACCCTAGAGCAGAAATTAAAGCTAATAAATAAGATGTGTGTTGAACCTAATGTATTCTGAGCTGTGCATCAACAATGGATAACCAGGAGGTACAGCTGGACCTCTTGGAATTTGGGTATTTGTGGGAGACTCCAGAATTGTTGTCTTGTTTTCCTTAGTAAGGAAAAATTCCCTAGGATTTGTGTCCTCCCAAGAATAAGCCAGTTCTCACTAAAACATAATATTCACATCCTCTCTCACTGTATTTCCTTCATTTCATGCCACTGGAATGTTATGGTTTTCCACAGAAAAACTGGGATATAAAACCTGCAGTCACACACCAGTAAATGGGAGTGTAGACAAAACCCTCCAGTCAAACACAAACTGAGGGAATGGAGAAGGGACAAAGTTATTATTTATGTTATAATATACGAACAGGAGCAGAACATCCTTTTCCCAGGAAAAAGAAATCCTGACACGCTGGCTTTCAGAAATAATTCCTGCCTAAAAAGGTCATGGAACTACACTTAAAGTGCCAAACAAAAATTAAACAACAGCTCAGAAAAAAAAAAAAAATAGAAGTATAGATAATCCTACTGTCCTCTTCCCACTTCCCAGCCTTCTGGGAATTCCAAAGGGGATTGGTTTGGGCTGTTACAAGATGAAAATTAAGTATTTGTTGGTTTTAACTGAGCAAAGACTGGGGTAGAGTGGGGTTAAAGTGCCAAATTCCAGAGGGTGACAAAGTTTGGAGCAAGCTGGGATAGTGGGAGGTGTCCCTGCCCATGGCAAGGGGTGGAATGAGATGGGCTGTAAGGTCCCTTCCAATCCAAACTGTTCCAGCATTCCATGACTACCCCAAGCAATTTTTTTCCATGAACCAATCTAGGAGCAACAACTAAAATTCTCGGGGAGAAAAAAGAGGGAAAACCAGACTGGTTTTGTGGCCACCACAGCAGAAGCTGCCTCTGCACTAATCACTGATGATCCCAACTGGGGTCAGATCCAATGGCTCTGATCCCAATTTCCCTTTGGAAAGTGTGTGATGAGAGGAGTCTGTGCTGATCACAGCTTCCCACAGCAAAAAAAAACATTAATTAGGACTGAGCAGCTTTGCACCGAGCGGGTCCTTTTCTGGGCTGGGGGAAATTCCAGCGTCAGCACCTCCATCCCATCACTCCAGGCCAGACAAGAATCATAGAATCACAGAATCAGCTGGGTTGGAAGGGACCTCTGAGATCATCCAGTCCAACCCTTGATCCAACCCCGCCGTGGTTCCCAGCCCATGGCACTGATGCCACATCCAGTCTGTCCTTAAACACCTCCAGGGACGGAGAATCCACCACTTCCCTGGGCAGCCCATTCCAATGGCTGAGCACCCTCTCTGCAAAGAAATTCTTCCTAATCTCCAACCTAACCCTCCCCTGGCACAGCTGAAGACCGAGCCCTCTTGTCTTGATGAGAGTTGCCTGGGAAAAGAGACCAACCCCCCCCGGCTCCCCGCTCCTGTCAGGGAGTTGCAGAGAGTGAGGAGGTCTCCCCTGAGCCTCCTCTTCTCCAGGCTGAGCCCCCCCAGCTCCCTCAGCCTCTCCTCCCAGCACTTGTGCTCCAGTCCCTTCCCCAGCCTCGTTGCTCTCCTCTGCACCTGCTCCAGCCCCTCCATGTCCTTCCTGAGCTGAGGGCCCAGAGCTGGACACAGCACTCCAGGGGTGGCCTCAGCAGTGCTGAGTCCAGGGCAGGAATCACTTCCCTGGCCCTGTTGGCCACCCTGTTCCTGAGCCAGGCCAGGATCCATTGGCCCTCTTGTCCCCCTGGGCACACTCTGGCTCCTGTTCAGCTTCCTGTCAATCCAAGATTTAAATAAGCCCAGAAAGCTCCAGTTCTGCTCCGAATAACAAACAGAGGGTTTCATTTCCCCCTCCCAAACCTCTTTGTCTGTTCCCTCCGCACAGGACAGGGATGGAAATGACGGTGTCACCTCCCATCCTCCCCCAGCTCAGCCCAGAATTCCAAACATTCCCTCGGCTTTCCCTTCCCGGGTGTCACAACAGCCACGTGCAGGTTGCAAGTCCTTCATCTTCGTGTCAAACAACTATTTTTCCACGGGATAAAAGCACGTTTTTACGGAGGAACATTCACAGACTGAGATTTCTGTCTCTGAGAAAGAAATGGTGAGGAGTGGGATTCACATGGAATAACACCCACACACTGCATTGCTCTGGTGTTTTCTCCAGAGGAGTAATTTAGAGAGGAGCAAGGAAAAGGCACCACTGTTTTCACGGAGGAAACCCCAAATCCGGGATTTGCAGGTGCTGCACCCAGGGGTGCAGAACAAGCTCTGGCTGAGAACCCGAGTGCAGGGAGAGTTAATTAGGACATAAATCGAGGGCTTCCCACCCACAGTCCTGAGCCAAAGGATGGCAGATGGGAGGAGGGGCTCCCACCACCTCAGGGGTCAATCCCCTGGAGCCACTGCTTGGGGAACTCCTGGGTGTGCTCCCCACTTGGAATTGGGGTTCCTGGGCAGCTCGGGGAGCATCCCTGCATAACCCCCTCCTAGTGCTCAATTTTTGGGGGGATCTCACCCTCATCCTCCTCATTACAGCTCCACACCCATCCTCTGTGATCCCCACCAAGCCAGAGACACTTTTCCCTGCAGGATTAAACTCCTTGTGGGTCCCTCCCAGCTCAGGATATTCCATGATTCTCCAGTTCTCCAGCTGGACAGCCAAGCACAGGACCTGCCACCACCCCTGAGGTGACAATCCTTCCCCTTTTATGTGTCCCATTCCAAACCCACGGAATACAGACAGAGCAGCTCCCCAAGAGCCTCAGCTCCTGATTTAAACCTGTCTTTAAATCCCTGGGCATTCCGCAAAGCCCTCCTGCATTTAGGAATTTGGGAATACTCAGCACAAATTGCCACCTGGATCCTGAACATGGTGACTTTAAGCTGAAGCCCACGACAAACACCTTGATGCCAACACAGGACTCAGACTCTTTGTGTCCTTAATTTCCCAGATGTCCCAGCTGGTGCTTTGGACACTCCTGGGATGTGGTTTTCCCACTAATTCCTTCTATTCCAATCATCTGCCATGACTTTGGAAGCAACAACACAACTGCAACTTGATCATAATGAGACATAAATGGAAGTCACTGCCAGGTTGGGTCACCTGAGTGAAGATCTGCATCTCTGGGCTCTCCAGAAAGCACTCCTGGATTTGGGAATTTGGGAATATAAAGCAAAACCTGGAATCTGGATCCTGAACGTGGTGTCTTTAAGCTGAAGCCCATGACAAACACCCTGATGGTAACACACGACTCAGACTATTTGTGTCCTGAATTTTCCAGATGTCCCAGCTGGTGCTTTGGACACCCAGATGCTCCTGGGATGAGGTTTTTCCCACTAATTCCTTCTATTCCAATCATCTGCCATAGCTTTGGAAGCGACAACACAACTGCAACTTGCTCATAATGAGACAGAGATGAACCACTGCCAGGTTGGGTCACCTGAGTGAACATCTGGATCTCTGGGCTCTCCAGAAAGCCCTCCTGGATTTGGGAATTTGGGAATACTCAGCAAAAACTGGAATCTGGATCCTGAACATGGTGACTTTAAGCTGAAGCCCAGGACAAACACCCTGGTGGCAACACAGGACTCAGACTCTTTGTGTCCTGAATTTCCCAGATGTCCCAGCTGGTGCTTTGGACACTCCTGGAATTAGGTTTTTCCCACCAATCCCTTCTATTCCAATCATCTGCCATGGCTTTGGAAGTGACAACACAACTGCAACTTGCTCATAATGAGACACAAATGGAGCAGAACCACTGCCAGGTTGGGTCACCTGAGTGAACATCTGGATCTCTGGGTGCTCCACAAAGTCCTCCTGGATTTGGGAATTTGGGAATATTCAGCAAAAACTGGAATCTGGATCCTGAACGTGTTGACTTTAAGCTGAAGCCCAGGACAAACACCCTGATGGCAACACAGGACTCAGACTATTTGTGTCCTGAATTTCCCAGACCCAGACAGAAATCCTGGAGACACACAAAGGACCTGGACATGTGACAGCTCCTATTTTTAAAAAGGCCAAGTTGCTACATTTACAAACTGACCTACTTCAGTGGCTCTATTGAATTTTTTTTTTTCCCTTCAGGACATCAGTCCTTCTTCTGCTTTTTTTTTTTTTCCCCCTCCAAAAAAAGCCTTTGAAATAAATATAAATACAAATATAAAACCCAGACGTGCCCCTCTAAACATGGAGTTTTCTGCCTGGTTAAGTACAAACTCTACAGTTTTTTTGGTGAAATACAGAGTAAAAAAGATCCACATAAGTGGCTTCCACTGTCATGTTGTTTCTCACAGGTATTTACATATTAAATAAGCACATAAATTAAATAATTTACATATTGAGACGAGGTTTAAAGGAACTTGGCAACCACAGGCGACTCAAATGCATAAATAATTCTTAGAAATAAAGGTGAAATTGCTTCAGCAGAACACCAGGTCACCCACTGACAAGAAATTAGTACCATTTCTAAACCCCACTGGTTCACTGAATCCACCAGGATCATCCCAGGATCTGGAATGTGATGGAAGGATTGGTTGTCCCACTTTATTAAAGACAAGAATGAACCAAACCCACTGAGAGCAGCAACTGTGGCAACTGTAAAACAGGGATCACCCAAATCTACTCAAACGGATATATAGAAATAAATATAGAGAATATATATAATTGCCTTAAATTGAAAATTAACTTCAAATGAACTCCTTTTAAAATGACCTGTTTTCCAATAAAACAGAGGAAAAGGAACAATTGATGCAAATATTTCGCCTCCAAACTTCTGCTCTGCCAAGTGCACTCCCTTGGCTTCTGGGCCAAGAATAATCCTCATTATTCCATGGATAAATGACATTCTGGAACCCTCCATGTGCCCTGGTAAATTATTCCAGGAGATTTGGGTCTGGTCAATCCATTGCTTTGCAAGGGGAAAATGGTTCAGCAGAGTTTTCCAGCTACGACACAAAAAACAATCCCAGGATGGTTTGGGTTGGAAGGGACTTTAAAGCTCATCCAGTTCCAACCTTTTCCATGGGCAGGGACACCTTCCACTGGCCCAGGTTGCTCCAACTTGGCCTTGGACACTTCCAGGGATCCAGGGGCAGCCACAGCTCCTCTGGGAAACCTGTGTATCCAGGTTTCTCCTGTGTATCCACGTTTTTCCCTGGAAAGCCAAACAGTGTGAGCTCTTGTCCCTGAAGCTGTGCTGGAAATTTTATGGACTTATTTCAGAAATTTCAGCTTCTCTTCTATAAAAAAAAAATCCAACAAACTAAAAAAAATATTCATCAAAAATATTTATCAAAAAAACCATAATTGGGTAGAAGTCTTTATGAGCTTCTAGAAATAGGGGATTTTTGACATGGAATCCAAATCCTGAATGGTTTGGGTTGGAAGGGAATTTAAATCCCACCCAGTGCCACCCCCTGCCATGGGCAGGGACACCTTCCACTATTCCAGGTTGCTCCAACCTGGCCTTGGACACTTCCAAGGGTTCAGGAGCAACCACAGCTTCTCTGTGCCAGAGAATTCCTCTCTAATATCCAATTTAAACCTCTTTTCTGTCATTGTGAAGCCGTTTCCCCTCGTCCTGTCAATCCCTGCCCTGCTCAGAAGTTCCTCAAGGAGCACCAGCCCGTGGGTTCCGGAGCCTTTGGATTTCCCACAAGGATTTGGGCTAAATCCTTGCATCCGAAATGAGCAGGAAAACACTTCATAAAGGAAAATGTGGCTTAATTAAACCTGGGGAGGAGATCAATGGCATTGATGTCTGGAGAAGTGGCTCCTGGAGGGAGGTGACACCAAACTCATCCCAGAAGTTTTAGACCTGCCTTCCAAAGAAATGTAATACCGCTCATTGTCCTGCTGGAATCTGCACCCCAGAATTCCAGCACTTTCCTAGAAATGCAGTAGCCAAGTGATTCCCAGATAGAGAGAAGGGTTCTGTCAGGTTTTGGGAGAGGAAAAATCACATTGTTGGATCAGGAATTCAGGTGATCCCTGAGATCCAGGGAAAAGGAAAAGCAGGTGGGAGGAGAGGAAGGAATGACAACCCACTCCAGGACTGACAAGAATGAACCAAACCCACTGAGAGCAGCAACTGTGGCAACTGTAAAACAGGGATCACTCAAATCTATAAAACAGATATATAGAAATAAATATAGAGAATATATAGAAATAAATATATATAACATACAAATATAGAGAATATATATAGATAAATATATATAATATCATCATCATCATGACTGGGCTTTCTGACTGAAGATTTGGGATATAATATATAAATAAATATATGGAATATATATAAAATCTATTTATTTATTTATATATATTTGATATATGATTATATTGTATATAGAATATATATTATATCTATTTATATAATATAAATAAATACATTTATTTATATAACATATAAATAAATACAGAATATATAAATATATAGAATATACAAAAATAAATATATAATATATAAATAAATACATAGAATATATATGAAATCTATATATTCATTTTTATATATTCTATATACAATTATATTATATTTAGAATTTATACTGTATATATTTATCTAATATAAATAAATATATTTATTTATAATATATAAATATATAATATATACAAATAAATATATAGAATATATAAATAAATATATAGAATATATATAAAATCTATATGTTTATTTATATATATTCTATATATAATTATATTATATATAGAATTTATATTATATCTATATTTATATAATATAAATACATTTATTGATATAACATATAAATATATAATATATAAATAAATATATAATATATAGATAAATATATAGAATATATATGAAATCTATATCTTTATTTATATATATTCTATATACAATTATATTATATATAGAATTTATATTATATCTTTATCTAATATAAATAAATATATTTATTTATATTAGATAAATATATAATATATATAAATAAATATATAGTATATAAATAAATATATAGAATATATATAAGTAAATATAATTGCCTTAAACTGAAAATTAACTCCTTGCAAATTCACTCCTTTTAAAATGTCCTGTTTTGCACTAAAACAGAGAAAAAGGAACAATTGATGCAAATATTTCTCCCTTCAGGGGGGTTTGGGGGATTTATTTCCTCATCAGCCGAAGGTGGAGGAGCTTCCCTTTCTTTTGTGTCTCCCCATCCTGCTTCCCAGGTTACCCAAACATCCCTCAGCCCAGCAATTAACCAATTACAGCTTCGTTACCAGAGTAAAAACCACCCTCGTGAAATCCCAGCAACAGTGAGAGAGAGGGGAGGGAGAGGAGCAGCAAATGGATTTTTAATTGGCCTTCCCGAGCTGTTAATTAAAGTCCCAACGTTCCTGCAGGTAGGAAGCAGATCTTTCCGAGTGTTCTCAGCACAGGGCTGTTGTTTGGGAGCTGCTGGGTAATTATTCTTTAGGTCCAGGCACTTGAAGCCTTGGTAGAAATAGTAATTAAGAGTAAAGAAGAAAAGTAGCTGGAATGTGTAATTAGAAAGATGGGCAGAGTGTGAGGAGAAACCTGGGCTGCTGGAAGGTGTCCCTGTGGGATGAGATGGGATTTGAGGTCCTTTCCGACTCAAACCATCCTGGGATTCATCCCCTCTCCAGCAGCCCCCTAAACCCTGAGGAAAAACACAACCAGAAGAGAAAGCGCTATAAAAAATATGAGAGGTGACTTATGAGTGGAACCAAATCCCAAAAGCTCCCAAGCAGCACCTCCCTGTGTCCAAATCTGTCCCTTTTGGCCTTCACTTGAGCCTTTCTCCACCTCTAGAAGGGTCAGGACGCCCCAAGCTGGGCAGGAGCAGCTCAGAGAGCTCTCCAGCTCCAGCAAAACCAGTTTTCCTCCTCAAGGAGCTGCCAAATGTGAGTTGATCCATCACAATAAACCCCTTCTGAGCTTGGCAGGGACTCATTGAGCCCCAAAACCCCTTCTGAGCTTGGCAGAGACTCATTGAGCCCCAAAACCACTTCTGAGCTTGGCAGGGACTTGTTGAGCCCCAAAACATCTTCTGAGCTTGGCAGGGACTTGTTGAACCCCAAAACCTCCTTCTGAGCTTGGCAAGAACTTGTTGAACCCCAAAACCCCTTCTGAGCTTGGCAGAGATTTTTTAAGCCCCAAAGCCTCCTTCTGAGCTTGGCACTGACTTGTTGAACCCCAAACTCCCTTCTGAGCTTGGTAGGGACTTGTTGAACCCCAAACTCCCTTCTAAACTTGGCAGGGACTTGTTGAGCCCCAAAACCCTTTCTGAGCTTGGCAGGGACTCGTTAAACCCCAAAACCCCTTCTGAGTTCAGGAGGGACTTGTTAAGCCCCAGTGATGTTGTCACAAGGCTCAGTTTCCCCCACTGTCCCAAGCCTTGCTTACTCACAGCCCGAATCCACAGCTGAGCTTGGGTCAGTCTTTTCTCAGCTTCACCCACAGAACAAAAATAACACCAACTATTCCCTTGAAGAAATAACTCCCTGTTCCAAAAAAAGCCCATTAGGAGCATTCCGTGCTGAGCACTGAGCGGGAGCTGGGTTTTCCTGGCCACTGGGAATGACTGGCACAATAATCCTTCTTTCTGTGCTGCTCTTCCACAAACACTCCCTCTCATCCAGCAGCTGAGGACTCACTCAGGATTTCTCCTTGGTGTCCCAGAGCTGGGATTTCCCAGAGAAACTGTGGCTGCCCCTGCATCCCTGGAAGTGTCCAAGGCCAGGTTGGATGGCGCTTGGAGCAACCTGGGCTAGTGGAAGGTGTCCCTGTCCATGGCAGGGGGTGCAATGAGATGGGCTTTAAGGCCCCTTCCAACCCAAACCAGTCTGGGATTCCTCCTCCACCTGCCAAGGTGGGTGTTTTAGGAGCTCTCAATCCTGGGTTGGCTCCAGAATCAACTTCCCAGAATCCCAGAACCTGCTGAGCTGGAAGGGACCCCCAAGGCCCATCCAGTCCAACCCTCAGCCCTGCCCAGGAACATCCCCAAGAGTCCCCCCTGTGCCCCAGAGGATCATCCAAACCCTCCTGGAGCTCTGGCAGCCTTGGGGCCGTGCCCACTGCCCTGGGGAGCCTGGGCAGTGCCAACCACCCTCTGGGGGAAGAGCCTTGTCCTGAGATCCAACCTGACCCTGCCCTGTCCCAGCTCCAGCCATTCCCTGGGTGCTGTCCCTGCTCCCCCCAGAGCAGAGCTCAGTCCCTGCCCCTCCTCTGTCCCTCCCAGCAGGACAAGAGCATCGATCCCCTGGGCTCTGTGCAGTGAAGGAACTCCAGCTGATGTGTCAATAGATGTGTCAATGCCCCCTTTGTCCTGCTTTATTTTTAGTCTTCCCTCCATTGATTTGATATCAATAGGATGAGGTTGTTCTCCAGGAGTTGGCTTTGATAAAGGAAAAGATTTGACCCTCAGCCTGAAAACAAACCTGGGGACAGGATGTGATGATATCGAGCTGTGTTTGTCTCCTCAGAAATCCAAATCTCCCTCCCCAGGGATGTGCTGGAGGAGAACAGGATCAAACTCAAAACTGTGACACTGCTGGAGCAAGTCCAGAGGCCACGGAGATGCTCCAAGGGATGGAGCCAGGCTGGGAGAGCTGGGGGGGGTTCCCCTGGAGAAGAGAAGGCTCCAGGGAGAGCTGAGAGCCCCTTGCAGGGCCTGAAGGGGCTCCAGGAGAGCTGGAGAGGGACTGGGGACAAGGCATGGAGGGACAGGACTGGCTTCCCACTGCCAGAGGGCAGGGATAGGTGGGATAGTGGGAAGGAATTCTTTCCTGTGAGGGTGGGGAGGGGCTGGGATGGAATTCCCAAAGAAGCTGTGGCTGCCCCTGGATCCCTGGAAGTGTCCAAGGACAGGCTGGAGCAACCTGGGACAGTGGAAGGTGTCTCACTGGTGGCACTGGATGGGCTTTAAGGTCCCTTCCAATCCAAACCATTCTGGGATTCTGGGATCATTATGAAACCCACTGGTGTGTTTTTCCAGAGCCCCTGGTTGAGATGTTTGGGCATCACCTCCCAAGGTCTCTCCATAACCTCATCCATGGCCAGTTCTGTCCCTTTTTTACCTTCATATTCGCCCACACTCATAAATTCTGGCCTTTTCCCTAAATTACTCCCTTTCTTCCCGCATCCAGCTATTTATAGACATCAGACACATCTTCCACACCTCCTAATCACGGGCTCTAATTCAAAAAATCTCCCGTGACCCATTTTGCAAATCCCAGCCTAAAAGCCCCCAGCCCGAATCAAAGCCTTCCTGTGCCTGTTGATGAATATTATTTGAAAGGAAAAACATCAAAAAGGGCCATAAATGCATCCAGATTTTCCTTCATCTCCCATCATTTCCCCCCTTGTACCGACTGTTGCCTCTCCACATCCCGCCAGACTATTTTGTGTTTAATCCAACCTGTGTCTCTTTATTCATGTTTAAAGCCACAGCTCTGGTGGCACATAAATAAATAAGAGTGTGACAGCAAATAAAGCAGTTTAAGAAGTGCAGCTGACAGGTTTTTATCCCCTGACATCTCCACTATTCATTTCTTCCCCCTCTGCCATTTGACTCGGTGGCATCACGAGCTGCCCAACTGTAATTACTCTTTGGTTCCTATTAAGATCCAACCTGATGCTCCTCCAGCAGGATAAGAGGGGGAGGGAAGGCTGGGAATGCTCTCAGAGCTCGGAGTGTTCCTCGTGGGTGGCTCTCAGGGCGACAAAATAAAAAAGGAACAGCAAAGCAATGAGTCAGAATAAAGGAATTCAACTCCCTGGGCCTGCAATCAGGGAGGTACCTGACAAACAGAAGGGAAAAAGGGAGGCAAACAGGATGGAATTGTGCCCTGAGGATGGATTAGAGGCAACTTGGGAGCTTCTAGGGCTAAAATCTTGGGGTACTTAATAAAGTGATGGATTTGTGGGTCTGGCTGCAGCTCCCCAAGGAGAACATCCAGCTTTTGGAAACCTGTTCTGGCCCGGGTTAAAAATTATTGAACACACTCAGGGTTTAAATATTAGGAAGGAATTCTTGGCTGGGAGGGTGGGGAGGCCCTGGAATAGAATTCCCAGAGAAGCTGTGGCTGCCCCTGGATCCCTGGAAGTGTCCAAGGCCAGGTTGGAGCAACCTGGCACAGTGGAAGGTGTCCCTGCCCATGGCAGGGGGTGGAATGGGATGATCTTTAAGATCCCTTCCAACCCAAACTATCCTGGGATTCCATGATTTCTTCACATCCTTTACATCTTTTCTATTAAATCCAGACAGACTTTCCACAGGATTTCAAGTCCCAGAATTACTGGTAAAGGAATTCCTGGTTGGACAATCCTCAGAGCCACAGCTTTACAGCCCTGGAATGGGGGAATATCCATTACATGGGTATTCCCATTAATGGGAATCCATCAAGGGGGGAGCCCCTCTGCTCTGGAGCCAGGCTGGGAGAGCTGGGGGGGTTCCCCTGGAGAAGAGAAGGCTCCAGGGAGAGCTGAGAGCCGCTTGCAGGGCCTAAAGGGGCTCCAGGAGAGCTGGAGAGGGACTGGGGACAAGGCATGGAGGGACAGGACACAGGGAATGGCTTTAAGCTGGAAAAGGGGAGATTTGAGTGGGATCTTGGGAAGGAATTCCTGGCTGAGAGGGTGGGGAGGGGCTGGAATAGAATTCCCAGAGAAGCTGTGGCTGCCCCTGGATCCCTGGAAGTGTCCAAGGCCAGGTTGGATGGAGCTTGGAGCAACCTGGGCTGGTAGAAGGTGTCTCTGCCCATGGCAGGGGGTGGAGTGAGATGGGATTTAAAGGTTCCTTCCAATCCAAACCATTCTGGGATTCATCCCTTCTCCAGCAGCCCCTAAACCCAGATGAAGAACACAACCAGGTCGGAACTGGATGGGCTTTAAGGTCCCTTCCAACTCAAACCATTCCATGATTCTGTGATAATCAGACACCTCACTCCCAACACTGGTAAACACCATCCCAGGATTTCCTCTCACAGTAATTAATTATAAATCCCAGACTGCCCCGAAATCCCCTGAGCAGGCAGAACTGATGCCAACAGCACGTCCAAATTCCCTGGAATGCTGCCAGGGGAGGAAGGAGGTGCAGCAGGAGAGCCCTGTGCAGACACAACAGCCATTTATCAGCTGGGGGGGAAGCCAAAGGGGAATCCTCAGCTGGATTCACACAAGGCAGATCCCTCACACCGGAGCAGGGAAGGGTTTGGTCATGGAAAACAGACCTGCAGCTTGGAGAGATGGATGAAAACAGAGCCCCTCAACCCCTCCAGCACCAGTCAGGTCAGCCCTAAAGGTTAATCCTGAGCCTAAAGCCACGCTCAGCTGAAGATAAAGGAAACCTCCGCAGCAAAATGTTGGTACAGGATGTCTGGAATTATGTCCCTGTCTCTTGGTTTCAGTGAAGTTATTCCTGATTTACTTCAAGAGTGGAAGTGTTCTTTGTACTTCCAGGATTTGACCTAAAAGTGCTTATTTTTCAACTTGAGTTTTCAGGATCCCGTTTGCCACTTTTAATAAGACAACGGGACAGGAGGAGAGGGAACGGGCTCCAGCTGTGCCAGGGGAGGCTCAGGTGGCACATCAGGAGGAATTTCTCCCTGGAAAGGGTGGTCAGGCATTTCCATGGCCACTTGTTGTACTTCCCCCTCCTCCTGGATCCGTTTATTCCACGAGTTATCCTTAAATCAACAGGTCAAAATAACTCGAGTCAAACTGAGCAGTAACAACGAATCATTGACTCAGGAAATTCGATGGTCAAAAATATTTTTACAGGGAATTTTTGCTGTTTAAAAGGCAGAGGTTGATCCATCCCAGCTGGTTGGAGCAGGGAAAGTTGGAATCCCAAAGCGAAAGGAGATGGAACAACAGGCAGAACGATCCAACCTGGGAGTTCTTTCCAAACCTTCCCCTCGTGTTTTGCTCGTCACAAACATCACAAAATGGCTTTTCCCTAATTTATGAACATCCTGGGATTCCATGAACCCACAGGGATGGCTCACAAAGCCTCACAGAGCCGTGTTGGCTCTGGAAGAACCAAACTCCTGACCTGCTTTTTCGTCTCTTTTACCCCAATAATCCCAGGAAAAGGGGATTATTTGCTTCCTACAAATGCCACACTATCCATTTGACTGATATGAATGGGATTTACTGGGAGAAAACAAGAACAACAATTGTTCTTTGTGCAGAAAACACTTCACCACCCAAATTACTTATGAACATTTTTTAGGATTTCCGTATTTAAAGCTTCCCCTTTCACATCATCATTTAGAATTTCTGTATTAAAGCTTCCCCTTCACACCATTATTTAGAATTTCTGTATTAAAGCTTCCCCTTCACACCATTATTTAGAATTTCTGTATTAAAGCTTCCCCTTCAGATCATTATTTAGGATTTCTGTATCTAAAGCTTCCCTTTTATATCATTATTTAGTATTTTTATATTGAGTGAGCTCTGTTGTCTTTTTGCAGTTGATCCTTGCCTTAAATCCCAATTTTTAATTTTATTTTCTTCTCCATTCTCAGTCATAGAAACCAAGATTTCTATTCTGCCCATACATCACAGAGACATATATTAAAAGTCAAATGCTCAGCCCAACCAGAGGGGAACACAGGCAATAAATGCTAAATCCACAGGGATGCTTCTGCTGGAATAACTGGGAGCAAATGTGGGTTTGGGGGGTTTAGAGTTAATTATTTCAAGATTTAAGAATATTCTGTGATGGATATTGAGGAGAAACCAGAAAATCACAGATTTGAAGGTTGGAAAAGCCCTCTGAGGTTGAGTCCAACCACCACCCAGGCCACCACTGATCCATGTCTCCAAGTGTCACATCCACAGGGATTTTAAATCCCTCCAAGGATGTGACTCCACCTCTGCCCTGGGCTGGACAACCCCTTTCCATGAGGAAATTTTCCCTAATATTCAATTTAGCATCAATGCAGACAGGCATTTCTGAAGGAGGTACATTCCTCACCCAGGGAGAAAATCCAAGAGAGGAGGGAATTTTAAATCCCTCCAAGGATGTGACTCCACCTCTGCCCCGGGCTGGACAACCCCTTTCCATGAGGAAATTTCCCCTAATATCCAATTTAGCATCGATGCAGAAGGAGGCACATTCCCCCCCCAGGGAGAAGATCCAAGAGAGGAGGGAATATTTAATAACTTTGCCATTGGAATGGCCAAATGGGAGAGCAGGGAAGCAGATAAATCCCAGGAGACAGAGGGTCTGGCTGCTCAAACAACAAAACCAGCAAGAAGCTCACAAATCCCTTTGGAATAGGGAACTGGAAGCAGGAAATCGCGGACAAGGCTTGGAATCAGCATCAGAACTGCAGCAATTTAAGTGGTGATCCCTCTGTTCCAAGGCTGCCCTTCCTCTCTCCTGGATGCACAAGCATTTGGATCCTGGGAATGTCTGCAGAGCCTTCCACGAGCCCAGATTTTCCCAGAACAGAGCAGGAAAAACAAGGTGGCAGCAGAAAATACCCCAAATAAATCTCTGGGTGACAGCAGCACATCCCTGGTGTGGTCACAACGGCCTCACATTCCCTAAGCCAGGAATTCTGACATTTTCCCAGCGATTTGACAGCGCTGGAGAACAGTCTCACACCAATAAAAAAATCCCTGGAGTGCTGAGGGATGAACAGAGCTGGAATTTACAGCTCTGAGGGAGCTAAAAATAGCCCCACCTCTGACGCTGCCATCCTGAAAACAGGCTCTGGGAGCACAGCCTGGCTAATCCCGGGAAAAAACAGCTGGATTCAGGGCACCCCTGAGGAAGGAGGAGCTGGGAGAGCCATCAGGAAACATCCCTTTGCTCCATGTTTTCTCCAGGTGGAGTTTAGGATGTCGGGGGGGTTGTATTTCAGCTCTGTGCAACGTGCGGGGAGGGGAGGATATTCCCGGGAATGCCACGGGCCTGAGGGTCAGGGCTTGCTCATATCCCAAAATCCACGAGAGCAAAACACGAGGATGAGGGGAAAACACCCAAAATTGCAATGGTTCTTCTCTATATTCACAAAAACATGTTAAAAAAAGGAAATTTTAAGGGGATAAAACCTGACCTAGAACACGCAATCCTTGCCCAGGGCAGGGGGTTGGAGCTGGATGGTCTTCAAGGTCCCTTCCAAGCCAAACTACTCCATGATTCCATGAAAAAGATGCACTTTCTCCACTGGAAAAAACGCAGATGTTTGGATTTTCAGCATAAAACAGTGAAATAAAATATATTATTTGCTGGTTGGAGCATGCAGAGATATGGGGAGAGGGGGGATCTCCAGCTGCATCCACAGGGATGGGCCCAGAAAGATTTGTAGGACACTGGCAAAAAATAACCCAAAAAACCTTATTTTTCTATCTGAAGAAAAATAAGGGGAAGTTTTTAATTCTTTTTGAAGTTTCTGGGGTGTTTTGTAAACGTAGAAAAGGTGCTCTTACAGTTCAGGGATATAATCCATGGGGAAATAAACTCATGAAACGAAAATATTATGGAATCTCACAAAAGCTTGGCTTGCACAGATGGACATTTACCTAAAATGCTGGAATGGAAATACAGGGAGTGGAGTGACAGGGAAAAAGGGAATGGCTCCAAACTGACAGAAAACAGGGATAGGTGGGACATAGGAAAGGAATTCCTGGCTGGGAGGGTGAAGAGCCCAGAGAAGCTGGGGCTGTCCCTGGATCCCTGGAAGTTGGACGGAACACGGAGCAACTTGGTCAACTGCTATTTTTTTTTCCATGGAAAAGGGAATTTAAGCACTTCAATTAAACTTGCTCAGTGCAAAACTGCCAAGAGGGGACACAACAAGAAGGAGCAGAGAAGAAACAACTCACGGATTATAAGAATAAAGAGTGAATCCAACCAGGAATTTTAGTGGTGGATAAAAATCCCAGTGCCCTTCCCTGTGTCACCTGAGCCTGGTGACAGCAGTTGTTTGTCCCTGAGTGCCAGAGAGCTCTTAATCAGCACTGACAGGAATAAGCAGTTGGGGTTTTGTTTTGGTTTGGGTTTTTTTGGGGGTTTTTTGGGGGTTTTTTGTGAGGCTTCTTGAGGAAAACATTTACAAACAAACACCCTTCTAGACTGTGATTTGATGATTCACGGCACCTCAGGCCAAAATTAATCCCAGCCTAAAAGATGCTTAATACAGCAGTTCAAAAGGCAGCCTCAGACATGAGGCAGCAGATCTCTCTCAGCCACAGAACCACGGGATGATTTGGGGTGGAAGGGAACTAAAAGATCAACACTTTTCATTATCCCAGGTTGCTCCCAAACCAACCCCAAAAAAGGCCCCAAACACAACCCCAAAAAAGACCCCAAACCAACCCAACTACCTGAACAAAAACTGAACAAAAAACAACCTGAACCACAAACAAAACCCCAAAAAGGCCCCAAACCAAACCCCAAAACAGGCCCCAAACCCAACCCCGTAAAAGGCCCCAAACCAACCCAACTACCTGAACCAAAAAACCTGAACCACAAACCAAACCCCAAAAAGGTCCCAAACCAAACAGCATGACTTTAGGGGCCACATTCCCAGTGCCAACCGCTCTAAATGACAGTAATTCTCCCTTGACTCCTCCCAGTCCTGTCAAAATGTTTCCATCAGGGAATGTCAGGCTGGAATAATCCAGAAGTAGGTTTCCTATTTCAGGGGGTTTTGTTGTTTTTTTTTTTTTAGAGCAGCCAAGTTCAGGCTGAATTCTTAAATAATTCAAAGCTCATCGATTGAAATATTCCACCTCAGCCTCTTCCTGTAATTTAAAGCTACGCGGGTAAACAGGGAGTTGAGGGAATCTTATCCCATTTCGTGGGAATTTCAGTCAAAAAGGGGAAGGAGGATGTTGAGTCCTAGTTAGGAAGGGCAGGACAAGTGAGAGGGGAGAGTCTTCAGCTCCTTCAGAGAAGGGGAGAACATCAAAATAGCACCTTAATTGTGATGTGAGGATGAGGAGGAACAGAAGCAAAAAATAAGGAATTTAACCAGGAAGTATTCACAAGATCAGAAAACAAAAGTTCCCAATTAAAGCTCAGAGAATGGTGGGATCACAAATTAATCCCAAAACTGGAGAAGGGCTGGGAGAGCTGGGGGGGGGGTTCCCCTGGAGAAGAGAAGGCTCCAGGGAGAGCTGAGAGCACTGGAAAGGATGGATGAGGCCTACATTCATTTTCAAGCCCATCATCACATCTCATAAAATCCCAGAATGTTTGGGTTGGAAGAGACCTTAAAGCTCATCTTATTCCACCCCCTGCCATGGGCAGGGAGACCTCCCACTATCCCAAGTTGCTCCAACCTGCCCTTAGACACTTCCAGAGATGGAGCAGCCACAGTTTCTCTGGGAAACTTGTGCCAGGATCTCGCTGAAAACACCTTTATTATAAATTTAAGCCATAAAACACCATTTACATCACATCCTCCTGCACTGGGGCTCAAACTGCTGAGACACCACATTTGCTCAGGGAACTCATTTTTTTACCAACACAGTGATAAATTCAGTGGCTTTAAGATATTAATTGCTGCAGGAAAGCAGCGATTTTCCAGTGGGAAGCCCAGGTTTTCAGGCTTTCTGGAGCAAATGAGTGCACAGATAATACACTGATTTTCTAATCAATCACATCCACAGGAAGGTCAAGCAGCCCCATCTCTGTGCTTAATTAATATTTGTTTGGATAAAGCCACAACTGGCTGTTTGCTTATTAAAGTTTGTTATTAACTATTAACCTTGGCATTCAGCTCCTTTAACACGGAACCAGCGGCATTTTTCATTTAATAATTGTATTAAAATAGAAACTGTGTCAACCGAAGATTAACTTTAAAAGCCTCCACGGGCTAAAAATAATGAACTAATCTACATTTACCAAAAGAACAGATTGGAGATGATTATTAATCCCTTTGCAGGATGCAAGGGGGGGGGGGTTTGATCCTCAAGTTCTAACTTTAAACGTGATGGCTTTGCACTTGGAAGGGAATGGTTTTCTTGGATTAGAGGTGTGTTTGGTGGGGCCAAGATTCCCATTCCATGATCCCAGGGGTCATAGACCCAACCCTGACACTGATCCCTGTGGGAGCTAATTTTGGAAATCCCCCAAAATAGTCTGGGCAGGGCTCAGTGACACTTGAAGTCACCAAGGAGGAGAGAATGGGGCTTAAACACACAAAGAAATGTGGCTTAAACACACAAATGAACACCAACCTCCTGGTCCAGAGCTAATCCCAACTCTGGGAATGCAGGGAAAAGCTCTAAAAATAGAATCACAGAATGCCAGAATGGTTTGGAATTGGAAGGGACCTTAAATCCCATCTCATCCCACCCCCTGGAATGGGCAGGGACATCTTCCACTGTCCCAGCCCATCGTGCTGGTGTCACCTCCTTGTCATCACTGCAAGTTTATTAATTCCTCACACAAAGCTAACTAATGTTATTTTAATCTTTAAATAAAATTAGGCACATGGAAAAAACTTTTGGCATCATCCTAAGGAATAAAAATGATGGATAAAGTTCCATGTGCTGAGCTGAACCACAGACTTTTTGGGAGGCAGAGTTGGAAGCTTTCAAGGCTCACTAATACACTTATTAATTGGAATGAATTGTTTTCTTGGCTTACAGGGGGGGTTTGGTGAGGCCAAGATTCCCATTCCACGATCCCAGGGGTCACAGATCCAACCTTGATGTTGATCCCTGTGGGAGCAGGGGGAGAGTCCCCCAAATTAGCTTGGACAGGGACAGACTCAGTGACACTTGCATCTACCAAGGAGGAAAGAATGTGGCTTAAACACACAAATAAATGTGGCTTAAACACACAAATAAACTCCAACCTCCTGGTCCAGAGCTAATCCCAACTCTGGGAATGCAGGGAAAAGCTCTAAAAATAGAATCCCAGAATCCCAGAATGGTTTGGGGTTGGAAAGGACCTTAAATCCCATCTCATCCCACCCCCTGGAACGGGCAGGAACATTTTCCACTAGCCCAGGTTGCTCCAAGCCCCGTCCAACGTGGCCTTGGACACTCCCAGGAATGGAGTAGTTTATCCATAATAAACTACTCCAAGCCCATTCTCCAGGATGGGAATGGGAGGGATCCACAGAGAGTGGAACTGGACTGGGAGAACAAGTCCATTAATCTCTCAGAGCAGTGCAAGAGATGAAAAGAAAATAAGACTTCAAGTGAACAGTCCCAACACACTTGTGATGATGTGTCTGGGTTTGCACTGGGAACAAGCTGTTAAAATTAAAATATATATGTATATAAAGAAAAAATAATAAGAAAAAGAGTTATAAATAAGCCAATCTGAGTAAACAGCAAGGGGATGAGCTTTAAGGTCCCTTTCAACCCAAACCATTCCGGGATTCTGTGATTATTTATTTTATTAGACCAATACATTTAAACACAGAGAAGTGTGGGTTTAAGACTAAGCAGTTTCTGGCAGATCATATTTCAAAAAAACACCTTCAGCACAAAGACAACAATAAATATATATATATATTTATAAGTTCGACAAATGGCTCCAAGGGTGTGATTTAGCACAATTAAAATCCAGTGTCAAATTCAAAGAAAACAAAATTTCTCTTTATTTTCAACAACTGAGGATGCACAAACTGGTATCACAAAATCCCAGACTGGTTTGGGCTGGAAAGGACCTTAAAGCCCATCTGATTCCCAATCCCCTGAGAACTCCCAGCCCCTTTGGATGTGCAGCTGATCCCATGGCACAGCACCAGGAACTAATCATTGGAATGAAAAACTTGGATGTTTCTTTACATCTCCTCAAGTATTTCAGAGCAAAATTAATTCTTGGATGCCCTTCTTGGCTCCACGTCAAACTGACCAGAGCCTGGCATGGAAAACTCCTACAACTCCCTGTCACACACAGGATTGGAGCAGCAACCAAAGGCTGGTTTGGTTTTTGCAGCAAAACTGAAAAAATTGTGGTTAAAAACAACTCCTCAGCTGAAATCTCTGCTTTGTTTTCATTCCTGGGATTGCTTTAGAAAGAAAAATCTCATGTTGACATGAAATATTAATGTGTTTCCCTTTGAAAAAGACATCAAAATTCGCTTTTAATTGCTGCATTATTAACATTTTTGGAAAATAATCGGAATTTGGGAGTGATTTATTTTGTTTCTAATGCTGAAAGTGTCTCATAGAGAATAGTTCATTTTTAAAAGCTGCTCAACTATCACTAAATTCGCTGGGTTTGGATCAGAGAAGAGCAGAGCAGAGTTTGGTTGGGCCTTGGAGAGTTACAGGAAAAATAATGAGGGGGAAGAGGAGGAAAAAAAGGAAAACAAACAACCCCCAAACAAGCAAAAGCCTGAATAAAAATAAACAGCAATAAACAAGCCAAACAAAACCCCTGAAAAAAAAACAAACACAAAAAAAAGCCCCAAACACACACACAAAAAAAGCCCCAAACCAATACAAAAAAGAAGCCTTAAATACAAAAAAAGCCCCAAACCAACACAAAAAAAGGTCCCAAACCAAACCCCAAAAAAGGCCACAAACCAACTACCTGAACCAAAGCAAAAAACAACCTGAACCACAAACAAAACCCCCAAAAGGCCCCAAACCCAACCCAAAAAAAACCCCCAAACTAACTACCTGAACCAAAACAAAAAACAACCTGAACCACAAACCAAACCCCCAAAAAGGCCCCAAACCAAACCCCCAAAAAGGCCCCAAACCAAACCCCCAAAAAGGCCCCAAACCAAACCCCCAAAAAGGCCCCAAACCAAACCCCCAAAAAGGCCCCAAACCAAACCCCCAAAAAGGCCCCAAACCAAACCCCCAAAAAGGCCCCAAACCAAACCCCCAAAAAGGCCCCAAACCAAACCCCCAAAAAGGCCCCAAACCAAACCCCCAAAAAGGCCCCAAACCAAACCCCCAAAAAGGCCCCAAACCAAACCCCCAAAAAGGCCCCAAACCAAACCCCCAAAAAGGCCCCAAACCAAACCCCCAAAAAGGCCCCAAACCAAACCCCCAAAAAGGCCCCAAACCAAACCCCCAAAAAGGCCCCAAACCAAAAAACCAACCAAACAAAATGACCCTAAACAACCCAAAACCTCCAAAACAAACAAAAAAAATAGGCTGAAATCTAAGAAAAAGGAGGCTGAATTAGGGAAATCATGGGGGGGAAAAAAATGGGAAAACATTTTACTGGGACAAGCAGGTTGGAGTTTATTTGTGTGTTTAAGCCAAGGTCTCTTCCAACCTAAATCATTCCGGGATCATTGTGACCTTAATTCCCTATTTCCTCACTCATCTCCTGCTCCCAAGTGTCACAAACTGCTGATTTTCCCATTTTTTTTTTTGGAACAAAAGCTGCCACAGTAAAACTGTCACAGCTTTTTGGCCCCAGGAACGAGCTGGAGCTTCATTCCCTCACCCTCTCCCAGGAAGGGGTTTCCCCAGGGCTCATCCCAAACCACCCACATTCCCTATTTTCCTTAATTTCAGGATTTTTCCTTAATTTTCAGAAATTTTCCTTAATTTTCAGCTCTAAAATCCGTGCCACCAACACCTTCAACGGATCTTTTCTAACAAGAAACAGCCCCCAAAAAAAGCCCTTTAACCCCCACATTCCTTCCACCTCTTGACTTCTGTCAAAAACAGGCTTATTTTCCTTCTCCATAAAAAAAAAAGAAAAATTCAGGATTTTTCTCTGGGCAGGTGCTGGAACAAAGGGAACAAAGAGGTACATTCCAGAATCCAGGAGCACTTTTTGTCACAGTCATAACCCCAACCCTAATTCCAGTTGGCTCCACTGCGGGATAAAACTGGGAATGGGCACTTGGAAGGGATGGAAAAGAGCTTTTCCATTCTCAGGTTAAGGGACAACAAATCTGGGATCCACACAAACTCCTTGCACTTACACAGATTCAAAATAAAGGATATTATCCCCAAAACTGCAGAGCAGGGAGAAGGGATCAGCACTGGAAGTTGGATCATGAGTCAGGATAGAATTTCCAGAGGGGGGGGAAGCTCTGGAATAATAAAAGAACGATATTAAGTTGGACAAAAAGAGGCTTTTTTTTTTTTTTTTTGCAGATTCGTTGCATTTTTTAAATTATAGATTCAACAGAAGTTTAATATCAGATTCCGAAGTAAAAGCTCGTCTCGGAGCGGCAAAGTCAAAATGTTTCCATCAGGGAATGTCAGGCTGGAATAATCCAGAAGTAGGTTTCCTATTTCAGGGGGTTTTGTTGGTTTTTTGGTTTTTTTTAGAGCAGCCAAGTTCGGGCTGAATTCTTAAATAATTCAAAGCTCATCGATTGAAATATTCCACCTCAGCCTCTTCCTGTAACTTAAAGCTATGCAGGGAAACAGGGAGCTGAGGGAATCTTATTCCATTTCATGGGAATGTCAGTCAAAAAGGGGAAGGAGGATGCTGAGTCCTGGTTGGGAAGGGCAGGACAAGAGACAGGGGAGAGTCTTCAGCTCCTTCAGAGAAGGGGAGAACATCAAAATAGCACCTTAATTGTGATGTGAGGATGAGGAGGAGCAGAAGCAAAAAATAAGGAATTTAACCAGGAAGTATTCACAGAATCAGAAAACAAAAGTTCCTGATTAAAGCTCAGAGAATGGTGGGATCACAAATTAATCCCAAAACTGGAGCTGGGCTGGGAGAGCTGGGGGGGTTCCCCTGGAGAAGAGAAGGCTCCAGGGAGAGCTGAGAGCCCCTTGCAGGTCTCCAGGAAGGAGAAGGGCCTAAAACCTGTTGATTCCCTGAGTTTAGTGGGATTTGGGTAGTGGAATACCCTGGGTTCAGGATTCCAAAGGAATCAAAGTCACTGAGGCTGGAAAAGCCCTCGAGGCTCAAGTCCAACCTGATCATCACTTCACCACTAAACCACATCCTCAGGTGCCACATCCATAAGTTTTTTTGAACATTTCATGGATGGTGAGTCCACCCCTGCCCCTCCCAATGTTTTCCAACCCTTTCTGTTGGAAATATTCCCTGATATTCAGTTGAAACCTCCCCTTGGTGCATCTCGAGGCCGTTTCCTCTCGTGTTTTTTCATCAAGGCTTTCTTAGAAAAATCAGACTTGTTTCCTTTGACCAATTGTGTCAGAAATAAAAAAAAAAAAAATATCTTTCAAGTAAAAATAGCTGGGCTGGCCTGGGTTGCTAATTTTAGAGGGTGCATCAAAAGCTCAGCAAACAGCACAAATGTGCTTCACTCACACCAAGAACTGAGGAGAACACACAAAATAAGAGCCAGAAAATCATTCCACAAGGCCTTGCTGGCCCTCACACACAACCTGTGTGTACATTTATATCCTCTCCCAGCTCAAAATATCCATTATTTTGCAGGAAAATTCAAGTTTTTATTCGCTGGTGTGCTGAGAATTTGCCATGAACTGTATTTCTGTCAGATGTTCCCCTCATGGTGCATCCCAGGCCAGCTGCAGGGGAGGCTGGAATGATTCCCACTCCTTCCATTTTATGGATAAAAGATGGTCCTCCCACCTTCACACCCACTCCCAGCCCTCCCATATCCTTTCTGGTGGTGACCAAACGTCTGCAGCCAAATCCCAGCCTCGGGGAGTCTTTCCATGGGAAGGGTTTGTTGCTGGAAATCCGTGTCCAGGGACTGGGCAGCCACTGCTCTGGGTTTTGGGATCTTGCCCAAAGTGTGGAATGTTTCATTTAAAACACCAGGAGAGGGGAATTCTAGGAAATAACAACCACTCCTGCAAAGAGGTGACCTCCACATCCCATTTTATAGTCATGGAATGGTTTGGATTGGAAAGGATTTTGAAGATTATCCCATTCCACCCCCTGCCATGGGCACAGCTTCCACCAGCCCAGGTTGCTCCAATCTGGCCTTGGACACTTCCAGGGATCCAGGGGCAGCCACAGTTTCTCTGGGAATTCTATTCCAGCCCCTCCCCACCCTCACAGCCAGGAATTCCTTCTCAATATCCCACCTAAATCTCCCCTTTTCCAGCTTAAAGCCATTCCCTGTGTCCTGTCCCTCCATCCCTTGTCCCCAGTCCCTCTCCAGCTCTCCTGGAGCCCCTTTAGGCCCTGCAAGGGGCTCTCAGCTCTCCCTGGAGCCTTCTCTTCTCCAGGGGAACCCCCCCAGCTCTCCCAGCCTGAATCCATGTGAGATCTCTTTTTATATTATCCAATTTATCCCATTTTTCCATAATATCCAGGTGCTGTAGCACACTTTGTACCCACTCAGGGCCAAAGCTGACTCCAGGATTATTTGCTAACACAACCAGGGCACATTCCCTTGGGAATTCCAACTGATTATCACTCCACCAAATTAAAAGCACAACAATAAACCCCTGGATCACGAAGTAATTTGCTGTTACACTAATTCAAGCTGTGCTACATTTACTGCTGCTCCAGCAAAATAAAAACAGGGATTGGGGAAGAAACAGCTCCAAAGAAACACAGACACTCATCCCAGAAAAACTGTTTGGAGTGAAAGGATAAAACAAAGTCCCAGTTTGTGCCTCCAACGTTCTTTAATCATCTTCTCCTGACTTTGTTCCCCGGGACATTAAACGATTCAAATTTGCTTTTTTAACCACCAAAAGCTCCTTTTCACCTGCCAAAGAGGAACAAGTTTGGCTGCCAAGCAAAGTCAAAGCACCAGCAGGATTCCAGGTAGGCAAAAATCTCATGGATTTGGGCCAAATGACTCCGAGAGACCTCCCCCAGCATCTCTAAATTGCCATCTGGTCCCACAACACGCTGATCTTTCCAGGCCAGAGGAAAAATGCCTGGAATTCAGCCTGCATTTAACTTGGAATTAAATTTCCAGTGGCTAATGAAGCGTTTCTGCAAACATAAGCACCCCCGGTCCTGGTTGTGGCACTGAAGAGAGAAAAGTGGCTCTTCAGAGGGTCTCCAGGGGGAAATTCCATTAAAAAGGGATGGTTTTTGGAGCCAGCCCTTCTCTGGGTTAGAGGGGGATGGGGAATTCACCACTGGAGGGGAAGAGGTTGGTTGGGCACTTGGGATTCAACCTCATTTTCTCACAGCTGGTTACGAGAGAAGAAGATGGAGACAACTCAAGCTGGGTGGGAAAAATAAAGCTCCAATACTCCACCAAACTGAAATCAGGGAGGATTCATCCAGCACTCCAGGATTTAGGACAGGTTTGGAGCAGCCTGGGATAATGGAACTTATCCCTGCCCATGGCAGGGGGTGGAACAAGATGATTTTTAAGGTCCCTTCCAACCCAAACCATTCCATGATTCAGCTCTGGATGAACATCAATCGAATTTTGCTGCACAGAGAACCTTCATATTTGTAATAAACACACTCTGAATTTACCCAAAAATGTATTTTCTCCTTTCTCCAACCCCTCCAGCTGAGCCTTCCACCCCAAAAAGCTCCAAGAGAGCTTCCCAAACAGAGACAGAGCTGTCACAAAGCCACAGGGAGAACCTGGTTGTGTCAGCAAAGCCAGAGGGGCTGAACTGAGCACACAAAGTGCTGAGCAGGGGGAAGAAAAACTTCTGGCTTCCTCCAAGATCAGCACCTTAAGGATTCCCATTTTTTTTTTCCTGTCAGCAACACGAGTGAAGCGGAAAAAGAAAAGCCCTCAGGGTCTGGATCTCCCACTTTTGAGGGGCTGGAGGGGCTTGGGGCAATCAGGGTTTTGTGCCCATTGCAATGCCAGGCACAAACAGGGGCTGGGTGGGGAATGGATGGAGAAAAGCCTAAAGAGGAGGATTTGGGGGTGTTGAGGGAAGGATTTTGGGTGGTGTTGGCACCCAGAGACCAACAACACCCTGGGCTGCAGCAAGAGACCTGACCAGGACATCAAGGGAGGTGATTCTGCTTCTCCTCTGCCCTCCTGAGTCCTCATCTGGAGTTCTGGATCCAGCTCTGGGGTCCCCCGACACAAGATTTGTTGGAGCAAGTTCAGGGGAGGCCACAGAGCTGCTCCAAGGGCTGGAGCCAGGCTGGGAGAGCTGGGAATGTTCACCTGGAGAAGAGAAGGCTCCAGGGAGAGCTGAGAGCCCCTTGCAGGGCCTGAAGGGGCTCCAGGAGAGCTGGAGAGGGACTGGGGACAAGGCATGGAGGGACAGAACACAGGGAATGGCTTTGGGCTGGAAAAGTGTGGATTTAAGTGGGATATTGGGAAGGAATTCCTGGCTGGGAGGGTGGGGAGGGGCTGGAATGGAATTCCCAGAGAAGCTGTGGCTGCCCCTGGATCCCTGGAAGTGTCCAAGGCCAGGTTGGAGCAACCTGGGCTAGTGGAAGGTGTCCCTGCCCATGGCAGGGGTGGCACTGGATGGGATTTAAAGGTCTTTTCCAACCCAAACCATTCCATGACTTTATGAAATGACATTACGGACATCAGCTGGGAGGAGGCACCACCAGGTGACTCCAGTTGGAGGTGCTGACTTCCAACATCTCAGACTGCTGCTTCTGCCATACCCCACATCCATCCTTAACTTGCAATCCCAGAATCCCAGAGGTTGGAAAAGCCCTCCCAGCCCATGGATCCCCCCTGTGCCCAATGCCCCCCTTGTCCCCCAGCCCAGAGCACTGAGTGCCACGGCCAGGCCTTCCTGGGACACCTCCAGGGCTGGGCACTCCAAACCTCCCTGGGCAGCCCCTGCCAAGGCCTCACCACCCTTTCCAGGCAGAAATTCCTCTATAAAGGAAAAAAAAAACAAAACACCTCCAAATCTCCCCTTTCCCTCAATTCCAGAGACCTCTAAAAACATCAACCAGCCTTTAGTTATCCAGGAGCTGGATGTTCTCAGCTCCTGGTGCTGCCACTGATTGTATGCCCCAGAAATCATTTAATCTCTTTTTGACCCAGTTCTAGAGCTGGGCAAATATTGATTTATATTTTTTTTTGTTATGTTATTGTTCACTTGCCAAACTTGGGGAAAAAAAAAAAAAAAAAACAAACCTGCTTTAGGTCAAGCTTCAGTGAAATGGAGATTTGTTGTTACCACTGGGTTCCTGATTTTGTTCAAATATCACCATTTTGGCTGCTTCGACTCCAGACTCAAAATATTTATCTTGTTGTGCTTAATCTCTTCATTAAATATGCAAAACCCCCAATCAAAATATTGGAGGCACGACAACGACAGTTTAATGAGATTCCAAGGGAAGGGAACTCTCCTGCAGTTCTCTCCAAGTCTTTTTCCCCCCCATTTCTCAGATGCTGCTATTTCCACATGATAAATTAGCCATGGAAAATAAAAATTAAATAAAGCAAGAGCTCAACTGGGCCCTGATGGTCAAATCCAAAGGAGGGAAGCAAAGCTTGATGAAACTTGTCCTGTCTATTTTTAATTAATGCCTTTTGATCCATCAACTAAGTATTTGGAGGACATAAACCCCAGGAAATACATATTTTTTCAAGTTTATATAAAATAAATAAGGAGTTTTAGGTAGTTTTTAAACTCCTGGAGCCCCAAACTCAACTGGCACCATCAAGGATGGTCATCATCCCGTGACCACTGGACAAATCACCAGCACTTCCCAAAATCTACTTGCTCCAAACACCAGCAGGGAAAGATTGTGATCAAACCCCTCAGAAACCACCACTGGGACATTGTATCAGATATATCCTGATAAATATTCATTCTCCTGACACTCATCTGAGAGAGGAATCCATGGAATCATCAGTGATCCTCACGTGCCAGCTCAGGATGTCAGGAAAGATGGGCAATTTTAATCCTGCCTTTAGATTCATCAACTATGTATTTGTAGGACGTAAATCCCAGGAAATACATATTTTTAAAGGTTTATATAAAGCAGATAAGTATTTCTAGGTAGCTTTCAACCTGCTGGAGCCCAAACTCAACTGGCACCATCAAGGATGGTCATCACCCTGTGACCACTGGAGAAATCACCAGCACTTCCCAAAATCTACTTGTTCCAAACACCAGCAGGGAAAGATTGTGATCAAACCCCTCAGAAACCACCACTGGGACATTGTATCAGATATATCCTGATAAATATTCATTCTCCTGACACTCATCTGAGAGAGGAACCCATGCAATCATCAACAATCCTCACGTGCCAGCTCAGGATGTCAGGAAAGATGTGCAATTATAGGTCTGCCTTTAGATCCATCAACTATGTATTTGTAGGACATAAATCCCATGAAATATGTATTTTTTTAAGGTTTATATATATATATATATCAGATAAGTATTTCTAGGTAGTTTTTAATCTGTTGGAGCCCCAAACTCAACTGGCACCATCAAGATGTGACCACTGGACAAATCACCAACATCTCCAAAAATCTGCTTGTTCCAAACACCAGCAGGGAAAGATTGTGATCAAATCCTCAGAAACCACCACTGGGAGATTATCTCAGATATATCCTGATAAATATTCATTCTCCTGACACTCATCTGAGAGAGGAATCCATGCAATCATCAGTGATCCTCACGTGCCAGCTCAGGATGTCAGGAAAGATGTTCTGTTATAATCCTGTTTTAGATCCATCAACTATGTGTTTGTAGGACATAAAGCCCATGAAATACATGTTTTTTAAGGTTTATATAAAATAGATAAAGGCTCTTAGGTAGTTTTTAAACTGCTGGAACCCCAAACTCAACTGGCACCATCAAGGATGGTCATCACCCTGTGACCACTGGAGAAATCACCAGCACTTCCCAAAATCTACTTGTTCCAAACACCAGCAGGGAAAGATTGTGATCAAACCCCTCAAAAACCACCACTGGGAGATTATCTCAGATATATCCTGATAAATATTCATTCTCCTGACACTCATCTGAGAGAGGAATCCATGGAATCATCAGCGATCCTCACGTGCCAGCTCAGGGTGTCAGGAAAGATGGTCTATTATAGTCCTGCCTTTAGATCCATCAACTATGCATTTGTAGGACATAAACTCCATGAAATACCTTTTTTTTACGTTTATATAAAATAAATAAGTAGTTTTTAAACTGCTGGACCCCAAACTCAACTGGCACCATCAAGGATGGTCATCACCCTGTGACCACTGGAGGAATCACCAGTATCTCCCAAAATCTACTTGCTCCAAACACCAGCAGGGAAAGATTGTGATCAAATCCTCAGAAACCACCACTGGGAGAATATAGCAGATATATCCTGATAAATATTCATTCTCCTGACACTCATCTGAGAGAGGAATCCATGGAATCATCAGTGATCCTCACGTGCAAGCTCAGGATGTCAGGAAAGATGGGCAATTTTAATCCTGCCTTTAGATTCATCAACTATGTATTTGTAGGACGTAAATCCCAAGAAATACATATTTTTTAAGGTTTATATAAAGCAGATAAGTATTTCTAGGTAGTTTTTAACCTGTTGGAGCCCAAACTCAACTGGCACCATCAAGGATGGTCATCACCCTGTGACCACTGGAGGAATCACCAGCATCTCCCAAAATCTACTTGTTCCAAACACCAGCAGGGAAAGATTGTGATCAAACCCCTCAAAAACCACCACTGGGACATTGTATCAGATATATCCTGATAAATATTCATTCTTTTGACACTCATCTGAGAGAGGAATCCATGGAATCATCAGTGATCCTCACGTGCCAGCTCAGGATGTCAGGCAAGATGTGCAATTTTAGTCCTGCCACAGCACTCAAGGGGTATTTAATGCCTTGATTTGGTGGAACATTTGTTGCTTTCCCAGGCAGATGCCAACACTTCTATTCCAAGAAAATAATCCCCTCCTGATTAGCAAAATGTCTCCAGTTCCTCCATATGTTGGGAGAGAAGGAACTGCCCCACTCAAAGAGTTATGAAAACGAGTTAAAAAGTGGCTTTTGGGATGCTGAGCTCCCACTGAGCTGTGATATTTGGGAGAAGAGCAGGTCTGGAGATCCAAGGAAGCTCGTGGGTGGGAAAACAGAAGCTCTGTCACCGGGGCCTTTAATGTCATAATTACTTTTCACGTTGATTAATTGCTCGTCAGCGCTCGAGGGGGAGGAACCACGCGAAGCTCTGTGATTTCCATGGCAAAAAACGAGGGAGAAAAAGCATGGAATACCCTCCAGCTGAATCCTCCTGCTCAGTACTTCAAGTGAGGAACCTGCTCTGCAGGTTGGAGACCTCCTTGAGGCTGTAGAGCCCAACCACGGTGGGATTTGAGGACCTGGGTCGGATTTTGGCACAACTCCGGAGATCCCACGGATGTCCTGAATTCCAGGGAGCTCAGCAGATGTCCCTGGGATGTCACCTCCATGGACAGACCATCTGAGCCATCCACAGGGGTTGGGAAGTGCTCTCCAGCCACCCGAAGTGTTCCAACCCCCCCCAAAAGCCAATTCCACACGTGCCCACCCCTCTTTTGGGGATGAGGAGAGGTTTTTTGTGGGATTGAGGAAGGGATTTCCTGGGCACACCAAGCTCAGCTGGAGCTTAGGCTGGAAGTTGAGTAGCCCAACTGGATTTTATGGGATCTGGATGCTCTCAGGAAGGATCAGAACACCTGAGCTGGGGTAATTATGGAATCACAGAATCATTAAGGTTGGAAAAGCCTCCTGAGGTCGAGTCCAACCATCCCCCAGCACTGCCAAGGCCACCACTGCCCCATGTCCTCAAGTGCCACACCCACCCAGCTTTTAAATCCCTCCAGGGATTCCTCTTTTCTCCTCCAGACATTTTTATTTCCAGCTCTTTCCTTTACATTCTCACCAAATCCATTTAAGCATAACCAAGGGAATTCAAGCTCGATTTTCCATGGATTTATATTCCCCATGGCCAAAGAATCACCAATACAACCACAACCAAGGGAATTCAAGCTTCACTTTCCATGGATTCATATCTTCCCATAATCAAAGAAACACTTTGCCAGTACAAGGGAATTCAAGCTTCACTTTCCATGGATTCATATCTCCCATGGTCAAAGTAACACCCCACCAATACAACCATAACCAAGGAATTAAAGCTTGACTTTCCATGGATTCATATCTCCCACAGCCAAAGAAACAACACTTTACCAGCACAAGGGAATTCAAGCTTGACTTTCCATGAATTTATATCCCCCATGGTTCAGGACACACCCCACCAATACAATCATAACCCAGGGAACTCTTTTCCATGGATTTATAATCCCCCACAACCAAAGAAACACTTTACCAATACAACCATAACCAAGGGAATTCAAGCTTGACTTTCCATGGATTCATAACCCCCATGGACAAAGAAACACTTTACCAGCATAAGGGAATTATAGCTTGACTTTCCATGGATTTATATCCCCCATGGCCAAAGAAACACCAATACAACCATAACCCAGGGAATTCTTTCCATGGATTTATATCCCCCATGGCCAAAAAAAAACCCACCCCACCAATTCAAGCAGAACAAAGGGAATTAAAACATCCCTGGAGAAGTCAACCTCTGCTTCCTTCCCAACCACCCCAGAACTGCTCCAAATCCAAGGGGATCGACTGGAAAGAGCTGGAAGAGCTCCTGGAGGAACCTGGGAAGAGGAGGAAGAAGTTTTCCTGCAAGGATCCCAGGGACACATATCCAGAGGAGAGCAGCCTGCTGTGCTCAGACAGCCAAGTGCCTTTTGAAATTCCAAGGAATTTGTCCTCTGCCTGAAGATTTTCCTGCAAAATCTTGCTGATATCCCTTTATTTAGCACTTATGTAACATGTGCTGGGGATGGGAATGTTCAGCCTCACGAGCTCCAGAGCTCCTGCACGGCACCAAACAATGGGCCTGAAAATAAATCTCCAATTTTGCCTCCTTTTCTTTCCCCAGAGACTTGGGAAAAAAAAATTTAAAAAAAAAAAAAAAAGGATTCTTCAGCACTGATTTACCTGAAATATGGTTGGTTAAAAAAAAATAACAAAACTCTCCCAGTTGTTCCAGGGAGAGATTCCATCCAGGGGATATAAAAAGAAACCACTGGAGCAACTTTGGCTGTTGGGATTTGCTTGAGCAGAGTGATGTCACTGCTCCCCTCTGGATACAATTCCCATTAAATGAGAGCTGTTTCCCTGGAATGATGGATGGTGGCACACAGGAATGCAGCACAAAAAGAAAATATTCACATAGTTCAACCCCTGTGTCAATTAATGACACCCCCTAATGAGATTCTCCCTCATGATATTCACTTGATATGTTAAAAACACAGAGCTCCAAAGCTCCTGTGATGCCCCAGATCCTAAAAAAATTGGGTGAGAAACATCAAAGATTTATAACACTGGGTCCTTCCTAAATTTTTGATGGGTTTCCAGCCTTTTCCAGCCCTTCTTCCTCCTTCCACCACTTCAGTGGGAGGTGTTTCTGCCCATGGCATGGGCTGGAATGAGGTGGGATTTAAGGTCCCTTTCAACCCAAACTGTTCCATGATTCTATGATTTTTGGAAAGGATTTAATATCCAACATCCCTCCTATCCCATCTCTCCCTGCCCTCTGGCAGTGGGAAGCCATTCCCTGTGTCCTGTCCCTCCATCCCTTGTCCACAGTCTCTCTCCATCTTTCCTGGAGATCCTTCAGGTCCTGGAAGGCCACAATCAGGTCACCCCAAAGCTTCTCCTCTCCAAGCTGGACAATCCCAGCTCTCCCAGCCTTTCCTCCCAGCAGAGCTGCTCCATCCTCTGATCATCCTGGAGCCTCCCTGGACTCTCTCCAGCAGCTCCATGTCCTTCCTGTGCTGGAGACAGAGCTCCCCATCATCCCACACTCCGTGTCTTGCTTGGACAAAATCACATCACACCTTTTCCAGGGCTTTTCCAGTGATTTAGTGAAGCCTTTCAAGGAGCTGGTCCCACCTCAGGGCTACATGTGATTCCTGCAGCGCTCTGCATTGACAGGGGGGATGGAAAAGCCTCCACCTGCTCCAGACTTCCTTTGATGTGCAGCTTTTCCAAGGAATAAAAGGTTGTTTTACCCCTGGGCAGAGTGTTCAGGTTCATTAGGCTGAGCCTAAATCCCATTAGCAAAGAAGAGGATCTACATACAAAAGTGGCAGCGCTGTGGTGGAGCTCTCCCTGCTCCTGGATCTTCAAGGATACACCGGGAAAAAGAGCCACAATATCTCACCCACGAGATATTTACAACACTCTGGTACCTACTGGCCAAAAAAAAAATAACCCTCTGAGTGATAAATAGGAGCAGGAATTCCCTGGAGCATGGAAATGAAGGGCCACAGCTGCAGGATCCTGAGCCTGCCCTTCATCTTCCCAAAATCATTCCAGCTGCCTCAGAGGAGCAGATGGAAAGACAGAGGAGCCAAGCCTTGGATCCCAGCTCAGACAGGGAGAGACAACTCACACAGCACCTTCCATGTTTTTATTAGGATTTCCCAGCTCCCTCCAGATGCCACATTCCCAACTCCCTGGCACAGCACAGGCCCTGCTCTGCACACCCCACTTGGGACTTGGGATCGGTTTGAAATCTTTGGGGTTTTGGTTCTACCCCAAAACAGCTGCAGGACCCAGAGCACATCCCTTATTTCCCAAAATCATTCCAGCTGCCTCAGAGGAGCAGATGGAGAGCCAGAGGAGCCAAGCCTTGGATCCCAGCTCAGACAGGGAGAGACAACTCATCCAGCACCTTGGCCAGCAGATTCCACGTTTTCATTAGGATTTCCCAGCTCCCTCCAGATGCCACATTCCCAACTCCCTGGCACAGCCCAGACTCTGCTCTGCACACCCCACGGGGCCCCTTGGGGTCACTCTGAAGTGTTTGGGGTTTGGTTCTACCCCAAAACACCTGCAGGACCCAGAGCACATCCCTCATCTTCCCAAACTCATCCCGGATCCCTCAGATCAGCAGATGGAGAGCCAGAGGAGCCAAGCCTTGGATCCCAGCTCAGACAGGCAGGGACAACTCATCCAGCACATTCCATGTTTTCATTAGGATTTCCCAGTTCCCTCCAGGTGCCACATTCCCAACTCCCTGGCACAGCACAGGCTCTGCTCTGCACATCCCACGGGGTCCCTTGGGGTCAGTTTGAAATTTTGGGGGTTTGGTTCTATCACAAAACATCAGACAAGTTTAAAAAACACACGGTGTTGGAGCAACCTGGGCTAGTAGAAGGTGTCCCTGCCCATGATAGGGGTGGCACTGGATGGGTTTTAAGGTCCTTCCAACCCAACCTATTCTGGGACTCCATAAATGCAGTTTTTAGTGAACTCAGGTATAACTGGAACTCCTGTAACAGCAAAGCATCCAGTGCCTTCTCCCAGAGCTCCCAGGAATCCATTTCTCAGCACAGTGACAGATAGATTGTTTGGGATTTGCTTTTCAAAAGCCAGGAACTGAGCCAGCCACGTGCACAGGGTGGGAGACACGGAGCAGCTCAGCTTCCCTGCTCCTGGAAGACACACTCAGGTGAGCAGGAACTCTCCAGCTCCATGAGCCAGCAGTGAGGAACAGACCCAGGGATGGCATGGATGAGTAATCCTCATTTTCCTACAAGAGCACAGCAATAAATCACTCGGCCACAGGTTGCTGAAATCCGAACACAGGCACTGCTCCCAGGGCTGGGAGAGCTGGGGAGGGTTCCCCTGGAGAAGAGAAAGTTCCAGGGAGAGCTGAGAGCCCCTTGCAGGG